>NC_089866.1:26237500-27607500 GCF_036373705.1 Amia ocellicauda | reverse complement strand
TTGGATTTAATACATATATTTCCATTCAATCTTGTACTTTCTAAAACTTGTTTTAATACATTTCCAGGGAAGTTTCTTAATTCTGCAGCATGAACGGTTTAAAATCACTGCTTTAGTTAATGTATTCCTGTCAGTACTTAATTACAGTGCCTTAATCAAGTCTCCTCTCCGCCATCTGCTTTATTGGCCCAGGCTAAATGTTCATTTTGTTAAATCTGTCATCCTTAAATCATAACCTGAAGCTTTGGAATAGATCTGTTGACCTTCCTTGGACCTTATCTGACATGATACCTAAAATTAAATGCAGTATTTTAGATTCATTCATATAATTTGCCATCTTTGTCCATTACTCTCTCCTGTGTAGAGACTCACCCAATTGAAGAGATCCATATCATATTATTGGAGAAAAGCTTGAAATGCAAACTCGCAAAATAGATTTAATAAATGTTATACTTCTCAAAGGGACTTTGGTCTTTGGTACATACTACCTCAGGGGCAAAATCATGTCTCTTCTTTTAGTGCTCAGAGTAAATATTTTTTTGAAAACATTGTAATTTGTATTGGCATTAATTGACTGAAAAAAATAATAAGAAATATATATATTTTTAAGTATTAAATCATTCTGGGTTGTCCAGTTCTAATGCTTTTTGCCCCCAAATGAAGCTGGTGATTGGCCAGTGTACCTCTTATGTGCCTGCATGATTCATGTAATGATTGTGATATTTCATGTTATTTAGGTACTTGATTTAAACCTAGTGTTATTATTATGATTATTTTTATTTCTTGGCAGATGCCCTTATCCAGGGCGACTTGCAACATAAGTCCAAAAATACAGTTAGGTAAAGGCATCAATCATTACAAATTCAATTTACATAAAACATAGCAATTCAAAATGTAATACATTTTACAACTTCCATTTACATTTTACAATTTACACAGGCAAGTACAGTAAGTGAGGTCATACATCCTGGACGGTAAAAGCTAAGTGCTGTTATTGTGATTTATATAATGTATGTAGTGGCTCTCAGGTAATGTGAAGTATTCCTTAATGAGTTTAAGTTTACCACTCTTTGTCTGTGAACCAGGTGTGGCTACCTGCTATGAAAGCAAAGGGTCTGGAGATCTCTGGCACGTTTGCCAGAAGAATGGGAATCATACAGATGGAGCTGTCCCTCACCAACAAAGCCATGCAGGTCATGACTGACTTTGCAATCCAGTTCAACAGGAACAGGTGACTGTGCCAGTGGGAATGTGGGTGGCATCAAGTCTGTTAAAAGCTCTCCCTCCATTTGTAATCTCTCTGTCATGCATTATCAATTACCAGCTATTGTCAAAGCATTTGTCTTCATTGACCCTGGTAGTGATCTGTATATTACTAACTTGAAATTGTTCACCAGCCAAAATTGCACAAACCAACATGCTATTGTTCTGTCTCTAAGGATGACACTTCTACTTTCTGACTGTCTTGATGCAAGCAGTTAACCCTCTGAGAAGTTGGCTGAAGAGACTTGGCATATAGTATGATCACATGATTACCAAATACATGGATAATCTCCTTATTCATAGAAGGTGTCTGTTTGCATTGTGCAGACTAAATAATAAAACACCCCTGTTTGTGCCTGTTAATAGACTACCACAGACTAGACTAAAAAAATGTAAATGTTTTAGAATTTTCTAATATTGGGTGTAGCAGGTTTTGGGAGCTTTAAAGTAATTTAATCTAAAACCAATTTGTCATTTTAGATTTCACTATGCTTGTTAAGTCACTGGAAAGGATGACTTTTGTAAATAAGATTATTTATTTATTTATTTTTTAGTGGTGCTTCTGATAAAAGCCCAGTGTGCAAAGTTGCCTGAGCAATCTTTGTTCATTGCACACCACCAAATCTGTGTAGTTTCTGAGGGATATGCAGGTTCACAAAGTTAGTCCCAGTTGCATCAAATCATTCTGTGTTTGTAGTGTGAAAAACTACAACTGTAACAATTTGCATTCCTGAGAGAGGGTGCTTTCTCATCCCTCATGAAGAAGTATGGAATCATAGCAGTGGAGTCTGATTGGCAATTCAAAACTTGGTTACGGAGGGGAATTAATAATTTGCAAATTTTATAGATAAGGGTTTCCCCTCCTGAGGGGAAAAGTGCACCCAAACCATTCCAGGAAAAGGCCCCCACAGCATAACAAGGTCAAGCAGTCAGGCCTGTAACTTTCTCTTGGTGTATGCCACACATGCACTCACCTACTAGTAGCAATAAATGCCTCTATCTGAGAAGTGCAAGTTTTCTGCAGCTTGTGATCAGAGATACTATTTTGTTTTAATTTCACTATTGGTACAAAATACTATTGTTTGGTTTTCTCTTTATTTCCTTCACTAGTTTTGGGCTGTCTCCTGCAGCAGCCCTCCAGGTGCACACACCCCTCACCCCAAACCAGACTATTGAGGTGACGCTGCCCCTCAGTACGGTGGGCCCGGTCATGAAGATGGACCCACTGAACAACCTGCAGGTGAGTGAGTGAGTGAATGAATGAATGAATTTGACAGTTTTTTACAAAAACACAAAAATATCCTCAAAGATAAAGGATTAAAACACAATAATGTAAAATTACTGATTTCCATTGTGGTCCTCAAGCAGCTAACAGAAAAAAGACAAATTTGGCATGCTAAACTATTCCCATGCAATATACTACAGCATATAAACCTCACATACAAAAATTATCACACAACACACATTATCCCATGGCACTTCCAAGTCTTCGTGGCAATTTTTAAAAACCGCACACATAATCAACCACCTTCCCATCCAACCCTATTTCACTTATGCTTGCTCTCTTAGCCACCTTATTACACATGTTAAAAAAGGTATATAAATAATTTTGATTTTCTTTAGGTGATCTATTCCAGTCTGCAGCACCAATGTTTTGAAAAGTATTTTTCCCTACAATATTTCTAAACCATGTGGTTGTTAGGTTAGCCAAACTAGCCCTCGTATTATGATTATGTATATCTGGGATAAAATTTTAAATACTCAAAAAGTAGACTGGACCTAAATTTATACATTTTAAAAACAATTATATGATTTAATAGGGAAACCCTTTATTCAACCTTAACCCAATTTAACTGATTAAAATGGTTATTGTCAAGATGAGTCCTGGGATGAACCTTCAGTATGATTCTAACCAATTTATTTTGAGATTGTATTGTAATTGATCTCGCAAGGCTATTGGAGTGCTATTATACCATGTGCAACAGGCATAGTCATAATGGCACTGTATTATTGCTGTTGCCAGTGTCCTTGTGGTATTACAATGAAGACATTTAGAAATTCTAGCCAAAAACTTTATCCTTGAATTATGACTTTATAACAAGGTGCTTACAACATAAACTAGCATCACACAATTAAATTAAAACCCTGTTTCTACCTAGGTCAAAATAGATAAGGTGTACATGGGCGTGTACGATAGATGAGAAGAGAATGGTTAAGCTACAGAAGTCAGGAGAGACATGCTGCATGATAGAGAAAAAGTTTTTTGGAAATGTTTAAGGCAAGGGATACAACCTGTATGGAAGCCTTTTAAGGTATTTTATGCAGATTTGAGATTTTGCCAACAAATGAATTAAAAAAAATAAAAACAATTTTTAATTGGTTATTTTAATATTGCTTTATTCACTTTTACATAATACCAGTGATATGTCTACATTGGTGTAGCATACAGATACTGAAAGAATGTTAACAATTGGTTTTATAGTGAAAATTATTTTAATTCACACAGATTAGTACAGTGGTTCTCGGTCCTGTCCTGGAGTACACCTACCCTGCAGGTTTTTGTTGCAATCAAGCTCTTAAATTTCCTAAATTATAGCCTTTTAATAATTTTTAACAGTAGGGGTTTTAAGGTAACTAATTAAGGAACCAACTTTTTATCATTTACACAATTATACAGTCAGATGCAATCAAATTAGTTAAATTAAGGGTTAAATTAAGTAATTGAGCTCAGTTGGAATGGTACTCCAGGACAGGATTGAGAACCACTGGATTAGTACATGACTCCAAAAGTATTCTACAATCTGAATCATTGCTCTACTCTAGAGCCTATAGATTTATGCTAGTTTTTACATAGATGCAATTTAAAGTGGACTGTGTAATTTTTGTTTACAGGTAATCCATATAAACAAAATAGAACATCCCCTTGTAGTTTAAAATAAGTTCTCAAACAGTAACCATGTTTTTATTTATTTTTACAAGCACACGTTTTATCTATATGTATTGGTTTTGCTTTTGTTATCCCAGTAAAAGCACCAATCAGCAAAATCAGGCGTACGCATGTTAACTTTAATTTGTATTTCATTCAATACAGAAAGTGTCAGAAACGGCGAATCAGTGTAAGCCCCTTGATCAGTGGTGTCCAAACTACGGCCCATTAATTTATAAACGGCCCGCGACATGGTCTGTAAATGAATTAAAGTTAAATGTTGCCCACGTGACAATTTTTCCTCCATAAGTTAGGCTATATGCTACACTACAGAGCACAACAGTCATGCTATGCCTCGGTTCCACTGGCTTAAGAGTCTGTGCCGTGCCATGCCGTGCCGGACGCGTCTGTCCTGTAAACAGCATAATACATACACGTTTCTGTTAAGAGAGATTAGGAAGAGCTAAACATGTAGACAACATTATATTCAGACAAGCATGTTCACATAAGAATATGGTTCCATGTGCAACAATAATAATAAATATCAAATATGTATTGTTATTATTATCATTGTCATTTGTGCTAGTATATATGTCTTTTAAACGGCACAGCGTGACTTCCTTAACTTATTACTCGTACTACAGATTTGTAACTGCAAACAATATTTTTTGCCGTATTATTTATAATTTACTTATCAGACATCCTTAACCAGGGCAAGTTACAGTTGGAACAAAATACACATGTTTCACGATTAATCATCCAGCTACAATATAGCAGGTTATAATTTAACTAAAGTGTGCGCGTCTCAGTCATGGCGTTTATGGATGCGTTTATTTTACCAGTCCTTAATGTTTTAGAGGGAACCCCACATCTGCTGTATTAATGTATTCATTAATTTAACTTGTAAATGGACACGTTAATTAAATCGTGTTCGCCTTCACACTGACTGTCTCTGCGGATTGTCCTGCACACCATTCACAAAACACCTGAAACACTGGCCAGTTATTCATAAAATATTAAGAATATCGGCTGCTACCGCTTCGATTATTATCCTTCAGTTTATTTTAACTAGTCGGGCACTGCACCGGTCCTGTTAAATCCAAGTTTTTAATGCACTAGGATATTAACTGTTAGCAGTCATTGTTTCTGTATGTGGATTTCACTCCATGCTGCTAATAAACTTGTAATTTCTTCTTGATTGCACACGGCACTTGAGATTATATCTTCCGATACAATGTATCTGATCTCCTCACTGTGTCTCAAGTCAAACGCACACCTCCGCTGCTGATAGCGAATCATGTCCTCAGTGGGCGGGATGGACGCTTACGGACACGCTAGAACCAGCAAGTTAACCGTCGACAAAACACAGACGCGTCCAGACGCTTAGCCAGTGGAAACACGGCATAGTGTCACTGTGCAACTCAGTCTCAGTAGAGAACATCAACAGGTCGCCCAATCAGGCGTGTCATATTTTTCGTGCCTCATAAAGGCAAGTAACCAATCAGACTTCAGAGAGCTTGTGACAGATTATAATTATTTTAAATGGGGAAACCAGTAAAAGATAATACAGTACGGGAGTTTGCAAATGTTATGCTGTGGAATATAAGTAAAATGTACTGTTTTATTTAGTTACATTTTGCATTGAATAAATACTGTTATTAACAACCCGACTAATTGCATTTCCATCGGATTTTATTGTTCCAATGTACATTTTTATTACATACAACATGATCAGGTAGCCTATATATGTGCCAATATAAAGCTACATACCTGTCTAACAATTATAATAATGAATGCAATTCAGTAATCTGGCATCTGCAAGCAAGGCAATTATTTTCTTATGTATTTATTAATAATCATATTCAAATGCATGATTATGACATGCAGTATGTTAGAAAATATTAATATTATTATAATATTACATAGGTTTATCTAGCCTATTTATTTTTCCATATCGTAGTACTCTGTTAGTACTCTCAAGTTATTTTTGTTTAAAGAGAAAACTAGAAGTGCAATGACAAGCTTAGCATTTTCCAAAAGCAGCTTCATTTTGCGCAGTCCTACCACAGACTGGACCCGACCAGTCCCTCATTAAGACCCCACGCAAAGAGGAAGCAAACATTGTTTGGCTGGATGTATATTTGTGAGCAGATGTTTTTTGTGACTGAACAACAGTCACCTGAGAACCAGCTCCAGTGACTCCCATCTATGGGACATTCTGCCAGTGACAACGACAGGGAATAAAATTTAACACCCGCCACCCACCAAATGCGGGTAGATTTAGCCAGTGGCGAATATTTATTTAACAAAGTTGTTGTGTTAGATAAGTATTTATCAATTGCATCAATTACAATCTATTAATTTATGGGGAAACAATTTGCGATAGAGATTTTTTTGCTGCGTAACGGAGATTCTGCTGAAGAGAAACATGCGGTTTGTTTACATTGCGTCTTTGTTGGTGTGCATGGTATTTACCAATGGATTTTTTACCCAATCACAGACCGTGACTCTAAGAATATCTACCCAATCCAATGAAATCCTTTTAATGACGTGCAGAGACCCAGAGAAGGGAGTAGCACTGAAGAGGAAGAGGAGTGTGAATAGCAATAATGTGTAAACATCCCTTATAACACTTGCAAGTATAAAACACTGTGGGAGCATGTTTCTTCTATCCAGATCCTTTTCCCTCATATACAGTGCATCCGGAAAGTATTCACAGCGCTTCACTTTTTCCACATTTTGTTATGTTACAGCCTTATTCCAAAATGGATTAAATTAATTATTTTCCTCAAAATTCTACAAACAATACCCCATAATGACAACGTGAAAGAAGTTTATTTGAAATCTTTGTAAATGTATTAAAAATAAATAACAATAAAAGCACATGTACATAAGTATTCACAGCCTTTGCCATGACACTCAAAATTGAGCTCAGGTGCATCCTGTTTCCACTGATCATCCTTGAGGTGTTTCTACAACTTGATTGGAGTCCACCTGTGGTAAATTCAGTTGATTGGACGTGATTTGGAAAGTCACACACCTGTCTACACTCACCTAAAGGATTATTAGGAACACCTGTTCAATTTCTCATTAATGCAATTATCTAACCAACCAATCACATGGCAGTTGCTTCAATGCATTTAGGGGTGTGGTCCTGGTCAAGACAATCTCCTGAACTCCAAACTGAATGTCTGAATGGGAAAGAAAGGTGATTTAAGCAATTTTGAGCGTGGCATGGTTGTTGGTGCCAGATGGGCCGGTCTGAGTATTTCACAATCTGCTCAGTTACTGGGATTTTCATGCACAACCATTTCTAGGGTTTACAAAGAATGGTGTGAAAAGGGAAAAACATCCAGTATGCGGCAGTCCTGTGGGCGAAAATGCCTTGTTGATGCTAGAGGTCAGAGGAGAATGGGCCGACTGATTCAAGCTGATAGAAGATCAACTTTGACTGAAATAACCACTCGTTACAACCGAGTTATGGAGCAAAGCATTTGTGAAGCCACAACATGTACAACCTTGAGGCGGATGGGCTACAACAGCAGAAGACCCCACCGGGTACCACTCATCTTCACTACAAATAGGAAAAAGAGGCTACAATTTGCACAAGCTCGCCAAAATTGGACAGTTGAAGACTGGAAAAATGTTGCCTGGTCTGATGAGTCTCGATTTCTGTTGAGACATTCAGATGGTAGAGTCAGAATTTGGCATAAACAGAATGAGAACATGGATCCATCATGCCTTGTTACCACTGTGCAGGCTGGTGGTGGTGGTGTAATGGTGTGGGGGATGTTTTCTTGGCACACTTTAGGCCCCTTAGTGCCAATTGGGCATCGTTTAAATGCCACGGCCTACCTGAGCATTGTTTCTGACCATGTCCATCCCTTTATGACCACCATGTACCCATCCTCTGATGGCTACTTCCAGCAGGATAATGCACCATGTCACAAAGGTTGAATCATTTCAAATTGGTTTCTTGAACATGACAATGAGTTCACTGTACTAAACTGGCCCCCACAGTCACCAGATCTCAACCCAATAGAGCATCTTTGGGATGTGGTGGAACGGGAGCTTCGTGCCCTGGATGTCCATCAACTGCAAGATGCTATCCTATCAATATGGGCCAACATTTCTAAAGAATGCTTTCAGCACCTTGTTGAATCAATGCCACGTAGAATTAAGGCAGTTCTGAAGGCGAAAGGGGGTCAAACACAGTATTAGTATGGTGTTCCTAATAATCCTTTAGGTGAGTGTATATAAGGTCCCAGAGTTAACAGTGCATGTCAGAGCACAAACCAATCCATGAAGTCCAAGGAATTGTCTGTAGACCTCAGAGGCAGGATTGTATCGAGGCACCGATCTGGGTAAGGGTACAGAAACATTTCTGCAGCATTGAAGGTCCCAATGAGCACAGTGGCCTCCATCATCCGTAAATGGAAGAAGTTTGGAGTCAGAGAGGTGACCAATAACCCGATTGTCACTCTGACAGAGTTTCAGCGTGTCTCTGTGGAGAGAGGAGAACCTTCCAGAAGAACAGCCATCTCTGCAGCACTCCACCAATCAGGCCTGTATGGTAGAGTGGCCAGACGGAAGCCACTCCTCAGTAAAAGGCACACGACAGCCCGCCTGGAGTTTGCCAAAAGGCACCTGAAGGACTCTCAGACCCTGAGAAACATAATTCTCTGGTCTGATGAAACAAAGATTGAACTCTTTGGCCTGAATGGCAAGCATCATGTCTGGAGGAAACCAGGCTCCACTCATCACCTGGTCAATACCATCCCTACAGTGAAGCAGGGTGGTGGCAGCATCATGCTGTGGGGATGTTTTTCAGAGGCAGGAACTGGGAGACTAGTCATGATCAAGGGATAGATGAATGCAGCAATGTACAGAGACATCCTTGATGAAAACCTGCTCCAGAGCACTCTGGACCTCAGACTGGGGCGAAGGTTCATCTTCCAACAGGACAACAACCCTAAGCACACAGCCAAGATAACAAAGGAGTGGCTACAGGACAACTCTGTGAATGTCCTTGAGTGGCCAGCCAGACCCAGACTTGAACCCGATTGAACATCTCTGGAGAGATCTGAAAATGGCTGTGCACCTGATGGAGCTTGAGAGGCCCTGCAAAGAAGAATGGGAGAAACTGCCCAAAAATAGGTGTGCCAAGCTTGTAGCATCATACTCAAAAAGACTTGAGGCTGTAATTGGTGCCAAAGGTGCTTCAACAAAGTATTGAGCAAAGGCTCTGAATACTTATGTACATGTGCTTTTATTGTTTTTTATTTTTAATACATTTGCAAAGATTTCAAAAACTTCTTTCACGTTGTCATTATGGGGTATTGTTTGTAGAATTTTGAGGGAATTCATTAATTTAATCCATTTTGGAATAAGGCTGTAACATAACAATGTGGAAAAAGTGAAGCGCTGTGAATACTTTCCGGATGCACTGTACACCTGTCTAGTCTATACAGGTGTACAATTAGCTTTTGTTATGGTTAATTACCTGAATAAATGCCACGTTTTAACATGTTCACCACACATTTACGCACCCTCTTGCATTTTTGGTGATGTTTGCCTAGTGGCTGGTAAGTTCTACCAGACACAGGAGCTAGTGGCCAAAAAGATAATTTTATCCCCTGGACAACAACCAACCACATGACTATAGTGACACACTTGGCACCAAATCACAGCTTCACTGCTCACATTAGTTGGGTCAATTCCCCCATGACAAGCCTTCTGTTTTGATCAGGCTATAGTGAGGATAAGTCCCATTCCTGTTTATTTTAGTATGCTGTAATTGTGATGCTGTGATAAGTAGTCTCTTAATTACATTACTATATTGTCACTGTGATGTGACACACCAATATGAAAACCAACTTTATTTAGTCTTACCCGTACTCATTATTTTCTATGATTTCATACTCGGTTCACACCACCTCACATACAGTGTATAATGTTATTGTATCTGTGAGCAGGTTTTCTAAGATTTATTTATTTATTTACATTATATTCTAGTGATTGTACTTTAATATAATTAATTTAATATAATTTAAGTAATTATTTGCTTAGATTTTTATGCAGCCCCTGAAAATACTCAAACTTTCACATCTAGCCATTTGAGAAAGTTTGCACACCCCTGCCCTTGATGAGTATACCCTGGTTTTCAGTAAAACAACTATACTAATAAAAATACTAGGGTTGGGCGATATGACTTAAAATTAATCTCTCTTTTTAGAAGTTTGGGCGATATACGATGTATATCTCGGTATTTCTTGTTTTTATCCAATCAAGCTACAAAATAAGACCAAAGACATTCAAACTACAAGTATTTCGTTAATCATTAAATATACAAAAATAACAAATACTACATGCAGGCTGTCTTAGTAAATATATGCAGAATGCAACATATTACAGCGCAAGTGGTGTGTGATTACTATTACGTGCGTTATGTTATGGGATGTATACATATACATGCATACATACAGATACACATGATTTAATGTCACATAACACCACAAGTAATAGTAATCCCACAAGACATGCGCTGTAAAATGCTATAGATTCAGGCAGATTTTCCACATCCGGGTTTATAGTTGCGCATTTAACATCTGCTAGACAGGGACATTTCTTCTCTGACTGTCGCGGCTCGATTCTACTTTTTGGTGCAGCACATGTTAATACAAAATAGTTAATAACTAGAAGTTGTATGCAACTTTTAAGGCTTTCATGTTGTATCAGTAGGTTTCAGATTTGAGCAGGCATTTATAATTTAAATGCATGTTATTAAATGTGTAATTTTCAGTTCTAATCCAATTTGGTATAGATTTGAGGTTTTCAATTTTTTGTCACTTAAAGTGTGTATTTCAATGTCAGTGAAGTATAATATTAATTTCTTGATTGCATCCATCAGTTATGTAAGGTACCATTATATTTTTCAATTAATTCTAGCATATATGTGAAGTTTTAAATGTATCATTCAAAATGCAGAATGCAATTCCCAAGTTTGGCCACATGTTAGAGGTAGAGGTCTACATAAGGAATGTGAAGCTGTCATTTTGGTTGGTGTATAGCAGCCAGGTTTTGTGTCCTATCAACTTGGCTTCAACTTTGACAGACCTTTCTGTTAGTTTAATCACTGACAATTTAAGTACAATAGGCTATAGTTCTGAAGATATTTTCTGTCATGAGTGACATATTGTAACACAATTTGGTGAGTTTTTGAATTTTGCTTATAGGTTTTTCTGGGGTCAATTTCATGCTTTAATAAATACGTATATTTTGCATTCATGCACAGTCATTTTTTGTGGCTGCCATGTTTTTGAATGCAGTCACTTGCCTCTTGTAGACGTGAGAGATAGCAGTGTCTATGTAAGACATGCAAAGTTTCAGGGCACTGGGCTTTATCGTTATGGAGTAGTAGCCGTTTTCATATTCGCACGCGGATTCATGTTAAATCCAACATTACGGCTAAACCATGTACCCCACAAACTTAATTCTCTGGTTTTCTCTTCAAGGCAGAGGCATTCACACGTGCAGAGTTTCATGTGTGTACTGCATTCCAGTGTGCAGGAAATGTGTAACTTGTCTGAAGCGGCGCATACATTTTTTTTCATTGGCTCAGAGCACCCATGTTTTTTACTGGGGCAACTCGCCTTTAACAACCTTGTTAGTACTCTGTACTAGTGTGATGCATGCCAATTTGTGGCACAGTGGGTATAAGTGGCATGGAGTAGAAGGCACCAAAGCTTGAATCAGAAAACGCAGCCTGGTGGACAAAGCGTGAGACCGAGCAACTTCTGATGAACAAGCATAATAGTAGGCCATAAGGTATGCATGTGTATAAAGTGTCTGTTGGTTTTGGAGAAGATTTTTGTAGCATTCCACAATTTCGCCTCTAATCGCAACATGGCGGCGGCACCATGTGACCGACACGTGTAGTTTTCACTGCATTTGTAGGTATACTTTGTGTCTACAACAGTTGCGAGTTTCATGAGTTTTAATGCATGTGTGAGCGTTTTAGGGGCATTAGAAGTTTTGGCAGAAGAAAATAAAAATAAAAAATCCTAACGGAAACAATAGGCTGTTAATAAAAGCTGTTGTACCACTTCACCATCTAATGAAACTTTGCATTGCTTATTAAAATGCAAACAAACTATTATTCTTTCATTTTTATGCAAATTATATCAGTCTAAATTAGCAGGGGTTCGTGGAGCGATCACTTATTGTCGGGGGTGCCTGCAGATCGAGTTTAGCCCGGCAACGAGAGCGAGGCGGAACGTGTGCGCTGGCGGAACGTGTGCGCTTGCGCATCAAAGTTTCTTTTGTCTATTTTGCTTATTCTGTGTCCGTTCACTCTCCTCCATGTCTGTTTGTGTTTCTGATGCACATTTCTTGCCGCATCAGACACATGTGGAAGAACCGGGAAGAACGCAAAGCGTCCTAATGACGAAAAATATTGCCGTAAAGAGTGGGATTTGCGACACCACGATATAAACGCTATAGCATAATATGAAACTTCATACGATATATATTGTCATATCGCACAGCCCTAGTAAATAATAAAGACAATGGAACATTGTAACCTTAACATGTGTTTTAACTATAATAAAAAGACTCCCTTTCATTCAGAGTTTGTCTCAACATTATATATTTTTCGGTATATAATAATAATATATGGGTAAATTGCAATGAACTTGCAGATTTAGTACGGAGCTGCGTGTTAAACACTAATAAATAGTCTAATAAATAGTACATTTTAATTTGGTTAAATGATCCCGGAGATTGCTTGTTCCTCCGATATACCAAATTTCTGTTGCCCAGCTTACATTAAGCTTTTTGGGGGTCTTCTGTGTATTTAGCAGAAAATTCAAAACGGCAGATGTTTATCGAAACGTGTTTTATGTTTCCATATTGCACAACACTTCGCTGTAAATGTCTGATGAAGAAACAATGCAGAATAACGCAGAGTAGTCCCACAGGCATGCTGGCAGGAGGGGGTGCTTTTCAGAAGAAGGAAAATTGAGGGGCTTATTATATCCAACAACTTTTATTTAAGTAATGTGTAGTATACAAATCACATGTTTTAATTTAGATTAAGGCTATGAGGAGCATCTGAAATGTGGTTTAGTATTGTAACACTTGCAGGGGTTTCCAAGGAATAGAGACAAATCATCATTGTGGGTGAAGCAACATATCTTGTATTTATTATTACTGCAGTACTCTCATACTGACTCGTCCTTCTGCCTCCCTTCACCTTATATGCCCTTTCTCTATGCTCCTCCCCACCACACCACCGTCACCCTATTAACCCTTTATTGGGTGCGGTGGCATGCTACAGTATTCAAACATTGTCAATTACTATTAATACAAGAAAAAAATCGATGTGATTGTCACGTGATGAACCTTCGAAGGTTTGTAAGAACCTGGAGACCGAACGAACCTTTGAACATTCAAACCTTCAAAGACAACCATAGTTCCCACCGTAAAATCAGAGCTTTGAAGTCAGTGGCTGTTACACTTTTATATTTGAAACACTCAAAGGTGTCTTAGGCTAAATTATCAGCACTTAATTATTAATTAAAAATAAGTCAAGTTTTTGACCGCGATTCTAGGAGATAAACTAAAAATGTACTCTTATATACTTTAGTCCATGCAGATTGTGTGATTGAGATGGGTCATTTGACAGTGTTTTTGTGAAAGTGCAAATTTCATCAGAGATGCTTTTAGAAAAATAACAAAGACGAGGCATGGTAACATGGTATTAAAAAGATGGTAGATTGGAGCAGCATTGTGTTAGAAAACAATCCCATATTCAGCTGACATTGGATTACAAGTTTTTGGAGATTTGGCATTAAAGCAGACAGCACTGTGATGAGCTGGGAGTATATAATGAAATTACCTCCTTTTCTCAGCTGTGACTGAGCACTGGAAACAGTAAGGGGACTGTCAGTGGCAGTGATATAGTGTGTCCATCTATGCATATTGGATTAGCTTCTGTGGCACTAAGGCCCGTGTGTCCACCAAAGTATTTTCTGCAGCTGAAAATGCCCGGTGCTAATCTGAAAACGCCCAGCTGTGAGCGCTTGACAGCGCTTTGGAGGCGCAGCGCTGTTTCAGTGCTATGATACTGAATATCCGCGGAAGTAATGTGTTGGAAGTACCTAATGTCGCAGATAGTTAGTATTGCTAACAAATACTGAATGTAAAATGTCGGCACAAGGTAGAGTAATTGCTCTGGCCCTTGCTCTGGATGAAGGGAAGACTCAAGCATGGAGAGAGAGAGAGAGAGAGGACATTGGACGGTCGGTGTGGTATTTGTCCCGCCCCTCCTCCACTGTGATTGGACGGCTGGGTAAAAAGTGACTGTGACGAGCGCTGCGTTTTACCCAAAGTTGAACATTTTCTCGGCGACCAGAAAAAAATGCCCAGCGCTCAGTGTGGAATAGACACGCAGCACCGCCTCACGCTGCCGGCTTTTTAAATACACGGCCCTCCCATTGCAAATAATTGAAAAAATACGCTGGCATCAGGAAAAAAACGCTTTGGTGGACAAACGGCCTTACCTAGGTAATAAGTCCCTTGGGCTAAAGCTGCAAATGAAGACATACCCAACCTTGTGCAGGAGCCATAGGGAGGCAGCAGACATCTGGGTTAGAGACCCAAAAGGATGGTTGTGCTTTCTGCTCCAGTTCCCAGGCAGGTTGTTTCGCCTGCTGTTCTGTGTACAGGGGATGATGCTCAAGAACACTGTCAGAACTCTTTTATTTAATTCAGGGTTTACATTTGTTTTGAAAATAAGGACCTTTGTATACTTAATTTAAAAAACGTCAACATTCATGGAAAAGGATTTATGAAAGAATGTTGAATGAACTATGGAAAACATGAGACATTTTAAATCAAACCAGAGGCCATTCGACCCATCATGCTTGTTTGGTGCATTAATAACTAAGTGATCACGTCCAGTCCTATTTTTGAATGTTCCAAATTGTCGGCTTCAACCACATAGCTGTGGAGTTTGCTCCAGATTGTCACAACTCTCTGTGTGAAGAAGTGTCTCCTGTTTTCTGTCTTGAATGCCTTGCCAATTTCCATTTGTGTACTTGCAAATATGGTAAAGCACATCTGGTTTTATGTGGTCAATTCCTTTCATGATTTTGAAGACTAGAATCAAGTCCCCATATAGTCTTCTCTGGTCCAGGGTGAAAAGGTTCAGTTCCCTCAGTCTCTCTGAGTATAACATTCCCTTCAAACCTGAAATAAGTCTGGTTGATCGCCTCTGAACTGCCTCTATAGCAGCAATATCTTTCTTGTAGTGTGGTGCCCAGAACTGTACACAGTATTCCAGATGTGGTCTTACTAGTGCATTGTCTTAACATTACTTCCCTTGTTTAAAATTCTACACTTTTGACAATATACCTATAGTGGTTTCAGTAAATCCCAGGAAACAGATGGAAAAGTAACACGTTTATTATACAAAACATAAATACAGGTTAAGCCGGAGCTCTCCTCTAACATGAAGTGAGGAAAAGAACTAGAGATGTGAGCTGGTAGAAGCCCCTTTGTATCTTTGACAGACAATAGGTTACAGCAAATCCAGCTCAATCCAGTTGTACGAGTTCAATTTACCCCATGCATACTGATACAGTTGTTGATCAGGTATTCAAAAGACAGTAACTGTAGGCCTATATATTCAAGAAAAAGTGAGCCTTAAGGCAGAGGCAGAGTGACTTAGAGACCATTGTTTTGTATACAATCCAAGAAACAATTAACCTTGAAGGGGAAGCATGGTGAAATTACTTTGCTAGATTTCTGTAGCATTCTTGCATGAAAACTAATAAAGTAGTTCCCACGAAGGGGTTAATACAAACAAATGATTGCTGCATAGACAAAACTGAAACAATCAATACTATAACAACATGAAACCATAATATAGAAATAATATACAGAACATAATAAAAGTAAATTTTCCCACTACATACCCTAGAATTCTGTTTGCCTTTTTTATTGCTTTATTTGGATGGGGAATGTGATGAGTCCACATAAACTTAGGTCTCTCATGAGTTACTACTTCCAGTTCTATTCCTCCAATGTTGTAATTATAGAGGACATTTTTGTTACCTGCATGTAATACCTTGGGCTTGTCCACATTGAATTTCATCTGCCAGGTGTTGGCCCACAACTGAATATTATCCAAGTACCTTTGAATAACCTGTGCTGCTGAGATTGTATCTGCTAAGCTACCTATTTTAGTATCATCTGCAAATTTGACAGATTTGCTAACTATCTATATCAGAGTCCAGATCATTAATATAGATTAGAAAAAGCAAAGGCCCTAATACTGATCCTTGTGGAACTCCACTAACAACCTCACTCCAGTATGAAGCAGCTCCTCTTATCGACACCCTCTGTTTTTTATACATCAACCAGTTCATAATCCATCTACTTACATTACCCTGAATGCCTACAGCTTCCAATTTTAGGATCAGTCTCTGGTGTGGAACTTTATCAAGTCTTCTGAAAATCTAAGCATATCATATGCTTTCACATGATCTACAGCTGCAGTTGCATGTTAAAAAAAACTTTTAAGCAATTAGTAAGGCATGATCTGCCTCATCTAAACCCATGTTGACTATCACCAAGAATATGGTTTTCATTAAGATGCTCCTCTATTTTCTGTCTAATTATTTTTTCCAAAATTTTGCCAGTAATGCAGGTGAGACTGATTAGTCTGTAATTTCCTGCCTCAGTTTTGTCCCTTTTCTTGTGGATAGGTATTGAAATTTGCAGTTTTCCAATCGGTTGGCACATCCCACATTTTAAGTGACATTTGGAATTTGACATTATAGTTAGCGGCCTATAAATAAATTCCCTTATTTCTCCTATTAAGCCGGACCACTTGCCTCTTCTAGGTTTGGGGATATTTGAATATGCATTAGTTATTGATCATGGTTGTTGCTGTTTTTAGTGTTTTTGTTTTTGTATATAAGTGTAACAATGTTTCTGTACACACTGAGTACAGTGGGATTGTAACTCATTTTAGATGTCCCCTTGTGAGCAGGTTTATTTTGTAAATGAGATTAGCTCTTAGAATCCTTCAGAGAATTCTTTCAATAGTCATTGACTGGTGGTTTGGATATCAGAAATATGAAAGGTATGTGTGCTAACATTTCAGTGTGATAGAGCAACACTCCCTGCATTGGAAATTCCTGCAATGAGCCATTACTGAAGGTCACGCTTAACAAATCTTTACACAGAAAACAAAGCTGCTTCAACACCAATGAAGATGAATACATGCTTTTTTTTTTTTTCTCATTACTTTTTTCATGTTTTTACTATTGTTTCACAATGTGTAGGTGTTCGTATTGATTTGCATTGAAAAGGTTTGTGAAGTAGATGGGTATTGCACAGCCTTCAGAATCTAATGCTTAGTTAGTAAATTTGAAGTGTTTGTGCAACACTGAATTGCTTCCCCATTTGTTCCTGACGTTCTATCCCTTTTTTCTCTTATTATTCTTCAGAATTATATGTAGAATTATACCTTTTTCCTACACCACATGTAACATAAATAAAACATCAAGTGTTATCTGAGATCATACATTTTAACTGCCTTTGACATTTTGTGAGTTAGCAGGCACTGCATCAACCCATCTTGCCATGCTTGCTGACTCTCTGTGTGACTCACAAATACACAACAAATTCATTGTCAGGTGCAAAGATTGAGATGATAGAGAAGAAGATGGTGAAGGATGATGCATCCTGATGCACTCTGTTTTGTTCTCCAATTCTGACAGGTCGCTGTGAAGAACAACATTGACGTATTCTACTTCAGCTGTCTCTATCCCATCAACATCCTGTTTGTGGAGGATGGCAAGATGGGTGAGTGTCTCGTTGCTCATGGCATGCTGTTTAGTTTAATGACCACAGATGAGAGGTGCTGTAATGAATGTCAAACATTTGTTTTCAAAGACCTTGCAATTATGTGGTTACACCACTCTCTGATAGCAGGACGAATAAAAAAGCTTGACAGAATTATTTTCTCTTTGTAAAGAATATCAGTATAAAATATAAATTAATTGTATTGGATTGTAAACAAGCTTTCTACACTCCATTAACTTGGATAACAACCCCTCAGCTCCCACCTCTCCCTTACAGATAACTTGTACACTGTGCATCTACAGGACATAGTTTTGGCATTCTGTTCACACACTGATAACACCTCAACTTCTGAGGATAACCGGGTGAATTAACAAATGTGTGATCAGTCGAGTCCAGGCTGATTTTGACATGATTGAACCAGTGTTTAACAAGTTGCAAACTACCCTGTGTAGAATCCTATTTACAGGCAGTTTGGACATTGCTCAGATTAAAACCAGTGATGTCTGAACTTGTACATCAAGCAGAGACTAAAAATTGAAGTTATTCCTCTCCTCAGAGCGTCAGGTTTTCCTGTCCACCTGGAAAGACATTCCCAATGACAACGAAGCACAATTCCAGATCAAGGACTGTCACCTCAACTCAGGTAGAGTATGTGCACATTCTCTAAGAAATTGCAGGGCACAATAGAAACGGTTCAGATCTGAAGCAGCACAATAAGACTTAAACATATTTAAATTGATACTGGAGAGACCATTTAAAACTGTTAAATTATATAGATTGTCATTAGTTACTCAACGTAAGAAAGTGTGACCACGACTGAAGCATTTTCTAAAACGGAACTGTTTAGTCTTTTCATTTTATTGTATTTATTTTTAAGTGATTTTTTGAAGATATGGGATTTATTTTATGCAATTACTTTTAATTAATTACCTATTACAGGTTTAGAGTTGTTCTGCATTGGACCCCCCGGTCTGTTATACACAGTTTCTCCCTTTCTGAACCTTTTATATTTTTGCATAGTATAATTGAAATTTAAACCGGTGGTGACCATACAGTTTAATGGAAATGGTTTATCTTGGATAATTTTACTTGTAACAGACTTGAAGTTCTTATTCTTCATAGCAAATTAGTCTGCATTCCCAATGTCATACATTTGACCTCTGCAACAATAGCTTACTCCTAATAAACAGATAAGGTAATAACTGTGTGATAATTGCCTGGGTTAATGGCTTGAGGAGTGAATGAATGTCAATGCCCCATTACAAGGCAGACATCCAAAATAAAAATATAGAATATACCCAATGGTGGATGGGACCATCTTATCCAATGTCAGGTCTTACACATTTTTGGCTTCCCTCATTACATACGTGTATTTTACGAAAGACATGGGAGATGGAAACCGTTTTCTAATTTCAAACAGTTCCTTGAGTAGCAGCCATCTTGCTGTGGGCCCTCTTCTTACTTCACATTTTAATGCAGGTCTGTGGTATTTCAATCTAGTGATGTAACTGTCCCATAGGATTTAGTTAGATTGTTGTATAATTAATAAAAATGTTAAATGGTCAAGCTACTGTACTAACTTCATTTTATTTACCAATAGAAAACTATTAGAGTAGTAAATAACCAGGCCATTGGTTACGTGTTCTTGGACCAAAAAGCTGTTCGGTCATGCAGTGTTCGCTACATTATTATGTATTTGACAAACATGTTTTTATCACCTATTTGTCGCACTCTTTATCAACAAAAGGAAATTGCTTAGATGGAAACGGCTTTGTGTTTTCCCTATTTGCATATTAACTTTTGAAAATAAAATCAAGCGTCCTTGTCCATTAATTAACTGTCTTGAACCACTTTTTCATTACGTTAGGTAGGCCTACACAATAATTTCAGAACAAGCCATTTAACACTAGAACTGCCAACATTTTGCACTACATACAACTGCCGCACCCGCATAATGTGCGGCTCCTTTATAAAACAGCTGTATGACGAAAATCAAAAACAAAGAGTTGGATAAAACTTGATAGTTTTACATATGAACATCTCAATAAACTATAATTTCACAAACTGGTGTAGACTTATAACTAGTTATTTATGTTTTATAATTGCATAATAAAAACATAAAACTAAAATGACATTATGCAACGTGAAAGTGCTTTGAAAATGGCTCTGTCCATTACAGCTGTGTACATCAATGCAGAAAATGCCCTACATTTAATACAAAATAATTTGCATTCATGATCAAACATGTGACTGATCAAAGCTTTGATCCTGTGATCAAGATTTAATTCCAAATAAAAGAGAACTATATCGGGTGCAAATCTGCCCATAAAATTGATAATATATGAATATATGTGTAGAAAATCACTTGTTTCAGCAATCAACACGATTGTAACTCTTTCACAATTACTTTTTATTACAAAGCCCAGCTTGTTGGATATATTATGTTAATTATAACATCGCATAAACTGCAGGTTCAGTAGTTGGAGAAGAAAGTAGCATATTTATAACTTAATCCAGTGTTCATACAAGTGCTTGAAATGCTTGTAAATGCTTGAATTTTAAGGTGGTATTTTCAAGGTTGTGAAAGTGCTTGATTTTTGTTAATGTGATTTACCTAAGTTTGCTAATCGCTGTCATAATAAATTGGCAATTTGATTAAATTAATTAACAGGATATAACTAGGGCTGTCCCGAAAGTTCAGTTTTTACCTTCGAAGGTTCGAAGCTTCATTGGTGCTTTTTTTCATAATTAATTGTCTCCTTAGCTACTAGTGCAGGGGTACTCAATTAGAAACCTAAAAGGTCCACTCACCAAATTTTCCTTGTGTCCAGGGTCCGGAACAGTGATAGTCAAAATCCAAAAACAGAACTCCAACAAAAAAGGTGGTAAATCCCACAAAACATTCAAACTATGTACAAAAGGTGATGTGGTCTGGCCTTATTAGTGTGAAAAGTGACACCTTTTTTGTGCCACCAGCTCTTTAAACTTGGGCATAAAAGGTGTGAGGGCCAGGCGGGAGGCACTGATGTAAGTGTTCATTACTGAGGGTGCTCCTGTATTTGTTTTTCACCATTTTCATGGTTGAAAAGGCAGACTCACAACAATATGTTGAGGGAAACATGGTGAGAATTTGAAGGGCCACCTTCTGCAAGGAAGGGACACCTGCTGCAGGGACCATCTTAGTCCAGAAGGTGGTAGGGTCACGGAGAGACTCCTGCAGTGCAAGGTTTTCCTGAAGCTCAATTAGCTCTGATTGAAGAGAAGCAGCACTAGCCCATGGGCAGATTTTCAGGGCTTCAGTTGAAAATTCTGCAATGTTTTTGACAAGGAATGGATTTTCCATGCATAGTAAGACTTGTTTTCCCAGAGGGAAATTTCCAAAGCGAGTTTGGAAATTTTTTATCAGCTTGTCCAGGAATTCAGCATGATTGTGATGATGATGTGTTCCTGCTGTTTGATTTAAAAGCTTTGGGAAGTGAAGCAGGTCCTGCTGTAAGTCACACTTGAACAGCTCCAGTTTCTTCTGAAAGGCACAGACAGCTGATGTGAGGTTACACACTGTGTTATTTTTGCCCTGGAGCTTCATGTTCAGATCATTGAGATGGGAGGTAATGTCAGATAAAAATGCAACAATTTCCATTTTTTCTTCATTCTGCATAAATTCCACAAATTGTTTTGCTTTTGCACTCTTCTGATCCAACAGAAAGGTTTCCAACTCTTTCCGTAATGTCCAAAAGCGCTCCAGTACCTTGCCTTTACTAAGCCACCGGACATTGTTGTGAAGGAGCAAATCATCAAATTCTGCATTCACCTCTGTTAGGAATGAGCGCAACAAGCGATGCTGCAGAGCAGATGATGCCCTCAAAAAGTTCACAAGTCTCATTACTGTTGTCATGACCTCTGCATACTTTTCTTCAAGACTGGCACACAAAACCATCTGATGAATTATGCAATGATATGCTATTAGGTCAGGGTGATGAGCTCTCAAGCGTGCCACTAATCCCCTCTCTCTTCCAGTCATACATGGAGCTCCATCAGTAGAAATGGAAATAACATGCTTCAGGTCTATCTCTCAGTCTCTCAACATCCATATCAGTGCTTCATAAATATCATCCCCTCTTGTGTGTCCATGGAGGGCTGTGAGGCCTAACACATCTTCACAGAATTCTCCCTTCTCTTCATCAAAAAATCTGACAAACACCAGAAGTTGTGCGTTGTCTGTGTTGTCTGTGGATTCATCCAAAGCCAATGAAATGCATTTAGCCTTTTTTATTGCAGACTTCATTTGGTCAAGCATATCCTCAGCAAGGACTTCAGTTTGCTTTACAGCAGTGGAGTCAGACAAAGATATTTGGTTTATTTTTTGTATGATGTCATCTTTTTGAGTTCCCTCAAACAGGGCAATTGCTATTTCATTCATGCATTCCTTCACAATCTCCGAGTCAGAGAATGGTTTCTTGTGCTTTCCTAAGACCCATGCCACTCTTAATGAAGCTTCAGTTGCACGTTCTTGTTGGGTGGCTGATCTAACTATTACACTGCATGTTGCATGGTATGATGATTGCAGTTGTTTGATTTTTCTGGCTCTTACCTCAGATTTAAGCGGGTAATTGTGGTCAAAGTGTCCGTGCTTTGAGTCATAATGACGTTTCACGTTACCACTCTTGACAATGGCAACCATCTCGTTACAAATTAAACACATTGGTTTTGTGCTCCCCACCGGCAGCACAAATGCATAACTGTCAGTCCACTCTGTCTTAAATTTGCGATTTTCAGAATCGACTTTTCTCTTTTTGTCAGGTTTTGAGCACGCCATGATTTTCGCTAGCAAGGAAGTACCACAGATGGATTAGCGCCTGCGTTGCGAATGACACACACACACACACACACACACACACACACACACACACACACAGCGTGGCCAACAAGTGAGTGAGTTGTCATGGTGATTACAGTTATTACAGCTCCTGATTGGATCTTTGGATTGGACAGACACAGAAGATAGATAAACCACATCTAGTAGGAAAACAATATAGGCGTGAAATCACGCACCAATGAAAACTCGCTTGGATCATGACTAAATTATATAATGTTGATTTTGGCTTCGGTCCAAATTGTATTGCGTCTGGGTCCGGATCCGGACCGCGGTCCGCCTATTGAGTACCCCCGTACTAGTGTATAGATTTGAATGAAAATCCTTTTTTTAATTTATTTTAAGGTAACACTATAAAACATGTAGTTTAACATAAGTGATCTCTAACAGTAATCATGTTTTTATTACAAGCACATGGTTTATATTGATTTTACTTGCATGAAACATGTTAACCTTCCAGTAAAAGCACCTTACTCGTAATAAACTGTATGCATGGTGACGTATTATTATCCAGGGCGACGTATGCAAGTTTACTTTAATTTGTATTTTATTCAATACATAAAAAAAAGTGTTGGAAATAGCGAATCGGTGTGAACCCTTTGATGAATATATCCTGGTGTTCAGTAACATTTAATAAAAACACAACTATGCTGAAAGTAGTAAATACTGAAGACACCGGAACACCGTAATCTTGACATTTGGGTTAACTATAATAAAGAGTTTTGGGTCAACATTCTTTTTTTTTTGTATAATAATTATAATAATAATAATGGATCAATTGCAACAAACTTGCAGAGTTAGTACAGAGCTGTGCACTAAACACAGTATCATCTCCAGCTTTCAGTTCTATGCATTTGACTCATTATTAAGACTAATAAACAATGCATAATTTAAAATTAGGATGGTTAACTGATCATGGAAAATGTTTTTTCCTCCATTATATACCAACTTTCAGTTGAACAGCTTACAAAGCTTTTGGGGGGTATTCTGTTCATTTAGCAAAACAATCCAAATGGCTCATGTTGATTTGAAGCATTTGTATTGTTTTCCATTTCCATTATATGTCCACAATATTTACAGCAAAGTGTTGTGTAAAAGAAACAAAGCAGAATAATGCAGTGTGATCCACATGAATTCTGGTAAATGGGGGATACTGCTCTATCAGAAGAAAAAATAAATAGGTGTAATCCTATATATTTAAGAAATGCATTGTTTAAATTTGATCTTGTCCGATGCCTGCTGACATGACAGTGGCAATTCAGGGGCTTTTTATGATGGTGTTGAACTTTGTTATATCCTTTTAACTTAACTTTTATTTAAGGTCAGTATACAAATCAAATGTTTTAATTTACATCTGAAGTGTGGTTTAGTATTCTAACGTTTGTGTGGGTTTCCAACGAGTAAACCCAACCCAACTGTGAGTACAAAAACAGTTTTATTTATTATTACTGCAGCACACACAAGTCTCAGGGACACACACTCACACTGACTCGTTCTTCTGCTTCCCTTCACCCTCCCTCCTTTTCTCCCCACCTCAGTCTTTACCACATTAACCCTTTATTGGGCGTGGTGGCAAGCTACAGTATTCAAACATTGTCAATTTCTATCAACGAGAAAAAAATCTGTGATTAAGTGACGAACCTCCGAAGGTCTGGAGAACGAACGTTCAAACTAGGGCTGAGCGATATTATATTTTTATAAGTTTGGGTGGTACTCTTTCTTGTGTTTCTCTGAACAAGCTACAAAATGAGTTTTAGAACACCCCCATTTTTCCAGTTTTTATTGAAATGTAAGCAGTTCAAGTCCAGTGAATACCCTGAAATGTTACAAATGTTTACAAAGTTTGTTACAAACTGCCAGAAGTTTAAAAAAAAAATGTTTAGGTTACCAAAACCCTCTTAAGCATTAAGCATTATTTGGCAGTGTTACGCACAGCTCTTGTGCATAGATGTTACACTGTATTCTTACAATGCGCACATCATTTGAAAGCTTATTCTCTTGGCTACCAGAGCATTTCATTCTCAAACGCATCCGATTTACAGTTTTTGCCCGCCGTCATTGAGCCCGGGGGGTTGCTCATTCAGATCACTGAGTTTCGATCGGATTATTTATTTGATTTTGTTTATTTATTTATCCGAGGTGACTTACAAAATATAAGCGCAATACAAAGTACAAAAATACAGTGCAGGATTTCTTTGCAATTAGGCTTGTTTTGTTCAGAACAACCTAACAATCCAGTATATATTATTTGATGTTGTATCAAACACAAGAAGTTCAGATTCAATTATGTAAAATTGTTGTGTATTAGTACACTGTAAAAAGAGTTTTCCATCTTGACATTTTGAGCTCTCTACGGGTGTGTGTTGCTTCTTCCAAAACGTGGATGGTTTTGTTTTGATCAGTAGGTTCCAGAATTTGTCATAATATTCAATATTTTCAGAGAAAATGTGTGTGTGTGTGTATATATATAAACCTGTATTCATTTCTGTTTTTAGTGTGTAATACAAACATTAACACAAGGAAACTGTATTACTTCATTAATTCACTTCCATTGCTTTTAAAAAAGCTTAATATAGCGAATATAACATTGTTAATCCCACGAACCCATGACCCATGAAACAAACATGCAACTTTATAAGCATTTGCATTTCCTGATTAAAGACTTTACTTAACACACCACCAAGACACATGTGCACCCTCCTCTTTGGAGGTGATTTGCTGTATAAAAATATTACTTGACAAGCATTTTCCTACAACATGATTGGCTACATAAAGCGTTGATTGACAGTTACTCCTACGTTCCAAAAACTCCATACTCGCGATGCAAGTGTTTTGTATGTCGCAAAACCTCGATATATCGCCCAGCCCTAGTTCGAAACTTCAAAGACAGCCCTAGATTTAACTAGTTTGAGAGAGCCAGTTGATTTGCTTTATGCGCGGCCACGACTCCTATTTGATCTGTCGGTGTGTTTTGATGGGCTGCATGTGATCAGCTGAAGGGAACGAGAGACCGCTACATCTGTGGGAGAAATTCACATACGCAGAGATTTACTTTTGATTTGCAAAAGCCATTTAAAATTTTAATCGCAATTATTGGTATCATCAGCTAAATGCCATGATCGTGACCGCGCCTACCCCCTGCTATGCATCTGGAAGATTCATTTAAAGGCCTAGCTCTTGAACTCTTGACAAGCTGTCCCAGTATCAATAAAGTTTGGATTGCTCGGTCTCTGCCCAGACTGTTCTGTATACGAGTGAGTTCCTCAATTTCCCTCCATTTATACACTACATTTCTCAATTGTTATCGTAGCTATAACGTAATCAGCTGCAATACTCCTGAAAGGGGTGAGTGGGATATGGAAGAAACTCATAACAGAAGTTGAGTTCAATAAGTTTAACGATGTGTAAATACACCGATCAGGTGAAGTGAATAACACTGATAACCTCATTATCATGGCACCTGTCATTTGTGAATGTGAACATTTTGTCCTCAAAGTTGACGTGTTAGAAGCAGAAAAAATGGGGAAGCATAAGGATGTGAGCGACTTTGAAAAGGGCCAAATTGTGATGGCTAGACGACTGGGTCAGAGCATCTCCAAAACTGCAGTTCTTGTGGGGTGTTTCTGGTCTGTAGTGGTCAGTACCTATCAAAAGTGGTCCAAGGAAGGAAAAACGGTAAACCGGCGACAGGGTCATGGGCAGCCAAGGCTCATTGATGCACATGGTGAGCGAAGGCTGGCCCGTGTTGTCCGATCCAAACACCTACAATGGGCACGTGAGCATCAGAACTGGACCATGGAGCAATGGAAGAAGGTGGCCTGGTCTGATGAATCACAAGTTCAGGGTGTTGACTTGGCCTCCAAATTCCCCAAAACTCGATCCAATCGAGCATCTGTGGGATGTGCTGGACAAACCAGCCCGATCCATGGAGGCCCCACCATGCAACTTACAGGTCTTAAAGGATCTGCTGCTAACGTCTGGGTGCCAGATTCCACAAAAGGGGGGGACCTACACAATATTAGGCAGGTGGTCATAATGTGTACATTCTATATGTAATGTTCAATCTAGGGCTGTGCGATATGATGATATATATCGTATGACGATAGAAAAACGTCTATCGTTTCATATTATGCTATATCGTCTATATCGTGGTGTTGCAAATTGCAATCTTTAACGGCAGTATTTTATGTCATTAGGACGCTTTGCGTTCTTCCCGGTTCTTCTACACTTGCTGGATGCAGGTAGAAATGTGCATCAGAAACACACAGACAGACATGGAGGAGAGTGAACTGACACACAATAACCACAATAACAAAAATAAACTTTAATGCACACTTTGTGCCCCGGTCTCGCCGCCAGGCTAAACTCGATCTGCAAGCACCCCCTACCCCCGCTAATTTAGACTATCATTTGTATAAAATTAATAATAATTTTAATAAATTGGAAAGCAATGCAAACACATGCAGGAAGTATCATTTTCTTTTTATTAAGATGGTGAAGTGGTTCAACAGTTGTAGTAGTAGTAGTAATTATAACAATTTTGTATTAACAACGTGCTGTACCGGTAAGCAGAATCGAAACGCGACAGTCAGTGAAGAAATGTCTCTGTCTAGTAGATGTTAAATTCGCCACTATAAACCCGGCTGTGGTAAATCTTCCTGAATCTATACCTTTTACAGCGCATGTTCTGTGATTACTATTACTATTATTATATATATATATATATATATATATATATATAATATAAAATCCCATAACACGCGTAATAGTAATCACACAACACTTGCCCTGTAATGTGTTGCATTCTGCATATATTTACCATGACAGCCTGCATGTAGTATTTGTTAGTTTTGCTTATTGAAGGATTAAGGAAGTACTTTTAGTTTGAATGTCTTTGGTCTTATTTTGTGGCTTGATTAGATGTAAACAAGAAATATCGAGATATATATCGTATATCGCCCAAATTTCTAAAAATATAGAGATTATTTTTAAGTCCTATCGCCCAGCCCTAATTCAAATTTATTATGGAAGATTGATTAATGTTTTGTCATTAGTGGCAAGTGGTATGCTCATATAAAGGTCATGCAGAGTGTTGCATGAATCGGAGTATCATTCTCATGCAAGCTTTTCGATATGAATCCAGGAAGACAAATCGTGATAATCCCACCAAGTAAAGTGACTATTTGGATTAAAAGTAACATTTTCCTCCAGATGTACAAAAGTGACATGGACTTCTATTTATTTTTCTGCTGAAAAAAAAATAAGACGCCAATGAGGTAAAAAATAGATACACTGCTGGCAAAAAGGGGGGAGAAACACATCTCCTGAATCCACTAGTTATGGTTTTTAGACCATATGAACTCCCCATACCCAGGCATTATAATAACACAGTCTACACCACATTTAAAATAAACTGATTTCAGTCACTAGCAATTAATTTACTGTAGGTGAATGTTTTTATTATGTAATGTAGCTGTGTGCTTATAATACATAAAAGGCTGCATAAAATGTGTTTCCTGCTAAATTCCTGCCTCCTGGCAAATTGCTGCTACAATAGCCCACAATAAAGAATTACTGTGCGAAATCCTGAATTGCTAAAAGCTGATTTTGATTTATTATAAACTGAATTAATGTAACATCATGCACCCATTTTACAAATGGTGTGTACACACCACTTCCCACATCTGTGTACTGGGCGGGAGTCTTGCAATTCCTCTTTCTAAATTCATAGTGAAAAGCTTGTAGGAGAGTATCTGCCAATCGTCAAACTCTAATTTAAAGCAAGACTGCAGAGTTTGATATGAAACACATCCAAAATGATCTTATCAGGCAGCATTATTGTTCATTGCTTTTTAATCTCTTAGCAGAGTGAAATGAAAATGTAAGCCAATGTGTCCTTTTTTTTTTTTTTTTTTTTTTTAATTGTGTGGTGTCCCCTCCATGAGGAAGAAGTCTCAACGAGACGCACAAAAAAAACACAATCTGATTAACAATATTGGAAACGTCTCCTGTGAAAATCGGTTCTCGGTCATCTATCAAGTAATGGCCAATCAGAATATAGGATTGTCGGGTAGCAACGTCTGTGAGCCAGTTATTGGTAGTTTCAGACCAAAATACACAGCTGTTTGTGAAGTGATAATTACAGAAAAATAAATAAATTAAAATAACTTGTAGGTATAACATTTCAATGAGTACTGGGACAGTATCTCACCAGGAATCATTGCCGTAATTTTTTGGAAACCGCAAATTAAAAAAAAATGGCCATAAAAAGTAAATAATGACTTTGCGCACATCAACCACAACTGAGGCAGATGCTGGAAAAGACAACAACACTACAGCTGAAGTCAAAGGGCATCATGACCAAATTTCTAAAATTTAGAGGTATGAGAAGAAAATAAGAAAACTGTACACTTGCCTTGATTGTGCAGATGGTAATCTGGGGTGTAATGTGTATAGAAATTAACTTTGTCCATTTTACAATGTCAGCAACTGCATACGTTTCTTAAATTAAATCCTTTTTATAACAGACGCTGTATAATATTTTTTAAATGACTCATGAAATGGAAAGATGTTGTATTTTCTCACTACGTTGATTGATTCTGATTGGGACCCCTCTAGTACCTTGTTTTCTACCGCTACACCTCTGCAACTACAACTAGTACAACTACTCATGAGAGTGGAAGATGAACCACATTTATCCATCTCAAGCATAAAGCCCAGAATACTCATGCTTTGTTCCCAGCATCAGGCTCATCCATCTCATTAATTCAAGGGAGTAGTAGATGGATTAAGGTTATAGGTTTATGAATAGAGATTCAGGTATTACTAATGTAAAGGTCCAAATAAGTGTATTAAGTGAAATGCAAATGTGTATGTCAGTGTATACATTGATTTGTATACAGTTACGCGTTAAGGTTTTCAAAAATATCAATGGTAATGTAAATATGAATGTGTGAGATGGGTTGAGGGTGGTGGCGCGAGCTGTACCCAAATGTATACGGGGGTTGCGAGCCAAAAAGTAATGTGAAACATCTCGGTTCTGAAGCAGTCCATTTCAGTTGCTTCTAGTTGTCTATATGAGAAGTCTGTGTTGGACAATTGAAATGATTGATGACAAATCAATGAAGACACTGCTGCTGTCTAAAATTTGTTTGACAGGTCTAGTCCACTTTCAATAGATGCTTAGCAACTTTGTGTTTTAACCGATCTGTGATGTTTGGGACCTCAAATAGTTCTACATTGCCATAGAGAAGTTCTAAAGGCAGTACATCTCTTTCTCTTTCCCCAATGCTAGATGCTGCGAGTAATAAGCTGCACAGTAATAATATATTTACCATTGCCAAGCGGAATGTGGAAGGACAGGACATGCTCTACCAGTCTACCAAGCTGACCAATGGCATCTGGGTTCTGGCTGAACTGCGCATTCAGCCTGGGAGCCCTAATTACACAGTGAGTCTCTTTCCTGTTGGCTTGTCTCATTTCTGTTATTGAAAATGTAGTGAATCTGTTCAAATCAAACCCAAAGACCCCATTAAAGGACCACTGTCACCGTTTCAAAAATGCTAAAGCACCACTGAACAGAATTACCCGGGTTGGGAAGAGAAATCTTGTGATGAAACATCACATCCTGAAACAACTGAAATAGCTCCTGTGGGGTATATACAGCAGACATGTTTTGCTGAAGATCACATTTTAAATATTGAAAGTTGGTATAATAGAATTTAACAGAAAAATCTGTTACTTATGCATTCTTACTAACCTATGAACATATAACATTTTTTTGTTTTTTAAATGGTCTTAGTTGTCCTTTAATAATCAAAGTTTTATTCCTGCCACTTGCCATTCAAGAGAATCAATGTCTAGCATTAATTTAGATATCAGAAATCTAGACTTTAAACTGAAATACAGTTAGGCCCATTAATATTTGGACAGTGACACAATTGTCATCATTTTGTGTCTGCGCCACCACAATGGATTTGAAAGGAAACAATCAAGATATGCTTTGAGTGTAGACTTTCATGTTTAATTTGTAGGAATTACACCCATTTTTATATGTGGTCCCCCCAGTTTTAGGGGCTCAAAAGAAATTGGACAAACTAACATTAATCATGAATTAAAATTAAAGTACTTGGTGGCAAAACCTTTGCAGTAAGTGACTGCCTGAAGTCTGGAACCCATAGATATCACCAGATGCTGGGTTTCTTCTCTGGGGGTGCTATGCCAGGCCTGTACTACAGCTGTTTTTAGTTCCTGCTTGTTTTTGGGTCGTTTTGCATTCAGTTTTGCCTTAGAAATCAAAATAAACCAATCAGAGAGATAGCAAAAACATTAGGTTTGGCCAAATCAACTGTGTGGTACATTCTTAAAAAGAAAGAACACACTGGTGAGCTCAGGAACACCAAAAGGTCAGGAAGACCACATAAAACAACTATGGTGGATTACAGAAGAATTCCTTCCCTAGTGAAGAAAAAAATCCTTCACAATAGTTGGCCAGATCAAGGACACCCTCCAGGAGGTAGGTGCATCTATGTCAGTCAACAATCAAGAGAAGACTTCACCAGAGTAAATGCAGAGGGTTAACCACAGGATGTAAACAGGAAACGGGAAGACCAGATTAGAGTTTGCAAAAAAAAAATCTAAAAAACCCTTTGCAGTTCTAGAACAACATCCTATGGACAGATGAGACAAAGATCAACTTGTACCAGAATGATGGGAAGAGAAGAATATGGAGAAGTGAAGGAACTACTAAAGATCCAAAGCATACCACCTAATCTGTGAAGCATGTTATGGCATGGGCATGTATGTCTGCCAAGGAACTGGTTCCCTTGTATGTATTGATGATGTGACTGCTGACAAAAGCAGCAGGATGAATTCTGTGTTTAGGGCTATATTATCTGCTCAGATTCAGCCAAATGCTTCAAAACTCATTGGACGGCCCTTCACAGTGCAGATGGACAGTGACCCGAAGCATACTCTAAAAGTAATACAATACTTCTTTAAGGTGAAGAAGTGGAATGTTCTGCAATGGCCTAGTTAATCATCTGACCTGAATCGAATTGAGCATGCATTTCACTTGCTGAAGGCAAAACACCCCAAGAACAAGCAGGAACTAAAGACAGCTGCAGTACAGGCCTGGCAGATCATCACCAGGGAAGAATCCCAGCATCTGGTGATGTCCCTGGGTTCCAGACTTCAGGCAGTCATTGACTGCAAAGGATTTTCCACCAAGTATTGAAACTCACAATTTCATTCATGATTATGTTAGTTTCTCAAATTTCATTTGACCCACTAAAATTGGGGGGACCACATATAAAACTGGGTGTAATTCCTACACCGTTCACCCAAATTGGATGTAACTACCTTCAACTTAAAGCACATCTTGATTGTTTCCTTTTAAATCCATTGTGGTGGCATTCAGAGACAATGATGACAATTGTGTCCTTGTCCAAGTATTTATGGACCTAACTGTATTTACATCCTTGTTGAAGATATTAAATGGGAGAAGGGTTTTGTCCTACAATTCTAAATTGTATGGATTATACACCGATCAGCCATAACATTATGACCACTGACAGGTGAAGTGAATAACACTGATAATCTCGTTATCATGGCACCTGTCAGTGGGTGGGATATATTAGGCAGCAAGTGAACATTTTGTCCTCAAAGTGATGTGTTAGAAGCAGGAAAAATGGGCAAGCGTAAGGATGTGAGCGACTTTGACAAGGGCCAAATTGTGATTGCTAGACGACTTGGTCAGAGCATCTCCAAAACTGCAGCACTTGTGGGGTGTTCCCGGTCTGCAGTGGTCAGTGATTATCAAAAGTGGTCCAAGGAAGGAAAAGCGGTGAACCGGCGACAGGGTCATGGGTGGCCAAGGCTCATTGATGCACGTGGGGAGCGAGGGCTGGCCCGTGTGGTCCGATCCAACAGACAAGCTACCGTAGCTTAAATTGCTGAAAAAGTTAATGCTGGTTCTGATAGAAAGGTGTCAGAACACACAGTGCGTCGCCCATGCTGACCCCTGTCCAATGCCGAAAGTGCCTACAAGGGGCACGTGAGCATCGGAACTGGACCACGGAGCAATGGAAGAAGGTGGCCTGGTCTGATGAATCACGAGTTCAAGGTGTTGACTTGGCCTCCAAATTCCCCAGATCTCAATCCAATCGAGCATCTGTGGGATGTGCTGGACAAACGAGTCTGATCCATGGAGGCCCCACCTCGCAACTTACAGGACTTAAAGGATCTGCTGCTAACGTCTTGGTGCCAGATACCACAGCACACCTTCAGAGGACTAGTGGAGTCCATACCATGACGGGTCAGGGCTGTTTTGGTGACAAAAGGGGGACCTACACAATATTAGGCAGGTGGTCATAACGTTATGGCTGATTGGTGTATATGGAAAGATTAATCATTTATGAGTATATTCAGAGTACATTTCAACCATCATTTCCATCATTGTCTCTGGGATTTATCAATTTGTTAAATTGAATTAGCAATGATTGTTGTCAGCCTTATCACTTATTACAGGTGTTCGCAATCCTTGTCCTGGAGGACCCCCTACCCTGCTGGTTTTGCTTCCAACCAGGCTCTCAATTACTTAATAAACCCTTAAATTAACTAATAATTTGCTTACCTTTGACTTTTTAAATTGTGTTACTGATACAAAATTGGTTATTTATAAGATAAGTTCCTTATAGGGCTTGGCAATATGACTTAAAAATAATATATCTATTTTTAGAAGTTTGGGCAATACATGATAGATATCTCTTGTTTTAATCCAATCAAGCTACAAAATAAGACCAAAGACTTTCAAACTACAAGTATTTCGTTAATCATTAAATATGCAAAACACCACATGCAGGCTGTCATGGTAAATATATACAGAATGCAACACATTACAAGTGCAAGTGTTGTGTGATTACTATTACGTGTGTTATGTTGTTATGGGATATCTATATATAATAAATAGTATGATTTACTGTCACATCACAACAATAACAAGTAATAGTAATCACGCAACACGTGATGTAAAATGGTACAGATTCAGGTAGATTTACCACAGCCAGATTTATAGTGGCGCATTTAACATCTGCTAGACCGATACATTTCTTCTCTAACTGTCACGTTTCGACCAGTACAGCACGTGTTAATACAAAATAGTTATTATAATAATAATACTGTTGTACCACTTCACCATCTTAATAAAAAGAAAATTAAACTTTCTGCATGCGTTTGCATTGCTTTCCAAATTATTAAAATGCAAACAAACTTTATTATTCTTTAATTTTATACAAATTATATACATCTAAATTAGCGGGGGTGGGGGGACGATGGCGTATTGTCGGGGGTGCTTGCAGATCGAGTTTAGCCCGGTGACGAGAGGGGTGGAATGTCATATTGCCCAGCCCTAATTCCTTATACAATTTTATACTTAAAAGCCATAATTAAATAATTTAAAGTTAAATATTACCCTCGCCGGGATAAGCATTTTCAATAATGGGTGGATGGATGGAATGGAAAATATTAGTTAAATTTAAGGGTTCAATTATTTGAGAACTCGGTTGGAACAAAAACCAGCAGGGTAAGGGGTCCACAAGAGCTGCCACATTTCAATGTTTGTTAACCAATTTTTACTTTTAAATGCTGGTCAATGAATCATTAAGGTAAGCATTTACCCCAAAGAGGAAAAAAGATTCATGATGATAGGCCTTATTCACATTGGCCTTCATGATGATTGATAGGCCTTATTCACATTGGCCTCATCCTGATTTCCAATTTCTTCTGCATTTATTCCCAAATCCATTTTTCCTCCCCCTCTCAAATGGATACAATTTAACATGGAAAGGACATCTGTTTAAAACTCAACATTAACAGGGAAAACCGATTCTAACCCTTGTACTTTAAAGGCTGTACAGTGAACCCCCACATAACCAAATCTATTTATAATAATAATAATAATAATCATCATCATCTATTTAGTTCCACAAAATCCTTTTTTCTGTGAAAAATGGGAATTTGGGAAATGCATGTAGAGCAACTGCCTGTGTGGAAAGGCAATGTCATAATTTACTCCTGAAGCCTCGAGCCCAAAAAGTATACTAGCGTTTACTCGGTCTAATGCATGTTTCAACAACAGAAAGAAGGGGGCACAGTTAATTAATACCGTCATTACTTTCATTTCAAGAAGTGGTCTCAAAAGAAAATATACACATATGTATAATATAAACAGATTTTCAGTCTTGTGACCCAGATAAGCCCAGATTTTTTTCCTTTGTTACTTTGTTTGATTTTTGTGGCATTTGATTCATAACTAAAGCTTAAGAACTTTTTATCTTTGGTTCTGATTGGTGCATGAGACCTCAATTCAGATGACATTAAATCGGTGAGATGTTACTATATTAACATTAATTAACATTAACCACTGAGATTTTGGACTATACACTCACCTAAAGGATTATTAAGAATACCATACTAATACTGTGTTTGACCCCCTTTCGCCTTCAGAACTGCCTTAATTCTACGTGGCATTGATTCAACAAGGTGCTGAAAGCATTCTTTACAAATGTTGGCCCATATTGATAGGATAGCATCTTGCAGTTGATGGAGATTTGTGGGATGCACATCCAGGGCACGAAGCTCCCGTTTCACCACATCCCAAAGATGCTCTATTGGGTTGAGATCTGGTGACTGTGGGGGCCAGTTTAGTACAGTGAACTCATTGTCATGTTCAAGAAACCAATTTGAAATGATTCGACCTTTGTGACATGGTGCATTATCCTGCTGGAAGTAGCCATCAGAGGATGGGTACATGGTGGTCATAAAGGGATGGACATGGTCAGAAACAATGCTCAGGTAGGCCGTGGCATTTAAACGATGCCCAATTGGCACTAAGGGGCCTAAAGTGTGCCAAGAAAACATCCCCCACACCATTACACCACCACCACCAGCCTGCACAGTGGTAACAAGGCATGATGGATCCATGTTCTCATTCTGTTTACGCCAAATTCTGACTCTACCATCTGAATGTCTCAACAGAAATTGAGACTCATCAGACCAGGCAACATTTTTCCAGTCTTCAACTGTCCAATTTTGGTGAGCTTGTGCAAATTGTAGCCTCTTTTTCCTATTTGTAGTGGAGATGAGTGGTACCCGGTGGGGTCTTCTGCTGTTGTAGCCCATCCGCCTCAAGGTTGTACGTGTTGTGGCTTCACAAATGCTTTGCTGCATACCTCGGTTGTAACGAGTGGTTATTTCAGTCAAAGTTGCTCTTCTATCAGCTTGAATCAGTCGGCCCATTCTCCTCTGACCTCTAGCATCAACAAGGCATTTTCGCCCACAGGACTGCCGCATACTGGATGTTTTTCCCTTTTCACACCATTCTTTGTAAACCCTAGAAATGGTTGTGCGTGAAAATCCCAGTAACTGAGCAGATTGTGAAATACTCAGACCGGCCCGTCTGGCACCAACAACCATGCCACGCTCAAAATTGCTTAAATCACCTTTCTTTCCCATTCAGACATTCAGTTTGGAGTTCAGGAGATTGTCTTGACCAGGACCACACCCCTAAATGCATTGAAGCAACTGCCATGTGATTGGTTGGTTAGATAATTGCATTAATGAGAAATTGAACAGGTGTTCCTAATAATCCTTTAGGTGAGTGTATAAGCTACATACATACCGCCTCACCCACAAAATGTGCGGCTCCTAAAATTTTATAAAGAAAATGGCAAAACCGTCCAATATTTTTACTTATGAACGTCATGCACAACATTTACATTGCAAATAAAGGTAGTTTTCTTGGCGCATGAACATGAAAAAACATGAAAGTGTACGAAGGAAACTGGTGTAGAAATTATGCACATTTTTAGCAAACATCAATTATGAAATGTAAATAACCAGTTATAACAATAGCATAAAACTTATACAACATGATGTAGTGGTTTTAGTAAATGTCAGGATACACTGATGAAGTTACAAGTTTATTATACAAAACCATAAATACAGAGCTCTCCTCTCACATGAAGTGAAGAAAAGAACTAAGGATGTGAGTTGGAGAAGCCTTTTTGTATCTTCAGATAGACAATGGGTTACAGTCTTCTCTATCAGAAGTGATTACATCTCATTCAAATAGTTGTACAAAATAGTTTACCATATACATAATAATTTACACAGACCTAAGTATGTTACTGTTGTTGAAGTGTTTGAGTTGATTGGCGATAGTCGGCATTCTTAGGCAGCAGATGTTTATCAAAGACATTGTTGCAAGTCCTTAACCAAATACCTGTGCTGCAAAACACACAACCTTTATACTGTTTAACTGTTTCAGCTGATTGAATATCCTAGAAATCATGAAAAGACGATGCTTGATTGAAGTAACCCCTCGGACAGAAATGCATTAAGAACTAATAATGAAAATAGCCCCCGGAACAGAGTAAATACAAACTAATGATTGCTTTATAGACCAGACTGAATTAGCAACATTAAACCATTAATAATATATAGAGAATATAAAGGAAATAATAAAAGTAAATTTTCCCACTACAATGATAGAGATTTGAAATGGCTCAGTCTGTCTATGGCTGCATATATAATTGCAGAAAACATGCTTTTCAACACTACAGTGCATTTCCACAGACCTCAACAGGCCTGTCTTTTGCATTTAGCAACCTGGCAGTGCCTTTATTCTGTGTGCCAGTGGGTGCTGTTTGAAGGTTGAGGGTTATCTTCTCAGTCTTGTATAGATACTGAATAGTAGAGCCAATACTAACACCACCCTGCCAGCTGTAGAAAGTATCAACTCATCATAAGTAATACGTTATTTTCATGATTAATTCAAATACTAACAAATTAATGGATCATGCGGGAGATATTAACATCTGAATTGTAAAATCTGCTCAAAAAGCATCTATGGTGGTGCTTGTGTTAATTAATGTCCTATTTAAAAGTCAACTATTGATAATGTTCTCCCCAAGAAATGTCGTATTGTCCAGTGGCAGAAGCAGCCAGGTGGCAGAACATAGCTGGAAACGCTTTTTTCTGTTCTATTGAAATCCAGAGATTATTGTTCACTCTCTATGTACATGTGTGATGCTTTTAAATGTCTGGCTGAATTATTTTCAGATTTCAGACAACGATTATCTTTAGGGTTATTCTGCTTATTTTGGAAATGCTTAATAACGTAACAAAACACCTATAAGGTCATTGTTATGACTGAAACCAATTGTGTTAATCCGGCCTGGAGATTGTGAGTTGTATCTATTAAATATGATAACTACTGTCAAATTATTATATGTATATATTTTACTTAATTCAGTTTAGGGCTGTGCGATATGGACAAAAAATACTATCACGATTTTTTACATTGCGGTTTCGATTTTTAATCACGATTTTAGCAAAATATTTCCTTACTCACACATTTTACATTCATAAATGCATTTCAGTGTCATATCATGTCTCTATAACACACATAAGGCAAAATAAATAAGAATATGGGTAATCAAACCACCAAAACAAAATAACACCCCATACTGAACAATCTCTAAAAAAACAGAAACTAGAACAATGACAGAAACCTAGATGCTTTACTGGTTTAAAGGTTTTTTGCTAAGAAAACCAGCATGTGCACCATTTCTGGCTTCAAGCATGAACACTGACATATCACCACATTTTCTCCTGTGCTAAACACCCTCTCTGATGGTGAGCTTGTAGCAGGAATACACAGATACTTTTTTGTGCAAGCCTACTCAATCAAGTTTATCTGATGTAGTTTCCACCATAGCAGAAGATCTTCCTCACCGTCAATGCAGGGAGTAAGCAGGTAGCTTTTCACCTCAGAGGCAAGTTGCAGAGATGCTGGCATGAAGAAGCTTCCCAAAGACTTCTTTGCTTTTTTTGCTGATGAAGGTAGATCTGTGTCTACATTCTCCCTGCCTGTAGTGCTGTCAGAATTCATTGCATCCTATGAGAATGCATAGAACAGATAGAAAAGACATATTACACTGTTTATCTAGTATTAAGGCATGACTGTCCCACTCAATTTACCCAAACAACAACTCACCTTGTGTGAAATCTTTCATATCAGACATCACCCTGGCCTTGATATTTGGAAGTTTATCAACAGCAATGTAGCATGTCTTGAATCTTGGATCTAGGAATAATGCCATATTAGGGCTGTGCGATATGACGATATACAGTGCATCCGGAAAGTATTCACAGCGCTTCACTTTTTCCACATTTTATGTTACAGCCTTATTCCAAAATGGGTTAAATTCATTAATTCCCTCAAATTCTACAAACAATTCCCCATAATGACAACGTGAAAGAAGTTTATTTGAAATCTTCGCAAATTTATTAAAAAATAAAAAACAAAAAAAGCACATGTACATAAGTATTCACAGCCTTTGCTCAATACTTTGTTGAAGCACCTTTGGCACCAATTACAGCCTCAAGTCTTTTTGAGTATGATGCTACAAGCTTGGCACACCTATTTTTAGGCAGTTTCTCCAATTCTTCTTTGCAGGACCTCTCAAGCTCCATTAGGTCGGATGGGAAGCGTCGGTGCACAGCCATTTTCAGATCTCTCCAGAGATGTTCAATCGGGTTCAAGTCTGGGCTCTGTCTGACCACTCAAGAACATTCACAGAGTTGTCCTGTAGCCACTCCTTTGTTATCTTGGCTGTGTTAGGGTCGTTGTCCTGTTGGAAGATGAACCTTCGCCCCAGTCTGAGGTCCAGAGTGCTCTGGAGCAGGTTTTCATCAAGGATGTCTCTGTACATTGCTGCATTCATCTTTCCCTTGATCCTGACTAGTCTCCCAGTTCCTGCCGCTGAAAAAAATTTCCACAGCATGATTCTGCCACCACCATGCTTCACTGTAGGGATGGTATTGACCAGGTGATGAGCGGTGCCTGGTTTCCTCCAGACATGACACTTGCCATTCAGGACAAAGAGTTAAATCTTTGTTTCATCAGACCAGAGAATTTTGTTTCTCATGGTCTGAGAGTCCTTCAGGTGCCTTTGGGCAAACTCCAGGTGGGCTGTCATGTGCCTTTTACTGAGGAGTGGCTTCCATCTGGCGACTCTACCATAAAAGCCTGATTGGTGGAGTGCTGCAGAGATGGTTGTGCTTCTGGAAAGTTCTCCTCTCTCCACAGAGACACGCTGGAGCTCTGTCAGAGTGACCATCGTGTTCTTGGTCACCTCCCTGACTAATGCCCCGTTTCCACTGGCGGACGTGTTTTGTGGACGGTTGACTTGCTGGTGCTAGATGTGTCCGTAAGAGTCCGTCCCGCCCACTGAGGACATGATTCGCTATCAGAATTGGAGGTGTGTGTTTGACTTGAGACACAGGGAAGAGATCCGATACATTGTGTCGGAAGATATAATCTCAAGTGCCGTGTGCGATCATGAAGAAATTGCCATTTTATTACCAGCATGGAGTGAAATCCACGTACAGAAACTGACTGCTTACAGTTAATATCCGAGTGCATTAAAAACTTCACAGGAGACCGGTGCAGTGCCGGGACTAGTTAAAATAAACTGAAGGATAATCGGATCGTAGCAGCCGATGTTATTTTATGATCAGCTGGCCGGTGTTTCAGGCTGTGTTTTGTGAATGGTGTGCAGGACAATCCGCAGAGACAATCAGAATGAAGGCGAACACGATTCAGTTAACGTGTGCCCGTTTACAAGATAAATTAATGAATAAATAAATACAGCAGATCTGGGTTTCCCTCTAAAACATAAGGACTGGTTTAATAAATGCATCCATAAACGCCATGACTGAGACGCGCACACTTTAGTTATATTGTAGCTGGATAATTAATCGTTAAACGTGTGTATTTTGTTCCAACTGTAACTTGCCCTGGTTAAGGACGTCTGATAAGTAAATTATAAATAATACGGCAAATGGTGTCGTTTGCAGTTACAAATCTGTCGTAAGAGTAATAAATTAAGGGAGTCACGCTGTGCCGTTTAAAATGCATATATACTAGCACAAATGATGACGATAATAATACATATTTGCTATTTAGTATTATTGTTGCGCATGGAAACGTATTCTTATGGGATGTTCTGAATATAATGTTGTCTATACACGTTTAGCTCTTCCTGATATCTCTTAACAGAAACGTGTATTTATTATGCTGTTTAAAATCATGTAATGCACAAAGAATAAAACTCGCACAAAAGTCCTCTCCACGTCAGGCTGTGTAGCTCGTAGTGTTTCCTGTCTCTGTTTTTAAAACGAAACGCAAACCAAACCCACAGTCGCTGCTCCTCCCATCAAAGGGACGGACTTCACAGCGGCCTGGTTTTGCAAAAAAAGCTCTGGGACGCATCTGAGGACGGACGCGTCCGGCATGGCATGGCACGGCACGGACGCTTAAGCCAGTGGAACCGAGGCATTAGGCACTTCTCCCCCCAATCGTTCAGTTTGCCCGGGCGGCCTGCTCTAGGAAGAGTCCTGGTGGTTCCAAACTTCATCCATTTACGGATGATGGAGACCACTGTGCTCATTGGGACCTTCAATGCTGCAGACATTTTTCTGTACCCTTCCCCAGATCTGTGCCTCGATACAATCCTGTCTCGGAGGTATACAGACAATTCCTTGGACTTCATGGCTTGGTTTGTGCTCTGACATGCACTGTTAACTGTGGGACCTTGTATAGACAAGTGTGTGCCTTTTCAAATCATGTCCAATCAACTGAATTTACCAAAGGTGGACTCCAATCAAGTTGTAGAAACATCTCAAGGATGATCAGTGGAAACAGGATGCACCTGAGCTCAATTTTGAGTGTCATGGCAAAGGCTGTGAATACTTATGTACATGTGCTTTTTTGTTTTTTATTTTTAATAAATTTGTGGCTCGGGAAATGCAAGGTTCATCCTTAACTGCGTTTTCTAAAAAATAAGACTGCATTTAAATTAAGTGTCATGGCTCTTCAAACCTTGAAACGAGATAAAACTAAAGTTCTAAAACAAAAAAGTACTTCAGCAAATGCATTTGAAATTGATGTTTATATTTAAGTCACCATTGTTCTGTTTCTTATTAATAATGATTATTAAGGGCAATTTTTACAGGGCTGTCTAGAATACTTTATTCTTATTGGTCAATAGCACCACCTAGCCGTCTATTTCTTAACTACTGCACATCTGGGGTCATCTATTCTACTTCAGTCACTATTGTCCACTATATCAATGTCCATTTTTTAGATTAATTCAATTACAGGTAGCCTTGTAATAAGCAGGATAATATACAGTCATCGCAAAATAAATAATTTGGCATGAGTAAAGACTGTTTACACTATATGGGTTCATTTTGCAATATTTTTAAGTAAACTGGAATTAAATGAACAAAATGGAACAAACAAATTATTGCTACAATATTCACTTATACATCCTAATGTGCTTTTAAATGTAGATAAGAAAAAAAACGTACCAATTGCAAGATGCAGTCTTTGTCCAAAGCATTGTAATCTTGTCCATTTGTCCAAAGTGACAGCCTTCACTATGTTTGATCCATTATCTGATGTGATTGACACTTGCTGCTCCTCACAAAGTCCCCAGGAAGCCAAAGCGTCTCTCAAAACCTGAGACCGATTTTCTCCAGTGTGGTCTTCAGGAAAGTATGCCGTTTGCAAGCATCAACTTTTCATTTCAAAATCATCACTGATAAAGTGCACCGTTACACTTATATAAGGCTCCGATGTTCTTCTTGACTACATATCTGAAGTGGTTGCATAGTATTTCACTTGTTTTAGCTCAGATTGAACACCAACCTTGCATTTGGTATACATTTCAGGGTTGGCAACTCGTGAAAAATAACTTTGCAATGGCAGTTGGTATCTCTTATGAAGTATCTATCATTTGTTGGAAGCGCGGCTTTACTGACGATGTACGCGGGCACCATGTCTTTGCATAAATTATGCGTGACGGCGTCGGTTATTTTTTTTTTATGCTTTTTTGAGCTCCTATCCTATGGTGTGCACATCGCAAATGTCTGTGTTATCGATTTTTGTTCACCTGGTTCGGAATGCGTTTGGGATGTGCTTTTGTTCATATCGAGGGACTTTGTCGCCATGCATTGCTCGTGTAGTTCTTTGTCTCAGGTGTTGGAATAGATTTGTGGTGTTACTGTTTTGTCGCAACTGACAGGTCTTGCAAATTACCTGGGTCTGTAACGCATCTTCTCGCCTGTATCCAAAATATGATTGGTGAACATGTTTTGCACACTGAGGGGTGAGGTGGGTAGAATCACCGCTTTCTGCGTTTTAGAAATCACCCATGCTCACATCGTGATTTTATTGCGATGTTGATTAATCACACATCCCTAATTCAGTTGTCTAAAAGCTGTAAACTTGTATTACTAGTGTAATCAGGAGAGACCTTATGAGTTTTTTTTGATGTGCAAATCTTATGGATTTTTATTTTATTTTTGTATTATTTACATGTGGCAGCAATAGGCTTCTGTAATATACCAAAAAAAACAGCAAAGATATGTTTGAGTCAAAATATGTCTGATTTCATGGATTTCACTGAGATTTTAAGTTAAGTTTTTCGACTTCGAAATGAATCATGCATTTCAGGTCTCCAAATTTGAACAAATTTCTGGAGCAGGCCCCCCAGACCCCCGCACCATGATTTACTTAATCTGCTTCACCCTCATTGTGCTAAAATAGGAAATGGTAGCATCAGAGTAAATTTGAATATAGCCAAAAAGCCCACCACCCCATCTGGCTCTTGTGTTAAAAAACATGGAAGGAAAGCACATTCAACCACACAAAAGACCACTGCAAGGGAGGCTTTTTCATTGGACTGGTGGTTGAAAATACCAGTACTAGCAGTGTTGGCAATGAAATTCCAGCCAAAATACTACGTACTGAACTGCAAAAACTGCAGTAAATGTACATATCTGGACATCAATAGTTCCTAGTTAATTGTTTCCTCTTAGTGACAAATGAGTGTTTATACTGTTCCAGTTCTGTTTTACAGGAAAATATGTTCTTTACTTAAGAGCATTATTAAAAAGACTATGGAAAAGTGGGAGTTACTAACACCGATGATAATGTATAATTCCCAAAACAATCTGCAAATACTCATGCAGAATATTTACAGTATCCGATGGTAACGGTATAGCTTCACCCGAAAGTGTGTAGGTTCGCTAATTCAAGATCAAAGTTAAAAACGTACTGGTACAACGGTACACATTTGGACCCAGGGAACAAAGAACATATATTTACGTTTGTAAATTCCAAAGGGTTTGGAATGCTCTGATTTGCCGTAATTGGTGATGTACGCAGTTTATGTGGGAAAACTATGCTAATCTGTACGCCTTTGCAAATGAGGTTCATGAAGAGTTCTGCGAGTCCTTGAACATTTTTGCTGGTTTCGCAATGTACTATATGCATTTCCCTTTAATTTTTTCGAATTAGATTATACCCTTTCTCTGATACTTAATGATTATCAAACCTTTAAAAAAAAATCTTTTCAGAATTTACTTAATGCAAAAAGGATTCCAGGTATTTCTTTATGATCCATCACGAAGTTGCAGGACATAAGTCAACTTTTGTGTTCATTACCCCAGTTAGAGCAAATACAGTGGCTCTCAAAAGTATTCATCCCCCAACCACATGTCATTGTTTTACAACATGCCATCAGAATGGATTTAATCAGTTTTTGCCACTGATCAACACAGAAAATGTAAAAGTGAAAAATATAATCTGCAAATTGTTCTAAATTAATTACAAATACAAAACCAAAAATAATTGAATGCATATTGAAGTAATCACCCCCTTCAGTCTATTTGGTAGAGGCACCTTGGCAGCAATCTGGACACAGCAATTTTTGCCCATTCTTCTTAGCAAAATTGCTCAAGCTCCATCAAGTTGGATGAGGAACAACAATTTTCAACTCTTTCCACATAATCTCAATTGGATTAAGGTCTGGGCTTTGACTGAGCCACCCCAGGACATTGTGGCTTTGGCGGTCTGTTTGGGGTCATTGTCCTGCTGCTGGACTTCTCCCAAGTCCCATGTATCTTACAGAATTCACAGGTTTTCTTCCAGGATCTCTCTGTACTTTGCTGCATCCTTTTTGTAGATGCTTATAGGCTTCTTTAGCACCTCAATAAAAACATTTCCCTCCCCCCCACTAGTTTACATAAACTGCATTAACATGTTTGATTTTTTGCACTGATGTCAGTATTTAGCCTACAGTTTTGCCATCTTACATTTAGCTTTTGTTGATTTATTTTTCTGTTTATTCCATTATTTTGCTGCTGCAATTTGCATAATGTTACAGGATTTGGAGGTTAGCCATTTATTAATTTGACTTGTGTGTATGGAATGCCCTCTCAATTTATGTTTTGCAACTTGTTTCTTTCAACTTTGTTTGGCCCTTTCTCTTTCAATCTCACCCTGGTTGTTGTGACATTTTTCAGAATTGAGAGCTTCAACAAAACCAGCAGTGATAGATAGCTAAATATTTATTGGACTTCTGCCATCCTTGCTTCACTGAGCAAGTTTATAGCCAGATGCCCTTACAATGAGCTGCAATAACTTATTGTAAACCAGTATAAATGACTTGTATAAATACTTTGTTGCAGGAAATAATTTTGAAATTATTGAAATTGTTTATCAATGCTAAGATGTAAATCACCTGATATGGTAATTATGGAGGACTAATACAATGGCGGTAACAAGCAGGGTTCGCAGCTATCTTTTTTCCTCACTGTCCCAGTACCGTCCCAAAGTGCAATTTCAACTGTCCCAAACTGATCTTGACCTGTCCCAAAATTAAAATACTTGTTTTTTTGCATTTTGACTAGGTTATTTGCAACACTATTTAAGTAATTTGTGTATTTTTGACACAGACAGCTGACATTATATAAACTAAATGTGTTTAGAAAAAGACAATGCATCTTAATAAAAACAAACATCCATTACATACAACAATATACTAAAAATAATGTGTTTCAGTGTGTTCCCATTCACTTTAAGACATTTTTTAAAACTCACATTTTTAAAAAGCTGTTAAGGATCTCTCTTAGTTGCAAGTTTTTTTTTTTTTTTGTTTTTTTTTTTAAATACTCTTGATTTGCTGCTGCGGTGTTGCCTGTTTGATCTTGTCTGTTTTGACTGTTTGACTTATAGCAATATTGGGTATAAGAAAAGCACGTTATAAATACACAAATGATTATTGGCAAATTATTATTATATTATTTTTGTAGTTAAAGGAACAGTGGTTGTGTACTTAGTGAGGTTTTAACGGATCCAATGGGCAATGTCCTTGACGGACAACTTTTCGGATTACTGACTAATTAATTGAATGTTTAATTAATAAACATGTCAGCAATACAGCACAGTATAGTTTTGTGAAAGGTTTACGATTGTCGTTATGTCATAAGAGCGGTAGAAGTTAAAACAGCCGCACAGAGACTGACAAGCCGGTTCACGTCAATAGGAAACTGCTTACACCGCCCACGCTGCTTAAAAATCGGATCAAACACTTGGATCAGCGGAGCCAGATCACAATCTGCTTCATAAAACGCATTTTCGTGATCCGGATCCAGATAGCCCGGATCCGATCCTGTTTTCTGATCCTGTTAGTACAACCGGCCCCAGATTCCACTTGCCTGAATGACGCAATCCACATATTTGGACAGTGAGGAAGAAGTCAAAATTGTCTGTCGTATGCCACCAAAAAAAACGAATGTTGCATTTGTTTATTAAGTGTGCATTCCTTTCAGGCCAGGTAGATCATACAACCATATTCTCTTGATACTATACAGACAATTCAAATGCCACAGCAACTCCCGGAAAACGCAACCTCAGACTGCATCTGCATGTCCAATATTATAATTACTTCTTTTTTTTTTTTTAAATGATTATACATTTACATAACCTAAATAATTACATAACGATGTCTAGCCACACATCACTGTTTGAAACCTGGACGTTTTACATAGCCTACCTTAGCTTGCTTTTAATAGCTCATAGCCAAAATCTGACCATAGAAAAAATGCGGATTATTTTTAAGACTTCCTGAAACCTGCATTTCTTTCGTATTTGGTTTACAACACGTTTATTGAACTGTCCAAAAGCAGTAAGGCACAATCCTATAGTTGTTTCTTCAGATCTTTCCTCTTTCAAATGTTTTTACCATTAGCTACAGTAGCCTAGGCCTATCCATCGGTCACATCACATTACAACCCGCTCGCATCCAGTGCGCATGTTAGAATGTGTTACCCGATGCACCGCCATCTACCCGACGAACACATTGCGTCGCTTGTAATGTAAATTAATTGAACTCATTTATGAACTTTTTTAAGCTAAATGTGATCTGTTTCATCAGCCTTGAGTTTAAACAATGTTAGTATGGAACCACTGGTGTATGCATTTTATATCGTCCCGCAATCGTCCCAAAGTCTGTGTTGAACAATCCCAGACATTTTTTATCATCCCTGGCACAACGTTAATTTCGAGCCCTGCACAAGGCCACAAATTAACTCTGCATGCATAGGTCTTAGATTTTAAATGCTGGAGGCTCTTCCACATATTGTATACATATACATATTGTATAACAGAATAACAAGTATTTACATGTTTTAATCCAGAATGTTAGTCTGTGAATTTTAAGGTATTCAGTCCAGAATATCTGGAAGGAGGACCACTGTCTATGTAACTGGAAGAAAGCAAATAAGAACGCAAATCCTAAAGCTGTCACCATGTTATAAAAGCATTGCTGCTGGGCAAGAGACACTTCACAGTTTCCTTGAATCTTAGACTAGTTGATTATGGCCTGTTGTCTTGAGACATCCAGGTATTTCTATGGATGTATTGTAACAGGCTTTGTTTCCCAGTTCTTCTATTTTAGATATGCACCAATCAGCCATAACATTATGACCACTGACAGGTGAAGTGAATAACACTGATGATCTCATTATCATGGCACCTGTCAGTGGGTGGGATATATTAGGCAGCAAGTGAACATTTTGTCCTCAAAGTGATGTGTTAGAAGCAGGAAAAATGGGCAAGCGTAAGGATCTGAGCGACTTTGACAAGGGCCAAATTGTGATGGCTAGACGACTGGGTGAGAGTATGTCCAAAACTGCAGCTCTTGTGGGGTGTTCCCAGTCTGCAGTGGTCCGTACCTATCAAAAGTGGTCCAAGGAAGGAAAAGTGGTGAACCGGCGACAGGGTCATGGGCGGCCAAGGCTCACTGATGCGTGTGGGGAGCAAAGGCTGGCCCATGTGGTCCAATCCAACAGACGAGCTACTATAGCTCAAATTGCTGAAAAAGTTAATGGCCTCCAAATTCCCCAGCTCTCAGTCCAATTGAGCATCTGTGGGATGTGCTGGACAAACAAGTCCGATCCATGGAGGCCCCACCTCGCAACTTAAAGGATCTGCTGCTAACATCTTGGTGCCAGATACATAGCACACCTTCAGAGGTCTAGTGGAGTCCATGCCATGACGGGTCAGGGCTGTTTTGGTGGCAAAAGGGGGACCTACACAATATTAGGCAGGTGGATATAATGTTATGGCTGATCGGTGTATGTTACAAACGTTGATTATTTATTTCACCTCACCTGTCGATGCTTGTGTGTGACCTCAAAACATGCAACAAGCTATCCTTTAACTAATTTCCAGTCAGAATTAGTAGTTAATTTTGAAATGAACATTACATACCATGTAAGCAGATAATTAGCCAACCACATGTTAAGGAGCAATGACTGAATGACCTGCTGAATGGTTCTAAATGCTGCTGCAATGTAATAATTAATTGGAGAGGATCTGCAAAGAGGAGAGGGACAAAATCCCTCCTGAGATGTGTGCAAACCTGGTGGCCAACTACAAGAAACGTCTGACCTCTGAGAGTGCCAACAAGGGTTTTGCCACCAAGTACTAAGTCGAAGGGGTCAAATACTTATTTCCCTCATTAACATGCAAATCAATTTATAACTTTTTTGAAATGCGCTTTTCTGGATTTTTTTGTTGTTATTCTGTCTCTCACTGTTAAAATACACCTACCATTAAAATTATAGACTGATCATTTCTTTGTCAGTGGGCAAACGTACAAAATCAGCAGGGGATCAAATACTTTTTCCCCTCACTGTATATATGTGTGTGTGTGTGTGTGTGTATATATATATATATATATATGTGTGTATATATGTGTGTATATATATATATGTGTATATATATATATATCTCCACACGATTGACTACTGCTGATGATATGAAACTAAATAAAACAATTATTCCTTTTTCCACTTTCCTACCAGATTTTTTTTCTAAAGATTTTTTTGAGGAGTCTGCAGTACAGTTGGATTTTTGATGTTTGATTTATTTTATATGGTAAGCGCCATCTCATTATGATGAAATTGCTCTCTTTTTCTTTCCCTCCTTCCTTCACAGCTCTCTCTGAAATGCAGGGCCCCAGAAGTCTCACAGTTTGTGTTCCAGTCTTATGAAGCAGTACTGAAGAACTAAGGCAGTGTGGCATAACGTGGGTCAGTGATTGAAGGGGAGGGGATTGCATCAATCACTGGGATCTTCTGCACCATAAAAGCTATGCCCCACTACCAGCAACACCCCTAATCATATACTCTCAGCATTGAGCAGATGAGCAAGATGCATTTTCAGTATGCTGCACTACAACAGTTTCCAGAATTAACTTGGCTAGATTTCTAAATTCCCTTTTCTTCTCCCATTTACCCCTCTGTCATTTGTTGGTTTCTAAGCATTGTATTTTTCTTGGTAAAAGGCCCATGTATCCCTGGCAGCCACCTTGATCTGTGGAATACAGATTTGAAGAATGTTCTGTACAAATGGACAAATCTGCAAAAACAAGCAAAATGTTTAATATTGTAGAATCCAGAGCTATTCATCAGGACAACCATCTTACTGTCTGTAGAAATTATCTGACCGGATTCTATCGAAGCATCGATTAGACAGGGCATCAAATATGAAGGGAACATACAACAAAATACTATATATTTAAGCGTATCTTTTGCTTCACTCTTTCTTCATGTGTCATTTATTCTTAAACCCTTTAGTGTTAGTTGTGGACTAACTGTTATTCAGAAGCTCAGTTTCAAAAACAAAACAAAAAAATAACACTTTACATTTCATAATTGACAAGCATAGAACATGGAAACCCCTAACAGACTGTCTGCTAAAGTTGGTCAGCAGCAATTATTTTGTGTAGGTTCCTTGCTACTCTTCATCCATGTTTTAATGTCTTTGTGTGAAAGGATAGCTATCATGTAATTAATTAGGGTAAATTAACCTCTTTCCATACAACTTTATCATGAGTGCTTGTTCTGAAGGTATGTGAACCTGTTTGTTGATGACAGGGCTATTGGGTCTGTACATTGCATCTTCCTGCTTTTGAGTAAGTGCTTCGTTTGCTTTATTTCTTTAATTAGGGTCTTGTATCATGTAAAATACCTCCATACAATACCCTATAATGCTGGGCTGTTGTCAGGATGCCCTCCCATGACATTTGTAGAAGAATGGGAATCCACAAGTAAAATTTCCACTGATATTTTCTGAAAGTTTCACCCTAGTACTGCTATGCAAAATGCTTGAATACATAGCGTCTGTTGGTGCTTATATCTTTATATTTTATGGCTAATCTATTTTCTAGACAAGGGGAGAGGATTCTGATGAGCCATTAATTTCTGAATTGTAGAAGAAGCTTGGGTTATGTTGACTTCCTAATTGGCTATAACTAGTCAAATATATATACAATAATGCTTAGGTTTAATTTCCTGACCGTACCACAACACACTTGCAAGATGCTGTGCTCTCAATGCAGGGGAACTGCCTCTGTAACCACTGGGGTGCATCCAGGACATTTTCATTTCTGTATTCAAAAATTTGATTTGCAACAGTCATTTTATTGCAAGAACAGTTCAATTAAATTGGCTTTAATTTTTAGAAGGGAGTGCTGCATCTTAAGGAAACGCTAAGTTTTGTAGGCTGCAACTTGCTTTTTTTGTTTTATAAATCAGTGCAGAATTTACTTTTCCATCCTTATTTTTCCTTCTGTTGGGAGTTCCTTTTGGGTAATTGTGATTAGATGTTGAACTGAAACGCAACCTGTTTGTGTGTAGCCTGTAGTGTGAGTTGTGTGAGTGCAGTGGGCTGTTCATTTTTGTCATCCCCTCCCCCTCTGCATTTAAGCATTCCAGTAATTTCCCCAATTTGTGTTGTAAATGTATTATCTTTATTGAATGAGGCAGAGACCAAATGTGTTGGAATCACTCCTGTAAACTGCTCATAAAATCAAACTGCACACAAATGTAACATTCTGTCCAGAAATCTTGTTTGCAGTTTTGGTTGATAAGGTTAATCTCTTAGTCCTCCTTGCATTAGAGAGAGAGAGACATAAATTTGAATCTGCATTGCTTATTCAAAATAGGAGCGGCAGTGTGTACTCCAGGGTAATTATTAATTTGGATATTTTTGATTTAATACATTGTATCATAGATTTCTGTAATATCTAACTAGGATTTAATAAGTACCTGGACCAAATAAGACCCTGGCAATTTTCCATGCTTTCATGGGCTTGTGTTGCTGAGCAAGTCTGGTTTAATTTTTGCATGCAGTCTTGGAGCTTAATTTACAGCTTATATGGCTACTCAAATGTTTGCCTTGAACTGCATTCCATGTTGTATAGGTGAATAACTTTTGATTTTATTTTGAAGTTTGGAACAGACAAATAGGAACAGTTATAGACCCTGGTGAGTTTTTTTGGGTGTAGTGAAGGATTTTCTCCTGGTAGTAACATTTTAACAGCTACCCTAAGAATTGAAAAAACACATTAGTGTGTGTAAGCCCTATTTACATATTTATAAACCTTTTACTACAGTCAGTTCAGTGTCCAGTTTGATTTGTTACTCTACTTTTACCCACCAAACTGTATTATGTTATAGGACTTAAGTATGTTTACCCTTGGTTCCATGCCAGTTGGTTTCCTGGCTTATGCTATTTTTCTTTTTGTTTAAACCCCTCCTTCTCTGTGTAAGCTGTCCGATGTCTGCTTGTTTACATAAAAGCCTGAAAGCCATGTTTCAGGGAATACTGGGAATGTATTCTGCAGGACAAGTCTGAATAAACTTAATATAAATCTGTTATGATTTGGTATTTTGAGCAATGGATTATATGAAGTGACATTGTAGTAAACTAAAATTGTTTTACCCCTTTCTCGACAATGATCGGTGTACCATGGGTGATGCATTTTGTTAGACAATTACCCAGTTACCCCAATTTCTGCTCTGCCCTGACCAGACCTTATGTTGACCATGATCTTGTTCTTTCATGAGTGCGAGCTACTTGTGTTGCGGTCGTTCATGTTTGAGTGCGGCGCTATCTGCAGTGAAACTATATCAATATTATATAATATACAAATAAATGCTCTGAATGACTGATTACTGTGAATAAATAATAAAGATATATTCACAAGATTTGGTCAGTTTGAATTGCCTGTTTAATTTAATGTGATGACACTGCTCCCTCCCACTCACTTCGATCCTAGAGTTCAATTCTTTGAGGTGGGTATATCTGAAATTTCATCTCATTCCTCTGTGCCAGTAGCCTGATCTCTTTATATTTTTGTAGAATAGTGTGTGTGCACAGTTTTTAACGGGTAAGGAGAAACATTTACTAGTTGTTGTGTCCAACCAACAGGGCTAGATCTACATTTCCCCAAAGGCTGTTGGTTAAATAAGATGGCCAACTGACAATACCCTGTGGTTAATGAAGGACACCTGTATATTGTTTAAGGTAAATAAGAAATGTTACCACACAATAAGATGGAGACAATATTTTGTTTATATTGGCTTGTAAAGAGGTTAGGACTTATTGTTTATGGCCTTCAGTATATGACACTCTTGAAAACACGTCTTCCCATAAAAGAAGGACTTCTAACTATTCTATTTTTTTCCCTCTGCTTTATTCTCAAGATTTCTTGAATGCATCCATTCATAATATTTACCCTTTTAATTTTATGATCCCTTTAAAAAAAAAAAAAAAAAAAACCTGCACTTTGTGGTGGTCTATTGTTGAATGGCACTAAATAATAAATATGTATTTTCTTGATAACCATTTAAAACTGGGCTTTCCCTCCTCAATATTTATTTTGCCTGTTAGCATTTAAAAGACCATTAAGCCATCACCATTTCATATACAGAACTTTAAAATTGTATTTAACCCCCAACACCTTCTCCACATTTAAGAGTCTCATAAGCCTGTGATTTTGATGCATTATATTGGGAAAATTGGGAAAATTCCTATACATAGGAAAAATAAATAAATAAACCAAATAATAAACATTAAACATGGTGGGGATGGTGTTACCTGGCTGGTGTTAGGCCCAGATTGGCACCAGGGCTGGCCCATTATACATGTGAACTACGGCCCCAGAATATCAAAGGGCCCCTAAAATAAAAAAAAAATGCTTTTGCAATTGCGAACAATATGCTGGGTGCGAGCGAACTGACTGAGATGTAGCTTGAGCGTGCCTGAAAACCTGATCTAGCGTGCGGGGGTCAGGTTAGGTGAGGGTTACAGTGGTGCTGCTAATGCTAGAGAGCTACGAGTAGGAGAGGGAGAGATGGCATCTTTTAAAAGAGCATACCCATCGGGTGCAGAAAACAGGATGAGGACAAGAGGCACGAGGTAGAGGTACACCGATTAACCATAACATTATGACCACTGACAGGTGAATTGAATAACACTGATAATCTCATTATCATGGCACCTGTCAGTGGGTGGGATATATTAGGCAGCAAGTGAACATTTTGTCCTCAAAGTTAATGTGTGAGAAGCAGGAGAAATGGGCAAGCGTAAGGATCTGTGCGACTTTGACAAGGGCTAAATTGTGATGGCTAGACGACTGGGTCAGAGCATGTCCAAAACTGCAGCTCTTGTGGGGTGTTCCCGGTCTGCAGTGGTCAGTACCTATCAAAAGTGGTCCAAGGAAGGAAAAGTGGTGAACCGGCGACAGGGTCATGGGCGGCCAAGGCTCACTGATGCATGTGGGGAGCGAAGGCTGGCCCATGTGGTCCAATCCAACAGAGGCCCCACCTTGCAACTTAAAGGATCTGCTGCTAACATCTTGGTGCCAGATACATAGCACACCTTCAGAGGTCTAGTGGAGTCCATGCCATGACGGGTCAGGGCTGTTTTGGTGGCAAAAGGGGGACCTACACAATATTAGGCAGGTGGTTATAATGTTATGGCTGATTGGTGTATGTTACAGACGTTGATTATTTATTTCACCTCACCTGTCGATGCTTGTGTGTGACCTCAAAACATGCAACAAGCTATCCTTTAACTAATTTCCAGTCAGAATTAGTAGTTAATTTTGAAATGAACATTACATACCATGTAAGCAGATAATTAGCCAACCACATGTTAAGGAGCAATGATTGAATGACCTGCTGAATGGTTCTAAATGCTGCTGCAATGTAATAATTAATTGATGCATTACATTTTTGAAAAGGGTAAAAGAAAATGTGACGCTACACCACAGAAGTCGCAAAATATATTCCAAATAAAGGACAAATAGTCAAAAGGGTCTATATAAATTATTTTGAGTTTTCAGTGTTTTGAAAAGTTCGATAAAGTTCAGTAATAGTTGTTTGTCATGTCGGTGCTGAAAGTCGTGATGTTTAGTATCAAAACAAAGCTCAGGCATTCCTCTTGTCAAATATGGTCATGTCATTTAAACCAACTTGCTCAAGCAGACCAACCATGAGGCCTTTATTCGAGGTATACGGCCACAGAGAAGGTCCGGGTCAATCCCATATACTCCTGTAAATGGTGTTAAAATGACACAAACATGCCCTTTTCCACCTGTGAGCCCGTAGTTTGCATGCAAATTCTACTGTCTGAGATATTCAAAAATATCCTGAAATGGCCACATTTTAAAAGTGCAAGATAACTGGTCTGTTTATTGGGGGTTTTCAGGTAAAGTAAATTGCTCATTCACATTTCATGGTTAATGGCAATGCGGAACACACATGTCAAAGATACGTATGCTATATTTCATGTAAATATGATGGATATAAGTGTATATTCCTAAAGAGTTTATGAAGATAGTGTCAGCGGTGTCAGTATATTCCAAGTAGTGGGACTTTAAAATGTCATAACTTTATGAGGAATTAACATATCTTAACACATTTAATATAAAGTAATAATCCAGCTCAATCAAATTTTAGTAATTTTTTAAAATGTTGGTGATGTGACTGGTTTTGTGGTAGAGGCTCATATCACATTGATAGCTAGCCTTCTCCCAGTTGCCATCCAAATGATGATAAAGATTAGCTAGTAGTTAGTTTGCCAGTTGTCAGCTAATTTTTTTTTTATAATATTGTAATTATTATTTAATTCAGTTTTTTAATAATGTGCACTGTGCAAGTACAATATAGTAATTTTGGTGTGGGTGTTTTTATACATAAACTGTTTATTAGTCATTGCTGTTATTTCAATGTACACTATGCATTATTTACATTTGTATTTATTACTAAATATATTTTTTCAACATGTACAGTGTATGTTAAAGTGCAATACATTTTCTGTGATGTGCACTATTTAAATGTTTGTGTGTGTTTTAGTTTTACCTAAACATTCTCTCTCTGCCATAATGATAACTCACCTATGGCAGGTTGGCAGGATGAGCAAAATGTCAAGGGGCCAATGATGGTCCAACCATTCATGATCATTCGGGCTGACGTTGTCCCAAAGCTGCTGTGCTATCTGAGTATAGATTCACACATGCATTACATAAAACATGGATCAGGTATCTTTGTTGGTAGGCTTACAGTATTTAACATTTCTCTAAACCACCAAACATGCAATTAAAGGTTTAACTAACATCTCTGGTAGCCATGGAAAACTAAAATAAATTATATACCTATATACCCCAAGGCAACACTTCTTGCAAGAACGTGACTGGACCTGCTCACAGCACCATGTGTCATTCTTTCTATAAATGCTGTTACATTTTGTTGTTCAGAGAGACTCAACTGAGGTTGGGGAGCTCCCGTGTTGGGGGCTTCTAAGCCGGGCATGTTAAAAAAATATATTATTCTCTGTACTCAGTCTGCTTCATTAGGAAAGGGTTCAACACTCGGAGTTCTCTATATGTTTTGGCTGCTGGGGATGTAGATAGATGGATAATGCCCAATTCCAACGGCTCCTGGATGTACTGCTCCATGGCTCTAGATTCTGGGATGGAGAGAGTATAAATGCGACCCCTAGGAGATGAGCTGGTAGAAGGTCAATGGCACAATCCCATGATTGATGTTTGGAATGAGATTGAGAAATTGATGACAGGTCCTGGTACTCGGGGGAATTGCCAGCGGTGAGGAGAGACATGGACTTTCTATGTGGGTGGCCTGGTAAGGTAAGACAATGTAAAAAACAAAAATCCCCCCAAGAGAGGATGTCATGGGTGGTCCATGAGACAACAGGGTCGTGGTGGGAAAGCCAGGGAAGCCCAAGGATGATGTTGACATCAGTGGAGTCAATAACCAAGAACTGCAGCTGTTCGAGTGAAGAAGTGCAATTTGCAAGGTGAGTGGAATTGTCTGCAGTGAAATCTGACCTGTTCTGATGGGTTGATTATTAATAGCTTGGACTCGGAGGAGGTGCACATGGGATGAGGGAAATATTGAAGCGGTTTACGGTTTTCTGGTCCATGAAATTGCCGGCTGACCCCGAATCTAGTAGAGCGGAAACAGACATACTTTTAGCACTGAAGAGAATCTTGGCTCTAACCTTACACAGTGCAGGAGTTACAAGTGGACAGTGATGAGTATTTACAGTGCCTTCTGGAGGCTCAGCGCGGAAGCCGGGGCAAATTGGGAAGGTGTCTCTGTAATATCCTGCCTGTCCACAGTATAGACAGAGATGCAGCTGCATCCTCCTCTGTCACTCTTCAGTAGACAATTTATTCATTCCAGCTGCATAGGTTCTACATCAGACCCGGGGTTGGCAATTGGACTGGCTCGAAGTTGAGGATGAAGACTCTGTAGTGGGGCATTTTTGACGGAATTTGAGCAGGTTGTCAAGTCTGACTGCCAGCTGAATACTGTTCCAGTCCAAGGTTTTCATCCTAACAAGCCAGCTCCGACTGTAACTCAGCGTGGAGACTGAGGTGGTAAAAAGAGCAAGTAGTTGCTCCCCTGCATCTCTCCCTTCCGTAGGGTGATTGAATACTTCTTTAAAATGCGCAATGAAAGCAGTTAAAGAGCAGGTTACCTCCCCATGTTGTGCCTTTCTGGTGAGCAAGGTTATAATAAAGGCAATTTAAGCCTCATCATTGGTGAAAGAGGTAGGCAGATGGGCAAAATATAGGGTACATTGAGGGCTTCATCCTGCACAGCGATCCAGTGCACCATCATACTTTTCAGGTACCGCTAACTGGAATGTTTGAAGCAGGTGCAGCAGCCACAGAGGGAGGAGTCACTGGAGGTGTAGCAGGTGAAGATGGGTTGACTCGCTTTGGTGAAACATCCTCTCATGCTCACCGATCTTGGCACCCTGGGTGGAGAGAGCAGTTTTGACATCTGGAGTCCCAGCTGGGTCCATTTCTTCAGTGACGAAGCCTTCTGTCAGGACTGGTGACACCGGGGCTGTCAGTAAACATTGGAAGACCTAATTTCTGAGATCACAGGCTCGTAGTTCAACAGGTCAACGGTCTGGCAGTCAGGATATCGTAGGCAGGGTGAGGATCAAACGATCAGGCGAATCAGGCAATCGGAGAGAATCCAAGAGGCAACACAAGAAAGAGCAGGCTGAGGTAAAAACACAGGTAGTCAGGAGAAAACTAAAGAGCTAAAGAGCAAATAAGGCTTTGCATTGTGTGTGTGGAAACAAGGGATATATATATACAAAGGTTGATAAGGTGCAGGTGTCTCAATTGACTTAATAATCAAGGGAGGATTGTTCCACAATTAGATGCGATTAAGATGAATGGCTAGACTGGAGCAAGAGCGACCTCTAGTGGTCATCAGGGGCATCTAGTAGCGGGTATCACAGCAGGCTGACTAACAGCCGCACCTGACTTCCCTTTTGAGCAGTCTGACAGCAGACTCTGGCTGAGGATTCGCACTGTAAATGAGTTTGCTTAATCTCATTATCTCCCCACCCACATAATGATAAACTATAATCCACAGTGACACAAAAGCATTAGGCCTACTGTAAATTAATGACACAGCTTGTTCATAACACACACACCACTTTATATATAAATGGTTTTTCATAGAGGCACTTACAAAATAGAAATGTCAATGTAATAACGGTTTAATCAATTTTCTTTTCATTTACATGTTCAACTTTAGTTACCTTATACTGGATGTGAACATTTGGATTGGTAGAACTATGAAGTAACTAAGTAACAATTTCACTAAACTAACAACTACCTACATAACTAAACTAATGAAACATTTTGGAACTAATAATGACTAAATACCAAAAAAATTAACTTTGTTTCACCTCATCTCTCGAGCGTTTTCAGGTGTCCTCTTAGGTAGTCGCACGAGCAAGCCAGTGACAGAAATCTCTTAAAGGACCCAACATGAATAAAGACTGAATTGGGTCCTCATTTAAAAACATTTTTTGTTTGTTTTCTATATAACTTGTTTATTAAATATATACAACAGCGTTTCCAGAATCGGGCCAGAGTGGTACATACCGCCGACACTGATTTATGTATTCTTCAAGCGATGGTACCGCTGTGGGCCCGATGCTTATATAGGCTATGGCAATATAATAAAAGGGATGTGTAGCATAGATAATGAAAAACATTAATTACTACTTTTAAAAGGTGACCAGATTTTCAAAAGTAGAAACCGGAACATAGTGAATATTTACACATTACACAACTTAAAAACATGGTATTTGTTAAAATAATAGACATAAAGTTAATTTCCAGATATCTGCTTCTGTTTCCTTTTCTAGCAGTGTGTTTACAAAAATAGCAAAACTGTATGACTTCTCCCTGTATGATACAATTAACATTAACAATAAGATCAGTATCACAGATCCTTTATATTATTAATGATCTGTGAGAGAATTAAACTGTGTTCCAGTATTAAAAGTATTATTTGTTTTGCTTAAATCTGTCCTGTGTAACCATGTATGTTAGCATTAAAACACTGGCGGTGGGTTTATGAACTGGTGGGGCATGAAAAGATATGAACACTGTGTATTCATGCAAGCATGTATATTCGCACCCCAGTTGTTCCATTCCCCGCAAAATGTACAAGTTTAAAAGGTAAGTGGTCCCCGATTGAAGATGTCGCAGTACAGTCAATGATGCAATCATTTTTCTAGTTACTGCCATTTCTGAGCAACAATAATTGACGGGCCGGTGTGAGTATTTCACAATCTGCTCAGTTACTGGGATTTTCACGCACAACCATTTCTAGGGTTTACAAAGAATGGTGTGAAAAGGGAAAAACATCCAGTATGCGGCAGTCCTGTGGGCAAAAATGCCTTGTTGATGCTAGAGGTCAGAGGAGAATGGGCCGACTGATTCAAGCTGATAGAAGAGCAACTTTGACTGAAATAACCACTCGTTACAACCGAGGTATGCAGCAAAGCATTTGTGAAGCCACAACACGTACAACCTTGAGGCGGATGGGCTACAACAGCAGAAGACCCCACCGGGTACCACTCATCTCCACTACAAATAGGAAAAAGAGGCTACAATTTGCACAAGCTCACCAAAATTGGACAGTTGAAGACTGGAAAAATGTTGCCTGGTCTGATGAGTCTCGATTTCTGTTGAGACATTCAGATGGTAGAGTCAGAATTTGGCGTAAACAGAATGAGAACATGGATCCATCATGCCTTGTTACCACTGTGCAGGCTGGTGGTGGTGGTATAATGGTGTGGGGGATGTTTTCTTGGCACACTTTAGGCCCCTTAGTGCCAATTGGGCATCGTTTAAATGCCACGGCCTACCTGAGCATTGTTTCTGACCATGTCCATCCCTTTATGACCACCATGTACCCATCCTCTGATGGCTACTTCCAGCAGGATAATGCACCATGTCACAAAGGTCGAATCATTTCAAATTGGTTTCTTGAACATGACAATGAGTTCACTGTACTAAACTGGCCCCCACAGTCACCAGATCTCAACCCAATAGAGCATCTTTGGGATGTGGTGGAACGGGAGCTTCGTGCCCTGGATGTGCATCCCACAAATCTCCATCAACTGCAAGATGCTGTCCTATCAATATGGGCCAACATTTCTAAAGAATGCTTTCAGCACCTTGTTGAATCAATGCCACGTAGAATTAAGGCAGTTCTGAAGGCGAAAGGGGGTCAAACACAGTATTAGTATGGTGTTCCTAATAATCCTTTAGGTGAGTGTATATAGAGCTGGGTACAGGCCAGAAGCATGCACCACCGCAACACAATGCATAATGAACGAATTACATACAGGGTGGCCTTGTAAGGCAACGTACCTGTAGGCAGCATGACAGACCCTGGGAACACATTGACAGGGCTGTCAGTAAGTCCAGGAGCAGCTCACATGGGTGCTTGACTGGAAGGCATAGTCTTGAGGAATGGAAGACACGGTTCAAATAGCTCCATCAGGATAAACATAACAGGGGCAGACTGGGAGAGGAAAGGCAGGAGCCAAAGCCTGTAGGCTACTGGGTCTTGACTGCAGCCAACACCGGATTCCCAATGGAAGGGACCTCCTGGCCCTGTGTCCGCACTCCATAAGACACAAACGGTTGGTCTGAGTGCCGAATATCCTTAGTGCATTCCAAATAGCACCTGAGGGCCCGCACATGGCAGAGCAGGTGAAGCCAACTCTCTTGCTCTGAAGCGAAGGGAGGAGGATGAAAAGCCATAAACTCAATAGGCCTGTTGACATGGAATGGAGACAGCACTGTCGGGAGGAATGCAGGGTTAGGCCATAGCGTGACCCTGGAGCCATCCCCCGCAAAACAGACACATGATGGGATTACAGACGGGGCATGTAACTCACCGCCGCCGCTGCTATCTCAGAGATGGGGGGGCGGGGTTGGTGATGCGCCATCGTGCTCAAAGGGCTCTGCCAGCTGGGTCAAATACAGGGCCAGTGGACGCAGGGAGATGAGCGCAGCTATGCTGGAATTCACCTGGGGAAATTCCACCAAGTCTGCTTCTGCTGAGCTCTGGGTCCTGGTGGAGCGTCATGGTGGGGGGTGGGTGGCACCTGTTGCTGACAGGAGAGCGCAGATTTGGTCCATCCTGCTGTTTAAGGCAAGGATGGCCTCATCAAGCTCTCTGTCCGCAGAGCCTGACCTCCATTGCCGACAGCGCAGCGGTGAGGAGGCAGGGAACGACCCAGAAGAGGTGGAGAACTGGGTGGAGAGGCTTGGGAAGAGGTGGAGGTCCAGCGCCCCTGAGGCCCGGCCAAGCGGGCTCGCCGCTGTAAGTGCGTCTCCACCCGGCAACGTTTATGTACACGGGGGCGCTACACTCCAACCAAAGTTGCCAGACTGAACACTGTGTATGCCGAGCACCAGGTGTTGGATACAAGAGCCGCGTAGGCACGTACGCTTAACCACACTGTGGTTTCTGGGGTCTGAGGGGGCCGAGGGTAATCTAAAATCTAAATCTAAATCTAAGGCCTATACTCACGGATGGGCAGGGCTAGCAGTGCTCGTTCTCAGCATACTGAGAGAGCGAGATCTCCTACAGCCGCAGCTGTGGGCTGTAGTGCAGGCGCAAGCCGGCGGAGGAGCACCTCACGTTGGCGAGATCTCTTATGACACACTGAGGCTCAGTCCGGGCAGCCGGGCCTCGCATTTTACTGCCACTGCTAGCGCTCCTGCTGTGGAGAAAAAGCCCTGTGGACAAAAAACCAATACAGCAAGCAGTCGGAATATTAATTCCAAATAACACTCACCCATAGATTACTTCATGTTTTATACGCATCTGTTGTCTATTTGCCCGCACAGCAATGCACTTTGCGAGCTCTTATTAATGTCTTCCCTGTACACTTGTAACATGTAATCTAACAGCTCATTTTGCATTGTTTTAGATGTCCCTTTAAATACTTTCATGGTTTCCAGGTCTCTCTTACGAGTTTTAGTCCTAGTAGCTAGAGTTTATTCACACAGTATAAAATACAAGGAAAACAACAAAGCAATTTTACAATAATGCTTGCAGTAAAGCCTATTATTATTATTGAACCATTACATATTGCAAGTCCTATTTTATCCTTTTCCCTTTTGGGTAATCACAAGATCTGTGGCTTGATGGGGACCTAAACATTTGATTTCAATATTTTCTTCAAATGACAATAACGAAAATTGTTAATCTTCAGGCTGATCACGTTTGACACGTTAATGCTCAGTATGGCGATGGGCCGAAAGTGAAGTGCCCGTTCTGAACTCAACGTTTGCCTGCTTTTTTCCCGTTGCTCCTCATTCGCACTGGGTTTGAATGCGGCAAAATTGCCGGCAAGGATGCATTCACACAGAAAACAGAGACTGCCTGCAAGAGCGCTGTGGCCATGGGGACCAGACGCTACAGAAGCCCGTGGATCCGAGAGGAGACCGACACTATGGACGTGTCTGTACAAGTCCGATAATTTCCCCGTTTAAAGATATGGCAGTATCAGTAAAATACTCCGAGATGGATATTTAGTAGACGTCCAACTACTGTATTGTATATTTTTATATAGGCAAAACAATCACCATTCAGCAGCGCAACTCTGATTATAATATTCACAAATATAGTAGCCTATTGTTGTGTTCTGTATAACTGTATAGAGTGTGTTTAAATAGACAGTTGGTTGCGGTCACTATTCAGACTGTTGTCATAGATTATGAAAATGAATTGCTTTGCTGGTCAGATCTGCGCACATGTATTATGTGGTTGTATCGGAAGTCAAATGTGTTAGACTACATGTATGCCGTGATTATTATTATTATTATTATTATTATTATTATTATTATTATTATGTATTTATTGGCAGACGCCCTTATCCAGGGCGACTTACAAATAAGAGCAATACAAGTGCAAAACTACAGTACAGTTCAAAGCATAATGCAATTTAAAAAATCAAATTTACACACGTGTATAGGAAATATACAGTAAACAATACAATGTAGTCATACGTATTTGTTATTGTACGCGTTATGTTGTCATTTCTTATATGCACTAATCATGTAAAATGTAAATATCCGGTGTTTTAGTAATACAAAACGAACCGAGCTCACTTGATTATTGCAATATGATCCGAGTCCTGAGAAAACACGGAAGTAAATCACAAAAACGAAGTCAAGTGTGAACAGCAGCGCAGTGACTGATACATTGTTTCAAAGCAAGCAAACCGAACCGATTTCGTTTGAAATGAACCCAGTGTGAGGGAGTAACACGTTTGCCTGTATAGAGATAATATATTTTGTATTATTTATTGGTACATAACTTCTGACATGTGTGACAATAGTTAGCATTACATACGCCAACCTGTTGGTTCATCAATAACACTCAGAATTGCGGCGACTATATTATTTTCAACCTCCGCTATTTCTAACGACCCGGTCCGTTTCTTGTTACGGTCACAAGTTCTTGTTCAAAGGTGGATTAACCTTGTCGGGTTGTGGTCGCAAAAATGCGCCCCTATTCTGATTGGTTACGGCAGTTAGCTGACGCACTGCGTCGACACGCAAGGACTTGACGCTGAATTTGCCGGTAATGATTTTCCTGCTCTATTCACACAGACCTGTTGCCGGCAAATTGCCGGCAATTAGACTAGGAACCTTGCCGGAAAATTGCCGGCAAATCAAGCTTAATTAATTACAATACGTGTCGCTAAATAAATGAATCACACATCTATAACATTGTATGAGGCATTAACTTTTATATTGTATGGGATTCCTTTACCTTGTCCTGGCAGCATTGTCCATGGCCAGGTAGTGGTTTTAATAATTACTTCTTAAAGAATATTTGGAACATGTTCCTGTCATTTGTCAAAGTCACGTTAGTTTCACAGGCAACTGAAATTTCAGAGGGCACACAATGCTAGCATTACACTCTTAGAAGTAATGTGTTGAAATTCTGCACAAAAAATGTGTCAATAGTCCTATGACACATTGTGTGTTGTTTTCTACACAGTATGTGCAGGGTACTGTCTTACTTCTAATACAATCGAAGTGTGTTTTTTATTTCTAACCACAATCCTCTGCGAAATTTATCTCAACCAACCGCTTCCACATGCCCTTCGCTTGAGGACAGCGCTGAGTGTTTGAACTATCTACAAAACCTGTTCTCTTACGAAATTACGAGAGGTGACTAACATTAATTTATTTTAATCCATAGTTTGTGTTCTGTCTGAGTTAATTTTACAATTGTAACAAAGGTAATTGATTATCGTATTAGTACGGAAGAGCCCTGGGGCCATGTGAAACAAAACCCCTCCGAAATTCGACTCCAACTTTAAACTCGTAATCTCTCAAGTTCGGGTTTAACATGAGACATTCTTGTTTTGTTTTTTTCTTCAGCATGGCCCAGGGCCATTATATTAGATATAATGTGTAGACGATTAATTTTTTTTTTTTTTTAAGGTTCTAGTGTTAAGTTGGCGAATCGATTTTTCTAGAAGGACAGCTTATAGTAGTGGTATAGTAATAGTTAGATACCCACTATTAAAAATAACATTAAAGTACAACATGTCGACAATGTAATACTGTGGCTATTCTGAAGCCTGGCTAAAACCATCAGTGACGCGGCGGGCCGCTCAGTGACGCAGGAGACCGGGGTTCGAGTCCCCGTCCCGCCGCGACACGAAACACCCACTGGGTTACAATGTTTTTTGTATTGTGTCTCAGGGGGATTTTAATTTTTATAGTGAGGTTTAAATAATACTTCATCGTTTAATCAAACATAGAAACACATACATTATCATGTTACTTCACTTTCGACCTGTCCATAGGCCTGCTGTGGTACTAGAGACGTCGAGTATCCCTCCCCTCCACACGGGACTGCAGAGACGCTGTGAAGTATGGAGCATTATAAGGGTCAAAATTAAATCTTTAATTCATACATGAATTCGTCAATTCGTAAATTAATTCATAAATTCATAAATCAATTCATTAATTTATTGCATTGTTTGCCAATTCATCTTTCAGTTTAATTTGTCAAATGATCTTTCAATTTAATTTGGCAAACGAACTTCGTTTTAATACTTGTCAATCACCCGAGGGGGCGGGTTTGGCCTTCTGGAGGCACCAATCGCACGCAGGGGGCGAGTCCGATCGATGGTGCTGTGATTGTGCAGCGGTGCTGCGGAGCTGCTGGACGACTAGTGTTGACAGTATTTAACTGTCCCTTTTGACCCGTGATAAGTGCTTTAAAGTCTCCTAAGTGAATGTCCAAAAACCATATGTAATAGAGTACTGTAACCACATACACACATGACAGAAATACTTTATAGACTCGTTCACCAGTGCATAAATATGGACCTCAAACTAATATATGTTGATGTTATTGATGAATTCGGGCGTCACAACAGCAGACTTGCATTCACTTAGAAACTCCTACATCAGCGGCGGAAACAGCTGATTTCCGAGGAAGACGCGCATTTCTAGGAGCGCACACAGCAGGTTGTGCTCACCTGCTTCAGTCACAGCTCCACCGAAGTTGATTGACAAGCACCAGAAACCGCATCTAGTTTGCTGCATAATTTCGGTTAATGTGAGGTCCCATTGTCCCATAGTGATAGGTGGTTGTAAAGCAAAGATATATTTGAATCTGCCTAATTTCATGTATTTAATTTTCACAATTGGGGAGACCCCGGCCATGTCCCCCCCGCAAATTCCTGCCTGTACCAGAAATGAAAAATAACTCGAGTTAGAGTGGATCAAATATTTGAAATCAATAACGATACATTATTATCATTATTATTATTCTGTGTTCAAGTCTTTTTAAATTACTTCATATGTAGGTATTGCTTTAAAAAATATATTATAATTATATTTTTAAAAAATCATTACATAAGTAATAATACCTCCTCTGTGTGTAATCGCACCCACAACTTCAGGTTCATAGCTGTGTTTCTTCTACACCAGCACATACACAGATAACGCAGATAACTGTCCTAATTACATGTAGTCCATATGACTGAATTATTGTAATTCATTTAAAATAAATGTATAAATTGAGAAGAAAATGTGTGTATGGGGTTACAGTACTCTATTACATATGCATTTTTGGACATTCACTTAGGAAACTTTAAAGCACTTATCACGGGTCAAAACGGACTCTGTGAATCATTATCAACACTCGTCGTCCCTACCCAGCAGCACAGCAGCCCCGCTACACAATCACAGCACCATCGATCTGACCCACCCCCCGCGTGCGATTGGTGCCTCCAGAAGGCCAAAACCCGCCCCCTCGGGTGATTGACAAGCATTAAAAAGAAGTTCGTTTGCCAAATGAAATTGAAAGATCACTTGGCAAACAGTGCAATAAATTAATTAATCAATTCATAAATCAATTAATTAATTTACAAATTGACGAATTAATCTATGAATTAATGTACGAATTGACAAATGCATTTATGAATTAAAGATTTAATTTTGACCCTTATAATGCTCCATAGTGAAGCCCATTGAGCCTCATCTGGACTCACTGTCCTCTGAGCAGCGCAACCCAACAGCAGCATCAGCGCCACTAACCACAAGATATTGCTGCACTGCAGTCTGTATGTGGGGCTGTTATACTTGCCAACATTTAATGTATAACATATTTAGTGTTATTTATTTATTTATTTATTATGTATTCATTAATGTTATTTACACAATGATAATATCAAGATTTAGACGTTTAACAGATTTTAATTTAAAAAGTGGATTATTCCACAGATGTTTAATGCATAATATGCTGTATATAACTTTTTTTAAATGAGTATTATCCATTATTTGACATAACTCATTTTCAGAAAAGCATCTTTAGCGTAAATAAGTACAATTCATTACAATTGCATTTTTTATATATTGTACTGTCTTGCATAAATTGTTTATGATTGTAATTTGTTGTGTACTGAATAAATTACTTAAGACAAATACATCTGCTACATGTTTGCAATATTATAATTAATATGAAGGTTTATCTGTTTACATTAAACTACTACATAGTTTCCTTTGTAAAATTAATATTTTGTTCAGCTTTAATAAGCCAACGTGTTGAGTAAAACTAACATATTACAGTGTTCATGAAATAACACATTATTTGTGCTAATATTCCTACACAAAACCAACACATCTTCTTAGTAAAACTAACCCATAACTGTTAATTAAATAACATTATTTGTTCTAATATCCCTACACACAGCCTGTGTTAACTTTAACACAACATGTGTTATCCTTAATAACACTCAGGAAACACTTCTTCACACAGAGAGTTGTCACAATCTGGAACAAATTCCCCAGTGATGTGGTTGAAGCTGACAATTGGGGAACATTTAAAAATAGACTGGATAGGATCCTTGGATCACTTAGTTATTAATGGACACCAAACGAGCATGATGGGTAGAATGACATCCTCTCGTTTGTAAACTTTCTTATGTTCTAAATAAATATCATATTGTTTTTTGATTTAGTAGTAGAAATTGTCTTCTTACACTAAATAAACCACAATTGGGTAGATTTGTATTTTGCAATTTATGGATAGATCAAAACTTTAATTTGTTTAGCCATTAGATTGTTTTGGAAATACATTTTTTGCCATCATTTGCACAGACACTTCTTGAACAAACACTTCTTTAAACAAAGTGCATACGACAGTGCAGCAATCATTCATTTTTCTGCATATTTCACATTTTTAAACACATTGTACATACTTTATTTGCTACTATTCTATTATATTTTCCCACTGTGCCCTGCTTTTTTGATATCCTGGCATGCATCCCTATGCCTAACTATGTTATTTCTCGCAACAAAGTTTCCTATGTCTGGCAACGAGTACCTAATTAACTTAAAAGCTCTACTAAGAAATAAAAGACTACTAAGAAAGGTCACAAAATCTGTGTTGATTGCTGTTTCACTGGGCCCACTCTTTACTGACCTTGGATGTTCTGAATTTATTTCAGAGGAGATCTATGCACTGTGCTTCTTGAGATAATTCATACTCCACTCAGTTTGTTTCTTTTCAGGGGGAGATATCCCAAATTCACATTTGAAACTGATGGATTATCTTAAATGCACAGCTAACTAATGCAAAGGGCTTTTTTCAATACTACAACACCAAGAGGTCAATAAAGGAGGACGTGAAACAGATAAAGGGCAAAAATTTAAGTATCTTTGAAAATGAACAAGATGTGGCAAATGTTCTAAACGAGTATTTTACAGAGGTTTTTACAAAAGAAAAAATGGATAACATGCCACTTATATATATGCCACTGATAATCAGTCCAGTCAAATCCTAAGAGAAATCAGGATTAATGAGGAGGAGGTAATAAAGGGACTAGTAGAATTAAAAACAAAAAAATCAAATGGGACAGATGGGATCTTTCCAACAATACTTAAAGAAATGAGGGAAATTATTTATAGGCCGCTAACTCAAATATTCCAAATGACACTTAGAACAGGGGATGTGCCAACTGACTGGAAGACAGCAAATGTCATACCAATCCACAAGAAAGGGAACAAAACTGAGCCAGGAAATTACAGACCAATCAGTCTCACCTGCGTTACTTGTAAAATGTTGGAAAAAATGATTAGACAGAAAATAGAGGAGCATCTTAATGAAAACCATATTCTTTGAGCTTTTGATAAGGTTCCACACCAAAGACTGATCCTCAAATTGGCATGCAGGTTAATGTAAGTAGATGTATTATGAACTGGTTGATGTATAGGAAACAGAGGGTGTCAATTAGAGGAGTTGCTTCTAACTGGAGTGAGGTTGTTAGTGGAGTTCCACAGGGATCAGTACTAGGGCTTTTTCTTTTTCTAATCTATATTAATGATCTGGACTCTGGGATAGTTAGCAAATTTGACAAATTTGCAGATGATACTAAAATAGGTGGCTCAGCAGATACAATCTCGGCAGCACAGGTAATTCAAAGGGACTTTGTGGGCCGACACCTGGCAGATGAAATTCAATGTGGACAAGTGCAAGGTAATACATGCAGGTAACAAAAATGTCCACTATTATTACAATATGGGAGGAATAGAACTATATTAAGTAACGCATGAGAAAGACCTAGAAGTCTATGTGGACTCCTCATTTTCTCCATCCAAACAATGTGGGGAAGCAATAAAAAAGGCAAACAAAATACTAGGGTATGTTGTCAAAAGTGTAGAATTTAGAAGAAGGGAAGTAATGTTAAGACTGTACAATGCACTAGTTAGACCTCATCTGGAATACTGTGTGCAGTTCTGGGCACCACACTTCAAGAAGGATATTGCTGCTCTAGAGTCAGTTCAGAGGAGAGTAACCAGACTTATTCCAGGTCTGAAGGGAAAGTCCTACTCGGAGAGATTGAAGGAACTGAACCTTTTCACCCTGGAACAGAGGAGACTATGGGGACTTGATTCAAGTCTTCAAAATCATGAAGGGCATCAACCACATCAAATCAGAGGAGCTTTTCCAGATCAGCAGGGACACACGCACCCGGGGACACAAATGGAAATTGGGCTTCAAAGCATTCAAAATGGAAAACAGGAAACACTTCTTCACACAGAGAGTTGTCACAATCTGGAACAAACTCCCCAGCAATGTGGTAGATGCTGAAAATTTGGGAACATTTAAAAATAGACTGGATAGGATCCTTGTATCACTTAGTTATTAATGGACACCAAATGAGCACGATGGGTCAAATGGCCTCCTCTCTTTTGTAAACTTTCTTATGTTCTTATTGTTCTATGTGTGATGAAATCAAACTTGATCAATTTTCCCTGTTCCCCCAAGCCAAGAAAAATTACTTACAGCCTTCAAACATATCTGATGCATTCCAATTAATGTTAATGTAAAATGTTAATTTCAAAAGCAGCATAAAATATGTATGTCTGTGTTGACTAAATACAGTATTTATATGAATTAGTTAGGAATTTTGAGAGAAGTAAAAATCAGAGGGATCTTAATCCTTCAGGCCTGGATTTTGATCGACTTTATTATTCCCAGATGAAATATTTAAAATTTTTGCATTACATCATACCATAACCTGAATGGTACTTACGACAAACATCAGAATAAGAACATCACTTCCCTTCTCTTTATCTTTAAAATCAGACCTGGCATATTTTCTCACACTATCAACAATGTATATATTCAAGAATAGGTTTATGAAGAGACTGTATGTTTTATATTAATAATAGTATGCTGACTGAGCAAGATTTATCGAGCTAGTGACAGCCACTAAAGGCTGAAATAGTTTGTGATAAATTGGAACCAAGATTATTATATTTTTAATTGTCCCTATACTGGAAACCTTATAGATTGTGTGAATGTCAACTACTGTCCATGTGATAGAGATGCCTTTTATAATGAGGATCTCTAATGTTGTGCGAACCACACATTATGTCTTCAGATGACTGATTTATTCCACATGGGAGATATGAACATTATGAATCGTATCCTGAAGGAACCAATGTTTGACCCGTAGTGGCAAAGGTGCATATGGAGAAGACGCTGGTGTTCTCGTTGAGACACAGTAGGCCGAGGGCACGGCTTTAAAGACAGCCACACGGCATCTTGAACAGACCGATGTTGAGGTCCACAATGCTGTGATGGTTGACTTAATGGAGAAATAAGTTAAAATATTATAATTTTATAATTCCCAGATTACAGGAATTTACAATACATTGTGAAACAGCTCAAATGGTGTCTGCATTACCATACATTCTTGTATTGATAGTTTAATTTATAATGTACTTTTGGTGGAGGTGTCAAATTATTCAAATAAATAGATAAGAGCCATGAAGTAAGAATAAGTCCATTGCCCTTCTCTTAAGTGAGATTTGTAGCATGTGCAATGTTTGTAAATTAATATGCAACAGAAATATATGTAAACTGAATTTGTAAAATAACAGATGTTGCTGACTTTTGTACTCTGTAAGAAGCAACACAATGTTGTGCTTCGGTTTCAGTTTCGGTTTTAAAATACATCATGCAGGGCTTATCTAGTCATTTTAATATAATTATTGTGATATATTATTTACAGACTAGTCGCTGTGTTGGTTTTTGTCCACATGGCTTTTCCTCCGCAGCGAGAGCGTCAGCAGCGGCAGTAAACCCGAGCCCCGGCTGCCCAGGCCTAAGCCTCGGTCTGTCATAAGCGACCTCGGCCGCGTGAGGTACTCCTCCATCGGCTTGCGCCCACACTACAGCCAGCAGCTGCAGCTGTAGGAGATCTGGATTTCTTAGCTTGCTGGGACCGAGCTCTGCTGCACTCCACCGTCCATGTGTGTGGCCTTGGTTCTAGGCTCCGCTTCAGCTGGTGGCCTGCTACCAGTGTCCCCGGAAACCTGGCACACATGGTGTGGTTAAGCCTACGGGCCTACGCGGCACTTGTATCCCACACTCTGGTGTCTGGATACACAGTGTTCTGTCCAGCACCAAGGTTTGGTTTGGGTGCCATTGTGCAGTAGCCCCTGTTGTTGGCCAGTGTAGCGTTGCCAGGTGGAGACAAGCTTACAGTGGCCAGTCCCGCTAGGCATTCCATCTTGTTGTGAGAGCGTCCCGTTGCTGTGTGTCTCTGGTGCCTGCACTGATCGGAGCCACCACTGCAGGCTCCTGCCAACGCGCTGTGTGGCACTCACATCAGAGCATGGAGAGAGTCTGCTCCTCCTCCGCTCGACCCTGCCATTGTGCTGCTTGCAGCCATCGAACCTTGTCCCCCACCTGGAGTGGAGAGTTAATCTGCTCTGTCTGTTTGCCAATTTGGACCCCGACCCTGCTATGACACGCCTCGGGTCCCAGTCACGTACAGAATGCTGCTGTCATCACCGCCGGCGTTAGCGAGCGACAGTAGGCACTTAGTGGATCAGAGTTCCACCTCTCCCTGAGCCCCCTGTCTCTTCCTCCAGGCCAGCAACCTCGCATGTTGTGCCTGCTGCTCCAGCTGTGCCTACCTTTCTTGCTGTGCTCACTCCCGTGAAGGCAGCAGAGCAAAGAAGGAGACCATTGGAGCAGCGCCTCCGGGCCCCTTCCTCTTCCTCACTCCAGGCCCTGGCCTCTGCCTTAACAAAGCTGGAGCCCAAGCAGCCTGTATCCGCAGCATGGTGCTCATTTACACGTCTACACAGGGCCTGATTTGTTAGGCCTTATGTATATTCAGTGCTGTTCAGAGGAGGCCACCCATGCTGGCCCTGTGTAGCCCGCTGCATATGTTGTCACAAGTGTGAGTGTGTTACTCTGCTACCCCATTGTATACAGTTCACTGAGCCCTGTATTAAGCATAGGGCATGGAACTGGAACACAGTAGAACTCGCTGTTGTCCACTCCTTGCTGCCTGGAAAGGCCAGAAGGGGCTGCTCCTGTGGTAAACGAGGGCACATGATCTGGTCTTTTGTTGCCCCACTTCTTTATTTAGCCTTGCTGTCACAGTAGAGCTTGCTGTCACTCCTCTCCAAGCTGTGCTACTTGAGCAGGAGGTAACTGCTCCTGTGGTGGGTGCAGGCACAAGAACAGGTCTCCTGCTGCACCACCTTGTATATTGGCTCCTTCTTTTCTCACAGTAGAGCTTGCTGTCACCCGCTCCTAGCTGTGCTAGTCAAACAGGAGGTGACTGCTCTTGTGTAAAGTGAGTTGCCCCTCTTTGTAGAGTAGAGCTCACTGTCGCCCAAGATAGTTCCGTTCTGCATGGCTGAGTGCCCAGCTGAAGTAAGTGACCACCCGCTCTCCATCTGGCCCGGTCTGGGACAGCACTGCTCCCACCCTGCTGTTGCTGGCATCGGTGTCCAGGATGAAGGGGGTCTTGGGGTCGGAATATGCAAGCACTGGAGCCTGGGTCAGGGTGTCTTGGAGCTGGGCGAAGGCGGAAGCGCAGGCGTTGACCCAGTGAAACTGCTACCCCTTTTCCATGAGGTGGTGGAGAGGGCTGGCCACATGTGTAATGTCCCGGACAAACTGCCGATAATAAGAGGCCAGGAAGCTGCGGAGTTCCACGACAGAGGTGGGGGCAGGCCAGTCTTGTATGGCGGCTACCTTGGTGGGGTCCGTGGCTACCCCATCCCATCCCACGACATGTCCCAGGAAGGTGACCTGTCTTGTAAGCAGCTCGCACTTCCGGTGGTTGAGCCAGAGACCAGCCTGGCGAATGTGCCCCGGGATGTAATGGAGGTCAGTGAGGGCCCCGGTGAAGTCAGGGGTGTGGACCAGGAGGTTGTCCAGGTACAGGACACATTGTGACCAGGGAATGGGAGACAGCACCCGCTCCATGAGGCACTCGAAAGTGGCGGCACGTTGCACAGTCTGAAAGGCATCACTGTAAACTGCCATAAGCCCTGCCCTATGGAGAATGCAGTTTTCGGACGGGCCTCCGGAGCCATTTCCACCTACCAGTAGCCGCTGTGTTGGTCAAGGGAGCTGAACCAGGTGAAACCCGCGATGTAGTCCAGGGCATCATCAATCCTTGGCAGCAGATAGGAGTCCTTCCTGGTGAACTGGTTCAGCCACATGTAATTGACACAGAACTGCCATGGTCTTTCTTCTTGACCAGCACCGCCGGGGCTGACCACGGGCTGTCAGACGGTTCGATCACCCCCGCAGCGGACATCTCCCTGATTTATGCCTCCGTGGCCGACCTCTTTGCCCCTCAGGGGCCCTCTAGAGTATTGGGGGCCCCAGGGAGTTGTCTGTCTTGCCTGTCCTTACACTTCGCCTCTGAACACATTAGTATGTAGGCTATTGGGTATTATACGCCAAATGTATATGCAATTTAAAATGTAAATGGTAAATTTCCCGCTTTCCACATGACAAAATAGAAACTATTCAAAAGTGTATTCATAGCAACATAGAAACGTATATGACTGAGAGGGTATTTCCTTATTAAGGACCTGAGTTGTCCCCTCGGCCTCTCCCATAGGTGCTTGTACAGCCGCTTCTGCTGTTCAATAAGTGTCTGCTGAGGTAGAGTGCTTCCATGTCAGGCCCCTTCCAGGCCTGGCATGTTAAATAAATACATTTATCACCTATGCATCCAGACTGGGTTCTTCAGTGCTAATGCATCACTAGCCATTGTTTGTGGCTTTTGTCAGACAAAAAGCATTGGTGCAAACTCTTACCGTTTTATAAAATTATGATTCTTAAAATATTTTTTCACAGAAAAAAAAATCTTACTGAACCCAACTTTTGGAAAACCAACCAAAAAAAAAAAATAATAATAAAAATAATATTGGATTAACAAAAATAAACACGACAGTCAAACTGCAAGTTTGTCTTTCTAGTTTTGCATACAATTACAGGAGATTCTAGTGTCGATTGTTCGTTTATTTGTACTTTTTTTCTCATTATTTTGAAGCATTTTCTTAATGCTTAAAAATATGCTACCAACTGCAGTGAAGGAACGCATTACTTCGAGAACCAGCGGACCGCAGAGACAAGGTTTCCATTGGATATACAGATGCAGATGGCGCTTGTGCACTGACAGTCTCAGAATGAAGCATGCCACGAACTGTGAGCCGAGAAGCTGTGGTCGTATGCACAGTGCCGAAATGAGAAGACTCGGCATGTATTAGGTGAGAAGGGAATATTGATACTTTCAGGAAATACAATATTGCACTGGGATTTATTGTGCAGGTGTCAAGGGACAAGTATCAAGTGTCCTTGGCGCATTTGAAGATGTGTACAAAGTGGTTGAAGATACAATGCAATGAGCTCAAGTCCTAATATGGTCACAGTATGGAGAAGGAGGAATACACTTTACCTCTCCAAAAAAGACGAGATCCAAATAGATTTTTTTTTTAAAGATGAGCAGTCAGAGAATAACCGCGAATGAATGTGCAGACGCTGAGAAATCCCATCGTACACAGTATTGTATGTTTGAATGATGCACGTTTAAAAGGGGATGGGAAGGCTGTTTCGTTTTATAAATGAAAACCGATTCAACAATAGAAGAACGAAATTGATAAAGAAAATGACAATTATTTAGGTTTATCTGTGTTTGGAGAAGACTTGAAGTGAACCATTGTTTATGAAAAAAACAAAAACAAATTAAAGTATAGGCTTTGGAAATACATTGTAATTGAAAGATTGGAAAGAACTACAATACAGATTGGAGAGAAGAGGTATAATGTTAAAATCCACACGGTGAACCACCTGGATTGAACAGCGGATTTAAGTTTTATTTTTCTGTGTCCATGGTCCTAATAACCCCGGAATGGTTGAGACGTTAAGCATAGCGGTGATTGGAGGCCCTGGAGTGGGGAAAACTTCCATTATACGTCAATTTCTTTACAATGACTTCACTGAGGTTTATACCCCAACCAGCTCAAGGTATGTGTACAGACCTTCAGTGATTTTGAATGGTAACATGTACGATTTGAAGATTATGGATGTCCCGCCTATGTCGTCTTTCCCCGCCAGCACAAGCCAGGTAGGGATCTTTGAAAAGAGTGACTACACACAAATGAGTCTTACCATTAAAAAATAAATAAAAATAGTAAAATGTAAAGCTGTCTTTCATATGTGTTCTGCTAATATTATTAGCATGAGCTAATATATTTGCTTAATTTGAGGATTTATGTTTATTCTGTTTACCACAGAAACACGACGGCAAATCAGAAGCCTTATTAGATTTTCTTTCTTGTTGTTATTCTTCTTCTTCTTCTTCTTCTTCTTCTTATTATTATTATTATTATTGATAAAAGTTGAATTTTTTTCTGCTTAAAAGTATATGTCAATATACTAGCACAGATGTTCAATTTTCAAATTCATTCGCATTTTAAATCATGTAGAGGTATCGTGTATTTGCCAGAAAATACAGTTATACTGTTGTGTACACTGCCCGTAACAGAATTTCCCTTACCACAGAGGTCCAATCGTGGTAGTGTAAATCCACTCGCATGTTCTAAAAGCATCAATATTTTTTGAGGAGGAAAAAGTTTAATATTACATTTGTTTGTATGTATTGTCTGCTTCCTTGCTTCCCTCTGGTCCCCATATAAACCCTGTCTATGACTAGTTGCAAACTTTTGTCAGTTTATCTACAATCCCGAGAAGTCTCCCTGTGCCTCTGTATAGCTTTAAAACCTCGACATCTTGTTTGACTTCCCGACCACGACTTTGATCTTCCCGTTTGCCTGATCACCCGACCCTTGGTTGTGCCCACGACCACGTCTTTGCCTAACCTTTGATTGCCCTGTCCTGCCGATATATACCCATGCCTGTCTTGATCCCACCAGCACCGCAACTGGGTTCACTTGTTCCCGTGCCCATGGGATGTTAAAGTATCTATGAACTTTACATTGCTGTGGAATACTGCTGTGAGTTTGCAGGTCTCATTTTCAGTAGAGTTTTGATTAAAGAAAGCAATTAAAAAAAAATACAAATTGTGATGTCTTTAATTTGGGGTTGGGAGGGGGGTGTTGCCTACAAGGTGGATAGGCTTTTAAGTAGCCTACATCTTTCAACAGTAGATGAATAGTCGGAATGGAATCTATGAAGGTTATGCTCCAAACACAATTAAAACATAAGGTATATGTATATACACCACCGGTCCAAAGTTTTAGAACACCTACATTTTTCCAGTTTTTAATAAAATTTACGCAGTTTAATTTCTCCATGTACTCTTGAAATTAAAGCATATAACAAATAATTCAAAATAAAGAAATTATAGAATAGTTAACAAAATGTAACCCCTTAAGCTGACAAACCCCTCTGGTACCCTTAAAAGCGACATGTGCTTATTTTTAATCCCATGTGTACTCTTCACTGTTGTTGTTTGCCAAGTGCTTGGTATCCCATGAAAGCTGAGACTCTTTATTTCCCCCCTCACCCACCCCTCTCTGGAACTAGACAGTCTACTGATCAAAACAAAACCTCTTACCATTGTACCATTTCAGGTTATTCACTGGACTTGAACTGCTTCAATTTCAATAAAAACTGTAAAAATGGGAGTGTTCTAAAACTTCTGACCGGTAGTGTGTATATATACAGTTAGGTCCATAAATATTTGGACAGTGACACAATTGTCGTCATTTTGGCTCTGTATGCCATCACAATGTATTTGAAAGGAAATAATCATCTTGTGCTTTAAGTGTAGAATTTCATCTTTTAATTTGAGGGTAATTACAAATTAGGAATTACACCCATTTTTTAGGGGCTCAAAAGTAATTGGACAAACTAACATAATTGTGAATTAAATTGAGTTTCAATACTTGGTTGCAAACCCTTTGCAGTCAATGAGTGCCTGAAGTCTGGAACCCATAGACATCACCAGATGCTGGGTTTCTTCCCTGGTGATGCTCTGCCAGGCCTCATTGACTGCAAAGGGAGAGGACAGGGCATCAGGGGTCGTTGAGTTGTCAGCGGAGTTCCATAATTAAGCGAGTACAAGGAAACTTAAATTAATTATCTTCATTAATTCTTTTTGTGGGAGAAATTATTCAAAACGTTAATTGGGTGCACCATGATCAATCAATGGATTAAAAGGTATTCTTGTGGATTATTATGTAATATATTTACAAAAAGTGTGAATGTGACAAGACCCCTCCATTTACCCATTCAAAAATTATTCATGTCAGTTATTCAGATCAGTCTTAAGCGATCAAGTGATCAGTCTTTTTTAATTTAATATAGTGACCTTCACAAAACAATTTGTGCATAGTGTTTCAATGTGTACATGCAAAATAATTTTATGGAAACATGGAGCACAGTAGATGGGTGGAATGGAGTGCCAGCAGCTGCATCTACATATTCCTAGGGTGTGAGGGGTCCTGGGGATGGCCATGCAGGCTTTAGGTGAACTGTGTGACCAGGGTAGTGGTTAGTGCCTGCTGCACATAATTGCTATGGGGACTCTGGGGGGGTGGATGTTCTGTTTCATATGTTCCCTTGTCTGTCTGCCCTGGATGTGCAGGTAAGTGACAGTAAGTCACAGCCTTCTTCCCATTCAGCTCTCTGTGAGTGTGGTTTTGTTCAAAGTACAGCCTGTAGTTTTGGAAAGGAGCTGTGCCTGAATAAATCAGTGCAGTGATTTACAGTGAACATTTTACCTGACCAGCATTGTTAGGCTGCACTTCATTCCTCCCACGGCAAGGTGGTCATGTATTCTGCGTAATTAAACCATTTATTAAATTTTTCATGATTCCTTTAATCTCAATTAGTCATTCTATGTGCATTGGCATTTATGTAGTCATGCTTCCCTTTATTATGTCATAAGTGAATAATGTTCATTATTTCTTAGAATGTGTAAATACATTTAAAATGTTTGTTTACTAGTAGTACCACAATTTGTCAAGTTAAAAGCATTACTGATTTCCCCACCAATTTACATAAAATACTGAAATCATAACATACATTCTGTAACAAATTATATTACAAAGTTAACAATATATATTAAGATTGTTCACAAGCAGCACATTAAATGTCACTTAGTTTCCTTAAAAGAAAATGTCCTGAACATTAAAACATGCTAATGAATTTCTTCAAAAACTTGGCCATATCTTTCAGCATCTACAGAATTGGTAACAAATGTATTTTAGCCTTTCATGTTGTAGTTTGTTAATTGCAGCGTCTATGTAGTACCTCTTGTGCGATTGCTTGGTATATAATAAGTCTGCGACATTGTTTAATTTAACTTTCATCACAGCTTTTAAACCACTGAATCAGATCCATCAGTACCTTGCCAATGTATTGTAATCAGTTGAGTTGAGATATTAAACTTTGCAATTTCTGGAGGTCCTGTGGTCGCCATGGCTTAGGTGGCAACTTTTACGGTATTCAAGTATTCAAGATTTAACTTTTTGTTTTTTTTAACAGTTGCAACCAGCTTTTGGAAAATTTACTCAGATATTCCTGGCATGTGCTATTATATGGGCATTACAAGTTTAAATGGCAGTAAGCCACAAAATGTTATTGTATGCCGGGTGATATGAGACAAGTCCAGTCGCATTGTGAAATGTTTAAATGGATTTGAAGGTAATTTTAATAAAGACCTGTGACATGAATAATTCAGAGTGCAGATTAACTTTATTCACTAATATTACTTTCAGTTTGGAGGTATTCGATAGTCCTTGGAGAACAGTATGTTTTACACATTGTTTGATCTTTTATATCTGTAGAGTTGTCAGTAACTAATAGATACTCTCAGACATCTTTACCAGTTGTAAAATGTTGATCTTGTGCAAATCAGCAATTTGGGTTAGATTCCCTTCTCAGTTGACCTGCTATAGGAACGGCTCCCGCATGTATTACATGTTTTGCAGTAATGCACATACTTTGGAATTACCAGTTTCTTCAAGGTGAATATTAGCAAAAACAAATGCTTCTGTCAAATCTAAAATAACATATCAAGGTGGATAGTGTTGCGTACGTTCACAATCAAAAAGCTTTTATTTGAGTAATGTCTTTGAATTCATGTTTAGATCTCTTGATATTTATTGCATCAATTTATTCAATTACAATTTATACTCCACATAATAAGATTGTATTTTTCTAATTGTTAAAAGCGTGAATTGTGAAAAGCGTGAAAATTCTTAATTGTGAATTTGATTAACCGGGGTGGGCTGCTGGCCGGTCCAGGCATCCACACAGGTCGAGCTGCTCACCAAACTAAAAAAAATTGTCTGGCCCTTCTGGCATTTGCCAGAATTGCCCGATGGCCAGTCCGCCTATGCTGTCAAGGACGGCACATTGGATCAGTTTAAACTACACTAAGTACTCTGCCTTTCCCATTTCCTGAACTGATGTGTGTCTCGCAAGCTATGCCTGTTTCTTTTGAGGTCCAAAAAACATTGGCCAAAATGGTTTAATAGAGGTATGCAAAAAAATATCAAGAGAAAGAAAATGTTGTATAGCGCATAGAAAAGGGATGGAGACTAAACAAAATACATAGAATATGTTGAGCTGCAAAGAGATCTTAAGAAAGGGATCAGGAAAGCAAAGCGGGAAATAGAAAAAAAGATAGCTCTTGGAGCTTAAGCTAATGCAAAGAGCTTTTTTCAATACTACAATGGCAAGAGGTCAATAAAGGAGGAAGTGAAAGAGCTAAAGGGCAAAAATGGAAGTATCTTGGAAAACAAACAAGATATGGCAAATGTTCTAAATGAGTATTTCACAGAGGTTTTTACAAAATAAAAAATGGATAACATGCCATACGTTAACAATCACTCCAGTCAAACCCTAAGAGAGATACTAAGTATCTAGGTACTAAAGGGACTAGCAGAATTTAAAACAAACAAATCACCTGGGCCAGATGGTATATTTCCAACAGTACTTAAAGAAATTAGGGAAATTATTTATAGGCCGCTAACTCAAATATTCCAAATGACACTTTGGAACAGGGGATGTGCCAACTGACTGGAAGACAGCAAATGTCATACCAATCCACAAGAAAGGGGACAAAACTGAGCCAGGAAATTACAGACCAATCAGTCTCACCTGCATCACTTGAAAAAAATGATTAGACAGAAAATAGAGGAGCATCTTAATGAAAACCATATTCTTGGAGATAGTCAACATGGGTTTAGACGAGGCAGATAATTTCTTATTTTTGAACATGCAACTGCAGCTGTAGATCACATGAAAAAATATGATATGACATACTTCAATTTCAAAAAAACTTTTGATAAGGTTCCACACCAAAGACTGATCCTCAAATTGGAAGCTATAGGCATTCAGGATAATGTAAGTAGATGGATTATGAACTGGCTGATGTATAGGAAACAGAGGGTGTCGATTAGAGGAGTTGCTTCTAACAAGAGTGAGGTTGTTAGTGGAGTTCCCCTGGAAACAGTATTAGGGCTGGTGCTTTTTCTAATCTATATTAATGATCTGGACTCTGGGATAGTTAGCAAACCTGTCAAATTTGTAGATGATACTAAAATAGGTGGCTCAGCAGATACAATCTCTGCAGCACAGGTTATTCAAAGGGACAGATAATATTCAGTTGTGGGCCGACACCTGGCAGATGAAACTCAATGTGGTCAAGTGCAAGGTATTACATGCGGTTAATGTCCACTATAATGGGAGGAATAGAACTAGAAGAAGTAACCCATGAGAAAAACTTAGGAGTTTATGTTGACTCCTCACTTTCCCCATCCAAACAATGTGGTGAAGCAATAAAATGTCAAACAAAATACTAGGGTATATTGTCAAAACTGTAGAATTTAGAAGAAGGGAAGTAATGTTAAGACTGTACAATGCACTAGTTAGACCTCATCTGGAATACTGTGTACAGTTCTGTGCTCCACACTTCAAGAAAGATATCGCTGCTCCAGAGGCAGTTCAGAGGAGAGCAATCAGACTTATTCCAGATTTGAAGGGAATGTCCTACTCAGAGAGACTGAGGGAACTGAACCTTTTCACCCTGAAACAGAGAAGACAACGTGGGGACTTGATTAAAGTCTTCAAAATCATGAAGGGCATTGGCCACATCAAACCAGAGGAGCTTTTCCAGATCAGCAGGGACACACGCACCCGGGGAACAAATGGAAATTGGGCTTCAAGGCATTCAAGACAGAAAACAGGAGACAAGTTAACAATTTGGGAACATTCAAAAATAGACTGGATAGGATCCTTGGATCACTTAGTTATTAATGGACACCGAACGAGCACGATGGGTCAAATGGCCTCCTCTCATTTGTAAACTTTCTTATTTTTCTTATGTTCTTATCACTCACACACACATTCACACATACTGTCTTTCCCCATGTTTTCCTTTTTTGATGTATGTGGGTCTCCTTGCAGTCTTCTCCTCCTTGGAGTCCCACAGCTAGAGTCCCTGCCCTTTGGAGATGTGTCCCTTCAGAAGGTTGGCACTGAGGCTGCTGGCGCAGAGGTCCTGGGGGCTGTTAAATACTCCACCTGTAACTAATGCACTAATTACACAAGTCACAAGGATCATGCAAGTCCCTCCCAGTCAGGAAGGCTTATAGCACAATTAATGGCCGCTTTTGAAAAGGGCAGTGCCAGACGCACAGTTACACAGTTACAATAGCTCACAACAATACTAATAATAATACCCTTCAATATAACCGGTTCTGATTTACAGAAACTGCATCGATATATGGTCAAAGTGGGCTAAGTAAGTAAGTAACTAACTAACAAACAGTTGCTGCCATTATTACAATACAGGTGCAATTTATGTATCTCTTAACTAAACAAGTAAACACGTAAACTATCCCATACTTAGCTGAGCCGAGCTAGGCTTGTGTGGACATTCTGTGGCAAACGACAGCATCAACAGCTGCAATACAAGGGTTAAGACCAGCTAATTTAACTTCGACAATAAACTCACAAGTCTGTCAGGATCGCGCTGGGATCCCATTGCTTTTCTCATTGCCTGTCACTCCTGTGCCACACCACTCATATAGAGAGTCCTCTCCTTGCTACACCATCCAAGTTCCCCTTTGAGTACAGGGACATGGCAGCAGTCTTTAGCAAGTCCCAAGACTAATGACTACCTCCACATTGCCCCCGGGACTGTGCTATAGACCTGCTCCCAGGCACCTCCCGACCATGGGGACATATCTATCCTCTTTCACTTCTTGAAACAAAGGCCATGGAGGAAGGCCCTGTTGCTCTGTTGCTCGACTTGATCCATCATTGAACATCTCCCACTTTTGTCACCAAAAAGGATGGACTCTGACCATACATTGACTATACAGTGAGGGAAAAAAGTATTTGATCCCCTGCTGATTTTGTATGTTTGCTCACTGACAAAGAAATGATCGGTCTATAATTTTTTTGGTAGGTGTATTTTAACAGTGAGAGACAGAATAACAAAAACAACGCATTTCAAAAAAGTTATACATTGATTTGCATGTTAATGAGGGAAATAAGTATTTGATCCCCTATCAATCAGCAAGATTTCTGGCTCCCAGGTGTCTTTTATACAGGTAACGAGCTGAGATTAGGAGCACTCTCTTAAAGGGAGTGCTCCTAATCTCAGCTCGTTACCTGTATAAAAGACACCTGTCCACAGAACCAATCAATCAATCAGATTCCAAACTCTCCACCATGACCAAGACCAAAGAGCTGTCCAAGGATGTCAGGGACAAGATTGTAGACCTACACAAGGCTGGAATGGGCTACAAGACCATCGCCAAGCAGCTTGGTGAGAAGGTGACAACAGTTGGTGCGATTATTCGCAAATGGAAGAAACACAAAATAACTGTCAGTCTCCCTCGGTCTGGGGCTCCATGCAAGATCTCACCTCGTGGAGTTTCAATGATCATGAGAACGGTGAGGAATCAGCCCAGAACTACACGAGAGGATCTTGTTAATGATCTCAAGGCAGCTGGGACCATAGTCACCAAGAAAACAATTGGTAACACACTATGCCGTGAAGGACTGAAATCCTGCAGCACTCGCAAGGTCCCCCTGCTCAAGAAAGCACATGTACAGGCCCATCTGAAGTTTGCCAATGAACATCTGAATGATTCAGAGGAGAACTGGGTGAAAGTGTTGTGGTCAGATGAGTCCAAAATCAAGCTCTTTGGCATCAACTCAACTCACCGTGTTTGGAGGAGGAGGAATGACCCCAAGAACACCATCCCCACCGTCAAACATGGAGGTGGAAACATTATGCTTTGGGGGTGTTTTTCTGCTAAGGGGACAGGACAACTGCACTTCTGAATAATGGACTATATGTGAAGCGGAAAAGTATCAGTTTCATCCCAAGAACATCAGTTTCCTGGGTTAGTTCATAGATGCCGGTGGAGTACACATGGATCAAGCAGAAGTGAAAGCAGTTACTGACTGGCCTCAAACCCAGACTGTCAAGCATCTTCCGAGGTTTCTCAGATTTGCTAACTTTTTTCGCCAGTTCATCCAAAACTTCAGCTCTGTCGCCTCTCCACTCACTTCCATCCTTTAAAGGACCACTCGCACCCTGCCCAGGATGAAATCTGCCACTACATCTTTTGAGAGACTCAAGACACTGTTCATAACTGCACCCATTCTGAAGCATCCTGAGCCATATCTTCCCTGTGTCATGGAAGTTGACATCTCCGAGTCTGGAGTGGGGCCTGTTCTTTCCCAATGTCATGGTCAGCCACCTAAGCTCCACCCATGTGCCTTCTTTAAAAAAAAAACTAAACTATGATATTGTGAATTGAGAACTTTTGGAAATCAAACTGACTTTTGAGGAGTGGAGACATTGGCTTGAGGGAGCCATCCTTTCCTTGTCCTCACACACCTTTGAAATCTAGAATATATCCACTCTGCAAAATTCTTCTCTCGCTTCAACTTTACCATAACCTACTGTCCCGGTTCCAAGAATACCAAAGCCAACTCCCTGTCATGCCAGTACAACACCTCCACTACAGCATGCCCCACAGCTCCCATCCTATCTCGCACCTGCATCTTGGCTACCATCAGGTGGGACATCATGGAACAAATCCAGCAGGCAGCCACTTCAGATCCAGCTGCTTAATTACACAGCATCCAGGACATATGTTCCAACCTCTGTACGCCCTCAGCTCCTTCGATGGATACACTCATCCCATGCTTCTGGGCATCCTGGAGTTCAACTAAATAAATTCTGGTGGCCAACTCTGTCCAAAGACGTCACCCGTTTTGTCTCCGCCTCTGTGTCCTGTGCACAGTCCAAGCCTTCCCTCCAAATGCCTGCAGGTCTACTTGAACCATTACCTATACTGCACCATCCATGGTCCCACATTTACATTTACATTCCACCAGTTTATTTAAATCTCAGAATTACACCACCATGTGTAAATAATTAATTTGAATGTTTTAGTTTACTAGTAGGAACACATAATTTGTCAATTAAATAGTATAAAAAACACCACTGGTATTTGACAAATATCTTGACAAAAAATATTTAGCCTTTCGGGTTAAATTTGGAAATAATTATTTAATTTTAATGCAATGTCATTTTCAATATCGCACATCTGTAAGCAATTTCAATATGTCTTTATAAGCCTTATTCTGCGTGTCACAAACTTGGGGCCGCATTAAATCAAAACTTTGACCCACCTGCTAATAGCAAACTACAAGGCTGTACATCATAGCGGTTACATTTCTGATTAGAAGAAAGTGGCATCTTACTAAAAATGAACCTGCAACTGAGTACAGTTCTGTAGTTTTCTGTTAGCGGGTGGGTCAAAGTTTTGATTTAATCCAGCCCTTAGTTTTTGTTTTTCGCATTCCTTCGAATATAGCAGGATCACATATAATTTCATCCACTCCCCCCATATTGCACCATGTATACAATTAATTTGTGCATGGTGCAGAATGGATTATGCCATGCAAAATGACGTTTTGAATATGGCAAAGAATGTGGACTTATGCATGATAGCCATTTGCTTATAACTGTACTGATTTTACAGAGGTGGTACGTCACCTGTAATGACCTTGTGTACCTGATAAGCCCTGTTACATAAGTACACTGTCAGACATCTTTACCAGTTGTAACATTTTTGTCTTGTGCAAATCAGCAATTTGGGGTTGATATTCCCTTTTCACTTAACATGCTGTAGAAATGTAGATTGTTCATAAATGCAGTAGTTTTGGACTATATATTTTTTCCACATGCCAATATTATCACAAACAAATGCCTCGATGTCAAAAATAAAATAAAATCTTATCACAGTTCATAGAAGTTTCCCTTATGTTTTAACAGGAGGAGTTCATTTAATAGCTTTCATTCTTGGGCTTTGGTTTTCTGTGTTTTTTGTGGTGATAAGTGTCAGTCTATTGTTGACTTTTGAGTGTGGTCTAAAGATAACTTACAAGTTATGAAAAATAAATTATTCTCAATGGGGTACAGAATACCAGGTGTATATTGTTGTGTGTGCTAGCTCAATTTAATGTTTGACTTGTTTTGACTCAATGTTTAGGTCTCTCGTTGTTCCTTTTAACGCTTCAATTTATTAAATGACCATTTATAATAATCTTAATTATTTGTATTTTTTGCAAAAAATGCAGGGCTCTACTTATGACCTTAGCTAAGCTAATTCACCTTATCATTGTTTCTACAATTTAGCCACCTCTTTGTCCAGACCATACTAATTAAAGTTAGAATAGAGAAATATTAATGTTTACATAACTAAATATAACAGAAGTAAGAATAATTGTTCAATAGTTACCTGGATACTGTTTGTCAACAATTTTGTAAACAGGTGTTATTTTTGAAGTTGAAAATAGTTCTCAAAAAGGAGTATGGGATATAACCTAACAACTAGGAAACTAAAGCTCCATAGCAAAGCTACTAATATCTGTGTACATGGTCCTCCCCCTGTTAGAGCTCAAGCTAACTCCACACAGGTCGCACTTCTTCTTTTGCCTTTCACAAGCACAGGAGAACCTTCACTCCAAGCCCAAATTATTCAAACCTTTGTTGACATTCCTTATGTTTCAAACAACCACCCTTTGTCTTCAGACTGAACGTCAGTGGCTGCCTCTTTCCAGGTATTGTGAGTGTTTTTTTCATTCGGGTCTTCCATTTTGTTTTAGATTTTTTCTTCTCTCTTCCGAGTCCGTACTGGACAACAGAAAAAAGTTTTGAGATTCCAGGACTCTGCTAATCTGCTGCTCTCTTGTTTGCCGGATAGGTGAGTCATAAGGTCTCTTTTTTGTTTCTTTTCAGGGAGCAAAATACAGCAGTAGGGGTGACCAGTCTCAAGTTGCCCTGGAACACACTATTTCAGAGGAGGTAGGCCCAAGCAAAGCCAGTGTGCTGCTTGATGGCCCTCCTTGACTTCCTTAAGGAAGTTCAGTCAATCTGGGACAAACCTGCTTCCATCAAAATGGTGGAGCCCCATTTGTGTCAAGAGAACAGAGGTTGTGGGCCTGGCAGCCTTTCCTATGATAGATTCGACTATTGCTTCCATTGTCTCCAACCCTCCTTTCTTGTCCACAGGATTTCTTTTGCCTTAACCCTCTCCACTCCGGACCATTTACACCATTTGTGCATACATCTTCCACAATGGTAAATGACACAAACATCAGCCATGCAATTAATGCTCATAATATTGGTTGTGAGAAAAATTACACATCTTCAGACTCAATTTGTATTTCAAAGATAAAAAAAAGCCAAATAATGTATAGCTGAACTTCAGTAGGGCACAAGGAAAATCAAACGAGAATAAATGGAATAAAAATTTGAAACTTATGGACACAAACAGAACATGATCCTGTCATTCAAATCACAGAATTTGTACAAACAGAACATGACAATAGCTTTCAAATAACACATTTTCATTGTAAAAAAATTACTTTATACATAAAAGGAATATGAACAAGCAAAAAATGTATACAAAACAAAACCATTTTATACAACTTGTTTTTTTGTTTCTTCAACACTAAAAAAAAAACGGTTTCTGTCCAGGATCAATCAAAGTGGCACATTGCAGATTTTACATCAACATGGTTTGTCTTCTTGAACATTTTATTTGGCACAGTATATCACTCCTGTAATTAAATATATATTTATATGACTAAAAATTACTAAAACTCATTTTACAGGCGTCTGATAAAACGGATATACAGTGAGGGAAAAAAGTATTTGATCCCCTGCTGATTTTGTACGTTTGCCCACTGACAAAGAGATGATCAGTCTATAATTTTAATGGTAGGTGTATTTTGACAGTGAGAGACAGAATAACAACAAAAAAATCCAGAACAACGCATTTCAAAAAAGTTATACATTGATTTGCATGTTAATGAGGGAAATAAGTATTTGATCCCCTATCAATCAGCAAGATTTCTGGCTCCCAGGTGTCTTTTATACAGGTAACGAGCTAAGATTAGGAGCACTCTCTTAAAGGGAGTGCTCCTAATCTCAGCTCGTTTCCTGTATAAAAGACACCTGTCCACAGAACCAATCAATCAATCAGATTCCAAACTCTCCACCATGACCAAGACCAAAGAGCTGTCCAAGGATGTCAGGGAGAAGATTGTAGACCTACACAAGGCTGGAATGGGCTACAAGACCATCGCCAAGCAGCTTGGTGAGAAGGTGACAACAGTTGGTGCGATTATTCGCAAATGGAAGAAACACAAAATAACTGTCAGTCTCCCTCGGTCTGGGGCTCCATGCAAGATCTCACCTCGTGGAGTTTCAATGATCATGAGAACGGTGAGGAATCAGCCCAGAACTACACGGGAGGATCTTGTTAATGATCTCAAGGCAGCTGGGACCATAGTCACCAAGAAAACAATTGGTAACGCACTACGCCGTGAAGGACTGAAATCCTGCAGCGCCCGCAAGGTCCCCCTGCTCAAGAAAGCACATGTACAGGCCCATATGATGTTTGCCAATGAACATCTGAATGATTCAGAGGAGAACTGGGTGAAAGTGTTGTGGTCAGATGAGACCAAAATCAAGCTCTTTGGCATCAACTCAACTCACCGTGTTTGGAGGAGGAGGAATGACCCCAAGAACAAGTTTTTCTGGATTTTTCTGTTGTTATTCTGTCTCTCACTGTTAAAATACACCTACCATAAAAATTATAGACTGATCATTTCTTTGTCAGTGGGCAAACATACAAAATCAGCAGGGGATCAAATACTTTTTTCCCTCACTGTAAAAATAGCATGTGTATTCTTGAACATCAATGTTCTGACTATATATAATCCAGTATATATTATTTGATGTTCTATCAAACACAGATAAGTTCAGATCCAATTATGTTAAATCGTTGTGTATTAGTACACTGTAAACAATTTTGCATCTTGACATTTTGAGCCTTCTATGGGTGTATGTTGCTTCCACCAAAACGTGGATGTTCTTGTTCTGATAAGTAGACCTCTGGTTCTAGAATATGTCATAATTGTCAATATTTTATGATATTTTGTATTCCTACTACCAAGTATCCTTCCACCCCCCATTTCAGAATGTGGAGGGGGGTGGAATAAATGCTTCACATTGTTAGAAAGCTCAGAGTCTCAGCTTTCATGGGATACCAAACACTTGCTAAACAACACAACAGTGAAGAGTACACATGAGATTAAAGAGAAGCACATGGATTTGGTGCCCATATAAGGGTACCAGAGGGTTTGTCAGCTTAAGGGGTTAAATTTTGTTAAACAAAATTATTCCATGATTTATTTTTTGTCTACAATTGTTTATTGATTCTATATTTTAATTTCACAATTGTACACTGACAACTCAAATTTGCTCTATAGTTGTGTGTGTGTTAATACTGCAGTTTTTGTAGCATACAAAACAAAGTGTAATTTTGGACAAGCAAACATACAAAATGGATATAACCAGCTTTAAATGTGTGTATCAGTGGCATAACAGATTAATTTCACAGTGACTCATTATTTGTCCATGTACATAGAGAAACCAGCTGTAAAAAAGATGACCTTAGCATAGCATAGCTGACACATTGGCATTATATCCAAAATTATCCTTTGGTGCAAAATTGGAAATAATCTGTGTTCGTGCAAGCTGTATAGTTAGGAGGCTATTGAAAATATATACTGTTAACATGCCATACATTGAGGCTGTTAATGTGTGGTAATAATGGTAGGGAGATGTCACAATATGTTTCACAACTGAAAGCAGTGTCTTATTTAGAGTTAGAGTGCATTCTTATACAATGTTATGTTAGCAATTTTACAGTGATTGGGAACAACATCTGTGAGAAATGTCTGTTTGAAGATCTTAGCTAATATTCTTTTAACATACCTCATTTCATATGCTGAGGTTATGTATCAATCAAAATATATTCCACATCATGCTCGGAGCTTTGTGAAATATCGACTGATTAAACATCATTTCTATTATATTTGTCAAGAACATTAGACAACAACACTAGACCTCTGAAGGTGTGCTGTGGTATCTGGCACCAAAACGTTAGCAGCAGATCCTTTAAGTCCTGTAAGTTGCGAGGTGGGGCCTCCATGGATCGGACTTGTTTGTCCAACACATTCCACAGATGCTCGATTGGATTGAGATCTGGGGAATTTGGAGGACAAGTTAAAACCATGAACTTGTGATTCATCAGACCAGGCCACCTTCTTCCATTGCTCCGTGGTCCAGTTTCGGGAGTGGATGGGTCAGCATGGGCACCCTGACTGGTCTGCAGCTACGCAGCCCCATACGCAACAAACTGCGATGCACTGTGTGTTCTGACACTTTTCTATCAGAACCAGCATTCACTTTTTCAGCAATTTGAGCTACAGTAGCTCGTCTGTTGGATCGGACCACACGGGCCAGCCTTCTCTCCCCACGTGCATCAATGAGCCTTGGCCGCCCATGACCCTTTTGCCGGTTCACTGCTTTTCCTTGCTTGGACCACTTTTGGTACTGACCACTGCAGACCAGGAACACCCCACAAGAGCTGCAGTTTTGGACATGCTCTGACCCAGTCGTCTAGCCATCACAAGTCGCTCAGATCCTTATGCTTGCCCATTTTTCCTGCTTCTAAGACATCAACTTTGAGGACAAAATGTTCACTTGCTGCCTAATAATATCCCAACCATGGGACATGAGATTATCAGTGTTATTCACTTCACCTGTCAGTGGTCATAATGTTATGGCTGATTGGTGTATATTGCTCTAAAATGTTAGATATGTTTTCTTAATAGATTTGTGAAGATACAGTATTAGGTTATACATTTTGTATTTCTTCTTTCTACATTTCTTATTGTCCTGTTTCTACATTGTCTTTTTTGTAATTTCTGCCAAGTTTATATATATATATATATATATATATATATATATATACACACCGATCAGCCATAAAGTTATGAGAGACGTGAAAGAGTCTGGAGATGCTGTGGTGAACGTTATGCTGCCTGCAACATCATCCACCATGACCGGTTTGGATGTGGGTCAGTGATGGTCTGGGGAGGCATATCCTTGGAGGGTTGTAGAGACCTCCACGTGCTAGCCAATGGTACCCTGACTGCAGTGGGTCCTGGGTTCCTCCTGGTGCAGGACAATGCCTGGCCTCATGTGGCCAGAGTGTGTAGGCAGTTCCTGGATGATGAAGGCATTGATGCCATTGATTGGCCCTCACATTCCCCAGACCTGAATCCAATTGAGAACCCTTGGGACGTTATTTATCAGTGTATCCGATGCCGCCAAGTAGCACAACAGACTGTCCAGGAGCTCACTGATGCCCTGATCCAGGTCTGGGAGGAGATCCCCAAGGACACCATCCGCCATCTCATCAGGAGCATGTGCAGACGTTGTCGGGAGTGCATACAGGCACGTGGTGGCCATACACACTACTGAGTTACATTATGAGTTGCCATGATGAAATTCACGCAAGTTGGAACAGCCTGTGATACTTGTTTACTTAGATTTTTCAGTGTGAGTTTGAAACCAGCCCTCAACCGGTTGGTGATTTTGGTTTCCATTGACCGTTGTTACGTCATTTTGTTCTCAACGAATTACACAATGTACAATAAAGATTTTGATCTTGAATATATTTTGTTCATCGAAATCCGATGTTTGATTTAAGTGTTCCCTCCCTGTATATAGATATACACTCTCACTTTCAACTGCTTTTATTTTCAGCAAACTTAACGTGTAAATATTTGTATGAACATAAAAAGATTCAACAACTAATACATAAACTGAACAAGTTTCACACACATGTGACTAACACAAATGGAATAATGTGTCCCTGAACAAAGGGGGGTCAAAATCAAAAGTAACAGTCAATGCATCTAGTGGCCACACCAGATACTAAGTACTGCAGTGCTTCTTCTCCTCATGGACTGGACCAGATTTGCCAGTTTTTGCTGTGAGATGTTACCCCACTCTTCCACCAAGGCACTTGCAAGTTCCTGTACATTTCTCGGGGGAATGGCTCTAGCCCTCACCCTCCAATCCAACAGGTCCCAGACGTGCTCAATGGGATTGAAATCCGGGCTCTTTGCTGGCCATGGCAGAACACTGACATTCCTGTATTGCAGGAAATCACGTCCAGCGAAGGTGGGTTTGTGCCCATAGGTATGGCAAGCCAAATGATCATTTAGAGACATCTCTAAATCATTTAAAGATATCTCTAAATCATTTAAAGATATCTTCAAATATTTCAAGATATCTCTAAATCATTTAAAGATATCTTCAAATATTTCAAGATATCTTCAAATAATTCCAGATATCTTCAAATATTTAAAGATATCTCTAAATCATTTAAAGATATCTGCAAATCAATTAGAGATATCTGCAAATCATTTAAAGATATCTCATTTAAAAGTACATTTAGAGATATCTCTAAATGATTTGAAGATATATCTAAATGATTTGCAGATAACTCTAAATCATTTAAAGTATGGACATTGCAATTTATTGCCCTGGCCACATCTGCAGTCCTCATGCCTCCTTGCAGCATTCCTAAGGCACGTTCATGCAGATGAGCAGGAACCCTGGTCATCTTTCTTTTGGTGTTTTTCAGAGTCAGTAGAAAGGTCTCTTTAGTGTCCTAAGTTTTTATAACTGTGACCTTAATTGCCTACCGTCTGTAAGCTGTTAGTGTCTTAACAACTGTTCCACAGTTGCATGTTAATTAATTGTTTATGGTTCATTGAACAAGCATGGAAAACATTGTTTAAACCCTTTACAATAAAGATATGTAAAGTTATTTGGATTTTTACAAAATTATCTTTAAAATACTTTGTCCTGAAAAAGGGACGTTTCTTTTTTTTTGCTGAGTATATAAAGTCTAACAAAAAAAGTTAACAAAGCTGATTCAGAGAAAGGCAGATAAGTGCATTAGTATTGTTGAGTGCACTAAATTATTGTGGATGTTAATTAATACAGGCGGATATTTTTCCCCTCCTTGTTTAGTTTTCATAATCCTATCTAAGAGAATGCTTACTTAAAACGTGAATAAAACACATCCAGTGGGAAAACACAAGACTGCAAAAAAAGACAGACAGGAGTGTTAGAAACAAGTACATGATAGAGAGGGAGAAAACAAAAGCATGATTAATTCTACAGCATAGCAAAGAATGTATTGGGATTGCAACTAAAGATTTATAAAACACTTAAGAGTCTGACATACTTTAAAGCTCTCTAGTGCTTTTGCTTCCTTTATTCCATATAATGCTCTTATGCTCAGAGCTTCATGAACTATCAGCTGATAGAACTGGTGGATAATGTTTTCGTCACTATTAACTAATCTAGACAGAATGCACTCTAAATAAGACCCTACTTTCATTTGTGAAACATATTGTGACATCTCCCTACCATTATTACCACACATTAACAGCCTCAATGTATGGCATGTTAATCGAGGTAAGATGTCTGTTTTTTTTTTTACAAGATTTAAAATGTGTTTATGTATGTATTTTTCTTTCTGGCATGTTTTCTACATTTTATCTATTGTTTTGTTTTGTTTCTGTTTGTTTGCTTTTTGCTCTTTTCATTATAAGAGGGATCTGAGATATTGCAAAAACACTTAGCATTCCACGATATATTTTTAATAGCCTCCTACTATACAGCTTGCATGAACACAGATTATTTCCAATTTTGCACCAAAGGATAATTTTGGATATAATGTAAATGTGTCAGCTATACATGCTATGCTAAGGTCATCTTTTTACAGCTGGTTCCTCTATGTACATGTTACTTTTTGGACAAATAATTAGTCACTGTGAAATTCATCTGTTATGCCAATGATACACAAATTTAAAGCTGGGTATGTCCATTTCGTATGTTTGCTTGTCCAAAATTACACTTTGTATGCTACACAAACTGCTGTATTAACACACACACACACAACTATAGAGCAAATCTCAGTTGTCAATTAACCTAAGCAGCACATTGTAAGGATGGAACCTCCTATAAAAGTGACTTGAACTAAAACATTTCAGGTCAAGAATATAGAGCAAGGCAAAACTGATACAAAGACTTGATTGATAAGTCAGTCTTTTATGAGTTGAACCCCTGTCCAACTCCACTTTCCAGAGTGACCACTCAACCCACCAGAGTATCCAATAGCAGCTGCCTATTAGCATACAAGATGACAATGGAGCCCTCAGCCCCCTCTCCCACATGCCAGGGTCGACTCTCTCGGAGGTAATCAACTCACCCCTCCCAAAAGCATTTTAGACAAGCGTGTCTCCTCACTTCATATTTATCAATAGCTTTTGATATGTTATTGATACAAGACTGGTAGTCAGGTTGTCTCCTCATCAACCTTTTGTTACATTATTGCCACCACAGCCCCCCTGCCAGGTTTCTCAAACTGTGGAGTAATAGGGTGGAAATTACCCAGTTTCAGACTGTTTATTCCTTAGAACATCTTCAGAATATGGGGAGAAATCAGAGCATGGGGAGAACATTACACCTCCAGAATCAAACCTGGGTCCCAGGAGCTGTGAGGCAGCAGCCCTTTCCACATGCCACTGTACCAACACAGTACCCCCTAATGTCACCAAATAAATATTGCTTTCTTAAAGTATTATGTCCATACTCTAGAAGCAGATACATGTTTCCATGATTTATAACTTAATACTTAATACTTACTGCAATGGCAAGTTAGCTGGTGTGTCTGGCAAGATTGTTCAGGATCTGTACATAGTACAATACTCAGCAGCTTGGTATAATTAAAACTCCCATTTCTGATCAGTGCTGGGATTCCTCCTTCAGTTGCTGGTGAGGTACAGGATTTAAAAAGTCAAGATGAGACACAAGAAATCCATGAGGGGATCTGACAACTGTTGATTGCCGCCACGCTGAAATCGCAATGGATAAACTGATATCTTTTGAATTGCCCTATTTCTGTGAAATGACTTTTTCTACACTTACACACATTAAAAAACTGTACTGTCGTGACTCACAAGAGTGAAAATTGGCTCTCGGTTATTGGATTATTTCATATCCAGTCATGGTCAATCAGAATAGTGGATTGTCAGGTAGCAGTGTCTGTGAAAGCCGCTAATTGGTAGTTTCACATCAAAATACACAGCAGTTTATATGAGGTGATAATTACGGTAAAAAACATACACAAGGGGGTGTCAAAACAGGATAAATCATACTTTATTGACCTTGACACACACCTTCGAAACCCACCTGGAAAAGGGAGGCCCCTCCTGTCAATGTTTTAAAATCTTATTTAATCATTTCTATACTATTTTTTTAAATATGTAAAATAATTTAAAATGTAATGTCTTTTTTTAACTACTATTATGTCACATGCTTGTTTTGCAGTTACGTTATGCTCTGCAGCAAATATACAAAAACATACTTGTTTTGAAGCCAACAATATACCAGACGTATAATATAGGTGGATTGAACGATTGATGATAAATGTATTACCTTCATCCATCTATTTGAATGTGTTTTCAGGAGTGGGTGGATCTACGATGCCGGGGAGTGCGGAACGCCAGTGCATACATCCTGGTCTACAATATTTGCTGTGTAGGGAGCTTTGAATATGTGAAAATGATCCGGCAACAGATTGTGGAGCACAGGTACATGTACACACTTGATAACTAGTTTACAAGATTACATTAGGCCACATCGTAGCTGTTGTTTTCAGAAACATGTACCATTATAATTCTTCTCACCATAATTAGAAAATATGTATCCAAATATATTAGTATTGTCTTTCCCTGTGATTACTGTGTAATCTGGAGAGACCCTTAAATAGGAAAGATTGTGTAATGTACATTTAAACTGAAGTGATTTAAAGCAAATTACATGTGAAACAATATAATAGAAAATAATGCAAGATAGTCTGTGACTGTAAAATTGTTTTCTTTATTGAGTTTTATTCCTCTTAATAAGGCAAAATAAACTAGCAACAATTATCTTCCTTATTCCACTCACATAGGGCAAAAGGAAATAATTTCAGCTGTTTTTTTTTTTTTTTTTTCTTTCTTTCATATTAGCTAGGTATTTGAGGAATGCTCCTCTGGAATTGAATAGAATTGAATCTCGAGTCCCATCACTTTTGACACATGATACAGAACTTAATGGAATCAGATTTAATATATTTGTCTTTGATTTGTTTAAGAACCATTTTACTTAATGTCTCCGATTCATCTGAACAACTGATGTATACTTTGCATTTTGTGGTACGCTCTTTGTTATTTCTGCTAATTTGGGATCTTTCAGTAATGTGTATTCAAATTGTTAATTATCAATATGTATGTATGTTATGTTAATCAAAGGGAGACAATGCCAATTAAATCCATTTCCATCCACTAAACTACAAAACATCCAAACCTCCTTGGTGGGTGGATACTAATGCAATCCACTTTATATATATTTTAATGAAGCACAGACACTTTAGTGTTCAATAAAAGCATACAGTAGAAAAATACATTACACTACAAGTGGTCTCTGGTTTAGAACTAATCTAACTGGGACAGTGTGTTTTCCTCTGCCACATCAATCAAAATAGGAGGCATTCTGAAGAATGAGGCATTTGTTTCAGAATCTCATACAAGAAAACAAAAGTATATTATACATATATTACATAGCTCATCAAATTCTTAAAGACTAGTTTATATATCAATACCCAATATACCTGGTGTACAACTGCTTCTAATTAACAGTTTTAACCCTGTGCAATGTACATATCTCCTTGGCTTTTTTTTATTCAAAACAAGATCTTTAACTTTTAGATGTTCACTTTGGCTAGGGGGGAAGATATTTATAGAACACAGATAACAATTCCTTTTGTAGCAGATAATCCTTTTTAGGTTTTACAAACTGAAGTGTTATAGTGACAAAGCAGAAATACAATATATTTAATATCGTTATGCCTTCACACATTTCTATCTGTGATGTTCTAGAGTGGGCAACAGCAGTGAGATTCCTATCTTGGTGGTGGGGAGCAAAAGGGACCTCCAGCGGCAGCGCTTCACCCCCCGCAGGGCCGTGTCGGTGCTAGTGAAGAAGACCTGGAAGTGCGGCTATGTGGAGTGCTCGGCCAAGTACAACTGGCACATCACCCTGCTGTTCAAAGAGCTCCTGTGCAGCACAGTGGCCCATGGCCTCAAACACAATTACAGCTCCATCCGCCTGCAGGGTGCACTGCACCGCAACCGCTGCAACATCATGTGACCAGTGACCAGTGTTGCTCTTCTCAAGTGCTTTGCTAGGGGGCTCTAAAGTCATTTACTGCAAACACAAGAAGCCTACATTTTTTGGAATCCTTTTTTATTCCAGCAAGAAACTCCCATCTGGTAAATACAGTTGCACGTGAAGAAAACAGCACCACTTTCCAACATCCTTTTACCAAGTTTGACTGGATCTCTTTACTTTTGTAACTGCCACAGAGATTCCTGTTTATGTTTTTATTATGCATTGATTTGTTTGAAGGGGACCCTGTTGTAATATAAAATGTAATGTGCAGTGTGTAATAATTCAGTCTGCAATGCCAGTGTCTCAGGGCGGCTTAGTCTCTTTGTTCCACTGGTCTGGTTTTTGCCATGTTTCCAATTTTGGCTGGGTGCCCCTATTGAGAGAAACTTTTACACTTCCTGGAAGTTCATTCAGACTACCTCAAATAGCCTCTGCTGAACCCTGACAAATGAATGTAGAATTCTCTCCAACTGAGTCGATTACTCCTGAGGAAGTTAGTTAGGCAACATTTGCTAATCAGCTTTGCCACCTCAAAAGATGATCTGTTTGGGAAGTGGGGCCACTGGGCAAATATCTTGCCTTCAATTTCCCCAGGTGAAGTTAATCCAGAATGGGGTACACCAAACTGGGAGAAAACATCTTTAACTTACTTTTTTGATTCCTTGTTTAGTTTGTGTAGAATGGTGCAATGCATCTGCCAGGATGAAAAAGTGTCCTCTGTATGTACTATTGAAACAAATCCATCCCATCCTAAGATACACATTAAAAACGCAATAATTCAAATTATTCATGTTCTTTCTGAAGCACTGGGACACCACTAAAACATGGGAAATATCCAGATTCTACTTGAATGGAATTGTATACTCTGAGGTACAACAAACCAGTGGCTATTCCAGACCATTTGTTCAATGCTAATGTACTTTACTCTTTCAATGCATGCAATGAGCATGCAATAACCATGGCCAGAACTGTACAACCCATTCAAAGAAAGGCTATGATAAAAGAGTAAAGTGTTTGTGCACTCTGTCACTCATGTATATGATGAGCACCATTGCCAATTCCTGAAATTCACCTTCAGAAAATATTTATTTCACTGGAGAAGTTAGCATTAAAATTTTATTTTAATAATAATAATTTAAAAATCGAATACAAAAAATGAACTTTCAGCCAATACAGCCTATCTTTGAAAAAAGCATAAGCATAACATAAAATACATTTTCTTTCATTTCAGTGTATTGGTGTATTCTCTGTTTTTCTTATAGTAATATGTTCTAAGATGTTTCATGCTTACCTCACCACAGGAAAGGGTACTGTCAGGGAATGAAAATAGTTCCTGCTATTCTGTACTCAGTGGGGTTTTATGAATGATGACTATTTTTGCACCAGTGGTGCTTTCTGTAAAACTTTGTGAAGCTTAATGAAGGCAAAAGAGAACGTTTTGCAGCAGAGTATTATTTACTTAATGTAATACCAACTATGAGCAGCTCATACTAATGCCCTGGATGTCTGGTGCGAGACTTTGCTTTTACACAGAGAAAGATGTTTTCTTCTGCCAAGTGACAAATCCTTTTGACCAAAGTGTTCATGCTTTTGGGTTAATTCAGACACATTTCAGGTAGGGATTATAAGAAATGTAATTATAGTAGTACAGAAATTATAGGAAATTATACCATCTCTTACAATAAATATTGATAAGTATATGCCATGCCATGTTACAATAGGCATATAGTAAAATGTCTAGGGCCATTTGAAGCTTCCAAAGATGTTAGGTTTAAAGCACAACCATAGTCTTCTATTTATTTAGACGTGGTCTGACTTCAATACCTGAAGTTAGAACACAGTAAGTGTTCTGCAGATCCAGTCCTTGTTCGTATTCATTCCACCTGATATCTTTCTTTCATAACTTCAACTAATTATTAGATTAATTGAAACCAATTAAACCATTTCCCTAGATCTACAGAAGTCGATGATTTAAATTAGCCAATAACACCTGCTTAATTTTATTGGGCAAGATTTGAAGAACACTGCAATTGAGTAACACATCAGCTCTACATCACTGCTGTTGAAATTTCACATTTTGTATTCACCCTGGCTCCAGCCTGAGTTACAAATGTATAGCAATTCTAAGTAACTGGCTATTATTGTTTGCTTAATGGTCAGTTTTAAAAGCAAGTTAATATCCAAAAATGTACCATTGTATGTCCCCCAGATACTGCTCAGCTTTGATGGATAAATTTGTTATTTTTCAATAATATTTTTTTTATTAATGTTTTATTTGATTGTTTCTTAATGTATGTGTTTATTATATATCTTATATCTACAGTAGACTGTAGGCTATCTTTCAAGTTCAGAAGAACACCTAAAGGGACTATGGGAATGACTGTGGCATGGAACATATTTTGGGATTAATTTAATATCAGAGCTGCTGACTGTGAGCAATCAGTCAAGCAGGTCCCTCTCCTTCTACTTGCTATATCTAACCAAGTGCAGAGGTTAACTTTGCTGACAGATTTGTGAGTAACCTTGTGTTTGCAAATCCCTTTACCAATCCCTTTACCATGTGCCTGAAAAATGCAAACTTTTCAGTGTGAAATTTGCTACCCAAATTCTAGATTGTAATGACTCAGAGGACAGCAGAGGTGGACCCAAGTGCAAGTTCTCATTACAGAGGAAGCACGGCTAACAAAGGGGATATCCAAGAGACGAGGTTTAAAGAGGTGAGTGGTCAATAGAAGGGGCAAACAGGCTGAAACAGGCAATCCAAAGGGGTGGTCAAAAAGCAAAGGCAGGAGGTCAGGAACACAAGAAAGTCAATAGCCAGAGGTAGTGCTTAGAAATGCTACAATGAAGGAGACAAGACTTAACAGTGACTAAATCACAAACAGGGGTTTAAGTGCAGGGCAGAGTGGAATCAGTGGAGCTGGTGGGGAGAGGTAGAACCAATGAGTGCAGAGGGTTATTAGGACAAGTGCACATGGTATGTAGGAATGTTAATTGGATGATTGCAGGGTTAATATTCAGGGGATGATGACCTCTGATTAGACTCCTATATACACCGGGAGTAGATTTTTAAATTGGTGTTAAATTGGCCCTAGTATTTGGTGCAGTCAGTGCTCCTCGCTGCCAGTACTCGAGGGGTATTTTTAGATACTCCTCAACACTAGAGCTCAATGCAACTGGTGTGTTCAGGCCTCGGACACTCTGTGCCTCGATGCTTGGTGTATGACACATTTGGTGCTCATGCACCACGACACTTGGAGCACAGCGCAGGAAAAAACGAAACATCAATGCTCAGTGTTCGGTGCATCCCTTGTTGGACACAACTCAATGCACGGTGATCAGGAGCATGCATTGCTCACACATTTGACGCATATGAAATCTTGGTAGCAAGTGTGTTTGATCTGTTGTTCTACCATCCTGACTACTCCCGAGCCTACAGCGCACACATCCCAGGGACTAACCTATAATATAAAGTATTATTATTGCATATAGGGTTGTGTGTATATATATATATATATCCCCCAGAGGACTACAGAGTTGAAAATCAGCCCACCCAGGGGACTAGAGGACTAGAGGGCCCATTTTCAGCCAAAACATCCACCCCCACTTTAGCCATAAAAGGTTTTTATTGGATAATTCTACATAGCAACAAATTGTTTTAACCAATAGCAGAGATATTTGTTGTGAGAATTAACCATTCAAAAAGCTTTTAAAACAAAACGATTTTTTTTATTGGTAATAATAATAATTAAAAAAAAAAAACTTCTCCTAGAGAAGATGGGGAAAGATGGCAGTGTGCTGAAAGTGCTCACTACATAACACATGTTTAAAGAAGTCAAATGATGTTTTGAACATTGTACTGCATTGTACTAAATTAAACAAACTTCTTAGTATTGTAAACTTTTAATTGGCACATTGATTAGTATTGTAGACAGTTATGACAGCGATTTGGAAGAGGGGGCAAGAGAAGTTTATCATGAGAATGTAGATGCCAGGGGGTAAAGGTACAGGTTAAGACGTTTCTAGTTTATTTCAGCTGTTCAACCTAAATGTCAGAATCCCCTTTTCAACACAAATAACAGACAACAGACAAATTGACACAAAAGAAAGTCGCTAAGATTAATAAATGCACAGTAGTAATAGTCCGAGATGTATTTCAACACAGCAAACCCAACCGAGAAAGATCACATCTGCACCGAGCCGAACACACGTTTACAATCAATGCAAAGTAATCAATGTACATTTATTATTATTATTACTACTATTAAATAGTACTGGTAGTAACAATAATAATCTGTACATTTGAAGATGCTTTTATATTTATTTAACACACAGCACAAGCTCAGACATGCCAACATTGACACAACACCCTGAGTGGGGGTCTGGGGGCATGTTCCCCCCGAATATTTTAAAAAAATAATAATCCTCAGATAAGACGAAAATAAGACCCTCAAATATAGCATTTCCTGCAATCTCACCATATAATTTTATTTTAATAGTTTTAACCAAAATATGTAACATAAACGACAAAGAACTTGATTGTACTGAAAAACTTATATAGCAAAACATATTTATCTTGAATCTTAAAACAAAGAAAATATTTGATTTGTCTGACATAATTTGAAAACATAAGATTGTCGAAGTTACAGCCATCAATGAGTCAAACACTTTCCTAATACTGATTTGTGTTGTACTTGTCTCAATAGAGAAAACACTGTGTTTAATACCAACATTAAATGTATAATGCAGTGTTTCCCACAGGATTTTGGAAAAATAAGAACAAAAAATATATATTTTAACAGTTAAATGCATTACTCTGGTGCACTTTGAGAGGAAAGAGGCTAGATCTGTGAAGAATTTTGGGATTTCAGTAGTTTCACAACACAACGATTTGCGTTGGGGCGGGGGAATGTGATTTTATTTGATTTTGGCTTATTCTCTTGGCTATGGGAATGACGGTCTGGAGCCAGGTCTGACCATCAACCCCCCCCCTTACAGGGACTGAGCCAAGGAATTGCTGCAGAGGCAGTCATTGACAGGGGAGGTAGTGGGATGCAAAAGAAAGAAGCGCTGGGGGTGTGTGTTGATGACTGTATTTATGTTCTTTGACCGAAAGCGAGTGTGATGACATCAAAATTAAATTGATAAATTCCACTTCAGTAGTTTCACAACACTGATTTGCGTTGGGGTGGGGGAATGTGATATTATTTGATTTTGGCTTATTCTCTTGGCTACAGGAATGATGGCCTAGAACTGGGTCTGATATGGCTAGTTGAATCTCCTGTGGAGTAGTGGTTAGGGCTCAAATAACTGGAAGGTGGGGCAGTGCTGCTATACCCTTGCTCCAGTAAAATACCCAGCTATATAATTGGGTACAAATGTAAGTCGCCCTGGATAAGAGTGTCTGCTAAATGACAAATAACAATGTAATTATTTATCATTGAACGTCCATAGGCATGACTCCTGGAGTAACAGAGTTGTGTGACAGGGTGAGAGTTTTGAGAGTTCATGGGAATGAGGTGGCCTGATGGGTCTGTTTTACTTGTTTAAAGGCAAAATTGTTAATCTGTGGGGTTAGGAAGGAAGCCTGGAACATGGAGGTGGAAGAAGGGGTTGAAATGTGATTGAGCGCCAAAAGGGGAGACTCTCAGGAACAGAGACGCTTGAAGGAAACAAACTGGTATGTAATGATGGAGTAAAGCGCAGAGTTGTGGAGTGGATGGTGATAAATCTCAATTGTGGGATGAAGCGTAGCAGACTGGTAAGGTGTCCATTTATGGAAGTGTGAGGTGGCCGAGCTATGATTCATGATACTTGCTACTAGTGCTGGTAAATGTTTTTGAAACGATGGTGAAAGAAGACCGCACTGCACGTTAAGGTAATAAGCGTGAGGGGCAGCACAGAGTGCAAGGGAGAGAAAAACGAGAGCACGGTTCAAGGGAACCTGGGTCAGGGCGGCGGGCATGGACCCAGCCAGCACACGGTGGATGCAATGGAGGGCAGAAGGAGGTACGAGACTGAACTGAGCCAGGCTTGAAGCCAAGAGTTGAAATGAAATGGCAGTGGAACGGATCGGAGGGGTGGCCCCTGGTCCAAGCAGAACTGAAGAGGGGGTGGAGCTGTGGCCGAAGCGATGCAGAAGGACACGCATCATGACCTGGAGACATGAGCGATGTGGCATCTGGAACGGGGTGAGGGGGGGGAGAGGATGCTGGAGAAGTGGCCGAGGGCACGACAAGTGACGGGACAAAAGGTGGCGTGACGGATGGGTGGGAGGAGAGCAGCCCTGGGTCCCAGCAAGAATGAAGGAGTGAAGGAATAGAGGAGGACAAAGCGGCGACAGGGTTGCCAAAAAAGCACGAAGACCACACTGGCAGCGGCGCACAGTGGGGAACACCGGTTGGAGGAAAGGTTAGCTGCGGAGAGGTCCTGCACAACGAGGTTGCATGGAAGATCACGAGAGACCAGTAGGCAGCAACGCACAGCAAAGGGACACCTGTGGGAGGAAAGGGTTAGATGGGTCTGTAGGATCGCATGGCGGCTGCAAAGGAAGCGGTCGAGATCGGCATCTCAGAGGAGGTGCAAGAGGAGAAGGAGGGCAGCATGAAAACGAGTCTCATGTTGCACGATCACATGGTTTGGGACAACTAGAGCAGACATTATGTTGCTCGAGCACCTGCGAGGAAGGGGCTGCGGGGGATGTAGTGGAACCAAGGAAGCCAAACTGTGCTGCTGCGAGGAGGAGAGAAAAAGGGCCATGAGGGCCAACGGCGCAGAGGGTCGTGGCCATGAGGGCCATGTGTGCGTGGAGGACACCGAGGGTCACGGCGGAAAAGGTGCCACGAGAGGGCCCCTGGCAATGAGTGCCACTGGTGATGGGGGCCACACGAGGGCTGCTGGCGAAGGGGTAGCAAGCGAAAGGGTCAGCAGGTGAAGGGGGCAGCAGGTGAAGGGGCTGCAACGAGGGCCACTGGTAAAGGGGGCCGAACGAGGGCCACTGGTGAAGGGGGCAGCAGGCGAAGTGGGGCGCAGGCAATGGAGTAGCAGGCAAAGGGGGCCACACGAGGGCCACACGAGGGCCACAGGTGAAGGGGGCCACACAAGGGCCATGTGATGATGGCAGGCGGGACGGGGGGGGTTAGAGCACCTAGTAGGGCTACAGAAAACGGGGCTGTAGGCGAGGGGAAGAGAGGGAGGGCCACGTGGGGGCCAACGGCGCATAGGGTCATGGCTATGAGGGCCACGGGCAGGGAGAACCCCAAGGGTCGCTGGTGAAAAGGGGCCGCATGCGATGTGGGCCGTGCGAGGACCATGTGGGATGGCGGGCAGGGCGATTGGGGGGGGGGCACACAAATTCACGAGTATGTGAATGTGTGGTCAGGGGGGGCACAGGAACGAGCCACACGGGGCTGGGGAGCTCTATGGGTGAACATGAGCATGATCCATGCGGTGCAGCGATGGGGATTGGAAGGAACCATGGGGCAGCAGGGAGCGCTGGGAGCGCTGCGGGGAAAATGAAGGTACATACGGTGCATAGCGGGGGGACTGGAAGGAGCTGCACGGGGCTGCAGGGAAAAGGATATGATCATGCAATGCACGGGGGGGGGTAGGGGGTAGGAAGAAGCCGCACGGGGCCGTAGGGAGTGCTGCGGGGGAAGGCAGGGATGTAACCATACGGTGCAGCAGGGGGGACTGGAAGGAGCCGCGCGGGGCTGCAGGATGACCATGAGGGACGGGGGGAGGGGCACGATCCGCAAGGGCTGCAGGGGGGTGCTGGGCAACCAAACGAGGCTAGGGGTGGGGCAGAGAAGCAGCCGGGGCTGGAGGGAGGGCACCAGCGAAATAGGGGTTTGGGAGGGTGTGGCCCACTGCCAGCACTGCAGGCATGAGCCGAGGTCATGTGGAGCAAGGCAAGTGAGTGGGATGGGCATCGGGGGCCACGGAAAAGGAAACTGGGGGCCTAGGATGGGACGCGGCCCATTCCAAGTGGCACACCAGTTGGGACAGAAGGCAGGATAGAGACAGGAGGTGAGTCTCGAGAATGGAGAGGCTTGAAGGAACGGACTGGTATTTAATGATGGAGTAAAGCACAATTGTTGTGGAGTGGACTGATGATGAATCTCAATTGTGAGATGAGGTGTAGCAGACAGGTTAAAGTGTCCGTTTATATTAAAGTGTGAGGTGGCCGGAGCGATAATTTATGTGCTGGTTAATGTTTTTGAGTTGGAAGCCCAAAAAGCGAGATGGTCAGAGAAGACCGCACAATGCGTTGAGGTAAGAAGGAGTGCAAGGGACAGCAGGGGGCAGCATGGAGAGTGAGGGAGAGAAGAACAGAGGGAACAGAGGGACTCAGCCAGCGCAAGGTGGATGTGATGGAGGGCAGAAGGAGGTACGAGAGACTAAACTTCGTCAGGCTTGAAGCCAACAGTTGAAATGAAACAGCAGTGGGATGGATAGGGGTGGCCCCAGGTCCGAGCAGAAGTGACGAGGCGGTGGTGCTGCGACTCGGTGACCGAAGACAGTATGGGATGTGGGAATGGTGCAGAGAGACATGCAGCACGCCGTGGAGATGTGAGCAATGGAGCATCTGGGACGGGGGAGGGGGGGGACAAGGATGCTGGAGAGATGTCAGAAGCACGACAAGTGACGGGACAAAGGCAGCGTGATGGATGGTGGGCGGAGAGCAGCCCTGGGTCCTAGCAAGAATGAAGGAGTAGGGGAATGACAGGCTCTGCACAATAGGATTGCCTAGAAGATCATGGGAGGCAGCAATGCACAGCAGAGCGACACCTGTTGGAGGAAAGGGTTAAATGGGTCTGCAGGAACACACTGCTGGCTGCTTAGAGGTCCTACAAGGGAAGCGGTAGAGATTGGCATCTCAGAGGACGGGCAAAGGGGAGAAGGAGGGGGAGGGAGGGCAGCATGAAAACATGTTGCATGATCACACGGGTCGAGACGACCAGAGTGGACATCATGTTGCTCGAGCACCTGTGTGGAGGGGGCTGTGGGGGGGGTTGGGGAACCAAGGAAGCCAAATGGTGCTGCTGGCGAGGGGAAAAGAGAGAGAGGGCTGCATGGGGGCCAGTGGCGCAGGGGGTCGTGGCTATGAGGGCCATGGGCGAAGAGCGCCACAAGTGAGGAGGCCGCAGGCGACGAGGGCCACACAAGGCCACAGCCTATGATTGCCGCAAAAAGGCTGCAGGCAATGAGGGCCCCTGGTGATAACAGGAGGGGGGCTGGGAGAGCGTCATGAAGATGGTGCAGGAGAAAGCAGTAGAGAGTAAAGCCCTGCACGGGCTTCAAATCTAGGCCATAGCCCGTCCCTGGCCCGAGACACTCATGCCCCAGCTCGGCCCGAGCCCGACTGGAGCCCGTGTTTTTTTTTGTTTTTTTTCCCCATTACACAGCCTATACTACTGTTGCAGCCATTAAAATTGTTCAGTTTTTAATGGCAAAGTATTTATATTTATTTTCGTTTCTTTATTAAGTTAATTTAGAAAAATGTTTGGAGCATTTTTTGTTTGTTAAACAAGTATTTGTTTTTTTAAAGTGATGACAGAGCGGCCAGCGGCCGACAGTGAGTTAATCACGTTTGATCAATTTAGCCTCTCAAATCAACACTTGACATACCTACAATAAAATCCAGACATAAAACACTTCAAGCATATCACACAATGCTAGTTTAAATGTTCATTATCACCACCACATTTTTGACAAGCTGACCAGGCTGCTCTGCTGCTCGCAACTTCGTGCGGAAAAACGAGCGAACGGGCTATACGATCTAAACACACAAGTTATCTTACCTCAAAAATCAAGGCGTCACCACAGAACATGGCCATTCTTATGTCCAATAGTTTCCAACAGTTAGACTAATGAAAATAAAGTCCAATCAAACGAAAAACAAGACGGCGTCCTAGTCTGTCTCTTACAGAGCATCGTGGAGAAAAAGCACAGCATCCACAGTGGACGGTTTCAGTCTAGTCCTGCTTTCTTCTCTAACTCTTCCAGCTGCGCTGAAGGCGCTCGCTGCTGCTGCCGCTCGCTGCTGCTGCCGCTGGCGGGGACACTTATGCCCCGTTTCCACCGGTTGAGCGTCCGGACGCGTTCGTGTTTTGTGGAGGTTAAATATCTGGTGCTGGACGCTCCGTAAGCGTCCGTCCCCACTGAGGACATGATTCACTTTCAGGAGCGGAGGTGTGCGTTTGACTTGAGACACAGGGAAGAGATCAGATACATGGTGTCGGAAGATATAATCTCAAGTGCCGAGTGCGATCATTAATAAATTAGTTTTATTAGCAGCATGGAGTGAAATGCACGTACAGAAACAATGACGGCTTACAGTTAGTATCCAAGTGTATTAAAAACTTTCATAGGACCAGTGCAATGCCGTCATTATGTGTGCGTAGGGGTGCGTAGGGGTGCGTAGGGGCGACACGCTCACGCCACCTCTTTTGTTTGACGAGAGAGGACCTCGTTCACCCCCGTCAATTCTCTCCCCAGGCAGGCTCGACCGGACAACAGAACACCACCATACGGAAGGCAAGTTCACAAAAAAGTAACAATTTATTATAAATAGCTAGAACAGGGCATGGAGACTGTACTAGCTCAGAACCCTAGGAAGTTGGCATCCCTAAAATTCTAAAACCTATTAAAATACCTTTAATAAAATGGGCACATAAAACGCTAAAAACCCTACCCAGAAAAACAAAAAGAAAAGACTAAGTAGAATAAATAAAACCCAATTTCCCAATATGAAACACAGAAAGCAACGTCAAGGTTTCACAGTCTCTTCTGTTCACAATAGGCGACACCACACGGAACAATCCCCTTTCCTCTCGGAGAAAAGTCTCTTTGCAGCTGGGTTGGAACCCCGTCGGCCAACTGGGACCCCAACAACTGCAGGTAGGAACAAGTATTAGTAAGTCTCAGATTGCACGAATTCAAATGTAATTAATGAATGTTTTTTCTTCCATCCCGCAAGTCACCCGTCTGCATCACAAACACCGAAAAATCACAGCAGGTTCCCGTAGCCCCAGGACAGGGAACGCTCTCCACAAAGTAAACCGGCAGAGGAGACCTCAATATTATGATCAAAGTGAAATCGGATCAGAATATTGACATACCCTTCTGTTTTGGTAAGGTTATAAGCAAACTACATTTTCGACCTGTGAAACATTGTGTACACGGCTAAAATGACTATCATGAGGGGTTATGTCGATCCTAAAGACTATGTGAACTATTACAAAATGCAGGCTGGTAACGGTTTGCCAGGGTTCGCTGGGGCTAATGTGATGTATGGGAGCGGAATAGGTGGACTCTTTCGAGGACTTTTCAGGATGGCTATGCCTCTTCTCAGGAGAGGTTTTGATATAGCGAAACCGCATCTTAAATCAGCCGCCAAACACATCATAAGCGATGTGATCAGCAGCGCTATGGCCAGATCCAACAACAACGATAATCAGGAGGGTTCGGGTCTAATGGTCCTGGCCAGAGGCTCTCGAAAAAGACGACGCCCACCCGGAGGGCAGAGAGTGGTAGCTAACAAAAGACAGAGACTTACTTATTCAGCGACAGACCGTAGTAGAACTCGTAAGAGTAGGCAGCCAAAAAAGAAGAAGAAGAAGAAGACCGTTAAAAGAAAACCTAAAAGAAAGTCAAGAACCTGTTCGGGATATATATTTTAATCATGGCTTTTGTACACAACATGTCAGAAGAATGTGTGAAATCAGAACTGGATCTGTTTACGGTCCCTTACACACAAACGAGTATCGATAAAAGCATCTATGTGGAGATTCCGCCTCTTTCGGCCATTTCAGAATCCGCCCCTCTGGAATTTTTCATAACTGGTAATGGTGAAGATTATTTAGATTTGAATAATACCCTTATTTTACTCACTTGTAAAATTGTGACTGTAGAAGGACAGGGTATCGAGAGGGAGGCCAAAGTGGGGGTTATCAACTACCCGGTGGCCACCATCTTCTCGCAAGTGGATGTAACCCTGGGGGATAGACTGATAAGTCAAAGCAGTAATACATACCCCTATAGAGCACTGATGGAGTGTATACTTAATTATAGCAAGGAGACTCTAAACAAACAGTTCAGCCCCGGGCTGTTTGCCAAAGACACACCGGCCGCCATGGATGTCAAGGATCCAGGTGGCACCAACGCCGGTCTGAAAAAAAGAGCAACATTTTCTACAGCAAGTAAAACAATTGAGCTTTTTGGTCATGTTCATTCAGACATATTTTTTCAAGAGAAACTGATGCTCAACGGGGTTGATATTAAGATAAAAATGATTCGGAACAAAAATGAATTTTGTCTGATGAGCGATGATGATGAAAAATATAAACTCATTATTTTATCGGCCTCTCTGTTTGTTAAAAAGGTGTCTGTTTCACCGGCTGTTAAACTAGGCCACGCTCAGGCTCTAATGACCACTATCGACAAGTACCCCATTGAAAGAGTCTATATGAAAGTGCACAGCATCGCGGCAGGAACTCGCATTATGAATCAGGAAAACCTCTTCCTCGGACAGCTCCCAAAACATGTCATTATCGGGCTGGTGGATAATGACGCATTTACAGGGTCATATACAAAGAATCCATTAAATTTTAAACATTATAATGTAGAATTTATAGCTTTGTATGTTGATGGCACGCAGGTCCCCGCCAAACCTTTTCAACCCGATTTTGAAAATGGTTGCACGGTCCGTGAATATTACAGTTTAGTTATCGCTACGGGGAGACATCTGAAGGACCAGCCTCTGCTGATAAACCGCGCTGAATACATCAACGGCTACACTTTGTACGCCTTCAACCTAACCCCCGATGAAGAGTGCGGGCAACATTTCTCCCTGGTGAAAACAGGAAACATGAGACTGGAAATACGTTTTAAGCAACCCCTAGCCGGAACTGTAAATATGGTTGTGTACGCCGTGTTTGACAATATTATAGAAGTGAATCAGAGAAGGAATGTGCTCTATGATTATTATTAACCATGAACACCAGAGAGCTCACAGCTGTCATGAACTGTAACCTCTACACTAAGAAACTGTTTCACGGAGTCTATGCCTGCGATCAGTTACCTGAATTGAAGCTAAAGAACTTACCCGCCATGTTTATAATTAACACTCACCCTGAAACCATGCCTGGAGAGCACTGGCTGGCTATTTATCTGACGGAAGATCATCGCGGCGAATTTTTTGATTCTTACGGAAACCCTCCAGATTTTATTCATTTTCCAGCTACGATCAACAACTTTTTAATAAACAATTGTAAAGAACCGGTTTATAACTGTCGCCAAGTGCAAAGTCTACAGACTACAACCTGCGGTCAACACTGTGTTTTTCTTATATCATAGAGCTAAAGGTCTCCCCTACACAAATGTTATGATGCTGTATGGCCCTGATTTATGAAAAAATGATAAAACTGTGTCCTGGTTTGTTCAAACATTGTGTCCTAATAATAACTATGTTAAATACCTAACTTGTATACAGAATGTCTGTTCTTGTAAAGATTTTAAAAAATGTCATGCGTGTTAAAGAAAAGAAAAGCTTTAATACAAAAGCATTTTTATTTGACGTAATCCTATATAATCATTACATTATAAAACATTACAGAATATATCATGTTGTAAAAATTGTGTAATACATGTCAAAATATGGATATACAACATAATAAAAGTATCAAACGTTACATACAAAGACTTTGCTTTTCCCCTTTCCAATTGCAAGTATACATTTATACCATTAATAAGGTGTCCATCTATGTTTTGATGCAGGTTTCATTCTTTTCTTTCTGGCGGGGGGTTCAACCCAATCACTCTCACCGGCCTTATAGAGGCAGATTTTGTTACGGGTGGTTTGGTTAGGGATTGTTGATTGAGGCATGTTCAGACACGCCAAAGCTTGGAGGAAATCTCTCCACCCCGTAGGCCTCTACTATCCAGAATCTTATTAGAACTCGTTACATTCTTGATCAGATCAAACATGTGCGATCCTTTAATCACCCGACCTTTAAAAATAAATTCACCTTGGTTATTCCAGGAGGTCACCCGAGGTGTGTTAAACATTTTATGTAGAATATATTTTGCATTTCTTTGACTTCTTACAGGCATGCTTTTCAATACATCTGATAAAACCACATCTGCCTCTACAGGGTATTCTTCTTCTTCTGTTTCAATAACCGCACTACTTTCAGAAAGCTGCTCTTTCTCCGAAGGCAACATCAAAGTTAGAGCACTCTGGCTTTTTGCACCCTGTTTAACGATACTCAGATATCTCTGTAAGGCGGCTGTATAAAGCTGCACTTTTTCATAAGGGTTTAAATCACATCGCGATAATATAGACTTCATTTCAGAGTCTAGATTATTTTCCACAGTCTGTCGGAGGGATTCTGGAGGCGGCGGGGTTTTTGTTAGTTTGTCAAGTTGTTCTTGAGGTACCAAAAACATTTTTGGGGTGTATTCCATCGCTACTATACAGCTCTTGAAGCTAGAAGGTTGGTTAAGAAAGGCAAGGCTATGCTCAAGAGGGGTCCGATAAAACCACCTTTCTGGTTAATCTTTCTCTTCTTTTTAACGGATAACTTCTTGTTAGTGAGGATCTTTATAACAGACTTTTGTTGTTATAGTTCATCCAGTTGAAAAGCTGTTAAAGGTATTTTGCCCCGTAGAACATTTAAGGCGATTTCACATAAAGTTTCTATCAGATCAGAAGGGGCGGCCAACAACACAGCTTTCCTCTGACGAGGATTACCCTCATATAATATCTTTAAAAGCGGTAGGTTTCTCCTTATCCTAGCCGACATTCTATTTTTTATTTCTTCTCTTTAGCACGTAGACTACAGGCCAATCTGGGGGCTATTAAATCCACTAGCAAGTATCCGTAAGGGTTTTTAGTCGCGTCTTCGGACGATCTGATTTCCGGAAGTAATCACCTCTTGAGGTTGAATTCCTTGATCTAGGCCTGCAACATAATTTCGAACCAAAGTCATTAGAGACTTGATATTGATCAGTTTCTTGTTAGTGTGTTTCAAAGTTATACCTTTCACCTTCATACAGCGCTTTCCTGAAGCTGTTTTATAAGCGTATGTCTTTGGACCCCCAGAAACAAACTCTACGATGTGATCTTGGGGGTCTAGCTCATTTGTTAACTCGCCCAGATAATCTCCAAGCGGCGGCATCCAATCACCCGGTCTGCTGACAAAGACTACAGAGTCCGTATCGTGATATAAAGTTCGCTCCTGCAGACGCTCCATTAAACTATACAATTCTAATCAAGCATAAGCTGTTGTAAAAACGGCTATAAAAATGTTGACATTCCCCGGCTTGGTCGGGAAATCTTGAGGTCGTCGCCACTGAACCTGAGCTACTCTGTCAGTTACAAAGCCAAAGTGTGACACATCATGCTCTTTGGAAAACAGAAATTGAAGAAACTGCGGCGGATCTTTAATCAAGGTAGTGTTTATTCTATTAGACCGCTCTCCAAATTTACCCCACAGACTATTTAGAATCAGTTTTGATATCTGTCTCTTTGCTGGGTTTACAGTTATGTTGCTCGGATCCAACCTGATTCCCTCTTTTTCAAGATATTTCTGAATATAGCTCTCTTTACTGGTTTCATCAGTACACCATGAAGGGTAGCCGGAAGGCTCCTGCTTCCCTTTAAGGTGTGTCATGATATAATCGACAAAAAGCGTGTCAGATTTTCAGAGAAATGCCAGACCTCATACACTTTACCGACTCTGTATCCTTTCTCAATCGCTTTATTAAGCTCCACACTGCACCACACCCCTGTCAATGACCTCTCATCATCCTCATGTGGACACTCCACCGTCTGGTTTTCAGTTTCAACGCACGTTCCACATAGCGGAAACATCAATTTTCCTGAAGCTCTATAGGGCAAAACTGGCAAGAAAAGCCCCTTGGGTGGATACATCGTGACCTTGATTAAGCCAAAGTATTGCTGGAGATCGAGAAAGTCGCGATAAATTATGGTGGGGTGTCCTACGGGGTAAATTTTTGTCTTGTTGACAAAGGGATACAGGCTAGTGAAATCATAGTAATCTATTCTCTCCTCAGCCTTCACCTCGTAATGTAAACAGATTGCGTTAGTGCGCCCTCCGAACAAAGCGTCTCTCGGTTCGAGACGTTCAGGAAAATCAAAGGTTTTCATAAACGTTCGTACACTGCCATCCTGTATTTTCATAGCCGTCCACTCATGTTCCCACATCACTTTCACAGTTAAACCATAGGTGTTTTGTAGAGTCTCGGTTCTTTGTAAGAAATCAAAGTGCATATCTCCACAGATTTGATGAGTGACAGGATTAAAAGTGTTTGCGTCAAAGCACCGAGGACAACCGTGGACAACCGGCAAACTCATAAGCCGTACGAACCCCATTTTCCTCTGAAAAACCATACAGAAAGTAGGGACCCATTCTAACCTCACCATAATTCAAAGCGTGTCTGATCAAGATGTTATGATTGTCAGACATATATTCCAACCATTGGATGGAGGCCGTAGAAAAACTCTTTTGTCGGCATCTGTAATTGTCCAGCGTTGTAATGGCGATGGTGTTTTTCTGCAAGAAATTGGCTCGAAACATTTTCATACAGAGAGAAGCTATTGTCGTACACTGTAAAGGGTCAAGACCCGCTGTCTTAATGACTTCATGCCTGAACCTAACACATGATTCTTTAAGGATCGACACATCATTTCTACAATAGGCGGACATGTCCTTTCTGAAATCAAAAATGCCATCCTTAACTGTGTCATACCAGTTGAAGAAGTCCTGCCTTTCCCGAGTCATCATGGATTCAACCCCATAATAACTGGGTGCCGGGTAGGCACCTCTATAATTCTGTGTTTCGACCGTGTTAAAAAAGTGGCAGAACCAGCCCTTTTCTCGCGTTTCAAACCCCAACGCTTTAGGTAAAGCGCTCAGTTTCATGGGTAAGAAGTTGAGTGAGTCTATGTAATGCTGGTTGAAATCATGGTCTGTGAAACACATTATTTTACACCCCTGCGCTATGATGTCGGGGGTTACACCACTTTCCACCAAATATTTCATCAATATATAAGAGTCATACCCCCTAGCATTATGAGCTATGAATGTGTAATCTCGATACTTTGGACAGCTGTATTTTTGAAAGAAACCCTCAACACATGACTCACCGGCCGCAGCCCACTCGCGATCCAACATGTCTATACAGTGAATATAATTCGCTATATGAACGCCTCCTTCCTGCCTACACTCAAAGTTATAAAAGACATACTTGTTATGTAGGGGTGCTGGTTTAACAGACTGTATGAAACATTGGTGTTCGGTCTCGGGTGTTAAGTCGGTGTTACAGAGATGACACCTCAGAGCGGCACACTTGTGGGGTTTATCCTCTTTATAGGTGTACTGTCTATAACACTGGAGACAGAATTTTGTTTTATCGCAAGGGCTGATGCTTTGACCCATACCCCCTCTAGGTATTTTGTGTTCGGAAAAACAGAAAGCGGACTGACAGATCCTTAAACAATCCTTACACCGCACTGTGGGAGCTTCACCCTTTCGACATTGCGGATGGTAACACACATTACAGTACACGGCGCATTGATGGTTCTTCCTATCGTTAAAACCCTTGTAGCAAAAATCACAGACGTACGAACAACCCAGAAAAGCCTTCAAATTTCTAATACCGTAGTAATGATTTTCGTGAAGGAAAAGAAACAATGTGTGGGGGTTAAACTCTGAGTGAGTTTGAAATGTATCAAATACATAATTTATCTCACAACGGTACCAGACTACGATCTTAACACCCGCCACCTCCTCAAATTTGTGGATATCTGAGAAAGTCACCATCTCCTGTTCCGATAGACCCACTGCCTGATGCATTTGCAAAGCATCATGCAAAACCTGCTCTGCAACTATATTAGGTTTGAGCAGGTGTACTATACTATAAGCAAAGCATGTTTTGTTATTTGTATTACCCTCATTCACTATTTGCCCGAGTTTCTTATTAATTATTTCAGTCTTGAGACAACTTGACAATCTCCTACGAACACCACCCTCAGGGTTACGAACAACGTTAATGACCAAGACCAGACTTTCATCGGATGGAGGCTTGACTCTGAAGCAGGTTTTCAATTTTAGATAGAAAAGCCTCAACATCTAACTCATCACCTCTCATTATGGTAAAAACACTGCTAAATAATGAATCCGCTCTCAGCTCCAACTGCACCACATCCTGGGGTCTAACATGTTTGGTAATTCGATCAAGCATATTTTGTATAATATCATGCATTGTAACAAATATCTCTGCATAATTGTTGAATAACTGTTGAATTCTGCAAAGCTAAATCTGTGAACAATTTCAAAATTACCGAAGTTTGGTCTGTCTACGTGCTCTACACCCCCATCATTATTGTCAGCATCGATATTATGGCAATCCCCACCACCACCAGCATTTGATCTATGGTTACTACCCCGAACATCTTCAGCCTCTTTGTTGATATTTAGAACAGCGCTAAGCTCGCGACTAAACCCATTGTTAACACCTGCAGCTTCACTGTTCTGACCTCTGCCACAACCCCTTTGTTGTACATTGTTTAAAGCATGCTGAAGACCTTCAAAAGTGTCAACACAATTGTCATTTACAATGTGGTTAGATGCATACTCAGGAACGTTTTCTGTTGGAGCAGGACAAGTAATAAGTTGGGGTTGTTTTGTTAAATTGTTTGCGTTCGGAAGGGGTAGGTGTTCTAAGGAATCAACCATTTGTAACAAGTCAGAATTTACAGAGGGATACAAGTCTATAGCAGGCGCCGGTCGGTTGTTTATTTCAGCCACCATTTCTAATAGCTCAGGGGTAATCGGTACATTTGCTATGGACTCAGGATCATTGTCTCTAGATCTTTTGGACTCCTGCTTGTGAATGTCTGCATCATTGGTCCTTTTATTACTTTCAGACATGTTCAATCCCCGATCGTTTCATAAATAATAGTTTTAAATACTCTGTTGTAAAAACGTATAAACGATGCAAACAGACCATTTAAATGCAGACGTTTTCTTAGATCCGGCGTTCCTGATTCAAGCTCATCATCATCACTTTCGGTGTCTTAAACGGAGACATGTATAAACATAAGTTAATACCCTAGGTTAGTCTGGGCGCTGCAGCCAGGTTACTTTCACTTTCAAACGTAGACTACGACAATCCTTTAAACACTACAGATCCCAGCATGCCTCGGGGGTCAGACTGCGTGCGCATCATTCTGCTCAGATGGCTCGGTGCAGGCCCTTAGCACAGCACAAATCTGAAAGTAAATATGGTTATATGAAAATAAAATGTACATACGTTCATAACGCGTATAATTAATACGGTCGATACATTATTAAATGAGTCTTACCCGTGTTCACTGATTCGCTCGTGTAGAAATCGAGCACATTGTATGGGGCGTTCGGTAATCCTGCAGATACACGGGTGCTTGTTAGAAATATCGCGCTGTGCCTATTATTTATAAATATTAAAAAAATATCAATAAATAATAATACCTAGTGTAAAAGGCTCTTGAGACGTTTGAAAATCAGCGTTTCCTATAAACATAATTTAAATGTTTAAATACAATTCAAATATATTTAAAACATTTCAAATATTAGATTTCTTAAATACGTATGTAAATGTAGCATATTTTTAATCTTTCTGAACTAGTGTACGGATATCTAAACACTTCGCAATTATATTTCTTGATTAATTGAATTATACTTACCATCTAAGTTTGAGAAGTTTAGTTTAGCCTAAACATTGTGACATCAACATTAAATACACACGTTTAAAATGAAATAAATAAAGTTGTCTTTTCTAGGTTTGTATACATCTCTTATTATATTTTATTACATTTTAGAACCAAAATACCTCTTTAGACAAGGGGACTTATTATTTGGGTAGGATTCTTTATCACATTATTGTTTTAAGTTAAACTAGATAACAGCTAGATAACGGCTAGATAACAGCTCGTTCTCATTAGAATCTGAGCCCTTGAGATAAGCGTTCCAGCCTGCTCTCGGTATATGTGTAAACACACAAACACACAGGATGTGCTGAGATCGTATTGAGTGTATTTACTTAATCTTAACGCGTGAATGGTTTATATTACATAATAATTTGATGTTTGATTACTAATATTATTACAAATGCTGCTTTTATTGAGTTGTAATGAAATGTCCCAGTTTCTACATATATAGTCTATGCTTCTTATATAACATATATATTCTATAACTCTTCTATATTTAAGGATTTCTTAACTTAGTAACGTTACATTGCTTTTACATCACCGGGTGTTGTGAACACACACACACACACCTTTAAAACTTCATAATTGTATTTATTCAATCTTTACATTGTATCTGTTCTTTAAATAATACGTTTGATATATATTCTGAAATGCAAGAAAATATTGGTCTTGGGTTGGTGTAGTATTTACTGAGATTATACCTATATACTACTGAAAGTTTTAATTTACATTTTCTTTTCATTTTGCTCATATTCAGGATTTTCTAAAGTTCAGTCCATCTTGTGTCTCTCAAGCTGCCCACAGCCCCACCGCTTCTACAGATCGCTATCTCTCGCCACATCCCATAATCCAGGGCTGGGGGGCCCATTGCCTCAAATGTAAACAGAGCCCTTCTTAAATTGAAAACAGACCCCACCTGTCACCAGTGCCCTGTTAGCTCCGCCCCCAAATATTTAAATTATTCAGACCAAACTCTAACGTGATAGGGTATTTCTTCATTGCCCTGTAAACTCCGCCCCCAAATATACTAATTCTTCACAGATCCGAGGTTACTAAAGACGTAGACATCTCCTCACCACCCCCACAAGCTCCAGACTGACATAACCCTTGTCCATTTGAAAGAGGTAACAGCTTTGGCCCTGTTGAAGAGACAGCCTCGCGGATCTCACTTAAGTAGAAGTATCTATGTTACTAAAGAATCGGAAGGGCTTTAATAGAACTCTTTTGGAGCTTCACTCGCGTAGCGAAAAATAGCTATTCTACTAAATAAATCGGGAGGACTTAAATACAACTCTTTTGGAGTTTCACTAGCGTAGGGAAAAATATCTATGTTTTCTAAAGAATCTGAAGGGTATACATAGTGCTCTTTTGGAGCTTCACACGTATAGAGAAAAAAGTCAATTTTACTAAAGAATCAGTCTGGCTTAAAGACAAATCTTTTGGAGGGTTTGAAAAATAGTTGAAGACCCCCACCACCCTGCACATTCCTTCGGAACCCATCAATATGGTAATTATTCTGTGATGCAGTACAAGCACCCCGCACCCCCTAGGGAGGCCCCCCACCCCCTAGGAAGGGACCCCCCCGAGTTCAACTCAAGTTCAAGGTCAAAAGGTCAAATCCCCCTTAACCCCCCTAGGAAGTGCCCCCCCCCCCCCGAGTTCAACTCAAGTTCAGGTCAAAGGTCAAATCCCCCGCAGCCCCCCCTTTCGAAAAAAATGCACTATATTACTACTCTCCACTTATGCTATTTCTTCCCCCTCTCTCCCTATCCCTATCCCTAAGTCTCAGTCTCAGTCTCAGTCTCAGTCTCAGTCTCAGTCTCAGTCCCTGTCCCTGTCCCTGTCCCTGTCCCTGTCCCTGTCCGTTCCACCCTCCCTTTCTGCTGGTAAGGCTATTTTATATGTCAATTGAACACCGGTGAGTTGGTACGTTACGTTATTCGCCTCGTGAGAATGTGCGCAAAGCAGGTGTCAATCATTTGTGATTAGTGTCAAATAACGAAAGTTAATAAGTGCAATCAATTAAGAAGAAAAATAGTGAAATAATTAAGTAGTGCAAACCAAAGAAATAATGAAAGACAATTGATAATAACGAACAGTGCAAATCCTAAGGGTGACATAAATGCCACTGTCTTCTAATCAGAAAAGTAACCGCTATGATGTACAGGTTTTTAGTTTGCTATTAGCGGGTTGGTCAAAGTTTTGATTTAATCCGGCCCCTAGAATGATTTAGAGTTAAGTTTGGTTAGTTTAACGACAGCCTACATGTCACAAGGGTTGATGTCAGTATAGGGTGCGCACAGGTCAATTATGCTATCATGCAGATAGATAAATACATTCAATGATAAATTATTGGGTTCTATTACCAAAGTCATGCCACTTACACGGCCATACACATGCAATTTGCCATCAAGATATAGGTCTTGTTGATAACAGCCCACGTGTTGTACATCTCCGCTTTATCCTCCTGCTGCTGGCTAGTGTCATCTCTGTCCAGAGCACACAGATATCATCGTGCAGGTCTTGATACAAAGTGCCCACCCTGACCATAACTGCACATCCAGTGATTTGTAAGCCTTCAGCTTCTCCTCAGTGTTCACACAGGTGTCTCAATGAGGTAGGCATATACTCTACATGACCAAGAGTATGTGGACACCCTTTCTAATGAGTGGATTTGGATATTTCAGCAACACCCATTGCAGACATGTGTTTGACATCAAGCACACAGCCATGTAATCTCTATAGACAGACATTGGCAGTTGAATGGGCTGTTTATCCATCTTTCACAATAAAACATACTTACAGGCTTGTTACAACATAATATCTTATTTTTAAAGGTCTTCAGTAAGTGCCATTACTAAGACACATATCATATCTCTCTACAGCCAGTAGGGGTCACTAATTCATGAATTTTTCCTGCTGTATGTTTTTACTACCCATTCTGGTATTCATGAAAAAACAAATCAAGTAAAGCAATCTAGAATATTATGTATCGACTTCTATTGTACAGAGCAGAGAGTAAACTCAACTCTGTTTATGTAGCTGTGAGAGGAACATTGTAAATTGTTTTACATGGTAGCCATTAGACGGATTATAACACATTGGTCAATTTCTACACACCATTAACTGCACAGAGGCTTTGCACCCCCACTCTCCGCAGTGAGGCAGACTATGATACACAGTTGTAAACATTTGAAAAGCCACCATTCTCTGCAATAATGATTGCACTGAAAGACAAGTGTTACCCTGGATAGTTCCCTACAGTATTATGCCCATGGTTCATGGAGGAGAAATTGTAGCTCTGACATCTGCTACTGGAAGAAACAGAGTTTAGACTAAATGTAAGTGAACATATTGGTTCTCTTATTATATTTACCTGTAAGCTATAGAAATGGGTTGTTCAAAAATGTAATTGGCCTTATTTGATCCGGAAGTCACACTGAGCTTTGTCATTGGTTAAGAGGTTTAATGTACAATAAGAAACCCTGAACCTGTGTCTGCTTAGCCTGCCTGAGAATTTTTTTTTTTTTCTCAGGAGAATGAAAGACAGTGTATATCTGTTTGCCATCGTGGTAATCGTTTGTGAGTATTAATATTTTGTAAATTATTAATACTTAATTAATACAATATTTCATTTTGTATGAATATTTTAACCAAATTGTTAGCAAATGTACTTGTTAATTGTTCAATTTACAATCTTTCTTGACAACTGTCTTTCATTTTTTTCCATCTCCAAAGATGCTGCTGCGGTTGAAGAGAAATGGAGTACAATAGGTACATACAGTGAGGGAAAAAAGTATTTGATCCCCTGCTGATTTTGTACATTTGCTCACTGACAAAGAAATGATCAGTCTATAATTTTAATGGTAGGTCTATTTTAACAGTGAGAGACAGAATAACAACAAAAAAATCCAGAAAAACGCATTTCTAAAAAGTTATACATTGATTTGCATGTTAATGAGGGAAATAAGTATTTGACCCCTTCGACTTAGTACTTGGTGGCAAAACCCTTGTTGGCAATCACAGAGGTCAGACGTTTCTTGTAGTTGGCCACCAGGTTAGCACACATCTCAGGAGGGATTTTGTCCCACTCCTCTTTGCAGATCCTCTCCAAGTCATTAAGGTTTCGAGTCTGACGTTTGGCAACTCGAACCTTCAGCTCCCTCCACAGATTTTCTATGGGATTAAGGTCTGGAGACTGGCTAGGCCACTCCAGGACCTTAATATGCTTCTTCTTGAGCCACTTCTTTGTTCCCTTGGCTGTGTGTTTTGGGACATTGTCATGCTGGAATACCCATCCACGACCCATTTTCAATGCCCTGGCTGAGGGAAGGAGGTTCTCACCCAAGATTTGACAGTACATGGCCCCGTCCGTCGTCCCTTTGATGCGGTGCAGTTGTCCTGCCCCCTTAGCAGACAAACACCCCCAAAGCATAATGTTTCCACCTCCATGTTTGACGGTGGGGATGGTGTTCTTGGGGTCATAGGCAGCATTCCTCCTCCTCCAAACACGGCGAGTTGAGTTGATGCCAAAAAGCTCGATTTTGGTCTCATCTGACCACAACACTTTCACCCAGTTCTCCTCTGAATCATTCAGATGTTCATTGGCAAACTTCAGACGGGCCTGTACATGTGCTTTCTTGAGCAGGGGGACCTTGCGGGCGCTGCAGGTTTCAGTCCTTCACGGCGTAGTGTGTTACCAATTGTTTTCTTGGTGACTATGACTTGATCCTCCCGTGTAGTTCTGGGCCGATTCCTCACCGTTCTCATGATCATTGAAACTCTACGAGGTGAGATCTTGCATGGAGCCCCAGACCGAGGCAGACTGACAGTAATTTTGTGTTTCTTCCATTTGCGAATAATCGCATGAACTGTTGTCACCTTCTCACCAAGCTGCTTGGCGATGGTCTTGTAGCCCATTCCAGCCTTGTGTAGGTCTACATTCTTGTCCCTGACATCCTTGGACAGCTCTTTGGTCTTGGCCATGGTGGAGAGTTTGGAATCTGATTGATTGATTGCTTCTGTGGACAGGTGTCTTTTATACAGGTAACGAGCTGAGATTAGGAGCACTCCCTTTAAGAGAGTGCTCCTAATCTCAGCTCGTTACCTGTATAAAAGACACCTGGGAGCCAGAAATCTTGCTGATTGATAGGGGATCAAATACTTATTTCCCTCATTAACATGCAAATTAATTTATAACTTTTTTGAAATGCGTTTTTCTGGATTTTTTGGTTGTTATTCTGTCTCTCACTGTTAAAATACACCTACCATTAAAATTATAGACTGATCATTTCATTGTCAGTGGGCAAACGTACAAAATCAGCAGGGGATCAAATACTTTTTTCCCTCACTGTATATTTTCATAACACTACTTATAGATGAGAGATTACAGAAATAAATATTACATTTCAAAATTGTAAAACTGAACATTAAAAAATCGAATTCTGTCACAAAGTCATGAGTAACTTCACAGCAATTTCAAGTTTATTGAAAATCTAATGAAGTTCTATATAGCCAAATGTTTAGTTAAATCTGGGGTATCTACAAATGCTATGCCATATAGCATACAATGTAGATGCATAACCTTGGAAGAAACCCATTCTATTAGTGTGAATTAAAGACTATTTTCCAGCTAGTGAAAAATATAATCAGTACTTGTCATAGACTTTGGTGTTGTATGTTTTGCTTTAGTTTAAATTGGAAATACATAGTGTCAAAGGTCAGTCCTCTGGAGGAATTAAGCAAAAAGACTTGATCTGAAATCACAAACAAAACCACATAAACTGGCACAAGTGAAGACCTCACTTACTTTTGACTGTTCTCACATTGTTCCTTCATTGTTATAAAGAAAAACAACTGCCAAAAACATATAGTGCTGACCTCTGAGAACTAGCTGACCTCCAGCAGCCAAATACAGAAGAATTTCCATTTTCAATAAACAGTTATGACATGTTCAAAGGGAATTTATTTTGGTTTTGCATTTAATCTAGCAGGCTTAGTCATTCATAGTTCACCCAGTGGGAAAAATACATATATTTATATTCAAATTATGAACCAGTTTTACTTTGGTTTACCTACAATTGATGTTGAAAATATAAGCATCAGGTGAACACACAGTCTACACACAGTCTACTGGTCCCAGTCAGGTGTGATGCATGCAGGGAAGGCCCAGTAGGACGTCAATGGAGCCTTAACAGTAGATTATCTCAGTGTAGAGCAGTGACAGTGGCCAGTTACATAAAACACCTTCAGTTCAGTTTCCTGATCGTGTTCCTCTGGAGTTGAAGGCTGTTGCACAACATGCTTTGTCACACAGTACAGAAGCTATTCAATGCCTAAGGTGTTTGATGCAGCTGTCTACAGGTCCAGCTTTATTTGTTGGTCTTGTATCCCCCCCAGCCCATCCAGCATGATGGGAAAAAAAAGTCATAACACTGACTGGGCTGTGTCAATATACTCTGACTCTTTAGTTGAAATGACTGAAGTGCAATAGGAACATTATCATTAATAATGTTGTGCCTCACTCAGCAAACACTGATTTGAGTTGCAGCTTTTAAAATGATTTTAACAATTAAACCAAAGTTTACTGTGTTTAACTGGGGATATCTCTCTGTTCTGTGTATCTGTACTGTGTTTAATGAGTTTCTCTGTAATAATATGTATTTGTTTTGTTTCTTTAAATTGTTTGGGTTGTAATGTTTTCAATTACTATCAGTTTTTCTTTCTGTTCAAGCTAAATTACCAAACTATTTTAACTATAAAATTATAAAATCTACAAGTTTGTTATGTAGAACAATTGCCTTTGACATTGGAGTGATATTACATTTAACTCTAAAATTAATGAATGTAATAAATAAATACAAAAGCATTCCAAATAAAAATGGTCATGTATTTCCATATATTATGCAGCTGTATGATGATGTCACTGTTGTCACTGAACATTCTGTGGGTGCTTAGTAACATGTAACATTATTTTGGAATTCTCTCTCATAGTTGTTTCAGCTTGACACTTTGCAAGATGTGTAGACTTTGACTCATACTCAACGTATTCCTGCTCCTTCTACATCATTTTGGGATATTTGTTGATATTTGTTTTCTGGTTCTTCTAGCTCCATATCTCTGTTGCTTTTTGATTGTTTGTGACCAAGATTAGACCAGAAGCAGATTCCCAGCTACTGTAGCAGCCTGGCAACTGCCATGGAGAACCCCAAGGCCAGCACCCAGAAGGGTCATCAAATAGCAGGTACCGTAAGTAACTGACATGTTATCATGGTGTGTGTGTACTTTGGTGTAGTTGTCAATATTAGACAGTCCTAGAAAATGTGTATTTAGATGCATAGTACTGTTTTGCCCAATAGATACCTACGTTTAATTTCTTACGCCATACAGTGGGGAGAATTTTTGTATTGTTGCCTAATTTATTTCTGTTCACGAAGGACTCATGAAGGCTGTTTTTCCACTTTCACAAATTGGATTGGAGGAACAAGAAAAGAAAGGTATGGCCAAACCACAGAATCAAGAGAGCAGCCCTGTATGTTGTACCTGTCTCATCAATCAATTAGACTTTTTAGGCTTTTTAAGAGTCCACCTGCAGTCCATTCTGATCTCTCTCTAATTGAATTCTCTGTAATGTGTGGATGTTTGTTTTCCTAATGACACTGTTACCCTCGTAAAGCTGAGTATAGGTGGAGCAGTGAATGCCAGTGTTTGGATAAAGCTGTATGGTAAATGACTTAATACTAAAAATAATTAGATCATAAGATCAGTAAATATGAAAGCAGAGAAGAGAAACTCCACTGACTAAAAAGCTGTGCCTGTCTTCTGCTTATGCTCCTGTCGATATTTTCTATAATTAGCTAGATCCTATTAAGCAATTAAACAATTAGTTCTCAACTTTTGCCACCAAAACACAATCTGTTCTTAATTACAGTGGTCCACCAAATAGTAGAACCATTGGGTGAACTAGAATCTTTTAAGATGTACATTAGTTTCACACAGAATGCTTAGACTTAGGAAGTGTCAAAGGATAGAGACATTTGTTCCTTAGTTTTTTTCTAAACAACACTTCAATGCTAAGGGATTTACTCTAAGTGAGAGTGACAGGACGCTGTCTGTCACTGCACAGCTGCTGCTGACGCACACTAATTAGGTGCTCATGTGCTGCAGCCGTATTGTCCGCTGCCTCGCAGATAGCCTGCGAACTCACAGCTGCAGGCAATGAGCACTGAGGCAATTGTGTCGTCAGCTCCAGCTGTGATTCATCTATTTAATCTCTCTTCTTCCCCGAGTGGGGAAGCTAACCGATGTTAAGGAGGACTAGCGCGCCTGCCGTCTATTGCCCGGAGCACCCTTTGTTTGTCTTTTTGCTGGGTTGTTGTTGTCTGCCTTGAGTCCTGTTTCTGCCTTGAGTCCTGAGTCTGTCCTGACCTGCTGCCTTGTGCTACCGGCAATAAAGCCTAGACAACGCTGGTAAACCCGAGACTCCCCGTGGTTAGTGTGTCCGGCGTCTACATTTTGTGGCCGATGTGGGGAAGCTCCATGGCATACTCACCCTGAGTACCTAACCTGGTGAGTGGGCGGTACGCCTAGCCCCTCTGTTGACCGGGAAGGTGCAGTCTGCCGCTCAAGCGCTCCATCCAGAGGATGTCCTGGACTTCAGAAAACTGAAGGACAGTTTCCTGGACTATGTCGGCCTGACAGCAGACAGGCAGCGCTGAAAGTTCAGAAGCCTTTGGTTCCAACCCGGCTCCTGCCCCCAGGCCTTCGAGCAACAGTTGCTGGACACCTGTTGCCGCTGGCTAAACCTGGTGGCCCTGGAACATTTCCTCAGCCGTCTCCCACGTCCCTCCGCAGAGTGGGTGAAGGCCCACCAACCTAAAGACCTGGAGGAGGCCATCAAGCCCGGCGCCTGGGGGTGGACACCCCCCCACCCGTTCCCAAGACCTCCTCTTGCCCCGACTCACCCGGATACAAACATGACAACGAAAACTCCAGTTCCTAAATCTGCCTCTCCTCAACCTGCTTTCCCTTCCCCCCTGTCCATCCCAAATACAAACCTGTAGACTACTCCACTGTTTGTGCCACTCGCCCCTCCATTGTTTTCATTTTTTTACACAATACACATAATGGTGGCAGAACCATGTGACCAGCACATACAGTTTTCACTAGGGTTGGGTATCGAGAACCGGTTCCATTTTAGAACCGGTTCCAAATTTCCAAGAACCGTGGATTCGATAAGACACACTCATTTCGATTCTTCACTTCGGTTCCTAACTTTATTAATCATGCTTGTGAGGTGAACGGCAGTGAGCATTTTACAGTCGTATTGATCTGCCAGGACCTGCTACAAGGACCTAATTTTATTACGCACATGTACATTACATTCGGCACCATGGCTGAATCGGACTGCTGCAAACACTCCAAAGTTTGGTTAAGCTGTGCTAAAATTGATAACAACACCGCAAAATGCAACACCAGCAGCAAAAGGATTTTGTGCAAGAGAGGAAGCACCTCCAATATGATGAAGCATTTACTTCAACACGGGGTGAATCTAATGCCGGAGTCACACTACACAATTTGAGCCCGATTTGGCCCTCATGACAGATCGGCACTGATCGTCACAAGCAGCCTGGTCGGGCGTGTTGCTGCTGATGGTCGTGCAGTGAGAGACGGGCTGATGCATCGCTGCCTCAGATCCAATCGTAATCTCATTGGAGCCGCTACGACTTTATTAAACATGTTTAATATTTACGACTCGATCGGCACCGATCGTGAAGAGTGACGTGATCAGCAGCCAAAGAAACAGAAGAATAAACATGACAGGAGAATAAGATTTTCATACGTATTTATTAAAATACCTCAAATTCCAATGGTTGTTTCGGCGCAGGTTATTTAAAAATACTCTAATACAGGGAAAATAATATTTTCAAATACCAATTAGTATCTGTAATTGACCCAGGTCTGCGCTAAATATCGACCCTACACTGCGATGCTCACACTGTGGGATGGATAGAGCTGTGACTGTTGCTTAGCTCTCACGGCCATGTCTTCACACTCATCCTCATTTCTCTCTGCTTTTTGTGTTTGCGCATGTCTAGATAGGCAAAGGGGGGTCGTGTGCCCACTTCCCCATCTTCTTGTGGTTTTACAGAACGTACGTTATTTACTAAATTTGTATTTTGTGTCTGCAGAGAGATGCATCTGGTACAAACCAGTAGAAGCTGGTCTCGTTATGTGCTCTTTGGTGAACTCATGTATGGGGGGCTATTTGGGGCCTCTTCATGGAGCAGCGCAGAGCTGCGCATAAGTGCAGACATCTGCACTTCATGAACATGTCCTGTAAATGTGCAGTCCGTGTCTGTTGACCTTCTCGCTGTGTGGATCACGTGTGTTTCTGCGGGATGTGGAGTGTGGAGGCTGTGCCGCAGATCCACGACAAGGATGTCCGATCAGTGGTGCAGTGTGTGTCCCTGTACTGAAGCGTTCGGGTGTGTGCGCTGCTTCACGGCACAAAATACATAAATTTGGTGCAAAATAGTGGTTTCAGTGAGCTGCCCACTGTGCACAAAATCGGGTCGGATTGTAAAAATCGTGTAGTGTGACCCCAGGATTAAGGAATGTACAATTTTTGCTGCACCAGATACATCTAATATTAGCAGTAGCAGCATCTCCTTCTCAGGTACAAAACACAGATGAGTAGACATTTGCATATTTTTGTTGAGATTTTTTTGTTTAAAATAGAGATCAATAGAGTAATGATGTAATCGATAAAATCTTTATTTCTAGAGCCAGAAACTCCATTCACTTCAGCCATGAAAGGGAAAATGAGAAAGGAGATTGTCACCGGGCGGTGACAGTTTTTCCACAGCAATATCAATGGACATTAGCCTTGTTTGATATTCTCCTGTGTCTCATAGCACATCAGAATCAGAGCTAGCTAATAGAACATTATATTCCACAGTAAACTATGATTCCGTAGGTGTAGCATTATAAGTGTATAAGGATCACGCATCCTTCCGAAGAAGGCAGACTTCTTCCAAAGAATTGCTGACTTTGCATTGCAGACTCTCTTTGACATTGTTACTGGTTCCAATAACTGTCTGTTACGTATTTTGTTATGTTCTATTTTTTGTGTTATATTTACTTTAAAAGTTTTGGTTTGTAATTTTTTTTGTTGATCATTCCTCAAAAAAAAGTGTAATATTATTTTTTATGAATAAAGGGGAACTGTCACAATTGGCTGTTTACTGGATATAGCCTAAATGTGGCAAGAATAAAAGGTAGACACATTTTTGTTCTTGAAGTATTTGCTATTTTTTTCTCTTAAAAAAAAAGATTGGAATCGGAACCTAGATTCGATAACCAGAATCGGAATCGGAATAGATAAAATTGAAATGATACCCAACCCTAGTTTTCACAGCATTTCCAGGTATTAGTGGTGTCTACAACACTTGCAAATTTTGTGAGTTTTCAGGCATGTATGAGCATTTTAGGGGCATTTTAAATTTCTGGCGGAAGAAAAAAAATAATAAATAATAATAAGAAAAATCCTAACAAAAACAATAGGCCTTCTGCACTTCGTGCATGGAACTAGAAGTTGCATGCAACTTTTCTAAGGCTTCCATGCTGTATCAGTAGGTTTCAGATTTTAGCAGGCATTTGTCGTTTAAATGCATGTGTTATGAAATGTATACTACATTGGATTGAAATTGAAAATAACACATTTGCGGTTTTCATTTTTTGTCATTTGAAGTATGTATTCAGTTGACTTTAGAATCAATTTCTTGATTGCTTGCTTAAATTATGTAAGGTACAATTGTATATAATCATTATTGTGTCATTCAAGACAGGTTTAGTCACATGCTGGAGGTAGAGGTCTACATAAGGAATTTCAGTATCAGGCTGAAATTAAATGCTGTCATTTTCATTGGTGTACAGCAGCCATGTTGTGGGACCTATCAACTTGGCTTCATCAAGTTTGACAGATGTTTGTGTGACAGTACTCAGTTACAGGGCACTTGTAGCCGTACTACGCCACCTTGAGTTTACGGAGGACAAGGACCTCTCCACAAAATCATACACCAATCATTAAGAAAAAAGGTTTATTATCCATTTTAAAACACAATCAATAAAGATATGCCACTGGTTCTCAATAAACCACCACAGAAGGATAAAATTTAAATGCATACAATAAGACACAAAACAAGGATGGTCCAGCAAGGCTTGAAAATTAAAGATAATTACATAATTACAACTAGCACATGATCTGTTCTTTAAAACGAATTCACTAGTAACAAATAAATATTGACATAAACTCTATGGACAATTCAGTTTGTAAAACATTACACATACATAAACTGGACACTTAAACTAATAAAATATTGCACATAAATTCTATAAATCAAACAATTCAATTATTGAAGTATCACACAAACTCAATTAAGCAATTACATTAGTAAAATATCACACATAAATTAGGTAATCCCATTAGTGAAGTATTGCACCTAAATTCTATATATTAGTCAAGTATTACACAAACTCAATAAATTAACAGGATATTGTGCATCAATTACTAAACATCACCAGTAACACCAGTAACCCTGCTGAATAATTACTCGCTTTACACTAAATATTCCCAGCTGTATGGTTTCGGTCAAACCAATGGCAAAAACGCCCTCACAACAGTTACCCCAAAGCATAAAATTAAAACACAATAAAATACCGGCGAGTACGCAATGTAACATAGAAGGTTCCCTGTTGCAAGAGCGGGAGAGCGATTTACTGATATGCGAGATTACCAATACCACAAAAGGCTACCAAATGGGAAACCCCAATGCGCTATAATAGCGATGACAATAGTACACTCACGGTTAAACACAGCCTATCCCGCAGATTAACAAAGCCTTTAGATGCTCTCTGTATACTACGCCGCTCTGCAACAGAGATCTCTTAGACATTTCTCTAAAGAAAACCCCCGCCCTCACTCCACACAAACTTCATTTTCTGGTTTTCTCTTCAAGGCAGAGGCATACACACATGTGCAGAGTTTCATGTGTGTACTGCATTCCAGTGTCCAGGAAATGTGTAACTTGTCTGAATCGGCGTGTACGTTTTTTTTCATTGGCCCACAGCACCCATGTTTTTTACTGGGGCAACTCGCCTTTAACAACCTTGGTAGTACTCTGTAGTACTGTCATGCATACCAATTTGTGGCACAGTGGTTATAAGTGCATGGAAGCCTAATAAAAATCCAAACTATTACAATAGGGTTCCAGCAACTTCGTTGCTTGGCCCCCTAATAAACTTTGCATAAGCTGGTGTATAAATCGGTATGCATATATCTTAACAGACATATACAATTATAAAACAAAGAATCAGTGTAGCGTTATGTTGGGTGTATTTTGATAAGAGCATTTTAGCTCTGAGCTGAAGCACTGATCTAAAGAAAACCTCTGCCCCCCCAAAGTTATCAGATTTCCTTAACTCATCAGCTTGGAACTGGTTTACATCAAAGTGACAGTTTTGGGGAGGATGGCACCGAGAATAGGCCAAATAGTTTGGAATCCTGCTATGAGATGTCTGGAGAAAGGGGCCTGTAGGTAATAAAAAACTCTTTGAAGTGGACGAGAGCCGAAATCCCGACATAGAGCTACGAACCCGGGCCAACCGGCATTTCCAAAAGATGGCATGGATTGACATCAGTCATAAATCAAGCCCCCCTCCAATAGGACACTGGGGGCTGAAACCAAAATCCAATCTCAAAAATTCAAGAACCAATCACCTATTGATCTGACAGACTATAAAGAACAGCGCACGGCCTCTTTCTCTCTCTCTCTCACCTGAACCAGAAACTCGCTGCCACAGCTCAACCTGTAGCTCTGTTGCCCGAACTGGAACCAGAAACCAACCAAGTCTTTGCCGGCAACAGAAGAGTTAACCTGGGAGAAGGAGATTGAGCCGTACGAATAACTTTTTTAAAGGACTTTATCAAATAAAGAACTTTACAGACTGCGCATGCCCGTCTGTGCCCACCTGATCAGTGGAGTTTTACAGCTGGACAATTGACTAAGTCGACTGTATACGAAAGTGTTCAGTCATTTAAATAGCTATTTGAGTCTTAAGAAACTTGACCCTTGGAACAAACAGGGCCCTGCTTTCCTCAAAGACTTTGTCTTCAAATAAGTATGGTGAGAGACCCTGCTTGCCAAGAAGATTTTGTGCACAACCTTGGAGCCTTCAAACCAGTGGAAAATCTGTTTGGAAAAGACTCTGTTTCGCGAAACCCCAACTTCCAGGTGCATCGACTGAGTGGAAGTTCTTGGACAAAGCCGAACCGGACTGCCTTTGTTCCCAACCACACGGACCTCGTGCTGTGTGCTGTTATCTGAGCCCGAAGCCAGAGAGGCCTCTCTGCGACGAAGTTCAGATAAGTTTAACAGTTTGGAGTTCATGATTCATGACATTTGAGAAATCAATTAGAAATGTTAATCTGTGATTCATAACTCTAGAATGTGTAATATCATTTAGTTTTCTTAAATATAAATGTGTGTTGCATTAAACTGTTTTGTTGATAATTTTAGAAATAAAATCTGTCAACGCCGAGAAATATCTTCTCATTCCTGTTTAACTGTTTAGTCTGAAATTGACACAAGTTAATAGACATTAGATTATTGGTGGCCCTGCCTATCCTTAATCATTGAATAATAATCAGTTAAGGGAAATTGTGGTAACAAGTAATGATAGGATCTTTCTCGGCACCTAAACGTAAATGAGACTGATATATATATATAACGAGAAGTTACCTGACATAAATACTAACCTGCGTAGTTATTTAATGTCTGACTAACAATACTAATGAGAGACTCACCTTCGTCTTACTAACCGGTATTGTAGTCAATGTGTTTATAACCTTTTTTGTTTAACAATTTGTGTGTTATCATATGCGATCCCATGGTCTTTGATTTGGTCACGGAAGTGATTTGTCTTTGATTTGTTGATCTAGAGTTGAATTTTAATTAGTTTTTCCCTTTTGTATAATTAGTGTAGTGCTACATTTAGTCTTTGTTTTTGAATAAATTTGACAATTTATATCTTTGGAATTGGTGTCTGCGTCCAATTATTACAGAAATTGAGTTCTACAAGATTCCAGGATTCGTGATAAGGTGATACTATAAATTCACTTCTTTAATTGAAATTTATAAGTGTACCTTATGCTACATCAGTTATAAAAATAGCATAAAACTGAAACATAGCCTAGCAATGGGAAAGCATTTTGGAATGGCTCGGTCTTACAGATGTGTACATCCATGCAGAAAACATGCTTTTTAACACTACAATCACACTATAATAGAAACAGATTAAACAGATCAAGACATTGATCCAGAGACCTGGGTTTGCAAAGTAATCAACATTTAATTCCAAAGGAAAGCTGATCAGAGGATAGACAGATGTGAGTTTTAGCAGTTGCAAATCTGCTAAAAAATCATAATCATTACAATAATTAATATATGACATGTAGAAAATCATGTTTCAGGAATCAACACGATTATAACTCTTTCACAATGATTAATGTTATTACACAGCCCAGATTGTCAGCTATATTATATTCAGTCCACATAAACTGCAGGTCTGGTGGCTGTAGAAGAAAGTATTCATAATGTATTCATTTTGAGGAGTTTACAGCTGAAATGCAGTATAGGTATTTAGTAATGTAAGAATGGATAAGCAGGAGAAATGCACACACGCAGATATATTAACTGTCTGCTGTTGTTTTGTTTTTGCTGATACTTTAATTTTGTTTTGGCAAAGCCAAATAAATAAATAATTTGCAACCCGTCTTTAAATTCTATGGTCGAAAACAAATGCTTGTTTTGATCAATCTTCGATTTGGATTAAAAAATGTACACCCTAATCACTAATACTGGTGGCTAGCTTGCCAGTTGACTTATCTTAGCTACTGCTGCTGGACTGGATGACTGACTTCAAATCTTTGATTGATTGACTGACCAACCGTAACCATCATGACACAATTTGATTGGCCTGTTGAGTGTTGTGGGCAGAATGCTTGAAATTTGAATGTATTGCTCCTTCATTTATTGGTCTATTTGTCTGTCTGTCACTCACCATTTTCTTCCAAAATTTGTACTCTACAAAAACTCTACAAAACCTCTTTTTAAAAGAAGTGAAGTACAATACTTCACTCAAAATATACTTAAGTAAAAGTAAAACTACCAAATTTGAAAAATACTAAAAAAAATACAAGTACACGAACAAGCTACTCAATTACAGGAACGAGAGTAGTTGTAATTCATTACTTTCTACCCCTAGGGACAAATAAATACATAACCAACTTGTCTCCTTTCTTGTCCAGGCTGTCAGACTGTGGGATCTCAGAATGTGGCTTTGCAGCCCTGGCCTCAGCTCTGCGTTCAAACCCCTCAACTCTGAGAGAGCTGGAGCTGAGCAACAATCTCCCAGGGGACTCAGGAGTGACAAAGCTCTCCACTGTACTGGAGGATCCCAACTGTGAACTAGAGACACTCCGGTAAGTAGAGGCTGTGTGACTGTGTGAATATTCAGTCACTGACAGGGAGAGACTGTGGTTTCTGAGCTCACCTCCTCTTTGCTGCTCTAACCCTGTCTCTCCCTGTACTGTGTCTTTGTCAAACCTGCTGTTCCTTATTCATCTTTCATTCCCTGATTATAATGTTTCCTCCTCACTCTACACAGGGCAGGGAGGAAGAGATTATGGTTGATTATGGATATGGATCTATTTTAACCGATTACTGTATGTATGTATGTATGTATTTACATTTAGGAATAGATAGTGTCAGTGACCTATTACAGGGCAGGGAATAGGCAGCTTACTTCCTCCTCCATCTCTTGAAACACAGGTTACCATCATTGATTTTGATGGAACAGATTGGCCGGTGTTGAAAGAGATCATAAGCAAAATTAATAAGGGTTTTGAGGCCTTGAAGAAATGCGTGGAGCTGGAATCTGTTAAAAAGAGACTGTGCTTCCGCCGTGAAGGCTGGCGGAGATGTGAAGGCAGTTGGCGGCGTGTGGACGTGTACGGACACGCCCTCTTCTAAGAGCGCCGCGGGGCGGGACTTGGGTCAGAAGACAAAGAAAATGTCTTCTCCAAAAACCGAGGAGGCCGCCAGGGCCCGCGAACCTCTTCCCTCGCCGGCTAGCCCCCGGGCCTACGCTCCGGGCTTTAATACACCTGCGGACCCCCGAAGCCTCATCTCCTGATATAAAATACAAATGACACGTTTTGTTTGTTTAATAAACATGTTCATGGTCTTATCCTGTGAAATAGGGTGTATTTATTAATGTTAAAGAACTACAATGTTTTTGCGTGGACGGTGCGCTGGGTTAAAATCCAGAAAGCATCGGAATACATTGTACGGTGTTATTCGTTTTCAGAACCTGTTTATAGGTTCAAAGGTATAAAAGTGCCTAAGCTAGATCCCTCTGTGAATACCTCAATATAAACACGGTCGTTGAAATATGTAATCATGTTTAAGGTGTTTGATGCTATAAATGGGCCACCTGTAGGTGAAATAACTAAATATATGTTTTGTTTGTATAGAGGTGGAAAGACAACACAAACAACTCCATTTAAAAACAAAGCCGGTAAGATGTGCCAAATGTTTACAGACGCTCCAAAAAATGGCGATAAAAAGGTTGAGTTTCAGAATGGGACATTTTTACATATAGAATACATGGGAATATATATATATATACATATGTTTTCATTTGATCTATTTAAGGCTATAATCCACCTCATACATACCTCCTATAGGGCAATTCTAAATGTTACAATTAATTCTATTGTCTGACTATACTCTATTATTTGAATATTTGTCTTTTAAAAAATCTTGACACTCGATATCCATAAAAGAAAATTAGGTATATAGTCAATGATACAACTAAACAAAAAAGCACCCCTACTACCTAGGTCCTCGGTCTGTCCTACCAACCAGAGGAGCTCTTAGAGGCGCCTGCTCTGCCCCTGCAGGGGTTTTGATAAGCGGCTCCACCCCGGGCTGGGGCCCCTAGCCTGTGACTGATGCTTATTACCGATCGCTGAGTTCACAGCTCTCTCATATCAAACCCTTGATCTGATAATGAATGTGCAGTTCTTTTCAGGATGCTCAACCAGAAAGAGAACTGTAAAGAAAACAAATAAATAAATAGTAATTCAAACTTATGTAATGAGTCAGAGTTTTCACAATCATGTTTCGTGACTTTTTAACACAGAGACACAGTTAGATCCCTTCCACCCGGGCTGTGGTCACCCGCTATTCAGTTTTCTTATTTGAACAACACAAATGTGTTGTTGTTTCTAAGCATTTATTAGGTCTCTGTTTTAGGGCCTCAACTTAGTTTTCTTTATTGTCACAAATGAATAAAATGTTTTTTATTTTTTTTATTTAAAGTTACACATTTGTTTCTTTTATCTTACTTTAAAACCTTTTTCAGCCGATTAATGTCATAAAGACGGAAAGTCTTTGTAAACAGTTATTTCTGATGTGTTTGAGGTATTTGGTCTAGTTATTTGAAATTACATACTAATCTAAAGCAGATTCCCCCTGAGTATTTGTCATAGGCTCCCTGTTTGTATTCAGCATTGTGATTTATAATAATGCATTTGATTAAGGTTGAATAAATCCAAAACATTAAAATAAAATAAAATCTTGATCTTTGTTAAAATGAACCTTTGTCTTTAGCCTGTATTTTACTGATAAGTCAAATCCCACTTAAAATTGCTTGTACATCGGGCCCAAAAGCCAAATATGTCCACCAGTATAAAAACTGTGTTCATATGATTTAAAATACAAGTGCTGAATAAAACAACAAATCAATAAGATTTTATTAAACATGCTGTTAGAAGGTGATACACATGGCACCATACTTCTTGACAGACCAGAAAAACTGATGTGGTTGAAGCTGTACTCTTCATTTCAGGGGTAATGCAGACAGATGACGGGGTACGAGAGTCAGTGTCCTATGCTGTGGGACGTGTGATGGTGGTTCAACCCCCTTAAAGCCTGAGAAATCCCGTCCCCCAATTTGTGTAACACTCCAGACGATCACTAGTGTTGTATTTTGAATAATGTTCAACCAGGCTTAATAGCCCTGCCCGTTCATTAACTGTATTGTCCTGAATTCAAGGTAACCATTAAGATGCTACTTATTCTTACAGTTACTAATCTGTTAAATCTCAATCATTTAATTTTAAACCCCTCTTAGATGCAATCTTTACACTTTCAAGTTAGTGTATTTTTAATGTCACTATTTGGAAAGTTTAATTTGTCTTTAGTGCGCTCACAGACAGGCGGTGGTGGGTGGTCAGTTTAGTTATTATTGAAGTTATTTGTAATACAAATCAATACAAATGTAAAGTGAAATTAATCTTTTAAAGCACAGACATTTCATTTTATTTTCCTTTAGTTTACTGATCCTGTCTGGAAATGATAATACCTTAGTAAGGAAAAATAAAAACATCAAGACCTTGCAGTTCTCATTCGTTTCTGTACAGCCTTAACAGTGTCAAGCTGAGAATTCATACAACTATCTAACTAACTAGACAGACACCCTGCATTGGCACCGCTGTAATGTGACATTGTGCTGTCCGGTCTGCTCTGGAGGATCTGTGTCAGGGGGTTCAGATCAGAGAGGGGCTGTGAATGTACGGGCTGCATTCCTCGCAGCTTTTCAGGCGGCTCTCCACAGAGGCCGGAGCTTTTTTTTATTTTCTTAGCTGGACTCTCCTCCCCCACCGCTTTCTCCCCAGCGTGGTCAGATCAGCCCTTTTTAGCAAAACGTTGGATGACTCAGAGTGTACAGGAGTCAAGGAGGTCATTAAAACAATACTTCTTTAATTTGTATACAGAGACACATCGAATAGGTTGATGTGCATAACTTTTGTCTTTTTAACTACTTTACTTATTTTGAACGTTATTTGGGGTACGAGTTGTACAGTAAAGCGAAATCAGATTTAGCAGGGAGAGACACAAGCCGGTAAGAACATGTTTTTGTAAAAAATAAGAATCAGAGAGGTATCTATTTAACATACACAAGGTAGGAAGGAGGGAAATGATGCTACATCAGCTCAATGTATAGAATATTAATCTGAATTGCGCTGGTCCTGTTTCTGCTCACGTTTCAAAGATAATCAGTGAACTATTGGCCGGGTGACTGAGAATCTGCGATGCTGTTTTAAACCCTAGATGCTTAAGCTATATACTGTTAGGTCCTAGCTGTTGATTTGACAGATCTGTTCAGGGTGATGCTGTGTCTGTCTGTCAGTCTGTCACCATGTGTAAACATAAAAAACAGCTTTATGTTATCACCAGACTACATACAGTTAAAAGGAATGCCACATGACTAAACTTGGCTCTTGAAACAGAGCCGGGCATTAAGGCTTTCTGGATATGCGTGAGCTCAGACCCACACCCCAACCCATACAGCGCCGCTTAAACTCCTCTTGAGGAGACCTATGTGTAATAAAAATAATAAAATCGATATATGCAATAAGCCCACAAAGTATTTTGAATATAAAGTATTGACTATTTCTGTTTGCTATGTGTGCTTTGTTACAACCGGAATTGACTTTGATATAGAAAATACATTTTATATTGCACTGATGTTGAAAGTTGCCCTGGATAAGGGCATCTGCTGAAAAATAAATAAAAATAAAAATAAATAATAATAATAATAATAATAATAATAATAATAATAATAATAATAATAATAATAATAATAATAAAGCATTTCCCAAATTTCAGCGTTTGCATGTTTCAACACAATTGTACATTACTTATATACAGACAATGAGTCTCATAAAGCAGTTTGCAAAACTAGTGAAATACATCTGGTGTCTCATAGATATATGAGACACCAGATGTATTTCACTAGTTTTGCAAACAATATCACTTAATTGCAAAAGTGGTTTAAAACCATAAAAAGGAAGACTTAAAATCAGACACCCAGATAAGAACTACATAGAATTTATACAGAATATCATTTAGAGATGTTACTGAATCACGTTACTCAGACAGGGTAGAAGTGCCTGACCGCTGGATTTGTATAGCTTTTCTGGTGATAAATTAGGTCATTAGGGGTTCTAGTTTTGTGTTGTTGATGGAACCGTGCCGCTCCTGCAAACCCCCACCGCGGTGCTGAGAGCAGGACATGCTGTTTGCGAAGCCCCTCCACTGCAGTGTGATCCTGTCAGGGCATCAGTGGAATGACTGTGTGAACTGTTTCGGTGAAGCAAATTCTTAATAAAACGTTCAAATATTCAACTGTGTCAGTTTGGTCTTTATAACTCACCCAGTTATTATGGTAATTTATTTATTTATGTATGTATTTTCTATTTATTTTTTATCGGTTTTCTCTATTTCTAGACCACATCTCTTTTCTGTGCCTGATTGTTTTGTGTTAAACCTATCTCACTACAGACCTGCTGGATTCACGCATGATCCGGTGTGACTCTAGTGTGACTGTGTCTCCCTGCGCTTGTCTTTCGCTGTCGTCTCTAAGGTTGCTGCTCCCTCTGGCCTCTGTCTGTATTCTGTTTATGTGCTGCTAGGTCGGTCTCACTCCCTGAGATGCTGAGACTGGAGACTATTTTTCTAGAAAAAGTATAAATCTACTGTTTTAATAGACACATACTTAATGAATGATACATATTTAATATGTCTAAAGTTACTTTAGTATTTTTTAATTTATTTTTTTCTTAACATCATGGGGTGCATTCTTTATTTCTGTAAGAAAGTTACTACTATAAGGCTTCTGTTTGACCGTGGAGAGTTATCTAACTAGCAAAGAGAGCTGTGCTCAGTTAAATGTCGGTTATATACTGTATTTCTTAAACTAAACCACACTTATTTAACTTAATTTACTTACTATCGTTATTAAATTGTGTTTTCGTTCTTTATGTCTGTACATAAGTTACTAGTTAGTTGTACTGAAGTCTGTTATATTTGTATTTATTCAAGCTTTACATTTACCTTTTCTTTAAATAACACGTTTGATATATTCTACAATACAGGAAAATATAGTTCTTGGGTAGGAGCGGTATTTGCTGATATTATGTTGATTACTGAAAGTTCCAATTACATTTTCTGTACTACATTTCTTTTACTTTTGTGCATATTCAGGATTTTCTAAAGTTTAGACCATTTAGCCTGACTTATCATTCTTTAGCTCTGTACGTAAAAGTTGCAATCTAGTACAAATCTGTGCAAAGTTGAGGAAGGGCTGAATCTTATTAGGATCTGAAAAAGAAAAAGAAAAGAAACCTGGGGCTGTGATCTCCAGCTTGCACTCGGTATATATGTAAACACTCACACACACACACACACGCACACACACACAGACACCCCTCTGTAAGAATGATACTACTTAAATGTACTGAAGGCTGTTCAAACTTGCTATTGTCAAGCTATTCTAATGTGTAAATTATATAAATATACATACATACACACACATAGGATGTGCTGAGATCGTATTGAGTGTATTTACTTAATCTTAATGCATGAATGGATTATATTACATATTTATTTAAAATAATTTGATGTTTGGTTACTAATATTATTACAAATGCTGATTTTATTGAGTTGTATTGAAATTTCCCAGTTTCTACATATATAGTCTATGCTTCTTATATAACATATATATTCTATAACTCTTCTATATTTAAGGATTTCTTAACTTAGTAACATTACATTTCATTTACATTGCACGCTGTTGTGAACACACACACACACACATACACACACACACCCACACACACACCTTTAAAACTTCATAATTGTATTTATTCAATCTTTACATTGTATCTGTTATTTAAATAATACGTTTGATATATATTCTGAAATGCAAGAAAATATTGGTCTTGGGTTGGTGTAGTATTTACTGAGATTATGCTGATTACTGAAAGTTTTAATTTACATTTTCTGTATTACATTTCTTTTCATTTTGCTCATATTCAGGATTTTCTAAAGTTCAGTCCATCTTGTGTCTCTCAAGCTGTCCACAGCCCCCACCGCTTCTACAGATCGCTATCTCTCGCCACATCCCATTATCCAGGGCTGGGGGGGCCCATGGCCTCAAACGTAAACAGACCCCACCTGTCACCAGTGCCCTGTTAACTCCGCCCCACAATATTTAAATTCTTCAACCCAAACTCTAACGTGATAGGGTATTTCTTCAGTGCCCTGTCAACTCCACCCCCAAATATACTAATTCTTCACAGATCCGAGGTTACTAAAGACGTAGACATCTCCTCGCCACCCCCACTTTCTCAAAAAGCTCCAGACTGACATAACCCTTGTCCATTTGAAAGAGGTAACAGCTTTGGCCCTGTTGAAGAGACAGCCTCGCAGATCTCGCTTAAGTAGAAGTATCTATGTTACTAAAGAATCGGGAGGGCTTTAATAGAACTCTTTTGGAGCTTCACTCGCGTAGGGAAAAATAGCTATTCTACTAAATAAATTGGGAGGACTTAAATACAACTCTTTTGGAGCTTCACTATCGTAGGGAAAAATATCTATGTTTTCTAAAGAATCTGAAGGGTATACATAGCGCTCTTTTGGAGCTTCACATGTATAGAGAAAAATAGCTATTTTACTAAAGAATCAGTCTGGCTTAAAGACGAATCTTTTGGAGGGTTTGAAAAACAGTTGAAGACCCCCACCACCCTGCACATTCCTTCGGAACCCATATGGTAATTATATGGTAATTATTCTGTGACGCGGTACAAGCACCCCGCACCCCCTAGGAAGCCCCCAAACCCCCCCCCCCCGAGTTCAACTCAAGTTCAAGTGCCCTATATTACTACTCACTCACATTAAATAAGTCAGAGTTACAGAGTTATAGGGCAGTCAGGGTCTCATTTGGAAGTCCACGATTTGGTGGTCTTCCTCCAAATCGTGTCAATAGGCAGAAGTGAGTCCTTCTATTAATCAGTCAAAGTCCCCCACAGAGAAGTAGTTACTAGTCTGCTGCTCAAAAGCCTGCCACCCGGCGTCCTGCTCTTACCCTCAGTAAATGCATTGAGGCTCTGTGTGTGTGTCCTTTACACACCTTCCTGATGAGCAGCAGGTGTCCGCACTGCTCTGTGCTGATGGGGGTCTTGCCGGTATTGTCCATGCAGCGGGTTGTCCTGGTGGGACAGCGCCACTAGAGGGATCTGTTCCCTCCTTATTTGACACACTTCATACACCACACCCTGCACTTTGTCTGTGTCTGTATATATATTACAATGTGCAGCACTTTTATTTGTCTAGTACTAAGGATATAATATTCGTAATAAGAGTGTTTTGCATATAGCTTTATATTTAAAACAGGAAGAGGACCAATTATGTATTTGTGAACTATTGGCTGATAATGAAAGTTATAAACATAGGAGTAACACTTTAATGTGCATAACCACCAAAAAAAAAAGGTAAAATGGAAACTAATATGTATGTGTTTAACCTTTACTAATGTTGAAATGAAAACCTTACACCATATTGTTGTTATTACTATTGGTTCTGCATCAGACTGTAATGCATTTAAACGTACTGCTGCTTTTCTGCCAATGTGTGCATCATGTTCACACTTGCATGCTGGTTGTTAGAGGTACAACCAGGTTTGTTCCTTATTATTAATCTACAGCGTGAACAGGACAGGATAGCGTGAATTAGATTCATCTGATGTTAGTACTGAGTGGTAGTTTTATTTGGTAATAATGTTAAACTTCTATGCTGTCCAGTAAAACCATGTTAATAGTACAGGCAGTCTATGGTGAACTCACAGAGATAAGCCTGTGTATTGAGATAAGTGAATTCCTTCAGTGAAAACTTAAGGCCACAATACACTATGAAATTTCCATGAAATCCGATTTCTTGAAATCCGAATGCAGCCCAGGATTTCCTCGAAATTTAAATCGAAATTTCAACATGAAATCATGGTGAAATTTCGATTTAAATTTCGAGGAAATCCAGGGCTGCATTCGGATTTCATCCGATTTCAAGCAATAGAGCAGAGTCCTATTTTCAAGAAATCGCATGAAATCGCCCAGGACAAGTATCCAATCAGAGAGCAAGAAGGAGTCACTTGACAACATCTACGACATCACTGGGAACCTTGAACAGTAGTGATGGGCATTCCAGCTCTTTTCAGTGAGCCGGCTCGTTTGGCTCAGCTCACCAAAAACAGCCGGCTCTTTTGGCTCCCAAATGGCTCTTTAAAAAAAACAGTTTGACTATGATTGGTGTTAAAACAATTCTAATTAAATAATTAAATAAAATCTTACCACAATGTATTTAAAAATGCATTGGTTTGTTATGAAAAGTAATGCTTTTAAACATTTGCATTTAAAGTATAACTTTTTAATTTATATAAATAAAGTGCATATAAATCTAACCATTCAAAATTAATACAATCTGAATCTGAGCATAATAGAATATTGCACCATATCAAAGAAAAATGAATAATAATTTGCAAAACTGCAACATCCCACAAATTGAAATGAATGTAAAAAAGAAGGATGCTACTACACATGTGCATTTAAAGTATAACTTTTGTAATGTATATAAACAAAGTGCATATAAATGTAACAATTCAAAATGAATACAATCTGAACAATATAATAATAGAAAATTGCACCATATCATAATTTTCCAGCTGTTGTTTTTACAGCTGTCCTTCCTCTCTCTCCTCAGCTGCTGAGTGTGTGACTGTGAGTGAGTTGGCTCGGCCCTCCCTCACGCATCTTTTCATTGGTTGACTGTCTGAGCAGACAGAACGAATATGTGTGCGCTTGAGCATTTAGGCCTGTATTATTTTATTATTTGAATTAGTTAATTCTATTAATTTAAATCTTTTTATTATTCATATCTTCATTTTTATATATTTTTATAAATAGATTCGGCTCTTCTGATATCCCAGCCGGCTCCCAACGTTCACCTATAAGAGCCGGCTCTTAGTGCGCTCGTTCGCAAACTACCCATCACTACTTTCATTTTCTCTCGTATTTCTTCCCGGTTTCTCTACAACTTAAACAGTCCCTCAGTATAAACACATTTCAGTTTACAGTATTTGTATTTGCATGCAGAAGTGTTTGTGTGTTTGAACGAATACTTTCCACTCTAATACTGTTGCAAGTGACTGATTGTGACTGTTACACTGTACATGCCAAAGACAGAGTAGGTCCGTATTTTTGGGTGTAGCTCTCACACGTCTTATGTTCACCCTTTCAACTCTACTTCATAGAGCCAGTGATTCTGTATTGTTCAGTATATAATAAGTCACCATAAGTTACGATTTCACTGAGAGAGAAGAGCACAAAGTCGTGCCCTCGCGGTGGCACTCGGTCTCAGTTTGAAATGACTTTCAAATTAAAGCAATAACCCACCGCTACAGATTCAGCAATGTCATTGCTGTTGTACCACTGTTCATATTCATGTATTTATTTTAATAACTTGTATTTTCGTGTTTTGTGAATCACTTTTAATACTATGTTTTAGTTTCACTTTTCGGTTTGTCTCGCTTTTCTCCACGGCTTCTCTATTGCTGAAACAATCCCTAACTATAACAAATCTCAGTTTACACTATTTGTATTTGCTTGCAGAAGTGTCTCTGTGTTTAAACAGATACTTTCCATTGTAATACTGTTGCAAGTGACTGATAGTTCTTAGTTTTAGTACATGCCAACGATGGCGCCTGAATCTTCTTTTCTCAGTGAAAAATACGATATATGCTGCCACAAGTGGTGACAGTGCGTCATTACAGTCAGAAAATTGGACAAAATTGCTCCCATATTTCTTCATGTAGGAACTTTTCTTATAGAATATTTGTAGAGAACAGTCCAAAGATGCTGTATAGCAAAGCACACATCAGCCAGTCAAATGGTCTATGAGGAGTTGAGGCTGAAGTGTTTTCAGCATAATCGAACATTGTGGGCACACCATGTGATTTATCAATTTTCTGTTATATCCAAATCAAGTATTAACATAAGTGCACTATGTAGAGAAAGTTTCATAACTCAACTCTTTACCATTCCTGAGGAAACGATGTTTGAAAACAGTAAAATTTTTTGGACTACAGTCAAGATGGCTGCCAAACCATGTGACTTTAGGCCACCATATTGCATTCGAGTGACCATACCATATACCCCTACACTCATACCAAGTTTGGTGAGTTTTCACCCAAGCGGTTCAAAAGTTATAGGCATTTTAAAATATTCTGGTGGAAGAAAAGAAAAATAATAATACAAATCCTTACAACAACAATAGGCTTCCAGGCATCCTGGACCTGGAAGCATAATAATAAAAATCCTTACAACAACAATAGGCTTCCAGGCATCCTGGACCTGGAAGCCTAATAACTAGAATGCTAACATTCCTGGAGAAACTTTGTCTGCATGTGAAAATATGTTTGAGTATAATAAGCAGTATGTTTCACTGTACATATAGTAGTGTAGTAAGTACAAGATACTGCAGTATAGTATAATAGTGTAATATGGTATAAAACAGTGTATTATAGTATTGTACTGTAGTAATATTTATAATACATCACATTAATTCAGTATACTATAGTATACAACACTGTACCATAGTATGTATTGTAGAACTGTAGTATATTACAAAGCACTACAGTATTCAATAGTGTACTATAGTATATCACAAACTACTATAGTATACTGTAGTATAATAGTGTTTTATGGTATAATAAAGTATAATACAGTATGAGTTGTACTGCTTTAGTAATTACTATAATACATCACAAGGTAATACAGTATACTATAGTATAAGACACTACCATAGTATTTTTTGTAGAACTTGTAGTACTGTAGTATTTGTTATACTATAGTATATGACAAGGTACTACAGTATATATATATATATATATATATATATAGTAATATGTCTATTATTATTATTATTGACAATAAAAAAAAAATATGAAATGTTATGGGGCACTATATAAAGTAGTTTGATATGTTATTATTATTAAGTTGGCCTTTGTAATATTAATTGCATAGTTAGTTAAAGAGCTTGAATTAGAGGCCAGTTTAAATGTATTAACACGTAGTGTCAGTACTTATAGAGTGGAAATTGTCAGAGGGGACATGCTTTATGTAGAACACGTTTAATGTGCTTTATAATACCATTACTATTACTGTCACTTTAAGGCAGTGCAGACTGGGAAGGGGGCGTGGTTTAATTAGGAAGTGATGAGCTGTTTGTTTAGATTACTCGCAAAACCATGTGGCTAGTCGGGTAGGGTTTATTCATTGCGCATATATATATATATATATATATATATATATATATACACTCACCTAAAGGATTATTAGGAACACCTGTTCAATTTCTCATTACTGCAATTATCTAACCAACCAATCACATGGCAGTTGCTTCAATGCATTTAGGGGTGTGGTCCTGGTTAAGACAATCTCCTGAACTCCAAACTGAATGTGTTGAATGGGAAAGAAAGGTGATTTAAGCAATTTTGAGCGTGGCATGGTTGTTGGTGCCAGACGGGCCGGTCTGAGTATTTCACAATCTGCTCAGTTACTGGGATTTTCACGCACAACCATTTCTAGGGTTTACAAAGAATGGTGTGAAAAGGGAAAAACATCCAGTATGCGGCAGTCCTGTGGGCGAAAATGCCTTGTTGATGCTAGAGGTCAGAGGAGACGTTTCCAAGACGTGCTTTAAACTTACCATTACTATGCGTACATTCACAGTTATAGGCACTTTCTAATACTATAAATAAAGGATGGATTCTGACAAACTGTATGATTACGTTCTGCTTATATTGATTTATTATGCATTTTAAAGACAGCTATCTACCAGTATACATTCAAAAGATTAAGCATTTCAACTTATATTAAACACATGCATGCAATGTTAAGCTCTATTAACACAAAGCGAAATGGGATAATAGGGATTAATAGCAGGTTGACAAAGGCATGTAGACTCTGGCTGCACTTTTAAACAGCACCGAGCTCACATGTGCACTAATCAGTACTAAAGTCCCTTATATACGAGTTTATTATTAGTTACCTTAGTGGAATACATATTAGTATATAAAGCAGTTAACGAATGTAATTTAGTATGTAAGTAGTAGCAGTGAATAAATATTAGTATATACAACAGTATTATACTGATATAATACAGTATTGTGTGGGGATATCGTATGGTAAAAGCTCATTTAAAGCAGGTAAAATCATAGAGAACATGCTGTATTATAGGGAATGAACTTAGCTTTTTCTAACCAAGTCTCGTAGCGCAGTTAACAAGACTGAATAATATGGAATAATAACATTACAAATAATCCGTATTAAAGCCCCATATACACACATTGAATGTAGTATAATTATTATTAGTAGTGGCAGTGGTATAAGTATTATAATTATACAGTATTTAATACAGAAATCAATAATATGGCTGTGACTGCAGTGCAAATCACAGTGCAGCACGCAGGCGCAGGGTATACCAGAGACAGAGGAGGAACCGAATGATGGAAATTGAGACCGCTGATTGGCTACTGACTGGGCCTTAATTTGCATATCAACGCTGATTGGCTGCCGGTCTATCAGTTGTTCTGTCTGCGCGAGAATCCGTTCCACCATTTAAGCCAATGGGATTTTGGTTTTATTTAATCGATCATATCTCAATAAATATAGATCCCAGCCGCACGGAAAGCACAAGCAACCTGAACGGTATCATAATGAACCTCTGTGTGAAGTTTGGTGTCTGTACGTTAAGAATTGTAGGAGGAGTAGCAGTCCGGACGAATGGAAGAATAATAATAAAGCTTTTGTAAGAGAACAAGTCTCTGCATGTTTTCACATGCAGACTAATAATCCTAACAATTACAATCGGGTTCCAGCAACTTCGTTGCTTGGCCCCCTAATAATAACTAGAAGTTGCATGCTGTATCAGTAGGTTTAAGATTTGAGCAGGCATTTGTAGTTTAAATGCATGTGTTATTACAGTTTTTTACGATCACTATGACAATTTTTTCAATACTTTTTACAACTTTAAACACAGTTAGCACAACATCCGTCTGTGTAGGCTATACAATTAACCCATTTCTTGTTGCTTTGACACAGAATGCATACAGTTAACACAAATGTAAAATGCTTGAACTGATTTTACACACAAGCTCAACCAAGACCAAAACTATGTATTTTTACTGTCAAATTTACAAATGCTATCACACTGTATGTTAGAACAGATAACATCATGTTCTAAACCTAATTTATAGGCTAAAGTCAAAGTGAACAGCTGTTCATATTGTGAATTGAAACACAAATGTATCCCCTGTATTTTATTCCATTGCTACTGAGAAATAGCTGATTGAAGTTATGCAAATAAATCACAGCTGATTCCCATCTAGGAAACACACTCAGGTGTTGAGGTTCTTTCAATCGCATGACCATATGGTATACAGTAAAATATGACCTCTTTGGGCTGATCTTCTGTGGAAAAGGAAACATAGAGAGCAACACAAAGAAAGTAAGAAAAATGCCTGCATGAGGGAGAGGAAGATGGGTACCAGGACAAGGGAGAGGAGTGGGACAAGGGCAAGGGAGAGGGAGAGGAGTTAGAATGCGTGGTGGCGCTCAAAGAAGGGCCAGAGCTAGGGTAACTGATAAAATAAGAGCTCTTATCATAGACCATGTCATAAACCATGGGCTATCATACAGAGAGGCTGGTGAATGGGTACAGACAAATCTCAGCCAGGACACAGTGACATCTATTGTCTGGATTTTTAGAGAAACCAACAGGTAGGATATTGTATAAGGGCTTCTCCTACTGCAAAGTGTAAATAATTTTACCATGTATTACAGTGACTGTATGCCTCCAGTTTCTAATATGTAACTGTATTTTGTCTCTCTAAGGATTCAACGTCTACCTCCCTAAGGGAGCAGAGGAAAGCTCCTAAATGAAGAACAGGAACTTGCTATTGTCAACATGATGAGTAGTGATAATGGCACTTTATGTCAAAGTGACAGGTGGCCCCGCCCCTAACCTTTACCCTTTGACCCTCGCCAGTCAGCCATCTTGTAAGGATGACCATCATCTTGTTAGGATGACAGCCATCTTGTTTGGATGACCTTCATCTTGTTAGGATGACAGGCATTTTGGAAAGGGCACAGGTCATCTTGATAAGTTTAAACTTATTATTATTTGTGTTAGGTTATGTTTTATGATTAGGTTTGGTATGATAAGTTGTTAGCAAAATAAAATAAAAAGAGAACAACAACATAAAGTTTTAATAAAAAAGTATTTTAATCTGTGTTTAGTGATGTGTGAGTGTGATGATTTTAGGTTATATATTTTATGATTATTTTTGGGGTGGTATAAAATAAAATAAATTAGAAAAAGAGAACAAAATAAAGTTTTGATAAAAAAGTACTTGGGGTTTGAACCCACGCAGACATACATCCATTAGATCTTAAGTCCAACACCTTAACCACTCTGTCACCTGGGTGTTACTTATTAGTATAAGTTACTAAGTTGAAGGGTGTATTAATTAGTCACGAGAAAATGAACCAATGAAGAGAGATTAAAAGAGATTTATTATACGCCTAAAGAAGCCGGTAGTTTTGGAGGACTCGATACACTGCTGAGAAGTGCCAGAGCAAAGGGTGACCGTGTAAAAAGAGAACATGTTTCACAATGGTTATCGGATCAATATACATACACAGTGCACAGACAAGCACGAGTGAGGTTTAAGAGGAACTTGACACTGGTACAAGACATTGACTGGCAATGGCAGGCAGACCTGGTGGAAATGGGTCAGTTCTCAAAGTTCAACAATGGTATGAAATACATTCTAACCTGTATAGATGTGTTGTCCAAATACGCCTGGGTAGTACCGTTAAAAAACAAAACGGGTCAGCAAGTGTGTGCAGTCTTTAAAAGAGGGCGCGTTCCAAAGAAACTGCAGAAAGATCAGGGGAAAGAATTCCTCAACCATGGTTTTCAAAGTCTTCTCAAGCAATACCAAATTGTACATTTTGTGACAAATAGTAAAGTGAAAGCCAGTGTGGTAGAGAGATTCAATAGGACTATAAAATCGAAAATGTGGAAGTACTTTACAGCTGTGAACACTTTTAGATATGTGGATGTCTTACCAGACCTGGTTCACAGTTACAATCACACATTCCATAGAACTGTCAAGGAACGACCAGTAGATGTCACCCGTGACAATGCCCTGAGGATGTGGAGGACTGTGTATGGGTCATTTGTAAAAAGCAAACCTTCAAAATTTAAGTTTAAAGAAGGTGATCATGTGAGGGTGTCGAGAATAAAAGGGAAATTTGAAAAGGGGTATGAGCAAACATTTACAGATGAAATATTCATAGTTAAAGAATGTGTGCCTGGATTAAGGCCTATTTACAAACTAAAAGATTATGCTGGTGACGACATAAAAATGCAGTTTTACACAGAAGAGTTACAAAAGATCCCAAATGGTGACAGAGTCTATCGAATACAGAACATTTTAGACTCCAGAGGCCGTGGCCGGGATAAAGAAGTTTTAGTCAAATGGCTGGGTTGGGGAGTTAAATTTAATAGTTGGATCAAAGCTTCAGAGGTGAAAGACATAGCCCCGGGGGTTGTGAGAGGATTAAAAATGAGTGAAAATGGACTTTACCTGACTTTAACCAGTAATGCCTCGGAGACACTATTTCCTAACAACAAGAGCTCCAACTTCACTGACCATCTAGCCAAATCCATCGATCTACCAGGTAAATGGGAGGTAGGGATGGTGGAGATGCACTACCCCATGACCATCAATACGTTTGACAGGAAAGAGAGCTTCGAATTATGAAATATCACAAGGCTACTATAAAAACATTGATGTATTGTTAACAGCCATGAATAATGCTGTCAAGGCTGTCCCCACATCGCCCAAGGTATACTTTCAATACAACTATATTAGTAGAAGCATGAGGCTTTTTGGGGATTCGACTTTATTGTTTTTTACCAGGGGCCAGCTAGCACATGTCTTGGGGTTCATTCCCGAGAAGGGGGGAAAAAAATCGCCCCATTCTGCAGATATTACAGCGGGTTTTAACCACATGTATGTTTATACCGATATAATTGAACACCAACTAATGGGTGACATGTATGCCCCGCTTCTGCGCTGTGTACCTAAAAAAGGGGAAGAAGGCAAGTTTGTTACGCTGTTATATGATAAGCCCCACTATGTCCCCCTGAACATGGATCAATTCGACACCATCAGCATTGAAATAAAGACTGATCAGAACGAATATGTCACATTTGCAAACAGCAAGGTGATAGTGAAGTTGCATTTCCGACCTGTTAGATACAACCACTTTTAAATCATGGTGATTGTTAAAAACTATGGAGACCCGCACATGTATAGGAACTACTACAAGTATCAGGCGGGTAACGGCTTCCCCGGTTTCGCCGGGATGCCGGTACAATACGGTGCGGGGGTAGCTGGTATATTTAGATCATTATTCAGAAAAGCTATGCCTTTTCTGAGACGCGGATTAGAAATTGTAAACCACACGTCAGATCAGCTGCCACAAACATAGCTAAAGATGTGGTCGGGCAGGTAGGGCGGTGGCCAGTAGAATAAATGCTCCGAAACAGGAGGGCTCGGGACTAATGTATATCAGGAGAGGCATTAAAAGGAAAAGAACGACACCACTGGGGCTCACAGGACCCCTGGCCCCTGTTAAAAGAAGGACTGTACGGAAGAAACACAATCATAAGAGAAACGGGGCCAGTAAGAAGAGGAGCTCCAGGCAAGAACATCGCGGGGATATATTTTAAACATGGCTTTCGTTCACTGCAGTTCTGGGGAGTGCACCAAATCTGAACTGGACCTTTTTCAGCTGGCACCCACACAGGCCAGCATTGAGAAGAGTTTCTATGTGGAGGTGCCCCCCCTCACAGCGCTCTCTGACAACGCCCCACTGGAATTCTACATCACTGGAAACGGCGAAGACTATCTAGATCTGAACAACACGATCATCTACCTGACTTGTAAAATTACTAAGCATGATGGCACTGATCTGGCCCTGGATGATCGGGTGGGCCTGGTAAATTACCCCGTGGCCTCCCTTTTCAGCCAGGTCGACATCACAATCGGTGACAGACTTATTAGCCAGAGCAACAAATGTTATCCATACAGGGCTATTATAGAATCCATTCTCAACTACAGTGAAAGCACTTTGAACACACAGTACTCAGCAGGCCTTTTTGTCAAGGACACAGCCGGCCAGCATGAAGTAACCGCACTGAACAGGGCAAACCTGGGGTTCAGAAATAGAGTGGCCTATACAGCAGGAAGCCGAAAACTAGAATTGTTGGGTTGTATTCATGCAGACATGTTTTTTCAAGACAAATTAATGCTGAACGGCGTTGATATCAAAATTAAACTCACCCGTAACAGAGAAGCGTTCTGCCTCATGAGCAACGTTGAGGATTTCAAGCTTTCAGTTTTCTTAGCAGCTTTGTTTGTGAAGAGGGTCCGGGTGGCTGTCAGGCTGGGTCACGCCGATGCGCTGCAGGTGGCTAATGCTAATTCTGGGACAATTGCCTAAAATAATAGTAATTGGTTTTGTGGTTAATGCCGCATTCAGTGGTGACGTTACACTAAACCCCTTCAACTTTAAACATTGTGATATTAATTTCCTGGCCCTGTATGCAGATGGGGAGCAGATCCCTACTAAACCTCTGCAACCGGATTTCGCAAATGATAACTGTGTCCGGAAGTACTTTAACCTGGTGGAAACAGCCGGAAAGTGCCTCAAAGACAAGCCTCTGGTAGTGGACCATAAGGAGTTTGCCAGAGGTTACACCCTGTTTGCATTTAACCTCAGCCCGGATCAAGAGTGCACCGGGCACTATTCGCTCATAAAAACAGGGAACCTGAGAGCAGAAATTCATTTTGCCCAGCCATTACCAACCACCGTGAACATGATAGTGTATGCTGTTTTTGACAACATTGTTGAAATTAACATGAGACGACTACAGTTGAAAAACGATTGCCTTGTGGCTTTCACTAAACTGGTCATGGATACGCAACAGATTGGGGCCATCATGTCTAAGGACAGTTACACAAGAGACTATTTTCTGGGTGTGTTTCCATCTGATAAGCTCCCCAAACGGTCAGGAGTCCATAGGCCGGTCTGTTTCGTCATCAACACACATCCGCATGACCGACCCGGGGAGCACTGGCTCGCTATCTATCTAGGAGGAGATGGGAAGGCCGAATTCTTTGATTCTAACGGATTCCCCCCCAATGCTTCTTTTTTCCCTAAATCAATCATGCGTTTTTTAAACACAAATACAGTGTTAACAGTGTATAACTCCAGACAATTGCAGGATGCTTTATCCACAACATGTGGAAACCACTGTGTGTATTTTTTACAACAGCGTTTATAATCAGATATTGGATTTGTTTTCTGAATATTTAATTAGTAATGACAACATGGTAATGCAGTTTGTGAAAAGTTATAACAGGAGAACGAGACCTATGTATTTGTTTAAGCTCATGTAAATGAGAATTGTCAGATGTGTAACCGAATGCATGATTTTAGGATGTCATAATTGCTAAATCAGTCATGAACAGAAATAAACAATGTTAGAACAGTGTATGAATAATGCTATAGATGCTATAGAATGATAGAATAATGCTTGTGTGTTTGTGTGTGTGTGTTTAAGCTTAATGACATGTGGCATTCTCATATGTAACGCCTGCTAACCTGATAATAAAATATTATATACACATGAACTATGTTTATATGTAGTTAATAAATCCATACATACAAACACCATTGTTTATCACGCGTTTACATTTTTTATTCAGCACACTTATCACAAAAAACAAATAAACAAAAACAGTGAAACACCACTGATAATGTTCTTCGACATACAAACACAATAATAATAATAATAATAATAATAATAATAATAATAATAATAATAATAATAATAATAATAGTAATACATTTTTTATTATCAGAATCACACAAGGATTAAACATTTTACAGATAACAACAATGTATGTATTTCTATAGCCTATATATAAACAAACGACAACCAAACTAATAATACAATAAATAAAACCATGAAATGGATACCATTTCCTTAAGTAATATTTTGGCATTTTTCTTTTGCCTTTGCGGGATAGCGTCTAAAATATCATCGAAAACAGGCTCTGTGTGCTCTGTGTGTCAGGCATCTGTAAAGTCAAAGTGGCTTTTTCAGATTCTGCCTGCCGCGTCAGAGTCAAGTACCTCTGCAGCACTTGTGCATAGCGTTTCGCTTTGTCATATTCACCCAATTGTGAGTTTTGCAGAATATCTTTCATTTCACCATCCAATTTATACGTGGCTATTTTTCTGGACTGGAAAGTCCTCTTTAATTCGGTCCATCTGTTTCTGAGGTACTAGATACATTTTCTCAGTGAATTGCATTTTCATCTGGTCAGTAAGCTGGTAGTGAGGGGAATGGCAAATTACCGATAAACCCCCCAAACTGATTCAATAGACTTATCTTTCTCTTAACAGACACTGTCTTTTTACTAAGAGTTTTTATAATGTGGCCACTTTTCCGAAATTGTTTAGCACTCAAGCGGATGTTTCCTTTCAGTGTATTTAGTGCGATTTCTGACACAGCCTGCACCAGGTCGCTTCCAGCGGCACACAGAATGGCCTTCCTTTGTTGCGGGTTGGCTTTAACCAGCAGCTGCAGAAGAGCCAGGTTTCTCTTCATACGCGGTGACATACTGACAGCCAGAGTCACAGACAGCAAATGCGCTCAAAGCTGGAAAACCAGCGGCTTTTACTTTCTTTGTTTTTTATACACATAAACCACCGGGGTGTCAGGGGGGAAAAGACCCGTCCTTAAACGGTATTCATCAGGGGTATTTGACATGAGATCGACAAATAAGTATCCGAAAGACTTCTGGGTGGCATCTTCAAAAGCTTCCAAAAAATATTGAGACTTGCCTGGATACATCTATCGAGCTAACGTTGTAATCTGTAATTTATCTCTCTGGTTTTTGAAAAGGACCATATATTTGGTGTTTAAAGTGATAGTTCTACTTTTCCGTCCCTGACAAAACACATTCTGTACAATATATAAAATACTGAGGTTTCTGTGGTGCACGTATTTAGTGAATCTCATCGCTTTCACCATGCCTTTTCCATAAGATCATCAATGATCAACATGTTTACTTTACCACATGGTAGTAATTCATCGTCATTAAATGTTTCAGGCAACCCCTCTATAAATTTAATAAAAGGGTATTTTAACTTCAGTTCTTTATAGAGAGGCTGCATGCAGCTATAACACCAAACAGTATTATCAGGCATACACGATATCACACGGCTACCATTGTCAAATAATTGTCTTATAAAAAAACTCTTGCCGCATTTGAGGGCCCTGACAAAATACATGAAAACGGATGCTGCAGTCTAAAATCCATTGTTCAATACCCGTAGGGCAAGGATGTAAGGTCTGGTCCCAGGACACGTTTATCATATACAACTTTCAGGGTCTTTTGCAGTGTTCTCGTCTCTAAGTGCCAGTCACGCTTAACACTTACTATCCCCGGTTGCCGCAGTGTAATGTCTTTTATTTCACCATTTGCACCAGCCTCCTTATCCGCATAGTCAAGTATCAAATCTTTTAGGCTATCGAAATTAATTTTCTCACTATTAGCCACGTTTAATGTGATACCCTTTACCTTGATACAGGCTTTCCCTCCTGAGAGCTTATATCCATAGGATTTAGGTCCTGTTGCAACAAACTCTGTAATGTGCTGATCTGGAGGCAGCTCACTTGTCAATTGACCCAGATAATCTCCTAATTCGGGGTCCCACTGGTTTGGCCTGCTTACATAAATTATTGAATCAGTGTCATAATACAAACAACGATCTTGTAATGAATCCAGAAGAGAGTACAGTTCTAACCTAGCATAGGCGGTGGTGAAACTGGCGATAAAAATATTTACATTTGAAAGCTGTGTGTAGTGCTCTTTTGTATGTTTCTAGGTGACACAGGCACAGTCATCGTCAATAAAATCACAAGACGAGACCTCGTGGTATGGGGCAAACACATATTTAAATAATTCGTTGGGGTCACTCACAATACTGGTGTTTTGTAAATCGGGTCGTTGTCCAAATTTCCCCATAAAGAATTCAAAAACAGTTTTGAAATCTGTCTTTTGGCCGGATTCTTAGTAATGTTGTAATGGTCCAAGTGTACCCACTCTCTGTCATAATACTCTCTGATGTAGCGTTTACGGTCTGTGTCATTTTTGCACCACTGGGGGTAGCCTGAAGCTTCTTGTTCGCCTTTTAAATGCGTTTTAATATAGTCACTAAACAACGTGTTGGTCGAGTGCTTAAAGTGCCAGATCTCGTATATTTCTGCTATTCTGTAACCCTTATCTATAGCAGCCAGCAGCTCTGGTGTGCACCAGACACCGTTAAGCGCTCTCTGCTCATCAGTGTGTGTGCAGGGGGAGCCCTGCTGGGTGTCAGCGCACGTCCGACAGAGTGTAAAGAACAGTTTTTTACCAACTCTGGTGGGTAGCACAGGGAAAAACAACCTTCTAGGAGGGTAAACTTTGACTTTTGCGAGCCCAAAGTAATTTTGTAAATCTTCAAAGCCCTCGCATATTATATCCGGGTGACCAACGGGGTACAATTTGGTTTTATTTACAAACGGGTACAGACTGGTGAAATCATAGTAACGGAGTTCCTCGCCAGATTTTGGTTGATAATACAGGGTCACTGCATTCGTCCTCCCAACGAATAGAGACTCCCTGGGGTCTAAAGGCGCTGGTAACTGTGATTCGGAAGTAAATGCCCTAACATCCTGGTCTTCATTCAGCATTGTCTTCCATTTGTGTTCCCACATCACTAACATCAAACCCTTGTAATTTTAAGAATTCGGTTTTATACATTGTCTTTTGATAGAGTCAGCTGAATGTTGTTTTTGTCACAGTTAACGTCATTTTCGCTATAACAGGTATCGCAACCATGAAAAAAATATCCATGGTACTCAAAAGCAGTGTACACACCGTTTATTACTGCAAAACCATCTAGATAGTACGGGCCAAATTTACGCTCACCACCCGGCTTTAGTGCGTGTTGTATACTGATGTTGTCTGTGTGTTCAGTATACAGGAGCCACTGAATAGCGGGGGTCGAGAACCGCTTTTTCTGGCTGTGATAATTCTCGTGCGGGACTAATGCTATGGTCTGCGGTCTGAGAAACATGTACCGGTACATGGTCATACACACTGAGGCTATTGTGATGTACTGAAATGGGTCAAGACTGACTTTAATCAGGTCTGAATCAGGGTCAGACAGACACTTCAGACGTATCTGCTCTGTCATACTTAAGATCTTGTTTCTAAATGTAGTACAAGCTTGTCTCAGTATGTCCACATCCTGTCTACAATACCGCTTCAATTCATCTTGGAAATTAAATTCATCGAGTTTGTGCTCATCGTACCATTCCTGAAACTGTTTTATCAGCACCCATCATGTAGTCTACCCCGTAAAATTGTTCAGCAGGTAAGGGTCCTACATAATTCTGGTTTGCAACCGTGTTAAAGAAGTGTGGGAAATAGCCTTTCTCACCCTCAAACCCCATTGCTTTTGGCATATTGCTCAGTTTCATAGGCAAGAAATTTAATTAATCAATTAACCTGATGTTCAGAGCGGTCACTGTCATGCACATAATTTTACCTCCTTGTGTGATTAAGTGTGTAGCAACCTTTTCACGTATGAGCTCTCTAATGACCAAGTAGTTATCATAGCCTTTACCATTGTGTGAAATAAAAGTGTAGTTTTTAAAACGCGTGGCGATGAAACATTTCACAAAGTCAGATAAGCAAGAATCCCCATAAAACTCCCATGTGCATTTGTTGTTTATGTGTGAGGCATAAACATAATTTGGGATGTGTGTCCCTGTTTCTTGCATGCATTCAAAATCAAAGAAAATGTATTTTTCCGATTGTTTGGGGATGTTTATTACGCTCATGTAGCATAAATGATTGTCAGGTGTCTGGATAACACTTTTACAGCGCTGACACAGCTTTTCTTCACAAGTGTGCGTTATTGGGAGAAAAGTCCGGCACTCTGTACAGTAAAAGTGTTGAACACACTGAATCTCTTTGGTGGCAGCTTTAGCCTTGTGTCTCCTGAGACAGACACCACCTCTACAGAATATTTTACATACATCGCATCTGGTGATGGTCTCTTTAACCTCAAAACAGTGGGGGTCTAAACACGCTCTGCACAAATTCCGACACATGTGACTATTTTTATGCCCATATACTGCGTGGCAATAATCACAGAAATAGCTAGCACCTATAAATGTTCTGATGTTTAAAACCCCGTAGTAATGCTGTTCGTGAAGTAACACAAACAGGACTTTAGAATTTATAGGTGTAGGCCCCGTAGTAAAATATTCCCATCCGTCTCCATAGTACAGCACCTTGATAACGACACCTAATAGTCTTTCAAACGCCTGGATGTCTGAAAAACTTTTTTTTTTCTGCATCAAAAACCCTAGCTGACTATGGATTCGTTTGGCACCATCTAACATTTCTGCATCTGTGCATTCTTTCCCTTTCCACAGGCGGTACACACTGGCGGCAAAACATAAATTGTTACCTTGGTTTTTGAAATCAATGAGGCATGCCCTTTTCGTGTCTATTATCTTGCAAAACAAAATACCTTTTATACGTCTCCATGCCCCACCTTGCATATTTCTAATGTGACCGTTATTCTCAAACTACCTTCTATTAGGATTTCGGTGTGACTTTGCAGTAAATTAGCTATGCTCTCTAGGAAATCTGTGGCATCCAGCTCCCCCAAATGACCCCGAGCTCAGTCTAAGCTGTACAAAATCATTAGGACCCACATTGTGTGATATTTAATTTAACAGCCCTTGCACAGCACCATGCACAATATGCACAGCCTCCGTGTACGATTCTACCAGATCCAGATTCACAAACCTGAAGTCTTCATAAAACTCCATTCCCCGGAACCTGTTAATTTCTTGGTCATAGCGACGAATACGCTCCAAAAACACCCGAGGCGGGTCCCCGCCATCACCACCCTCAACCATTTGTTCATCATTTTCATTATTCACCTCTAACATTGCTACACCCCCCCCCCAATCTGATTCTCATTATTATTCGCTTCTAATGCTAACCCATCAGACACGTCCAAATCTATATATTCCTGAATTTCCAAGTCTGGTTGGTTATTATTATCAGCTTCTAATGGTAATTCATTAGACACAATTAAATCAATATATTCCTGAATTTCCAAGTTTGCTGGGTGGTCATCAACAGCCACTGTGCTTAAATTTTCAGACTGTAATGGTGTCTGTGATCCTGCTAATTGTGACACATCCATACTAGATTTAAGCCTACGCAGCATTCTTTTGGCTGCATTAATCTTCTTTATCAGTACTGCCTTGATACGTGCAGACCGAGTGTCTTTGCGTCTTACTTGTTTCATTGTTTGTCAATTGCGGTTTTCAGAAGTGGCTATTTTCTGTATCAGCTCCTCTACATCTTGTAGAGAGAGTGCTTCACTCACAGCGGGACCATTCAGCAAACTCTCATCAGAAACAATGTTATACCCTTTTTGTTTTAACACGTTTGTCAAAACATGTATATTTCTATGAGCTGTGTGTAAATCTTCTACCAGTTGCCAACAAATGTGACATATTTTACTAAACAACAGGGCCCTAGAATCATCAGAGGTCTGAATGCCTGTACAGGGTATTTGTTCACCTGACCTGTCTATCTCTTTATGCACACTCGGAGTGGGGTTAGCTCTGCTATTTGTCCGCTTACCTCTTTTTACAGTAGCGGGTTTCTTTTTGACCACTTTCACACTGTGTACCTCCACATCTGCCGGGTCCTAAATAACCCGCTGTCTTTTACAAGCAGGGTTCCATTTAGGTGTCACCACCTGCTCATCATCAGTTGAATCTTGAGCAGCGTGGGCTGTCTTACTGCGTGCTTTTCTCTGTTCTCCACAACTGTACTTTTTTTCCCAAAGTGTCTGTGGTCAGTGTGTACGGCGACTGTTGGCCATGTCGTAGACCCGTAGCTTCCTTATCAACACGTCCTGTTTTCTTCAGAAGTGGGCCCCTTGACCCCCCTTTAACTGACCTCTGTTGGGGGCCTGCTTGCCCTGGCCGCAAAGCGTTTTCAGCTATGAGAAACACATAGAAGGTGTTATGGTATCTTGCTTTGTACCGTAACTTTCATGGCATTTGGAAAACAATAAATAATAATACAAACACATCAGTAACCCAATGAATGTTACATACCTCCATTAAAAGTTTGTTCTGAGACTTGGACAGGGTGGTGCCATGCATAGGTATGCGGGTTAAAAGTTGCCTCGCTGGTCTCCGTCTCTGAAAATACGTGTTGTTTATTCCCAATGCGTTTATCCCCCACAACTGTCAACATGAAAATTGAAAACAGACATTGATACCGTAACTTTACACATTGTTTGTTATTATGTTTTAGAAGATACAATGTATAATTATTTCATAATATGGAATACCTTGTTCTATATCATACTATACAATCTGAACTGCATTGTATGGCTTTGAACACATTGCTCGGCCCTACCTTCAGAACTCGTGCTTCCTGCGGTTTGGAAGGCGATGTTGGTGGCGGACGCGTGGGGTGTTGTGAGTGTCACTCTGCGGGTCGACCAGAGTTTGGTTCCACAGTGATGGCGCTGTTATTCTACGCTGCAGTATCTCTGCTCTTTGCAAGTCCACAGCCGGTAATTGCGCTGAAATAATACAAGCATATATACATTAACTATGTACCATGTACTAATACTTTTGAACCAGACAATATTACTATACATACACTGCCCCAATACCCCTGTTTCAGAATTATACTTACCATCAACACATGATACGAGTTCCAGTAGTTCTGTCTCGTCGAAGAGGTCCCAGTCAGTTGACATGATGAACACGGTGGTGGTTAATATATTGTTGAAAATGTACAGTGGTATAGAAGCGGCTGTGTCTGACATGAAAATGGGACAAACTATGATGCTTATTTATTGGGCCAGAATGTGTGTGCATTTTACATTACAGTATCATCTCTTAACAAGGTCATCTTACATTTGTACCCTACTGGAGCCATCTAAGTGAAGCCCCATTTCTCAAGGGTACAACCACATTGCTACACCTAGGGTTTGAACTCACCACCTTCCAGTTATGAGTTCAGAGCCCTAACCGCTCCTCCACAGGGCTACCTATTTTAAAACCCAACCAATTTCACAACTTGTATTCCGTAACACATTCCGGGCAACCGCCAAAAATGTTTTTTCTCCCCACCAACCCCAAATGTTTGTGAAAAAATATATATACACGAGTAGTAATATAGGGCACTTTTTCGGAAGGGGGGGGGGGCTGCGGGGGCCCTTCCTAGGGGGTGAGGGTGCTTGTACCGAATCACAGAATAATTACCATATTGATGGGTTCCGAAGGAATGTGCAGGGTGGTGGGGGTCTTCAACTGTTTTTCAAACCCTCCAAAAGATGTGTCTTTAAGCCAGACTGATTCTTTAGTAAAATAGCTCCAAAAGAGCGCTATGTATACCCTTCAGATTCTTTAGAAAACATAGATATTTTTCCCTACACTAGTGAAGCTCCAAAAGAGTTGTATTTAAGTCCTCCCAATTTATTTAGTAGAATAGCTATTTTTCCCTACGCGAGTGAAGCTCCAAAAGAGGTCTATTAAAGCCCTCCTGATTCTTTAGTAACATAGATACATCTACTTAAGCGAGATCCGCGAGGCTGTGTCTTCAACAGGGCCAAAGCTGTTACCTCTTTCAAATGGACAAGGGTTATGTCGGTCTGGACCTTTTTGAGCAAGTGTGGGTGGCGAGGAGATGTCTCCGTCTTTAGTAAACTCGGATCGGTGAAGAATTAGTATATTTGGTGGCAGAGTTGACAGGGAACTGAAGAAATAGCCTATCACGTTAGAGTTTGGTCTGAAGAATTTAAATATTTGGGGGCGGAGTTAACAGGGCACCAGAGGAATGTACAAGGTGGTGGGGGGTCTTCAACTGTTTTTCAAGCCCTCCAAAAGATTTGTATTTAAGCCAGACTGATTCTTTAGTAAAATAGATATTTTTCTCTTTACACGTGTGAAGTGATTCTGGGTCTTCAGCATGTCCAACTGTATCTACGAGAAAACACCCAAGAGGAAAACCCGGGCTAGGGTTCCTTCACGATATGATGTGAGACTCGACCGAATCTGGGTTCTGGAGGATGATGAGACAAGGCGTGGATACCATTTTAAAATGGACAAGGGATATGTCGGTCTGGAGCTTTTTGAGTTAAGAGCTGGTGAGGAGATGTCTACGCCTTTTGTAACCAGAATTGAGTACGCTTATGAGGATTGGATGCATGTAAAGGACTGAACAAGGGAAGGGGATGTGGATAAAGCGTTAAATCATAGTAGAACTGTAATGACTCTAACTATGACAGGGTACAACAGAATCATGTTTAGGAAAACACGCTATGTTAAACAAATTAGCTTTTTTTATGATGCTGAACCTATTTTTACGGATCCTGAGGATGAAAATGAATATGTTACCGAAATTGATTTCTACGCCCAGGATTGGTCAAAAATGAAAACGATCATAAAAGAATTAATGAGGGTTTTGAGGTCTTGAGGAAATATGTAGAGTTTGACTCTGTTAAAAAGAGGCTTTATTTCAACAGCGAGGACGGGCGAAAATGTGGCGGGGGTTGGTTGCATGCTGCCAAAGACATCGACGATGACCTTGTCGACATTACCCCCACACCCCCACCCGTCTAATTGTGATGTAATACATGACGTAGTAAAAATATTGTATAAAAGTAGCCATCCCTTGCTCTTGGTTTAGATGAAAAGAGAATGTCTGTTACGAGACTCTACAGCCCTCTTACGAACGAGGACCTCCCTTGGTCCTACAATCCGGACATTTTATACCAGCCTGAGCGCTCTTATCGCGGCTACCCGCCACTACCTCAAGACGAAACAGCCCGCTGTTCAATGGAAGTAATGACTAACACCACCGACTCCCCGCCTCAAGAGACCCCGAACATAGCTGCTTTTGCGGCGGCATCTCAGGAGAGCTGTACTATGGATCTATAGAAACACCTCAACCAGCGCTGAGCGAACCAATGATCATCAAACCTGCCAGGGGGCATGACGAAGGCGACGGTTTTAGACCAGAGGTCCGCGCTGAAGTAAGTAGAATTATTAAGAACGCCCTGGTGTATATACTGAATGCTCTCATTGATCGAGCCCTGAAAGAAGTCTGCCTGGGGTGTGAAGTGAATCATCCTAGCCAGATGAGACACAGCTGTCTGTTTGAACCAGAAACATATTATTTCCATCTCTATTTCAAGGATATTTACAAAAAACTGAACAAACCTTGGTTGAAATCAGCGCTAGTCAAAGCATTATCTTATCATCATCTGCATGTCTGTCCCGTGCAGGTCCAGAAAATTATAGATGAAATTTTGTTGGAGCTGAAAAAGGAGCTGTACATCAGAGAGAAACTCAACCAGCTGTTCAACGAGTTGGATGAGAGCAGCAGAAAAACCTCCGGCAAGCTGAAGGAATATTTATTCCGTAAAGAAAGTAAAGCAGAGTACAAGGAGAAGGAATTTGATCTGTACGAAACCGACTCAGAGGCTGAAAGCAACTGAAAGCACCTGAAGATGGGGAATGTTCTGGATTGTTTCTGTAACCGGATTTGTCGCCAACAAACTGAGGGCCCTATTGTACAAAGTATTGGAAAAGAAAGTGGCCGACGAGCGCCTTTTCTCTACAGATTTGACTGTCGATGATGCTCAACTTTCAAACCTGGATGGATTTAATGGATAATGTGAAAAAGACTGAGGGGTATGAAAACTGGGTGGCTATGATCGCTGTTGCAAGGAACGATGTTAGACCATTTCATCAACATTTATATAATCTTTTACAAGTCATGTTTAATGAACGGTTGTTTATTTTTAAAATAGCACATATTATTGTTTTATACATGTATGTAATCGATGTGTGTACTTATAAAATAAAAGCCGGTGTAGTAGTGGATATAGAGCAAGTAACCAATCAGTTGATATCTTTTTGTTTAAATAATGGGAAAAATTGCTGTATGTGTTATATTTTTCTCAATTGCTTAAAAATGGGTTTGTACTCTGAAAATCAATAAAAGAGCCATTTTCTAAATACTTTGGTCATTGTTTTTGTGTGCTCTTACAGAATGTCTCGACAAGCTCCTAGGATGAAGGATTTGTACTACAACCCCGCCAAAGTAGGGAGTTTGGGGGGTCGGAAGGGATTCCGGAGAGGGCTGTCAGAGCAGGGTATTAAGGCAGATAAGATAAGTGTGGCCGAGTGGTTGTCTGCGCAAGATGATTACACCCTACATAAACCGGCTAGAATTAACTTTAAAAGAAATCGTGTGTATGTTTCAGACATAGATTCACAATGGCAGGTGGATCTAGTGGATATGTCAAATTTATCAAAACATAATAAAGGGCACACATTCATGTTGACGTGTATAGATATATGGGTGGGTGGGTGCGAGTGTTGAGGAATAAATCCGGCGTTGTTGTTACACAGGCCTTTAAAGATATACTCTTGCAGGGGCGCTGTCCTAAAAAACTACAGTCTGATAAAGGTAAAGAGTTTCTCAATACAGAATTCCAGAATCTTTTGAAAAGACACAAAATACATCATTTCACCACAGGAAATGAGCTTAAGGCTTCAATTGTGGAGACATTTAACAAAACTATAAAGACAAAAATGTGGAGATACTTCACAGCTAACAATACTCGAACGTATCTCGATAGAGTTCAAGAGTTTGTGAATGCTTACAACCACAGTTATCATAGAAGTATTAAAATGAGACCTGTAGAGGTGGATAAGAGTAATTCTTTTAAGGTCTTTAAAAATATATATGGACCATTTAAAGCCTCAAAGAAACAGATTTACAAGTTCAAAGTAGGAGATGTTGTAAGAGTTTCAAAGCTACGGAGACCTTTTGTAAAAAGGTTTTGAGCAAACTTTTTCGGATGAATATTTCACCATTACAGAACGTGTGCCTCGAACCCCGCCGGTGTACAGGTTAAAAGACTACGACGGGGAGTCTATAGAAGGTACTTTTTATGAGGAGGAGTTACAAAATATTGTAGTGGGGAATGATAGCGTATTCAGAGTAGAAAAGATTTTAGGGAAAAAAACTGAAAACAGGAAAAAATATGTGCTGGTAAAATGGGTGGGGTGGCCTGAAAAGTTCAATAGCTGGGTTTTGGCTAGGGCGGTGCGGGATATACGGCCGGTATACAAGTGAAAGCTCATGGGGGATCTTTCATTATGGGTCATGAAGATGGAAGAGGGAGGATTCTATGTGACGCTGCCTAGTAACGCGTCCCTTGACATTTATCCTAACAACACCATTTCTAGTTTTACGGTCAAATTTGTAAAACCTATAGAACTGCGGGGGCCCTGGGAGGTGGGGATGTCGGAAATACAGTACCCCCACACTTGGGCTGTAGTACGCGATGAAGACTCGGTCTTTTCAATTTTGGACGTCGGAATTAAAAAACAGTGGACTTTCACATTACAAGATGGTTATTATGAAAATATTGAAAAATTATTAGAAGAGATGAACAAACAGATCTCTGGAGGGAAACAACCTGTCAGATTACATTACATTTCAATTAAAAATAAAGTTTACATGGAGTCCGCATCTACGATAAGAATTAAAACCAGCGGTAACCTAGGCCGGATTTTAGGGTTTTACGCCAACAAGGAGGATGAATTTAAGGATATAATAGCTCCATACCCCGCGGATATCCGCGCAGGATTTTACACCCTTTATATCTACACGGACATAATTTCACACCAGAGGGTGGGGGATAGTTAAGTCCCCCTTTTAAGAAATGTACATATTAAGGGTAAAAACAACAATGTGGTCACAATTACTTATGACAAGCCACACTACGTACCTGTCTCCAAGACTCATTTTGACAATATTACAATCAAAGTGAAATCGGATCAGAATATTGACATACCCTTCCGTTTTGGTAAGGTTATAAGCAAACTACATTTTCGACCTGTGAAACATTGTGTACACGGCTAAAATGAATATCATGAGGGGTTATGTCGATCCTAAAGACTATGTGACTATGTGACTATTACAAAATGCAGGCCGGTAACGGTTTGCCTGGGTTCGCTGGAGCTAATGTGATGTATGGGAGCGGAATAGGTGGACTCTTTCGAGGACTTTTCAGGATGGCTATGCCTCTTCTCAGGAGAGGTTTTGATATAGCGAAACCGCATCTTAAATCAGCTGTCAAACACAACGTAAGCGATGTGATCAGCAGCGCTATGACCAGATCCAACAACAATGATAATCAGGAGGGTTCAGGTCTAATGGTCCTGGCCAGAGGCTCTCGTAAAAGACGACGCCCACCCGGAGGGCGGAGAGTGGTAGCTAACAAAAGACAGAGACTTACTTATTCAGCGACAGACCGTAGCAGAACTCGCAAGAGTAGGCCGCCAAAAAAGAAGAAGAAGAAGACCGTTAATAGAAAACCTAAAAGAAAGTCAAGAACCTGTTCGGGATATATATTTTAATCATGGCTTTTGTACACAACATGTCGGAAGAATGTGTGAAATCAGAACTGGATCTGTTTACGGTCCCTTATACACAAACGAGTATCGATAAAAGCATCTATGTGGAGATTTTGCCTCTTTCGGCCATTTCAGAATCCGCCCCTCTGGAATTTTTCATAGCCGGTAATGGTGAAGATTATTTAGATTTGAATAATACCCTTATTTTACTCACTTGTAAAATTGTGACTGAAGAAGGACAGGCTATCGAGAGGGCGGCCAAAGTGGGGGTTATCAACTACCTGGTGGCCACCATCTTCTCGCAAGTGGATGTAACCCTGGGGGATAGACTGATAAGTCAAAGCAGTAATACATACCCCTATAGAGCACTGATGGAGTGTATACTTAATTATAGCGAGGAGACTCTAAACAAACAGTTCAGCCCCGGGCTGTTTGCCAAAGACACACCGGCCGCCATGGATGTCAAGGATCCAGGTGGCACCAACGCGGGTCTGAAAAAAAGAGCAACATTTTCTACAGCAAGTAAAACAATTGAGCTTTTAGGTCATGTTCATTCCGACATATTTTTTCAAGAGAAACTGATGCTCAACAGGGTTGATATTAAGATAAAAATGATTCGGAACATGGTTGGAATATGGTTGTGTACACCGTGTTTGACAATATTATAGAAGTGAATCAGAGAAGGAATGTGCTCTATGATTATTATTAAACATGAACACCAGAGAGCTCACGGCTGTCATGAACTGTAACCCCCACACTAAGAAGCTGTTTCACGGAGTCTATGCCTGCGATCAGTTACCTGAATTGAAGCTAAAGAACTTACCCGCCATGTTTATAATTAACACTCACCCTGAAACCATGCCTGGAGAGCACTGGCTGGCTATTTATCTGACAGAAGATCATCGCGGCGAATTTTTTGATTCCTACGGAAACCCTCCCGATTTTATTCATTTTCCAGCTACGATCAACAACTTTTTAATAAACAATTGTAAAGAATCGGTTTATAACTGCCGCCAAGTGCAATGTCTACAGACTACAACCTGCGGTCAACACTGTGTGTTTTTCTTATATCATAGAGCTAAAGGTCTCCCCTACACAAATGTTATGACGCTGTATGGCCCTGATTTAGGGAAAAAATATAAAACTGTGTCCTGGTTTGTTCAAACCTTGTGTCCTAATAATAACTATGTTAAATACCTAACATGTATACAGAATGTCTGTTCTTGTAAAGATTTTAAAAAATGTAATGCGTGCTAAAGAAAAGAAATGCTTTAATACAAAAGCATTTTTATTTGACGTAATCCGATATAATCATTACATTATAAAATGTAAAAAAAAAAAAAAAACATTACAGAATAAGAATATATCATAAAAGAAAAAATCATGTTGTAAAAATTGTGTAATACATGTCAAAATATGGGTATACATCGTAATAAAAGTATCAAACGTTACATACAAAGACTTTGCTTTTCCCCTTTCCAACTGTAAGTACACATTTATACCATTAATAAGGTGTCCATCTATGTTTTGATGCAGGTTTCGTTCTTTTCTTTCTGGCAGGGGGTTCAACCCAATCACTCTCACCAGCCTTATAGAGACGGATATTATTACGGGTGGTTTGGTTAGGGATTGTTGATTGAGGTATGTTCAGACATGCCAAAGCTTGGAGGAAATCTCTCCACCCCGTAGGCCTCCTACTATCCAAAATCTTATTAGAACTCGTTACATTCTTGATCAAATCAAACATGTGCGATCCTTTAATCACCCGACCTTTAAAAATAAATTCACCTTGGTTATTCCAGGAGGTCACCCGAGGTGTGTTAAACATTTTATGTAGAATATATTTTGCATTTCTTTGACTTCTTACAGGCATGCTTTTCAATACATCTGATAAAACCACATCTGTCTCTACAGGGTCTTCTTCTTCTGTTTCAATAACCGCACTACTTTCAGAAAGCTGCTCTTTCTCCGAAGGTAACATTAAAGTTAGAGTACTCTGGCTTTTTGCACCCTGTTTAACGATACTCAGATATCTTTGTAAGGCGGCTGTATAAAGTTGTACTTTTTCATAAGGGTTTAAATCGCATCGCAACAATATAAACTTCATTTCAGAGTCTAGATTATTTTCCACAGTGTGTCGGAGGGATTCTGGAGGCGGCAGGGGTTTTGTTAGTTTATCAAGTTGTTCTTGAGGTACCAAAAACATTTTTGGGGTGTATTCCATCGCTACTCTACAGATCTGGAAGCTAGAAGGTTGGTAAAGAAAGGCAAGGCTATGCTCAAGAGGGGTCCGATAAAACCACCTTTCTGGTTAATAGCCTTTCTCTTCTTTTTAACGAAGAACTTCTTGTTAGTGAGGATCTTTATAACAGACTTTTGTTGTTTTAGTTTATCCAGTTGAAAAGCTGTTAAGGGTATATTACCCCGTAGAACGTTTAAGGCGATTTCACATAAAGTTTCTATCAGATCAGAAGGGGCGGCCAACAACACAGCTTTCCTCTGACGAGGATTACCCTCATATAATATCTTTAAAAGCGGTAGGTTTCTTCTTATCCTAGCTGACATTCTATTTTTTAATTTCTTCTCTTTAGCACGTAGACTACTGGCCAATCTGGGGGCAGCAAACCCGCTCTGAGTCGATAGTCTTTGGGAGTTTGCGCTTTTAAATCCACTGGCAAGTATCCGTAAGGGTTTTTAGTCTGGTCTTCGAACGATTCCAAAAAGAATTTAGATTGTATGGGGTACATTTGGCGGGCCAAAGTGTTCACCTGCAGCTTATCTCTAGGATTTTTGAAAATAATAATATAATTAGCATTTAAATTGATCGTTCAACTCTTTTTACCTTGAAAAAATAAATTTTGAACTAGATAGACGATGCTCAAATTTCTATGGTGTGTATATTTTGTAAAAGCTTTCTCCACTTCACTATCACTATTAAATTGCATTTGTCACTGGGTAACAAACCATCGTCGCAAAGCGACACCTTCCACAAATTTAAGATTTTTAATTTTAACCATTAGCTCATCGTACAGAGGTTGCCAACATGAGTAACACCAAACTATGTTATCGAGATTTGTGTTATAGCCATTGCATAATTCTCTAAAAGCCTTTTAGGAAAAAAGCTTTTACCAGAATTGGAAGGGCCTGATATAATACATGAAAAGGGGTGTTGCAGTCTGTTATCGAATCCCCCGTCAATATCCATAGGGTAGCGTATTATAGTCTGGCAAAATAACTCTTTTGTTGTACACTACCCGAAACCTTTTCTGTAGTGGCCTATTTTCGAGAGTGTACACCTTATTATGTCGGACGATCTGATTTCCGGAAGTAATCACCTCTTGAGGTTGAATGTCTTGATCTAGGCCTGCAACATCATTTTGAACCAAACTCGTTAGAGACTTGATATTGATCAGTTTCTTGTTAGTGTGATTCAAAGTTATACCTTTCACCTTCATACAGCTCTTTCCTGAAGCTGTTTTATAAGCGTAAGTCTTTGGACCCCCAGAAACAAACTTTACGATGTGATCTTGGGGGTCTAGTTCATTTGTTAACTCGACCAGATAATCTCCAAGCGGCGGCATCCAATCACCCGGTCTGCTGACAAAGACTACAGAGTCTGTATCGTGATATAAAGTTCGCTCCTGCAGATGCTCCATTAAACTATAGAATTCTAATCTAGCATAAGCTGTTGTAAAAACAGCTATAAAAACGTTGACATTCCCCGGCTTGGTCGGGAAATCTTGAGGTCGTCGCCACTGAACCTGAGCTACTCTGTCAGTTACAAAGCTAAAGTGTGACACATCATGCTCTTTGGAAAACAGAAATTGAAGAAACTGCGATGGATCTTAAATCAAGGTAGTGTTTATTCTATTAGTCTGCTCTCCAAATTTACCCCACAGACTATTTAGAATCAGTTTTGATATCTGTCTCTTCGCTGGGTTTACAGTTATGTTGCTCGGATCCAACCTGATTCCCTCTTTTTCAAGATATTTCTGAATATAGCTCTCTTTACTGGTTTCATAAGTACACCATGTAGGGTAGCCGGAAGCCTCCTGCTTCCCTTTAAGGTGTGTCATGATGTAATCGGCAAAAAGCGTGTCAGATTTTTCAGAGAAATGCCAGACCTCGTACACTTTACCGACTCTGTAGCCTCTCTCAATCGCTTTATTAAGCTCCACGCTGCACCACACCCCTGTCAATGACCTCTCATCATCCTCATGCGGACACTCCACCGTCTGGTTTTCAGTTTCAACGCACGTTCTACATAGCGGAAACATCAATTTTCCCGAAGCTCTATAAGGTAAAACTGGCAAGATACATTGGATACATTGTGACCTTGATTAAGCCAAAGTATTGCTGGAGATCGAGAAAGTCGCGATAAATTATGGTGGGGTGTCCTACGGGGTAAATTTTTGTCTTGTTGACAAAGGGGTACAGGCTAGTGAAATCATAGTAATCTATTCTCTCCTCAGCCTTCACCTCGTAATGTAAACAGATTGCGTTAGTGCGCCCTCCGAACAAAACGTCTCTCAGTTCGAGACATTCAGGAAAATCAAAGGTTTTCATAAACGTTCGTACACTACCGTCCTGTTTTTTCTTAGCCATCCACTCATGTTCCCACATCACTTTCACAGTTAAACCATAGGTGTTTTTTAGAGTCTCGATTCTTTGTAAGAAATCAAAGTGCATATCTCCACAGATTTGACGAGTGACAGGATTAAAAGTGTTTGCGTCAAAGCACTGAGGACAACCGTGGTAAATACAACCGGCAAACTCATAAGCTATACGAACCCCATTTTCCTCTGAAAAGCCATCCAGAAAGTAGGGACCCATTCTAACCTTGCCATAATTCAAAGCGTGTCTGATCAAGATGTTATGATTGTCAGACATGTATTCCAACCATTGGATGGAGGCCGTAGAAAAACTCTTTTGTCGACACCTGTAATTGTCTGGAGTTGTAATGGCGATGGTGTTTTTCTGCAAGAAATTGGCTCGAAACATTTTCATACAGAGAGAAGCTATTGTCGTACACTGTAAAGGGTCAAGACCCGCTGTCTTAATGACTTAATGCCTGAACCTAACACATGATTCTTTAAGGATCAACACATCATTTCTACAATAAGCGGCCATGTCCTTTCTGAAATAAAAATTGCCATCCTTAACCGTGTCATATCAGTTGAAGAAGTCCTGTCTTTCCCGAGTCATCATGGATTCAACCCCATGATAACTGGGTGCTGGGTAGGCGCCTCTATAATTCTGTGTCTCGACCATGTTAAAAAAGTGGCAGAACCATCCCTTTTCTCGCGTTTCAAACCCCAACGCTTTAGGTAAAGCGCTCAGTTTCATGGGTAAGAAGTTGAGCGAGTCTATGTAACGCTGGTTGAAATCATGGTCTGTGAAACACATTATTTTACAGCCCTGCGCGATGATGTCGGGGGTTACACCGCTTTCCACCAAATATTTAATCAAGATATAAGAGTCATACCCCCTAGCATTATGAGCTATGAATGTGTAATCTCGATACTTGCGATGGACAGCGATATTTTTGAAAGAAACCCTCAACACATGACTCACCGGCCGCAGCCCACTCGCAATCCAACATGTCTATACAGTGAATATAATTCGCTATATGAACGCCTCCTTCCTGCTTACACTCAAAGTCATAAAAGACATACTTGTTATGTAGGGGTGCTGGTTTAACAGACTGTATGAAACATTGGTGTTCGGTCTCGGGTGTTAAGTCGGCGTTACAGAGATGACACCTCAGAGTGGCACACTTGTGGGGTTTATCCTCTTTATAGGTGTACTGTCTGTAACACTGGAGACAGAATTTTGGTTTATCGCAAGGGCTGGTGCTTTGACCCGGACCCCCTCTAGGTATTTTGTGTTCTAAAAAACAGAAAGCAGACCGACAGATCCTTAAACAATCCTTACACCGCACTGTGGGAGCTTCACCCTTTCGACATTGCGGATGGTAACACACATTACAGTACCCGGCGCATTGATGGTTCTTCCTATCATTTTAAAACCCATGTAGCAAAAATCACAGACAACCAAAAAATGCCTTCAAATTTCTAATACCGTAGTAATGATTTTCGTGAAGGAAAAGAAACAATGTGTGGGGGTTAAACTCTGAGTGAGTTTGAAATGTGTCAAATACACCATTTATCTCACAACAGTACCAGACTACGATCTTAACACCCACCACCTCCTCAAATTTGTGGATATCTGAAAAAGTCACCATCTCCTGTTCCGATAGACCCGCTGCCTGTTCTGACTTCCGCAACAACCCTTTTGTTGTACATTGTTTAAAGCATGCTGAAGACCTTCAAAAGTGTCAACACAACTGTTATTTACAATGTGGTTAGAGGCATACTCAGGAACATTTTCTGTTGGAGCAGGACTAGTAATAAGTTGGGGTTGTTTTGTTAAATTGTTTGCGTTCAGAAGTGGTAGGTGTTCTAAGGAATCAACCATTTGTAACAAGTCAGAATTTACAGAGGGATACAAGTCTATAGCAGGCACCGGTCGGTTGTTTATTTCTCCCACCATTTCTAATAGCTCGGGGGTAATCGGTATATTTGCTAAGGCCTCAGGGTCATTCGTATCAGGATCATTCTCTCTAGGTCTTTTTGACTCCTGCTCGTGAATGTCTGCATCATTGGTCCTTTTATTACTTTCAGACATGTTCAATCCCTGATCCTGTTTATATAGCTTGCTAAGGCATTAATTAAGATTGTTTGAACCTCAATTACCTGTCTTTGGTTATTCAACACTGTAGCGTTATGTTGGGTGTATTTTGATAAGAGCATTTTGGCTCTGAGCTGAAGCACTGATCTAAAGAAGACCTCTCCCCCCAAAGTTATCAGATTTCCTTAGCTCATCAGCTTGGAGCTGGAGGGCAGCTGGGAGTTTGGTCCTTTTCCACTTCTGTTCGCAGACTAGTTTGGGTTGAGCAGAGAACAGCAGAGAGCCAAGGCTGAGGAGGGGAGGGATGGGTAGGATGAGACGTGAGAGGACAGAGAGAGTCAAGGGAGGAGGTGAGGGAGGAGAACAAAGAGGAGGTAGCACAGTTGACAGATAGTCTGCCTCCCTTCTCTGGTGGGCCAACCAGCCTTTTATTCTCTTGGGGGTCGGGGCGCGGTTGAAGATTCCAGGAAAAGTGCAGGGTATGTCCCAAAGGAGGGCAAGTGATTGGCTGGGTAATAAAAAATAAAAAAAAATAAACACACATGCAACTCATAAAGCAATTAAGCAATCAAGTGATCAAAGCAAAAGAAACCAAGTGTAAAGTGAATGAATACATAAAGAAACAATATGTATAATATATAAGAAAGTGAAAAATTGAAAATAAATACAAAAATAATAAATTGGTGAAACCCAGCTGTCACCATCTGTGACATATATTTGGTTGTTCTGGAACTGGATGAAAGTTTTATGTCCTTGATTTAAAGCGGTTCAACTAAAGTTTTTGTTTATAAATGTGTTCTATCAGGTAAGGGCTGTCATGGCTACCATCTAGCACTTCCACTGTCCCCCACTAGATGTCATCATCATCCTGCCTTATCAATCAACATTCCTGGAACCCTTGTGCACTTCTGTAATCACACCCTGCTCCGGTTCGCCACCTCTCATCTTGATTCTCTGGTCCGCATTTAAACCCTTCACTCACTCCCAGTCACTGTGGAGTTTTGTCAGTTTTCAGTTACATCTCCGAGCATTACTCCCCGTACCTTGATCATTGCCTTGTTCGCTCGATTCCTTGCCTGACGACTTTGGACTTTCCTCTTGACTCTGTTTGTCTGATCGCCCGACCCTTGCTTGTGACCATGACCACGTCTCTGCCTTGCCCTGACTGCCCTGTCCTGCTGGTATCTGACCCATGCCTGTCTGACCACCTCTACCACACACCGCAACTGGGTCCCCTGGTCCCGTGCCCCATGGTATGTTACAAGGGCAGGCCAGCTTCCTTAATCATGCGATATAAATAGAGGTGAAGTTGCTTAAGGATATTTGTGTTGTCGTACCTAATTACTATTCAATGGAACCATTTATGAGTACAGCCTCTTTTCAACACCCAGTCCTACACAATATGTTAATGACTGTGTATTTTAATTATTTTCAAGAGCAAAAAATAAACATGTAAACAGATGAGTCCCATGACTGTTGTGGACTGACACAACGCATTGTACAAATGTACAGAAAATGTATATGTCTAGATCAGTGGTTCTCAAACTTTTTGAGCCACGTACCACACCTGGTCAAACCAAAGCACCAGCTACAAGTCACCATCTCAAAGGAACCACAGAAAATCTCAATTGACAACATGAACACACACGCATGCACAAATAATAAAAATTGCACTGAGCACATACTATTTCAGTGAGAGGGGTGAACCTGTTTAGCCAAAGAAAGCCTTTCAATGTCAGGGACAAGGGCAGTGAGCTATAAAAACAAATCTGGCTCAGCATTAATTTTATTGCAATACTCAGGCCCGCATTAAACCACATTGAGCCAGTTCACCCAGCGCCCAGTGAGACGTGTTGCCATCAATGTCAGTGCATAGTTCACAGGCTGCTACTAAACTTGTGTAACCTGTTACATTCAACCTACACAACAAAAAAGTAATAAAACTTGCATGCTTTACTGCTCCTCGAACGTTTTGTATACGTGCATCTGTCATTCATTTCACTCACAAACTTATTGGCGACAGCGGTCATATTCACTTCAAGCCCATTATGACTAGAGAAATATCAACAGCACATTTAGGCATTTCTGTGAAAACGATATCTTTCAACTACAATGCCTCATGGCTATTCCTGCTTTGAGATGAAATAAATAAATACATATGCACTAAAGTATTTACAAGTTGCCACAGACAGACATAGGAGAGTACAGGTGAGAGGTAGCCATCTTGTTGTTTGACTAGTTTCAGACCAGCATTGCTCATTTTGTTTTAAGTTTGCCGTAATTGAAGTTAGCATTGTCTGTAGTTTGCCTAAATTGAAGTCAATTCAGTTCAGCTGCTGAGTTGGTGAAAGTAAACAGGTTGTAGAAGGGAGATTTTGTCAAGGACTAGCAGGAATTCTGTTGCAGGTGGGGCCAGTTAGGTGTGAATTGGGGGCAGGTAGACAAAAGTTCCTTAAAGCAGCTGTTGAGAAAGAGCTGTTCTGTTTCTCGGTCACAGTATGTTAAGCAGTTGACTAGGGATCTGGAACCAAGAGACTTAAAAAAAAACAAAAAAACTAACATTTAGAATCATATGGCCCCTACAGTGTCAGGTTTATAGAATGATTGCCTTCATGCATTGTGAACATTTTCAGCATGTTGAAATCCTAGAGATCAAGGTTTGTGATCTTGAGGCTCAGCTTATCTGCGCTGTATTAGGGATATAGAAGAATTGGTGAATCAGCACAATGAGATGGTGTACACTCCAAAACCTAGGAGAGCTGAGACCAGGAAAGTGTACAGAACTGCCGGGTTACAGTAGGTCGCAACAGCAGAAAAGGGTGCGCACAACCCCTAGAGACACCCCAAGAGCTAGAATTGCCCAAAAGGTTCCAACTGCTGGACACTGAATTGGACAGCAACAGCATAGAGGGTGATGGGAGGGCAGTTGAGCACCAGAGCACCATGGTGCCCACTCCCCCCAGAACAGGGAGGTAGTTATAGTAGGAGATTAAATTCTTAGAGGCATAGATCACACAGTGTGATAAGGAGACCCACATGGTATCTTGCCTGCCTGGTGCTCAGGTTGCAGATCTCCCTAAACTAGTAGACGAGCTACTGGCCAAAGCCGGGGGGAATCCACTGGTCATGGTCCACATTGGAACCAATGACATAGGAAAAGGTAGGGCAGAGGTTCTGCAAGACAAATTTCAAGTGTTAGGAACAAAACTAAAGAGCAGAACCTCCGTGGTAGTTTTCTCTGAAATACTTCTGGTACCACATGCATGGCCATGGAGACAGGCTGAGATTAAAAAGTTTAACACGTGGTTGAAATCTTGTTGTAGGGAAGAGGGTTTTAGGTTTTATTGAGCCATTGGTCTTTCTTCTGGGATAGATGGGACCTGTACAAACCGGACGGTCTACATCTAAAGAGAAGGGGGGCTAATGCATTGGGAAAGCGTATGTGCAGAGTAATTTAGAATCTTTTAAACTAGGGACCAGGGGGGCAGGGAGCTCTGACAATGGGAGATGTTCCATTAAGGAAAAAAAAACAAGGGAAACTGCTAGTAGGAAAGTCCTGAAATGTTTGTACCTTAATGCCAGGAGTATAACGAACAAGATATTAGACCTAGAAGCCACAATGCTGGCATGTGACTATGATGTTGTAGGAGTGACGGAAACATGGCTTACAGAAAATGATGGGGATGAATACAAGTTGAAAGGATACAGTTTAGGAGAGATGGGCAAAATCGAAGAGGGGGTGGGGTAGCATTATATATGAAAAATTACATTGAGGCAGAAGAACTCAAATTAGATCCCAGTAATGAAACAGAATCTTTGTGTGTCAAACTTTTGAACAAGAGATCTGGAGGATTAGTGGTAGTGTGTTACAGACCACCCAACTCAGATATTCAGCAAGATGTTGCATTGTACAATGTAATCAGGACTGCATGTAGCAAGGATGTACAGTGAGGGAAAAAAGTACTTGATCCCCTGCTGATTTTGTACGTTTGCCCACTGACAAAGAAATGATCAGTCTATAATTTTAATGGTAGGTGTATTTTAACAGTGAGAGACAGAATAACAACAAATAAATCCAGAAAAACGCATTTCAAAAAAGTTATAAATTGATTTGCATGTTAATGTATAAATGACACCTGTCCACAGAAGCAATCAATCAATCAGATTCCAAACTCTCCACCATGGCCAAGACCAAAGAGCTGTCCAAGGATGTCAGGGACAAGATTGTAGACCTACACAAGGCTGGAATGGGCTACAAGACCATCGCCAAGCAGCTTGGTGAGAAGGTGACAATAGTTGGTGTGATTATTCGCAAATGGAAGAAACACAAAATAACTGTCAGTCTCCCTCGGTCTGGGGCTCCATGCAAGATCTCACCTCGTGGAGTTTCAATGATCATAAGAATGGTGAGGAATCAGCCCAGAACTACACAGGAGGATCTTGTTAATGATCTCAAGGCAGCTGGGACCATAGTCACCAAGAAAACAATTGGTAACGCACTACACCGTGAAGGACTGAAATTCTGCAGCGCCCGCAAGGTCCCCCTGCTCAAGAAAGCACATATTCATTGGCAAACTTGAGACGGGCCTGTTCATCTGAATAATTCAGAGGAGAACTGGGTGAAAGTGTTGTGGTCAGATGAGACCAAAATCAAGCTCTTTGGCATCAACTCAACTCGCCGTGTTTGCAGGAGGAGGAATGACCACAAGAACACCATCCCCACCGTCAAACATGGAGGTGGAAACATTATGCTTTGGGGGTGTTTTTCTGCTAAGGAGACAGGACAACTGCACCGCATCAAAGGGACGATGGACGGGGCCATGTACCGTCAAATCTTGGGTGAGAACATCCTTCCCTCAGCCAGGGCATTGAAAATGGGTTGTGGATTGGTATTCCAGCATGACAATGACCCAAAACACACAGCCATGGCAACAAAGGAGTGGCTCAAGAAGAAGCACATTAAGGTCCTAGAGTGGCCTAGCCAGTCTCCAGACCTTAATCCCATAAAAAATCTGTGGAGGGAGCTGAAGGTTCGAGTTGCCAAACGTCTGCCTCGAAACCTTAATGACTTGGAGAGGATCTGCAAAGAGGAGAGGGACAAAATCCCTCCTGAGATGTGTGCAAACCTGGTGGCCAACTACAAGAAACGTCTGACCTCTGTGATTGCCAACAAGGGTTTTGCCACCAAGTACTAAGTCAAATACTTATTTCCCTCATTAACATGCAAATCAATGTATAACTTTTTTGAAATGCGTTTTTCTGGATTTTTTGGTTGTTATTCTGTCTCTCACTGTTAAAATACACCTACCATTAAAATTATAGACTGATCATTTCTTTGTCAGTGGGCAAAGATACAAAATCAGCAGGGGATCAAATACTTTTTTCCCTCACTGTAGCTGCAAGCAGCAATGCAGGGGGCCAAGTACACATATACACAGTGCCATTTATTCATTTATACACCTTATGCAATTTAAACATTCCTCAAATTTGATTGGCTCATGGCAATCATCTCGTTTCATCAATCATATTGCCTTTAACAAATCTGATGAGGGATCTAGCCAAGGGCATGTGTACAAAATTCCACATCAATCGTACCTGTGGTTTCAGAGAAGAAGACATTTGAAAATTGTCCAAAATATGTCACTTAAAACACGTTTAAACTTCGTTGCTTGGCCCCCTAATAATATGTTAGATAGGTAGGTATGTGGGGTAATATTAGTGCATATAGATACCTTATCATGTTTTATGTAGGCTAATCAATGTGTACATTGGAACAAATTAAAACAGAATTGAAAACAATACATATGGTTGTTAATCCCAGCATTTATTTGATGTAAATATATAAAATGTTACATTTTAGACATATTCTATGGTTTCGAGATTATGATATTGCGTGCATAACGTCTCCAAACTGCAGTAATATTTTTTCTGGGTTTCTTGTTTAAAATAACTCTAACCAGTCACAAGCTCTCTGATGTCTGATTGGTTACTTGCCTTTTGGAGGCAGGACAAATATGATATGCCTGATTGGGTAATTTACTCCTTGAAGACAGACTAAGCACATAAACAGCCAGAGAGCTGGAATTCCGAATAAATTACCCAATCAGTTACAGAAAAGATAATACTGCAGTTTGGAGACGTTATGCAACCAAGATCTTCATCGTGAAACCATGGAATGTTACTAAAATATAATGTTTTAGAAGTACAGTGTAGCTAATATACTTGTATTTTGAATTGTATCCCAATCATCTGATAATGTTACACAGCTAACAGATGTTTGTTATGCCTGTACAATTCATTGTATGCTTGTATTTCTCCACTACATAAATGTGTTTTAAAGTTAAAGCTACACGCAATATTAACTCCTAACACTAATTTTTGGGGGGTTGGCGCAATGTTGTATGTCTTCTGACTTGTATTCATCATTCAGCATTCTGTAAGTACAGTGGTGAGAGAAAGTTTGTGAACCCTTTAGAAGTATCCTGCATTCATTTGACCAAAATTGTGATCTGATCTTTTTGAGATATTTTCTCTTATTGCTGTGATCAGACTGTAGATTACTCAAATTAAGTTTAATTTATTGATGTATGTAGTTTCCCTGTTCGTGTAAAAGATAAAAAATTGTTCAAAAATACCTGACAACTATTGTGATTTAAAACAAACATAGGTCTGATCCTGTAGCCTGACATTTACCAACAAACCTTGCTTGTGATTCATTATAAGGAATAAAGCACCAACTCAGACTAATCCTCTTTCCCAAAGGTAAGCCACCACCCACCTGCAGCTGCCCATTATGTCTCCTCACGGAGAGGCTGGACTCTGTGGCAGGAAATCAGTATTGCAAGCAAGTTCCGTGGAAAAAACATCTCTATCATGCCATTAGGTGAGTCACTTAATCCTTCTGACCCCAGCCTCTGCAGCATGCTAGAGTCTGTGTTTTCAGTAGTGGGCATCGATTGTTCTAGGGGGTTCCGGTGGTATTTTTTCATCTCTGGTGACTTTTTTATGCATTTGGAAGTCAGTTTTCTTTATTGTGACAAAAAATCTAAAGTAGAATGTTTAGTTTGTGTGCAATAATTTGTATTTTAGCTTATCCACTTGGGTCTAAATCAGTGGTTCTCAACCTGCGGCCCGTCGCGCATGGAAATGACACCACATTTAACACTAGAAGCGCCGAGCCGATTTGGTTATTAAAATTTGAATTACTCTGTGTTCCTAAATACACTGCACATACCTGTCGTGACTTTTCCTACCTATATGTATTAAACATGCCTACAGCGTTTTAGCTGCATAAACGCGAAAATAAATAAGTTATAAACACATTTACCTAGAATAGCCAAAATCGGGTTATTTTGACCGGTCATTTAAATACATAATACATTGTACAGCATTACAGGTGTTTTCTTACAACTGTAGTCAGATTGATAGGATACAGTGATTAACCGCAAATAAACATTGATTGGAAACGGAGACTGAAGAGAGCTCGTTTTGGAAATGCCGTGTATATGAACATGACTGATTCAGGGGCATCAATGACACTGAGAATGACAGACCATTCGTGGGTTTGTGCCAGTGTTGTGAAAACACTGCGAGTAAAACACCAGGTCCAGATGACACCGAGTGCTTTTACTCTGCTGATCAATACGCGATTGCTACTGCACGTAGTACAGAGTGCAATAGCGCAGCACATTGCACGCAAAATAATGATTAATGGACATTATCAGCGGAGGAGCATTTATTGCGATGCTATATATTCGTGCAGTAAAAGTGTTCAACTGGAGAGGCTGTCAAAACGCAGTGTGAGGTACGAGCTCATGCAGGGAAAGTGCAGAAACGTATCCTGTGTGGACTGTACCAAGCTTTCAGTTATGCAGGCTAAATATATAGTAAATAGTTTATTGAAATACAAAGCTACAGTGAATACAAGCACTGTATGTTGAAAACAAAGTTTACACGATGTTGAAAATGTTTACTTTAGTGTACAATTAAGTTTTGATAAAAGTTATTTTTGAAATATAAATGTGGTGAAACATCCCTGGACAGAAGCTTTTATTTTTAAGTTCGAAGGTGCTATCCATATTTGGATCAACATACATTTGCGAGCGCACATTTTCTGCAAGTCATGCTTCCGTGCGCGTCGTACAGACTGAGTTACAGTCGCAAATTCATGCTCCATTCGAGACGAATTTCACCAAACTGGTCAGCTCCCGAAAACATCAGGTGTCCCATTTAAGTTTGAGTAGCATTATTCTCTGTTTAAATGTAACTGTCTATATATCATACTATTAACCGCTAATACCATAATATTAAATCCGGTTAATTTGCATTGATGACGTCATATGTGTGGCCCGTGAAACCTGCACTTGGACCGTATTAGGGCCCAGTGGAAAAAACGTTGAGAACCACTGGTTTAAATGTTGATAGAAAGAGAAATATAGGCAACAAATAGTTAGTAAGACATGTTTATTATAATAAATGTGCAATAGATATAAATATAAATACAATGAAATTAAAAATAACTAATTCCAACTATCCAGAGTAGGGATGAATGAATAGTTGAAAATTCCACTATCGACAAGTTATGTCTTGTCTGTGACTGGCTAACAAAGGAGTTTGTGTAGCGTGGATTTCTGCAGATCTGCGCGGCTCCAACAATGGAATCGGTGGAATTCTGCAGATCTGCGCATATCTGTGGAAATCTACACTACAAGAATGCAACCAATGACTTCCTCACAGAGAAGTTCTGCATGGGAATATTTTGACAAAGTAAATTAAAAGACTGTTAAGTGTATATTATGTGCAGTGCAATTAATCTACCACAAATCTACAGCTGGTATGTTAACTTACTTAAAAGCCAAATACCCTTCTGCGACACTAGCAATAACAAAAAAGGAAAGAGGGTCAACAGACAAATTTATATTATTATGCTACACATACAGCCAGCTATTGCAATTCATTTTTTATTCACTGGAACTCGAACACACAGGTGTTTTTCCAAACATAGACAAGCAGTTTGTATGTTGAGTGTGGTTTGGAACCGTGGAAAATTAAATTGTTTAGTTAAGTAGATTGTACAAATTAGATAGATAGTCAAATACATTTTGTGTTTCGCCGTTATGACCAGAAAACATTGCCACAAGGACACTAATGTTCAGGCATTTTTGTTGCAGATCACATTGCTAAACTATTATTGAATGAAAGTTAAATGTATAAAAATTGAAAAATAAAACCTTTTTGGTGGGTCACTTAAAGCTCTAATTGCAAAATATTAATTTATAAACAAATAGTCACACATTTTATAGTTAATTTGACATTGTGGTGAAAAAGTTGTGACAATATTGGGAAACAGTAATACAAGAATCTGACAAAAGATGTGTGAGAGTTGACAGGTCTGATTATTGCTGCTTTATTATGCAATTTCCATATGTCTCTAATAGGAAGGTATTTTACATAGCCTAATGTTTATTTAATTAGTTGTTGTGTTAGATAAGTATTTTAAAATAAAGTTCACAACTTTTTGCAATTGCAAGAATGGTCATATTGAATTATTTTGCATTTAATGTATGTCACATTTTGAATGGTCGCCCACCCCCCTGCCAACCACTCGGATAGTTGAGGACAACAGCTGTGGAAATATTGATAATCAAAATATTTGTCATGCACATCCCTAATCCAAAGTCACTATCCATAGCAAACTCATCTGTAAAATTAGGTAAGTTAGATACCGGTAGCAATAAGATTGGGTGACGTTTTCGCTCGAACAACTAATTAATTTGTCAAGCTTACTTGCACCGTTCATTACCTTTGCAACAAGGAAAACAATTATGGATGAATCAATGTTGCATTCATAACATAATAGAAAGTGTTTTAAAGGTAAATCCTACAATAGGTGGACAGCTACCTTGTCCCTTTACTTTTCGCATTTTTGCTTGCTAGCTGGTAATGACTGATACCAAAGTAAAGCGGCATGAGTCAGTCTTGTTCATCCGTAGAAGTAGCTCACACTCTAGCCTAGTAGTAGGAGGGTGGGGTGGCTTCCCTGCTAACACACAATGTTGTCATAACATTGTAGCAATGTAATATAACGTAATTTACATTGCTACAACTTTGTTGCAATGTTGTGTTAGCAGGGTTGTGAGCACTGCACATCAAGCTAAACTCACTGCACGCTCGCTACTCAGCCAAAATATAAAATTGTTTTGTAGTGGTGGTGTAGATTCAGCAGCGGCATATCGTGTAGGAAACACTGGCTAGAGCACTGAACAGATAACATGCCACAGGTTAACAATCAGTCCAGTCAAACTCAGGATATCAGGATAAATGAAGAGGAGGTACTAAAGGGACTTGCAGAATTGAAAACAAACAAATCACCTGGGCCAGATGGTATATATCCAAAAGTACTTGACACAATGAGGGTAATTACAGTGGCTCTCAAAAGTATTCAATCCCCTTGGACTTTTCCACATTTAATTGTGTTATTAGAATAGATTTAATCAGGAGGTTGTGCCGCTGATCAACACAGAAAATTTCCATAATGTCAAAGTGAAAAATATAATCTGCAAATTGTTCTAAATTAATTACAAATACAAAACAGAAAATTATTGAATGCATAAGTAATCACCCTCTTCAGTCAATATTTGGTAGAGGTACCTTTGGCAGCAATTAATTATATCCATGAGTCTATGTGGATAACTCTCTACCAGCTTTGCACATCTGGACACAGCAATTTTTGTACATTCTTCTATGCAAAATTGTTCAAGCTCCATCAAGTTGCATCCGGACCTTTGGTGAACAGCAATTTTCAACTCTTTCCACATATTCTCAATTGGATTGAGGTCTGGGCTTTGACTGGGCCACTCCAGGACATTGACCCTTTTGTTTTTAAGCCACTCCAGTGTGGCTTTGGCTGTATGTTTGTGGTCATTGTCCTGCTGGAAGATTAATCTTCTCCAAGTCCCAGGTCTCTTGCAGACTTCACCAGGTTTTCTTCCAGTATTTCTCTGTACTTTGCTGCATCCATTTTGCCCTCTATATTTACAAGTTTTACAGGCCCTGACACAGAGAAGCATTCCCATAGCATGATGCTGCCACCACCATGCTTCACGGTAGGGATGGTGTTCTCAGGATTATGTGTGGTTTTAGACTTGCGCCAAATGTAACCCTTAGTATTGAGGTCTAAATGCTCTATTTTGGTCTCATTAGACCATAGACCATCCTCCACTTGGTCTCAGGGTCTCCAACATGCCTTCTGGTAAACTCTAGCCGAGATTTGATGTGAGTGTTTTTTTAACAATGGCTTTCGTTTTGCCTCTCTCCCATGAAGACCACTTTTGTGAAGAACCCGGGCAATTTTTACATTATGCACAGTGTCTCCCAGCTCAGACATGGAAGACTGTAACTCCTTTAGAGTAAAACAAAGGACATAATGTTAAGACTGTACAATGCACTAATTAGAGCTCATCTGGAATACTGAATACGGTTCTGGGCACCACACTTCAAGAAAGGTAACGCTCCTCTAGAGGCAGTTCAGAGGTGAGCAACCAGACTTATTCCATGGTTACTTTACCCTCTGAAATACAACAAGACTATGATAAAACAGTAGAAACATTTAAGGAAGTCTTTGGCAGAAAGGAATACCTATTGCATTTTCAAACTTTTGTTACTGCAAGACCCTGCCAGCCTAAAGAGGCATTAGAGGTTTATGTGGCTGTCACAAATATGCGGCATAGTTGTAAAGTTGGACAGGTTAGAGAGACGGACAGAGTTTAGAGTGTGTTAGGGAAGGAGTAGGCATGTGCTGTACTTGTATCTTGTATTGCAATTCGGCTTTAAGGAAAAAAAACTAAAGTGCCTGGAAAAATGATTGTGTCAAAGAGTCCTGTAGTAAGCTGACCCACAAACACTATGTCTACCCCGAAGAAACTCGTTTTAAGTGCTTACACTAATATAGCAGGGGTGGTACTAGGATTTTTTGTTTGGGATGGCAGAATGTGGCAAGAGATACTGCGGGGTGTCAGGGTGACAGTAATTGTGCATTAGAAGGACATTTCATGTGACTTTTCTCCAAACATAATGATTCCCACTGGAGTGAAAGTGTAAATGAATGGCACCTGGGGACAAATGCCCAAAAAAATAAGGAAATTAGGTCAAGTCTCCTGAGAGAAAGCTGGCCAAATTCTAACTACACAAGAGAAATGCATAATGATGTATACTTTTTCCTAACCTATACCAAGTACCAGAGGTTTCAACAGACCTCTATTGCCACTGAAATATAAATGTATTCTGCCTCTGACTGCATTCAACTGAATGGGATGGTGGGATCTTTGCTTATTTCTTTGTTTATTTTATTTTCATGCCATACAGTTGTATTTTGTATCCTTTCTCAGTTGTATCCTCTCACTATCTGTTCTCACAGATTGCTTGATCATTCCTTGACCCTACAGATATGCCACTATCTTATCACTATTGTTATATTAACTCATAATCTACATGCACATATACAAGGCTTTTTGGAAAAATAGCTAGCCCGAGGCTAACTTGCATTAACTGGAGGAAGAAATTTTGTTTAGGAACAAAATGTACCCTTATAGTGACAATGAACTATTTTAATCACCTTACATGTGTAGAGCCTAGTAGTATTGATAAATATGGCACTAATCCATTATGATTGTGTTCTGTAATAAAAAGTACATATATTATTAGATTAAAGAACATGGTAATTATTCATTTGTTATGGTGCATATCACAAGGATTAGTCCCTATCTAAGTAGCAGCTGTCTTCCTGGGTGGTCAATACCATCAGGAAGGTCTATTTGGTGGCCAGGATGCCTATTTGCCGACCTAGAAGATGGAGTTCCTTGGTGATGCTTTGTGCTGTAACAGCTCTGATACCTACTCATACTATATCATGTAATTGAAAGGAACCATTAGGTTATAAACATAACCCTGGTTCTCTGAAATAGATATGTTTTATTAGCATTCTGAGTATCTGCATTCTACTCCCCAGCACCCAAATTACAGAAAATTACAGATTGGATTTCTCTACACATTGTAATATGCTGGAGGAAGGGCTCCTAGCATACAGTGCATGAGATCACGTTTGCTAAACATATTTCAGCTCCTGGTCAAACAAAGCCATTTTAGCCGTACTGCATAATGGAACATCTCTATTCCATAATGTTATCCAGCCTTTGATGAGGCTCAAATCATTCTATTTAGAAATAATCTGCTTTTGAAAACAACTGCCAATTAGTTAATCATGAATGGTGTTAGCTAGACCTATTGTCTTGCATCGGATTAGATAAGTACCTTATTATTTATCCATTTTAATGGTTGTTTCATTGTTGGATGTTCCAGGGAACAGTTTTAACTTATGATGCTTAAGACACAGTTTATCTTGTTCCAATAAATAAATACATAAATAAATATAATATATTTGGGAAGTTCTTTCAACATTATTGCGGTTTTCATCTAATTACAAAAGTATTTCAATAATAAGTAGAAATACAAATATTTTTTAACTTCGAATCGAAATCAGTAAAAAAAAACCTCAGCACTACTATGAGTGAATGAGAAGAAAACTAGGATCAGTCAGAAACATATTGCTGAAGGAATATCTCTAAGGTTAATTAAATTAGGATACAGTGGCAATAGAGGTCTGTTGAAACCTCTGGTACTTGGTATAGGTTAGGAAAAAGTATACATCATTATGCATTTCTCTTGTGTAGTTAGAATTTGGCCAGCTTTCTCTCAGGAGACTTGACCTAATTTCCTTATTTTTTTGGGCATTTGTCCCCAGGTGCCATTCATTTACACTTTCACTCCAGTGGGAATCATTATGTTTGGAGAAAAGTCACATCTACTGTACACAATATCTCAGTGGGGAAGCTCTGGATTGACCCTTTCTCGGGACCTACTATGTGTTTGTGACTAGAATCCTCTCTTTCTTCTTATTCTTATTTAGACCCTCTTGCTGTCGCACTACAGCCTTGTCTGTGTGGACAGCCGAGGGGGGGGGTATGTAAAGAAGTACGAAACCTCGAAGCATATAATCACTTCCTTTTCAACAGCACATCTTCCCTAGATGCTCTGCATGACAGACACAATTCACAGGACGAATGGAACGAATTCCATCAGATCACTGCAGCATATGGACAAGTGTTAAATGTGTCAAAATGTTGGATTTGTATGTATGTACCTGCAGCGGTTGACAGTGGTGCCCCATTGTTGGTGCAACCAGTGGTGGAGTGTGTCTTTGCGAGGGTCAGGACAGCCTGTAGTGGACTCACGGAGATTCTGAGTGACACCACCAGGTGTAATAACACTAACACAAGAAATTCCATATGGCCCGTCCGACTAACCAAAACTAGGACCGATACGGGAAGAGGAGAAGTACTCATTACAGTTAGTGTATTCTTTCCCCTCTGAAATATGTATATGTCAGAATGCTTCCCATTTGCGGCCTCAGGGCTTACTGGGTCCTTCCAGTCAATTTCACGGGCAGTTGTTACTTGGGGTAAGTATATCCTGCCTTACATAATGTTACCAGACTCCCAGGCATCCCTGCCAGCCACCTGCATGCAAGAGAAATATATGAAAGTACCAGATTTTTTTTATGATATTGTTTCCTAGTTTTGGTGTAGCGCGGAATACTAAAGAAATCCGCGCGCTTGCCTCTATGCTAGAAACTGTGGCAAATGATACTGCTGACGCTCTGTCTAACATCACCACTGAAATGATGGCCATCAGGACAGTCACATTGCAGAACCCCTTAGCTTCGGACTTGTTGGACTTGTTAGGAGGCACATGTGCCCTTATAGGCATGGGGTGTTGTACAATACATACCTGATACAATATACTTTGATTTTCGACAAGCTTTTGATAAGATTCCATACCAAAGTTTGATCCTCAAATTGGAAGCTGTAGGCTTTCAGGTAAATAGATTGGATTATAAACTGGTTGATGTATAGGAAACAGAGGGTGTCGATTATAGGAGTTGCTTCTAACTGGAGTGAGGTTGTTATATTAATATTAATATATTAAAAATAATAATATATTATCTGGACTCTGGGATAGTTAGCAGACTTGTCAAATTTGCAGATGATACTAAAATAGGTGGCACAGCAGATACCATCTCGGTAGCACAGGTTATTGAAAGGAACTTAGATAATATTCAGTTGTGGGCTGACACCTGGCAGATGAAATTCAAAGTGGACAAGTACAAGGTGTTAAATACAGGTAACAGAAATGCCCACTATAATTACACTATGGGAGGAATAGAACTAGATGAAGTAACACATGAGATAGACCTAGGAGTCTATGTGGACTCCTCACTTTCTCCATCCAAACAATGTGGGGAAGCAATACAAAAGGCAAACAGAATATTAGGGTATATTGTCAGTAGTGTAGAATTTAAAACAAGGGAAGTAATGTTAAGACTGTACAATGCGCTAGTTAGGCCTCATCTGGAATACTGTGTACAGTTCTGGGCACCACACTTCAAGAAGGATATCGCTGCTCTAGAGGCAGTTCAGAGGAGAGCAACCAGACTTATTCCAGGTCTGAAGGGACTGTCCTACTCGGAGAGACTGAGGGAACTAAACCTTTTCACCCTGGGACAGAGGAGACTATGTGGGGATTTGATTCAGTCTTCAAAATCATGAAAGGCATCGACCACATCAACTTCCCTCGAGTTTGATGTGGTCGATGCCTTTCATGATTTTGAAGACTGAAAGAGTTAGATTAAAAAGACATAAGGAAATAATTACCCTTATTGATAGATATTTGAAGAAATAGTATTATTATTATTATTATTATTGTTGTTGTTGTTGTTGTTGTTGTTGTTGTGTTCAGTAGGTTCCCTTTGTAGGAACAGAAGCAAAGCATTATCCAGGTAAAGTTTTTCCAGCAGAAAACAGTGCAGTGCCTAAGCCTAAGCCATTAGCCTGTTGACAATTCTCTCTCACCTCTGCACATCCCTGTCTATATATACCATATACATGTGTATCTGTATAGCCTTTATACACCAATCAGTCAAAACAATATGACCACTGACAGGTGAAGTGAATAACACTGATAATCTTGTTAGTGGGTGGGATATATTAGGCAGCAAGTTAACATTTTGTCCTCAAAGTTGACATGTTAGAAGCAGAAAAAATGGGCAAGCGTAAGGATCTGAGCGACTTTGACAAGGGCCAAATTGTGATGGCTAGACGACTGGGTCTGATCGAAAGGTGTCAGAACACACAGTGCATCGCAGTTTGTTTTGTATGGGCTGCGCAGCCGCAGACCAGTCAGGGTGCCCATGCTGAAACCTGTCCACTGCCAAAAGTGCCTACAATGGGCATGTGAGCATCAGAACTGGACCACGGAGCAATGGAAGAAGGTGGCCTGGTCTGATGAATCACGAGTTCAAGGTGTTGACTTGGCCTCCAAATTCCCCAGATCTCAATCCAATCGAGCATCTGTGGGATGTGCTGGACAAACAAGTCCGATCCATAGAGGCCCCACCTCGCAACTTACAGGACTTAAAGGATCTGCTGCTAACGTCTTGGTGCCAGATACCACAGCACACCTTCAGAGGTCTAGTGGAGTTCATGCCTCGATGGGTCAGGGCTGTTTTGGCGGCAAAAGAGGGACGTACACAATATTAGGCAGGTGGTCATAATGTTTTGCCTGATCGGTGTATGTGTTGTAATTTAAATGGTCGCCCAGATTGTGGGCCGTTTCACAAAGATAAAATACCAACAATTATATTAATTCATAATTTAAACATTCAAAACTAATTACATTTGTGAATAACTTGAGAATAAACTATAGTGCTACCCCACTTTTTGAATATCCCTTTACACCATAGAAGAGGTTCTCTCAGTCTCGATGTAATGATAAATTAGAGGGATATTTACAGCATTTGTTTACAGTATACGTATGCTTTCATCACCATTTTTGTGCATACTTTAAATGCCTGCTGATTAGGCAAGGCTATTTATATATATAAAAAATAGTTCCAGTTTTATTGGTTTTGCATATTCATGTAGTGTCCTTATGGTGAGTTTATAGATATTTAATTAATAGTCTACAACTTGTACAAGTGCACACAACTTGGCTTCCATATGGCACATCTATAGGTACAGTTAGGTCCATAAATACGCCGAATCCATCCCTTCCTCACCAACTACTCGAATCAGCTGCTCATCCAGTCACTGGTCCTCTCCTGCCTGCAACTCACTCCTGGCCGGCCTGCCTGCAACTACTAAGAACATAAGAAAGTTTACAAACGAGAGGAGGCCATTCGACCCATCGTGCTCGTTTGGTGTTCATTAATATCTAAGTGATCCAAGGATCCTATCTAGTCTATTTTTAAATGTTCCCAAACTTTCAGCTTCTACCACATCGCTGGGTAGTTTATTCCAGATTGTGACTACTCTCTGTGTAAAGAAGTGTTTCCTGTTTTCCATTTTGAATGCCTTGAAGCCCAATTTCCATTTGTGTCCCCGGGTGCGTGTGTCCCTGCTGATCTGGAAAAGCTCCTCTGGTTTGATGTGGTCGATGCCTTTCATGATTTTGAAGACTTGGATCAAGTCCCCACATAGTCTCCTCTGTTCCAGGGTGAAAAGGTTCAGTTCCCTCAGTCTCTCCGAGTAGGACTTTCCCTTCAGTCCTGGAAGAAGTCTGGTTGCTCTCCTCTGAACTGCCTCTAAAGCAGCAATATCCTTCTTGAAGTGTGGTGCCCAGAACTGTACACAGTATTCCAGATGAGGTCTAACTAGCGCATTGTACAGTCTTAACATTACTTCCCTTGTTTTAAATTCTACACTTTTGACAATATACCCTAGCATTCTGTTTGCCTTTTTTATTGCTTCCCCACATTGCTTGGATGGAGAAAGTGAGGAGTCCACATAGACTCCTAGGTCTTTCTCATGCGTTACTTCATCTAGATCTGTACCTCCCATAGTGTAATTATAGTGGACATTTTTGTTACCTGCATGTATTACCTTGCACTTGTCCACATTGAATTTCATTTGCCAGGTGTCAGCCCTCTGAATAGCCTGTGCTGCCAACATTGTATCTGCTGAGCCACTTATTTTAGTAACATCTGCAAATCTGACAAGTTTGCTAACTATCCCAGAGTCCAGATCATTAATATAGATTAGAAAAAGCAAAGGCCCTAGTACTAATCCCTGTGGAACTCCACTAACAACCTCACTCCAGTTAGAAGTGACTCCTCTAATCGACACCCTCTGTTTCCTATACATCAACCAGTTCATAATCCATCTACTTACATTACCCTGAATGCCTACAGCTTCCAATTTGAGGATCAGTCTTTGGTGTGGAACCTTATCAATAGCTTTTTGGAAATCTAAGTATATCATATCATATGCTTTCACGTGATTTACAGCTGCAGTTGAATGTTCAAAAAAAAAAAAAAAAATTAGTAAGACATGATCTGTCTCGTCTAAACCCATGTTGACTATCTCCAAGAATATGGTTTTCATTGAGATGCTCCTCTATTTTCTGTCTAATAATTTTTTCCAACATTTTACAGGTGATGCAGGTGAGACTGATTGATCTGTAATTTCCTGGCTCAGTTTTGTCCCCTTTCTTGTGGATTGGAATATCCCATCTGGCCCAGGTGATTTCTTTGTTTTTAATTCTGCTAGTCCCTTTAGTACCTCCTCATTTATCCTGATCTCTCTTAGGGTTTGACTGGACTGATTGTCAACCTGTGGCATGTCATCTATTTTTTCTTTTGTAAAAACCTCTGTGAAATACTCATTTAGAATATTTGCCATGTCTTGTTCGTTTTCCAAGATACCTCCATTTTTGCCCTTTATCTGTTTCACAACCTCCTTTATTGACCGCTTGCTGTTGTAATATTGAAAAAAGCTCTTTGCATTGGTTTTAGCTCCAAGAGCTATGTTTCTTTCTATTTCCCTCTTTGCTTTCCTGATCCCTTTGATCCCTTCTTAAGATCTCTTTGCAGCTCAACATATTCTTTGTATGATCTCCATCCCTTTTGTATGCGCTATACAACATTTTCTTTCTCTAGATATTTTTTTGCATACGTGTATTAAACCATTTTGGCCAATGTTTTGTGGTCCTCAATTTGCTATGTGTTGGTACACATTTTTCCTGAGCCTCAAGTAGTATATTCTTAAAATATAACCATCCATTTTCAACTGAATCTGTATCCAGTGTGCTCCAGTCTACCTCTTCTAAGTGCTGCCTCATACTGTAACGTTTCTCAAAGGCAAGGTGTATAGATCCAAGTGCAGGCTCCTAGTAGCAAAGCAGAAAGGCAAACAATCCAAGAGGGGAAATCCAGAAGGGAAAACAGGAACAGTTCAGGGTCGCTCGATCAGGCAAACAGGTTAAACTGGGAGATCCAAAAGAGGTGGTCAGGGACAGGAAAACAGGAGTCTAAACACGGTAGGTAAACAAGGAAGAATGCTCAGAAATGTTTCAGAAGAGAAGACAAGACTTAGCGATTATACTAAGGAACAAAGGGGTTTATATACTGTGTTTAGGGAGAAAGGGATGACTGGGTAAAGGGTGAAAGACCAATGGGGAGAGGGGAAAGACAGAACAAGTGCACGTGAATAAAAGGAATGTAAATGTGACTGAGTGATCCGGGAACTGAGAGAAAGAAGCACAGGGATTAATACTCGGGAGAGAGAGACCTCTGGTGGTGAGCTGAAGGAATAGCAGGTGAGACCGTGACACATACTTTCAAGGTTTGCTTTTCTAAAATTGTAGACCATTGTTTTAGAAACCTTGTTTTTTGAAATAATGCCTCAAAGCTAACCATACTGTGATCACAGTTTGCCATTGGTTCTCTAACTAGTGTCCCTCTGACTCTATCTTGGTCATTTGAAAATATCAAGTCAATGCATACACTCTCCCTGGTTGGTTCCCTGAATAATTGAGTTAGAAAGCAGTCATTTACCTTCTCAACCATTTCTATTTTTGCTTCCCAACCAGGCTTTCCCAGTCTATGTTTGGGAAATTGAAATCCCCCATTATAACAGCCACATCCTTGCTACATGCAGTCCTGATTACACTGTACAATGCAACACCTTGCTGAATATCTGAGTTGGGTGGTCTGTAACACATTCCTACCACTAATCCTCCAGATCTCTTGTTCAAAAGTTTGACCCACAAAGATTATGTTCTGTTACTGGGATCTAATTTGAGTTCTTCTGCCTCAATGTCATTTTTCACATATGATGCTACCCCACCCCCTCTTCGATTTTGCCTATCTCTCCTAAACTGTGTGTATCCTTTCAACTTGTATTCATCCCCATCATTTTCTGTAAGCCATGTTTCCGTCACTCATACAACATCATAGTCACATACCAGTACTGTGGCTTCTAGGTCTAACATCTTTTTCCTTACACTCCTGGCATTGAGGTACAAACATTTCAGGACTTTCCTACTAGCAGTTTCCCTTGGTTTTCTTTCCTTAGTGGAACATCTCCCATTGTCAGAGCTCCCTGCCCCCCTGGTCCCTAGTTTAAAAGATTCTCAATTACTCTGCACATTCGCTTTCCCAATGCATTTGCCCCCTTTCCTTTCTGTTTAGATGTAGACCGTCCGATTTGTACAGGTCCCATCTATCCCAGAAGCAAGACCAATGCCCCATAAACATAAAACCCTCTTCCCTACACCAAGATTTCAACCATGTGTTAAACTTTCTAATCTCAGCCCATCTCCCTGGCCATGCACGTGGTACTTGAAGTATTTCAGAGAAAACTACCATGGAGGTTCGGCCCTTTAGTTTCATTCCTAACTCTTTAAATTTGTCTTGCAGTACCTCTGTCCTATGTCATGTGGACCATGACCAGTGGATTCCCCCAGGCCAGTAGCCCGTCTAGTATTTTAGGGAGATTTTGCCAGTGCCAGTGTTGTGAAAACATTGCGATTGACACGCCAGGTCCAAATGGCACTGAGTGCTTTTACTCTACTGATCAATACGTGATTGCTACTGCAGGTAGTACAGAGTGCTATAACGCAGGCACATTGCACACAAAATAATGAATCATGGACATTATCAACGGAGGAGCATTTATTACTATGCTATATATTCGTGGAGCAAAAGTGTTCCCTGGACAGGGCTGTCAAAATGCAGTTTGAAAGTGGAGAAACGTGTCCTGTGTGGACTGTACCGAGCTGTCAGGTTTTTTTTTTTTTACTAGCGACTCTAGACAACAGCTTGTTCTCATCAGAATCTGAGACATTGAGATAAGATCGCCAGCCTGCACGTCGTTAAACCAGTCTACCACGGGGACACCGGCAGTGCTGTAGCCAACCATAAATCAAACAGACTGTCTCTCTCTCTCTCTCTCTCTCTCTCTCTCTCTCACACACAGACACACACACACACACACCCCTAAAGGATTATTAGGAACACCTGTTCAATTTCTCATTAATGCAATTATCTAACCAACCAATCACATGGCAGTTGCTTCAATGCATTTAGGGGTGTGGTCCTGGTCAAGACAATCTCCTGAACTCCAAACTGAATGTCTGAATGGGAAAGAACGGTGATTTAAGCAATTTTGAGCGTGGCATGGTTGTTGGTGCCAGACGGGCCGGTCTGAGTATTTCACAATCTGCTCAGTTACTGGGATTTTCACGCACAACCATTTCTAGGGTTTACAAAGAATGGTGTGAAAAGGGAAAAACATCCAGTATGCGGCAGTCCTGTGGGCGAAAATGCCTTGTTGATGCTAGAGGTCAGAGGAGAATGGGCCGACTGATTCAAGCTGATAGAAGAGCAACTTTGACTGAAATAACCACTCGTTACAACCGAGCTATGCAGCAAAGCATTTGTGAAGCCACAACACGTACAACCTAGAGGCGGATGGGCTACAACAGCAGAAGACCCCACCGGGTACCACTCATCTCCACTACAAATAGGAAAAAGAGGCTACAATTTGCACAAGCTCACCAAAATTGGACAGTTGAAGACTGGAAAAATGTTGCCTGGTCTGATGAGTCTCGATTTCTGTTGAGACATTCAGATGGTAGAGTCAGAATTTGGCGTAAACAGAATGAGAACATGGATCCATCATGCCTTGTTACCACTGTGCAGGCTGGTGGTGGTGGTGTAATGGTGTGGGGGATGTTTTCTTGGCACACTTTAGGCCCCTTAGTGCCAATTGGGCATCGTTTAAATGCCACGGCCTACCTGAGCATTGTTTCTGACCATGTCCATCCCTTTATGACCACCATGTACCCATCCTCTGATGGCTACTTCCAGCAGGATAATGCACCATGTCACAAAGGTCGAATCATTTCAAATTGGTTTCTTGAACATGACAATGAGTTCACTGTACTAAACTGGCCCCCACAGTCACCAGATCTCAACCCAATAGAGCATCTTTGGGATGTGGTGGAACGGGAGCTTCGTGCCCTGGATGTGCATCCCACAAATCTCCATCAACTGCAAGATGCTATCCTCTCAATATGGGCCAACATTTCTAAAGAATGCTTTCAGTTGAATCAATGCCACGTAGAATTAAGGCGAAAGGGGGTCAAACACAGTATTAGTATGGTGTTCCTAATAATCCTTTAGATGAGTGTATATACATACACCAATCAGCCATAACATTATGACCACCTGCCTAATATTGTGTAGGTCCCCCTTTTGCCGCCAAAACAGCCTTGACTCATCGAGGCATGGACGTGCCAATTGTAGGCGCTTTCGGCAATGGACAGGGGTCAGCATGGGCACCCTGACTGGTCTGCGGCTACGCAGCCCCATACGCAACAAACTGTGATGCACTGTGTGTTCTGACACCTTTCTATCAGAACCAGCATTGACTTTTTGTTCTGTTGGATTGGACCACACGGGCCAGGCTTCGCTCCCCACGTACATCAATGAGCCTTGGCCGCCCATGACCCTGTCGCCGGTTCACCATTTTTCCTTCCTTGTACCACTTTTGAAGGGTTCTGACCACTGCAGACCAGGAACACCCCACAAGAGCTGCAGTTTTGGAGATGCTCTGACCTAGTCGTCTAGCCATCACAATTTGGCCCTTGTCAAAGTCACACATCAACTTTGAGGACAAAATGTTCACTTGCTGCCTAATATATCCCACCCACTGACAGGTGCCATGATAACGAGATTATCAGTGTTATTCACTTCACCTGTCAGTGGTCATAATCTTATGGTTGATCGGTGTGTGTGTGTGTATTTATATATATATATATATATATATACACATATACACATATACATATACATATACACACACATACTACATTTTACTGTGTAGTAGTAGATTATATTGTCTATTTGGCTTTCCAATTCTTTTAATTTCATCTATGTTCAGGGTATCTGAGCACAAATGTTTTACACAGCCTCATGGTGAGAAAACCGCTTCTAAAACAGTCAAGATCTCTAGACATTTCTCATTATTACTAAGTAGCTCTGTGTGAAGAAAACACTTATTTAATAGATGTTCTCTTTTCATTATTACTCTTTCTTTCTTTCTTTTTCTTTCTTTATTTTTTCTCCCTAAGGACTCTGGTTTCTTTTCATTCTTTATGTATTTTGTTATTTCTTATTATTTTTACATTTTATACTTGGATGTTGAGATCTGGGGTCTTTGGATGTGTTTGGGGAAAATGACTTGTTCCTCTTAAACTACCCATAGCCCCCACCGCTTCTACAGAGCGATATCTCTTGACACATTCCGCTCTAAATGGGCCCTGTAACATCACCTCAAATGTAATCAGAACCCGTCCAGCCGTGATGCCAGACAAATTCAACATCAACAAATGCCCTGAAACTCTACCCTTGGTACTCTGCTTCTTCAGTACCCTGTAAACCCCGCCCACAAATATGCTAATGTTCAGCGAAGACATCTCCTCACCATACCCACTAGCTCAAAAGCACCGCACCAACAAACCCTCGTCCATTTTAAAGCGGTAAACCCTTTGGACGTGTTGAAGAGAGAGCCTCGCATCAATCACATAGATCCATGATCCATACACAATGTTGTATTCCTAGATTTGGGGTCCGCGGGCAACTTCATACACCGGACACCAGTGAACAGACTCCACAATTCCACTCTCACCCTGTGTTCCTCCACTTTGTATCAAAGCCATAAATAACCAACCCATTGGTTCCAGACAAGTTTCACAACAAACAATCCCCATCACTCTTCACATCAGCTTACTACATACTGAACGAATACGTTTCCTGGTTATCGACTACCCCGGAGCTGATACCTTCCATGGACTCCCATTGCTCACTCATCATAATCCGATTGTTTCCTGGACAGAAGGTGACATACTATCCTGGCAGCATCACTGTTTTTCCCGCTGTAGTGGTTAGTGGAGTAGTGGTTAGGGCTCTGGACTCACAGGGTCATGGGTTCAATCCCAGATGGGGGCACTGCTGTTGTATCCTTGAGCAAGGTCCTTTACCTAGATTGCACCAGTAAATGCCCAGCTGTATAAATGGTTAAATGTAAAAAATAATGTGAAATAACAATTGTAAGTTAACAATTGTAAGGGTGTCTGCTAAGAAATCAAGTAATAAATAAACTCATGTTGAGACTCCTTTCAACACCCATGGAAATACTTTCAGAATATCAAGACCTGGCTGCCGTATTCAACAAAATTCATTACACCATCCAGAGGTCGCATCTGTCCACTTTCCCTCCTGGAAACCCAATCCATGGAAGATTACATCAAGGAGGCTCTGACCCAGGGAATTATTCTGTTCTTCCACTTCCCCAGCTGTTGCCAATTTCATCTTTCTTACCAAGAAGGATGGTGGACTTTGGCCCTGTATTGATTACAGAGGACTCAACTCTATCACCATCAAATACCACTACCCACTGCCCCTTGTGCCCGCTGCCCTGGAACAGGTGAGGGGAGTGCGTTACTTCACCAAACTCGATTTACGCAGCTCCTACAATCTCATCTGGATTTGGGAGGGGGTTGATTGGAACACTGCATTCAAAGTCGACACAATGAATATCTAGTTATGTCTTACAATCTTTCAGGCATTTGTAAATGAGGTGCTGAGGCAATATCTCAATTGGTTTGTTCTTGTCTATATCGCCAATGTAGGAGAATATATTAGGATATCATCTGAACACATCTCCCCATGTTCGCCAAGTCTCACAATGTCTCTTGCAAAATTAGCTTTATGTCAAGATAGAGAAATGCACATTCCACCAACAACACATTGAATTCCTGGGTTATTTCACTGACTCTCATGGTGTCCATATGAATCTAGACACAATAAAAGCTGTCACCGCCTGGCCTCAGCCTCAGACTGTCAAAGAGCTCCAAAGATTCTTGGGTTTTGAAAACTTTTATCAGCGCTTAATTCGAAACTTTAGCTCCGTCGCCTCACCTTTAACTTCCTTGCATAGAGGGTCCACTCATATACTCTCCTGGTCCAACACTGCTACCACCACTTTTGACTGACTGAAAATGCTTTTCACTACTGCACCCATCCTTAAGCATCCCGATCCTTCTTTCCCATTAATTCTAGAAGTGGACTCTTCAGAATCTGGAGTCGGAGCCGTTCTCTCTCAAAGATATGGGTCCCCATCTAAACTTTACCCCTGCCCTTTCTTCTGTAGGAAACTCTACTGCAGAGAGAAACTATGACATTGGAAACCATGGCAATCACACTGGTCCCAACATCCTTTTTAAATCCTCACCGTGCAGCTAAACACTTAATGGGCTCAATGGGCTTTGTTCTTTACAAGGTTTAATTTCACACTCAGTTACCACCCCAGATCAAAGCGGATGCTCTGTCCAGACAGTTCAACACCCATACCAATACTATGAGCACTGAACCTATATTACCACCCACCTGCATCATAGCTCCTATTAAGTGGGATATCATGGATCACATTCAATGGGCTTTGGCTGTCAATCCAGCTCCTCCTCAGTGTCCAGCCTCTTGCACTTATGTTCCTTCTACAGTACAGCCACAGGTTCTGTGATGGTTACATGCATCTCCAGCAGCAGGACACCCCGGAGTTCAGGGCACCAGAATGATTCTGCTAGCCCTCTTTGATTTTGGATGTCACTTTGCCTGTCAATCATGTGCACAGTCTAAATCTTCCATCTACCATCATTGGAGACCAGCCCCCCGGTATCAGCCAGGACAACAGTTATGGCTCTTGACCCAGGACATCAAAAACTACTCTCGTTTCATTGGGAAATTCAAAATCCTGTGCCAGATAAATCGGTTTTCTTTTAGATTATAACTCTAGTTGAAATATAGTTAAAATCCAAGTTTTGCAAAACAGGTGATTACATTATTTAACTATGAAGCAGGAAACCTCCTAATAGACTATGCGTACAGTCTTCCAAACCTAGCACTTTCACTCAGCCCTATTTTTGCCTGGTTGCCTGGTTGGACTTCTTAGAATCTTAGAGCCATCACAATCTGGAACAAACTACCCAGCGATGTGATTAAAGCTGACATTTTTGGAACATTTAAAAATAGACTGGATAGGATCCTTGGATCACTTAGTTTTTAATGGACACCAAATGAGCACGATGAGTTGAATGACCTCCTCTCGTTTGTTAACTTTATGTTCTTAGACACACAAATGAAACTAGACAACCTGTACCATAATATTAGTTGATCATGATTAGACAAACTATATTACAGTACTACCAAGTTTGTTTAACATACAAAAAAATGTGTTTTTAAAAAACTGAACTTTTTGCCTTTTTCCTCCATTAAAGTCTAAGGGACACATTATATCTTATATCTTATGTTGAAATACCACTCACATTGAAACTTATAGAAGTTGTTTGGTGAAAATAGCATAAGAAATTAAGGAACAATGTACATTTAAAAGAGCCTAGCCTATGTGGAAAAGTTTAGAGAAAATGTGTACCACAAAATACATGCAAAAGGGAAGTTTCTCCATGAAGTTGGCACCCCATGTGTTCAGAATATGAATACAAATATTTGAGAGCATTGGAGAGCTGCCTCACACTATTCAGCCACAGCTCAGCTTTACAACTGGTCCATTTTCAAAGACTTTTGGAACTGATGGCGGCCCCCTCTAGAATTCTACCCCTTGGACTAATTCAAATGAGTCCAAGGGGTAGCCACTCTGGGTAAACGCCTACAAGCTACACTCAACAAAACACAGACATCACTGCCTAGCTGTGACTCCGAGATGCAGGAGGACACTGGCCTGGTGGCAAAACCATGACAACCAAAGACTGGGGTCCCCCATGGGCTGCCCTCACAGAAGGGAAGTCATCACCACGGACGCCTCCAGCTGAGGATTAACTTGGAATCGGAGTAAAGGGGACGTGGAGCAGTCTCTGATCGTCCACCCAAATCAATGCACAGGAGCTACAGGCAGTGTCACTGGCACTGCATCACTTTCAGTAAGCATGTCTTAGTTCGCACAGACAACATGACAGTAGTAGCAGGATAAGTACTGCCCCTTGAGACACCGAGCAAAAAGTGTAACACGGTCACTTTTAGTGTTCATTTTGTTGATTTATGATGTTATTCTTCACTTTATTTTTGCACTTTTATTCACCGATTGTTTTTTTTATTTAATTTGTTACATTTTTGAATTGGGGATTGGGTTCACCTGGGGATAGTTGTGAACAGCAATTTGAATGAGTTGGAAAGAGCAGGATTGGCTGAAAAGAACTGGCTCTGCCCCTGAACACACCTAGCAGGGTTTAAAAGGCAAATCCACTCCAGTTAGTGGAAGCTGCCTGTCTGAGACTGGTTGGTTTGGGGTTATACAGGGTTTTGTGTGGGTTTTAACTGACAAATATCTTGGAAGCTGCCTGTCTGAGACTGCATGTTTTATATTGAAGGTTCTTGGTTCCTGTCCTGGCTGTGTTGCTGTGTCGCTGTGTTGCTCTCTTATACTGTGAGCCTTCACATGTGTGCTGAGTCCTGCTGATCCCGCTTTGACCCATGCCCTACAGTGGAAAGAGCAAGCCATAAGAAGAGAAGAGACCATTGGACTGAACTCTGTCAGGACGGTGGACAGGCAGGCTGGAACCAAAGTGCAGCAGCTCTTTTATATCTTTTAATTGCTTTTACTCTTTTAACTGGTTTTATTTTACTTGTCTTAGCCTTTTGTCTTTTTAGTTAATTAGGGAGAACTATGGTACTGTTTACCTCTAGTGCTCCCTAGCACCCCTGCCTGTAGTGGGGGGTACTACATAGCACACCAGTATCTGTAGTCAGATTTGGTGACATAATTGGGAAAACTAAATAGGCTAAAAGCATAGTATAGCTGGGGCGCCTGTGACATAGAGTTAAGTGGGATTGGGCAGAGATTAGGCAACTCTTATAGTTGTTAGCCTTATTACAGTTTACAATCCCAGAATTACTCCCACTGAATTTTAGCGATTTTATGTTTTTTATTTATTTTTATCTCCCTTTCTGTTCATTTGTAAACATCCTGAATTTCAAATAAACCCAGATTCTGTACCTGCTGTTTCCTCTTGAGCTATTCCAGTGCCAAACAAAAATAACCTAATCTGAAGGTGGTGCCTTCGGTGACGTAGAACGGCTACAATTCTAAACATCTTTTAACCACACGCTTTCCTACAAAAGTGTGTACCTATTGCCTTGTACAGTAGATGGCATCGAGTGATATTAAAATTATGTACTTTGTACTGATGTACATGTCACTGTTCAGTTTCAAGCAATGATAATAAAAATTGCAATAGGCAATTATATCACAACACCGTGTCCAGGGCTCCGATTGCATCAACACTTCGACATGCAATAGAAAATTACACGATTATAAACAGTTGCGACTTTTTTAGTTGTTAGTTTCTTCTAATGATAAATATAATCACTTTGATGTACAGTTTTGTAGCTGGTGCGTGATAGTTTGTTTTTAGTATGCACTGCTACACATACACTACTGGTCAAAACACCTCCATTTTTCTAGTTTTTACTGAAATGTGCGCAGTTTAATGTATCAATGTATTCTTTCTACAATGGAAATCAAATATTGTTTGGAAAGTTCTTCCCAACACTGTTGCAGAAGTTCCCAGCTTTTTCGTTCACCTTTCTGTATATACTGTATGTTATATATGTTCTAAAACTTTTGACTGGTAGTGTTAGTAGACACTGAATAAAATATTTACATTGATCTGTTATTCACAAATGAGAAAACACATCACCATCGATCCACCCACTAAATTGATAATGCCTAGATAAGGGCGTCTGCCAATAATAATAATAATATTATTATTATTATTATTAACTACACAGCTGTCATAAATTGCGGCTTCAGTTTTTATTTTATTATTTTTTCTTCTACTCATATTTGTAACAGCTACGAAGGCCTGTAGTTTTGTATCGACAGGGAGATTAATGCTTTGGATTTACGGGACGGATTTCTGTGTTTATATCACTTAATGCACCTTCGCTGCCTATCTCAGGACCATTCATGGCTTCCACCCTCCAGTTTCTCTTCAATTTCAAATACTGTGATTGGCTCGCAGTGCCATTGTCATATTTCAGATTTAATTCAGCTAGAAGCTGAGCTGCAAGATTCCGTCCTGCGACTGTTCTGCAACTTTTCGCGTTGCAAACATTTTTTATTTAATCCTGCCCATAGACTAGATGTATTTATATAAATATTTGTGTGTGTGTGTATGTTTACACACAAACATACATATGTGTGTGTGTACATATATACAAATGGATGACAAATTAAAGGAAGAGCCAACAAAGTGTCTCAGTAAGGTGTTGGGCCACCATGCCAGAACAGCTTCAACGCACATTGGCATAGATTCTACAAGTCTGTGGAACTCTACTGGAGGGATGAACACCATTCTTCCAAAAGATATTCCTTCATTTGGTGTTTTGATGATGGTGGTGGAGAGCGCGGTCTAACATTTCGATCCAAAATCTCCCATAGGTGTTCAATTGGATTGATATCTGGTGACTGTGGAGGCCATAGCATATGACTCACATAATTTTCATACTCCTCAAACTATACAGTGACCCCTCATGCCCTGTGGATGGGGGCATTGCCATCCTGGAAGAGACCACTCCCATTAGGATAGAAATGTTTCACCATAGGATAAAGGTGATCACTCAGAATAACTTTGTAATGATTTGCAGTGACCCTTCCCTCTAAGAGGACAAGTGGACCCAAACCATGCCAGGAAAATGCCCCCCACAACATAATAGCCCCTCACTGTATGGGTCAAGCAGTCAGGCCTGTATCGTTCTCTTGGTGTACACCACACATGCACCAATATAGGGTTTATTAGAGGAGCACTTTCGCTCTTGGCCCGGCAGATCAGGGCACTCCCTTCATGTCACGCGTGATGCGAGACCTCTGTAGGCTGCTGGGGATAAAGTCCATCAGGACCTCAATCTATCATCCCCAGACAGACGGCCTAGTGGAGCACTTTAATAAAACACTGAAGAACATGATCTGTAAGTTTGCAAGCACAGACGCTCGGGACTGGGACAAATTATTGCCGCCCCTGCTGTTCGCTGTACGCGAGGTGCACCAGGCGTCCACCAGCTTCTCTCCCTTCGGGCTGCTATACGGGAGGCGGCCGAGGGGCATCCTCAATTTAATAAAGGAGGACTGGGAGGCTACCGCCCCCTCCCGGACCTCTATGGTACAGCACTACTGGACCTGAGAGATCGACTATCGGCACTGGGGAAACTTGCACAGTCGAATCTCTTACAGGCCCAGGAGCGACAACAGCACTTGTACAACAGGGGAGCCGGTTACAATCGTTCACACCAGGGGACAAGGTGGCAGGGACCCTTTGTGGTCACATGCCGCTTAGGGGATGTCGATTATGAGGTGTGTCGCCCGGACCGTCGGAGAGAAAAGCAGATCTACCATCTCAACCTGCTGAAGAAGTGGCGAGAAGAGGAAGCATTATGTGCTCCTAATTCCACCCAAAATAAAGAGTCTGAACCTGATGTTTCTGAGGTTCGCATTGATCCCAATTTAACAAACACCCAGAAGCAGCAGGTTCGCTCTTTATTACACCGCTTCCAGCATGTCTTTTCTCACCGACCCGGGCTCGCACCTCTCATTGAACACCACATCCACACGGCACCAGACACCTACGTGCGTGTGAAACCCTATCGCACCCCCTATTATAAAAAGCAGGCTGTCAATGCAGAAGTGCAGAAGATGTTGGAGCTGGGAGTCATTGAGAAGTCACAATTGGAGTGGTGTAGCCCTATTGTCTTGGTGCCAAAGCCTGACGGCAGCACTAGATTCTGCGGTGATTATAGGTAGCTCAATGCAGTATCTAGGTTCGATGCCTATCCGATGCCCCATGTGGACGAGTTGCTGGACCGGCTGGGCAGGTATGGCCAGTCGTTGACAATGTAACCGCCGTCGCCTCCTGTCCACCCCCTTAGTCCAAAAAGGAAGTTCAGCAGTTCTTGGGGTTTGCGGGGTATTATTGCCGGTTTCTACTCCAACCACTGCATCACCCACTGGTATCTCGCCCTGCAGGACTTCAACTTCCAAGTGTGTCAACGCCCCGGCCCTCAGCACCTGAACGCAGACTTCCTCTCCTGTCCCTTTCCCTTCCCTTGTCCCTTCCTCTGTCCCTTCCTCTTTTCCCTCCCGGCCCGCCTGTCAGGGGGGGGGGTTGTGACAGGACGCTGTCTGTCACGGCACGGCTGCTGCTGCTGATGCCCGCTGATTAGGTGCTCATGTGCCGCAGCTGTGTTGTCCGCTCCCTCGCAAACAGGCTGCGGACTCACGGCTGCGGGCAATGAGCACCGTGACGACTGTGACGTCAGCGGCAGCTGTGCCTTCTCTATTTAATCCCTCTCCCTCCCAGACGGAGGCAGCTAACTGACAAGAAGGAGGACTGACTCTCCTAACCCTGACTGCCTGGAGCACCCTATTTTGTGTTGATGTTGTGTTTTGCTTATTTTTACCCCCTTGTGTTTTGTCCACTGTTAACCCACGTGAACCCCAATAAAGCCCGGACACCACCGGAACCTGAGGCTCTCTCCCTCCTTGTGTCCGGCTTCTACAGACTGCCTGAAGTCTGGAATCCATAGACATCACCAGATGCTGTGATTCTTCAATTATGATGCTCTGCCAGGCCTGTACTGCAGCTGTCTTTAGTTCCTACTTGTTCTTGGGGCATTTTGCCTTCAGTTTTGCCTTCAGCAAGTGAAATGAATGCTCAATTGAATTCAGGTCAGGTGATTGACTTTGCCACTGCAGAAAATTCCACTTCTTCACCTTAAAACAGTCTTGGGTTGCTTTCGCAGTATGCTTTGGGTCATTGTCCATCTGCACTGTGAAGCGCCATCCAATAAGTTTTGAAGCATTTGGCTGAATCTGAGCAGATAATATAGTCCTAAACAATTCAGAATTCATCCTGCTACTTTTTGTCAGCAGTCACATCATCAATAAATACAAGGGAACCAGTTCTCTTGGCAGCCATACATGCCCATGCCACATTATGCTTCACAGATGAGGTGGTAAGTTTCGGATCATGAGCAGTTTTTCCCTTCTCCATACTCTTCTCTTCCCATCATTCTGGTAGTTGATCTTTGTCTCATCTGTCCATAGGATGTTGTTCCAGAACTGTACAGGGTTCTTCAGATGTTTTTTGGCAAACTCTAATATGGTCTTCCTGTTTTTGGGACTTACCAATGGTTTACATCTTGTGGTAAACCCCTCTGTATTTACTCTGGTGAAGTCTTCTCTTGATTGTTGACTTTGACACAGATACACCTACCTCCTGGAGGGTGTTCTTGATCTGGCCAACTGTTGTGAAGGGATTTTTCTTTACCAGGGAAATAATTCTTCTGTCATCCACCACAGTTGTTTTCCGTGGTCTTCGGGGCCTTTTGGTGTTCCTGAGCTCACCAGTGCGTTCTTTCTTTTTAAGAATGTACCAAATAGTTGATTTGGCCACACCTAATGTTTTTGCTATCTCTGTGATTGGTTTGTTTTGATTTCTAAGGCAAAACTAAAGGCAAAATGCCCAAAGAACAAGCAGGAACTAAACTGTAGAATTGTTTGACTGAAAATGGGGGGTAACAAGGACTGTCAGAATAAAGTACATCTCTATGAGCTTTTCGACAATAGTTTTGGACGGTTTTAATGTTCATATCTGATTGGAAAGAATAATATTCTGTTCAAATACCTGTTAAACCCGTTTGTGCTACCATTTTAATGTTCTGTGCACTGCAGTGAACAATAGTAGCATCTTCCAGATGTTTGTTGTACGCTAAAGCTGTGCATAGATTGCTGAAAAACGTGCCAGGAGTGATTTCATATGCAGTGTATTTTGTTTCAAAATCCTTAGTTACACTGCCTGTGCATTCAGCAGAGTTTTGTTGCAGTATTAAAATATTTCAAAAAAGAAAACATACACGGTTTAACCTGCCTGAGAGTCAGATATAAAGAACTTTACTCAGATGTCTGACTATACACTCACCTAAAGGATTATTAGGAACACCATACTAATACTGTGTTTGACCCCCTTTCGCCTTCAGAACTGCCTTAATTCTACGTGGCATTGATTCAACAAGGTGCTGAAAACATTCTTTAGAAATGTTGGCCCATATTGATAGGATAGCATTTTGCAGTTGATGGAGATTTGTGAGATGCACATCCAGGGCACGAAGCTCCCGTTCCACCACATCCCAAAGATGCTCTATTGGGTTGATTGGGTCATTGATCTGGTGACTGTGGGGGCCAGTTTAGTACAGTGAACTCATTGTCATGTTCAAGAAACCAATTTGAAATGATTCGACCTTTGTGACATGGTGCATTATCCTGCTGGAAGTAGCCATCAGAGGATGGGTACATGGTGGTCATAAAGGGATGGACATGGTCAGAAACAATGCTCAGGTAGGCCGTGGCATTTAAACGATGCCCAATTGGCACTAAGGGGCCTAAAGTGTGCCAAGAAAACATCCCCCACACCATTACACCACCACCACCAGCCTGCACAGTGGTAACAAGGCATGATGGATCCATGTTCTCATTCTATTTTCGCCAAATTCTGACTCTACCATCTGAATGTCTCAACAGAAATCGAGACTCATCAGACCAGGCAACATTTTTCCAGTCTTCAACTGTCCAATTTTGGTGAGCTTGTGCAAATTGTAGCCTCTTTTTCCTATTTGTAGTGGAGATGAGTGGTACCCGGTGGGGTCTTCTGCTGTTGTAGCCCATCCGCCTCTAGGTTTTACGTGTTGTGGCTTCACAAATGCTTTGCTGCATAGCTCGGTTGTAACGAGTGGTTATTTCAGTCAAAGTTGCTCTTCTATCAGCTTGAATCAGTCGGCCCATTCTCCTCTGACCTCTAGCATCAACAAGGCATTTTCGCCCACAGGACTGCCGCATACTGGATGTTTTTCCCTTTTCACACCATTCTTTGTAAACCCTAGAAATGGTTGTGCGTGAAAATCCCAGTAACTGAGCAGATTGTGAAATACTCAGACCGGCCCGTCTGGCACCAACAACCATGCCACGCTCAAAATTGCTTAAATCACCGTTCTTTCCCATTCAGACATTCAGTTTGGAGTTCAGGAGATTGTCTTGACCAGGACCACACCCCTAAATGCATTGAAGCAACTGCCATGTGATTGGTTGGTTAGATAATTGCATTAATGAGAAATTGAACAGGTGTTCCTAATAATCCTTTAGGTGAGTGTAGTCCCTCCAGCTGCTAAATGCCACCATCTTCACATTTGAATCCAGATTCACCCCAGACCCATGGCAACACTGTTGAAAATGGTAGAACACCATCACAACAGCAGCTAGTAGGTTGGTTGTGGCCTTTTTAAAGCCACGTTTATAATAACTGAGCTGTGAAATGAAAGGTTTACTTAACCCATTCTATCTTTATGGACATATACAGTATGATCCTTAGATCATTTATTAATATATTCTAGAATATCCTGTATATTATTATTATTAATTCATTAAATACATTATTCCTATAATGCTATAGTTATAAGAATTTTGATTAAAAAAAAAAACAGACAAAAAAAAGTACAAATATTTGCCTCTAACCATATTTCACCCACCTGCTAGTCACACATTAGAAACAGTACTTTACACAACAGTAGGACAAGAAAGAAGCTGCCATCAAGTACTGGTATTGTAATATATGATTGGTAGATACACTGCTCAAAAAAGGGGAACACGTAATCATAGTATAACACCAAGTAAATTAAACTTCAATGATATCAATGATTGTGAATCAATGTCACCTGTTTTGGTGCAAATGAAAGTGACAACAGGTGCACCGGAGAGGCAACAGCAAGACAACCCCCAAAAAGGGAATGGTTTTGCAGGTGGTCGCCACAGACGATTGCTCTCTCCTTATCCTTCCTGACTGATTCTTCTCAAGTTTTGTGTTTTGCTAGTGTCCTTGTCACTACTGGTAGCATGAGGCGGTACCTGCAGCCCATTCAGGTTGCACAGGTAGTCCAGCTTCTCCAGGATGACACATCCATACAGTGAGGGAAAAAAGTATTTGATTTTGTAAATTTGCCCACTGACAATGAAATGATCAGTCTATAATTTTAATGGTAGGTGTATTTTAACAGTGAGAGACAGAATAACAACAACAAAAATCCAGAAAAACGCATTTCAAAAAAGTTATACATTGATTTGCATGTTAATGAGGGAAATAAGTATTTAATCCCCTATCAATAAGCAAGATTTCTGGCTCCCAGGTGTCTTTTATACAGGTAACGATCTGAGATTAGGAGCACTCCCTTTAAGAGAGTGCTCCTAATCTGAGATCGTTACCTGTATAAAAGACACCTGTCCACAGAAGCAATCAATCAATCAGATTCCAAACTCTCCACCATGGCCAAGACCAAAGAGCTGTCCAAGGATGTCAGGGACAAGATTGTAGACCTACACAAGGCTGGAATGGGCTACAAGACCATCGCCAAGCAGCTTGGTGAGAAGGTGACAACAGTTGGTGCGATTATTCGCAAATGGAAGAAACACAAAATAACTGTCAGTCTCCCTCGGTCTGGGGCTCCATGCAAGATCTCACCTCGTAGAGTTTCAATGATCATGAGAACAGTGAGGAATCAGCCCAGAACTACACGTGAGGATCTTGTTAATGATCTCAAGGCAGCTGGGATCATAGTCACCAAGAAAACAATTGGTAACGCACTACGCCGTGAAGGACTGAAATCCTGCAGTGCCTGCAAGGTCCCCCTGCTCAAGAAAGCACATGTACAGGCCCGTCTGAAGTTTGCCAATGAACATCTGAATGATTCAGAGGAGAACTGGGTGAAAGTGTTGTGGTCAGATGAGACCAAAATCAAGCTCTTTGGCATCAACTCAACTCGCCGTGTTTGGAGGAGGAGGAATGACCCCAAGAACACCACCCCACCGTCAAACATGGAGGTGGAAACATTATGCTTTGGGGGTGTTTTTCTGCTAAGGGGACCGTTTGCACCGCATCAAAGGGACGATGGACGGGGCCATGTACCGTCAAATCTTGGGTGAGAACCTCCTTCCCTCAGCCAGGGCATTGAAAATGACCCAAAACACACAGCCAAGGCAACAAAGGAGTGGCTCAAGAAGAAGCACATTAAGGTCCTGGAGTGGCCTAGCCAGTCTCCAGACCTTAATCCTATAGAAAATCTGTGGAGGGAGCTGAAGGTTCGAGTTGCCAAACGTCAGCCTCGAAACCTTAATGACTTGGAGAGGATCTGCAAAGAGGAGTGGGACAAAATCCCTCCTGAGATGTGTGAAAACCTGGTGGCCAACTACAAGAAATGTCTGACCTCTGTGATTGCCAACAAGGGTTTTGCCACCAAGTACTAAGTCGAAGGGGTCAAATACTTATTTCCCTCATTAACATGCAAATCAATTTATAACTTTTTTGAAATGCGTTTTTCTGGATTGTTTTGTTGTTATTCTGTCTCTCACTGTTAAAATACACCTACCATTAAAATTATAGACTGATCATTTCTTTGTCAGTGGGCAAATGTACAAAATCAGCAGGGGATCAAATACTTTTTTCCCCTCACTGTATATATAGTCTGAAGGTTATGCAAGGTAAATGTCTGTTTTGTATGCTTTGTATTTTTAATATTGTGCATAGTCCAGAATAAGACTGAGAGGGGAAGTAACCAATAATTTCAGAATCATATTTACAATTTACACAGTTATTGATGTTTTAACAACAGATTAATGAGGATTTAGACATTCAACTGTATACAGAGTACATAAAGCATCATAAATAAGAAATTAATTATATATATTCTATTATAAGAATAATGTTAAAGTAATACAAAATATACACTAAATACATAGATTAATAATAATAATAATAATAATAATAATAATAATAATAATAATAAAGTAAATAAATAGTCATGGTGTCCTCTAAGACTCAGAAGGACAAGAATTTGTTTGTTAAAAAATCATATTATGGACAAATTCTGTAAAGTCAAATTAAAGGAAAACTAAAGGCTGGAATCCACAGGAGCAGCACCCTGGTGCAGCCCTGAGTGACAGCCTGATGTAAAATCCATAGCAGGAGAATGTAAACAGTATAGTGACATATTATAGTCTTATTTTAGAATATATTTGGTAATTGGTGCATAGCATAAAATACCTGAAATAAAAGTTAAAATTAGACTTTGGATTTAAGATGAGTGAATTAGTCAAAGGGTAAGAATTCTGAGGATACTATAGAAATATAAAATTATGAGCATTGAATAAGTGAGCTAAAATGAATATTTAATAATTTGGAGGAGAAAATAAAACATAAAATACTATTAGAATGAGTTTTACAAACCAGAAATAAAAAAAAAAAAGTTGAAAATTGAATTAGAGCTAATTTTTTAAATGGGAATCTGAGGAAACAGTGAAATATGGTGAAGATATGAATACATAGATAACCAGATACTCCAGGAAATTAAAGGTGTGGTCATTTGGTGAGTTCCACAATGAAGAGTTTTTGAAATCCCCAGATATAAGATCCCTAAATACAAGGTGTAGGTGAGAAATGAACTATTGATCAGTTAGATCTGGCTTTGGGAACAGTTCTTCTGAACCTGTACCGGTGTAGATTGGACTTCAATAGGAGGAAGTGACACAATAAAGACATATATGAGCCGTGCAGGCGGACAGTCTTAGTGCCCAAGCAGGCTTTTCATTGGTGAAATGATTGACTGAACACATTTTTTTTGAAAATTTGTTTTCCTGAGGTATCTGGGAATCATTATTGAAATCAATTAAAAGGCATATTTTCTAAAATATATTTTATTAGGTAAATATCTTAAATTTATTAACTCAAATAATGGAGCAAAATGTATTATTACTATTTATACACGTCAATAAATATAACGAATTGTCTAGTAAGAAATTAGGAAAACAGCTGTTAGGATACAGAGTGGTGTTTTAAGAGGGTCTGAGCGATGTTGATGAAGGTTTGAGGAAGTTGACACGCGGTTTAAGAGTTGATAAGGCTTGGGAAGCTGGAAAAAGGGAGTTTGGTATGTGTGAAAAATGTGCTGCCACTTTCAGCACAAGAGTTTTGATGGCGATTGAATGGAATATGAGGGAAAATAAGGAAGTTACTTAAGGTATAACTTAATGTAAAATAAATAAATAATTGAATGAGATATAGTTTAAAATCTAAAATCATGAAACTGTATGGAAATAGTGCTTTCACAAACAGAAATACCCTATCAATCAGGAAGGGATTCACACACACACCCCCCCAAAAAAAGGGGGGGGGGGGGGTGGTTTGGGGTAGTGAAAGTGTCTGTGAGGTCAGCTCCCCACTGAGAGAGATAAGAGAGCTGCCTACAAACGTACTACTACAAACCAAGCAACATTGTCAACAGACAGTAATGTCCTGGGAAATCGAGAATAGTTACATTATTAATGCTAATAATACTGATGTTGATACAGATGAATAGAAAAATAACTACTATTATTATCTGTCTTCACAGGAACCAGCAACAATGAATTTCCCTCACATTTAGTCCACAGGTTCTCTACTCACATGCCATGACACAGCAAAGTGCATATTCTCCCCTCTCACATTGGCCTCCACTCTTAGTGCTGCGGCCCATAATCCGTCCTCATGGCCACTGATGCGTGTGTGTGGATGGACAGGAGGGAGGGGGATGGTGGAGTACCAGAGTATGGTAAGCAACTAACTTGGCTGATTCCAATTGACAACAGGAGGGTGGCAATGTCCAGGAATAGACGGACAGATTGTTAACAATGCATTTCTGATTGATTTCAGGTGCTGAAAATAATATAATTTTATCTTTCAGGAAAAGTTGGAGAAAGGCCTGAAGAAACAATATGGAAATAGATTGAAAAGAAACATGAATAGTCATACAACTCCAACCACTTTTAAATCTTTTAAATCTAAGCGCAATTGAAGGATACAGAGTCTGGTGGGACTATGGACATTTAATTAACTATCCTTTCCATAGTTTAATAGAGTGACTACTGGATTGAAAGAATTGTGCTGTTTGGATGTGTGACTGAAATGTGAAATGATATGTGATGTTTCAAGTGATATAAGTGGATACATACTGAATAATGCCACTATGGTGTATTGTATTATTGTATATGGGAATTGAGTGAAAAACTAGTTCTAAAAATTGTATGTGATAACAAAGCCAATGCTTTGTAATTAACGAATAATACATATTTGCTCTAGTTAAAAAAGGTTTTATTGCATAAGTCTATTGGGCGATAGAATTGGCTTTAGAGCAGTGCCAATTCGGTTCTAACTTTTGGGAAATATAATGATAATGTTTATGCAAAGATGTGTATAGCAGTCATTACAAGGTTTAGTAGAATAAGGATGGAATTATACAAGGAATTATATAATCTGTTGTTAAAGATGAAGGTTTATTGAAAGTAAATGTATATATTGAGACAATGAATGTCCATTAATTGGTAAAATACAAATCAAGACACTGGCAATGTTAGAAGGAAATATTAGAGAAATAAATAATAATAATGAAAATAGGAATAATAGGAGTTGTTCCTAATGAGACTATGGAAATAATTTCAAATTATGGTTAATTTGTAAAGAATGAACTGAGAAACAAAGATTAATAACTGCCATCATTTACCTAACAACTATTAACTATGTTGTTGAGAGAGCTCCTGTAATAATTATTAAAATAGTCTCAGATATTTAAGTCAGATAAAAGGCAAGAGATAAGCACATTGTTTTGAAAGTTTGACAGCTCCACACAAAAGAGTATTTACACTAGGAAGTAAAGTTGATTCAGTAACAGGAGATATGATGTTGCTGACGACAGCTGAGTGCTGTGCTGAAATAATCTGTGATACATTGGGATCAAGATTATTATTTTGAATTGTCCCTTTACTGGAAACCTTATAGATTGTGTGAATGTCAACTACTGTCCATGTGATAGAGATGCCTTTTATAAGGAGGATCTCTGATGTTGTGCGAACCACACATTGTGTCTTCAGATGACTGATCTATTCCACATGGCAGATATGCACATTATGAATCGTGTCCTGAAGTAACAGATGTCTGACCCGTAGTGGCAGAGGTGCATATGGAGAAGACGCTGGTGTTCTCGTTGTGACACAGAAGGCCGAGGGCGCGGCTTTAAAGACAGCCTCACAGCATCTTGAACAGACCAATGTTGAGGTCCACTACGCTGAAGTGATGCTTTACTTAATGGAGAAATAAGTTAAAATACTGAAATTAAAGGTTTTTTTATAGGAATCTGCAATACATTGTGAAACCGCTCAAATGATATCCGCAGTAACATATATTCTTGTATTGATAGCTAATTTATAATGTACTTTTGGTGGAGATGTCAAATTATTCAAATGAATAGAATAAGAGTCATGAAGTCCATTGCCCTTCTTTGAGATTTGTAGAATGTACAATCAAAATGCAACAGAAATATATGTGGATAACTGAATTTGTAGAAATAACATTTTGCTGACTTTTGTATTCCCTTAGAAGCAAAAACAATGTATGTATTATGTAACTGGGGATTGATTGATTATGACCTGGGGCAGGATGAAATATAATTTGAGATGCACTGTAAAGCCCCAGGAAATTGTAGGTGGCCACTGCAATTTCCATAAGAGAGCTCAATATTCAATAAGGTGTAGTTATGACATAATTGTTTGCCTGACCAGGCAAAGAAAAAGACATTCCTATCCCCTGATTATTTGAATACCTCACCGTACATACATACACACCTCATAGGTGGCAGACTGGGATGGATGGAAGCTGAAAACGCAGCATTATACCACCTGCCCCTCAGGAGGAAGAAATTATTGTAACTGACAAACATGATTCTTTAGGCTTCTTTTCGGTTCGCTCTATTGCCAAAAAGGAGGGAATGAAGACTCTGTATAGGAAAGTTGAAGGAAGTGTTTTGTGATAATTATATAATGTTTTATATTAACACTAGCATTAGAAGTAGCAGATTAGCATTAGCAGGCTAAGCAAAAGGTCAACAAGGTTCATTTGTTAGAAACTCCTGTCAGTAATAAAAGATCACACAGTGCCGAAATAACCTAGAGATGTCTGCTGAAAATTTGTTTATGACTTAATCGTTTCTCCAGATACCGTGGGATTGCATCTTCCTAGTGCACATTAAAGACGGACATCTGCTTTGGATCCATCACCTCTTCACGGGAGGACAGATCGTAAACGGACCCGGACCTGTATCTTCTGATTGGATGAACGGCCATAAGATGTTACGTCATTTTCCTATAAAGTTGTACTCATGTTTGTAAACATTAAGTCCTCACTGAAGGAATTATTCCTGACGTGGAGCTTCCGAGCCGGCTTGATTAAAGTTCTATTTGCTTTATCTCGACGACTTCTCCACTTATTTCTGAGACGGTTCTACATATGTCTATGGTATATATTGAACACATATAGGAAACCATAGATGGGCATTCAAAATATAACCCTGAGTTTGACCGTTGGCCTTTCCTTCAGGGGTCAACGGTCAATAAAATGTTATTTTGTCTAATAACTGCTTTCTGATTGAAGATAGAGCCACATTTACTATTGGACACGTATAGGAAACCATAAGTGGTCTATTTGAAAATGTCAAACAAATTGACCTTTGACCTCTCGATTCAGGTCAAACGTAATATTTTTTTACTTTTTGCTGTATAACTCCTCACATAGAGGAAATATGCATTTGGTATATAACGAACACATATAGGAAACGATGGATGGGCATTCAAAATATGCCCCTGAATTTGACCTTTGACCTGTCCTTCAAGGTCAAATTCACTATGAGGATCAATAAAATATTATTTTCTCCTAGACGCAAGGCTGAAAACTGATTTCTGACTTTAAATTTGTAATGAACATCATACGTTTACTTCTAAAATACTGCAAGCACCTTCATTTTGACCTTTGACCTCCCCTTAGTGATCAGTCAATGCCTAAAACTGCTAATATTGCCCTATAGGCTGTATATAGGCTAATGATTGCTATAGAACTCAGATAGGAGCTCATATGTGGTGTAGCGTTATGTTGGGTGTATTTTGATAAGAGCATTTTAGCTCTGAGCTGAAGCACCGATCTAAAGAAGACCTCTCCCTCACAAAGTTATCAGATTTCCTTAACTCATTAGCGTGGGACTGGTTTACATCAAAGTGACAGTCTTGGGAGGATGGCACCGAGAATGGGCCAAATAGCTTGGAATCCCTGCTGTGAGATGTCTGGGGAAGGGGGCCTGTAGGTAATAAAAACTCTTTGAAATGGACGAGAGCCGAAATCCCGACACAGAGCTACGAACCCGGGCCAACCGGCATTTCCAAAAGATGGCATGGATTGACATCAGTCATAAATCAAGCCCCCCTCCAACAGGACACTGGAGGCTGAAACCAAAATCCAATCTCACAAACTCAAGAACCAATCATCTATTGATCGGACAGGCGTATAAAGGGTAGCGCACGGCATCTCTCTCTCTCTCTCTCTCTCTCTCCCACCTGAACCAGTAACTCGCTGCCACAGCTCAACCTGTAGCTCTGTTGCCCGAACCCGAACCGGAACCAGAAACCAACTAAGTCTTTGCCGGCAACAGAAGAGTTAAACTGGGAGAAGGAGATTGAGCCGTACAAAGAATTCTTTTAAAGGACTTTATTTAATAAACAACTTTACAAACTGCACCTGCCTGCCTGTGCCCACCTGATCAGTGGAGTTTTACAGCTGGACAATTGACTAAGTCCACTGTAATACAGAAGTGTTCAGTCATTTAAATAGCTATTGAGTCTTAAGAAACTTGACCCTTGGAAATGAACAGGGCCCTACTTTCCTCAAAGACCTTGTCATCAAGTAACTATGGTGGAAAACCCTGCTTGCAAAGAGGACATCCTGTACACACCCTTGGAGCCTTCAATCCAGTGGAAAATCTGTTTGGAAAAGACTCTATTTTCACGAAACACCAACTTCCAGGAGCATCAACTGAAGTGGAAGTAATTGGACAAAGCTGAACCAGACTGCCTTTGTTCCAAACCACACGGACCTCGTGCTGTGTGCTGTTATCTGAGCCCGAAGCCAGAGAGGCCTCTCTGCGACGAAGTTCAGATAAGTTTAACAGTTTGGAGTTTGTGATTCATGACATTTGAGAAATCAATTAGAAATGTTATTCTGTGAGTCATAAACTTTAGAATGTATAATATCATTTAGTATGTTCTTAAATATAAATGAGTGCTGCATTAAACTGTTTTGTTTGACAATTTTAGAAATAAAATCCGTCAACGCCGAGATACATCTTCTCATTCCTGTTTAGTCTGAAATTGACACACGTTAATAGACACTAGATTATAGGTGGTCCATTTTTGCATTCCCTTACAATATTCACATTTCTTATGACCTGGACGTTCACATTTTTGGACAGCAGGGTAGCTTCCCACTTGGCTCTTCGAGCATCCGTCACTGATTTGATTCGAGCATTATGCAGAAGTGCTACTACACTGTGTGGGGTGTGCAATCCAACTTTATTGGCTCCCACCAATGATTCTGTAGTCTGAATAGCCCAGGATACACAGTTAAGGGCCTGCACACATGGCAGTAGGCCCTTGACTGCTCCAGGGATTTTGGCAGAATAGTATCCCACAGGTCGATAGCGGTCTCCATGTGTTTGAGCCAAAACTGCACTATAATGTGTTTGTCCCACATTTGTCCACAGATGGAAAGGTATAGTGCCATTTGGCAGTCCAAGAGCTGGGGCTGTAGCAAGGGCCCCTTTTAAGGTCTTCATAGGCCTTTTTGGTTTGTTCACTCCATTGCAGCAATTCTGCTCCTCCCCTCCCCCCTTTCAGCATGTCCTACAGTGGGCTAACTTTGTGCGAGAAATTTTAAATAAACATCCTACAATAGTTGAAAAGTCCCATAGCCTTCCTGAGCCCTTTAACAGTGGTAGGTAGGGGGAGTGTCCGTAGTGCCTTTTTCCGATCTTCCGTAAATTTGTCTTTGAGATTCTTCTGCTAGTGGTAAAGCCCAATATCCATTGGCTATGTCCAATACTGTAAATATGTTATATTCACTTGTCATTTAGAATGGTGCTGGGGCTGGCCACAATAGTATGTGCCCTTGGGGTTACTTTGTTCAGGCGAGTGTAGTCAAGTCATCCTCCAGGATCCATCAAGTTTGGACACTGGCCATATAGGGCTATTGGTTGTGGAAGCTGTGCATTTTACAATTCCTTGCTTTTCCAAGTCTTTAATTATTTGCTTAACTGCTGCTAGTGCTTGTGGCTTCATTGGGTATTGCTTTTGCAGCATGTGACTGGGTCCTGGTATTACTAGTGCTGTATATTTCCCCTGCCACAGTCCTACTTGTATTGAGCCCACACTTCAAGATATAGTGCACATACAGCTCCCCAAACCCCTTCTGCGGACCAGTCTCGGTGAATACTAGCACCCACTGATGTCACATGGCACACAAGAGGACACAATCGCTGAGGACACAATCGCTGGGGTCCCATTGTCCCTGGCCATATGAGGCGCTTACGGTTTTATTGTAGACATTTACTAGGGCTCCCAACTGTGACATTAGATCCATGCCCAGAATACTTCCCTCTCTGTTATTACACACCCAAAATCAAACCCAAGCCATGTTGTTTTCTCTTATCTGCAATGAGGTCAATTCACTTAATTTGGCTTAGTTCCTCCTCCTACTCCTTCAGCTGTTATAGACTTAGAAGTTGTTTTGAGTGGTTGGTCAGTTATCGACACTGAGGCACCTGTATCTACCAAAAGTGAGCATTGCCGGCCTCCTAACAATGCAGGCAAATACATCCTGTCATCCCTCAGTTCTCTGACCCCGGAGGCCGCAACCCCCTATTTGTCCTGTTGTTGCTGGGGCAACAGCTGCACTAAGCCTGGTACATTTGGGGTGGTGGGGGGTGCGATGGGTGCAACATTAATCATGTCTGGCTGTTGTTGTGGCGTATTCTTTACCTGTCCTTCTTTCCCACCCCCTTTTGCCCAGCACATAACCTTAGTGTGACCTTGCTTTCCACAGTTAAAGCATTTCATCTTGGGGCATTGGTGAACAATATGTCCTGTTTGTTTACACATGTAAACAATGTTGAATCAGTAGGCCCTGTTGCTGACATGTCATTTCATCACCACTCTCTTCTTCTCCCCATGTTACTGCAACTTTAGTTTTATCTTTTCCCGGTCACGCTTTTCTGTATTCATTTTGTTTTCCAATTCAGTAGCCCATGTCATGACTGCATCATAAGACTTTCCCACTGGTATTCCCATTTCTACAATTTTCCTGTGCTCTGGGCCCAGTCCTTCCTTGAGCATTTTTATAAACGTGATCATTTCGGTCACTTGGAGGCACTTGCTTCATTACATTTTTCATAAGCTTGAAGTTCTTTCTGCATAATCAACAACAGATTAATCTGGTTTCTGAGTTATCCCCACACCATAAGACCAAGTAGCATGTGGGGGTAGGTAGACAAAAGCTACTTAAAGCAGCTGTTGAGAAAGAGCTCAGGAGCAATTTGTACCAAAACGTAATAAATTGAGGACCAAAAAACAGTGGCCAAAATGGTTTAATAGAGGAATGCAAAAAAATATCAAGAGGAAGAAAAAGTTGTATAGCGCATACAAAAGGGACGGAGACGAAACAAAATACATAGAATATGTTGAGCTGCAAAGAGATCTTAAGAAAGGGATCAGGAAAGCAAAGAGGGAAATAGAAAGAAACATAGATCTTGGAGCTAAAACCAATGCAAAGAGCTTTTTTCCAATACTACAACAGCAAGAGGTCAATAAAGGAGGAACTGAAACAGATAAAGGGCAAAAATGGAGGTATCTTGGAAAACGAACAAGATGTGGCAAATGTTCTAAATGAGTATTTCACAGAGGTTTTTACAAAAGAAAAGACAGATAACATGCCACAGGTTAGCAATCAGTCCAGGCAAATCCTAGGAGAGACCAGGATAAATGAGGAGGAGGTACTAAAGGGACTAGCAGAATTAAAAACAAATCACCTGGGCCAGATGGGATATTTCCAACAGTACTTAAATAAATGAGGGAAATTATTTATAGGCCTCTAACAGATTTACCAACTGACTGGAAGATAGCAAATGTCATACCAATCCACAAGAAAGGGGACAAAACTGAGCCAGGAAATTACATACCAATCAGTCTCCCCTGCATCACTTGTAAAATGTTACAGAAAATAGAGGAGCATCTTAATGAAAACCATATTCTTGGAGATAGTCAAAATGGGTTTAGATGAGGCAGATTGTGTCTTACTAATTTATTAGAATTTTTTGAACATGCAACTGCAGCTGTAGATAATGTGAAAGCATATGATGAGATATACTTTTGATAAGGTTCCACACCAAAGACCAATCCTCAAATTGGAAGCTGTAGGCATTCAGGGTAATGCAAGTAAATTATGAACTGGCTGATGTATAGGAAACCGAGGGTGAAGACTCTGTATAGGAAAGTTGAAGAAAGTGTTTTGTGATAATTATTTTATATTAATACTAGCATTAGACTGAGCAGATTAGCTTTAACAGGCTAAAAGGTCAGCAAGGTTAATGTTAGAAACTCCTGTCAGTATTAAAAGAACACACAGTGCCGAAATAGCCTACAGCTGTTTGTTGAAAATCTGTTTATGGACTTACTCGTTTTTCCCAGATAGGCAGGAACTGTTTCTGTTAATGAGCGATTGACAGTTGGTAAATGACGACCATGGGATCGCATCTTCCTGGTGCACATCAACGACAGACATCTGCTTTTTGGAGCCATCACCTCTCAAGGCATTCAAAACAGAAAACCGGAGACACTGACAATGGTACCACATCCCCAGCGGTGTGGTAGAAGCTGAAAGTTTGGGAACATTTAAAAATAGACTGGATAGGATACTTGCATCACTCAGTTATTAATGGACACCAAATGAGCACGATGGGTAGAATGGTCTCCTCATTTGCAAGCCTTCTTATGATATTTTCTGTAACTCTGGGAATTCATTTTATGGTGTCGTAGTAGATTCTATCATTTATTTGGTTTTCCATTTAATCTATGTTCAGGGTATCTGAGCAAATATCTTTTAAACAGCCTGTTGGCGAGAAAACTTCTTAGAAAAACCCTAAAACAGTTGAGATCTCTAGACATTTCTCATTATTACACATTAAGAGATCCGTTTGAAGAAAATACTTAAGAGGTTCTTTATTTATTTTTTCTCCCCAAGGACTCAGATTTCTTTTATATATTTGGTTACTTGTTATTATTTTAACATTTTATACTTGGCCAGTTGACCTCTAGAGTATTTGGACGCTCCGAATACAGAGTATTTGGAGACAACTACTTGTTATTCTTTAACTACCCACAGGTTCTACAGATCACGCTCTCTCAGCACATTCAATTCTAAAGGAACAGCACCTCAAAATATAAACTGACACATCTAGCCCTGAAGCCACTCAAATTAAACTCCACCCTTCCAATATGTAAATTCTTCATTGCCCTGAAACTTCACCCTCCAGTATAATAATTCTTCAATGACACAAGGTTACAAAAAGGTGTAGACATCTCCTCACCATCCCCCTAGCTCAAACAGATCCACAGCCGACATAACCCTTGTTCATTTTAAAGCAGACATGTTAGACATGTTGAAGAGAAAGCTATTTTTCTCTATGCGAGTGAAGTGAGGCTATTTCACTAAAGAATCAGGAGTTTAAATACAGCTCTTTTGGAGGGTGTGTGTGTGGGGCTGAAGACCCCCCCCCAACCTGTACATTCCTAGAGTACCCTGAAACTCCACCCTCCAGTATGTGAAATCCTCAGTGACGCAGAACACACACCCCGAGAAGTGTTTCCCCCGCAGCCCCACACACACACACACTTTAGCAGGGTCTATTCTAGGATTTGAAAATGGGGGGCCCATAAGGGAGCCATGATTATTACATAGGGGCTGACATCTGCTATGGGGGTCTGGGGGCATGCTGCCCCTGGAAGATTTTTTTTTTTTGTAAAATGGGTTTATATAAAAAGAAAAAAAACCACACACACACACACCACACCCACTTTGTAAGCAAAGATTGGCCTAGTTTATCCATGTAATTTGCTTCATTCATAACAATCCAGCAAAAATGTACCACCATATTTGTTCCCAGTTGTTAGTGACAAAATAATTTTAAAACGAACACAAGACAACAGCGATACCTTATTGCCATTAACACAATATAGACAACATCTCCACTCGCCTCACCCCCAAAAGTGCTTAAATATGGACACATCCCTGAGAATTTGTTCAGTGCAAGAGGGAATGGCATTAGTGAACAAAATAGGGTGCCCTTCTTGTAAAAAAATAAATTGCCCGATTGGACAGAATGGGTACACAGCCCGCCCAACATCATTGGAATGCATCTTTAACACTGTACATTAAGAAGCCCATTTTAACCATTTGCAAAAGTTACTGCTCCACTGATAATGAGCCAGCTAGGGTTACCACATCTGAACTTTCAATTAAGAAGACACTCCAAAAGGGGAGGGGATTGGAGGTGTAAACAGTGTTATGACCTCAAAAATAATCTACAATATATTCATGTCTGAACAATAAGTTGTTACATAAGGGTCCAGGGATCCAATGTTACACATTATATACAGTGAGAATGTATAAAAATAGGCAACATTAAAAACAGCACTTATTTGTTCAATACAACAATGTATGACAAAAAGGTCCGAACTAATGCTTCACCAACACTTGAGCTAAAACAATTTATAACAATCAATAAACCATTAGAAATGATAATCATGTTTGTTTTAGTTAATGTATATAAAAGTATTAACTTTGCACAACGCAATTATATGAAAAGACATTTTAACGAGAATATAGTACAACTATAACTCTGAAGAAGCATTGACAACTAAACAGTACTGATGCGAGAATATGTTCAGCCTGCTGTGACCCGCGCTGTGAAAAATGCGCCCATTTTTTGTGTGTGTGTGGTCGATTTAGGGTCTCAGAATTTCTTACTGTAACGGGACTGGGTATGTGTCGATGTCACCGCCTGTGGCGTGCGTAGGGGCGACATGCTCACGACCACGCCACCTCTTGTTTTAAGAGAGGACCTCGTTCACCCCCGTCAGTTCTCTCCCAGGGCAGGTTCAGCCGGACCCCAGACCACCACCACACGGAAGGCAAGTTCACACAAAAAACAAACAACCTTATATTTAGTTAGAACAGGGCATGAAGACTGTACTAGCACAGAACCTTAGGAATTTGACGCAATTCTAAAACCCATTAAAATGCCTTTAATAAAATGGGCACATAACACTAAAAACCTTACCCAGAATAACAAAGAAATAAAGAGAAGCCTAAGTAGGATAAATAAAACCCAAGTTCCGAATATAAAGACAGAAAGCAACGTCAAGGTTTTAGTGTCTTCTGTTCACAATGTATGTCATGTGCATTGTGCGGTCATCCGTTGTTTCGGAAGCTTCCTTTATAATCCGTGCTTGGAGAAATCTTCGCCGTTCACTGCTTTCCCAGTCTTCCACTCACTCTGCCGGTTACTTCACTCCAGCACTGCGCCTTAGTTCCCCTCGCCAGCAGCTGTCCTGCTCAGTAGTCCATTGCTCTGTCTTGAATGAGCATTTCCCTGGGCTTAAATACTAAATAGAGAAATCGGGGCACAGGTAAAAGCGACCAATGAGAAAGCGTGCAGGTTAGTCCGTGTGGGAATGTGATCCGGCAGCTTGCACTTGGCAACAAAAGCGATTAATCAATTAAACCAATAATCAACCCAGATACCAAATTAACCGTAGAAATAGAAACAACAGGGAAGTAAAAAGAACATACTTCATAAATAAAACAACTTTAAATAATGAACACAGTGCACAAAACAATAATTAAGTGAAAAAAAGTGATAATCAGTAAATAAATAATAAGTGATCAATTAACGCTAATGGCCAATCACGCCCCACCCGTGACATCAACAATACGGTTGTAACGGGAGCAATCAATTCGTACCCGTCATACGTTCTCCAGCATTTGTAACCATGAGTGCATTACCTTATTGTTGAGCCATATAACACATACATTACAGTAAGCCCTATAAAACAAATATGTGGCCTATGGTAATATGAACGAATTCAATCCTTCATAATGTAGTTATTATTATTATTATTATTATTATTATTATTATTATTATTATTATTATTATTTATATTGTAGTTACTTTTCGACAGCTGTTGAAGTCGACATGGATTGTCGTTGTAGCAACGTAATTTACTTTAATTTGACAAGCAGGTTTGAAGGACCCTTGGTCATTCTAGAACAACAGTACTGGGAAAACGTGAGTTTTTTTGCATTTGTCTTCCATACACCATGCATCGCTAGAACTGTCAGTACAGCATACTTTAATAGTACTTTTATTTCTGTTTATAGAAATGTTAGTTCTCAACATTTGATGCCTATCCAGTACTATTCTGATTTAAACGGTAAATACATATATGTCATGTGTCACCAGTGCAAAAGCTGCTATCTGCGTTTTTTTATTTTTTTTTTGTTAATGGGTGTTTTGTAATGGCTGTCTTCTGACGTTTTTTTATATATCGTTTTCATCGTTATTGTAATTATTGTTATTTTAGCTTTGTGAAACCAGGTGCTTGATGTGCCTCTTGTCTTTTCTATCTCTTACTGTTTGTAAACAACAGCACTGTAGAGGATGGTTTGTCAGTTGCTGCTTATCATGCAATTACATGCGTGTAGTGGCTACGTTTCGGTTTTGCCGCTTTAGCTCCCGCCTTACAAACTGCTGTGGCAGCCTACTGTCTGTCCACCAATGGCAACCGGCAAGATGTGTTGTTTAATGGTTGCTAGGATACCGGAGCCGGGGTCTGTCAATGACGGTTTCGTTAATAGAATACGCTGTTGAAGCTGGAGTAAGATGACAAGTTACATTTGATCACAACCTCGTTAAAAAGTAAGTAATTATTATTAGTTGTTGTTGTTGCTGGCATACCATTTAGTCACTGGATTTTAATTTATTTCAAAATGCAAAATGTTTTGATTTCTTTAAAGAATACGCATACCCATTCAAAATAGGAAGGGATTCCCCCTTCATTTCAGGGTAACATAACTACAGAATAAAACGAAAATATATCACAAGTGTATCATATTCCGTTAAATTGTCAGACAACGTTTAAATTAAACGAAGTGATTTAAAAAAAAATAAAAAATAAAAAAAATAACTACTAAGTGTCTGGGTGAAGTAACCTAATTAAAAGTTCCTTTTATGGGAAATTCAACAAAGCAACCCGAATTAGTTTTTTTACGCCGACGTCTGTGGCTGATAACAGCAAATACTATGTGGAACTGAGATGCAGAATGGCATGGTACTGATAACTTTCTAAGCGTATAGAAAGTCCGTGAAAGGAAAAAGCAGTCGACTTTGATCACGAATCAATCTTTGTAATTACATAGCAGAGGACGCAGTCTCTGAATTCTTCGTGAAAATGTTGAATTAAATAAGTTTTCAATTGCTTATAATATTATATAATATTGTTAAAACCCTTCTGTAGATTGTCTGCAATGATCATATACTTTTTATCTTTGTTAGTATTAACGAATTAAAGAGCCAAGGCATGTGAACTTTCAGAATTTTGTAATTTATAGTTTATTTTTTGTTGAAAAATATTTTTAATAGATTTTCAGCATAAGTTACTATGAACATTTCACTCAATAATAAATAGTATTTTTTGCTATCAAAACTGAAAAAAAAATCAACAACTGCCTTAAGCCTTAATATAATACAGTTGAAACTCACTTACAACTTGATGTGAAAGAGGGCTGCTGCTTCTGCTTTAGTTAGTAAAACTACATGTTGTTTGGGTGAATACCATGTTTTGGTGACTACTATGGTTGGCTGGAATGTTGTAATTTGCACTTGTCACATGAACAATATAAGTGTCATAAAGTGGGCACAGGTTGGTAGCCATGGACTTCTCTTTGGAGCATTAAGTGAGTGAGTTCTGTTCTACATGTAAAATGCTTTGGGATTCTTGGAGATGAAAGGCACTACTATACAGTGCCATTATTAAGTCTACACCCTCTTGAAATTGTTCCACATTTTGTCTGCACACCATACTCCACACTATTAATGTTTTTTACTGTGGAAGAAATATACAGTACTGTGCAAAAGTTTTAGGAAGGTGTGCAAAAATGCTGTAAAATAAGAATGCTTTCAAAAATAGACATGTTAATAGATTTTATTTATCAATTAACAAAATGCAAAGTGAGTAAACAAGACAAATCTAAATCAAATCCATATTTGGTGTGACCACCCTTTGCCTTCAAAACAGTTTCAATTCTTCTAGGTACACTTGCACAGTTTTTGAAGGAACTCAGCAGGTAGGTTGGCCCAAACATCTTGGAGAACTAACCACAGTTCTTCTGTGGATTTAGGCAGCCTCAGTTGCTTCTCTCTCTTCATGCAATCCCAGACAGACTCAATGATGTTGAGATCAGGGCTCTGTGGGGGCCATACCATCACTTCCAGGACTCCTTGTCCTTCTTTATGCTGAAGATAGTTATTAATTAATTTTGCTGTATGTTTAGGGTCATTGTCATGCTGCAGAATAAATTTGGGGCCAATCAGATGCCTCCCTGATGATGTTGCATGATGGTAAGTATCTTCCTGTACTTCTCAGCATTGAGGAGACCATTACTTCTGACCAAATTCCCAACTCCATTTGCAGAAATGCAGCCCCAAACTTGCAAGGAACCTCCACCATGCTTTACTCATTCATGTACTGCTCTCCAGCCCTTTGGCAAACAAACTGCCCTCTACTACAACCAAATATTTCAAATTTTGACTCATCAGTCCAGAACACCTGCTGCCATTTTTCTGCACCCCAGTTCCTGTGTTTTCGTGCCTAGTTGAGTCGCTTTGCCTTATTGGAGGTATGGCTTTTTGGGTGCAAGTCTTCCATGAAGGCCACTTCTGACCAGACTTCTCCGGACAGTAGATGGGTTTACCAGGGTCCCACTGTTTTCTGCCAATTCTGAGCTGATGGCACTGCTGGACATTTTCCAATTACCAAGGGAAGTAAGTATGATGTGTCTTTCATCTGCTGCAGTAAGTTTCCTTGGCCGACCACTGCATCTACGGTCTTCAACATTGCCCATTTCTTTGTGCTTCTTCAAAAGAGCTTGAACAGCGCATCTGGAAACCCCTGTCTGCCTTGAAATTTCTGCCTGGGAGAGACCTTGCTGATGCAGTATAACTACAGTGAGGGAAAAAAGTATTTGATCCCCTGCTGAATTTGTACGTTTGCCCACTGACAAAGAAATGATCAGTCTATAATTTTAATGGCAGGTGTATTTTAACAGTGAGAGACAGAATAACAACACAAAAATCAAGAAAAACACATTTCAAAAAAGTTATAAATTGATTTGCATGTTAATGAGGGGAATAAGTATTTGACCCCTTTGACTTAGTACTTGGTGGCAAAACCCCTGTTGGCAATCACAGAGGTCAGACGTTTCTTGTAGTTGGCCACCAGGTTTGCACACATCTCAGGAGGGATTTTGTCCCACTCCCACTTTGCAGATCCTCTCCAAGTCATTAAGGTTTTGTGGCTGACGTTTGGCAACTCGAACCTTCAGCTCCCTCCACAGATTTTCTATGGGATTAAGGTCTGTAGACTGGCTAGGCCACTCCAGGACCTTAATGTGCTTCTTCTTGAGCCACTCCTTTGTTGCCTTGGCTGTGTGTTTTGGGTCATTGTCATGCTGGAATACCCATCCACGACCCATTTTCAATGCCCTGGCTGAGGGAAGGAGGTTCTCACCCAAGATTTGACGGTACATGGCCCCGTCCATCGTCCCTTTGATGCGGTGCAGTTGTCCTGTCCCCTTAGCAGAAAAACACCCCCAAAGCATAATGTTTCCACCTCCATGTTTGACGGTGGGGTGGTGTTCTTGGGGTCATTCCTCCTCCTCCAAACACGGCGAGTTGAGTTGATGCCAAAGAGCTCGATTTTGGTCTCATCTGACCACAACACTTTCACCCAGTTCTCCTCTGAATCATTCAGATGTTCATTGGCAAACTTCAGACGGGCCTGTACATGTGCTTTCTTGAGCAGGGGGACCTTGCGGGCGCTGCAGAGTTTCAGTCCTTCACGGCGTAGTGTGTTACCAATTGTTTTCTTGGTGACTATGGTCCCAGCTGCCTTGAGATCATTAACAAGATCGTCCCGTGTAGTTCTGGGCTGATTCCTCACCGTTCTCATGATCATTTAAACTCCACGAGGTGAGATCTTGCATGGAGCTACAGACCGAGGGAGACTGACAGTTATTTTGTGTTTCTTCCATTTGCGAATAATCACACCAACTGTTGTCACCTTCTCACCAAGCTGCTTGTCCATGGTTTTGTAGCCCATTCCAGCCTTGTGTAGGTCTACAATCTTGTCCCTGACATCCTTGGACAGCTCTTTGGTCTTGGCCATGGTGGAGAGTTTGGAATCTGATTGATTGATTGCTTCTGTGGACAGGTGTCTTTTATACAGGTAACGATCTGAGATTAGGAGCACTCCCTTTAAGAGAGTGCTCCTAATCTCAGATCGTTACCTGTATAAAAGACACCTGGGAGCCAGAAATCGTGCTGATTGATAGTGGATCAAATACTTATTTCCCTCATTAACATGCAAATTAATTTATAACTTTTTTGAAATGCGTTTTTCTGGATTTTTTTTTGTTATTCTGTCTCTCACTGTTAAAATACACCTACCATTAAAATTATAGACTGATCATTTCTTTGTCAGTGGGCAAACGTACAAAATCAGCAGGGGATCAAATACTTTTTTCCCTCACTGTATCATAGGTACTTACATAGTAAATCTAATGCATAACTAAAATATTAGTTCTGCATTTCTAAAAACATTGAACAAATTTTGTTCACTCAATGTAAGTTGGGTAGCTGTACATCTCAAATATGAACCAACCTTTTTGTAGTTTTTGTGAAAAAGTATTTATTTCTCTTCACTTAAAAAGTATAATGTTTATTTTAATGCAAAAAAGTAGTATGAAGGTGCATTTCTCTTATTACAGATTTCTCTACAACAAAAGGAATGGCAGATCCCAACCCCACAAAATGGGTCTGAGTCTGAATTTGGAATTACAGTACTCTGGACTAGTTTATATTATAATCCTTGTAAAACACAGAATGTTCCTACTCCCGACAGATCTTTGTCTGCATTTAATGTATATCTAGGGTGGTTAAAATCCAAGAGCCTACAGAGCCCTACCTAATGTTTTTATACTGAAAGTGCTTTGAGTGGGGATTGCTCACCATACTTAAGCTAACATTCTGAGAAGCTAAACAGGGACTGATTTGTTATAAAGAGAAATTATATGTTGCTGCTCAGTCTACAAGACTGCAAGCATGACAACAAACAAATGCAAAATGCTTAGCATAGAGCAGTGGTGAGGAACCTAAATGAATCAGTGGGCCACAAGTCTGGTTGTCAAATAACAGCCTGGGCTGCAGGACCCTTTTTACCAAGCCACAGATGCTACATTTTATTAAAAACAATATCATGCAATAAATACATATCAACAATGTATTAAGGGCGTAACACATTGATACAAAACAAACAGTTGTCATAAATATACTACTTTACTGTTTTGTGTTACTATTATTTGGGGGGTTGTCGTGGGCTGCATGTGGATACATGTTGCGCACCACTGGCATAGAGAATGATAGAATAATACATTACAAAGATGCACTAGGACATAACACCCTGCATATATACATTTAACCTATATGTTTTGCATATTGACAGTTACGCTTTCAGGTTTTATTTGATTTTAAGTAAGTATTTCTTCAGCATTCCAATTATTATAATGGTTTAATGGTTTTTATCATGGACCCTTGGAGTGCACTTTCTCTCTCATTTCTATGACTGACAGAAGTCCTTTGATGACACCAAGGAGCCCTTTCAGAAAGCTCCAGTATTGGTTCTGCCTAATTTTCACAAAAACACTCAAAGTACAAACTCATGCAAGTGAGGCTGGACTTGGGGCTGTCCTGACCCAAGAGTCAGAGGGAGAAGAACTTGGGGCATAGGCGATAACATGATTTTTCAGTCAAACTGAGAAGTCATATTCTGTGTTGGATAATGAGTGTCTGGCAGTGGTATTGGCCATTGAAAAATGGAGGCCATATCTAGAAGGCTGTCACTTTGAGGTAGTCACAGACCTTGGGTCTTCAACCACCCAAAGCCATCGTCAATATTAACCTGTTGGGCAATTCACCTTCAGGGCCTCGATTTCAGCTTGTGTACCGGAAAGGCCAGTGCAACATCGTACCTGACACCTTATCTTGGAGCCCTATTATTCCATCATCTACAGGCTAAATTACCTGTAGATTGGACTAAGATGACTGTTCAACAAGCTGACCCAGGACAACTTGGAGTAGGCCTATATTTGTTTCTATTTACATCTGAGGTAGATGGATACAGAAAGAATGATTAGCCTAAGTGGCAAAACAAGTGGATCTGACCTAAGATGAATACATTAAAAATGTGTGTAATTCCTACAACGTTCTCCCAATTTGGATGTAACTTCCCTTAAATTAATCTTGATTGTTTCCTCTCAAATCCATGGTGGTGGCATACAGATCCAAAATGATGACAATTGTGTCACTGTCCAAATATTTATGGCCTGACTGTACACTACCGGTCAAAAGCTTTAGAACAACTCAATTTTTCCAGTTTTTATAGAAATGTACACAGTTTAATGTCTCAATGTACTCTGAAATTAAAGTATAGAACTAACAATTGGAGATAAAAAATAAATAATGGAATAATTTTGTTTCAAACAATTAAAGCTGACAAACCCCTCTGGTACCCTTAAAAGGGCACAAAATCAGTGTGCTTCTCTTTAATCCCATGTGTACTCTTCACTGTTGTGTTGTTTGCCACGTGTATGGTATCCAATGAAATGATCTGAATTTTGGTTGACAAATATTGACAATTATGACATATTCTGGAACCAGACAGTCTACTGATCAAAACAAGACCATCCACGTTTTGGTAGAAGCAACACACACCCGTAGATAGCTCAAAATGTCAAGATAGAAAACTCTGTTTACAGTGTACTAATACACAACAATTTTACAAAATTGGATCTGAACTTCTCGGTGTTTGATAGAACATAATAATAATAATAATAATAATAATAATAATAATAATAGGGGGGCAGGGAGCTCTGACAATCGGAGATGTTCCTCTAAGGAAAGAAACCCAAGGGAAACTGCTAGTAGGAAAGTCCTGAAATGTTTGTACCTCAATGCCAGGAGTGTAAGGAAAAAGATGTTAGACCTAGAAGCCACAGTACTGGTATGTGACTATGATGTTGTATGAGTGACGGAAACATGGCTTACAGAAAATGATGGGGATGAATACAAGTTGAAAGGATACACACAGTTTAGGAGAGATAGGCAAAATCGAAGAGGGGGTGAGGTAACATTATATGTGAAAAATGGCATTGAGGCAGAATAACTCATATTAGATCCCAGTAATGGAACAGAATCTTTGTGGGTGAAACTTTTGGACAAGAGATCTGGAGGATTAGTGGTAGGAGTGTGTTACAGACCACCCAACTCAGATATTCAGCAAGATGTTGCATTGTACAGTGTAATCAGGACTGCATGTAGCAAGGATGCGGCTGTTATAATGGGGGATTTCAATTTCCAAAACATAGACTGGGAAAGCTGGTTGGGACTACAGAAGCAGAAATAGAAATGGTTGAGATGGTAAATGTCTGCTTTCTAACTCAATGTGTCAGGGAACCAACCAGGGAGAGTGCATGCATTGACTTGATCGTTTCAAATGACCAGGATAGAGTCAGAGGGAAACTAGTTAGAGAACCAATGGCAAATTGTGATCACAATATGGTTAGCTTTGAGGCATTCTTTCAAAAACAAAGGTCCAAGTCTAAAACAATGGTCTACAATTTTAGAAAAGCAAACCTTGAAGGTATGAGGCGGAACATAGAAGAGGTAGACTGGAGCACACTGGATACAGATTCAGTTGAAAATGGATGGGTATATTTTAAGAATATACTACTTGAGGCTCAGGAGCAATTTGTACCAAACCTAGCAAATTGAGGACCAAAAAACATTGGCCAAAATGGTTTAATAGAAGTATGCAAAAAAATATCAACAGAAAAAAAATGTTGTATAGCACATACAAAAGGGATGGAGATACATAGAATATGTTGAGCTGCAAAGAGATCTTAAGAAAGGGATCAGGAAAGCAAACAGGGAAATAGAAAGAAACATAGCTCTTGGAGTTAAAACTAATGCAAAGAGCTTTTTTCAATATTACAACAGCAAGAGGTCAATAAAGGAGGAAGTGAAACAGCTAAAGGGCAAAAATTGGTAAATCTTGGAAAATGAACAAGATGTGGCAAATGTTCTAAATGAGTATTTCACAGAGGTTTTCACAAAAGAAAAAATTGATAACATGCTACAGGTTAACAATCAGTCCAGTCAAATCCTAAGAGAGATCAGGATAAATGAGGAGGAGGTACTAAAGGGACTAGCAGAATTAAAAACAAACAAATCACCTGGGCCAGATGGTATATTTCCAACAGTACTTAAATAAATGAGGGAAATGATTTATAGGCCTCTAACAGATTTACCAACTGACTGCAAGACAGCAAATGTCATACCAATCCACAAGAAAGGGGACAAAACTGAGCCAGGAAATTACAGACCAATCAGTCTCACCTGCATCACTTGTAAAATTTTGGAAAAAATTATTAGACAGAAAATAGAGGAGCATCTCAATGAAAACCATATTCTTGGAGATAGTCAACATGGGTTTAGACGAGACAGATCATGTCTTACTAATTTATTAGAATTTTTTGAACATGCAACTGCAGCTGTAGATCACGTGAAAGCATATGATATGATATACTTAGATTTCCATAAAGCTTTTGATAAGGTTCCACACCAAAGACTGATCCTCAAATTGGAAGCTGTAGGCATTCAGGGTAATGTAAGTAGATGTATTATGAACTGGTTGATGTATAGGAAACAGAGGGTGTCGATTAGAGGAGTCACTTCTAACTGGAGTGAGGTTGTTAGTTGAGTTCCACAGGGATCAGTACTAGGGCCTTTGCTTTTCTAATCTATATTAATGATCTGGACTCTGGGATAGTTAGCAAACTTGTCAAATTTGCAGATGATACTAAAATAGGTGGCTCAGCAGATACAATCTTGGCAGCACAGGCTATTCAGAGGGACTTAGATAATATTCAGTTGTGGGCTGACACCTGGCAAATGAAATTCAATGTGGACAAGTGCAAGGTAATACATGCAGGTAACAAAAATGTCCACTATAATTACACTATGGGAGGTACAGATCTAGATGAAGTAATGCATGAGAAAGACCTAGGAGTCTATGTGGACTCCTCACTTTCTCCATCCAAGCAATGTGGGGAAGCAATAAAAAAAGGCAAACAGAATGCTAGGGTATATTGTCAAAAGTGTAGAGTTTAAAACAAGGGAAGTAATGTTAGGACTGTACAATGCGCTAGTTAGACCTCATCTGGAATACTGTGTACAGTTCTGGGCACCACACTACAAGAAGGATATTGCTGTTTTAGAGGCAGTTCAGAGGAGAGCAACCAGACTTATTCCAGGTCTGAAGGGAAAGTCCTACTCGGAGAGACTAATGGAACTGAACCTTTTCACCCTGGAACAGTGGAGACTACATGTGGACTTGATTCAAGTCTTCAAAATCATGAAAGGCATTGACCACATCAAACCAGAGGAACTTTTCCAGATCAGCAGGGACACACGGACCCAGGGACACAAATGGAAATTGGGCTTCAAGACATTCAAGACGGAAAACAGGAGACACTTCTTTACACAGAGAGTTTGGGAAAATTTTGGAACATTTAAAATCAGACTGGATAGGATCCTTGGATCACTCAGTTTTTAATGGACACCAAACGAGCACGATGGGTTAAATTGCCTCCTCTCGTTTGTAAAGTTTCTTAAGATACCACTCTTAATGCAGATGTCCTGTGCAGTATCTCTCAGTCACTAAGGTCCCTGTGTCCTGCTTGGACAGGTATTATGCAGATGATTCACAAAGGTGAGCATCCTAGGGAGTCATCTATTTTGTTCTTACCCATGATTGACATGATCCTGGTGACCTTACTTGTATCTACAAGGTTACTCCAATTGTGACCTTTGACCAGCCATGTGGCTTAAAGCAGCTTTCTCAAAGACATGGTCAGCCATCTAAACTCTACCCATGCACCTTCATTTCCAGGAAACTATCTCCAGCCAAGAAACTACGACATAGGTAACTGCAAGCTCCTGGCCATCAAATTGGCATTCGAATAGTGGTTAGAGGGCTCCAAACATTCATTTCTTGTATTAACAGGCCATCGGAATCTGCAGTACATCCACTCCGCCAAGAGACTTTATCCACGTCAGGCTCGATGGGCATTATTTTTCACTAGTTTTCATTTTACTTTGACCTACCATCTTGGCTCCATAAATACCAAGGCAGATGCTCTCTCACGTCAGTTTGACGTCGATAACTCTACGCCCCCAGCAGAACTAATTTTTCCTCCCATGTGCATTATGGCTCCCATCCGATGGAACATCTTGAATCAGATTGAACAGGCTCTTCACCTGAGTCTCCGTCACCCATACTTTTGTGCCCTCTTCTTTACGTGCCCAGGTTCTTCAATGGATTAATTCTTCTCCAGCCTCTGGACACCCTGGAGTCCACCGCACCCTGTCCTTAGTCCAGAAGAACTTTTGGTGGCCCACATTCACGTCTCTTGTTCTGTCACCGCTTGCCAATGCTGTGCCCAGTGCAAATCTTCACATCAACTCCCTGCTGGTCTCCTGAAACCACTTCCCATTCTACAATGACCATGGTCCCACATTGCCAATGATTTCCTAACAGATCTCCATAACTCCCACAGTTCTACCACCATACTTGTGACTGTTGACAGGTTTTCAAAATCCTGCAGACTCATTCCACTAAAAGGCCTTCCCTCTGCTCTAGAAACTGCACGTTTTCAGAGTCTACGGGCTGCCAGAGGATATAGTTTCTGACCACGGTCCCCAGTTCACATCATAAGGCTGGTCCGCCTTTCTGTGATCTCTGAATATAAATCTCAGTCTCTCCTCAGATTATCATCCGCAGACCAATGGCCAGACAGAACGTCTCAACCAGGAGATCAGCCGCTTCTTGAGAACTTACTGTAGCCATCATCATCAGGACTGGAGCAGGTACCTTCCATGGGCCGAGTATGACCAGAACTCACTTATCAGTTCATCAACAGGTCTCACCCCTTTCCAGTGTGTTCTGGGATATCAGCCACCCTTATTCACCTGGAATGGAGAGTCCACAGACGTCCCAGCTGTTGACGACTGCTGTCGCTGGAGTGAGGAGGTTTGGCAGGCAGCTTGGCAGGCTTCAGTGGGCCGTTTGCCATCAGAAGACCCAGGCTGACTGGCAGCGGCGATCGGCTCCCTGGTACAGACAGGGGCAGGAGGTGTGGCTTTCCACACAGGACATCCGGCTCAAGCTACCCTCCAGAAAGCTAAATCCACCTTTTAAAGTCCCATTCAAGATTTTGTGTCAGATCAATCCGGTTACCTATCGTCTCCGTTTGCCTTCTTATCTGCAAATCGCCCCTACCTGTCATGTTTCCCTCCTCAAACCTGTGGCCACAGATCCAGCTCATCTCACCAGTCCAGCCACCAACCCCATTGACACTCCTCCTGTAACACTGTTGTTTTTGTGCACGTTTTGATATTCTTTTACCTTAATTATTTATCGAATTAATCACATTATTTCTTTACTTTCACATATTCACGTGTAGTTTAATTTAGTGTGGAGTGCTAATTACTAGATTGATTGACTTGGACTCTGATTGACTGAGAGACTCCTATACCAGGTGTGGTACCTTTTTAAAAGGAACTTGGTTTTGTATAACTGCAGCTGCTGCTGAAACAGTCTCCCTGCTTTCATGAAGGTTGGTTCTCTGTGCTGTGATTTTAACTGTGATCTCCCTGTTTTAAAGTGTAGAGCTGCTTCTGAAACGGTCTCCCTGCTTTCATGAAGGTCCTGTCCCTGGTCTGCCCTGTCGGGTGTTTGCAATCTCCCCAGTCTGCGTGTCGGTACAGCTGTGCGATTGCCGGAACCCGTTGTATTTCACTTGATCCAAGCCTGCTGCATCATGTCTAACCGCACGTTCAAGAGAGACTGACTGAGGGGAAACGATAAGCGCAAAGAGAAAAGTACTTTTATTGTGTTCATTGGCAGTCTTGAAGTGGGCAGCATTTGTGGGAGTTTTAGCAGCTTTTATTGTATCATTTTATCATTTTATTGGTGGATTTTATAGTGTGTATTTTATGGTTTGTATTAGGGGAATCACTATACAAAATCATTAAAGCCATTTCCAGTGGTGCGTAGCACCCGTGCCTGTAGTGGATAGTGGTGGTACTGCAGCCAAAATCTGTAGGTAGAATTGGCTATAGAATTGGATCTGAAAATAGGCTAAAAGCATAGAGCACTAGAGGTGTCTAGAAAAGTGTAAGTGGGTTTGGGCGGTGGCTCAGTTACTTTTACAGTGACTAGCCTGATTGATAGGGTGCTTCAGAGCCTAAATGTGTATCCCCTATATTTGACTTTTAATGTATTTGAATGGTTTTAATATTTGAATCTTTTATAATTTTTAATTTGCAATCCTCTGTCCTTTTATACCCTGGTGTTTTAATAAACTTTGATTGTTAAAGATTAAATTCTATTGTTTTACCATAACTCCAGTGCCAGATAAAAAAAATTACTGAATTATCCTAAACTGACGGTAGTGCCTTCAGTGGCGTAGTTGGCTACACAATTGTACACTCTGCAGACCCGGCTACTAGGACGTCCTTGTCGCCAACGGCCTGTGGCGTCAGGGGCCTGTCGTGGGGAGGGGGGGTACTGTCACAATGTCATTACATGCTTCCTCCAATCACTTCCAGAGGTTACGGTCTCCCGAATCCTAGTCTCCCTTCTCCCTGCCTGTCAGCTCTGATTCACCTGGTCTATTTAGGTTAATTGCGCATTTACACCTAATTTCTCACCTCTATCGGAAGTTTCCTCTCTCCTCCTACGTCACTAACCTACAACATGTGTCCTGGACCCTCTCCCTTCTCGCCTCCTCCAAGTGACCACTCCTGATTTACTCCCCTTCATCTCCCCCTTCCTCAACTCCTCAGTTCTCTCTGGCTGTTTCCCCTCTGCATTTAAACAAGCTGCTGTCATCCCACTCCTCAAGAAACCAACCCTTGACCCCACCTCTCCTCAGAACTACCGTCCTGTCTCCCCTTCCTCTCAAAGACTCTTGAGCTGGCAGTCCACTGTCAGCTCTCTGCCTTTCTGTCCCATCACAGCCTCCCTCTCCTCAGTCCTCATTCTCCTTGATCTCTCTGCAGCATTTGACACTGTAGATCACTACATCCTCCTTTCCTGCCTCGCTGACCTTAGAATCTCTGGAACTGCTCTCACATGGTTCTCCTCCTACCTCAACGACCAAACCTACCAAGTGACATGGCGAGGTTCCTCATCCACTCCCCAACCTCTCCTCACAGGTGTACCCCAAGGCTCCGTCCTGGGCCCCCTCCTGTTCTCTCTCTACACTCACTCCTTGGGCCCCCATATCGCATCCCATGGCTTCTTCTACCACTTCTACAAAGATGATGCCCAGATCTTCCTGTCCTTTCCCTCTTCTGACCCCCTCATCCCCTCTCACATCTCTTCTTGTTTGTCTGCTATCTGCACCTGGATGCACTCACACCACCTCAAACTCAACCTCTCCAAATCAGATCTCCTCTTTTTTCCCCACTCTTCCTCACCTTTTGCTGATCACTCCATCTCAATCCCCTTGGAATCCACCACACTCTCTCCTTCTTCTGCTAAAAATCTAGGAGTCACCCTCGATCTTGCTCTCTGCTACAACCAGTACATCACCATGCTGACACACACCTGCAGATACTTCCTGAGCAACATATGCCAAATCTGTCCCTTCCTCACCGACTACTCGACTCAGCTGCTCGTCCAGCCACAGATCCTCTCCCGGCTGGACTACTGCAACTCCCTCCTGGCTGGCCTGCCTGCAACTACTACCCGCCCACTCCAGCTCATCCAGAACTCTGCGGCTCGTCTGGTATTCTCTCTGCCCCCATTCACACACGTTACTCCACTGCTCCGCTCCCTCCCCTGGCTCCCGATACCGGCACGCATTCAGTTCAAGACACTGACCCTCACCTACCGCTGTCTCGACCACAAGGCACCAAGCTTACTTCAGTCCCTCATCTCCTCCAGACCACTGTGGTCTTCCGGTGCCAGAAGACTAACTCTACCTCCTCTCCACTCCCCTTCCTCCAGAGCCCGCTCCTTCTCATCCCTGGCCCCCAAATAGTGGAACGACCTTCCCACTGAAGTCCTTGACCTCCTTCCGGCGCTTACTCAAGACACATCTTTTCAGAGAGTACTTGTAATATTAGTCCCTTACTCTCCTGTAAGATAGCACTTTACAATATTTTATCATGTTTCTTGCGTCACTAATACTTGTATTATTGATTTCCATTGCTCCCTTTCCCATAGCCCTTGACTGTGACCTTGACTCTTGACTGCACTTAGCTTTTACCTTCCAGGATGTAAGACCTCATTATTGTATTTACTTGTGTAAATTGGAATGTGTACAATGTATTATGCTTTGAATTGCTTGTATTATGTAAATTTTAATTTGTAATGTTTGATGCCTTGTACTGAACTGTATTATTGCACTTTGTATTGCACTTATTTTGTAAGTCACCCTGGATAAGGGCATCTGCCAAGAAATACAAATAATAATAATAATAATAATAATAATAATAATAATAATAATAAAATAATAATAATAATAATAATAATAATCACACACAGCTATTTTCCATTTTCCTGCTCTGCTACACTGTGTATATATACCCCTGAGGTTCACAGCCACATCGCAAAATCTTGCTCTAACTTGTGTGAGAATTCCAAGCATTATAACCCAGTATTTAACTCCTAGTGGTCCTGACCCATGCTATCATCCCCGACTACTGATTCTTGTATTCTCCCGACCAGCCTGTTTGCTCAATCGCCTGACACCTGCCCCTGTTTCCTGTTTTCTGGCTCCAGACCAATTGCATGTGCTCTGCACCTGGGTCTATTACAAAAAAATGCATGTCTTTTCTATATCAAATATATATATAGGCCTAAATATATAAGAAATATCTTAAATATGAAATATATATGAAATATGAAAATAATGATTAAACGGTGCTGCTTATGGCAATGCTTCTCATGGTAATACTATTGTGAAAGTTACAAATTAATGAAAGGCAAGTTAGTTGTTGCATGATATGTAAATTATTGAATTTAATGTATTATTATAATATTTTCTTTGGTAGGTGATGGCAGATGACGTGGAGAGAACCAGCAGTGACCTGCAGAGGTCAGATGAAGCAGTCAATACTGGTAAGGAAATGATAGTTCCTATAATGAAAGCTGTGAGAACTTAATGATGCAGAAAGTACAGCAAATATTAAACAAGAAGAAAAAAACATGCAGAAAGTGCTCCACATTAGGTCCTAAGCAGGTTCAGTTCTTGGCAGTGTTATTAGTGCTGTGTGGAATCCCAAAGATTGCTGGACAAGTGCTGCTACTCTTGAGTCGATTTTAACTCTGAATGTTCTTTAATCTTCAGTCTTTTTCCATGTTTGCCCCCTCAGAGCAGGATGAACAGCCAAGTTCCTCAGGATCAGGCCCTGTACGATTGTCCAAAGACCACTGTGATTTCCTGTTGGATTCCATTGATGCACAACTTAGTCAGATGCAGGTCAGCACCTTCCAAAGCCTCTGAGCATATCCAGAGGTTGAGCGATATTAAATTGATACCATTATCTTTATATAAAATTTGTAATGGAATGGCTCCTAAGTATTTGTTTCTAACTTTGCAGTTGCAGAGAGTTTCATATAGTATAACAGTATAGGTTACAATAGTGAAGATCTTCAAAACAATGTTCTAATTCTGAATTCGTAAAATGTATTATGCCTTGAACCTCACTGTACTATTGCATTTTGCATTGCTCTTATATTTTGTAAGTCACCCTGCACAAGGGCATCTGCTCAGAAATTATTATTATTATTATTATTATTATTATTATTATTATTATTATTATCATGCAGCCTCTTATGGGGAATCACATTTAACTTGTATATTTCCAAAGGAGCTAGATGGGTCAAAAGGCATCCTCTTATTTTTAATCTTATGGATTTATGTGCTTTACCAATTAATGAACAAAGGTTAAATACAAATTTAGACCCACCTGCTAATTGCAGTTTTCAAATACTTTAAAACAGGTTTTCATTAGGCTAAAGCAAATGAGAAGCTTCCATCAAGTATCAGGTTTGTAACATGATTGAGTAGGTTGAAGATGGAGTAGTGGAGTAGTGGTTAGGGCTCATAACTGGAAGGTTGTGGGCTCAAATCTCGCATGAGCCAGTGCTATTGTACCCTTGAGCAAGGTACTTCACTTAGATTGCTCCACTGAAATGCCCAGCTGTATAAATGGGTACAAATGTAAGTCACCCTGGATAAGTGTCTGCTATTGACAAATAATGTAATGTGTTTGTTTAAGATAAGAAGGAAACCAACCTAAATTCCTTTTCAGATTTTATTTTGATATTTTGAAACAATCTTACTGACGGAATAATTGGAAATTATGTTGTAACCCTGTCCCTTAATATGCTGGTATTGTGTCCATCCACAGGCTCAGACCCCTAGCCTCAGAGCAAGTGGGAATGCTAGAAATTCTGTGAAAAGCCTGACAGAAACCTCAAGACAAGGTGAGGAATGTATGCATTAAAATAAGGAAACTGAAATTGGAACTTATACTTTTTGTAGCATCTAGCATTACATTCACAGTAATAATTACTATTTAACTCTGAACCTAAATAGGAAAATAACAAAAACATGCTGTAAATAAATCATAGTGTCAAATAAGGAAATAGAATATATACTTGTGCATAAAATATTACAGTAAAAAACAAGAAATCACTTTTCAGTAGTCCTGTGGATGAGGATGAGAACTCAATCTGTCAAAAATGTGTAGTCATTGTATTTGTACAAAGGATTACTGGATTACTTGTCCACAATTATTGTAGTTCCTCAGTACATGTTTGATCTCAGAATCGCTGGAACTGGAATCCATATGATAAGTATAGCATATTGTTTTATTTTTTTATGTTAAGATGTAATATGTTTCTCCATTTATTTAATTATGTAACACCTGAGCATAAACCGTTTTTGCTGACTCATTAGCGATAGGAGTTTAGCCCAGGTGTAACTGAAAGAATGGCTTGCATTCAAGTGGTGCAATCATCTTATCTATTTCATGTGGCTTAAACTCTGTTTTAGGTCAGACATCACATTAAAGTGTAACACATGGGTCCTAAAATCATGGTTTTAATCGTCTTTACATGTTGCTATAATATAACATGTAAACCACTCTTCCAGATCAATTCTATCATATAAGCAACTTAAAAAAATAATAATAATAAATTAACAAAAAAAGGCATGTATCTTTCTTCAGTTTTTCGGGATGTGCTGTGTCATAACTTCCTGGATAGTGGAAAAATTACATAATCACAGAATATGTCTTCCCTCCAGTAACCCGAGTGATTATTATCAAGGCAACCCAGTGTTTGTGTTTTTTATTCCATATTAATATAGTCTTTTATAGGAAATATAAATTCCATAGACAACATAAAGTGTTGCTGTGTTCATGGCTGCGTGAAAAACAGTAAAGTTGAAGTTGGGAGTTAGTATATGTATGTATGTGTGTATGTATGTACAGAAGGGTGACATATTAAAGAAAAACCTGAATAAATGAGTAGAGGAACATAACGAATACAGATGCCTCCAAACAGGTGTACTGCATGATACAATTAAGCAATTAACATCCTATCATGCTCTGTGGCATGTATAAAAATGCGATGTAGGCCCAGTTGATCTTGATTTTGGATCAAGATGGCAAGAGGAAAGGATCTAATTGACGTTGAAAGAGGGGGTCATTTTTTGGGCACAAATGGCAGGAGCTTCAGTCACAAAGATTGTTCAACTTGCTAGTGTTTCAATAGGAACAGTGACTAAAGTTACATCTGCATTTAGATCTATGGGAAAGACATCAGTAAATAGGGTTGGATTGGAAATGATGGTTGAAAGCGTACATTCAATGACCGTGATGCTCATGCATTACTGTAATATGTAAGGAAAAACAGAAGAGCAATTCTTTCCCAAGGTGACTGAGAATGTCAATCCAGGACATGATCAGACTCTCAGCAGGAACAGTCAGTTGGGAACTACACCGAGAGGGATATTATAGTAGGGTTGCAGTGCATAAACCCCTCATTACAAAGACAAATACACATTTGAAAGTTCAGTGGTTGGAAAACCATAGGCACTAGTCTACAGATGTGGAAAAAAGTGATATGGTCAATTGAACACCTATGAGAGATTTTGCACCGACGTGTTAGACAGCGCTCTCTGCAGTAGAGTTCCAGAGACTCGTAGAATCAATGCTAAGGTGCATTGAAGCTGTTCTGGCAGCTTGTGGTGGTCCAACACCTTACTGAGACACTTTATGTTGTTTTTTCCTTTCATTTGTATATGTGTGTACAGTGCTGTGCACAGTCTTCTGGGGAGGCAGGGGGTCAAACAAAAAAATGGGCATTAAGAGCTGTCCAAGGGGCGTGGGTGCTTGCGAGGTGTGGCGTGTGGTTCTGGTGGGGGGCTGCTGGCAAAGTGCATTCCTGGTGGGCAGGGGCCTCGCAAGGGGGTTGGCATCCCAGGCAATTGGAAAACCACCCCCCACCGCTCCCACGGGAGAAAATACCACCACCTCTTTGATTTTGCCAGTCCCTCCTAAACTTTGTGTATCCTGTCAACTTGTAGTCATCCCCATCATTTTCTGTATGTTTCTGTCACTCCTACAACATCAAAGTCACACGCCAGCACTGTGGTTTCTAGGTCTAACATCTTGTTCCTTATACTCCTGGCATTGAGGTACAAACATTTCAGGATTTTCCTACTAGCAGTTTCCCTTGGTTTTCTTTCCTTAGTGGAACATCTCCCATTGTCAGAGCTCCCTGCCCCCCTGGTGCCTAGTTTAAAATATTCTCAATTACTCTTCCTAATGCATTACCCCCCCTTCTGTTTAGATGTAGACCGTCCAGTTTGTACAGGTCCCATCTATCCCAGAAGAAATACCAATGCTTCATAAAGCTAAAACCCTCTTCCCTACACCAAGATTTCAACCACATGTTGAATTTTCTAATCTTTGCCTGTCTCCATGGCCATGCATGTGGTACCAGACGTATAACTACCATGGAGGTTCTGCTCTTTAGTTTCATTCCTAACTCTTTACATTTGTTTTGCAGAACCTCTGTCCTAATTTGTCCTATTGTCATTGGTTCCAATGTGGACCATGACCAGTGAATTCCCCCCGGCTTTGGCCAGTAGCCCGTCTACTAGTTTAGGGAGATCTGCAACCTGAGTACCAGGCAGGTAAGATATCATGTGGGTCTCCTTATCACTAGAACACAATGTGTGATCTACACCTCTAAGAATGGAGTCTCCTACTATAACTACCTCCATCTTCCGGGGGGGAGAGGGCACCATGGTGCTCTGGTGCTCAACTGCCCTCCCATCACCCTCTGAGTTGCCACTGTCCAATTCGGTGTCCAGCAGTTGGAACCTGTTGGGCATTTCTAGCTCTTGGGATGTCTCTAAGGGATGTGCGCGCCCTTTTCTGCAGTTATGACCTACAGTAACCCAGCAGTTCTCTACGCTGTCCTGCTCTAAGGTCTCAACTCTCCTAGGTTTCATTCTGCAAACCTGACACTGTAGTGGCCATATGCTTCTAAATGTTACAGTTTTTTTTGTCTATTGGTTCCCGTTCCCTAGTTAACTTAAGCTTAACTGTTTGTGACCGAGAAACAGCGCAGCTCTTTCTCAACAGCTGCTTTAAGAATTCCTGCTAGTCCTTGACTAAATCACTATTTACTTTCACCAACTCAGCAGCTGAACTGAATTGACTTCAATTAAGGCAAACTACAGACAATGCTAACTTCAATTAAGGCAAACTTAAAACAAAATGAGGAATGCTAAATTGACGGTGCCCAGGTGGCCTTGCAGACTGTGGTTCGCCCACCTGGTCTCCCGTCTGGATGGAGAGCCTTGGCAGCTCCCCCTAAGAGCGGACTTGTTGTCCCAGGCACAGGGCACACTTTGGCACCCCAACCCAGGTCTGGACCCTGGACTCAGGGCCAGGCCCTTTTACACAATGTCTCTTGCACTGGATTGTGGATACCATTACCATACCTGAACACCTGGTTGTACACTCAACTCAAGGTGTAGACACATCTTGGGCCCTCTTCCATGGCGCCCCCCCGGCAGACATTTGTGCGACCGCGAGCTGGACCTCACAACACACCTTTGTTCAGTTCTACAGGCTGGATGTGACTGGACCAGCCCCCTCCATTAGGAATGCAAGTTTTTGCTTCAGTTGAGTCTCAGTAGCCTGTGAGGCATAGGCTCCTGACCTTTTGTTTTGCTGTTTGCCCCTTGAAGAGTCAAAGAAATCCGGAGCGAGATATATGTTTCCAACCAAAGGTTTTTAATACATGCAGCTGCAAGGAAGAGGTTCAAGAGGCGATCTCAAGAACAGTCTTAGAGAAGTTACAAACTACAGGCACTTTTATGCAGACCAGACAGGAGAGAAAGATAACAGGACCCACATGTTTGTCCCGTGATTAGTGCAATTTCGGTTTCTGCCTGACAACTCGTTAGGAAAACCCATATATGGTTAAACCGGGGAAAATTGAAGCATACGTAATGTTTAATATAAAGGGGGTTTGTACGATGTATCAAACTCAAATTGCTGGAGATAACTGGTTCTTATCAGATTCTGTTCCTCTGGGTATCAGGGTTGCACTATGGCACAGTACCGTAGCACAGCAAGGCCACGAGACAGTGACCTTGTTTACACAGACACACAGGGAAAGAAATGCAGTTCATCACCCCTGTTGGCGCATCCTGCGGCCGGTTGCATAAACATAGAGTAAGTCTTTGTCTTAGTCCTACTAATGATAGATACTCAGTTAAGACTTGCATAAAACAGTCTTTCCTTAGATTGGTCTAAGACTTGTCTTACTTAGTCAATCACGTATTACATTCTGGGAATTTTAAGACACCTGAAGAAAAAAAAAAACATGGCGGATGTTTCTCTAACAGCGATGATCCCATTAACTGAAAATCTATGCTAGTTATTGAAATGTAATGCAGATAAATCAATCATTTGGTCGCAATTTTTTGTAAACTTTCAGTAACGCATTCGAACACAAGCCGTGGGATAAAATGAAGAAAAAAGTTAACATCGTGAAGCCGCTGTGTGCACTCTGCAGTCTAAAAGACGGGAGAAACGATTAAATAATATGCTAAGTTAAGAGGAAACATCCGCATACTAAACTCAGCGTAGAGTTAGAGTAGTTTATTGAAGTGTCTGGGGAGCAGTCTCTGTGTTTGTGGAGATCGCTGTGTGCGGAACAGCGGGGTGTGTGAGCCGGCTGTCACTGTAGACTTAGGCCAGCAGTTTCAATTGAAAGATAGACTTAAGTTCCAAGTTAGCCTGGGGGTGAGGAGGCTAACTTTTCAGGCTTAGTCAGTCTTAATTTTTATGCAACTGACTAACTTGCATAGACTAGTCTAACTGTCTAATTAAGACCAGTCTAATGGCTTAGACCAGTGTAATATAGTGTTATGCAACCGGCCCCTGGTGATTACCCTGGTGATTAGCTACGCAGAACCGCTTCCCTTCCTCCCAGACTACGCCTTCCAGTTGAGCACCTACGTGAGCTGCTCCTGGTTCTTGTGACTGCCCTGGAGATATCACTCCCAGAGACTGTCATGTGGTATTCAAGTATGTTGCCTCACAATATTGCAAATATTGTTTTGGTCGTGTGGTGGGAATGTGTGTGTTAAAACACCCTGTATGTAGTTCCTTGGACAGCAGGTCTGTGGCCCCAACCTAGCTGTGCTAGTAGAGCTGGAGGCCACTGTTGCTGTGTCCAGTGGAGGGCACTCAATCTGGCTCTTGTTGGCCTGTTGTGTAGATAGTTCCTTTGATAACAAACAGCACCAGTGGAGCTTGCTCTCACCTCTAGTTGAGCAGAGGGTGAATGGTCCTGTGCTGTGTGGTGGCTACATGACTGTTCTCCGGTTGCCACCCTGTATATAATTGTTATATCCATCAGAGGCTATCCCAGTGTGTGTGTATATTATACACAGAATATACACAGGCTATTATATATTCTGATGACAGATCTGTAGCCTGCTCCTAACCGTGTTAGTGGAGCAGGAGACCACTGTGATGTGAAGCTGAGGGCACAAGAATGTCTGTTGCCCTGCTCTACTTCCATTCTGTTAATTTGTACAATAGGTATGTGGCCCTCTCCTGACTGTGCTAGTGGAGCAGGAGTCCGCTACTACTGTGGTGAGCGGAGGGCACAAGAATTGCTTTCTGTTGCCCCACTTTTTACACCATTCTTGAATTACTATTCCCATTACAGCGTGACTGCAGTCTTCGCTTCTGGGCACCCCTGATGTGACCCCAAAGAACCCATGCAGCTTCTATCTAGAGTTGCTCAATGCCCCTAGCAGGTATACGTTGGGGCAGGCTTTCTTACCAGCTCATTGCCTCCTCCCTTGCGATGGTTTGGTTATACTGTAACCACTCCCCCTTGGGCAGTGGTTATGATTTGAAGAAAACGATAGGTTGCGGATCCCTCTTTTGAATCTTCAAATCAGTATGGCTGCAATGATAATAAGAAGAAATAAGAACTAAAGAATTAAAATAAGAATTGTGAACAAATAACACAAACAAGAAGTTGGGTTTCTAGGCAGGCTCAGGAAGAGTTTTTCAGGCAGAGTTGCTGGTGTTGCTCAGGTACGGTACAGTTACTACTGGGAGAGAAAAGAGGGAGAGGTTATAAAATATAGTACAAAATAGCACAGCTGCTATTTGACACCGATTGTTCTTCATATAGATGAACTATTAAAATGTTTTCACAATCCAAAACAATGTAATTCAGTTATTTGTGTAGTTTGTTGATCACTGATTCAGTCCATAGAAAAATGTTAATATTCTAGGTGATTGAGCTTCGACTTGTATACATATGTACAGCCATAACATTATGACCACTGACAGGTGAAGTGAATAACACTGATAATCTCGTTATCATGGCACCTGTCAGTGGGTGGGATATATTAGGCAGCAAGTGAACATTTTGTCCTCAAAGTTGATGTGTTAGAAGCAGGAAAAATGGGCAAGCGTAAGGATCTGAGCGACTTTGACGAGGGCCAAATTGTGATGGCTAGATGACTGGGTCAGAGCATCTCCAAAACTGCAGCTCTTGTGGGGTGTTCCCGGTCTGCATTGGTCAGTACCTATCAAAAGTGGTCATGGGTGGCCAAGGCTCATTGATGCTGGCCCGTGTGGTCTGAGATGAGCTACTGTAGCTCAAATTGCAGAAAAAGTTAATGCTGGTTCTGATAGAAAGGTGTCAGAACACACAGTGCATCGCAGTTTGTTGCGTATGGGGTTGCGTAGCCACAGACCAGTCAGAGTGTCCATGCTGTCCCCTGTCCACTGCCGAAAGCGCCTACAATGGACACGTGAGCATCAGAACTGGACCACGGAGCAATGGAAGAAGGTGGCCTGGTCTGATGAATCACAAGTTCAAGGTGTTGACTCGGCCTCCAAATTCCCCAGATCTCAATCGTATCGAGCATCTGTGGGATGTGCTGGACAAACAAGTCCGATCCATGGAGGCCCCACCTCGCAACTTACAGGACTTAAAGGATCTGCTGATAACATCTTGGTGCCAGATACCACAGCACACCTTCAGAGGTCTAGTGGAGTCCATGCCTCGAAGGGTCAGGGCTGTTTTGGCGGCAAAAGGGGGACCTACACAATATTAGGCAGGTGGTCATAATGTTATGGCTGATCAGTGTATATATTATAACTACTACTGCAGATTGACATGCTGCTTATCAGTATTCAGAAGTGCTGTAACAATACTGCTTTTTTAACTTCTAAATCAATAACTACTCAAGACTATGCTGGTTAACTAAGTAGAAAACAAATCTAAATAACTTATTTTGCACCACTAATGCAGTGAGCAAAGTTTTCAAAATTATTGTTGCACTTGAAGCAGCTTTCAGCAGAAGTCACTCTGTTTACATGGATACAGAACTGGGTAGTAGCATCCTGCTGGATGACATCCCCTCTTTAGGTCCAGATATGGTTTTCTCCATGACTCTCAAACCTTCCTCAGGTAGATACATATTTGTTTATTGAAGTGGAAGTCATTCAACATTTTAAAATCGAAGAGAGCATGTATCTCATAGTCACCTGGAATGTATATGAGATTTACATGGAGTTATCCTAAATATTGAATCCAGGAGACTGGGCATTTGAAGGTGTAATCTGAGTCCATTCACACAAATTTAGGTAGTTTTGTTTGCCCAGACACTTCTGATTGTGATACAACTTTTCTGACTTGCCAAAAGCCTTAGCTCCTTATTAGTGAGAAAATGACACCCAAGGTTTACAACTCCAGGAAGGGATGGAATCACAGAAAATTCCAAAGAAGTTGCAAGAAAGCCCTGTTTTGGATATTTATCTCCATGTGACTCTGATGTGTTCTCCATTTGCCGTTTCCTCTACAGAACACAAGGACAAAAGCTCCAGCTGTGCAAGACAGGATGGAGGAGATCACAGTGATGGGAGGATGGTGGAAGAGGGAGGGATGACCAGAAAGGAACAGTACAAATGGAGGCTGGAGCAGCTCCTCGGAAGTGAACAGGATGACCCGCATGGGTATGAGAGTGATCTGAATACAGCAGAGAGCATCTGTACAGAGGACTTTGCAGCAAAATTCAAGGAAGGCATGGTGGATCCACAGCTCGTCTCCAATGGGGAACTGGGAGGTGACTACTCAGGGGAAGAATATTCTCCTGAAAGTGTTCTATCCAGAGAAGGAACGGTGCTTCCTGTGGAGACCTGCCTGGGTAAACAAAAACTATGAAATTTTGCTAAACTCTGTGAGGCTGGGAATTGTCCAGCAGTTTGCACAGAGATATCAGGGGAGCCGAAACGGATAAACATATGGGGGGGAACGTGATTTTGAGTCTCTGGCAGGCAGGAATCATAGAGACAGCCAGGAATCTCTAGGGGACCTGATCTGCAAGCTGAGCCAGAGCAACACATCAGAATCACAGATCACCCTTTGCAGGGACAAGTGTATGAGGATTTCCAGTCTCAAGGCAGAATCCATTTACAACAGCAGGACACTTTCTAGCCAAGCTACAGCAACGATCAAGGAGACAAGTCAGGCACATCAGGAAAGTTTCAGATTCTTTTCAGTTTTGTCTGAAAGCTGCAAGGACCACCAACATGGTGCTATCCAACAAAGTTGTGCTGATGGGCCAAAATCCTCTCCTACTTCAGACTCATCGGTTAAATGATAGTGTAGCACAAACAAAAGATGTAATAACCCCAGGTACAGATCTGTCCCAATTCATATGTTCAAATGGGAAGGGAAAATCTGGTCTGATTTTCGTTGTGGAAGCCAGTTAGTAGAGGTGGATCACTTAAAAGAATTAACAAGAAGTCCAATAGACCAGAGTTATGATATCCAGTAATGGAGAGTTAGATCACAAAGCTTTCCCTACATACTTAGGGCTACTTGTGGTGTGAACATTAGTGAATATTTATCTGTAGATAGAACATATATCTTGTTACCTGCCATGAGCAAACATTCCAATATGGTTGCTCATCCCAGTAGTTTGGAACAAAGTGATCTAACCTCCATCAGTCATAAATCAGTATCTGTTACTAATGACTCTAGACCCATGCTTAGAAGTGTTAATAATGGAGGCTGTCTTCCTGTAGGATGGGACAGTTTCCTCTGTCTCCCTACCACCACTATGGACAGGCCATATAAGTCTGCAGAAGCTATATCAAAGTGCAACAGCAAACAACTTCTGATCTTGAGGGCTGCAGTCCCCAGATTTTCCATTCCTAGTTTCTCACTCCTGTTGAGCGCTTAATCATGAAAGTTAATTAACTCTTTATTACTCTTTTTCTAAACCTAATTATGACAATATGACAATTATGACAACCTTCAATCACAAATTCCAAACACAAATCACAATAGTGGTTAGATTAAAAAAAACAGAAAGCTGTCATGAAATTCATTTTAGAATTGGCAGGTGGGTTTAAAACCAGCTTTAATAAATCTACTGGATTGCAGGTCTCATCCCAGGGATCTAGATTAACATTTTCCACTAGTGGCACTGGTGCTACTAACATTTTCAGTTGGTGGCACCAGCACATGGTTTGGTCGCACCAATTGTTCGTGACTGTGCGACAATAATGAACTAATGTCCCATTACATACCTGCTTCCCATACAGAACCAGGATAATGAGTAGCCATCTTTTATACATTGATTTGGATAGATATCCTGTTAAAATGTGCAAAATGTATTTATTGCAGCCGTCAGTCTGGCATGAGTTACTTTCTGAGATGACATGGCTATACTCCTGTAAAAAATAAATAAATTGTAATCCATAAATAATATTAAACAATAGATTTTCTGCATCAATTGGTTGAGAAGCAAAGCAAATAGTAGAACTACACACCTGGGGTCCCTTCTTCGTACATGGATAAGTAAGTTAACCGGCTAAATTTCAGGATAACTTGGCATAAACTTGGGATTTTACTTTCTCCAAAGTGATCTTGATGTTCAGCTAACTTTGTTACCAGAGCAACATCTTAAACCTGCTCCCTAGCAAGTTAACTGGAATTTAGCTGGATAAGATTCTGAATATATTTAATCCTGCCCAATGCAATGACAGCTGACACACCTCCAACAATGATGCACATTCATAGCAGATCCACTAAATGTGGGAGCAATGTTTAAGGCCAGCTTTTTTGTGAGAAATAATTAATAGAGATTAAAGATCCTTTAAATCATATAGATTTGAGCTTTATAGGTTTGATCGGCAAGGAATGATTTATCTAGTTAATTTATTAGAACCAATGTCACTCACTGCAGTCATGCATTGACACAGTGCCACGGACCCTCTGTGTGGCTGTGGTACTTAGCCAGGGGTATGTTCCTACACTGTAGGTGATGTGGAAAATGTGAGCAAATCCGCAACACCACCCCCCTCCCCTTTATTCCCATCATTTAGTTGAATGATATCCCTTTGAGATTTTGACCATACAGTGAGGGAAAAAAGTATTTGATCCCCTGCTGATTTTGTACGTTTGCCCACTGACAAAGAAATGATCAGTCTATAATTTTAATGGTAGGTGTATTTTAACAGTGAATCATTCAGATGTTCATTGGCAAACTTCAGACGGGCCTGTACATGTGTTTTCTTGAGCAGGGGGACCTTGCGGGCGCTGCAGGATTTCAGTCCTTCACGGCGTAGTGTGTTACCAAGTGTTTTCTTGGTGACTATGGTCCCAGCTGCCTTGAGATCATTAACAAGATCCTCCCGTGTAGTTCTGGGCTGATTCCTCACCGTTCTCATGATCATTGAAACTCCACGAGGTGAGATCTTGCATGGAGCCCCAGACCGAGGGAGACTGACAGTTATTTTGTGTTTCTTCCATTTGCGAATAATCTGACCAACTGTTGTCACCTTCTCACCAAGCTTCTTTGGCGATGGTCTTGTAGCCCATTCCAGCTTTGTGTAGGTCTACAATCTTGTCCCTGACATCCTTGGAAAGCTCTTTGGTCTTGGCCATGGTGGAGAGTTTGGAATCTGATTGATTGATTGCTTCTGTGGTTCTGTGCTTCTCCCTTTAAGAGAGTGCTCCTAATCTCAGCTCGTTACCTGTATAAAAGACACCTGGGAACGAGAAATCTTGCTGATTGATAGGGGATCAAATACTTATTTCACTCATTAACATGCAAACTTTTTTGAAATGCGTTTTTCTGGATTTTTTTGTTTGTTATTCTGTCTCTCACTGTCTACACCTACCATTAAAATTATAGACTGATCATTTCTTTGTCAGTGGGCAAACGTACAAAATCAGCAGGGGATCAAATACTTTTTTCCCTCACTGTAAGTATTGTAGTGGGACTAGGGCGTCATTTTAGAGTTTTAAAAAAAACATTGTCAGGGGGATATTTTCCTTTAAAAAATAAGTTTATTGCACCAAAGGCATCAGGGTAGAGGTCTTCACAGGTCCAAAAATGTGTGCCCGAACCCGAAGAGACCCGGAAGTGTGCTATCCGGACCCGACCCGGACCCGACTATTATTTGAAATCTGGACCCGGACCCGGCGGGGACACACAGACCCGATTGAACCCGATCAGCACAGATACCACAGCTAATCGATATTAACAACTTAATTTACAAGTTGTGAAAATAAAACTTTGTCTTACCTAATGTAACGTTAGTAGCTTCTCTCCTGTATCGGACCATGATGCACACAGTCCATCCTCCTCGCCAGGACAGCTGGTAAAATGACATCCATGTTGTTCCTCTTTGCTGATTGAAAGTGCCTGTATAATCCGCTTATTATTTCAGTTCAAACGTCCACTTGCTGTCACGGTGGCGGAGGACAAACGCGACTTTGCAGCTTTGGAGTTTTTTTGTATCTGTATAATACATAACTTGAACTATAATAACGATGCTGGTTCAGTGCCACAGCGCTGACGTTAGCATTACTAATGTGCTGTCATTGTGCTCCGAGACACGTCTGTCATAGATTTAGATACAAAGTGAATGAACTCCAACTACGATATCTCAAAAATTGCGCCGACACCAATAATGCACTCACCGATGGCGGAATAAGTCCCGCCTTCTAAATTAAAAGAGCCAATTGTCAATTGGTAAAGTCGTCGTGTCACTCGGGTAATACACACAATGTTAAACAGACCCAGGACCCGAAGTACAAGAATGGGACCCGACCCGGACCCGGCTGACCGTTTAAAATATGGACCCGAACCCGTACGGGTCCCGCGTCAGGTCCTGGGTCCTCGGGTTCGGGTGGACCCATGAAGACCTCTACATCAGGGATCAGCCTGTGAATAGAAATAAATAATCAGATCCAGTTTCACACTAATATACAGCTCTGGAAAAAAATAAGAGACCACTTAACATTGATTTCTGAACTTGGAGTGGTCTCAATTTTTTCCAGAGCTGTATGTATTTATATATGTGTGTATACGTGACAACTAAATAAAGTTCACACTCACAGCCAGCTTCTTATTCAACAATTTCTTCTCCACTTTCCTCATCTTTAAGGAACTGTAATAGGCCTAACCAGTCATACAATTGAAATAAGCTGTAAATAAGATCAAACACAGTACATCTTCCAAAGCCTAGAAATAATATAGAAGGCTAAATTATGAATATATATTTCTATACGGTATACTGTTGGCCAGCACAGAGCTCTATGTATATCTGCATCAATCTGAGAAAAGTTATATTAAACACCACCGTGTTTTGGGGTCATTGACATTGATGCAATCAATAAGCAATTATCTTAACTTATTTGCAGTTGTTTGTCAGGCATTTGCAGACTCAGCAGTATTGGTTTTATTCAATATAAATGTTCTTTGCCTCCTCATGCCCTTCCATAAGCACTAAAATTGGCAGCCTTCGCCAAATCCTAGTTTCGGTGCGCCACTGAGTGTCCTTTCCTATCCAAACGGGAATGCTTGGGCATATTCTCGATGAGGAGAGTCTGACTGAAGGTAACAAGCTAATTAAATCTGAGATAAGTGTTGGAAGAACCAAAAATCCCGGATATCAGTTAGCTCAATTAGCTCTAAGTCAATTTAACCTGACTTTGTTAAACCACGTATGAAGAACGGACCCCAGAGCTGCAGTCAGGTCAAAACTCTGGTGAGGACGATGAGCTGAGCTTCCCTGAGACGGTTTCCTTCAGTTTATGCAGAAATTCTTTGGTTGTGCAAACCCAGTTTCATCAGCTATCTGGTCTCAGACGATCCCACAGGTGAATAAGACAGATGTGGAGGTCCTTGGGCTGGTGCGGTTACACATGGTCTGTGATTGTGAGGCCTGTTGGAAGTACTACCAAATTCTATAAAATGGCTATGAACATTAATTTCTCTTGCAACAGCTCTGGCAGACAATCCTACAGTCATGGGGTTTTAAATGTTATTATACATTTCAGATTTTTTTGTTAATGTTTACCTTTTATACACTTATAATCCAAATCGGAGGAAATATTAGTAATTATCTCATATATGTTTGCTTTTCATAGCTGCTGGGCTCCACAATGATGCCCTTAAAGCAATGGGATGTCAGTCCAGCCTAACCACCACTGGGTCTGAGGAGTATATGGGCACCTTTCAGACTGGGTCTGTCAAACATATTGCTGGTAAATTCATCTGCATTTCTTACATTTACCAGTTTTGCTCTGTAGAGGGAGGAACAAAATACTACAGCAATCTTTTTAGATTTTGCTACATATATGTATAATATTATCTGGATTGTTTTTGACAGGGTCCTAATATTTTTCTTCATTCTAAATTTGAACCAGGGGTTCCTTTAAAGAATTTTGATGAAGTGACAATTGACAGTGACTTGGATTCAGTGAATACGGATAGCGTCCGCAAACACATTAAAAGCGCGCTCAGGAAAAACACAGGTAAGTACTCCATTGATACCCACCTTTTACCCAATTTACCTAAATAAAATGCAAGAACAAAACAATTGCAAGTGCATTAAAAATAATGTAATATCTGAATCTGCATACAGAATATGGAAAGAACATTAGGAAGGTCTTTGGATCTGCCATTACTGCTAAGTCATTCCTCATTGTGGGGGCACTGAAACTAGACTCTACCTCATGTATTTTTTTTAAGATAATTATTAATTTAGTGTAAAGTAGCAAGTGTCCTAGCACCAGTGTTTTCCCTGGTGTATATGTAGATTGTTGATTGCCCACCATGGGCCCCGCCTCATCTGAGGTGCTGGCACAGGGGCCCCAGCTCACGCAACACAGACCAGGTGTTTGAAATCCTGTGTCTTCAGGCAGCAACTCAGGCACCACCTCCCTCCCGCAGGCCCAACCACAGGCCCTTCCCACCCCTGTGGTGTCAGAGGGGAGGTTGTCTGTGGTCTCATCTCCAAGCAGGGGCAGCAAGCATTGGACATGGGAAAAGGATGCACTGTCTATTCATCCTCATCCATCCTGACCGTGTTTCCCCTGGTCAACTTGAACATCATGGTCACCACACTGGTGAGAGATGAGAGGCCGTGCCATGGTGTCCCTTTGTTCAGAGGCTGCTGGGTCTTCTTGAGACTGCGTCACAAACTCTGTAGCTTGGCCTCCTCAGGATAAGGCCTTTGCAGTTGAGACTGCACCCACGGTGTGATTGTGCCCACCGAGTGAAGGTCAATCAGGCATGCTGGAAGGTGCTCCACTGGTGGCAGAGCCCTCCCAATCTAGCCCTCATTGTGCCCCTGAATTGTCACCATGTGGTTATGACAACAGACACTGCCAACCAAGGCTGGGGCAGTCTGCAATGAATGCGTAGTCCGAGGCCGGTGTACAGAGCCCTTCAGGGCATCAACGCACTGGAATTCAAGTGGTGTTCCTCCTTCAGGACAGGCACGTGCTGATATGGATGGACAACACAGCGGTAGTTGCCTACATCAACAGGCAAGGGGGTCTCCAGTCACCCAGGCTGTACCACCTGTTGCACCATGTGCTGTTGTGGGTACAGCCTCAGCTCCACTCCATCAAAACAGTCCATCTCCCCGGCCTGTCCAACATGGCAGCGGAACTCCTCTCTCTAGCTACTGATGATTCAACAGCTATGGAACAGCTTCAGCCCACTCATTGCCCGCTATGGTTCTCTATCTGAGGAGACTGACACGTGACTGCGCAGTGTCCTCTGACTTCCCACCATTCCCCCTTTTCCTGGTGGTCCTGAAGAAGATCAGGCAAGAACGAGTAACAGTCCTGCTGATTGAGCCCAGGTGGCCTTGCAGACTGTGGTTTGCAGACCTGATCTCCCTCCTCAGCAGAGAGCCATGGCAGTTCCCCTACGGGATCCTCGTGCAAGTTTTGCTTGCTTGCTTGATTGCTTGCTGTTTTGATGTAATGCTGGACACACTTTCTATGCCACCATTCAAGCCACTACATTCAGCTATATATACATCTGTACACTTTGGGGGTGATGGGTTATGCTGCAGACTTACCCTGTGTTCCTCCAGAAGGAGGCAACAGGCCAATACATTTGATGACTTTCCATCCTCCTCCCTTCTATTTGGAGGTGGTGAGTGAGCAGCACCTGCTATGCCCTGTGCAGGTGCTCAGGTGCTACATGGACCACATTAAGGACAGTAGGCGCTCTGACCAATTATATATCCTTTGGAGGATGTACTCTTTAAAAAGCACCTCTCACATTGGACTGTGGATACTATTGCCATGACCTACAAATCAGTTGGCGTACTGATGCCTGAACACCTGGTGGTCGACCAGAGGCATGGCTTCATCATGTGCCCTTTTTCAAGGTGCCCCCTTGTCAGACATTTGTGCAGCTGCGAGCTGTGCCTTGAAACACACTTTTCTTCGGTTTTATAAACCGTAATAAAATTTACAAATGAGAGGAGGCCTTTTGACTCATCATGCTCATTTGGTGTCCATTAACAACTAAGTGATCCAAGGATACTATCCAGTCTATTTTTGAATGTTCCCAAATTTTCAGCTTCAACCACATCACTGGGGAGTTTGTTCCAGATTGTGACAACTATCTGTGTGAAGAAGTGTCTCCTGTTTTCTGTCTTGAATGCCTTGAAGCCCAGTTTCCATTTGTGTCCCTGCTGATCTGGAAAAGCTCCTGTGGTTTGATGTGGTCGATACCTTTCATGATTTTGAAGACTTGAATCAAGTCCCCACGTAGTCTCCTCTGTTCCAGGGTGAAAAGGTTCAGTCTGGCAGAGTAGGGCATTCCCTTCTAACCAGAATAAGTCTGGTTGTTCGCCTCTGAACTGCCTCTAGAACAGCAATATCTTTCTTGAAGTGTGGAGCCCAGAACTGTATACAGTATTCCAGATGAGGTCTGATGATGCCTTTACTTAAGTGCAAAACAAAGTGCAAAAATACAGTTGTGTTGTAAGTCGCCCTGGATAAGGGTGTCTGCCAAGAAATACAAATAATAATAATAATAATAATAACTAGTGCATCGTACAGTCGTCACATCACTTCCCTTGTTTTAAATTCTACACTTTTGACAATATACCTTAACATTCTGTTTGCCTTTTTTATTGCTTCCCCACATTGTTTGGATGGAGAAAGTGAGGAGTCCACGTAGACTCCTAGGTCTCTCTCATGCGTTATTTCCTCTAGTTCTATTCCTTCCATAGTGTAATTACAGTGGACATTTGTTACCTGCATGTAATACCTTGCACTTGTCCACATTGAATTTCATCTGCCAGGTGTCGGCCCACAACTGAATATTATCCAAGTCCCTTTGAACAACCTGTGATGCCGATACTGTATCTGCTGAACAACCAATTTTAGTATCATCTGCAAATTTGTCAAGTTTGCTAACTATCCCAGAGTCCAGATCATTAATAAAGATTAGAAAAAGCACAGGCCCTAGTACTGATCCCTGTGGAACTCCACTAACAACCTCACTCCAGTTAGAAGCAAGTCCTCTAGTCCTGACACCCTCTGTTTCCTATACATCAACCACTTCATAATCCATCTACTTACATTACCCTGAATGCCTACAAGTAGTAATATAGGGTGCTTTTGAGGAAGGGGGTGCTGCAGGGGATTTGACCTTTGACCTTGAACTTGAGTTGAACTTCGAGGGCCCCTTCCTAGGGGCCATGTACTGCGTCACTGAATAATTAACATGTTTGTGGGCGGAAAAATTATAATATTATGGGGTGGAGTTGACAGGGCACCGAAGGAATGTACAGGGGGGTGGGGGTCTTCAACTGCTTTTCAAACCCTCCAAAAGAGTTCTATTGAAGTCCTCCTGATTATTTAGTAAAATAGATATTTATCCCTATGCGAGTGCTGCGAGGCTCTCTCTTCAACATGGCCAAAGGGGGTTACCACTTTCAAATGGACAAGGCTTATGTCAGTGTGATGCTTTTTGAGCTAGGGGCATGGTGAGGAGATGTCTATGCCTTTTGTAATCTGGGGTCAGTGAAGAATTAGTATATTTGTGGGCGGGGTTGATAGGGCACAACCGGAGGACCGAGTTTCAGGGTATTTATTGATGTTGAGTTTGAGAACAGGGGTCTGTTTACAATTTGAGAACAGGCTCTGTTTACATTTGAGGCGATGTTACAGGGCCCCTTTATAGCGGAATGTGTTGAGAGATAGCGCTCTATAGAAGCAGTGGGGGCTGTGTGTAGTTTAAGAGGCACAAGTCATTTTCCCCAAACACATTGTATTAGGAATGTCCAAAGACCCAGATCTCAACCGGCCGAGTATAAAATGTTAAAATAATAAGAAATAACAACATATATAAATAATGAAAAATAAATCAGGCTCCTTAGGGAGAAAAGAAAGAAAGAAAAATAAACAATTAAACAAGTAATTTCTTCACACGGAGCTACTTAGTAATAATGAGAAATGTCTAGAGATCTCAACTGTTTTAGAAGCGTTCTTCTCACCAAGAGGGAGTGTAAAACATATGTGCCCAGATACACTGAACATAGATTAAATTCATAGAAATGGAAAGAGAAATAAACAATAAACAAACAAACAATAAAATCTATATAATCTACTACTACACAATACAATGAATTTCCAGAGTTGTGCATGCGTGTGCGTGTATACTGAGTGCAGGCTGGAGATCACTGCCCCAGGTTTCTTTGTTTCTTTTTCAGATCCTAATAAGTTGCAGCCCTTCCTTCACTTTGCACAGATTTGTACTAGATTGCAACTTTTACAGAGCTAAAGAATAAGTCAGTCTAAATGGTCTTAACTTTAGAAAATCCTGAATATGCACAAAATCTAAAGAAATGTAATACAGAAAATGTAATTGAAGCTTTCAGTAATCAACATAATATCAGTAAATACTACTTCTACCCAAGACCAATATTTCCTGCACTGCAGAATATATCAAACATATTATTTAAAGAAAAGGTAAATGTAAAGATTGAATAAATACAATTATTAAGTTTTAAATGTATGTGTATGTGTATTCACACCACCATGTGATATAAATGAAATGCAATGTTACTAAGTTAACTTAAGAAATCCTTAAATATAGAAGAAGCATAGAATATATATGTAGAAACTGGGAAATTTCAATAAAATTCAATAAAAGCGGTGTTTGTAATCATATTAGTAACAAAACATCAAATTATTTTAAATACATATCTAATGTAATCCATTCATACAATAAGATTAAGTAAATACACTCAATACGATTTAAGCACAAACCTATGTGTGTATGTATATTTATATAATTTACACATTAGAATTGCTTGGGGGGTACAGTCTGAAGACCTTAATGGCCTTGGTTACCAGTAAGACGTTTGAACAGCCTTCAGAACAACTAACTAGTAACATTCTTACAGACAAAGAATGAAAACACAATTTTAACCATTTTTAAAGTATTGTGTGGGAGCATATCAGACTGAAAGAAGCTTGTTTAGGGTGGTTTTGCAATATCTTCATTCTGTAAAGTTTAATGTGTTTTAATTACATTGCATATGCTTACAAATGGAATTGTACAACAATTCTTGTTGTTTCAGGTCAGAACTGACTTGGTTTCAAGAGTTTGATGAATTGTAATGTTAACTTGCAAATATACATGTAAACTCTTCACCTATGACAGAGAGTGCTCTAAACTATAGTTTGGGAGCATATCAGACTGAAAGAAGCTTGTTTTGGATGGTTTTGCAATATCTTCATTATGTAAAGTTTGATGTGCTAAATTGCACTGCATATGCTTACAAATGGAATTGTACAACAACTCTTGTTGTTTCAGGTCAGAACTGACTTGGTTTCAAGAGTTTGATGAATTGTAATGTTAACTTGCAAATATACATGTAAACTCTTCACCTATGACAGAGAGTGCTCTAAAGTATAGTTTGGGAGCATATCAGACTGAAAGAAGCTTGTTTTGGATGGTTTTGCAATATCTTCATTCTGTAAAGTTTAATGTGCTCAATTACATTGCATATGCTTACAAATGGATTTTATAACATTTCATGTTGTTTGAGGTCAGAATTGACTTGGTTTCAAGAGTTTGATGAATTGTAATGTTTTCTTTCAAATATACATGTAAACTCTTCACTTATGACAGAGAGTGCTCTAAAGTACAGTGTGGGAGCATATCAGACTGAGAAAATCATGTATTGGATGGTTTTGCATTACCTTCATTCTGTTAAGTTAGATATTCTCAATTACATTACATTTGCTTACAAATGCAATTATACAACATTTCATGTTGTTTCAGGTCAGAACTGACTTGGTTTCAAGACTTTGATGAATTGTAATGTTTTCTTGCAAATATTTATTTAAACTCTTCACCTATGACAGAGAATACCCTAAAGTATAGTGTTGGAGTATATCAGACTGAAAGAAGCTTTTTTTGGATGGTTTTGCAATTTCTTCATTTTGTAATGTTTGATGTGCTCAATTGCATTACATATGCTTACAAATGCTATTTAAAATCATTTCATGTTGTACCAGGTCAGAACTGACATGGTTTCAAAACTTTGATGAATTGTAATGTGTTCTGCAAATATACATGTAAACTCTTCACCTATGACAGAGAGTGCTCTAAACTATAGTTTGGGAGCATATCAGACTGAAAGAAGCTTGTTTTGGATGGTTTTGCAATATCTTCATTATGTAAAGTTTGATGTGCTAAATTGCACTGCATATGCTTACAAATGGAATTGTACAACAATTCTTGTTGTTTCAGGTCAGAACTGACTTGGTTTCAAGAGTTTGATGAATTATGTTTTCTTTCAAATATACATATAAACTCTTCACCTATGACAGAGAGTGCTCTAAAGTACAGTTTGGGAGCATATCAGACTGAAAGAAGCTTGTTTTGGATGGTTTTGCAATATCTTCATTATGTAAAGTTTGATGTGTTTTAATTACATTGCATATGCTTACAAATGGAATTGTACAACAATTCTTGTTGTTTCAGGTCAGAACTGACTTGGTTTCAAGAGTTTGATGAATTGTAATGTTAACTTGCAAATATACATGTAAACTCTTCACCTATGACAGAGAGTGCTCTAAAGTATAGTTTGGGAGCATATCAGAATGAAGGAAGCTTTTTTTGGATGGTTTTGCAATATCTTCATCCTGTACAGTTTAATGTGCTCAATTACATTGCATATGCTTACAAATGGATTTTATAACATTTCATGTTGTTTCAGGTCAGAATTGACTTGGTTTCAAGAGTTTGATGAATTGTAATGTTATCTTGCAAATATATATGTAAACTCTTCACCTATGACAGAGAGTGCTCTAAAGTACAGTGTGGGAGCATATCAGACTGAAAGAAGCTTGTTTAGGGTGGTTTTGCAATATCTTCATTCTGTAAAGTTTAATGTGCTCAATTGCATTACATATGCTTACAAATGGAATTGTAAAACATTTCATGTTGTTTCAGGTCAGAACTGACTTGGTTTCAAGAGTTTGATGAATTGTAATGTTATCTTGCAATTATTCATGTAAACTCTTCACCTATGACAGAGAGTGCTCTAAACTATAGTTTGGGAGCATATCAGAATGAAGGAAGCTTTTTTTGGATGGTTTTGCAATATCTTCATCCTGTACAGTTTAATGTGCTCAATTACATTGCATATGCTTACAAATGGATTTTATAACATTTCATGTTGTTTCAGGTCAGAATTGACTTGGTTTCAAGAGTTTGATGAATTGTAATGTTATCTTGCAAATATATATGTAAACTCTTCACCTATGACAGAGAGTGCTCTAAAGTACAGTGTGGGAGCATATCAGACTGAAAGAAGCTTGTTTAGGGTGGTTTTGCAATATCTTCATTCTGTAAAGTTTAATGTGCTCAATTGCATTACATATGCTTACAAATGGAATTGTAAAACATTTCATGTTGTTTCAGGTCAGAACTGACTTGGTTTCAAGAGTTTGATGAATTGTAATGTTATCTTGCAATTATTCATGTAAACTCTTCACCTATGACAGAGAGTGCTCTAAACTATAGTTTGGGAGCATATCAGAATGAAGGAAGCTTTTTTTGGATGGTTTTGCAATATCTTCATCCTGTACAGTTTAATGTGCTCAATTACATTGCATATGCTTACAAATGGATTTTATAACATTTCATGTTGTTTCAGGTCAGAATTGACTTGGTTTCAAGAGTTTGATGAATTGTAATGTTATCTTGCAAATATATATGTAAACTCTTCACCTATGACAGAGAGTGCTTTAAAGTATTGTGTGGGAGCATATCAGACTGAAAGAAGCTTGTTTAGGGTGGTTTTGCAATATCTTCATTCTGTAAAGTTTAATGTGTTTTAATTACATTGCATATGCTTACAAATGGAATTGTACAACAATTCTTGTTGTTTCAGGTCAGAACTGACTTGGTTTCAAGAGTTTGATGAATTGTAATGTTAACTTGCAAATATACATGTAAACTCTTCACCTATGACAGAGAGTGCTCTAAACTATAGTTTGGGAGCATATCAGACTGAAAGAAGCTTGTTTTGGATGGTTTTGCAATATCTTCATTATGTAAAGTTTGATGTGCTAAATTGCACTGCATATGCTTACAAATGGAATTGTACAACAATTCTTGTTGTTTCAGGTCAGAACTGACTTGGTTTCAAGAGTTTGATGAATTGTAATGTTAACTTGCAAATATACATGTAAACTCTTCACCTATGACAGAGAGTGCTCTAAAGTATAGTTTGGGAGCATATCAGACTGAAAGAAGCTTGTTTTGGATGGTTTTGCAATATCTTCATTCTGTAAAGTTTAATGTGCTCAATTACATTGCATATGCTTACAAATGGATTTTATAACATTTCATGTTGTTTGAGGTCAGAATTGACTTGGTTTCAAGAGTTTGATGAATTGTAATGTTTTCTTTCAAATATACATGTAAACTCTTCACTTATGACAGAGAGTGCTCTAAAGTACAGTGTGGGAGCATATCAGACTGAGAAAATCATGTATTGGATGGTTTTGCATTACCTTCATTCTGTTAAGTTAGATATTCTCAATTACATTACATTTGCTTACAAATGCAATTATACAACATTTCATGTTGTTTCAGGTCAGAACTGACTTGGTTTCAAGACTTTGATGAATTGTAATGTTTTCTTGCAAATATTTATTTAAACTCTTCACCTATGACAGAGAATACCCTAAAGTATAGTGTTGGAGTATATCAGACTGAAAGAAGCTTTTTTTGGATGGTTTTGCAATTTCTTCATTTTGTAATGTTTGATGTGCTCAATTGCATTACATATGCTTACAAATGCTATTTAAAATCATTTCATGTTGTACCAGGTCAGAACTGACATGGTTTCAAAACTTTGATGAATTGTAATGTGTTCTGCAAATATACATGTAAACTCTTCACCTATGACAGAGAGTGCTCTAAACTATAGTTTGGGAGCATATCAGACTGAAAGAAGCTTGTTTTGGATGGTTTTGCAATATCTTCATTATGTAAAGTTTGATGTGCTAAATTGCACTGCATATGCTTACAAATGGAATTGTACAACAATTCTTGTTGTTTCAGGTCAGAACTGACTTGGTTTCAAGAGTTTGATGAATTGTAATGTTATCTTGCAAATATACATGTAAACTCTTCAAATATGACAGAGAGTACTCTAAAGTATAGTTTGGGAGCATATCAGAATGAAGGAAGCTTTTTTTGGATGGTTTTGCAATATCTTCATTCTGTACAGTTTAATGTGCTCAATTACATTGCATATGCTTACAAATGGATTTTATAACATTTCATGTTGTTTGAGGTCAGAATTGACTTTGTTTCAAGAGTTTGATGAATTGTAATGTTATCTTGCAAATATACATGTAAACTCTTCACCTATGACAGAGAGTGCTCTAAAGTACAGTGTGGGAGCATATCAGACTGAAAGAAGCTTGTTTAGGGTGGTTTTGCAATATCTTCATTCTGTAAAGTTTAATGTGCTCAATTGCATTACATATGCTTACAAATGGAATTGTAAAACATTTCATGTTGTTTCAGGTCAGAACTGACTTGGTTTCAAGAGTTTGATGAATTGTAATGTTAACTTGCAAATATTCATGTAAACTCTTCACCTATGACAGAGAGTGCTCTAAAGTATAGTTTGGGAGCATATCAGAATGAAGGAAGCTTTTTTTGGATGGTTTTGCAATATCTTCATCCTGTACAGTTTAATGTGCTCAATTACATTGCATATGCTTACAAATGGATTTTATAACATTTCATGTTGTTTCAGGTCAGAATTGACTTGGTTTCAAGAGTTTGATGAATTGTAATGTTATCTTGCAAATATATATGTAAACTCTTCACCTATGACAGAGAGTGCTTTAAAGTATTGTGTGGGAGCATATCAGACTGAAAGAAGCTTGTTTAGGGTGGTTTTGCAATATCTTCATTCTGTAAAGTTTAATGTGTTTTAATTACATTGCATATGCTTACAAATGGAATTGTACAACAATTCTTGTTGTTTCAGGTCAGAACTGACTTGGTTTCAAGAGTTTGATGAATTGTAATGTTAACTTGCAAATATACATGTAAACTCTTCACCTATGACAGAGAGTGCTCTAAACTATAGTTTGGGAGCATATCAGACTGAAAGAAGCTTGTTTTGGATGGTTTTGCAATATCTTCATTATGTAAAGTTTGATGTGCTAAATTGCACTGCATATGCTTACAAATGGAATTGTACAACAACTCTTGTTGTTTCAGGTCAGAACTGACTTGGTTTCAAGAGTTTGATGAATTGTAATGTTAACTTGCAAATATACATGTAAACTCTTCACCTATGACAGAGAGTGCTCTAAAGTATAGTTTGGGAGCATATCAGACTGAAAGAAGCTTGTTTTGGATGGTTTTGCAATATCTTCATTCTGTAAAGTTTAATGTGCTCAATTACATTGCATATGCTTACAAATGGATTTTATAACATTTCATGTTGTTTGAGGTCAGAATTGACTTGGTTTCAAGAGTTTGATGAATTGTAATGTTTTCTTTCAAATATACATGTAAACTCTTCACTTATGACAGAGAGTGCTCTAAAGTACAGTGTGGGAGCATATCAGACTGAGAAAATCATGTATTGGATGGTTTTGCATTACCTTCATTCTGTTAAGTTAGATATTCTCAATTACATTACATTTGCTTACAAATGCAATTATACAACATTTCATGTTGTTTCAGGTCAGAACTGACTTGGTTTCAAGACTTTGATGAATTGTAATGTTTTCTTGCAAATATTTATTTAAACTCTTCACCTATGACAGAGAATACCCTAAAGTATAGTGTTGGAGTATATCAGACTGAAAGAAGCTTTTTTTGGATGGTTTTGCAATTTCTTCATTTTGTAATGTTTGATGTGCTCAATTGCATTACATATGCTTACAAATGCTATTTAAAATCATTTCATGTTGTACCAGGTCAGAACTGACATGGTTTCAAAACTTTGATGAATTGTAATGTGTTCTGCAAATATACATGTAAACTCTTCACCTATGACAGAGAGTGCTCTAAACTATAGTTTGGGAGCATATCAGACTGAAAGAAGCTTGTTTTGGATGGTTTTGCAATATCTTCATTATGTAAAGTTTGATGTGCTAAATTGCACTGCATATGCTTACAAATGGAATTGTACAACAATTCTTGTTGTTTCAGGTCAGAACTGACTTGGTTTCAAGAGTTTGATGAATTATGTTTTCTTTCAAATATACATATAAACTCTTCACCTATGACAGAGAGTGCTCTAAAGTACAGTTTGGGAGCATATCAGACTGAAAGAAGCTTGTTTTGGATGGTTTTGCAATATCTTCATTATGTAAAGTTTGATGTGTTTTAATTACATTGCATATGCTTACAAATGGAATTGTACAACAATTCTTGTTGTTTCAGGTCAGAACTGACTTGGTTTCAAGAGTTTGATGAATTGTAATGTTAACTTGCAAATATACATGTAAACTCTTCACCTATGACAGAGAGTGCTCTAAAGTATAGTTTGGGAGCATATCAGAATGAAGGAAGCTTTTTTTGGATGGTTTTGCAATATCTTCATCCTGTACAGTTTAATGTGCTCAATTACATTGCATATGCTTACAAATGGATTTTATAACATTTCATGTTGTTTCAGGTCAGAATTGACTTGGTTTCAAGAGTTTGATGAATTGTAATGTTATCTTGCAAATATATATGTAAACTCTTCACCTATGACAGAGAGTGCTTTAAAGTATTGTGTGGGAGCATATCAGACTGAAAGAAGCTTGTTTAGGGTGGTTTTGCAATATCTTCATTCTGTAAAGTTTAATGTGTTTTAATTACATTGCATATGCTTACAAATGGAATTGTACAACAATTCTTGTTGTTTCAGGTCAGAACTGACTTGGTTTCAAGAGTTTGATGAATTATGTTTTCTTTCAAATATACATATAAACTCTTCACCTATGACAGAGAGTGCTCTAAAGTACAGTTTGGGAGCATATCAGACTGAAAGAAGCTTGTTTTGGATGGTTTTGCAATATCTTCATTATGTAAAGTTTGATGTGTTTTAATTACATTGCATATGCTTACAAATGGAATTGTACAACAATTCTTGTTGTTTCAGGTCAGAACTGACTTGGTTTCAAGAGTTTGATGAATTGTAATGTTAACTTGCAAATATACATGTAAACTCTTCACCTATGACAGAGAGTGCTCTAAAGTATAGTTTGGGAGCATATCAGAATGAAGGAAGCTTTTTTTGGATGGTTTTGCAATATCTTCATCCTGTACAGTTTAATGTGCTCAATTACATTGCATATGCTTACAAATGGATTTTATAACATTTCATGTTGTTTCAGGTCAGAATTGACTTGGTTTCAAGAGTTTGATGAATTGTAATGTTATCTTGCAAATATATATGTAAACTCTTCACCTATGACAGAGAGTGCTTTAAAGTATTGTGTGGGAGCATATCAGACTGAAAGAAGCTTGTTTAGGGTGGTTTTGCAATATCTTCATTCTGTAAAGTTTAATGTGTTTTAATTACATTGCATATGCTTACAAATGGAATTGTACAACAATTCTTGTTGTTTCAGGTCAGAACTGACTTGGTTTCAAGAGTTTGATGAATTGTAATGTTAACTTGCAAATATACATGTAAACTCTTCACCTATGACAGAGAGTGCTCTAAACTATAGTTTGGGAGCATATCAGACTGAAAGAAGCTTGTTTTGGATGGTTTTGCAATATCTTCATTATGTAAAGTTTGATGTGCTAAATTGCACTGCATATGCTTACAAATGGAATTTGTACAACAATTCTTGTTGTTTCAGGTCAGAACTGACTTGGTTTCAAGAGTTTGATGAATTGTAATGTTAACTTGCAAATATACATGTAAACTCTTCACCTATGACAGAGAGTGCTCTAAAGTATAGTTTGGGAGCATATCAGACTGAAAGAAGCTTGTTTTGGATGGTTTTGCAATATCTTCATTCTGTAAAGTTTAATGTGCTCAATTACATTGCATATGCTTACAAATGGATTTTATAACATTTCATGTTGTTTGAGGTCAGAATTGACTTGGTTTCAAGAGTTTGATGAATTGTAATGTTTTCTTTCAAATATACATGTAAACTCTTCACTTATGACAGAGAGTGCTCTAAAGTACAGTGTGGGAGCATATCAGACTGAGAAAATCATGTATTGGATGGTTTTGCATTACCTTCATTCTGTTAAGTTAGATATTCTCAATTACATTACATTTGCTTACAAATGCAATTATACAACATTTCATGTTGTTTCAGGTCAGAACTGACTTGGTTTCAAGACTTTGATGAATTGTAATGTTTTCTTGCAAATATTTATTTAAACTCTTCACCTATGACAGAGAATACCCTAAAGTATAGTGTTGGAGTATATCAGACTGAAAGAAGCTTTTTTTGGATGGTTTTGCAATTTCTTCATTTTGTAATGTTTGATGTGCTCAATTGCATTACATATGCTTACAAATGCTATTTAAAATCATTTCATGTTGTACCAGGTCAGAACTGACATGGTTTCAAAACTTTGATGAATTGTAATGTGTTCTGCAAATATACATGTAAACTCTTCACCTATGACAGAGAGTGCTCTAAACTATAGTTTGGGAGCATATCAGACTGAAAGAAGCTTGTTTTGGATGGTTTTGCAATATCTTCATTATGTAAAGTTTGATGTGCTAAATTGCACTGCATATGCTTACAAATGGAATTGTACAACAATTCTTGTTGTTTCAGGTCAGAACTGACTTGGTTTCAAGAGTTTGATGAATTATGTTTTCTTTCAAATATACATATAAACTCTTCACCTATGACAGAGAGTGCTCTAAAGTACAGTTTGGGAGCATATCAGACTGAAAGAAGCTTGTTTTGGATGGTTTTGCAATATCTTCATTATGTAAAGTTTGATGTGTTTTAATTACATTGCATATGCTTACAAATGGAATTTTACAACAATTCTTGTTGTTTCAGGTCAGAACTGACTTGGTTTCAAGAGTTTGATGAATTGTAATGTTAACTTGCAAATATACATGTAAACTCTTCACCTATGACAGAGAGTGCTCTAAAGTATAGTTTGGGAGCATATCAGAATGAAGGAAGCTTTTTTTGGATGGTTTTGCAATATCTTCATCCTGTACAGTTTAATGTGCTCAATTACATTGCATATGCTTACAAATGGATTTTATAACATTTCATGTTGTTTCAGGTCAGAATTGACTTGGTTTCAAGAGTTTGATGAATTGTAATGTTTTCTTTCAAATATACATGTAAACTCTTCACTTATGACAGAGAGTGCTCTAAAGTACAGTGTGGGAGCATATCAGACTGAGAAAATCATGTATTGGATGGTTTTGCATTACCTTCATTCTGTTAAGTTAGATACTCTCAATTACATTACATTTGCTTACAAATTCAATTATACAACATTTCATGTTGTACCAGGTCAGAGCTGACATGGTTTCAAGAGTTTGATGAATTGTAATGTTTTCTTTCAAATATACATGTAAACTCTTCACTTATGACAGAGAGTGCTCTAAAGTACAGTGTGGGAATCAGACTGAGCAAATCATGTATTGGATGGTTTTGCATTACCTTCATTCTGTTAAGTTAGATATTCTCAATTACATTACATTTGCTTACAAATGCAATTATACAACATTTCATGTTTTACCAGGTCAGAACTGACATGGTTTCAAAACTTTGATGAATTGTATTGTGTTCTGCAAATATACATATGTAAACTCTTCACCTATGACAGAGAGTGCTCTAAAGTATAGTTTGGGAGCATATCAGACTGAAAGAAGCTTGTTTTGGATGGTTTTGCAATATCTTCATTATGTAAAGTTTGATGTGCTAAATTGCACTGCATATGCTTACAAATGGAATTGTACAACAATTCTTGTTGTTTCAGGTCAGAACTGACTTGGTTTCAAGAGTTTGATGAATTGTAATGTTATCTTGCAAATATACATGTAAACTCTTCAAATATGACAGAGAGTACTCTAAAGTATAGTTTGGGAGCATATCAGAATGAAGGAAGCTTTTTTTGGATGGTTTTGCAATATCTTCATTCTGTACAGTTTAATGTGCTCAATTACATTGCATATGCTTACAAATGGATTTTATAACATTTCATGTTGTTTGAGGTCAGAATTGACTTTGTTTCAAGAGTTTGATGAATTGTAATGTTATCTTGCAAATATACATGTAAACTCTTCAACTATGACAGAGAGTGCTCTAAAGTACAGTGTGGGAGCATATCAGACTGAAAGAAGCTTGTTTAGGGTGGTTTTGCAATATCTTCATTCTGTAAAGTTTAATGTGCTCAATTACATTGCATATGCTTACAAATGGATTTTATAACATTTCATGTTGTTTCAGGTCCGAATTGACTTGGTTTCAAGAGTTTGATGAATTGTAATGTTATCTTGCAAATATATATGTAAACTCTTCACCTATGACAGAGAGTGCTTTAAAGTATTGTGTGGGAGCATATCAGACTGAAAGAAGCTTGTTTAGGGTGGTTTTGCAATATCTTCATTCTGTAAAGTTTAATGTGTTTTAATTACATTGCATATGCTTACAAATGGAATTGTACAACAATTCTTGTTGTTTCAGGTCAGAACTGACTTGGTTTCAAGAGTTTGATGAATTGTAATGTTAACTTGCAAATATACATGTAAACTCTTCACCTATGACAGAGAGTGCTCTAAACTATAGTTTGGGAGCATATCACACTGAAAGAAGCTTGTTTTGGATGGTTTTGCAATATCTTCATTATGTAAAGTTTGATGTGCTAAATTGCACTGCATATGCTTACAAATGGAATTGTACAACAATTCTTGTTGTTTCAGGTCAGAACTGACTTGGTTTCAAGAGTTTGATGAATTGTAATGTTAACTTGCAAATATACATGTAAACTCTTCACCTATGACAGAGAGTGCTCTAAAGTATAGTTTGGGAGCATATCAGACTGAAAGAAGCTTGTTTTGGATGGTTTTGCAATATCTTCATTCTGTAAAGTTTAATGTGCTCAATTACATTGCATATGCTTACAAATGGATTTTATAACATTTCATGTTGTTTGAGGTCAGAATTGACTTGGTTTCAAGAGTTTGATGAATTGTAATGTTTTCTTTCAAATATACATGTAAACTCTTCACTTATGACAGAGAGTGCTCTAAAGTACAGTGTGGGAGCATATCAGACTGAGAAAATCATGTATTGGATGGTTTTGCATTACCTTCATTCTGTTAAGTTAGATATTCTCAATTACATTACATTTGCTTACAAATGCAATTATACAACATTTCATTTTGTTTCAGGTCAGAACTGACTTGGTTTCAAGACTTTGATGAATTGTAATGTTTTCTTGCAAATATTTATTTAAACTCTTCACCTATGACAGAGAATACCCTAAAGTATAGTGTTGGAGTATATCAGACTGAAAGAAGCTTTTTTTGGATGGTTTTGCAATTTCTTCATTTTGTAATGTTTGATGTGCTCAATTGCATTACATATGCTTACAAATGCTATTTAAAATCATTTCATGTTGTACCAGGTCAGAACTGACATGGTTTCAAAACTTTGATGAATTGTAATGTGTTCTGCAAATATACATGTAAACTCTTCACCTATGACAGAGAGTGCTCTATACTATAGTTTGGGAGCATATCAGACTGAAAGAAGCTTGTTTTGGATGGTTTTGCAATATCTTCATTATGTAAAGTTTGATGTGCTAAATTGCACTGCATATGCTTACAAATGGAATTGTACAACAATTCTTGTTGTTTCAGGTCAGAACTGACTTGGTTTCAAGAGTTTGATGAATTGTAATGTTATCTTGCAAATATACATGTAAACTCTTCAAATATGACAGAGAGTACTCTAAAGTATAGTTTGGGAGCATATCAGAATGAAGGAAGCTTTTTTTGGATGGTTTTGCAATATCTTCATTCTGTACAGTTTAATGTGCTCAATTACATTGCATATGCTTACAAATGGATTTTATAACATTTCATGTTGTTTGAGGTCAGAATTGACTTTGTTTCAAGAGTTTGATGAATTGTAATGTTATCTTGCAAATATACATGTAAACTCTTCACCTATGACAGAGAGTGCTCTAAAGTACAGTGTGGGAGCATATCAGACTGAAAGAAGCTTGTTTAGGGTGGTTTTGCAATATCTTCATTCTGTAAAGTTTAATGTGCTCAATTGCATTACATATGCTTACAAATGGAATTGTAAAACATTTCATGTTGTTTCAGGTCAGAACTGACTTGGTTTCAAGAGTTTGATGAATTGTAATGTTATCTTGCAAATATTCATGTAAACTCTTCACCTATGACAGAGAGTGCTCTAAAGTATAGTTTGGGAGCATATCAGAATGAAGGAAGCTTTTTTTGGATGGTTTTGCAATATCTTCATCCTGTACAGTTTAATGTGCTCAATTACATTGCATATGCTTACAAATGGATTTTATAACATTTCATGTTGTTTCAGGTCAGAATTGACTTGGTTTCAAGAGTTTGATGAATTGTAATGTTATCTTGCAAATATATATGTAAACTCTTCACCTATGACAGAGAGTGCTTTAAAGTATTGTGTGGGAGCATATCAGACTGAAAGAAGCTTGTTTAGGGTGGTTTTGCAATATCTTCATTCTGTAAAGTTTAATGTGTTTTAATTACATTGCATATGCTTACAAATGGAATTGTACAACAATTCTTGTTGTTTCAGGTCAGAACTGACTTGGTTTCAAGAGTTTGATGAATTGTAATGTTAACTTGCAAATATACATGTAAACTCTTCACCTATGACAGAGAGTGCTCTAAACTATAGTTTGGGAGCATATCAGACTGAAAGAAGCTTGTTTTGGATGGTTTTGCAATATCTTCATTATGTAAAGTTTGATGTGCTAAATTGCACTGCATATGCTTACAAATGGAATTGTACAACAATTCTTGTTGTTTCAGGTCAGAACTGACTTGGTTTCAAGAGTTTGATGAATTGTAATGTTAACTTGCAAATATACATGTAAACTCTTCACCTATGACAGAGAGTGCTCTAAAGTATAGTTTGGGAGCATATCAGACTGAAAGAAGCTTGTTTTGGATGGTTTTGCAATATCTTCATTCTGTAAAGTTTAATGTGCTCAATTACATTGCATATGCTTACAAATGGATTTTATAACATTTCATGTTGTTTGAGGTCAGAATTGACTTGGTTTCAAGAGTTTGATGAATTGTAATGTTTTCTTTCAAATATACATGTAAACTCTTCACTTATGACAGAGAGTGCTCTAAAGTACAGTGTGGGAGCATATCAGACTGAGAAAATCATGTATTGGATGGTTTTGCATTACCTTCATTCTGTTAAGTTAGATATTCTCAATTACATTACATTTGCTTACAAATGCAATTATACAACATTTCATGTTGTTTCAGGTCAGAACTGACTTGGTTTCAAGACTTTGATGAATTGTAATGTTTTCTTGCAAATATTTATTTAAACTCTTCACCTATGACAGAGAATACCCTAAAGTATAGTGTTGGAGTATATCAGACTGAAAGAAGCTTTTTTTGGATGGTTTTGCAATTTCTTCATTTTGTAATGTTTGATGTGCTCAATTGCATTACATATGCTTACAAATGCTATTTAAAATCATTTCATGTTGTACCAGGTCAGAACTGACATGGTTTCAAAACTTTGATGAATTGTAATGTGTTCTGCAAATATACATGTAAACTCTTCACCTATGACAGAGAGTGCTCTAAACTATAGTTTGGGAGCATATCAGACTGAAAGAAGCTTGTTTTGGATGGTTTTGCAATATCTTCATTATGTAAAGTTTGATGTGCTAAATTGCACTGCATATGCTTACAAATGGATTTTATAACATTTCATGTTGTTTGAGGTCAGAATTGACTTTGTTTCAAGAGTTTGATGAATTGTAATGTTATCTTGCAAATATACATGTAAACTCTTCACCTATGACAGAGAGTGCTCTAAAGTACAGTGTGGGAGCATATCAGACTGAAAGAAGCTTGTTTAGGGTGGTTTTGCAATATCTTCATTCTGTAAAGTTTAATGTGCTTAATTGCATTACATATGCTTACAAATGGAATTGTAAAACATTTCATGTTGTTTCAGGTCAGAACTGACTTGGTTTCAAGAGTTTGATGAATTGTAATGTTATCTTGCAAATATTCATGTAAACTCTTCACCTATGACAGAGAGTGCTCTAAAGTATAGTTTGGGAGCATATCAGAATGAAGGAAGCTTTTTTTGGATGGTTTTGCAATATCTTCATCCTGTACAGTTTAATGTGCTCAATTACATTGCATATGCTTACAAATGGATTTTATAACATTTCATGTTGTTTCAGGTCAGAATTGACTTGGTTTCAAGAGTTTGATGAATTGTAATGTTATCTTGCAAATATATATGTAAACTCTTCACCTATGACAGAGAGTGCTTTAAAGTATTGTGTGGGAGCATATCAGACTGAAAGAAGCTTGTTTAGGGTGGTTTTGCAATATCTTCATTCTGTAAAGTTTAATGTGTTTTAATTACATTGCATATGCTTACAAATGGAATTGTACAACAATTCTTGTTGTTTCAGGTCAGAACTGACTTGGTTTCAAGAGTTTGATGAATTGTAATGTTAACTTGCAAATATACATGTAAACTCTTCACCTATGACAGAGAGTGCTCTAAAGTATAGTTTGGGAGCATATCAGACTGAAAGAAGCCTGTTTTGGATGGTTTTGCAATATCTTCATTATGTAAAGTTTGATGTGCTAAATTGCACTGCATATGCTTACAAATGGAATTGTACAACAATTCTTGTTGTTTCAGGTCAGAACTGACTTGGTTTCAAGAGTTTGATGAATTGTAATGTTAACTTGCAAATATACATGTAAACTCTTCACCTATGACAGAGAGTGCTCTAAAGTATAGTTTGGGAGCATATCAGACTGAAAGAAGCTTGTTTTGGATGGTTTTGCAATATCTTCATTCTGTAAAGTTTAATGTGCTCAATTACATTGCATATGCTTACAAATGGATTTTATAACATTTCATGTTGTTTGAGGTCAGAATTGACTTGGTTTCAAGAGTTTGATGAATTGTAATGTTTTCTTTCAAATATACATGTAAACTCTTCACTTATGACAGAGAGTGCTCTAAAGTACAGTGTGGGAGCATATCAGACTGAGAAAATCATGTATTGGATGGTTTTGCATTACCTTCATTCTGTTAAGTTAGATATTCTCAATTACATTACATTTGCTTACAAATGCAATTATACAACATTTCATGTTGTTTCAGGTCAGAACTGACTTGGTTTCAAGACTTTGATGAATTGTAATGTTTTCTTGCAAATATTTATTTAAACTCTTCACCTATGACAGAGAATACCCTAAAGTATAGTGTTGGAGTATATCAGACTGAAAGAAGCTTTTTTTGGATGGTTTTGCAATTTCTTCATTTTGTAATGTTTGATGTGCTCAATTGCATTACATATGCTTACAAATGCTATTTAAAATCATTTCATGTTGTACCAGGTCAGAACTGACATGGTTTCAAAACTTTGATGAATTGTAATGTGTTCTGCAAATATACATGTAAACTCTTCACCTATGACAGAGAGTGCTCTAAACTATAGTTTGGGAGCATATCAGACTGAAAGAAGCTTGTTTTGGATGGTTTTGCAATATCTTCATTATGTAAAGTTTGATGTGCTAAATTGCACTGCATATGCTTACAAATGGATTTTATAACATTTCATGTTGTTTGAGGTCAGAATTGACTTTGTTTCAAGAGTTTGATGAATTGTAATGTTATCTTGCAAATATACATGTAAACTCTTCACCTATGACAGAGAGTGCTCTAAAGTACAGTGTGGGAGCATATCAGACTGAAAGAAGCTTGTTTAGGGTGGTTTTGCAATATCTTCATTCTGTAAAGTTTAATGTGCTTAATTGCATTACATATGCTTACAAATGGAATTGTAAAACATTTCATGTTGTTTCAGGTCAGAACTGACTTGGTTTCAAGAGTTTGATGAATTGTAATGTTATCTTGCAAATATTCATGTAAACTCTTCACCTATGACAGAGAGTGCTCTAAAGTATAGTTTGGGAGCATATCAGAATGAAGGAAGCTTTTTTTGGATGGTTTTGCAATATCTTCATCCTGTACAGTTTAATGTGCTCAATTACATTGCATATGCTTACAAATGGATTTTATAACATTTCATGTTGTTTCAGGTCAGAATTGACTTGGTTTCAAGAGTTTGATGAATTGTAATGTTATCTTGCAAATATATATGTAAACTCTTCACCTATGACAGAGAGTGCTTTAAAGTATTGTGTGGGAGCATATCAGACTGAAAGAAGCTTGTTTAGGGTGGTTTTGCAATATCTTCATTCTGTAAAGTTTAATGTGTTTTAATTACATTGCATATGCTTACAAATGGAATTGTACAACAATTCTTGTTGTTTCAGGTCAGAACTGACTTGGTTTCAAGAGTTTGATGAATTGTAATGTTAACTTGCAAATATACATGTAAACTCTTCACCTATGACAGAGAGTGCTCTAAAGTATAGTTTGGGAGCATATCAGACTGAAAGAAGCCTGTTTTGGATGGTTTTGCAATATCTTCATTATGTAAAGTTTGATGTGCTAAATTGCACTGCATATGCTTACAAATGGAATTGTACAACAATTCTTGTTGTTTCAGGTCAGAACTGACTTGGTTTCAAGAGTTTGATGAATTGTAATGTTAACTTGCAAATATACATGTAAACTATTCACCTATGACAGAGATTGCTCTAAAGTACAGTGTGGGAGCATATCAGAATGAAAGAAGCTTTTTTTGGATGGTTTTGCAATATCTTCATTCTGTAAAGTTTAATGTGCTCAATTACATTGCATATGCTTACAAATGGATTTTATAACATTTCATGTTGTTTGAGGTCAGAATTGACTTGGTTTCAAGAGTTTGATGAATTGTAATGTTTTCTTTCAAATATACATGTAAACTCTTCACTTATGACAGAGAGTGCTCTAAAGTACAGTGTGGGAGCATATCAGACTGAGAAAATCATGTATTGGATGGTTTTGCATTACCTTCATTCTGTTAAGTTAGATATTCTCAATTACATTACATTTGCTTACAAATGCAATTATACAACATTTCATGTTGTTTCAGGTCAGAACTGACTTGGTTTCAAGACTTTGATGAATTGTAATGTTTTCTTGCAAATATTTATTTAAACTCTTCACCTATGACAGAGAATACCCTAAAGTATAGTGTTGGAGTATATCAGACTGAAAGAAGCTTTTTTTGGATGGTTTTGCAATTTCTTCATTTTGTAATGTTTGATGTGCTCAATTGCATTACATATGCTTACAAATGCTATTTAAAATCATTTCATGTTGTACCAGGTCAGAACTGACATGGTTTCAAAACTTTGATGAATTGTAATGTGTTCTGCAAATATACATGTAAACTCTTCACCTATGACAGAGAGTGCTCTAAACTATAGTTTGGGAGCATATCAGACTGAAAGAAGCTTGTTTTGGATGGTTTTGCAATATCTTCATTATGTAAAGTTTGATGTGCTAAATTGCACTGCATATGCTTACAAATGGAATTGTACAACAATTCTTGTTGTTTCAGGTCAGAACTGACTTGGTTTCAAGAGTTTGATGAATTGTAATGTTAACTTGCAAATATACATGTAAACTCTTCACCTATGAAAGAGAGTGCTCTAAAGTATAGTTTGGGAGCATATCAGACTGAAAGAAGCTTGTTTTGGATGGTTTTGCAATATCTTCATTCTGTAAAGTTAGATATTCTCAATTACATTACATTTGCTTACAAATGCAATTATACAACATTTCATGTTGTTTCAGGTCAGAACTGACTTGGTTTCAAGACTTTGATGAATTGTAATGTTTTCTTGCAAATATTTATTTAAACTCTTCACCTATGACAGAGAATACCCTAAAGTATAGTGTTGGAGTATATCAGACTGAAAGAAGCTTTTTTTGGATGGTTTTGCAATTTCTTCATTTTGTAATGTTTGATGTGCTCAATTGCATTACATATGCTTACAAATGCTATTTAAAATCATTTCATGTTGTACCAGGTCAGAACTGACATGGTTTCAAAACTTTGATGAATTGTAATGTGTTCTGCAAATATACATGTAAACTCTTCACCTATGACAGAGAGTGCTCTAAACTATAGTTTGGGAGCATATCAGACTGAAAGAAGCTTGTTTTGGATGGTTTTGCAATATCTTCATTATGTAAAGTTTGATGTGCTAAATTGCACTGCATATGCTTACAAATGGAATTGTACAACAATTCTTGTTGTTTCAGGTCAGAACTGACTTGGTTTCAAGAGTTTGATGAATTGTAATGTTATCTTGCAAATATACATGTAAACTCTTCAAATATGACAGAGAGTACTCTAAAGTATAGTTTGGGAGCATATCAGAATGAAGGAAGCTTTTTTTGGATGGTTTTGCAATATCTTCATTCTGTACAGTTTAATGTGCTCAATTACATTGCATATGCTTACAAATGGATTTTATAACATTTCATGTTGTTTGAGGTCAGAATTGACTTGGTTTCAAGAGTTTGATGAATTGTAATGTTATCTTGCAAATATATATGTAAACTCTTCACCTATGACAGAGAGTGCTTTAAAGTATTGTGTGGGAGCATATCAGACTGAAAGAAGCTTGTTTAGGGTGGTTTTGCAATATCTTCATTCTGTAAAGTTTAATGTGTTTTAATTACATTGCATATGCTTACAAATGGAATTGTACAACAATTCTTGTTGTTTCAGGTCAGAACTGACTTGGTTTCAAGAGTTTGATGAATTGTAATGTTAACTTGCAAATATACATGTAAACTCTTCACCTATGACAGAGAGTGCTCTAAAGTATAGTTTGGGAGCATATCAGACTGAAAGAAGCCTGTTTTGGATGGTTTTGCAATATCTTCACTATGTAAAGTTTGATGTGCTAAATTGCACTGCATATGCTTACAAATGGAATTGTACAACAATTCTTGTTGTTTCAGGTCAGAACTGACTTGGTTTCAAGAGTTTGATGAATTGTAATGTTAACTTGCAAATATACATGTAAACTATTCACCTATGACAGAGATTGCTCTAAAGTACAGTGTGGGAGCATATCAGAATGAAAGAAGCTTTTTTTGGATGGTTTTGCAATATCTTCATTCTGTAAAGTTTAATGTGCTCAATTACATTGCATATGCTTACAAATGGATTTTATAACATTTCATGTTGTTTGAGGTCAGAATTGACTTGGTTTCAAGAGTTTGATGAATTGTAATGTTTTCTTTCAAATATACATGTAAACTCTTCACCTATGACAGAGAGTGCTCTAAAGTACAGTGTGGGAGCATATCAGAATGAAAGAAGCTTTTTTTGGATGGTTTTGCATTACCTTCATTCTGTTAAGTTAGATATTCTCAATTACATTACATTTGCTTACAAATGCAATTATACAACATTTCATGTTGTTTCAGGTCAGAACTGACTTGGTTTCAAGACTTTGATGAATTGTAATGTTTTCTTGCAAATATTTATTTAAACTCTTCACCTATGACAGAGAATACCCTAAAGTATAGTGTTGGAGTATATCAGACTGAAAGAAGCTTTTTTTGGATGGTTTTGCAATTTCTTCATTTTGTAATGTTTGATGTGCTCAATTGCATTACATATGCTTACAAATGCTATTTAAAATCATTTCATGTTGTACCAGGTCAGAACTGACATGGTTTCAAAACTTTGATGAATTGTAATGTGTTCTGCAAATATACATGTAAACTCTTCACCTATGACAGAGAGTGCTCTAAACTATAGTTTGGGAGCATATCAGACTGAAAGAAGCTTGTTTTGGATGGTTTTGCAATATCTTCATTATGTAAAGTTTGATGTGCTAAATTGCACTGCATATGCTTACAAATGGAATTGTACAACAATTCTTGTTGTTTCAGGTCAGAACTGACTTGGTTTCAAGAGTTTGATGAATTGTAATGTTAACTTGCAAATATACATGTAAACTCTTCACCTATGACAGAGAGTGCTCTAAAGTATAGTTTGGGAGCATATCAGACTGAAAGAAGCTTGTTTTGGATGGTTTTGCAATATCTTCATTCTGTAAAGTTTAATGTGCTCAATTACATTGCATATGCTTACAAATGGATTTTATAACATTTCATGTTGTTTGAGGTCAGAATTGACTTGGTTTCAAGAGTTTGATGAATTGTAATGTTTTCTTTCAAATATACATGTAAACTCTTCACTTATGACAGAGAGTGCTCTAAAGTACAGTGTGGGAGCATATCAGACTGAGAAAATCATGTATTGGATGGTTTTGCATTACCTTCATTCTGTTAAGTTAGATATTCTCAATTACATTACATTTGCTTACAAATGCAATTATACAACATTTCATGTTGTTTCAGGTCAGAACTGACTTGGTTTCAAGACTTTGATGAATTGTAATGTTTTCTTGCAAATATTTATTTAAACTCTTCACCTATGACAGAGAATACCCTAAAGTATAGTGTTGGAGTATATCAGACTGAAAGAAGCTTTTTTTGGATGGTTTTGCAATTTCTTCATTTTGTAATGTTTGATGTGCTCAATTGCATTACATATGCTTACAAATGCTATTTAAAATCATTTCATGTTGTACCAGGTCAGAACTGACATGGTTTCAAAACTTTGATGAATTGTAATGTGTTCTGCAAATATACATGTAAACTCTTCACCTATGACAGAGAGTGCTCTAAACTATAGTTTGGGAGCATATCAGACTGAAAGAAGCTTGTTTTGGATGGTTTTGCAATATCTTCATTATGTAAAGTTTGATGTGCTAAATTGCACTGCATATGCTTACAAATGGAATTGTACAACAATTCTTGTTGTTTCAGGTCAGAACTGACTTGGTTTCAAGAGTTTGATGAATTGTAATGTTATCTTGCAAATATACATGTAAACTCTTCAAATATGACAGAGAGTACTCTAAAGTATAGTTTGGGAGCATATCAGAATGAAGGAAGCTTTTTTTGGATGGTTTTGCAATATCTTCATTCTGTACAGTTTAATGTGCTCAATTACATTGCATATGCTTACAAATGGATTTTATAACATTTCATGTTGTTTGAGGTCAGAATTGACTTGGTTTCAAGAGTTTGATGAATTGTAATGTTATCTTGCAAATATATATGTAAACTCTTCACCTATGACAGAGAGTGCTTTAAAGTATTGTGTGGGAGCATATCAGACTGAAAGAAGCTTGTTTAGGGTGGTTTTGCAATATCTTCATTCTGTAAAGTTTAATGTGTTTTAATTACATTGCATATGCTTACAAATGGAATTGTACAACAATTCTTGTTGTTTCAGGTCAGAACTGACTTGGTTTCAAGAGTTTGATGAATTGTAATGTTAACTTGCAAATATACATGTAAACTCTTCACCTATGACAGAGAGTGCTCTAAAGTATAGTTTGGGAGCATATCAGACTGAAAGAAGCCTGTTTTGGATGGTTTTGCAATATCTTCACTATGTAAAGTTTGATGTGCTAAATTGCACTGCATATGCTTACAAATGGAATTGTACAACAATTCTTGTTGTTTCAGGTCAGAACTGACTTGGTTTCAAGAGTTTGATGAATTGTAATGTTAACTTGCAAATATACATGTAAACTATTCACCTATGACAGAGATTGCTCTAAAGTACAGTGTGGGAGCATATCAGAATGAAAGAAGCTTTTTTTGGATGGTTTTGCAATATCTTCATTCTGTAAAGTTTAATGTGCTCAATTACATTGCATATGCTTACAAATGGATTTTATAACATTTCATGTTGTTTGAGGTCAGAATTGACTTGGTTTCAAGAGTTTGATGAATTGTAATGTTTTCTTTCAAATATACATGTAAACTCTTCACCTATGACAGAGAGTGCTCTAAAGTACAGTGTGGGAGCATATCAGAATGAAAGAAGCTTTTTTTGGATGGTTTTGCATTACCTTCATTCTGTTAAGTTAGATATTCTCAATTACATTACATTTGCTTACAAATGCAATTATACAACATTTCATGTTGTTTCAGGTCAGAACTGACTTGGTTTCAAGACTTTGATGAATTGTAATGTTTTCTTGCAAATATTTATTTAAACTCTTCACCTATGACAGAGAATACCCTAAAGTATAGTGTTGGAGTATATCAGACTGAAAGAAGCTTTTTTTGGATGGTTTTGCAATTTCTTCATTTTGTAAAGTTTGATGTGCTAAATTGCACTGCATATGCTTACAAATGGAATTGTACAACAATTCTTGTTGTTTCAGGTCAGAACTGACTTGGTTTCAAGAGTTTGATGAATTGTAATGTTAACTTGCAAATATACATGTAAACTCTTCACCTATGACAGAGAGTGCTCTAAAGTATAGTTTGGGAGCATATCAGACTGAAAGAAGCTTGTTTTGGATGGTTTTGCAATATCTTCATTCTGTAAAGTTTAATGTGCTCAATTACATTGCATATGCTTACAAATGGATTTTATAACATTTCATGTTGTTTGAGGTCAGAATTGACTTGGTTTCAAGAGTTTGATGAATTGTAATGTTTTCTTTCAAATATACATGTAAACTCTTCACTTATGACAGAGAGTGCTCTAAAGTACAGTGTGGGAGCATATCAGACTGAGAAAATCATGTATTGGATGGTTTTGCATTACCTTCATTCTGTTAAGTTAGATATTCTCAATTACATTACATTTGCTTACAAATGCAATTATACAACATTTCATGTTGTTTCAGGTCAGAACTGACTTGGTTTCAAGACTTTGATGAATTGTAATGTTTTCTTGCAAATATTTATTTAAACTCTTCACCTATGACAGAGAATACCCTAAAGTATAGTGTTGGAGTATATCAGACTGAAAGAAGCTTTTTTTGGATGGTTTTGCAATTTCTTCATTTTGTAATGTTTGATGTGCTCAATTGCATTACATATGCTTACAAATGCTATTTAAAATCATTTCATGTTGTACCAGGTCAGAACTGACATGGTTTCAAAACTTTGATGAATTGTAATGTGTTCTGCAAATATACATGTAAACTCTTCACCTATGACAGAGAGTGCTCTAAACTATAGTTTGGGAGCATATCAGACTGAAAGAAGCTTGTTTTGGATGGTTTTGCAATATCTTCATTATGTAAAGTTTGATGTGCTAAATTGCACTGCATATGCTTACAAATGGAATTGTACAACAATTCTTGTTGTTTCAGGTCAGAACTGACTTGGTTTCAAGAGTTTGATGAATTGTAATGTTATCTTGCAAATATACATGTAAACTCTTCAAATATGACAGAGAGTACTCTAAAGTATAGTTTGGGAGCATATCAGAATGAAGGAAGCTTTTTTTGGATGGTTTTGCAATATCTTCATTCTGTACAGTTTAATGTGCTCAATTACATTGCATATGCTTACAAATGGATTTTATAACATTTCATGTTGTTTGAGGTCAGAATTGACTTTGTTTCAAGAGTTTGATGAATTGTAATATCTTGCAAATATACATGTAAACTCTTCACCTATGACAGAGAGTGCTCTAAAGTACAGTGTGGGAGCATATCAGACTGAAAGAAGCTTGTTTAGGGTGGTTTTGCAATATCTTCATTCTGTAAAGTTTAATGTGCTCAATTGCATTACATATGCTTACAAATGGAATTGTAAAACATTTCATGTTGTTTCAGGTCAGAACTGACTTGGTTTCAAGAGTTTGATGAATTGTAATGTTATCTTGCAAATATATATGTAAACTCTTCACCTATGACAGAGAGTGCTCTAAAGTATAGTTTGGGAGCATATCAGACTGAAAGAAGCTTGTTTAGGGTGGTTTTGCAATATCTTCATTCTGTAAAGTTTAATGTGTTTTAATTACATTGCATATGCTTACAAATGGAATTGTACAACAATTCTTGTTGTTTCAGGTCAGAACTGACTTGGTTTCAAGAGTTTGATGAATTGTAATGTTAACTTGCAAATATACATGTAAACTCTTCACCTATGACAGAGAGTGCTCTAAAGTATAGTTTGGGAGCATATCAGACTGAAAGAAGCCTGTTTTGGATGGTTTTGCAATATCTTCACTATGTAAAGTTTGATGTGCTAAATTGCACTGCATATGCTTACAAATGGAATTGTACAACAATTCTTGTTGTTTCAGGTCAGAACTGACTTGGTTTCAAGAGTTTGATGAATTGTAATGTTAACTTGCAAATATACATGTAAACTATTCACCTATGACAGAGATTGCTCTAAAGTACAGTGTGGGAGCATATCAGAATGAAAGAAGCTTTTTTTGGATGGTTTTGCAATATCTTCATTCTGTAAAGTTTAATGTGCTCAATTACATTGCATATGCTTACAAATGGATTTTATAACATTTCATGTTGTTTGAGGTCAGAATTGACTTGGTTTCAAGAGTTTGATGAATTGTAATGTTTTCTTTCAAATATACATGTAAACTCTTCACTTATGACAGAGAGTGCTCTAAAGTACAGTGTGGGAGCATATCAGACTGAGAAAATCATGTATTGGATGGTTTTGCATTACCTTCATTCTGTTAAGTTAGATATTCTCAATTACATTACATTTGCTTACAAATGCAATTATACAACATTTCATGTTGTTTCAGGTCAGAACTGACTTGGTTTCAAGACTTTGATGAATTGTAATGTTTTCTTGCAAATATTTATTTAAACTCTTCACCTATGACAGAGAATACCCTAAAGTATAGTGTTGGAGTATATCAGACTGAAAGAAGCTTTTTTTGGATGGTTTTGCAATTTCTTCATTTTGTAATGTTTGATGTGCTCAATTGCATTACATATGCTTACAAATGCTATTTAAAATCATTTCATGTTGTACCAGGTCAGAACTGACATGGTTTCAAAACTTTGATGAATTGTAATGTGTTCTGCAAATATACATGTAAACTCTTCACCTATGACAGAGAGTGCTCTAAACTATAGTTTGGGAGCATATCAGACTGAAAGAAGCTTGTTTTGGATGGTTTTGCAATATCTTCATTATGTAAAGTTTGATGTGCTAAATTGCACTGCATATGCTTACAAATGGAATTGTACAACAATTCTTGTTGTTTCAGGTCAGAACTGACTTGGTTTCAAGAGTTTGATGAATTGTAATGTTATCTTGCAAATATACATGTAAACTCTTCAAATATGACAGAGAGTACTCTAAAGTATAGTTTGGGAGCATATCAGAATGAAGGAAGCTTTTTTTGGATGGTTTTGCAATATCTTCATTCTGTACAGTTTAATGTGCTCAATTACATTGCATATGCTTACAAATGGATTTTATAACATTTCATGTTGTTTGAGGTCAGAATTGACTTTGTTTCAAGAGTTTGATGAATTGTAATATCTTGCAAATATACATGTAAACTCTTCACCTATGACAGAGAGTGCTCTAAAGTACAGTGTGGGAGCATATCAGACTGAAAGAAGCTTGTTTAGGGTGGTTTTGCAATATCTTCATTCTGTAAAGTTTAATGTGCTCAATTGCATTACATATGCTTACAAATGGAATTGTAAAACATTTCATGTTGTTTCAGGTCAGAACTGACTTGGTTTCAAGAGTTTGATGAATTGTAATGTTATCTTGCAAATATATATGTAAACTCTTCACCTATGACAGAGAGTGCTCTAAAGTATAGTTTGGGAGCATATCAGACTGAAAGAAGCTTGTTTAGGGTGGTTTTGCAATATCTTCATTCTGTAAAGTTTAATGTGTTTTAATTACATTGCATATGCTTACAAATGGAATTGTACAACAATTCTTGTTGTTTCAGGTCAGAACTGACTTGGTTTCAAGAGTTTGATGAATTGTAATGTTAACTTGCAAATATACATGTAAACTCTTCACCTATGACAGAGAGTGCTCTAAAGTATAGTTTGGGAGCATATCAGACTGAAAGAAGCCTGTTTTGGATGGTTTTGCAATATCTTCACTATGTAAAGTTTGATGTGCTAAATTGCACTGCATATGCTTACAAATGGAATTGTACAACAATTCTTGTTGTTTCAGGTCAGAACTGACTTGGTTTCAAGAGTTTGATGAATTGTAATGTTAACTTGCAAATATACATGTAAACTATTCACCTATGACAGAGATTGCTCTAAAGTACAGTGTGGGAGCATATCAGAATGAAAGAAGCTTTTTTTGGATGGTTTTGCAATATCTTCATTCTGTAAAGTTTAATGTGCTCAATTACATTGCATATGCTTACAAATGGATTTTATAACATTTCATGTTGTTTGAGGTCAGAATTGACTTGGTTTCAAGAGTTTGATGAATTGTAATGTTTTCTTTCAAATATACATGTAAACTCTTCACTTATGACAGAGAGTGCTCTAAAGTACAGTGTGGGAGCATATCAGACTGAGAAAATCATGTATTGGATGGTTTTGCATTACCTTCATTCTGTTAAGTTAGATATTCTCAATTACATTACATTTGCTTACAAATGCAATTATACAACATTTCATGTTGTTTCAGGTCAGAACTGACTTGGTTTCAAGACTTTGATGAATTGTAATGTTTTCTTGCAAATATTTATTTAAACTCTTCACCTATGACAGAGAATACCCTAAAGTATAGTGTTGGAGTATATCAGACTGAAAGAAGCTTTTTTTGGATGGTTTTGCAATTTCTTCATTTTGTAATGTTTGATGTGCTCAATTGCATTACATATGCTTACAAATGCTATTTAAAATCATTTCATGTTGTACCAGGACAGAACTGACATGGTTTCAAAACTTTGATGAATTGTAATGTGTTCTGCAAATATACATGTAAACTCTTCACCTATGACAGAGAGTGCTCTAAACTATAGTTTGGGAGCATATCAGACTGAAAGAAGCTTGTTTTGGATGGTTTTGCAATATCTTCATTATGTAAAGTTTGATGTGCTAAATTGCACTGCATATGCTTACAAATTGAATTGTACAACAATTCTTGTTGTTTCAGGTCAGAACTGACTTGGTTTCAAGAGTTTGATGAATTGTAATGTTATCTTGCAAATATACATGTAAACTCTTCAAATATGACAGAGAGTACTCTAAAGTATAGTTTGGGAGCATATCAGAATGAAGGAAGCTTTTTTTGGATGGTTTTGCAATATCTTCATTCTGTACAGTTTAATGTGCTCAATTACATTGCATATGCTTACAAATGGATTTTATAACATTTCATGTTGTTTGAGGTCAGAATTGACTTTGTTTCAAGAGTTTGATGAATTGTAATATCTTGCAAATATACATGTAAACTCTTCACCTATGACAGAGAGTGCTCTAAAGTACAGTGTGGGAGCATATCAGACTGAAAGAAGCTTGTTTAGGGTGGTTTTGCAATATCTTCATTCTGTAAAGTTTAATGTGCTCAATTGCATTACATATGCTTACAAATGGAATTGTAAAACATTTCATGTTGTTTCAGGTCAGAACTGACTTGGTTTCAAGAGTTTGATGAATTGTAATGTTATCTTGCAAATATATATGTAAACTCTTCACCTATGACAGAGAGTGCTTTAAAGTATTGTGTGGGAGCATATCAGACTGAAAGAAGCTTGTTTAGGGTGGTTTTGCAATATCTTCACTATGTAAAGTTTGATGTGCTCAATTGCACTGCATATGCTTACAAATGGAATTGTACAACAATTCTTGTTGTTTCAGGTCAGAACTGACTTGGTTTCAAGAGTTTGATGAATTGTAATGTTAACTTGCAAATATACATGTAAACTATTCACCTATGACAGAGATTGCTCTAAAGTACAGTGTGGGAGCATATCAGAATGAAAGAAGCTTTTTTTGGATGGTTTTGCAATATCTTCATTCTGTAAAGTTTAATGTGCTCAATTACATTGCATATGCTTACAAATGGATTTTATAACATTTCATGTTGTTTGAGGTCAGAATTGACTTGGTTTCAAGAGTTTGATGAATTGTAATGTTTTCTTTCAAATATACATGTAAACTCTTCACTTATGACAGAGAGTGCTCTAAAGTACAGTGTGGGAGCATATCAGACTGAGAAAATCATGTATTGGATGGTTTTGCATTACCTTCATTCTGTTAAGTTAGATATTCTCAATTACATTACATTTGCTTACAAATGCAATTATACAACATTTCATGTTGTTTCAGGTCAGAACTGACTTGGTTTCAAGACTTTGATGAATTGTAATGTTTTCTTGCAAATATTTATTTAAACTCTTCACCTATGACAGAGAATACCCTAAAGTATAGTGTTGGAGTATATCAGACTGAAAGAAGCTTTTTTTGGATGGTTTTGCAATTTCTTCATTTTGTAATGTTTGATGTGCTCAATTGCATTACATATGCTTACAAATGCTATTTAAAATCATTTCATGTTGTACCAGGACAGAACTGACATGGTTTCAAAACTTTGATGAATTGTAATGTGTTCTGCAAATATACATGTAAACTCTTCACCTATGACAGAGAGTGCTCTAAACTATAGTTTGGGAGCATATCAGACTGAAAGAAGCTTGTTTTGGATGGTTTTGCAATATCTTCATTATGTAAAGTTTGATGTGCTAAATTGCACTGCATATGCTTACAAATGGAATTGTACAACAATTCTTGTTGTTTCAGGTCAGAACTGACTTGGTTTCAAGAGTTTGATGAATTGTAATGTTATCTTGCAAATATACATGTAAACTCTTCAAATATGACAGAGAGTACTCTAAAGTATAGTTTGGGAGCATATCAGAATGAAGGAAGCTTTTTTTGGATGGTTTTGCAATATCTTCATTCTGTACAGTTTAATGTGCTCAATTACATTGCATATGCTTACAAATGGATTTTATAACATTTCATGTTGTTTGAGGTCAGAATTGACTTTGTTTCAAGAGTTTGATGAATTGTAATATCTTGCAAATATACATGTAAACTCTTCACCTATGACAGAGAGTGCTCTAAAGTACAGTGTGGGAGCATATCAGACTGAAAGAAGCTTGTTTAGGGTGGTTTTGCAATATCTTCATTCTGTAAAGTTTAATGTGCTCAATTGCATTACATATGCTTACAAATGGAATTGTAAAACATTTCATGTTGTTTCAGGTCAGAACTGACTTGGTTTCAAGAGTTTGATGAATTGTAATGTTATCTTGCAAATATATATGTAAACTCTTCACCTATGACAGAGAGTGCTTTAAAGTATTGTGTGGGAGCATATCAGACTGAAAGAAGCTTGTTTAGGGTGGTTTTGCAATATCTTCATTCTGTAAAGTTTAATGTGTTTTAATTACATTGCATATGCTTACAAATGGAATTGTACAACAATTCTTGTTGTTTCAGGTCAGAACTGACTTGGTTTCAAGAGTTTGATGAATTGTAATGTTAACTTGCAAATATACATGTAAACTCTTCACCTATGACAGAGAGTGCTCTAAAGTATAGTTTGGGAGCATATCAGACTGAAAGAAGCCTGTTTTGGATGGTTTTGCAATATCTTCATTATGTAAAGTTTGATGTGCTAAATTGCACTGCATATGCTTACAAATGGAATTGTACAACAATTCTTGTTGTTTCAGGTCAGAACTGACTTGGTTTCAAGAGTTTGATGAATTGTAATGTTAACTTGCAAATATACATGTAAACTATTCACCTATGACAGAGATTGCTCTAAAGTACAGTGTGGGAGCATATCAGAATGAAAGAAGCTTTTTTTGGATGGTTTTGCAATATCTTCATTCTGTAAAGTTTAATGTGCTCAATTACATTGCATATGCTTACAAATGGATTTTATAACATTTCATGTTGTTTGAGGTCAGAATTGACTTGGTTTCAAGAGTTTGATGAATTGTAATGTTTTCTTTCAAATATACATGTAAACTCTTCACTTATGACAGAGAGTGCTCTAAAGTACAGTGTGGGAGCATATCAGACTGAGAAAATCATGTATTGGATGGTTTTGCATTACCTTCATTCTGTTAAGTTAGATATTCTCAATTACATTACATTTGCTTACAAATGCAATTATACAACATTTCATGTTGTTTCAGGTCAGAACTGACTTGGTTTCAAGACTTTGATGAATTGTAATGTTTTCTTGCAAATATTTATTTAAACTCTTCACCTATGACAGAGAATACCCTAAAGTATAGTGTTGGAGTATATCAGACTGAAAGAAGCTTTTTTTGGATGGTTTTGCAATTTCTTCATTTTGTAATGTTTGATGTGCTCAATTGCATTACATATGCTTACAAATGCTATTTAAAATCATTTCATGTTGTACCAGGTCAGAACTGACATGGTTTCAAAACTTTGATGAATTGTAATGTGTTCTGCAAATATACATGTAAACTCTTCACCTATGACAGAGAGTGCTCTAAACTATAGTTTGGGAGCATATCAGACTGAAAGAAGCTTGTTTTGGATGGTTTTGCAATATCTTCATTATGTAAAGTTTGATGTGCTAAATTGCACTGCATATGCTTACAAATGGAATTGTACAACAATTCTTGTTGTTTCAGGTCAGAACTGACTTGGTTTCAAGAGTTTGATGAATTGTAATGTTATCTTGCAAATATACATGTAAACTCTTCAAATATGACAGAGAGTACTCTAAAGTATAGTTTGGGAGCATATCAGAATGAAGGAAGCTTTTTTTGGATGGTTTTGCAATATCTTCATTCTGTACAGTTTAATGTGCTCAATTACATTGCATATGCTTACAAATGGATTTTATAACATTTCATGTTGTTTGAGGTCAGAATTGACTTGGTTTCAAGAGTTTGATGAATTGTAATGTTATCTTGCAAATATATATGTAAACTCTTCACCTATGACAGAGAGTGCTTTAAAGTATTGTGTGGGAGCATATCAGACTGAAAGAAGCTTGTTTAGGGTGGTTTTGCAATATCTTCATTCTGTAAAGTTTAATGTGTTTTAATTACATTGCATATGCTTACAAATGGAATTGTACAACAATTCTTGTTGTTTCAGGTCAGAACTGACTTGGTTTCAAGAGTTTGATGAATTGTAATGTTAACTTGCAAATATACATGTAAACTCTTCACCTATGACAGAGAGTGCTCTAAAGTATAGTTTGGGAGCATATCAGACTGAAAGAAGCCTGTTTTGGATGGTTTTGCAATATCTTCACTATGTAAAGTTTGATGTGCTAAATTGCACTGCATATGCTTACAAATGGAATTGTACAACAATTCTTGTTGTTTCAGGTCAGAACTGACTTGGTTTCAAGAGTTTGATGAATTGTAATGTTAACTTGCAAATATACATGTAAACTATTCACCTATGACAGAGATTGCTCTAAAGTACAGTGTGGGAGCATATCAGAATGAAAGAAGCTTTTTTTGGATGGTTTTGCAATATCTTCATTCTGTAAAGTTTAATGTGCTCAATTACATTGCATATGCTTACAAATGGATTTTATAACATTTCATGTTGTTTGAGGTCAGAATTGACTTGGTTTCAAGAGTTTGATGAATTGTAATGTTTTCTTTCAAATATACATGTAAACTCTTCACCTATGACAGAGAGTGCTCTAAAGTACAGTGTGGGAGCATATCAGAATGAAAGAAGCTTTTTTTGGATGGTTTTGCATTACCTTCATTCTGTTAAGTTAGATATTCTCAATTACATTACATTTGCTTACAAATGCAATTATACAACATTTCATGTTGTTTCAGGTCAGAACTGACTTGGTTTCAAGACTTTGATGAATTGTAATGTTTTCTTGCAAATATTTATTTAAACTCTTCACCTATGACAGAGAATACCCTAAAGTATAGTGTTGGAGTATATCAGACTGAAAGAAGCTTTTTTTGGATGGTTTTGCAATTTCTTCATTTTGTAATGTTTGATGTGCTCAATTGCATTACATATGCTTACAAATGCTATTTAAAATCATTTCATGTTGTACCAGGTCAGAACTGACATGGTTTCAAAACTTTGATGAATTGTAATGTGTTCTGCAAATATACATGTAAACTCTTCACCTATGACAGAGAGTGCTCTAAACTATAGTTTGGGAGCATATCAGACTGAAAGAAGCTTGTTTTGGATGGTTTTGCTATATCTTCATTATGTAAAGTTTGATGTGCTAAATTGCACTGCATATGCTTACAAATGGAATTGTACAACAATTCTTGTTGTTTCAGGTCAGAACTGACTTGGTTTCAAGAGTTTGATGAATTGTAATGTTAACTTGCAAATATACATGTAAACTCTTCACCTATGACAGAGAGTGCTCTAAAGTATAGTTTGGGAGCATATCAGACTGAAAGAAGCTTGTTTTGGATGGTTTTGCAATATCTTCATTCTGTAAAGTTTAATGTGCTCAATTACATTGCATATGCTTACAAATGGATTTTATAACATTTCATGTTGTTTGAGGTCAGAATTGACTTGGTTTCAAGAGTTTGATGAATTGTAATGTTATCTTGCAAATATATATGTAAACTCTTCACCTATGACAGAGAGTGCTTTAAAGTATTGTGTGGGAGCATATCAGACTGAAAGAAGCTTGTTTAGGGTGGTTTTGCAATATCTTCATTCTGTAAAGTTTAATGTGTTTTAATTACATTGCATATGCTTACAAATGGAATTGTACAACAATTCTTGTTGTTTCAGGTCAGAACTGACTTGGTTTCAAGAGTTTGATGAATTGTAATGTTAACTTGCAAATATACATGTAAACTCTTCACCTATGACAGAGAGTGCTCTAAAGTATAGTTTGGGAGCATATCAGACTGAAAGAAGCCTGTTTTGGATGGTTTTGCAATATCTTCACTATGTAAAGTTTGATGTGCTAAATTGCACTGCATATGCTTACAAATGGAATTGTACAACAATTCTTGTTGTTTCAGGTCAGAACTGACTTGGTTTCAAGAGTTTGATGAATTGTAATGTTAACTTGCAAATATACATGTAAACTATTCACCTATGACAGAGATTGCTCTAAAGTACAGTGTGGGAGCATATCAGAATGAAAGAAGCTTTTTTTGGATGGTTTTGCAATATCTTCATTCTGTAAAGTTTAATGTGCTCAATTACATTGCATATGCTTACAAATGGATTTTATAACATTTCATGTTGTTTGAGGTCAGAATTGACTTGGTTTCAAGAGTTTGATGAATTGTAATGTTTTCTTTCAAATATACATGTAAACTCTTCACCTATGACAGAGAGTGCTCTAAAGTACAGTGTGGGAGCATATCAGAATGAAAGAAGCTTTTTTTGGATGGTTTTGCATTACCTTCATTCTGTTAAGTTAGATATTCTCAATTACATTACATTTGCTTACAAATGCAATTATACAACATTTCATGTTGTTTCAGGTCAGAACTGACTTGGTTTCAAGACTTTGATGAATTGTAATGTTTTCTTGCAAATATTTATTTAAACTCTTCACCTATGACAGAGAATACCCTAAAGTATAGTGTTGGAGTATATCAGACTGAAAGAAGCTTTTTTTGGATGGTTTTGCAATTTCTTCATTTTGTAATGTTTGATGTGCTCAATTGCATTACATATGCTTACAAATGCTATTTAAAATCATTTCATGTTGTACCAGGTCAGAACTGACATGGTTTCAAAACTTTGATGAATTGTAATGTGTTCTGCAAATATACATGTAAACTCTTCACCTATGACAGAGAGTGCTCTAAACTATAGTTTGGGAGCATATCAGACTGAAAGAAGCTTGTTTTGGATGGTTTTGCAATATTTTCATTATGTAAAGTTTGATGTGCTAAATTGCACTGCATATGCTTACAAATGGAATTGTACAACAATTCTTGTTGTTTCAGGTCAGAACTGACTTGGTTTCAAGAGTTTGATGAATTGTAATGTTATCTTGCAAATATACATGTAAACTCTTCAAATATGACAGAGAGTACTCTAAAGTATAGTTTGGGAGCATATCAGAATGATGGAAGCTTTTTTTGGATGGTTTTGCAATATCTTCATTCTGTACAGTTTAATGTGCTCAATTACATTGCATATGCTTACAAATGGATTTTATAACATTTCATGTTGTTTGAGGTCAGAATTGACTTGGTTTCAAGAGTTTGATGAATTGTAATGTTATCTTGCAAATATATATGTAAACTCTTCACCTATGACAGAGAGTGCTTTAAAGTATTGTGTGGGAGCATATCAGACTGAAAGAAGCTTGTTTAGGGTGGTTTTGCAATATCTTCATTCTGTAAAGTTTAATGTGTTTTAATTACATTGCATATGCTTACAAATGGAATTGTACAACAATTCTTGTTGTTTCAGGTCAGAACTGACTTGGTTTCAAGAGTTTGATGAATTGTAATGTTAACTTGCAAATATACATGTAAACTCTTCACCTATGACAGAGAGTGCTCTAAAGTATAGTTTGGGAGCATATCAGACTGAAAGAAGCCTGTTTTGGATGGTTTTGCAATATCTTCACTATGTAAAGTTTGATGTGCTAAATTGCACTGCATATGCTTACAAATGGAATTGTACAACAATTCTTGTTGTTTCAGGTCAGAACTGACTTGGTTTCAAGAGTTTGATGAATTGTAATGTTAACTTGCAAATATACATGTAAACTATTCACCTATGACAGAGATTGCTCTAAAGTACAGTGTGGGAGCATATCAGAATGAAAGAAGCTTTTTTTGGATGGTTTTGCAATATCTTCATTCTGTAAAGTTTAATGTGCTCAATTACATTGCATATGCTTACAAATGGATTTTATAACATTTCATGTTGTTTGAGGTCAGAATTGACTTGGTTTCAAGAGTTTGATGAATTGTAATGTTTTCTTTCAAATATACATGTAAACTCTTCACCTATGACAGAGAGTGCTCTAAAGTACAGTGTGGGAGCATATCAGAATGAAAGAAGCTTTTTTTGGATGGTTTTGCATTACCTTCATTCTGTTAAGTTAGATATTCTCAATTACATTACATTTGCTTACAAATGCAATTATACAACATTTCATGTTGTTTCAGGTCAGAACTGACTTGGTTTCAAGACTTTGATGAATTGTAATGTTTTCTTGCAAATATTTATTTAAACTCTTCACCTATGACAGAGAATACCCTAAAGTATAGTGTTGGAGTATATCAGACTGAAAGAAGCTTTTTTTGGATGGTTTTGCAATTTCTTCATTTTGTAATGTTTGATGTGCTCAATTGCATTACATATGCTTACAAATGCTATTTAAAATCATTTCATGTTGTACCAGGTCAGAACTGACATGGTTTCAAAACTTTGATGAATTGTAATGTGTTCTGCAAATATACATGTAAACTCTTCACCTATGACAGAGAGTGCTCTAAACTATAGTTTGGGAGCATATCAGACTGAAAGAAGCTTGTTTTGGATGGTTTTGCAATATCTTCATTATGTAAAGTTTGATGTGCTAAATTGCACTGCATATGCTTACAAATGGAATTGTACAACAATTCTTGTTGTTTCAGGTCAGAACTGACTTGGTTTCAAGAGTTTGATGAATTGTAATGTTAACTTGCAAATATACATGTAAACTCTTCACCTATGACAGAGAGTGCTCTAAAGTATAGTTTGGGAGCATATCAGACTGAAAGAAGCTTGTTTTGGATGGTTTTGCAATATCTTCATTCTGTAAAGTTTAATATGCTCAATTACATTGCATATGCTTACAAATGGATTTTATAACATTTCATGTTGTTTGAGGTCAGAATTGACTTGGTTTCAAGAGTTTGATGAATTGTAATGTTTTCTTTCAAATATACATGTAAACTCTTCACTTATGACAGAGAGTGCTCTAAAGTACAGTGTGGGAGCATATCAGACTGAGAAAATCATGTATTGTATGGTTTTGCATTACCTTCATTCTGTTAAGTTAGATATTCTCAATTACATTACATTTGCTTACAAATGCAATTATACAACATTTCATGTTGTTTCAGGTCAGAACTGACTTGGTTTCAAGAGTTTGATGAATTGTAATGTTATCTTGCAAATATACATGTAAACTCTTCAAATATGACAGAGAGTACTCTAAAGTATAGTTTGGGAGCATATCAGAATGAAGGAAGCTTTTTTTGGATGGTTTTGCAATATCTTCATTCTGTAAAGTTTAATGTGTTTTAATTACATTGCATATGCTTACAAATGGAATTGTACAACAATTCTTGTTGTTTCAGGTCAGAACTGACTTGGTTTCAAGAGTTTGATGAATTGTAATGTTAACTTGCAAATATACATGTAAACTCTTCACCTATGACAGAGAGTGCTCTAAAGTATAGTTTGGGAGCATATCAGACTGAAAGAAGCCTGTTTTGGATGGTTTTGCAATATCTTCACTATGTAAAGTTTGATGTGCTAAATTGCACTGCATATGCTTACAAATGGAATTGTACAACAATTCTTGTTGTTTCAGGTCAGAACTGACTTGGTTTCAAGAGTTTGATGAATTGTAATGTTAACTTGCAAATATACATGTAAACTATTCACCTATGACAGAGATTGCTCTAAAGTACAGTGTGGGAGCATATCAGAATGAAAGAAGCTTTTTTTGGATGGTTTTGCAATATCTTCATTCTGTAAAGTTTAATGTGCTCAATTACATTGCATATGCTTACAAATGGATTTTATAACATTTCATGTTGTTTGAGGTCAGAATTGACTTGGTTTCAAGAGTTTGATGAATTGTAATGTTTTCTTTCAAATATACATGTAAACTCTTCACCTATGACAGAGAGTGCTCTAAAGTACAGTGTGGGAGCATATCAGAATGAAAGAAGCTTTTTTTGGATGGTTTTGCATTACCTTCATTCTGTTAAGTTAGATATTCTCAATTACATTACATTTGCTTACAAATGCAATTATACAACATTTCATGTTGTTTCAGGTCAGAACTGACTTGGTTTCAAGACTTTGATGAATTGTAATGTTTTCTTGCAAATATTTATTTAAACTCTTCACCTATGACAGAGAATACCCTAAAGTATAGTGTTGGAGTATATCAGACTGAAAGAAGCTTTTTTTGGATGGTTTTGCAATTTCTTCATTTTGTAATGTTTGATGTGCTCAATTGCATTACATATGCTTACAAATGCTATTTAAAATCATTTCATGTTGTACCAGGTCAGAACTGACATGGTTTCAAAACTTTGATGAATTGTAATGTGTTCTGCAAATATACATGTAAACTCTTCACCTATGACAGAGAGTGCTCTAAACTATAGTTTGGGAGCATATCAGACTGAAAGAAGCTTGTTTTGGATGGTTTTGCTATATCTTCATTATGTAAAGTTTGATGTGCTAAATTGCACTGCATATGCTTACAAATGGAATTGTACAACAATTCTTGTTGTTTCAGGTCAGAACTGACTTGGTTTCAAGAGTTTGATGAATTGTAATGTTAACTTGCAAATATACATGTAAACTCTTCACCTATGACAGAGAGTGCTCTAAAGTATAGTTTGGGAGCATATCAGACTGAAAGAAGCTTGTTTTGGATGGTTTTGCAATATCTTCATTCTGTAAAGTTTAATGTGCTCAATTACATTGCATATGCTTACAAATGGATTTTATAACATTTCATGTTGTTTGAGGTCAGAATTGACTTGGTTTCAAGAGTTTGATGAATTGTAATGTTATCTTGCAAATATATATGTAAACTCTTCACCTATGACAGAGAGTGCTTTAAAGTATTGTGTGGGAGCATATCAGACTGAAAGAAGCTTGTTTAGGGTGGTTTTGCAATATCTTCATTCTGTAAAGTTTAATGTGTTTTAATTACATTGCATATGCTTACAAATGGAATTGTACAACAATTCTTGTTGTTTCAGGTCAGAACTGACTTGGTTTCAAGAGTTTGATGAATTGTAATGTTAACTTGCAAATATACATGTAAACTCTTCACCTATGACAGAGAGTGCTCTAAAGTATAGTTTGGGAGCATATCAGACTGAAAGAAGCCTGTTTTGGATGGTTTTGCAATATCTTCACTATGTAAAGTTTGATGTGCTAAATTGCACTGCATATGCTTACAAATGGAATTGTACAACAATTCTTGTTGTTTCAGGTCAGAACTGACTTGGTTTCAAGAGTTTGATGAATTGTAATGTTAACTTGCAAATATACATGTAAACTATTCACCTATGACAGAGAGTGCTCTAAAGTATAGTTTGGGAGCATATCAGACTGAAAGAAGCCTGTTTTGGATGGTTTTGCAATATCTTCACTATGTAAAGTTTGATGTGCTAAATTGCACTGCATATGCTTACAAATGGAATTGTACAACAATTCTTGTTGTTTCAGGTCAGAACTGACTTGGTTTCAAGAGTTTGATGAATTGTAATGTTAACTTGCAAATATACATGTAAACTATTCACCTATGACAGAGATTGCTCTAAAGTACAGTGTGGGAGCATATCAGAATGAAAGAAGCTTTTTTTGGATGGTTTTGCAATATCTTCATTCTGTAAAGTTTAATGTGCTCAATTACATTGCATATGCTTACAAATGGATTTTATAACATTTCATGTTGTTTGAGGTCAGAATTGACTTGGTTTCAAGAGTTTGATGAATTGTAATGTTTTCTTTCAAATATACATGTAAACTCTTCACCTATGACAGAGAGTGCTCTAAAGTACAGTGTGGGAGCATATCAGAATGAAAGAAGCTTTTTTTGGATGGTTTTGCATTACCTTCATTCTGTTAAGTTAGATATTCTCAATTACATTACATTTGCTTACAAATGCAATTATACAACATTTCATGTTGTTTCAGGTCAGAACTGACTTGGTTTCAAGACTTTGATGAATTGTAATGTTTTCTTGCAAATATTTATTTAAACTCTTCACCTATGACAGAGAATACCCTAAAGTATAGTGTTGGAGTATATCAGACTGAAAGAAGCTTTTTTTGGATGGTTTTGCAATTTCTTCATTTTGTAATGTTTGATGTGCTCAATTGCATTACATATGCTTACAAATGCTATTTAAAATCATTTCATGTTGTACCAGGTCAGAACTGACATGGTTTCAAAACTTTGATGAATTGTAATGTGTTCTGCAAATATACATGTAAACTCTTCACCTATGACAGAGAGTGCTCTAAACTATAGTTTGGGAGCATATCAGACTGAAAGAAGCTTGTTTTGGATGGTTTTGCTATATCTTCATTATGTAAAGTTTGATGTGCTAAATTGCACTGCATATGCTTACAAATGGAATTGTACAACAATTCTTGTTGTTTCAGGTCAGAACTGACTTGGTTTCAAGAGTTTGATGAATTGTAATGTTAACTTGCAAATATACATGTAAACTCTTCACCTATGACAGAGAGTGCTCTAAAGTATAGTTTGGGAGCATATCAGACTGAAAGAAGCTTGTTTTGGATGGTTTTGCAATATCTTCATTCTGTAAAGTTTAATGTGCTCAATTACATTGCATATGCTTACAAATGGATTTTATAACATTTCATGTTGTTTGAGGTCAGAATTGACTTGGTTTCAAGAGTTTGATGAATTGTAATGTTATCTTGCAAATATATATGTAAACTCTTCACCTATGACAGAGAGTGCTTTAAAGTATTGTGTGGGAGCATATCAGACTGAAAGAAGCTTGTTTAGGGTGGTTTTGCAATATCTTCATTCTGTAAAGTTTAATGTGTTTTAATTACATTGCATATGCTTACAAATGGAATTGTACAACAATTCTTGTTGTTTCAGGTCAGAACTGACTTGGTTTCAAGAGTTTGATGAATTGTAATGTTAACTTGCAAATATACATGTAAACTCTTCACCTATGACAGAGAGTGCTCTAAAGTATAGTTTGGGAGCATATCAGACTGAAAGAAGCCTGTTTTGGATGGTTTTGCAATATCTTCACTATGTAAAGTTTGATGTGCTAAATTGCACTGCATATGCTTACAAATGGAATTGTACAACAATTCTTGTTGTTTCAGGTCAGAACTGACTTGGTTTCAAGAGTTTGATGAATTGTAATGTTAACTTGCAAATATACATGTAAACTATTCACCTATGACAGAGATTGCTCTAAAGTACAGTGTGGGAGCATATCAGAATGAAAGAAGCTTTTTTTGGATGGTTTTGCAATATCTTCATTCTGTAAAGTTTAATGTGCTCAATTACATTGCATATGCTTACAAATGGATTTTATAACATTTCATGTTGTTTGAGGTCAGAATTGACTTGGTTTCAAGAGTTTGATGAATTGTAATGTTTTCTTTCAAATATACATGTAAACTCTTCACCTATGACAGAGAGTGCTCTAAAGTACAGTGTGGGAGCATATCAGAATGAAAGAAGCTTTTTTTGGATGGTTTTGCATTACCTTCATTCTGTTAAGTTAGATATTCTCAATTACATTACATTTGCTTACAAATGCAATTATACAACATTTCATGTTGTTTCAGGTCAGAACTGACTTGGTTTCAAGACTTTGATGAATTGTAATGTTTTCTTGCAAATATTTATTTAAACTCTTCACCTATGACAGAGAATACCCTAAAGTATAGTGTTGGAGTATATCAGACTGAAAGAAGCTTTTTTTGGATGGTTTTGCAATTTCTTCATTTTGTAATGTTTGATGTGCTCAATTGCATTACATATGCTTACAAATGCTATTTAAAATCATTTCATGTTGTACCAGGTCAGAACTGACATGGTTTCAAAACTTTGATGAATTGTAATGTGTTCTGCAAATATACATGTAAACTCTTCACCTATGACAGAGAGTGCTCTAAACTATAGTTTGGGAGCATATCAGACTGAAAGAAGCTTGTTTTGGATGGTTTTGCAATATTTTCATTATGTAAAGTTTGATGTGCTAAATTGCACTGCATATGCTTACAAATGGAATTGTACAACAATTCTTGTTGTTTCAGGTCAGAACTGACTTGGTTTCAAGAGTTTGATGAATTGTAATGTTATCTTGCAAATATACATGTAAACTCTTCAAATATGACAGAGAGTACTCTAAAGTATAGTTTGGGAGCATATCAGAATGAAGGAAGCTTTTTTTGGATGGTTTTGCAATATCTTCATTCTGTACAGTTTAATGTGCTCAATTACATTGCATATGCTTACAAATGGATTTTATAACATTTCATGTTGTTTGAGGTCAGAATTGACTTGGTTTCAAGAGTTTGATGAATTGTAATGTTATCTTGCAAATATATATGTAAACTCTTCACCTATGACAGAGAGTGCTTTAAAGTATTGTGTGGGAGCATATCAGACTGAAAGAAGCTTGTTTAGGGTGGTTTTGCAATATCTTCATTCTGTAAAGTTTAATGTGTTTTAATTACATTGCATATGCTTACAAATGGAATTGTACAACAATTCTTGTTGTTTCAGGTCAGAACTGACTTGGTTTCAAGAGTTTGATGAATTGTAATGTTAACTTGCAAATATACATGTAAACTCTTCACCTATGACAGAGAGTGCTCTAAAGTATAGTTTGGGAGCATATCAGACTGAAAGAAGCCTGTTTTGGATGGTTTTGCAATATCTTCACTATGTAAAGTTTGATGTGCTAAATTGCACTGCATATGCTTACAAATGGAATTGTACAACAATTCTTGTTGTTTCAGGTCAGAACTGACTTGGTTTCAAGAGTTTGATGAATTGTAATGTTAACTTGCAAATATACATGTAAACTATTCACCTATGACAGAGATTGCTCTAAAGTACAGTGTGGGAGCATATCAGAATGAAAGAAGCTTTTTTTGGATGGTTTTGCAATATCTTCATTCTGTAAAGTTTAATGTGCTCAATTACATTGCATATGCTTACAAATGGATTTTATAACATTTCATGTTGTTTGAGGTCAGAATTGACTTGGTTTCAAGAGTTTGATGAATTGTAATGTTTTCTTTCAAATATACATGTAAACTCTTCACCTATGACAGAGAGTGCTCTAAAGTACAGTGTGGGAGCATATCAGAATGAAAGAAGCTTTTTTTGGATGGTTTTGCATTACCTTCATTCTGTTAAGTTAGATATTCTCAATTACATTACATTTGCTTACAAATGCAATTATACAACATTTCATGTTGTTTCAGGTCAGAACTGACTTGGTTTCAAGACTTTGATGAATTGTAATGTTTTCTTGCAAATATTTATTTAAACTCTTCACCTATGACAGAGAATACCCTAAAGTATAGTGTTGGAGTATATCAGACTGAAAGAAGCTTTTTTTGGATGGTTTTGCAATTTCTTCATTTTGTAATGTTTGATGTGCTCAATTGCATTACATATGCTTACAAATGCTATTTAAAATCATTTCATGTTGTACCAGGTCAGAACTGACATGGTTTCAAAACTTTGATGAATTGTAATGTGTTCTGCAAATATACATGTAAACTCTTCACCTATGACAGAGAGTGCTCTAAACTATAGTTTGGGAGCATATCAGACTGAAAGAAGCTTGTTTTGGATGGTTTTGCAATATCTTCATTATGTAAAGTTTGATGTGCTAAATTGCACTGCATATGCTTACAAATGGAATTGTACAACAATTCTTGTTGTTTCAGGTCAGAACTGACTTGGTTTCAAGAGTTTGATGAATTGTAATGTTAACTTGCAAATATACATGTAAACTCTTCACCTATGACAGAGAGTGCTCTAAAGTATAGTTTGGGAGCATATCAGACTGAAAGAAGCTTGTTTTGGATGGTTTTGCAATATCTTCATTCTGTAAAGTTTAATATGCTCAATTACATTGCATATGCTTACAAATGGATTTTATAACATTTCATGTTGTTTGAGGTCAGAATTGACTTGGTTTCAAGAGTTTGATGAATTGTAATGTTTTCTTTCAAATATACATGTAAACTCTTCACTTATGACAGAGAGTGCTCTAAAGTACAGTGTGGGAGCATATCAGACTGAGAAAATCATGTATTGTATGGTTTTGCATTACCTTCATTCTGTTAAGTTAGATATTCTCAATTACATTACATTTGCTTACAAATGCAATTATACAACATTTCATGTTGTTTCAGGTCAGAACTGACTTGGTTTCAAGAGTTTGATGAATTGTAATGTTATCTTGCAAATATACATGTAAACTCTTCAAATATGACAGAGAGTACTCTAAAGTATAGTTTGGGAGCATATCAGAATGAAGGAAGCTTTTTTTGGATGGTTTTGCAATATCTTCATTCTGTACAGTTTAATGTGCTCAATTACATTGCATATGCTTACAAATGGATTTTATAACATTTCATGTTGTTTGAGGTCAGAATTGACTTTGTTTCAAGAGTTTGATGAATTGTAATATCTTGCAAATATACATGTAAACTCTTCACCTATGACAGAGAGTGCTCTAAAGTACAGTGTGGGAGCATATCAGACTGAAAGAAGCTTGTTTAGGGTGGTTTTGCAATATCTTCATTCTGTAAAGTTTAATGTGCTCAATTGCATTACATATGCTTACAAATGGAATTGTAAAACATTTCATGTTGTTTCAGGTCAGAACTGACTTGGTTTCAAGAGTTTGATGAATTGTAATGTTATCTTGCAAATATTCATGTAAACTCTTCACCTATGACAGAGAGTGCTCTAAAGTATAGTTTGGGAGCATATCAGAATGAAGGAAGCTTTTTTTGGATGGTTTTGCAATATCTTCATCCTGTACAGTTTAATGTGCTCAATTACATTGCATATGCTTACAAATGGATTTTATAACATTTCATGTTGTTTCAGGTCAGAATTGACTTGGTTTCAAGAGTTTGATGAATTGTAATGTTATCTTGCAAATATATATGTAAACTCTTCACCTATGACAGAGAGTGCTTTAAAGTATTGTGTGGGAGCATATCAGACTGAAAGAAGCTTGTTTAGGGTGGTTTTGCAATATCTTCATTCTGTAAAGTTTAATGTGTTTTAATTACATTGCATATGCTTACAAATGGAATTGTACAACAATTCTTGTTGTTTCAGGTCAGAACTGACTTGGTTTCAAGAGTTTGATGAATTGTAATGTTAACTTGCAAATATACATGTAAACTCTTCACCTATGACAGAGAGTGCTCTAAAGTATAGTTTGGGAGCATATCAGACTGAAAGAAGCCTGTTTTGGATGGTTTTGCAATATCTTCATTATGTAAAGTTTGATGTGCTAAATTGCACTGCATATGCTTACAAATGGAATTGTACAACAATTCTTGTTGTTTCAGGTCAGAACTGACTTGGTTTCAAGAGTTTGATGAATTGTAATGTTAACTTGCAAATATACATGTAAACTATTCACCTATGACAGAGATTGCTCTAAAGTACAGTGTGGGAGCATATCAGAATGAAAGAAGCTTTTTTTGGATGGTTTTGCAATATCTTCATTCTGTAAAGTTTAATGTGCTCAATTACATTGCATATGCTTACAAATGGATTTTATAACATTTCATGTTGTTTGAGGTCAGAATTGACTTGGTTTCAAGAGTTTGATGAATTGTAATGTTTTCTTTCAAATATACATGTAAACTCTTCACTTATGACAGAGAGTGCTCTAAAGTACAGTGTGGGAGCATATCAGACTGAGAAAATCATGTATTGGATGGTTTTGCATTACCTTCATTCTGTTAAGTTAGATATTCTCAATTACATTACATTTGCTTACAAATGCAATTATACAACATTTCATGTTGTTTCAGGTCAGAACTGACTTGGTTTCAAGACTTTGATGAATTGTAATGTTTTCTTGCAAATATTTATTTAAACTCTTCACCTATGACAGAGAATACCCTAAAGTATAGTGTTGGAGTATATCAGACTGAAAGAAGCTTTTTTTGGATGGTTTTGCAATTTCTTCATTTTGTAATGTTTGATGTGCTCAATTGCATTACATATGCTTACAAATGCTATTTAAAATCATTTCATGTTGTACCAGGTCAGAACTGACATGGTTTCAAAACTTTGATGAATTGTAATGTGTTCTGCAAATATACATGTAAACTCTTCACCTATGACAGAGAGTGCTCTAAACTATAGTTTGGGAGCATATCAGACTGAAAGAAGCTTGTTTTGGATGGTTTTGCAATATCTTCATTATGTAAAGTTTGATGTGCTAAATTGCACTGCATATGCTTACAAATGGAATTGTACAACAATTCTTGTTGTTTCAGGTCAGAACTGACTTGGTTTCAAGAGTTTGATGAATTGTAATGTTAACTTGCAAATATACATGTAAACTCTTCACCTATGACAGAGAGTGCTCTAAAGTATAGTTTGGGAGCATATCAAGACTAAAAGAAGCTTGTTTTGGATGGTTTTGCAATATCTTCATTCTGTAAAGTTTAATGTGCTCAATTACATTGCATATGCTTACAAATGGATTTTATAACATTTCATGTTGTTTGAGGTCAGAATTGACTTGGTTTCAAGAGTTTTGAATTGTAATGTTTTCTTTCAAATATACATGTAAACTCTTCACTTATGACAGAGAGTGCTCTAAAGTACAGTGTGGGAGCATATCAGACTGAGAAAATCATGTATTGGATGGTTTTGCATTACCTTCATTCTGTTAAGTTAGATATTCTCAATTACATTACATTTGCTTACAAATGCAATTATACAACATTTCATGTTGTTTCAGGTCAGAACTGACTTGGTTTCAAGACTTTGATGAATTGTAATGTTTTCTTGCAAATATTTATTTAAACTCTTCACCTATGACAGAGAATACCCTAAAGTATAGTGTTGGAGTATATCAGACTGAAAGAAGCTTTTTTTGGATGGTTTTGCAATTTCTTCATTTTGTAATGTTTGATGTGCTCAATTGCATTACATATGCTTACAAATGCTATTTAAAATCATTTCATGTTGTACCAGGTCAGAACTGACATGGTTTCAAAACTTTGATGAATTGTAATGTGTTCTGCAAATATACATGTAAACTCTTCACCTATGACAGAGAGTGCTCTAAACTATAGTTTGGGAGCATATCAGACTGAAAGAAGCTTGTTTTGGATGGTTTTGCAATATCTTCATTATGTAAAGTTTGATGTGCTAAATTGCACTGCATATGCTTACAAATGGAATTGTACAACAATTCTTGTTGTTTCAGGTCAGAACTGACTTGGTTTCAAGAGTTTGATGAATTGTAATGTCATCTTGCAAATATACATGTAAACTCTTCAAATATGACAGAGAGTACTCTAAAGTATAGTTTGGGAGCATATCAGAATGAAGGAAGCTTTTTTTGGATGGTTTTGCAATATCTTCATTCTGTACAGTTTAATGTGCTCAATTACATTGCATATGCTTACAAATGGATTTTATAACATTTCATGTTGTTTGAGGTCAGAATTGACTTGGTTTCAAGAGTTTGATGAATTGTAATGTTATCTTGCAAATATATATGTAAACTCTTCACCTATGACAGAGAGTGCTTTAAAGTATTGTGTGGGAGCATATCAGACTGAAAGAAGCTTGTTTAGGGTGGTTTTGCAATATCTTCATTCTGTAAAGTTTAATGTGTTTTAATTGCACTGCATATGCTTACAAATGGAATTGTACAACAATTCTTGTTGTTTCAGGTCAGAACTGACTTGGTTTCAAGAGTTTGATGAATTGTAATGTTAACTTGCAAATATACATGTAAACTATTCACCTATGACAGAGATTGCTCTAAAGTACAGTGTGGGAGCATATCAGAATGAAAGAAGCTTTTTTTGGATGGTTTTGCAATATCTTCATTCTGTAAAGTTTAATGTGCTCAATTACATTGCATATGCTTACAAATGGATTTTATAACATTTCATGTTGTTTGAGGTCAGAATTGACTTGGTTTCAAGAGTTTGATGAATTGTAATGTTTTCTTTCAAATATACATGTAAACTCTTCACCTATGACAGAGAGTGCTCTAAAGTACAGTGTGGGAGCATATCAGAATGAAAGAAGCTTTTTTTGGATGGTTTTGCATTACCTTCATTCTGTTAAGTTAGATATTCTCAATTACATTACATTTGCTTACAAATGCAATTATACAACATTTCATGTTGTTTCAGGTCAGAACTGACTTGGTTTCAAGACTTTGATGAATTGTAATGTTTTCTTGCAAATATACATGTAAACTATTCACCTATGACAGAGATTGCTCTAAAGTATAGTGTTGGAGTATATCAGACTGAAAGAAGCTTTTTTTGGATGGTTTTGCAATTTCTTCATTTTGTAATGTTTGATGTGCTCAATTGCATTACATATGCTTACAAATGCTATTTAAAATCATTTCATGTTGTACCAGGTCAGAACTGACATGGTTTCAAAACTTTGATGAATTGTAATGTGTTCTGCAAATATACATGTAAACTCTTCACCTATGACAGAGAGTGCTCTAAACTATAGTTTGGGAGCATATCAGACTGAAAGAAGCTTGTTTTGGATGGTTTTGCAATATCTTCATTATGTAAAGTTTGATGTGCTAAATTGCACTGCATATGCTTACAAATGGAATTGTACAACAATTCTTGTTGTTTCAGGTCAGAACTGACTTGGTTTCAAGAGTTTGATGAATTGTAATGTTAACTTGCAAATATACATGTAAACTCTTCACCTATGACAGAGAGTGCTCTAAAGTATAGTTTGGGAGCATATCAGACTGAAAGAAGCTTGTTTTGGATGGTTTTGCAATATCTTCATTCTGTAAAGTTTAATGTGCTCAATTACATTGCATATGCTTACAAATGGATTTTATAACATTTCATGTTGTTTGAGGTCAGAATTGACTTGGTTTCAAGAGTTTGATGAATTGTAATGTTTTCTTTCAAATATACATGTAAACTCTTCACTTATGACAGAGAGTGCTCTAAAGTACAGTGTGGGAGCATATCAGACTGAGAAAATCATGTATTGGATGGTTTTGCATTACCTTCATTCTGTTAAGTTAGATATTCTCAATTACATTACATTTGCTTACAAATGCAATTATACAACATTTCATGTTGTTTCAGGTCAGAACTGACTTGGTTTCAAGACTTTGATGAATTGTAATGTTTTCTTGCAAATATTTATTTAAACTCTTCACCTATGACAGAGAATACCCTAAAGTATAGTGTTGGAGTATATCAGACTGAAAGAAGCTTTTTTTGGATGGTTTTGCAATTTCTTCATTTTGTAATGTTTGATGTGCTCAATTGCATTACATATGCTTACAAATGCTATTTAAAATCATTTCATGTTGTACCAGGTCAGAACTGACATGGTTTCAAAACTTTGATGAATTGTAATGTGTTCTGCAAATATACATGTAAACTCTTCACCTATGACAGAGAGTGCTCTAAACTATAGTTTGGGAGCATATCAGACTGAAAGAAGCTTGTTTTGGATGGTTTTGCAATATCTTCATTATGTAAAGTTTGATGTGCTAAATTGCACTGCATATGCTTACAAATGGAATTGTACAACAATTCTTGTTGTTTCAGGTCAGAACTGACTTGGTTTCAAGAGTTTGATGAATTGTAATGTTATCTTGCAAATATACATGTAAACTCTTCAAATATGACAGAGAGTACTCTAAAGTATAGTTTGGGAGCATATCAGAATGAAGGAAGCTTTTTTTGGATGGTTTTGCAATATCTTCATTCTGTACAGTTTAATGTGCTCAATTACATTGCATATGCTTACAAATGGATTTTATAACATTTCATGTTGTTTGAGGTCAGAATTGACTTGGTTTCAAGAGTTTGATGAATTGTAATGTTATCTTGCAAATATATATGTAAACTCTTCACCTATGACAGAGAGTGCTTTAAAGTATTGTGTGGGAGCATATCAGACTGAAAGAAGCTTGTTTAGGGTGGTTTTGCAATATCTTCATTCTGTAAAGTTTAATGTGTTTTAATTACATTGCATATGCTTACAAATGGAATTGTACAACAATTCTTGTTGTTTCAGGTCAGAACTGACTTGGTTTCAAGAGTTTGATGAATTGTAATGTTAACTTGCAAATATACATGTAAACTCTTCACCTATGACAGAGAGTGCTCTAAAGTATAGTTTGGGAGCATATCAGACTGAAAGAAGCCTGTTTTGGATGGTTTTGCAATATCTTCACTATGTAAAGTTTGATGTGCTAAATTGCACTGCATATGCTTACAAATGGAATTGTACAACAATTCTTGTTGTTTCAGGTCAGAACTGACTTGGTTTCAAGAGTTTGATGAATTGTAATGTTAACTTGCAAATATACATGTAAACTATTCACCTATGACAGAGATTGCTCTAAAGTACAGTGTGGGAGCATATCAGAATGAAAGAAGCTTTTTTTGGATGGTTTTGCAATATCTTCATTCTGTAAAGTTTAATGTGCTCAATTACATTGCATATGCTTACAAATGGATTTTATAACATTTCATGTTGTTTGAGGTCAGAATTGACTTGGTTTCAAGAGTTTGATGAATTGTAATGTTTTCTTTCAAATATACATGTAAACTCTTCACCTATGACAGAGAGTGCTCTAAAGTACAGTGTGGGAGCATATCAGAATGAAAGAAGCTTTTTTTGGATGGTTTTGCATTACCTTCATTCTGTTAAGTTAGATATTCTCAATTACATTACATTTGCTTACAAATGCAATTATACAACATTTCATGTTGTTTCAGGTCAGAACTGACTTGGTTTCAAGACTTTGATGAATTGTAATGTTTTCTTGCAAATATTTATTTAAACTCTTCACCTATGACAGAGAATACCCTAAAGTATAGTGTTGGAGTATATCAGACTGAAAGAAGCTTTTTTTGGATGGTTTTGCAATTTCTTCATTTTGTAATGTTTGATGTGCTCAATTGCATTACATATGCTTACAAATGCTATTTAAAATCATTTCATGTTGTACCAGGTCAGAACTGACATGGTTTCAAAACTTTGATGAATTGTAATGTGTTCTGCAAATATACATGTAAACTCTTCACCTATGACAGAGAGTGCTCTAAACTATAGTTTGGGAGCATATCAGACTGAAAGAAGCTTGTTTTGGATGGTTTTGCAATATCTTCATTATGTAAAGTTTGATGTGCTAAATTGCACTGCATATGCTTACAAATGGAATTGTACAACAATTCTTGTTGTTTCAGGTCAGAACTGACTTGGTTTCAAGAGTTTGATGAATTGTAATGTTAACTTGCAAATATACATGTAAACTCTTCACCTATGACAGAGAGTGCTCTAAAGTATAGTTTGGGAGCATATCAGACTGAAAGAAGCTTGTTTTGGATGGTTTTGCAATATCTTCATTCTGTAAAGTTTAATGTGCTCAATTACATTGCATATGCTTACAAATGGATTTTATAACATTTCATGTTGTTTGAGGTCAGAATTGACTTGGTTTCAAGAGTTTGATGAATTGTAATGTTTTCTTTCAAATATACATGTAAACTCTTCACTTATGACAGAGAGTGCTCTAAAGTACAGTGTGGGAGCATATCAGACTGAGAAAATCATGTATTGGATGGTTTTGCATTACCTTCATTCTGTTAAGTTAGATATTCTCAATTACATTACATTTGCTTACAAATGCAATTATACAACATTTCATGTTGTTTCAGGTCAGAACTGACTTGGTTTCAAGACTTTGATGAATTGTAATGTTTTCTTGCAAATATTTATTTAAACTCTTCACCTATGACAGAGAATACCCTAAAGTATAGTGTTGGAGTATATCAGACTGAAAGAAGCTTTTTTTGGATGGTTTTGCAATTTCTTCATTTTGTAATGTTTGATGTGCTCAATTGCATTACATATGCTTACAAATGCTATTTAAAATCATTTCATGTTGTACCAGGTCAGAACTGACATGGTTTCAAAACTTTGATGAATTGTAATGTGTTCTGCAAATATACATGTAAACTCTTCACCTATGACAGAGAGTGCTCTAAACTATAGTTTGGGAGCATATCAGACTGAAAGAAGCTTGTTTTGGATGGTTTTGCAATATCTTCATTATGTAAAGTTTGATGTGCTAAATTGCACTGCATATGCTTACAAATGGAATTGTACAACAATTCTTGTTGTTTCAGGTCAGAACTGACTTGGTTTCAAGAGTTTGATGAATTGTAATGTTATCTTGCAAATATACATGTAAACTCTTCAAATATGACAGAGAGTACTCTAAAGTATAGTTTGGGAGCATATCAGAATGAAGGAAGCTTTTTTTGGATGGTTTTGCAATATCTTCATTCTGTACAGTTTAATGTGCTCAATTACATTGCATATGCTTACAAATGGATTTTATAACATTTCATGTTGTTTGAGGTCAGAATTGACTTTGTTTCAAGAGTTTGATGAATTGTAATATCTTGCAAATATACATGTAAACTCTTCACCTATGACAGAGAGTGCTCTAAAGTACAGTGTGGGAGCATATCAGACTGAAAGAAGCTTGTTTAGGGTGGTTTTGCAATATCTTCATTCTGTAAAGTTTAATGTGCTCAATTGCATTACATATGCTTACAAATGGAATTGTAAAACATTTCATGTTGTTTCAGGTCAGAACTGACTTGGTTTCAAGAGTTTGATGAATTGTAATGTTATCTTGCAAATATATATGTAAACTCTTCACTTATGACAGAGAGTGCTCTAAAGTACAGTGTGGGAGCATATCAGACTGAGAAAATCATGTATTGGATGGTTTTGCATTACCTTCATTCTGTTAAGTTAGATATTCTCAATTACATTACATTTGCTTACAAATGCAATTATACAACATTTCATGTTGTTTCAGGTCAGAACTGACTTGGTTTCAAGACTTTGATGAATTGTAATGTTTTCTTGCAAATATTTATTTAAACTCTTCACCTATGACAGAGAATACCCTAAAGTATAGTGTTGGAGTATATCAGACTGAAAGAAGCTTTTTTTGGATGGTTTTGCAATTTCTTCATTTTGTAATGTTTGATGTGCTCAATTGCATTACATATGCTTACAAATGCTATTTAAAATCATTTCATGTTGTACCAGGTCAGAACTGACATGGTTTCAAAACTTTGATGAATTGTAATGTGTTCTGCAAATATACATGTAAACTCTTCACCTATGACAGAGAGTGCTCTAAACTATAGTTTGGGAGCATATCAGACTGAAAGAAGCTTGTTTTGGATGGTTTTGCAATATCTTCATTATGTAAAGTTTGATGTGCTAAATTGCACTGCATATGCTTACAAATGGAATTGTACAACAATTCTTGTTGTTTCAGGTCAGAACTGACTTGGTTTCAAGAGTTTGATGAATTGTAATGTTAACTTGCAAATATACATGTAAACTCTTCACCTATGACAGAGAGTGCTCTAAAGTATAGTTTGGGAGCATATCAGACTGAAAGAAGCTTGTTTTGGATGGTTTTGCAATATCTTCATTCTGTAAAGTTTAATGTGCTCAATTACATTGCATATGCTTACAAATGGATTTTATAACATTTCATGTTGTTTGAGGTCAGAATTGACTTGGTTTCAAGAGTTTGATGAATTGTAATGTTTTCTTTCAAATATACATGTAAACTCTTCACTTATGACAGAGAGTGCTCTAAAGTACAGTGTGGGAGCATATCAGACTGAGAAAATCATGTATTGGATGGTTTTGCATTACCTTCATTCTGTTAAGTTAGATATTCTCAATTACATTACATTTGCTTACAAATGCAATTATACAACATTTCATGTTGTTTCAGGTCAGAACTGACTTGGTTTCAAGACTTTGATGAATTGTAATGTTTTCTTGCAAATATTTATTTAAACTCTTCACCTATGACAGAGAATACCCTAAAGTATAGTGTTGGAGTATATCAGACTGAAAGAAGCTTTTTTTGGATGGTTTTGCAATTTCTTCATTTTGTAATGTTTGATGTGCTCAATTGCATTACATATGCTTACAAATGCTATTTAAAATCATTTCATGTTGTACCAGGTCAGAACTGACATGGTTTCAAAACTTTGATGAATTGTAATGTGTTCTGCAAATATACATGTAAACTCTTCACCTATGACAGAGAGTGCTCTAAACTATAGTTTGGGAGCATATCAGACTGAAAGAAGCTTGTTTTGGATGGTTTTGCAATATCTTCATTATGTAAAGTTTGATGTGCTAAATTGCACTGCATATGCTTACAAATGGAATTGTACAACAATTCTTGTTGTTTCAGGTCAGAACTGACTTGGTTTCAAGAGTTTGATGAATTGTAATGTTATCTTGCAAATATACATGTAAACTCTTCAAATATGACAGAGAGTACTCTAAAGTATAGTTTGGGAGCATATCAGAATGAAGGAAGCTTTTTTTGGATGGTTTTGCAATATCTTCATTCTGTACAGTTTAATGTGCTCAATTACATTGCATATGCTTACAAATGGATTTTATAACATTTCATGTTGTTTGAGGTCAGAATTGACTTTGTTTCAAGAGTTTGATGAATTGTAATATCTTGCAAATATACATGTAAACTCTTCACCTATGACAGAGAGTGCTCTAAAGTACAGTGTGGGAGCATATCAGACTGAAAGAAGCTTGTTTAGGGTGGTTTTGCAATATCTTCATTCTGTAAAGTTTAATGTGCTCAATTGCATTACATATGCTTACAAATGGAATTGTAAAACATTTCATGTTGTTTCAGGTCAGAACTGACTTGGTTTCAAGAGTTTGATGAATTGTAATGTTATCTTGCAAATATATATGTAAACTCTTCACCTATGACAGAGAGTGCTCTAAAGTATAGTTTGGGAGCATATCAGACTGAAAGAAGCTTGTTTAGGGTGGTTTTGCAATATCTTCATTCTGTAAAGTTTAATGTGTTTTAATTACATTGCATATGCTTACAAATGGAATTGTACAACAATTCTTGTTGTTTCAGGTCAGAACTGACTTGGTTTCAAGAGTTTGATGAATTGTAATGTTAACTTGCAAATATACATGTAAACTCTTCACCTATGACAGAGAGTGCTCTAAAGTATAGTTTGGGAGCATATCAGACTGAAAGAAGCCTGTTTTGGATGGTTTTGCAATATCTTCACTATGTAAAGTTTGATGTGCTAAATTGCACTGCATATGCTTACAAATGGAATTGTACAACAATTCTTGTTGTTTCAGGTCAGAACTGACTTGGTTTCAAGAGTTTGATGAATTGTAATGTTAACTTGCAAATATACATGTAAACTATTCACCTATGACAGAGATTGCTCTAAAGTACAGTGTGGGAGCATATCAGAATGAAAGAAGCTTTTTTTGGATGGTTTTGCAATATCTTCATTCTGTAAAGTTTAATGTGCTCAATTACATTGCATATGCTTACAAATGGATTTTATAACATTTCATGTTGTTTGAGGTCAGAATTGACTTGGTTTCAAGAGTTTGATGAATTGTAATGTTTTCTTTCAAATATACATGTAAACTCTTCACTTATGACAGAGAGTGCTCTAAAGTACAGTGTGGGAGCATATCAGACTGAGAAAATCATGTATTGGATGGTTTTGCATTACCTTCATTCTGTTAAGTTAGATATTCTCAATTACATTACATTTGCTTACAAATGCAATTATACAACATTTCATGTTGTTTCAGGTCAGAACTGACTTGGTTTCAAGACTTTTATGAATTGTAATGTTTTCTTGCAAATATTTATTTAAACTCTTCACCTATGACAGAGAATACCCTAAAGTATAGTGTTGGAGTATATCAGACTGAAAGAAGCTTTTTTTGGATGGTTTTGCAATTTCTTCATTTTGTAATGTTTGATGTGCTCAATTGCATTACATATGCTTACAAATGCTATTTAAAATCATTTCATGTTGTACCAGGACAGAACTGACATGGTTTCAAAACTTTGATGAATTGTAATGTGTTCTGCAAATATACATGTAAACTCTTCACCTATGACAGAGAGTGCTCTAAACTATAGTTTGGGAGCATATCAGACTGAAAGAAGCTTGTTTTGGATGGTTTTGCAATATCTTCATTATGTAAAGTTTGATGTGCTAAATTGCACTGCATATGCTTACAAATTGAATTGTACAACAATTCTTGTTGTTTCAGGTCAGAACTGACTTGGTTTCAAGAGTTTGATGAATTGTAATGTTATCTTGCAAATATACATGTAAACTCTTCAAATATGACAGAGAGTACTCTATAGTATAGTTTGGGAGCATATCAGAATGAAGGAAGCTTTTTTTGGATGGTTTTGCAATATCTTCATTCTGTACAGTTTAATGTGCTCAATTACATTGCATATGCTTACAAATGGATTTTATAACATTTCATGTTGTTTGAGGTCAGAATTGACTTTGTTTCAAGAGTTTGATGAATTGTAATATCTTGCAAATATACATGTAAACTCTTCACCTATGACAGAGAGTGCTCTAAAGTACAGTGTGGGAGCATATCAGACTGAAAGAAGCTTGTTTAGGGTGGTTTTGCAATATCTTCATTCTGTAAAGTTTAATGTGCTCAATTGCATTACATATGCTTACAAATGGAATTGTAAAACATTTCATGTTGTTTCAGGTCAGAACTGACTTGGTTTCAAGAGTTTGATGAATTGTAATGTTATCTTGCAAATATTCATGTAAACTCTTCACCTATGACAGAGAGTGCTCTAAAGTATAGTTTGGGAGCATATCAGAATGAAGGAAGCTTTTTTTGGATGGTTTTGCAATATCTTCATCCTGTACAGTTTAATGTGCTCAATTACATTGCATATGCTTACAAATGGATTTTATAACATTTCATGTTGTTTGAGGTCAGAATTGACTTGGTTTCAAGAGTTTGATGAATTGTAATGTTATCTTGCAAATATATATGTAAACTCTTCACCTATGACAGAGAGTGCTTTAAAGTATTGTGTGGGAGCATATCAGACTGAAAGAAGCTTGTTTAGGGTGGTTTTGCAATATCTTCATTCTGTAAAGTTTAATGTGTTTTAATTACATTGCATATGCTTACAAATGGAATTGTACAACAATTCTTGTTGTTTCAGGTCAGAACTGACTTGGTTTCAAGAGTTTGATGAATTGTAATGTTAACTTGCAAATATACATGTAAACTCTTCACCTATGACAGAGAGTGCTCTAAAGTATAGTTTGGGAGCATATCAGACTGAAAGAAGCCTGTTTTGGATGGTTTTGCAATATCTTCATTATGTAAAGTTTGATGTGCTAAATTGCACTGCATATGCTTACAAATGGAATTGTACAACAATTCTTGTTGTTTCAGGTCAGAACTGACTTGGTTTCAAGAGTTTGATGAATTGTAATGTTAACTTGCAAATATACATGTAAACTATTCACCTATGACAGAGATTGCTCTAAAGTACAGTGTGGGAGCATATCAGAATGAAAGAAGCTTTTTTTGGATGGTTTTGCAATATCTTCATTCTGTAAAGTTTAATGTGCTCAATTACATTGCATATGCTTACAAATGGATTTTATAACATTTCATGTTGTTTGAGGTCAGAATTGACTTGGTTTCAAGAGTTTGATGAATTGTAATGTTTTCTTTCAAATATACATGTAAACTCTTCACTTATGACAGAGAGTGCTCTAAAGTACAGTGTGGGAGCATATCAGACTGAGAAAATCATGTATTGGATGGTTTTGCATTACCTTCATTCTGTTAAGTTAGATATTCTCAATTACATTACATTTGCTTACAAATGCAATTATACAACATTTCATGTTGTTTCAGGTCAGAACTGACTTGGTTTCAAGACTTTGATGAATTGTAATGTTTTCTTGCAAATATTTATTTAAACTCTTCACCTATGACAGAGAATACCCTAAAGTATAGTGTTGGAGTATATCAGACTGAAAGAAGCTTTTTTTGGATGGTTTTGCAATTTCTTCATTTTGTAATGTTTGATGTGCTCAATTGCATTACATATGCTTACAAATGCTATTTAAAATCATTTCATGTTGTACCAGGTCAGAACTGACATGGTTTCAAAACTTTGATGAATTGTAATGTGTTCTGCAAATATACATGTAAACTCTTCACCTATGACAGAGAGTGCTCTAAACTATAGTTTGGGAGCATATCAGACTGAAAGAAGCTTGTTTTGGATGGTTTTGCAATATCTTCATTATGTAAAGTTTGATGTGCTAAATTGCACTGCATATGCTTACAAATGGAATTGTACAACAATTCTTGTTGTTTCAGGTCAGAACTGACTTGGTTTCAAGAGTTTGATGAATTGTAATGTTAACTTGCAAATATTCATGTAAACTCTTCACCTATGACAGAGAGTGCTCTAAAGTATAGTTTGGGAGCATATCAGAATGAAGGAAGCTTTTTTTGGATGGTTTTGCAATATCTTCATCCTGTACAGTTTAATGTGCTCAATTACATTGCATATGCTTACAAATGGATTTTATAACATTTCATGTTGTTTCAGGTCAGAACTGACTTGGTTTCAAGAGTTTGATGAATTGTAATGTTAACTTGCAAATATACATGTAAACTCTTCACCTATGACAGAGAGTGCTCTAAAGTACAGTGTGGGAGCATATCAGAATAAAAGAAGCTTTTTTTGGATGGTTTTGCAATATCTTCATTCTGTAAAGTTTGATGTGTGTTAATTACATTACATATGCTTACAAATGGAATTGTACAACATTTCTTGTTGTTTCAGGTCAGAACTGACTTGGTTTCAAGAGTTTGATGAATTGTAATGTTTTCTTTCAAATATACATGTAAACTCTTCACCTATGACAGAGAGTGCTCTAAAGTATAGTATGGGAGCATATCAGACTGAAAGAAGCTTTTTTTGGATGGTTTTGCAATTTCTTCATTTTGTAATGTTTGATGTGCTCAATTGCAACACATATGCTTACAAATGCTATTTAAAATCATTTCATGTTGTACCAGGTCAGAACTGACATGGTTTCAAAACTTTGATGAATTGTAATGTGTTCTGCAAATATACATGTAAACTCTTCACCTATGACAGAGAGTGCTCTAAACTATAGTTTGGGAGCATATCAGACTGAAAGAAGCTTGTTTTGGATGGTTTTGCAATATCTTCATTATGTAAAGTTTGATGTGCTAAATTGCACTGCATATGCTTACAAATGGAATTGTACAACAATTCTTGTTGTTTCAGGTCAGAACTGACTTGGTTTCAAGAGTTTGATGAATTGTAATGTTATCTTGCAAATATACATGTAAACTCTTCAAATATGACAGAGAGTACTCTAAAGTATAGTTTGGGAGCATATCAGAATGAAGGAAGCTTTTTTTGGATGGTTTTGCAATATCTTCATTCTGTACAGTTTAATGTGCTCAATTACATTGCATATGCTTACAAATGGATTTTATAACATTTCATGTTGTTTGAGGTCAGAATTGACTTTGTTTCAAGAGTTTGATGAATTGTAATATCTTGCAAATATACATGTAAACTCTTCACCTATGACAGAGAGTGCTCTAAAGTACAGTGTGGGAGCATATCAGACTGAAGAAGCTTGTTTAGGGTGGTTTTGCAATATCTTCATTCTGTAAAGTTTAATGTGCTCAATTGCATTACATATGCTTACAAATGGAATTGTAAAACATTTCATGTTGTTTCAGGTCAGAACTGACTTGGTTTCAAGAGTTTGATGAATTGTAATGTTATCTTGCAAATATTCATGTAAACTCTTCACCTATGACAGAGAGTGCTCTAAAGTATAGTTTGGGAGCATATCAGAATGAAGGAAGCTTTTTTTGGATGGTTTTGCAATATCTTCATCCTGTACAGTTTAATGTGCTCAATTACATTGCATATGCTTACAAATGGATTTTATAACATTTCATGTTGTTTGAGGTCAGAATTGACTTGGTTTCAAGAGTTTGATGAATTGTAATGTTATCTTGCAAATATATATGTAAACTCTTCACCTATGACAGAGAGTGCTTTAAAGTATTGTGTGGGAGCATATCAGACTGAAAGAAGCTTGTTTAGGGTGGTTTTGCAATATCTTCATTCTGTAAAGTTTAATGTGTTTTAATTACATTGCATATGCTTACAAATGGAATTGTACAACAATTCTTGTTGTTTCAGGTCAGAACTGACTTGGTTTCAAGAGTTTGATGAATTGTAATGTTAACTTGCAAATATACATGTAAACTCTTCACCTATGACAGAGAGTGCTCTAAAGTATAGTTTGGGAGCATATCAGACTGAAAGAAGCCTGTTTTGGATGGTTTTGCAATATCTTCATTATGTAAAGTTTGATGTGCTAAATTGCACTGCATATGCTTACAAATGGAATTGTACAACAATTCTTGTTGTTTCAGGTCAGAACTGACTTGGTTTCAAGAGTTTGATGAATTGTAATGTTAACTTGCAAATATACATGTAAACTATTCACCTATGACAGAGATTGCTCTAAAGTACAGTGTGGGAGCATATCAGAATGAAAGAAGCTTTTTTTGGATGGTTTTGCAATATCTTCATTCTGTAAAGTTTAATGTGCTCAATTACATTGCATATGCTTACAAATGGATTTTATAACATTTCATGTTGTTTGAGGTCAGAATTGACTTGGTTTCAAGAGTTTGATGAATTGTAATGTTTTCTTTCAAATATACATGTAAACTCTTCACTTATGACAGAGAGTGCTCTAAAGTACAGTGTGGGAGCATATCAGACTGAGAAAATCATGTATTGGATGGTTTTGCATTACCTTCATTCTGTTAAGTTAGATATTCTCAATTACATTACATTTGCTTACAAATGCAATTATACAACATTTCATGTTGTTTCAGGTCAGAACTGACTTGGTTTCAAGACTTTGATGAATTGTAATGTTTTCTTGCAAATATTTATTTAAACTCTTCACCTATGACAGAGAATACCCTAAAGTATAGTGTTGGAGTATATCAGACTGAAAGAAGCTTTTTTTGGATGGTTTTGCAATTTCTTCATTTTGTAATGTTTGATGTGCTCAATTGCATTACATATGCTTACAAATGCTATTTAAAATCATTTCATGTTGTACCAGGTCAGAACTGACATGGTTTCAAAACTTTGATGAATTGTAATGTGTTCTGCAAATATACATGTAAACTCTTCACCTATGACAGAGAGTGCTCTAAACTATAGTTTGGGAGCATATCAGACTGAAAGAAGCTTGTTTTGGATGGTTTTGCAATATCTTCATTATGTAAAGTTTGATGTGCTAAATTGCACTGCATATGCTTACAAATGGAATTGTACAACAATTCTTGTTGTTTCAGGTCAGAACTGACTTGGTTTCAAGAGTTTGATGAATTGTAATGTTAACTTGCAAATATTCATGTAAACTCTTCACCTATGACAGAGAGTGCTCTAAAGTATAGTTTGGGAGCATATCAGAATGAAGGAAGCTTTTTTTGGATGGTTTTGCAATATCTTCATCCTGTACAGTTTAATGTGCTCAATTACATTGCATATGCTTACAAATGGATTTTATAACATTTCATGTTGTTTCAGGTCAGAACTGACTTGGTTTCAAGAGTTTGATGAATTGTAATGTTAACTTGCAAATATACATGTAAACTCTTCACCTATGACAGAGAGTGCTCTAAAGTACAGTGTGGGAGCATATCAGAATAAAAGAAGCTTTTTTTGGATGGTTTTGCAATATCTTCATTCTGTAAAGTTTGATGTGTGTTAATTACATTACATATGCTTACAAATGGAATTGTACAACATTTCTTGTTGTTTCAGGTCAGAACTGACTTGGTTTCAAGAGTTTGATGAATTGTAATGTTTTCTTTCAAATATACATGTAAACTCTTCACCTATGACAGAGAGTGCTCTAAAGTATAGTATGGGAGCATATCAGACTGAAAGAAGCTTTTTTTGGATGGTTTTGCAATTTCTTCATTTTGTAATGTTTGATGTGCTCAATTGCAACACATATGCTTACAAATGCTATTTAAAATCATTTCATGTTGTACCAGGTCAGAACTGACATGGTTTCAAAACTTTGATGAATTGTAATGTGTTCTGCAAATATACATGTAAACTCTTCACCTATGACAGAGAGTGCTCTAAACTATAGTTTGGGAGCATATCAGACTGAAAGAAGCTTGTTTTGGATGGTTTTGCAATATCTTCATTATGTAAAGTTTGATGTGCTAAATTGCACTGCATATGCTTACAAATGGAATTGTACAACAATTCTTGTTGTTTCAGGTCAGAACTGACTTGGTTTCAAGAGTTTGATGAATTGTAATGTTATCTTGCAAATATACATGTAAACTCTTCAAATATGACAGAGAGTACTCTAAAGTATAGTTTGGGAGCATATCAGAATGAAGGAAGCTTTTTTTGGATGGTTTTGCAATATCTTCATTCTGTAAAGTTTAATGTGCTCAATTACATTGCATATGCTTACAAATGGATTTTATAACATTTCATGTTGTTTGAGGTCAGAATTGACTTGGTTTCAAGAGTTTGATGAATTGTAATGTTTTCTTTCAAATATACATGTAAACTCTTCACTTATGACAGAGAGTGCTCTAAAGTACAGTGTGGGAGCATATCAGACTGAGAAAATCATGTATTGGATGGTTTTGCATTACCTTCATTCTGTTAAGTTAGATATTCTCAATTACATTACATTTGCTTACAAATGCAATTATACAACATTTCATGTTGTTTCAGGTCAGAACTGACTTGGTTTCAAGACTTTGATGAATTGTAATGTTTTCTTGCAAATATTTATTTAAACTCTTCACCTATGACAGAGAATACCCTAAAGTATAGTGTTGGAGTATATCAGACTGAAAGAAGCTTTTTTTGGATGGTTTTGCAATTTCTTCATTTTGTAATGTTTGATGTGCTCAATTGCATTACATATGCTTACAAATGCTATTTAAAATCATTTCATGTTGTACCAGGTCAGAACTGACATGGTTTCAAAACTTTGATGAATTGTAATGTGTTCTGCAAATATACATGTAAACTCTTCACCTATGACAGAGAGTGCTCTAAACTATAGTTTGGGAGCATATCAGACTGAAAGAAGCTTGTTTTGGATGGTTTTGCAATATCTTCATTATGTAAAGTTTGATGTGCTAAATTGCACTGCATATGCTTACAAATGGAATTGTACAACAATTCTTGTTGTTTCAGGTCAGAACTGACTTGGTTTCAAGAGTTTGATGAATTGTAATGTTAACTTGCAAATATACATGTAAACTCTTCACCTATGACAGAGAGTGCTCTAAAGTATAGTTTGGGAGCATATCAGACTGAAAGAAGCTTGTTTTGGAAGGTTTTGCAATATCTTCATTCTGTAAAGTTTAATGTGCTCAATTACATTGCATATGCTTACAAATGGATTTTATAACATTTCATGTTGTTTGAGGTCAGAATTGACTTGGTTTCAAGAGTTTGATGAATTGTAATGTTTTCTTTCAAATATACATGTAAACTCTTCACTTATGACAGAGAGTGCTCTAAAGTACAGTGTGGGAGCATATCAGACTGAGAAAATCATGTATTGGATGGTTTTGCATTACCTTCATTCTGTTAAGTTAGATATTCTCAATTACATTACATTTGCTTACAAATGCAATTATACAACATTTCATGTTGTTTCAGGTCAGAACTGACTTGGTTTCAAGACTTTGATGAATTGTAATGTTTTCTTGCAAATATTTATTTAAACTCTTCACCTATGACAGAGAATACCCTAAAGTATAGTGTTGGAGTATATCAGACTGAAAGAAGCTTTTTTTGGATGGTTTTGCAATTTCTTCATTTTGTAATGTTTGATGTGCTCAATTGCATTACATATGCTTACAAATGCTATTTAAAATCATTTCATGTTGTACCAGGTCAGAACTGACATGGTTTCAAAACTTTGATGAATTGTAATGTGTTCTGCAAATATACATGTAAACTCTTCACCTATGACAGAGAGTGCTCTAAACTATAGTTTGGGAGCATATCAGACTGAAAGAAGCTTGTTTTGGATGGTTTTGCAATATCTTCATTATGTAAAGTTTGATGTGCTAAATTGCACTGCATATGCTTACAAATGGAATTGTACAACAATTCTTGTTGTTTCAGGTCAGAACTGACTTGGTTTCAAGAGTTTGATGAATTGTAATGTTATCTTGCAAATATACATGTAAACTCTTCAAATATGACAGAGAGTACTCTAAAGTATAGTTTGGGAGCATATCAGAATGAAGGAAGCTTTTTTTGGATGGTTTTGCAATATCTTCATTCTGTACACTTTAATGTGCTCAATTACATTGCATATGCTTACAAATGGATTTTATAACATTTCATGTTGTTTGAGGTCAGAATTGACTTTGTTTCAAGAGTTTGATGAATTGTAATATCTTGCAAATATACATGTAAACTCTTCACCTATGACAGAGAGTGCTCTAAAGTACAGTGTGGGAGCATATCAGACTGAAAGAAGCTTGTTTAGGGTGGTTTTGCAATATCTTCATTCTGTAAAGTTTAATGTGCTCAATTGCATTACATATGCTTACAAATAGAATTGTAAAACATTTCATGTTGTTTCAGGTCAGAACTGACTTGGTTTCAAGAGTTTGATGAATTGTAATGTTATCTTGCAAATATATATGTAAACTCTTCACCTATGACAGAGAGTGCTTTAAAGTATTGTGTGGGAGCTTATCAGACTGAAAGAAGCTTGTTTAGGGTGGTTTTGCAATATCTTCATTCTGTAAAGTTTAATGTGTTTTAATTACATTGCATATGCTTACAAATGGAATTGTACAACAATTCTTGTTGTTTCAAGTCAGAACTGACTTGGTTTCAAGAGTTTGATGAATTGTAATGTTAACTTGCAAATATACATGTAAACTCTTCACCTATGACAGAGAGTGCTCTAAAGTATAGTTTGGGAGCATATCAGACTGAAAGAAGCCTGTTTTGGATGGTTTTGCAATATCTTCATTATGTAAAGTTTGATGTGCTAAATTGCACTGCATATGCTTACAAATGGAATTGTACAACAATTCTTGTTGTTTCAGGTCAGAACTGACTTGGTTTCAAGAGTTTGATGAATTGTAATGTTAACTTGCAAATATACATGTAAACTATTCACCTATGACAGAGATTGCTCTAAAGTACAGTGTGGGAGCATATCAGAATGAAAGAAGCTTTTTTTGGATGGTTTTGCAATATCTTCATTCTGTAAAGTTTAATGTGATCAATTACATTGCATATGCTTACAAATGGATTTTATAACATTTCATGCTGTTTGAGGTCAGAATTGACTTGGTTTCAAGAGTTTGATGAATTGTAATGTTTTCTTTCAAATATACATGTAAACTCTTCACTTATGACAGAGAGTGCTCTAAAGTACAGTGTGGGAGCATATCAGACTGAGAAAATCATGTATTGGATGGTTTTGCATTACCTTCATTCTGTTAAGTTAGATATTCTCAATTACATTACATTTGCTTACAAATGCAATTATACAACATTTCATGTTGTTTCAGGTCAGAACTGACTTGGTTTCAAGACTTTGATGAATTGTAATGTTTTCTTGCAAATATTTATTTAAACTCTTCACCTATGACAGAGAATACCCTAAAGTATAGTGTTGGAGTATATCAGACTGAAAGAAGCTTTTTTTGGATGGTTTTGCAATTTCTTCATTTTGTAATGTTTGATGTGCTCAATTGCATTACATATGCTTACAAATGCTATTTAAAATCATTTCATGTTGTACCAGGTCAGAACTGACATGGTTTCAAAACTTTGATGAATTGTAATGTGTTCTGCAAATATACATGTAAACTCTTCACCTATGACAGAGAGTGCTTTAAAGTATTGTGTGGGAGCATATCAGACTGAAAGAAGCTTGTTTAGGGTGGTTTTGCAATATCTTCATTCTGTAAAGTTTAATGTGTTTTAATTACATTGCATATGCTTACAAATGGAATTGTACAACAATTCTTGTTGTTTCAGGTCAGAACTGACTTGGTTTCAAGAGTTTGATGAATTGTAATGTTAACTTGCAAATATTCATGTAAACTCTTCACCTATGACAGAGAGTGCTCTAAAGTATAGTTTGGGAGCATATCAGAATGAAGGAAGCTTTTTTTGGATGGTTTTGCAATATCTTCATCCTGTACAGTTTAATGTGCTCAATTACATTGCATATGCTTACAAATGGATTTTATAACATTTCATGTTGTTTCAGGTCAGAACTGACTTGGTTTCAAGAGTTTGATGAATTGTAATGTTAACTTGCAAATATACATGTAAACTCTTCACCTATGACAGAGAGTGCTCTAAAGTACAGTGTGGGAGCATATCAGAATAAAAGAAGCTTTTTTTGGATGGTTTTGCAATTTCTTCATTTTGTATTGTTTGATGTGCTCAATTGCAACACATATGCTTACAAATGGAATTGTACAACATTTCATGTTGTTTCAGGTCATAATTGACTTGGTTTCAAGAGTTTGATGAATTGTAAAGTTATCTTGCAAATATACATGTAAACTCTTCACCTATGACAGAGAGTGCTCTAAAGTATAGTTTGGGAGCATATCAGAATGAAGGAAGCTTTTTTTGGATGGTTTTGCAATATCTTCATCCTGTACAGTTTAATGTGCTCAATTACATTGCATATGCTTACAAATGGATTTTATAACATTTCATGTTGTTTCATGTCAGAATTGACTTGGTTTCAAGAGTTTGATGAATTGTAATGTTTTCTTTCAAATATACATGTAAACTCTTCACTTATGACAGAGAGTGCTCTAAAGTACATTGTGGGAGCATATCAGACTGAGAAAATCATGTATTGGATGGTTTTGCATTACCTTCATTCTGTTAAGTTAGATACTCTCAATTACATTACATTTGCTTACAAATGCAATTATACAACATTTCATGTTGTACCAGGTCAGAACTGACATGGTTTCAAGAGTTTGATGAATTGTAATGTTTTCTTTCAAATATACATGTAAACTCTTCACTTATGACAGAGAGTGCTCTAAAGTACAGTGTGGGAATCAGACTGAGCAAATCATGTATTGGATGGTTTTGCATTACCTTCATTCTGTTAAGTTAGATATTCTCAATTACATTACATTTGCTTACAAATGCAATTATACAACATTTCATGTTGTACCAGGTCAGAACTGACATGGTTTCAAAACTTTGATGAATTGTATTGTGTTCTGCAAATATACATGTAAACTCTTCACCTATGACAGAGAGTGCTCTAAAGTACAGTGTGGGAGCATATCAGACTGAAAGAAGCTTGTTTAGGGTGGTTTTGCAATATCTTCATTATGTAAAGTTTGATGTGCTAAATTGCACTGCATATGCTTACAAATGGAATTGTACAACAATTCTTGTTGTTTCAGGTCAGAACTGACTTGGTTTCAAGAGTTTGATGAATTGTAATGTTAACTTGCAAATATACATGTAAACTCTTCACCTATGACAGAGAGTGCTCTAAAGTATAGTTTGGGAGCATATCAGACTGAAAGAAGCTTGTTTTGGAAGGTTTTGCAATATCTTCATTCTGTAAAGTTTAATGTGCTCAATTACATTGCATATGCTTACAAATGGATTTTATAACATTTCATGTTGTTTGAGGTCAGAATTGACTTGGTTTCAAGAGTTTGATGAATTGTAATGTTTTCTTTCAAATATACATGTAAACTCTTCACTTATGACAGAGAGTGCTCTAAAGTACAGTGTGGGAGCATATCAGACTGAGAAAATCATGTATTGGATGGTTTTGCATTACCTTCATTCTGTTAAGTTAGATATTCTCAATTACATTACATTTGCTTACAAATGCAATTATACAACATTTCATGTTGTTTCAGGTCAGAACTGACTTGGTTTCAAGACTTTGATGAATTGTAATGTTTTCTTGCAAATATTTATTTAAACTCTTCACCTATGACAGAGAATACCCTAAAGTATAGTGTTGGAGTATATCAGACTGAAAGAAGCTTTTTTTGGATGGTTTTGCAATTTCTTCATTTTGTAATGTTTGATGTGCTCAATTGCATTACATATGCTTACAAATGCTATTTAAAATCATTTCATGTTGTACCAGGTCAGAACTGACATGGTTTCAAAACTTTGATGAATTGTAATGTGTTCTGCAAATATACATGTAAACTCTTCACCTATGACAGAGAGTGCTCTAAACTATAGTTTGGGAGCATATCAGACTGAAAGAAGCTTGTTTTGGATGGTTTTGCAATATCTTCATTATGTAAAGTTTGATGTGCTAAATTGCACTGCATATGCTTACAAATGGAATTGTACAACAATTCTTGTTGTTTCAGGTCAGAACTGACTTGGTTTCAAGAGTTTGATGAATTGTAATGTTATCTTGCAAATATACATGTAAACTCTTCAAATATGACAGAGAGTACTCTAAAGTATAGTTTGGGAGCATATCAGAATGAAGGAAGCTCTTTTTGGATGGTTTTGCAATATCTTCATTCTGTACACTTTAATGTGCTCAATTACATTGCATATGCTTACAAATGGATTTTATAACATTTCATGTTGTTTGAGGTCAGAATTGACTTTGTTTCAAGAGTTTGATGAATTGTAATATCTTGCAAATATACATGTAAACTCTTCACCTATGACAGAGAGTGCTCTAAAGTACAGTGTGGGAGCATATCAGACTGAAAGAAGCTTGTTTAGGGTGGTTTTGCAATATCTTCATTCTGTAAAGTTTAATGTGCTCAATTGCATTACATATGCTTACAAATAGAATTGTAAAACATTTCATGTTGTTTCAGGTCAGAACTGACTTGGTTTCAAGAGTTTGATGAATTGTAATGTTATCTTGCAAATATATATGTAAACTCTTCACCTATGACAGAGAGTGCTTTAAAGTATTGTGTGGGAGCTTATCAGACTGAAAGAAGCTTGTTTAGGGTGGTTTTGCAATATCTTCATTCTGTAAAGTTTAATGTGTTTTAATTACATTGCATATGCTTACAAATGGAATTGTACAACAATTCTTGTTGTTTCAGGTCAGAACTGACTTGGTTTCAAGAGTTTGATGAATTGTAATGTTAACTTGCAAATATACATGTAAACTATTCACCTATGACAGAGATTGCTCTAAAGTACAGTGTGGGAGCATATCAGAATGAAAGAAGCTTTTTTTGGATGGTTTTGCAATATCTTCATTCTGTAAAGTTTAATGTGCTCAATTACATTGCATATGCTTACAAATGGATTTTATAACATTTCATGTTGTTTGAGGTCAGAATTGACTTGGTTTCAAGAGTTTGATGAATTGTAATGTTTTCTTTCAAATATACATGTAAACTCTTCACTTATGACAGAGAGTGCTCTAAAGTACAGTGTGGGAGCATATCAGACTGAGAAAATCATGTATTGGATGGTTTTGCATTACCTTCATTCTGTTAAGTTAGATATTCTCAATTACATTACATTTGCTTACAAATGCAATTATACAACATTTCATGTTGTTTCAGGTCAGAACTGACTTGGTTTCAAGACTTTGATAAATTGTAATGTTTTCTTGCAAATATTTATTTAAACTCTTCACCTATGACAGAGAATACCCTAAAGTATAGTGTTGGAGTATATCAGACTGAAAGAAGCTTTTTTTGGATGGTTTTGCAATTTCTTCATTTTGTAATGTTTGATGTGCTCAATTGCATTACATATGCTTACAAATGCTATTTAAAATCATTTCATGTTGTACCAGGTCAGAACTGACATGGTTTCAAAACTTTGATGAATTGTAATGTGTTCTGCAAATATACATGTAAACTCTTCACCTATGACAGAGAGTGCTCTAAACTATAGTTTGGGAGCATATCAGACTGAAAGAAGCTTGTTTTGGATGGTTTTGCAATATCTTCATTATGTAAAGTTTGATGTGCTAAATTGCACTGCATATGCTTACAAATGGAATTGTACAACAATTCTTGTTGTTTCAGGTCAGAACTGACTTGGTTTCAAGAGTTTGATGAATTGTAATGTTAACTTGCAAATATACATGTAAACTCTTCACCTATGACAGAGAGTGCTCTAAAGTATAGTTTGGGAGCATATCAGACTGAAAGAAGCTTGTTTTGGATGGTTTTGCAATATCTTCATTCTGTAAAGTTTAATGTGCTCAATTACATTGCATATGCTTACAAATGGATTTTATAACATTTCATGTTGTTTGAGGTCAGAATTGACTTGGTTTCAAGAGTTTGATGAATTGTAATGTTTTCTTTCAAATATACATGTAAACTCTTCACTTATGACAGAGAGTGCTCTAAAGTACAGTGTGGGAGCATATCAGACTGAGAAAATCATGTATTGGATGGTTTTGCATTACCTTCATTCTGTTAAGTTAGATATTCTCAATTACATTACATTTGCTTACAAATGCAATTATACAACATTTCATGTTGTTTCAGGTCAGAACTGACTTGGTTTCAAGACTTTGATGAATTGTAATGTTTTCTTGCAAATATTTATTTAAACTCTTCACCTATGACAGAGAATACCCTAAAGTATAGTGTTGGAGTATATCAGACTGAAAGAAGCTTTTTTTGGATGGTTTTGCAATTTCTTCATTTTGTAATGTTTGATGTGCTCAATTGCATTACATATGCTTACAAATGCTATTTAAAATCATTTCATGTTGTACCAGGTCAGAACTGACATGGTTTCAAAACTTTGATGAATTGTAATGTTAACTTGCAAATATACATGTAAACTCTTCACCTATGACAGAGAGTGCTCTAAAGTATAGTTTGGGAGCATATCAGACTGAAAGAAGCCTGTTTTGGATGGTTTTGCAATATCTTCATTATGTAAAGTTTGATGTGCTAAATTGCACTGCATATGCTTACAAATGGAATTGTACAACAATTCTTGTTGTTTCAGGTCAGAACTGACTTGGTTTCAAGAGTTTGATGAATTGTAATGTTAACTTGCAAATATACATGTAAACTCTTCACCTATGACAGAGAGTGCTCTAAAGTATAGTTTGGGAGCATATCAGACTGAAAGAAGCCTGTTTTGGATGGTTTTTCCAATATCTTCATTATGTAAAGTTTGATGTGCTAAATTGCACTGCATATGCTTACAAATGGAATTGTACAACAATTCTTGTTGTTTCAGGTCAGAACTGACTTGGTTTCAAGAGTTTGATGAATTGTAATGTTAACTTGCAAATATACATGTAAACTATTCACCTATGACAGAGATTGCTCTAAAGTACAGTGTGGGAGCATATCAGAATGAAAGAAGCTTTTTTTGGATGGTTTTGCAATATCTTCATTCTGTAAAGTTTAATGTGCTCAATTACATTGCATATGCTTACAAATGGATTTTATAACATTTCATGTTGTTTGAGGTCAGAATTGACTTGGTTTCAAGAGTTTGATGAATTGTAATGTTTTCTTTCAAATATACATGTAAACTCTTCACTTATGACAGAGAGTGCTCTAAAGTACAGTGTGGGAGCATATCAGACTGAGAAAATCATGTATTGGATGGTTTTGCATTACCTTCATTCTGTTAAGTTAGATATTCTCAATTACATTACATTTGCTTACAAATGCAATTATACAACATTTCATGTTGTTTCAGGTCAGAACTGACTTGGTTTCAAGACTTTGATGAATTGTAATGTTTTCTTGCAAATATTTATTTAAACTCTTCACCTATGACAGAGAATACCCTAAAGTATAGTGTTGGAGTATATCAGACTGAAAGAAGCTTTTTTTGGATGGTTTTGCAATTTCTTCATTTTGTAATGTTTGATGTGCTCAATTGCATTACATATGCTTACAAATGCTATTTAAAATCATTTCATGTTGTACCAGGTCAGAACTGACATGGTTTCAAAACTTTGATGAATTGTAATGTGTTCTGCAAATATACATGTAAACTCTTCACCTATGACAGAGAGTGCTCTAAACTATAGTTTGGGAGCATATCAGACTGAAAGAAGCTTGTTTTGGATGGTTTTGCAATATCTTCATTATGTAAAGTTTGATGTGCTAAATTGCACTGCATATGCTTACAAATGGAATTGTACAACAATTCTTGTTGTTTCAGGTCAGAACTGACTTGGTTTCAAGAGTTTGATGAATTGTAATGTTAACTTGCAAATATACATGTAAACTCTTCACCTATGACAGAGAGTGCTCTAAAGTATAGTTTGGGAGCATATCAGACTGAAAGAAGCTTGTTTTGGATGGTTTTGCAATATCTTCATTCTGTAAAGTTTAATGTGCTCAATTACATTGCATATGCTTACAAATGGATTTTATAACATTTCATGTTGTTTGAGGTCAGAATTGACTTGGTTTCAAGAGTTTGATGAATTGTAATGTTTTCTTTCAAATATACATGTAAACTCTTCACTTATGACAGAGAGTGCTCTAAAGTACAGTGTGGGAGCATATCAGACTGAGAAAATCATGTATTGGATGGTTTTGCATTACCTTCATTCTGTTAAGTTAGATATTCTCAATTACATTACATTTGCTTACAAATGCAATTATACAACATTTCATGTTGTTTCAGGTCAGAACTGACTTGGTTTCAAGACTTTGATGAATTGTAATGTTTTCTTGCAAATATTTATTTAAACTCTTCACCTATGACAGAGAATACCCTAAAGTATAGTGTTGGAGTATATCAGACTGAAAGAAGCTTTTTTTGGATGGTTTTGCAATTTCTTCATTTTGTAATGTTTGATGTGCTCAATTGCATTACATATGCTTACAAATGCTATTTAAAATCATTTCATGTTGTACCAGGTCAGAACTGACATGGTTTCAAAACTTTGATGAATTGTAATGTGTTCTGCAAATATACATGTAAACTCTTCACCTATGACAGAGAGTGCTCAAAACTATAGTTTGGGAGCATATCAGACTGAAAGAAGCTTGTTTTGGATGGTTTTGCAATATCTTCATTATGTAAAGTTTGATGTGCTAAATTGCACTGCATATGCTTACAAATGGAATTGTACAACAATTCTTGTTGTTTCAGGTCAGAACTGACTTGGTTTCAAGAGTTTGATGAATTGTAATGTTATCTTGCAAATATACATGTAAACTCTTCAAATATGACAGAGAGTACTCTAAAGTATAGTTTGGGAGCATATCAGAATGAAGGAAGCTTTTTTTGGATGGTTTTGCAATATCTTCATTCTGTACAGTTTAATGAACTCAATTACATTGCATATGCTTACAAATGGATTTTATAACATTTCATGTTGTTTGAGGTCAGAATTGAGTTTGTTTCAAGAGTTTGATGAATTGTAATGTTATCTTGCAAATATACATGTAAACTCTTCACCTATGACAGAGAGTGCTCTAAAGTACAGTGTGGGAGAATATCAGACTGAAAGAAGCTTGTTTAGGGTGGTTTTGCAATATCTTCATTCTGTAAAGTTTAATGTGCTCAATTGCATTACATATGCTTACAAATGGAATTGTAAAACATTTCATGTTGTTTCAGGTCAGAACTGACTTGGTTTCAAGAGTTTGATGAATTGTAATGTTATCTTGCAAATATTCATGTAAACTCTTCACCTATGACAGAGAGTGCTCTAAAGTATAGTTTGGGAGCATATCAGAATGAAGGAAGCTTTTTTTGGATGGTTTTGCAATATCTTCATCCTGTACAGTTTAATGTGCTCAATTACATTGCATATGCTTACAAATGGATTTTATAACATTTCATGTTGTTTCAGGTCAGAATTGACTTGGTTTCAAGAGTTTGATGAATTGTAATGTTATCTTTTGCAAATATATATGTAAACTCTTCACCTATGACAGAGAGTGCTTTAAAGTATTGTGTGGGAGCATATCAGACTGAAAGAAGCTTGTTTAGGGTGGTTTTGCAATATCTTCATTCTGTAAAGTTTAATGTGTTTTAATTACATTGCATATGCTTACAAATGGAATTGTACAACAATTCTTGTTGTTTCAGGTCAGAACTGACTTGGTTTCAAGAGTTTGATGAATTGTAATGTTAACTTGCAAATATACATGTAAACTCTTCACCTATGACAGAGAGTGCTCTAAAGTATAGTTTGGGAGCATATCAGATTGAAAGAAGCCTGTTTTGGATGGTTTTGCAATATCTTCATTATGTAAAGTTTGATGTGCTAAATTGCACTGCATATGCTTACAAATGGAATTGTACAACAATTCTTGTTGTTTCAGGTCAGAACTGACTTGGTTTCAAGAGTTTGATGAATTGTAATGTTAACTTGCAAATATACATGTAAACTATTCACCTATGACAGAGATTGCTCTAAAGTACAGTGTGGGAGCATATCAGAATGAAAGAAGCTTTTTTTGGATGGTTTTGCAATATCTTCATTCTGTAAAGTTTAATGTGCTCAATTACATTGCATATGCTTACAAATGGATTTTATAACATTTCATGTTGTTTGAGGTCAGAATTGACTTGGTTTCAAGAGTTTGATGAATTGTAATGTTTTCTTTCAAATATACATGTAAACTCTTCACTTATGACAGAGAGTGCTCTAAAGTACAGTGTGGGAGCATATCAGACTGAGAAAATCATGTATTGGATGGTTTTGCATTACCTTCATTCTGTTAAGTTAGATATTCTCAATTACATTACATTTGCTTACAAATGCAATTATACAACATTTCATGTTGTTTCAGGTCAGAACTGACTTGGTTTCAAGACTTTGATGAATTGTAATGTTTTCTTGCAAATATTTATTTAAACTCTTCACCTATGACAGAGAATACCCTAAAGTATAGTGTTGGAGTATATCAGACTGAAAGAAGCTTTTTTTGGATGGTTTTGCAATTTCTTCATTTTGTAATGTTTGATGTGCTCAATTGCATTACATATGCTTACAAATGCTATTTAAAATCATTTCATGTTGTACCAGGTCAGAACTGACATGGTTTCAAAACTTTGATGAATTGTAATGTGTTCTGCAAATATACATGTAAACTCTTCACCTATGACAGAGAGTGCTCTAAACTATAGTTTGGGAGCATATCAGACTGAAAGAAGCTTGTTTTGGATGGTTTTGCAATATCTTCATTATGTAAAGTTTGATGTGCTAAATTGCACTGCATATGCTTACAAATGGAATTGTACAACAATTCTTGTTGTTTCAGGTCAGAACTGACTTGGTTTCAAGAGTTTGATGAATTGTAATGTTAACTTGCAAATATACATGTAAACTCTTCACCTATGACAGAGAGTGCTCTAAAGTATAGTTTGGGAGCATATCAGACTGAAAGAAGCCTGTTTTGGATGGTTTTGCAATATCTTCATTATGTAAAGTTTGATGTGCTAAATTGCACTGCATATGCTTACAAATGGAATTGTACAACAATTCTTGTTGTTTCAGGTCAGAACTGACTTGGTTTCAAGAGTTTGATGAATTGTAATGTTAACTTGCAAATATACATGTAAACTATTCACCTATGACAGAGATTGCTCTAAAGTACAGTGTGGGAGCATATCAGAATGAAAGAAGCTTTTTTTGGATGGTTTTGCAATATCTTCATTCTGTAAAGTTTAATGTGCTCAATTACATTGCATATGCTTACAAATGGATTTTATAACATTTCATGTTGTTTGAGGTCAGAATTGACTTGGTTTCAAGAGTTTGATGAATTGTAATGTTTTCTTTCAAATATACATGTAAACTCTTCACTTATGACAGAGAGTGCTCTAAAGTACAGTGTGGGAGCATATCAGACTGAGAAAATCATGTATTGGATGGTTTTGCATTACCTTCATTCTGTTAAGTTAGATATTCTCAATTACATTACATTTGCTTACAAATGCAATTATACAACATTTCATGTTGTTTCAGGTCAGAACTGACTTGGTTTCAAGACTTTGATGAATTGTAATGTTTTCTTGCAAATATTTATTTAAACTCTTCACCTATGACAGAGAATACCCTAAAGTATAGTGTTGGAGTATATCAGACTGAAAGAAGCTTTTTTTGGATGGTTTTGCAATTTCTTCATTTTGTAATGTTTGATGTGCTCAATTGCATTACATATGCTTACAAATGCTATTTAAAATCATTTCATGTTGTACCAGGTCAGAACTGACATGGTTTCAAAACTTTGATGAATTGTAATGTGTTCTGCAAATATACATGTAAACTCTTCACCTATGACAGAGAGTGCTCTAAAGTATAGTTTGGGAGCATATCAGACTGAAAGAAGCTTGTTTTGGATGGTTTTGCAATATCTTCATTCTGTAAAGTTTAATGTGCTCAATTACATTGCATATGCTTACAAATGGATTTTATAACATTTCATGTTGTTTGAGGTCAGAATTGACTTGGTTTCAAGAGTTTGATGAATTGTAATGTTTTCTTTCAAATATACATGTAAACTCTTCACTTATGACAGAGAGTGCTCTAAAGTACAGTGTGGGAGCATATCAGACTGAGAAAATCATGTATTGGATGGTTTTGCATTACCTTCATTCTGTTAAGTTAGATATTCTCAATTACATTACATTTGCTTACAAATGCAATTATACAACATTTCATGTTGTTTCAGGTCAGAACTGACTTGGTTTCAAGACTTTGATGAATTGTAATGTTTTCTTGCAAATATTTATTTAAACTCTTCATCTATGACAGAGAATACCCTAAAGTATAGTGTTGGAGTATATCAGACTGAAAGAAGCTTTTTTTGGATGGTTTTGCAATTTCTTCATTTTGTAATGTTTGATGTGCTCAATTGCATTACATATGCTTACAAATGCTATTTAAAATCATTTCATGTTGTACCAGGTCAGAACTGACATGGTTTCAAAACTTTGATGAATTGTAATGTGTTCTGCAAATATACATGTAAACTCTTCACCTATGACAGAGAGTGCTCTAAACTATAGTTTGGGAGCATATCAGACTGAAAGAAGCTTGTTTTGGATGGTTTTGCAATATCTTCATTATGTAAAGTTTGATGTGCTAAATTGCACTGCATATGCTTACAAATGGAATTGTACAACAATTCTTGTTGTTTCAGGTCAGAACTGACTTGGTTTCAAGAGTTTGATGAATTGTAATGTTATCTTGCAAATATACATGTAAACTCTTCAAATATGACAGAGAGTGCTCTAAAATATAGTTTGGGAGCATATCAGAATGAAGGAAGCTTTTTTTGGATGGTTTTGCAATATCTTCATCCTGTACAGTATAATGTGCTCAATTACATTGCATATGCTTACAAATGGATTTTATAACATTTCATGTTGTTTCAGGTCAGAATTGACTTGGTTTCAAGAGTTTGATGAATTGTAATGTTATCTTCCAAATATATATGTAAACTCTTCACCTATGACAGAGAGTGCTTTAAAGTATTGTGTGGGAGCATATCAGACTGAAAGAAGCTTGTTTAGGGTGGTTTTGCAATATCTTCATTCTGTAAAGTTTAATGTGTTTTAATTACATTGCATATGCTTACAAATGGAATTGTACAACAATTCTTGTTGTTTCAGGTCAGAACTGACTTGGTTTCAAGAGTTTGATGAATTGTAATGTTAACTTGCAAATATACATGTAAACTCTTCACCTATGACAGAGAGTGCTCTAAAGTATAGTTTGGGAGCATATCAGACTGAAAGAAGCCTGTTTTGGATGGTTTTGCAATATCTTCATTATGTAAAGTTTGATGTGCTAAATTGCACTGCATATGCTTACAAATGGAATTGTACAACAATTCTTGTTGTTTCAGGTCAGAACTGACTTGGTTTCAAGAGTTTGATGAATTGTAATGTTAACTTGCAAATATACATGTAAACTATTCACCTATGACAGAGATTGCTCTAAAGTACAGTGTGGGAGCATATCAGAATGAAAGAAGCTTTTTTTGGATGGTTTTGCAATATCTTCATTCTGTAAAGTTTAATGTGCTCAATTACATTGCATATGCTTACAAATGGATTTTATAACATTTCATGTTGTTTGAGGTCAGAATTGACTTGGTTTCAAGAGTTTGATGAATTGTAATGTTTTCTTTCAAATATACATGTAAACTCTTCACTTATGACAGAGAGTGCTCTAAAGTACAGTGTGGGAGCATATCAGACTGAGAAAATCATGTATTGGATGGTTTTGCATTACCTTCATTCTGTTAAGTTAGATATTCTCAATTACATTACATTTGCTTACAAATGCAATTATACAACATTTCATGTTGTTTCAGGTCAGAACTGACTTGGTTTCAAGACTTTGATGAATTGTAATGTTTTCTTGCAAATATTTATTTAAACTCTTCACCTATGACAGAGAATACCCTAAAGTATAGTGTTGGAGTATATCAGACTGAAAGAAGCTTTTTTTGGATGGTTTTGCAATTTCTTCATTTTGTAATGTTTGATGTGCTCAATTGCATTACATATGCTTACAAATGCTATTTAAAATCATTTCATGTTGTACCAGGTCAGAACTGACATGGTTTCAAAACTTTGATGAATTGTAATGTGTTCTGCAAGTATATATGTAAACTCTTCACCTATGACAGAGAGTGCTCTAAAGTATAGTTTGGGAGCATATCAGACTGAAAGAAGCTTGTTTTGGATGGTTTTGCAATATCTTCATTATGTAAAGTTTGATGTGCTAAATTGCACTGCATATGCTTACAAATGGAATAGTACAACAATTCTTGTTGTTTCAGGTCAGAACTGACTTGGTTTCAAGAGTTTGATGAATTGTAATGTTATCTTGCAAATATACATGTAAACTCTTCACCTATGACAGAGAGTGCTCTAAAGTACAGTGTGGGAGCATATCAGACTGAAAGAAGCTTGTTTAGGGTGGTTTTGCAATATCTTCATTCTGTACAGTTTAATGTGCTCAATTGCATTACATATGCTTACAAATGGAATTGTAAAACATTTCATGTTGTTTCAGGTCAGAACTGACTTGGTTTCAAGAGTTTGATGAATTGTAATGTTATCTTGCAAATATTCATGTAAACTCTTCACCTATGACAGAGAGTGCTCTAAAGAATAGTTTGGGAGCATATCAGAATGAAGGAAGCTTTTTTTGGATGGTTTTGCAATATCTTCATCCTGTACAGTTTAATGTGCTCAATTACATTGCATATGCTTACAAATGGATTTTATAACATTTCATGTTGTTTGAGGTCAGAATTGACTTTGTTTCAAGAGTTTGATGAATTGTAATGTTATCTTGCAAATATACATGTAAACTCTTCACCTATGACAGAGAGTGCTCTAAAGTACAGTGTGGGAGCATATCAGACTGAAAGAAGCTTGTTTAGGGTGGTTTTGCAATATCTTCATTCTGTAAAGTTTAATGTGCTCAATTGCATTACATATGCTTACAAATGGAATTGTAAAACATTTCATGTTGTTTCAGGTCAGAACTGACTTGGTTTCAAGAGTTTGATGAATTGTAATGTTATCTTGCAAATATTCATGTAAACTCTTCACCTATGACAGAGAGTGCTCTAAAGTATAGTTTGGGAGCATATCAGAATGAAGGAAGCTTTTTTTGGATGGTTTTGCAATATCTTCATCCTGTACAGTTTAATGTGCTCAATTACATTGCATATGCTTACAAATGGATTTTATAACATTTCATGTTGTTTCAGGTCAGAACTGACTTGGTTTCAAGACTTTGATGAATTGTAATGTTTTCTTGCAAATATTTATTTAAACTCTTCACCTATCACAGAGAATACCCTAAAGTATAGTGTTGGAGTATATCAGACTGAAAGAAGCTTGTTTTGGATGGTTTTGCAATATCTTCATTATGTAAAGTTTGATGTGCTAAATTGCACTGCATATGCTTACAAATGGAATTGTACAACAATTCTTGTTGTTTCAGGTCAGAACTGACTTGGTTTCAAGAGTTTGATGAATTGTAATGTTAACTTGCAAATATACATGTAAACTCTTCACCTATGACAGAGAGTGCTCTAAAGTATTGTGTGGGAGCATATCAGACTGAAAGAAGCTTGTTTTTGGATGGTTTTGCAATATCTTCATTCTGTAAAGTTTGATGTGTGTTAACTACATTATATATGCTTACAAAATGGAATTGTACAACATGTCTTGTTGTTTCAGGTCAGAACTGACTTGGTTTCAAGAGTTTGATGAATTGTAATGTTTTCTTTCAAATATACATGTAAACTATTCACTTATGACAGAGAGTGCTCTAAAGTACAGTGTGGGAGCATATCAGACTGAGAAAATCATGTATTGGATGGTTTTGCATTACCTTCATTCTGTTAAGTTAGATATTCTCAATTACATTACATTTGCTTACAAATGCAATTATACAACATTTCATGTTGTACCAGGTCAGAACTGACATGGTTTCAAGAGTTTGATGAATTGTAATGTTTTCTTTCAAATATATATGTAAACTCTTCACTTATGACAGAGAGTGCTCTAAAGTACAGTGTGGGAATCAGACTGAGCAAATCATGTATTGGATGGTTTTGCATTACCTTCATTCTGTTAAGTTAGATATTCTCAATTACATTACATTTGCTTACAAATGCAATTATACAACATTTCATGTTGTACCAGGTCAGAACTGACATGGTTTCAAAACTTTGATGAATTGTAATGTGTTCTGCAAATATACATGTAAACTCTTCACCTATGACAGAGAATACCCTAAAGTATAGTGTTGGAGTATATCAGACTGAAAGAAGCTTGTATTGGATGGTTTTGCAATATCTTCATTATGTAAAGTTTGATGTGCTAAATTGCACTGCATATGCTTACAAATGGAATTGTACAACAATTCTTGTTGTTTCAGGTCAGAACTGACTTGGTTTCAAGAGTTTGATGAATTGTAATGTTAACTTGCAAATATACATGTAAACTCTTCACCTATGACAGAGAGTGCTCTAAAGTATTGTGTGGGAGCATATCAGACTGAAAGAAGCTTGTTTTTGGATGGTTTTGCAATATCTTCATTCTGTAAAGTTTGATGTGTGTTAACTACATTACATATGCTTACAAAATGGAATTGTACAACATTTCTTGTTGTTTCAGGTCAGAACTGACTTGGTTTCAAGAGTTTGATGAATTGTAATGTTTTCTTTCAAATATACATGTAAACTCTTCACTTATGACAGAGAGTGCTCTAAAGTACAGTGTGGGAGCATATCAGACTGAGAAAATCATGTATTGGATGGTTTTGCATTATTTTCATTCTGTTAAGTTAGATATTCTCAATTACATTACATTTGCTTACAAATGCAATTATACAACATTTCATGTTGTACCAGGTCAGAACTGACATGGTTTCAAGAGTTTGATGAATTGTAATGTTTTCTTTCAAATATACATGTAAACTCTTCACTTATGACAGAGAGTGCTCTAAAGTACAGTGTGGGAATCAGACTGAGCAAATCATGTATTGGATGGTTTTGCATTAACTTCATTCTGTTAAGTTAGATATTCTCAATTACATTACATTTGCTTACAAATGCAATTATACAACATTTCATGTTGTACCAGGTCAGAACTGACATGGTTTCAAAACTTTGATGAATTGTAATGTGTTCTGCAAATATACATGTAATCTCTTCACCTATGACAGAGAGTGCTCTAAAGTATAGTTTGGGAGCATATCAGAATGAAAGAAGCTTGTTTTGGATGGTTTTGCAATATCTTCATTATGTAAAGTTTGATGTGCTAAATTGCACTGCATATGCATACAAATGGAATTGTACAACAATTCTTGTTGTTTCAGGTCAGAACTGACTTGGTTTCAAGAGTTTGATGAATTGTAATGTTAACTTGCAAATATACATGTAAACTATTCACCTATGACAGAGAGTGCTCTAAAGTATTGTGTGGGAGCATATCAGACTGAAAGAAGCTTGTTTTGGATGGTTTTGCAATATCTTCATTCTGTAAAGTTTGATGTGTGTTAATTACATTACATATGCTTACAAATGGAATTGTACAACATTTCTTGTTCTTTCAGGTCAGAACTGACTTGGTTTCAAGAGTTTGATGAATTGTAATGTTATCTTGCAAATATACATGTAAACTCTTCACCTATGACAGAGAGTGCTTTATAGTATAGTGTGGGAGCATATCAGACTGAAAGAAGCTTGTTTATGGTGGTTTTGCAAACTCTTCATTCTGTAAAGTTTAATGTGCTCAATTGCATTACATATGCTTACAAATGCAATTATACAACATTTCATGTTGTTTCAGGTCAGAACTGACTTGGTTTCAAGACTTTGATGAATTGTAATGTTTTCTTGCAAATATTTATTTAAACTCTTCACCTATGACAGAGAATACCCTAAAGTATAGTGTTGGAGTATATCAGACTGAAAGAAGCTTTTTTTGGATGGTTTTGCAATATCTTCATTCTGTAAAGTTTAATGTGCTCAATTACATTGCATATGCTTACAAATGGATTTTATAACATTTCATGTTGTTTCAGGTCACAATTGACTTGGTTTCAAGAGTTTGATGAATTGTAATGTTATCTTGCAAATATATATGTAAACTCTTCACCTATGACAGAGAGTGCTCTAAAGTATTGTGTGGGAGCATATCAGACTGAAAGAAGCTTGTTTTGGATGGTTTTGCAATATCTTCATTCTGTAAAGTTTGATGTGTGTTAATTACATTACATATGCTTACAAATGGAATTGTACAACATTTCTTGTTGTTTCAGGTCAGAATTGACTTGGTTTCAAGAGTTTGATGGATTGTAATGTTATCTTGCAAATATATATGTAAACTCTTCACCTATGACAGAGAGTGCTCTAAAGTATTGTGTGGGAGCATATCAGACTGAAAGAAGCTTGTTTAGGGTGGTTTTGCAATATCTTCATTCTGTAAAGTTTAATGTGCTCAATTACATTGCATATGCTTACAAATGGATTTTATAACATTTCATGTTGTTGCAGGTCAGAATTGATTTGGTTTCAAGAGTTTGATGAATTGTAATGTTTTCTTTCAAATATACATGTAAACTCTTCACCTATGACAGAGAATGCCCTAAAGTATAGTGTGGGAGCATATCAGACTGAGAAAATCATGTATTGGATGGTTTTGCATTACCTTCATTCTGTTAAGTTAGATATTCTCAATTACATTGCATATGCTTACAAATGGAATTGTACAACAATTCTTGTTGTTTCAGGTCAGAACTGACTTGGTTTCAAGAGTTTGATGAATTGTAATGTTAACTTGCAAAAATACATGTAAACTCTTCACCTATGACAGAGAGTGCTCTAAAGTATTGTGTGGGAGAATATCAGACTGAAAGAAGCTTGTTTTTGGATGGTTTTGCAATATCTTCATTCTGTAAAGTTTGATGTGTGTTAATTACATTACATATGCTTACAAAATGGAATTGTACAACATTTCTTGTTGTTTCAGGTCAGAACTGACTTGGTTTCAAGAGTTTGATGAATTGTAATGTTTTCTTTCAAATATACATGTAAACTCTTCACTTATGACAGAGAGTGCTCTAAAGTACAGTGTGGGAGCATATCAGACTGAGAAAATCATGTATTGGATGGTTTTGCATTACCTTCATTCTGTTAAGTTAGATATTCTCAATTACATTACATTTGCTTACAAATGCAATTATACAACATTTCATGTTGTACCAGGTCAGAACTGACATGGTTTCAAGAGTTTGATGAATTGTAATGTTATCTTTCAAATATACATGTAAACTCTTTACTTATGACAGAGAGTGCTCTAAAGTACAGTGTGGGAATCAGACTGAGCAAATCATGTATTGGATGGTTTTGCATTACCTTCATTCTGTTAAGTTAGATATTCTCAATTACATTACATTTGCTTACAAATGCAATTATACAACATTTCATGTTGTACCAGGTCAGAACTGACATGGTTTCAAAACTTTGATGAATTGTAATGTGTTCTGCAAATATACATGTAAACTCTTCACCTATGACAGAGAGTGCTCTAAAGTATAGTTTGGGAGCATATCAGACTGAAAGAAGCTTGTTTTGGATGGTTTTGCAATATCTTCATTATGTAAAGTTTGATGTGCTAAATTGCACTGCATATGCATACAAATGGAATTGAACAACAATTCTTGTTGTTTCAGGTCAGAACTGACTTGGTTTCAAGAGTTTGATGAATTGTAATGTTAACTTGCAAATATACATGTAAACTATTCACCTATGACAGAGAGTGCTCTAAAGTATTGTGTGGGAGCATATCAGACTGAGAGAAGCTTGTTTAGGGTGGTTTTGCAAACTCTTCATTCTGTAAAGTTTAATGTGCTCAATTGCATTACATATGCTTACAAATGGAATTGTAAAACATTTCATGTTGTTTCAGGTCAGAATTGACTTGGTTTCAAGAGTTTGATGAATTGTAATGTTTTCTTGCAAATATTCATGTAAAGTCTCCACCTATGTCAGAGAATGCCCTGAAGTATAGTGTGGGAGCATATCAGACTGAGAAAATCATGTATTGGATGGTTTTGCATTACCTTCATTCTGTTAAGTTAGATATTCTCAATTACATTACATTTGCTTACAAATGCAATTATACAACATTTCATGTTGTTTCAGGTCAGAACTGACTTGGTTTCAAGACTTTGATGAATTGTAATGTTTTCTTGCAAATATTTATTTAAACTCTTCACCTATGACAGAGAATACCCTAAAGTATAGTGTTGGAGTATATCAGACTGAAAGAAGCTTTTTTTGGATGATTTTGCAATATCTTCATTCTGTAAAGTTTAATGTGCTCAATTACATTGCATATGCTTACAAATGGATTTTATAACATTTCATGTTGTTTCAGGTCAGAATTGACTTGGTTTCAAGAGTTTGATGAATTGTAATGTTATCTTGCAAATATATATGTAAACTCTTCACCTATGACAGAGAGTGCTCTAAAGTATTGTGTGGGAGCATATCAGACTGAAAGAAGCTTGTTTTGGATAGTTTTGCAATATCTTCATTCTGTAAAGTTTGATGTGTGTTAATTACATTACATATGCTTACAAATGGAATTGTACAACATTTCTTGTTGTTTCAGGTCAGAATTGACTTGGTTTCAAGAGTTTGATGAATTGTAATGTTATCTTGCAAATATATATGTAAACTCTTCACCTATGACAGAGAGTGCTCTAAAGTATTGTGTGGGAGCATATCAGACTGAAAGAAGCTTGTTTTGGATAGTTTTGCAATATCTTCATTCTGTAAAGTTTGATGTGTGTTCATTACATTACATATGCTTACAAAATGGAATTGTACAACATTTCTTGTTGTTTCAAGTCAGAACTGACTTGGTTTCAAGAGTTTGATGAATTGTAATGTTTTCTTGCAAATATTCATGTAAAGTCTCCACCTATGTCAGAGAATGCCCTCAAGTATAGTGTGGGAGCATATCAGACTGAGAAAATCATGTATTGGATGGTTTTGCATTACCTTCATTCTGTTAAGTTAGATATTCTCAATTACATTGCATATGCTTACAAATGGAATTGTACAACAATTCTTGTTGTTTCAGGTCAGAACTGACTTGGTTTCAAGAGTTTGATGAATTGTAATGTTAACTTGCAAAAATACATGTAAACTCTTCACCTATGACAGAGAGTGCTCTAAAGTATTGTGTGGGAGAATATCAGACTGAAAGAAGCTTGTTTTTGGATGGTTTTGCAATATCTTCATTCTGTAAAGTTTGATGTGTGTTAATTACATTACATATGCTTACAAAATGGAATTGTACAACATTTCTTGTTGTTTCAGGTCAGAACTGACTTGGTTTCAAGAGTTTGATGAATTGTAATGTTTTCTTTCAAATATACATGTAAACTCTTCACTTATGACAGAGAGTGCTCTAAAGTACAGTGTGGGAGCATATCAGACTGAGAAAATCATGTATTGGATGGTTTTGCATTACCTTCATTCTGTTAAGTTAGATATTCTCAATTACATTACATTTGCTTACAAATGCAATTATACAACATTTCATGTTGTACCAGGTCAGAACTGACATGGTTTCAAGAGTTTGATGAATTGTAATGTTATCTTTCAAATATACATGTAAACTCTTTACTTATGACAGAGAGTGCTCTAAAGTACAGTGTGGGAATCAGACTGAGCAAATCATGTATTGGATGGTTTTGCATTACCTTCATTCTGTTAAGTTAGATATTCTCAATTACATTACATTTGCTTACAAATGCAATTATACAACATTTCATGTTGTACCAGGTCAGAACTGACATGGTTTCAAAACTTTGATGAATTGTAATGTGTTCTGCAAATATACATGTAAACTCTTCACCTATGACAGAGAGTGCTCTAAAGTATAGTTTGGGAGCATATCAGACTGAAAGAAGCTTGTTTTGGATGGTTTTGCAATATCTTCATTATGTAAAGTTTGATGTGCTAAATTGCACTGCATATGCATACAAATGGAATTGAACAACAATTCTTGTTGTTTCAGGTCAGAACTGACTTGGTTTCAAGAGTTTGATGAATTGTAATGTTAACTTGCAAATATACATGTAAACTATTCACCTATGACAGAGAGTGCTCTAAAGTATTGTGTGGGAGCATATCAGACTGAGAGAAGCTTGTTTAGGGTGGTTTTGCAAACTCTTCATTCTGTAAAGTTTAATGTGCTCAATTGCATTACATATGCTTACAAATGGAATTGTAAAACATTTCATGTTGTTTCAGGTCAGAATTGACTTGGTTTCAAGAGTTTGATGAATTGTAATGTTTTCTTGCAAATATTCATGTAAAGTCTCCACCTATGTCAGAGAATGCCCTGAAGTATAGTGTGGGAGCATATCAGACTGAGAAAATCATGTATTGGATGGTTTTGCATTACCTTCATTCTGTTAAGTTAGATATTCTCAATTACATTACATTTGCTTACAAATGCAATTATACAACATTTCATGTTGTTTCAGGTCAGAACTGACTTGGTTTCAAGACTTTGATGAATTGTAATGTTTTCTTGCAAATATTTATTTAAACTCTTCACCTATGACAGAGAATACCCTAAAGTATAGTGTTGGAGTATATCAGACTGAAAGAAGCTTTTTTTGGATGATTTTGCAATATCTTCATTCTGTAAAGTTTAATGTGCTCAATTACATTGCATATGCTTACAAATGGATTTTATAACATTTCATGTTGTTTCAGGTCAGAATTGACTTGGTTTCAAGAGTTTGATGAATTGTAATGTTATCTTGCAAATATATATGTAAACTCTTCACCTATGACAGAGAGTGCTCTAAAGTATTGTGTGGGAGCATATCAGACTGAAAGAAGCTTGTTTTGGATAGTTTTGCAATATCTTCATTCTGTAAAGTTTGATGTGTGTTAATTACATTACATATGCTTACAAATGGAATTGTACAACATTTCTTGTTGTTTCAGGTCAGAATTGACTTGGTTTCAAGAGTTTGATGAATTGTAATGTTATCTTGCAAATATATATGTAAACTCTTCACCTATGACAGAGAGTGCTCTAAAGTATTGTGTGGGAGCATATCAGACTGAAAGAAGCTTGTTTTGGATAGTTTTGCAATATCTTCATTCTGTAAAGTTTGATGTGTGTTCATTACATTACATATGCTTACAAAATGGAATTGTACAACATTTCTTGTTGTTTCAAGTCAGAACTGACTTGGTTTCAAGAGTTTGATGAATTGTAATGTTTTCTTGCAAATATTCATGTAAAGTCTCCACCTATGTCAGAGAATGCCCTCAAGTATAGTGTGGGAGCATATCAGACTGAGAAAATCATGTATTGGATGGTTTTGCATTACCTTCATTCTGTTAAGTTAGATATTCTCAATTACATTACATTTGCTTACAAATGCAATTATACAACATTTCATGTTGTTTCAGGTCAGAACTGACTTGGTTTCAAGACTTTGATGAATTGTAATGTTTTCTTGCAAATATTTATTTAAACTCTTCATCTATGACAGAGAATACCCTAAAGTATAGTGTTGGAGTATATCAGACTGAAAGAAGCTTTTTTTGGATGGTTTTGCAATTTCTTCATTTTGTAATGTTTGATGTGCTCAATTGCATTACATATGCTTACAAATGCTATTTAAAATCATTTCATGTTGTACCAGGTCAGAACTGACATGGTTTCAAAACTTTGATGAATTGTAATGTGTTCTGCAAATATACATGTAAACTCTTCACCTATGACAGAGAGTGCTCTAAACTATAGTTTGGGAGCATATCAGACTGAAAGAAGCTTGTTTTGGATGGTTTTGCAATATCTTCATTATGTAAAGTTTGATGTGCTAAATTGCACTGCATATGCTTACAAATGGAATTGTACAACAATTCTTGTTGTTTCAGGTCAGAACTGACTTGGTTTCAAGAGTTTGATGAATTGTAATGTTAACTTGCAAATATACATGTAAACTCTTCACCTATGACAGAGAGTGCTCTAAAGTACAGTGTGGGAGCATATCAGAATGAAAGAAGCTTTTTTTGGATGCTTTTGCATTACCTTAATTCTGTTAAGTTAGATATTCTCAATTACATTACATTTGCTTACAAATGCAATTATACAACATTTCATGTTGTTTCATTTCAGAACTGACTTGGTTTCAAGACTTTGATGAATTGTAATGTTTTCTTGCAAATATTTATTTAAACTCTTCAAATATGACAGAGAGTACTCTAAAGTATAGTTTGGGAGCATATCAGAATGAAGGAAGCTTTTTTTGGATGGTATTGCAATATCTTCATTCTGTACAGTTTAATGTGCTCAATTACATTGCATATGCTTACAAATGGATTTTATAACATTTCATGTTGTTTGAGGTCAGAATTGACTTTGTTTCAAGAGTTTGATGAATTGTAATGTTATCTTGCAAATATACATGTAAACTCTTCACCTATGACAGAGAGTGCTCTAAAGTATTGTGTGGGAGCATATCAGACTGAAAGAAGCTTGTTTAGGGTGGTTTTGCAATATCTTCATTCTGTAAAGTTTAATGTGCTCAATTGCATTACATATGCTTACAAATGGAATTGTAAAACATTTCATGTTGTTTCAGGTCAGAACTGACTTGGTTTCAAGAGTTTGATGAATTGTAATGTTATCTTGCAAATATTCATGTAAACTCTTCACCTATGACAGAGAGTGCTCTAAAGTATAGTTTGGGAGCATATCAGAATGAAGGAAGCTTTTTTTGGATGGTTTTGCAATATCTTCATCCTGTACAGTATAATGTGCTCAATTACATTGCATATGCTTACAAATGGATTTTATAACATTTCATGTTGTTTCAGGTCAGAATTGACTTGGTTTCAAGAGTTTGATGAATTGTAATGTTATCTTCCAAATATATATGTAAACTCTTCACCTATGATAGAGAGTGCTTTAAAGTATTGTGTGGGAGCATATCAGACTGAAAGAAGCTTGTTTAGGGTGGTTTTGCAATATCTTAATTCTGTAAAGTTTAATGTGTTTTAATTACATTGCATATGCTTACAAATGGAATTGTACAACAATTCTTGTTGTTTCAGGTCAGAACTGACTTGGTTTCAAGAGTTTGATGAATTGTAATGTTAACTTGCAAATATACATGTAAACTCTTCACCTATGACAGAGAGTGCTCTAAAGTATAGTTTGGGAGCATATCAGACTGAAAGAAGCCTGTTTTGGATGGTTTTGCAATATCTTCATTATGTAAAGTTTGATGTGCTAAATTGCACTGCATATGCTTACAAATGGAATTGTACAACAATTCTTGTTGTTTCAGGTCAGAACTGACTTGGTTTCAAGAGTTTGATGAATTGTAATGTTAACTTGCAAATATACATGTAAACTATTCACCTATGACAGAGATTGCTCTAAAGTACAGTGTGGGAGCATATCAGAATGAAAGAAGCTTTTTTTGGATGGTTTTGCAATATCTTCATTCTGTAAAGTTTAATGTGCTCAATTACATTGCATATGCTTACAAATGGATTTTATAACATTTCATGTTGTTTGAGGTCAGAATTGACTTGGTTTCAAGAGTTTGATGAATTGTAATGTTTTCTTTCAAATATACATGTAAACTCTTCACTTATGACAGAGAGTGCTCTAATGTACAGTGTGGGAGCATATCAGACTGAGAAAATCATGTATTGGATGGTTTTGCATTACCTTCATTCTGTTAAGTTAGATATTCTCAATTACATTACATTTGCTTACAAATGCAATTATACAACATTTCATGTTGTTTCAGGTCAGAACTGACTTGGTTTCAAGACTTTGATGAATTGTAATGTTTTCTTGCAAATATTTATTTAAACTCTTCACCTATGACAGAGAATACCCTAAAGTATAGTGTTGGAGTATATCAGACTGAAAGAAGCTTTTTTTGGATGGTTTTGCAATTTCTTCATTTTGTAATGTTTGATGTGCTCAATTGCATTACATATGCTTACAAATGCTATTTAAAATCATTTCATGTTGTACCAGGTCAGAACTGACATGGTTTCAAAACTTTGATGAATTGTAATGTGTTCTGCAAGTATATATGTAAACTCTTCACCTATGACAGAGAGTGCTCTAAAGTATAGTTTGGGAGCATATCAGACTGAAAGAAGCTTGTTTTGGATGGTTTTGCAATATCTTCATTATGTAAAGTTTGATGTGCTAAATTGCACTGCATATGCTTACAAATGGAATAGTACAACAATTCTTGTTGTTTCAGGTCAGAACTGACTTGGTTTCAAGAGTTTGATGAATTGTAATGTTATCTTGCAAATATACATGTAAACTCTTCACCTATGATAGAGAGTGCTCTAAAGTACAGTGTGGGAGCATATCAGACTGAAAGAAGCTTGTTTAGGGTGGTTTTGCAATATCTTCATTCTGTACAGTTTAATGTGCTCAATTGCATTACATATGCTTACAAATGGAATTGTAAAACATTTCATGTTGTTTCAGGTCAGAACTGACTTGGTTTCAAGAGTTTGATGAATTGTAATGTTATCTTGCAAATATTCATGTAAACTCTTCACCTATGACAGAGAGTGCTCTAAAGAATAGTTTGGGAGCATATCAGAATGAAGGAAGCTTTTTTTGGATGGTTTTGCAATATCTTCATCCTGTACAGTTTAATGTGCTCAATTACATTGCATATGCTTACAAATGGATTTTATAACATTTCATGTTGTTTGAGGTCAGAATTGACTTTGTTTCAAGAGTTTGATGAATTGTAATGTTATCTTGCAAATATACATGTAAACTCTTCACCTATGACAGAGAGTGCTCTAAAGTACAGTGTGGGAGCATATCAGACTGAAAGAAGCTTGTTTAGGGTGGTTTTGCAATATCTTCATTCTGTAAAGTTTAATGTGCTCAATTGCATTACATATGCTTACAAATGGAATTGTAAAACATTTCATGTTGTTTCAGGTCAGAACTGACTTGGTTTCAAGAGTTTGATGAATTGTAATGTTATCTTGCAAATATTCATGTAAACTCTTCACCTATGACAGAGAGTGCTCTAAAGTATAGTTTGGGAGCATATCAGAATGAAGGAAGCTTTTTTTGGATGGTTTTGCAATATCTTCATCCTGTACAGTTTAATGTGCTCAATTACATTGCATATGCTTACAAATGGATTTTATAACATTTCATGTTGTTTCAGGTCAGAACTGACTTGGTTTCAAGACTTTGATGAATTGTAATGTTTTCTTGCAAATATTTATTTAAACTCTTCACCTATCACAGAGAATACCCTAAAGTATAGTGTTGGAGTATATCAGACTGAAAGAAGCTTGTTTTGGATGGTTTTGCAATATCTTCATTATGTAAAGTTTGATGTGCTAAATTGCACTGCATATGCTTACAAATGGAATTGTACAACAATTCTTGTTGTTTCAGGTCAGAACTGACTTGGTTTCAAGAGTTTGATGAATTGTAATGTTAACTTGCAAATATACATGTAAACTCTTCACCTATGACAGAGAGTGCTCTAAAGTATTGTGTGGGAGCATATCAGACTGAAAGAAGCTTGTTTTTGGATGGTTTTGCAATATCTTCATTCTGTAAAGTTTGATGTGTGTTAACTACATTATATATGCTTACAAAATGGAATTGTACAACATGTCTTGTTGTTTCAGGTCAGAACTGACTTGGTTTCAAGAGTTTGATGAATTGTAATGTTTTCTTTCAAATATACATGTAAACTATTCACTTATGACAGAGAGTGCTCTAAAGTACAGTGTGGGAGCATATCAGACTGAGAAAATCATGTATTGGATGGTTTTGCATTACCTTCATTCTGTTAAGTTAGATATTCTCAATTACATTACATTTGCTTACAAATGCAATTATACAACATTTCATGTTGTACCAGGTCAGAACTGACATGGTTTCAAGAGTTTGATGAATTGTAATGTTTTCTTTCAAATATATATGTAAACTCTTCACTTATGACAGAGAGTGCTCTAAAGTACAGTGTGGGAATCAGACTGAGCAAATCATGTATTGGATGGTTTTGCATTACCTTCATTCTGTTAAGTTAGATATTCTCAATTACATTACATTTGCTTACAAATGCAATTATACAACATTTCATGTTGTACCAGGTCAGAACTGACATGGTTTCAAAACTTTGATGAATTGTAATGTGTTCTGCAAATATACATGTAAACTCTTCACCTATGACAGAGAATACCCTAAAGTATAGTGTTGGAGTATATCAGACTGAAAGAAGCTTGTATTGGATGGTTTTGCAATATCTTCATTATGTAAAGTTTGATGTGCTAAATTGCACTGCATATGCTTACAAATGGAATTGTACAACAATTCTTGTTGTTTCAGGTCAGAACTGACTTGGTTTCAAGAGTTTGATGAATTGTAATGTTAACTTGCAAATATACATGTAAACTCTTCACCTATGACAGAGAGTGCTCTAAAGTATTGTGTGGGAGCATATCAGACTGAAAGAAGCTTGTTTTTGGATGGTTTTGCAATATCTTCATTCTGTAAAGTTTGATGTGTGTTAACTACATTACATATGCTTACAAAATGGAATTGTACAACATTTCTTGTTGTTTCAGGTCAGAACTGACTTGGTTTCAAGAGTTTGATGAATTGTAATGTTTTCTTTCAAATATACATGTAAACTCTTCACTTATGACAGAGAGTGCTCTAAAGTACAGTGTGGGAGCATATCAGACTGAGAAAATCATGTATTGGATGGTTTTGCATTATTTTCATTCTGTTAAGTTAGATATTCTCAATTACATTACATTTGCTTACAAATGCAATTATACAACATTTCATGTTGTACCAGGTCAGAACTGACATGGTTTCAAGAGTTTGATGAATTGTAATGTTTTCTTTCAAATATACATGTAAACTCTTCACTTATGACAGAGAGTGCTCTAAAGTACAGTGTGGGAATCAGACTGAGCAAATCATGTATTGGATGGTTTTGCATTAACTTCATTCTGTTAAGTTAGATATTCTCAATTACATTACATTTGCTTACAAATGCAATTATACAACATTTCATGTTGTACCAGGTCAGAACTGACATGGTTTCAAAACTTTGATGAATTGTAATGTGTTCTGCAAATATACATGTAATCTCTTCACCTATGACAGAGAGTGCTCTAAAGTATAGTTTGGGAGCATATCAGAATGAAAGAAGCTTGTTTTGGATGGTTTTGCAATATCTTCATTATGTAAAGTTTGATGTGCTAAATTGCACTGCATATGCATACAAATGGAATTGTACAACAATTCTTGTTGTTTCAGGTCAGAACTGACTTGGTTTCAAGAGTTTGATGAATTGTAATGTTAACTTGCAAATATACATGTAAACTATTCACCTATGACAGAGAGTGCTCTAAAGTATTGTGTGGGAGCATATCAGACTGAAAGAAGCTTGTTTTGGATGGTTTTGCAATATCTTCATTCTGTAAAGTTTGATGTGTGTTAATTACATTACATATGCTTACAAATGGAATTGTACATTTCTTGTTCTTTCAGGTCAGAACTGACTTGGTTTCAAGAGTTTGATGAATTGTAATGTTATCTTGCAAATATACATGTAAACTCTTCACCTATGACAGAGAGTGCTTTATAGTATAGTGTGGGAGCATATCAGACTGAAAGAAGCTTGTTTATGGTGGTTTTGCAAACTCTTCATTCTGTAAAGTTTAATGTGCTCAATTGCATTACATATGCTTACAAATGCAATTATACAACATTTCATGTTGTTTCAGGTCAGAACTGACTTGGTTTCAAGACTTTGATGAATTGTAATGTTTTCTTGCAAATATTTATTTAAACTCTTCACCTATGACAGAGAATACCCTAAAGTATAGTGTTGGAGTATATCAGACTGAAAGAAGCTTTTTTTGGATGGTTTTGCAATATCTTCATTCTGTAAAGTTTAATGTGCTCAATTACATTGCATATGCTTACAAATGGATTTTATAACATTTCATGTTGTTTCAGGTCACAATTGACTTGGTTTCAAGAGTTTGATGAATTGTAATGTTATCTTGCAAATATATATGTAAACTCTTCACCTATGACAGAGAGTGCTCTAAAGTATTGTGTGGGAGCATATCAGACTGAAAGAAGCTTGTTTTGGATGGTTTTGCAATATCTTCATTCTGTAAAGTTTGATGTGTGTTAATTACATTACATATGCTTACAAATGGAATTGTACAACATTTCTTGTTGTTTCAGGTCAGAATTGACTTGGTTTCAAGAGTTTGATGGATTGTAATGTTATCTTGCAAATATATATGTAAACTCTTCACCTATGACAGAGAGTGCTCTAAAGTATTGTGTGGGAGCATATCAGACTGAAAGAAGCTTGTTTAGGGTGGTTTTGCAATATCTTCATTCTGTAAAGTTTAATGTGCTCAATTACATTGCATATGCTTACAAATGGATTTTATAACATTTCATGTTGTTGCAGGTCAGAATTGATTTGGTTTCAAGAGTTTGATGAATTGTAATGTTTTCTTTCAAATATACATGTAAACTCTTCACCTATGACAGAGAATGCCCTAAAGTATAGTGTGGGAGCATATCAGACTGAGAAAATCATGTATTGGATGGTTTTGCATTACCTTCATTCTGTTAAGTTAGATATTCTCAATTACATTGCATATGCTTACAAATGGAATTGTACAACAATTCTTGTTGTTTCAGGTCAGAACTGACTTGGTTTCAAGAGTTTGATGAATTGTAATGTTAACTTGCAAAAATACATGTAAACTCTTCACCTATGACAGAGAGTGCTCTAAAGTATTGTGTGGGAGAATATCAGACTGAAAGAAGCTTGTTTTTGGATGGTTTTGCAATATCTTCATTCTGTAAAGTTTGATGTGTGTTAATTACATTACATATGCTTACAAAATGGAATTGTACAACATTTCTTGTTGTTTCAGGTCAGAACTGACTTGGTTTCAAGAGTTTGATGAATTGTAATGTTTTCTTTCAAATATACATGTAAACTCTTCACTTATGACAGAGAGTGCTCTAAAGTACAGTGTGGGAGCATATCAGACTGAGAAAATCATGTATTGGATGGTTTTGCATTACCTTCATTCTGTTAAGTTAGATATTCTCAATTACATTACATTTGCTTACAAATGCAATTATACAACATTTCATGTTGTACCAGGTCAGAACTGACATGGTTTCAAGAGTTTGATGAATTGTAATGTTATCTTTCAAATATACATGTAAACTCTTTACTTATGACAGAGAGTGCTCTAAAGTACAGTGTGGGAATCAGACTGAGCAAATCATGTATTGGATGGTTTTGCATTACCTTCATTCTGTTAAGTTAGATATTCTCAATTACATTACATTTGCTTACAAATGCAATTATACAACATTTCATGTTGTACCAGGTCAGAACTGACATGGTTTCAAAACTTTGATGAATTGTAATGTGTTCTGCAAATATACATGTAAACTCTTCACCTATGACAGAGAGTGCTCTAAAGTATAGTTTGGGAGCATATCAGACTGAAAGAAGCTTGTTTTGGATGGTTTTGCAATATCTTCATTATGTAAAGTTTGATGTGCTAAATTGCACTGCATATGCATACAAATGGAATTGTACAACAATTCTTGTTGTTTCAGGTCAGAACTGACTTGGTTTCAAGAGTTTGATGAATTGTAATGTTAACTTGCAAATATACATGTAAACTATTCACCTATGACAGAGAGTGCTCTAAAGTATTGTGTGGGAGCATATCAGACTGAGAGAAGCTTGTTTAGGGTGGTTTTGCAAACTCTTCATTCTGTAAAGTTTAATGTGCTCAATTGCATTACATATGCTTACAAATGGAATTGTAAAACATTTCATGTTGTTTCAGGTCAGAATTGACTTGGTTTCAAGAGTTTGATGAATTGTAATGTTTTCTTGCAAATATTCATGTAAAGTCTCCACCTATGTCAGAGAATGCCCTGAAGTATAGTGTGGGAGCATATCAGACTGAGAAAATCATGTATTGGATGGTTTTGCATTACCTTCATTCTGTTAAGTTAGATATTCTCAATTACATTACATTTGCTTACAAATGCAATTATACAACATTTCATGTTGTTTCAGGTCAGAACTGACTTGGTTTCAAGACTTTGATGAATTGTAATGTTTTCTTGCAAATATTTATTTAAACTCTTCACCTATGACAGAGAATACCCTAAAGTATAGTGTTGGAGTATATCAGACTGAAAGAAGCTTTTTTTGGATGATTTTGCAATATCTTCATTCTGTAAAGTTTAATGTGCTCAATTACATTGCATATGCTTACAAATGGATTTTATAACATTTCATGTTGTTTCAGGTCAGAATTGACTTGGTTTCAAGAGTTTGATGAATTGTAATGTTATCTTGCAAATATATATGTAAACTCTTCACCTATGACAGAGAGCGCTCTAAAGTATTGTGTGGGAGCATATCAGACTGAAAGAAGCTTGTTTTGGATAGTTTTGCAATATCTTCATTCTGTAAAGTTTGATGTGTGTTAATTACATTACATATGCTTACAAATGGAATTGTACAACATTTCTTGTTGTTTCAGGTCAGAATTGACTTGGTTTCAAGAGTTTGATGAATTGTAATGTTATCTTGCAAATATATATGTAAACTCTTCACCTATGACAGAGAGTGCTCTAAAGTATTGTGTGGGAGCATATCAGACTGAAAGAAGCTTGTTTTGGATAGTTTTGCAATATCTTCATTCTGTAAAGTTTGATGTGTGTTCATTACATTACATATGCTTACAAAATGGAATTGTACAACATTTCTTGTTGTTTCAAGTCAGAACTGACTTGGTTTCAAGAGTTTGATGAATTGTAATGTTTTCTTGCAAATATTCATGTAAAGTCTCCACCTATGTCAGAGAATGCCCTCAAGTATAGTGTGGGAGCATATCAGACTGAGAAAATCATGTATTGGATGGTTTTGCATTACCTTCATTCTGTTAAGTTAGATATTCTCAATTACATTACATTTGCTTACAAATGCAATTATACAACATTTCATGTTGTTACAGGTCAGAACTGACTTGGTTTCAAGACTTTGATGAATTGTAATGTTTTCTTGCAAATATTTATTTAAACTCTTCACCTATGACAGAGCATACCCTAAAAAGTATAGTGTTGGAGTATATCAGACTGAAAGAAGCTTGTTTTGGATGGTTTTGCAATATCTTCATTATGTAAAGTTTGATGTGCTAAATTGCACTGCATATGCATACAAATGGAATTGTACAACAATTCTTGTTGTTTCAGGTCAGAACTGACTTGGTTTCAAGAGTTTGATGAATTGTAATGTTAACTTGCAAATATACATGTAAACTATTCACCTATGACAGAGAGTGCTCTAAAGTACAGTGTGGGAGCATATCAGAATGAAAGAAGCTTTTTTTGGATGGTTTTGCAATATCTTCATTCTGTAAAGTTTAATGTGCTCAATTACATTGCATATGCTTACAAATGGATTTTATAACATTTCATGTTGTTTGAGGTCAGAATTGACTTGGTTTCAAGAGTTTGATGAATTGTAATGTTATCTTGCAAATAAATATGTAAACTCTTCACCTATGACAGAGAGTGCTCTACAGTATTGTGTGGGAGCATATGAGACTGAAAGAAGCTTGTTTTGGATGGTTTTGCAATATCTTCATTCTGTAAAGTTTGATGTGTGTTAATTACATTACATATGCTTACAAATGGAATTGTACAACATTTCTTGTTGTTTCAGGTCAGAATTGACTTGGTTTCAAGAGTTTGATGAATTGTAATGTTATCTTGCAAATATATATGTAAACTCTTCACCTATGACAGAGAGTGCTCTAAAGTATTGTGTGGGAGCATATCAGACTGAAAGAAGCTTGTTTTGGATAGTTTTGCAATATCTTCATTCTGTAAAGTTTGATGTGTGTTAATTACATTACATATGCTTACAAATGGAATTGCACAACATTTCTTGTTGTTTCAGGTCAGAATTGACTTGGTTTCAAGAGTTTGATGAATTGTAATGTTATCTTGCAAATATATATGTAAACTCTTCACCTATGACAGAGAGTGCTCTAAAGTATTGTGTGGGAGCATATCAGACTGAAAGAAGCTTGTTTTGGATAGTTTTGCAATATCTTCATTCTGTAAAGTTTGATGTGTGTTCATTACATTACATATGCTTACAAAATGGAATTGTACAACATTTCTTGTTGTTTCAAGTCAGAACTGACTTGGTTTCAAGAGTTTGATGAATTGTAATGTTTTCTTGCAAATATTCATGTAAAGTCTCCACCTATGTCAGAGAATGCCCTCAAGTATAGTGTGGGAGCATATCAGACTGAGAAAATCATGTATTGGATGGTTTTGCATTACCTTCATTCTGTTAAGTTAGATATTCTCAATTACATTACATTTGCTTACAAATGCAATTATACAACATTTCATGTTGTTACAGGTCAGAACTGACTTGGTTTCAAGACTTTGATGAATTGTAATGTTTTCTTGCAAATATTTATTTAAACTCTTCACCTATGACAGAGCATACCCTAAAAAGTATAGTGTTGGAGTATATCAGACTGAAAGAAGCTTGTTTTGGATGGTTTTGCAATATCTTCATTATGTAAAGTTTGATGTGCTAAATTGCACTGCATATGCATACAAATGGAATTGTACAACAATTCTTGTTGTTTCAGGTCAGAACTGACTTGGTTTCAAGAGTTTGATGAATTGTAATGTTAACTTGCAAATATACATGTAAACTATTCACCTATGACAGAGAGTGCTCTAAAGTACAGTGTGGGAGCATATCAGAATGAAAGAAGCTTTTTTTGGATGGTTTTGCAATATCTTCATTCTGTAAAGTTTAATGTGCTCAATTACATTGCATATGCTTACAAATGGATTTTATAACATTTCATGTTGTTTGAGGTCAGAATTGACTTGGTTTCAAGAGTTTGATGAATTGTAATGTTATCTTGCAAATAAATATGTAAACTCTTCACCTATGACAGAGAGTGCTCTACAGTATTGTTTGGGAGCATATGAGACTGAAAGAAGCTTGTTTTGGATGGTTTTGCAATATCTTCATTCTGTAAAGTTAGATATTCTCAATTACATTACATTTGCTTACAAATGCAATTATACAACATTTCATGTTGTTTCAGGTCAGAACTGACTTGGTTTCAAGACTTTGATGAATTGTAATGTTTTCTTGCAAATATTCATGTAAACTCTTCACCTATGACAGAGAATACCCTAAAGTATAGTGTTGGAGTATATCAGACTGAAAGAAGCTTTTTTTGGATGGTTTTGCAATATCTTCATTCTGTAAAGTTTAATGTGCTCAATTACATTGCATATGCTTACAAATGGATTTTATAACATTTCATGTTGTTTCAGATCAGAATTGACTTGGTTTCAAGAGTTTGATGAATTGTAATGTTATCTTGCAAATATATATGTAAACTCTTCACCTATGACAGAGAGTGCTCTAAAGTATTGTGTGGGAGCATATCAGACTGAAAGAAGCTTGTTTTGGATGGTTTTGCAATATCTTCATTCTGTAAAGTTTGATGTGTGTTAATTACATTACATATGCTTACAAATGGAATTGTACAACATTTCTTGTTTCAGGTCAGAATTGACTTGGTTTCAAGAGTTTGATGAATTGTAATGTTATCTTGCAAATATATATGTAAACTCTTCACCTATGACAGAGAGTGCTCTAAAGTATTGTGTGGGAGCATATCAGACTGAAAGAAGCTTGTTTTGGATAGTTTTGCAATATCTTCATTCTGTAAAGTTTGATGTGTGTTAATTACATTACATATGCTTACAAAATAGAATTGTACAACATTTCTTGTTGTTTCAGGTCAGAACTGACTTGGTTTCAAGAGTTTGATGAATTGTAATGTTTTCTTTCAAATATACATGTAAACTCTTCACTTATGACAAAGAGTGCTCTAAAGTACAGTGTGGGAGCATATCAGACTGAGAAAATCATGTATTGGATGGTTTTGCATTACCTTCATTCTGTTAAGTTTGATATTCTCAATTACATTACATTTGCTTACAAATGCAATTATACAACATTTCATGTTGTTTCAGGTCAGAACTGACTTGGTTTCAAGACTTTGATGAATTGTAATGTTTTCTTGCAAATATTTATTTAAACTCTTCACCTATGACAGAGAATACCCTAAAGTATAGTGTTGGAGTATATCAGACTGAAAGAAGCTTATTTTGGAAGGTTTTGCAATTTCTTCATTTTGTAATGTTTGATGTGCTCAATTGCATTACATATGCTTACAAATGCTATTTAAAATCATTTCATGTTGTACCAGGTCAGAACTGACATGGTTTCAAAACTTTGATGAATTGTAATGTGTTCTGCAAATATACATGTAAACTCTTCACCTATGACAGAGAGTGCTCTAAAGTATAGTTTGGGAGCATATCAGACTGAGAGAAGCTTGTTTTGGATGGTTTTGCAATATCTTCATTATGTAAAGTTTGATGTGCTCAATTACATTGCATATGCTTACAAATGGATTTTATAACATTTCATGTTGTTTCAGGTCAGAATTGACTTGGTTTCATGAGTTTGATGAAATGTAATGTTAACTTGCAAATATACATGTAAACTCTTCACCTATGACAGAGAGTGCTCTAAAGTATAGTGTGGGAGCATATCAGTCTGAAAGAAGCTTGTTTTGGATGGTTTTGCAATATCTTCATTATGTTAAGTTTAATGTGCTCAATTACATTGCATATGCTTAGAAATGGAATTTTACAACATTTCTTGTTGTTTTAGGTCATTACTGACTTGGTTTCAAGAGTTTGATGAATTGTAATGTTTTCTTTCAAATATACATGTAAACTCTTCACCTATGACAGAGAATACCCTAAAGTATAGTGTGCGAGCATATCAGACTGAGAGAATCATGTATTGGATGGTTTTGCATTACCTTCATTCTGTTAAGTTAGATATTCTCAATTACATTACATTTGCTTACAAATGCAATTATACAACATTTCATGTTGTTTCAGGTCTGAACTGACTTGGTTTCAAGACTTTGATGAATTGTAATGTTTTCTTGCAAATATTTATTTAAACTCTTCACCTATGACAGAATACCCTAAAGTATAGTGTTGGAGCATATCAGACTGAAAGAATCTTATTTTGGATGGTTTTGCAATTTCTTCATTCTGTAATGTTTGATGTGCTCAATTGCATTACATATGCTTACAAATGCAATTTTGCAACATTTCATGTTGTTTCAGGTCAGATCTGACTTGGTTTTAAGAGTATGATGAATTGTAATGTTTTCTTGCAAATATTCATGTAAACTCTTCACCTATGACAGAGAATGCCCTGAAGTATAGCGTGGGAGCATATCAGACTGAGAAAATCATATTTTGGATGGTTTTGCATTATCTTCATTGTGAAAAGTTTGATGTGTTCAACTGCTTTACATGTGCTTACAAATGCAATTTTACAAAATTTCTTGTTGTTTCAGGTCAGATCTGACATGGTTTCAAGATTTTGATGAATTGTAATGTGTTTTTGCAAATATACATGTAAAGTCTTCACCTATGACAGAGAATGCCCTTAAGTACAGTGAGTGGGGAAAAAAGTATTTGATCCCCTGCTGATTTTGTACGTTTGCCCACTGACAAAGAAATTATCAGTCTATTATTTTAATGCTAGGTGTTTTTTAACAGTGAGAGATGGAATAACAAGAAAATCAAGAAAAACACATTTCAAAAAAGTTATACATTGATTTGCATGTTAATGAGTGAAATACGTTTTTTCCCCTCACTGTATAGTGTGGGTGCATATGAGGCTGAGAGGAACTTGATTTGGATGGTTTCTTTTTTGTGGGCTGAGGAGAAGGAAGGGCGGTCAAGCAAATAAGCATGCTAAGATACGCAGCAGCAGCAGCAAGCAGCCCCCCATCCAGCCAGCAAGCCAGTCTGGCTGGCAGTGACTGAGTGGTTGACAGACGGCATGCCACGGAATGTACGTTGATAAAATCGATAAAAACGAAAAACGGTCAGTCCTCCTGGGGGAGGGACACACAGCCCCCCTGGCTGCCCAATATGTCATCACCTGCCACAGCCTGAGGGACACAGAGACACATGAGCAGCAGCTGTAAATAAAATGTAAATACTTGTTTATAATGTAATGTATGTTTGTAATCAAATCAATTAGTAATCTGTACATACTACACTTACTTTCTTTCTATGTATAAAATATAATTTATATTTCATTTAATTTTGTTATTCTGTACTTTAATACACCTTATTGTGTTTTATACTTGTATTTAGTATTTATTTTCCATATATGTATGTAAGTCTAATTGCTTTGACAATACAATTTTATTTTTTCATGTCAATAAAGCACTTTAAATAAAATTAAAAAATGAAATTGAGAGAGAGAGAGATGCCCAAAGTAAGGGACACACAGCCCCCCTGGCTGCCCACTATGTCACCGCCTGCCACAGCCTGAGGGGTACATTGACACACGAGCACCGGCTGTAAATAAAATGGAAGTACTCGTTTGTAATGCATGTGATTGCATTTCAAAAAAGGAATCTGGAAATAGTAAACCTATTTTCTTAATTTGTATGTTTTAAAGATCACATTTTATTACATTTTGTTTTTCTGTACTTTATTACATCTTATTGTGATTTATAATTGTATTGTTTCTTTCCCATATATATGTATGTATGTATGTATGTATGTATGTATGTATGTATGTATGTATGTATGTATGTATGTATGCATGTATGTATGTCCAATTGCTTTGACAATACAAATGCACTGAATTGAGAGAGAGAGAGAGAGGGAGAGAGAGGGAGAGAGACAGACAGACACTAACACACCCACCCACCCACACACACACAAATTCAAATTCAAGGAGCTTTATTGGCATGACCAATCACAATATTGCCAAAGCAGATACAAATATACAATCAAACAAGACAAACATAGCATGACAGAATACAGTTTACGTATATTGTACACACTAAAATAACATGAAGTAGAATGTATGTGGCATTACAATTATATCAAAAAAGGCATTGAACCCGACTGTTTTTTTTTGTTTGTTTTTCAATTGGATTCCCTCAGGCCAGTGTCTACACACTGTCGCAGTCCACTGCTCCTCTTCTAGCAGGACGGGGAGTTTGCAGCCATCAGGGAGCTGATCGAATTCAGGGCTTTTATGTTTTATTTGTTGCCATTAGGTCTCCCTGATTTGTGTGTATTTAGGGCAGGACAACATTCCTGTGCAGCTCTGTTTCAACCTCTCCCAGATCACAGTGACCACATAGCCGCTTTTCTCTGGCAATCCAGGTTTTCTTGTGCCGGCCAGTTTCTATGGCCAGGCTATGGTCACTGAGCCTGTACTTGGTCAGGATCTGTCTGTGTTTTGTGTTTTTGACCCTGAACAGATACTCCGCCAGGGTGAACTCTTTCTTTAGGGCCTAATAGCACTGTAGTTTATTATTGGATCCAATTTCATGTTTCCAGTGTAATTTGTAGCTGTTTTCCAGATTGTTATTAACAGTTTGCATTGTACTTGCTGGGAGTTTTTTGCTGGTGGTGCTCTGGAGCTCACTGGTGTTGATTTGGCTCAATTGGCTGAGCTCTAGCACCATGCATCTGAATGGGCTCTCTCCCGCTGCTGCAGGTGGACCTAGTAGTTTAGAGCTCGCTTCTGTATGGAGTGGAGTAATGGGTACCGGCCCAACTCGGCCCTGCAGGCGCTGTTGGCTACGCTCCTGTGAACCTGCAGGAGGTGTTTGCAGAACTCCAAATGGAATCTTTCTGTTGGGCTTTCATCCCATTTTTTGTACTTGTGGTTCATAAGTGCACCCCAGACTTCACTGCCATACAGAAGGATTGGTTTAATAACATTGTCAAAAATTTTGAGCCAGATTTGTATTGGAGGTTTAATTTTGTAGAGCCGATTCTTTATGGCATAAAAAGCCCTGCATGTTTTATCTCTCAATGCATTCATCGCCAGGGTGAAGCTGCCAGACGCAGTGCTCCAGGGGGTTGTTGTCCAGGGTGAAGCGGGTGTATCCCTGAGATCTAGCTTTCTTCTGGAAAACCATAACTCTGGTCTTGTCCAGATTGACTATCATGGCCCATTTCTGACAGTACTGCTCCAGCAGTGCTAGGTTCTGCTGCAGCCCATGCTCTGTGGGCGACAGCAGCACCAGGTCATCTGCGTAGAGCAGGAACTTGATCTCTCTGTCGTGGAGAGTGAGGCTGGGGCGTCAGACCGCTCCAACACTGTTGCCAACTCGTTGATGTAGATGTTGAACAGTGTCGGGCTCAGACTGCAGCCCTGCCTCACTCCCCGCCCCTGAGTGAAGAACCTCTGGTCTCCAATCTTCACTGCGCACTCGTTCTCTGTGTACATCGATTTGATGATGTCATAGACTTTACCCCCTACACCACTTTCAAGGGTTCTAAGGAATAAACCTTTATGCCAAATTGAGTTGAATGCTTTTTTTAAATCTATAAAACAGGCAAAAACCTTTCCTTTATTTTTTTGGTGGACGTGTTTGTCTATGAGGGTGTGTAGGGTGTAAATATGATCAGAGGTGCGGTAATTTGGTAGGAAGCCAATCTGACTCTTATTCAGGACACTGTGCTTGGTAAGGAAGGCCAGTATCCGGGCATTGATGATACTGCAGAACACCTTCCCCAGGTTACTGCTCACACAGATGCCCCGGTAGTTTTTCGGGTCCAATTTGTCTCCACGCTTATGAATCGGGGTGATCAGTCCTTGATTCCAGACCTCAGGGAAACACCCGGCTTTCAAGACCAGGTTGAAGATCTTCAGCAGGGCCTCCTGTAGCTTCAGGCTGCTGTGGTTTAGCATCTCGTTCAGGATGCCGTCGGGCCCACTGGCTTTCCTGGGCCTGAGGTCTCAGAGCTTTTCTCTCAGTTCAGCTCCTGTTATTGGGAAGTCCAGTGGGTTTTGATATTCTTTGATTTTTCTCTCTAATTCATCTAGTTTTTTTAGAATTACATTTTGTTCCAGATTTAAATTGTTTTTGTTTGGTTCCTGATAAAGTTTACTAAAATAATTTTTCAAAATATTTCCATTTTGGATTGCCAAGTCTTTGTTTGTTTTGGATGTATTTAATTGGTTCCATAGTTCCGAAAATGAGTTTTGCTCAATGGACTCCTCTATTTGGGTCAGTTGTTTGGACACGTGTCCTCTTCTGATGGAGCAGGTGTTAGTACTGTGTCAGAGCCACGCAGTAGCCCAATCTCAGCTCTGTGTTATGCGGCTCGGCTCTAGAATTAGAAACTTAATTTTGTTTGAAGTTTGTTTTCAGGTATAGAACTGTTTGGCAGTGGTCTGATAGAGTGGTTTGTTGCCTGACTATGAATGCATTGATAGATTGTGGGTCCATGTCTGTGATGGCATAGTCCACCACGTTGCTTCCTACAGCAGAGCTGAATGTGCATCTGCCCTGAGAGTCCCCTCTGATCCTGCCGTTAACGATGTACAGACCCAGGCTTTTACAGAGCTGCAGCACCTGCTTCCCGCTCCTGTTCACCACACCATCGAAGCTGCTCCTCTGAGTGGAGACGGGTGTGTGGTACAAAGGGCTCTGTCCAATCACATGGCTGCTGCCCTCTGTGCTGATGTAGTCAACCTCTCTGCCAGTCCTAGCGTTGAGGTCTCCACACAGCAGCACTGAGCCCAGGGTTTGGAAGTGGCCAATTTCTGATTGTAAGTTTTGGAAGCACCCTTCTCGGTGATAGGGGCAGTCAATTGGTGGCATGTAAACTGTGCACAGGAATGTGTCGAATTGGGAATGGAGAATTTTCTTTTCAATTTTGAGCCATAAATGTGTGTCTCCTCTTTTAACGGGAGAGACAGTGTTTTTGAGTTCCTCTTTGTACCACACAATGATGCCCCCTGAATCCCTGCCACGTTTAATGTGGGGGTTCTTTAGGGAGGGGACTATGAGTTCTCTATACCCATTGGGACAGTGTGTAGACATGCCTGAATTACTCCATGTTTCATGGAGGACTATAATGTCCATATTGCGTAAACTATTTACAAAGTCTGGGTCTGTGCACTTCAGTCTGAACATTGAGGAGCACAGGCCCTGGATATTCCAGCTACTTATTGTGAATGATCCCATGTTTAATTACAGAAGAGAAGTATTATTTACAGTAGTAAAGAAATAAGAGGTGATTAGTGTTTTACAGTTTCATTTTGAATGCAGATGAATTAGATTACATTCTGATATTATTTTTGTTTTTAGTTTTGTTTCCTTAATATTTTGGTGTCAGATCAGGTTAAGAAGATGTCTTATCTCACTTAGCTCTGTGCTGGTGGGGTTTCCTGTCTGGTTGGACACGGCTGCAGTGTAGTTGAGTTGCAGGGCCTGCGGTGGATGTTTTGGCCCCTGGTCCCGCTCCTGCTGGCTGGCAGCTCTTCCTGGGCTGCACTTGGTGTGGGGGGGGCGGGGCCTGTGAGGCCTGTGGCTCTTAGGGGCCCAGGGGCGTCTTGTCGTGTTCCCAGCCTCATTGTAGGGGGTGCTGGCAAGCTCTCTGCCCAGGGTGATGTCCTTGAGGGCCTTTGCAAACATTTTCACACCCTCCCTGTTGAGGTGCACCTGGTCGTGCATGTGGAAGGGCCGGATGTAGCGATGGTGTGCCAGGTGTACGCTGGGCATCAGGGCGCAGCCCCTGGACAGCTCTGCGTTGATGCCATGGATGGTATGGTAGGGCACATCTGCTCGGAGCAGCAGGGAGGACATGATTATTTTGGCACAGGGGAATTCTCTGGCTGCTGTTTCTGCGACCTGCTGAAGGGATTTTGCCACATCCCCTCTGTCTGAGTGCAGGTTGTTGGTGCCGGTGTGAATCAGGATGCACTTGGGGCTGGTACAGGGTGTGTAGGGCACTCTGTGTTGTTGGGCATCTTATCTTCAAGACTCTTCATCCAGGGATACATCACCTCTCATCTAGGTACCTCACGTTAAGAGTCTATCAGGATGAGCAATTCGGGATAACCCTGTTTTTTTTCCTGTGTGTCTGGGGCTGTGTGTGTGTGTGTCTGGCTGTGTGTCTGGGGCTGTGTGTGTCTGCCTGTATGTCTGGGGTTGTACTTGTGTCTGGGGCTGTGCATGTCTGCCTGTGTGTTTTGGGCATTGTGTGTGTCATTAGTGGCAGTGCAGGGCGAGTGGGTGCTCTGTTGGTCTCTCGCTGCAGCAGTGCAGGGTTGGCTGCCTCTCAGGTCCTGCAGCTCTCTCTGTAGGCTCCTCAGATGGCTGTGCTTGCTCAGCTCCTCTTTCAGTCTCTGAAGCTCTGTTTTCATGGTCTGGTTTTCCTCCTCCAGCTCTCACGGCCGCTCTGAGCTCCTAGACCTCGGCTCTGTGCTCGTTCTTCAGCCTGTGCACCTGGTCCCTGAGCTGGTCCGCTGGGCTGGGATGGTCCAGGGTGGCCAGTGTGTGTTCCGTGCGCTCCCTGAACTCTGTGAACTGCAGCTCCAGCACGGACAGGCACTCCTTCAGGGCTCTGATGTTGCTGCTCTGTTTCGGGGAGTCGGTGCCAGGACTGCACTGGGGGTTGGAGGGCAGGCTGTGGGGCTGTGCGGGTGCCGGCTCCTGGGTTGTGTTTGGGTGGAGTTGCTGCATGTTTTCCAGCTCTGGTTCTGTCTTCTCTCTGTCTGCTCGCTCTCTCAGTGCTTGGAAGTTCTCCTCAAACAGGTTGAGGCTGCTCTCACTGCCCTGCACCATTATAGTGCCATTCTTTTACACATTGACAGTGAGCATGGTGCTGTCTGTATCACTGTCCTCAAACACGCTCAGCTGTTGGCCTTTGCTGATGCCCCTCTTTCGGATATTGCAGTAGGTGTTGCACAGGGCCGTGTACCAGGTGGTGGGGTGCCGGGTGTAGAGGAGCAGGTTGCACTTCACCCTGCTGGTGCCCACTGTGGAGTAGTCTGCAATCAGAGTCTCGGGGGGTTCCTCAGCACTTTGTCTTTGTGGTTTTTCTTTGCCTGTGCAGAGCGCAGCTCCTCGGGGTATTTGATCTCCCTGCTGCTGCTGCTGATGCTGCTGTCTGAAGTGGATACATTTTCAAATGTATCCTTTTTCACTGGCAGTTGGAAAGCCTTCTTCAACTGTCACTTCACTCTGCATCTTTCAAATTTCTTACAGCAGTTTGAAGAGATCGATATTGATTTTTATTAAGAATTATAATTATTATTACTAGCTATTTCTTGATCCGTAGTATTTGTTTATTGCAGTTTTATAGTCTTATATAGACTTAACTCCTGCCTGTCTCTTTGATCTTTGTCTTCAGATTCTATCTTTAAATTTCCTCTTTCTATTCATTTTTTTCTTGTAAAATGTTCTCCTCGTCTTCAGTGAACCTTCATTTAGTATTGTTTTAAAACAAAAATCACAACTTATAACTTTAACTACTTAAAAACTGTAATTTTTGTAAGATCTCATTCTCTCTGTGTCTGTCTCTGGCTGTCTCTCTCTCTCTCACACACACACACACACACACACTCTCTCACTGTGTACCTTAGCAGCTTGCAAATAAGCTTTATTTGCTTGACCGCCCTTCCTCCTCCTCTGCCCACATATGCCCAATCTGCTGTTCACCTGGATCACAGCTTTGCCCCAAAAAGGCGGAGCCTCCCATAAATGGTACAAACTCATTCACATTCCCCTCCACGGAAAGCTTTAGCAAAAGGCAAAAGCGTTATACATAATGAGGAGGAACCCGAGTCCAAGATGCTTCCAATCAGCCCGTGGGGGCAGGCCACGCTCCAGGGGGCCAGGGTAACTGGACGGGGACGACAAACGCACAGAACAGAGAGAGAGAGCGAGAGATGCCCAAAATAGGGGACACATTCCTTAACAAAATAATGAATGCCCACCCAATCGTTGATAAAATCGATAAAAAAGAAAAACGGTCAGCCCTCCTGGGGGAGGGACACACAGCCCCCCTGGCTGCCCACTATGTCGCCACCTGCCACAGCCTGAGGGGCACAGATGTAAATACTTGTTTGTAATGCATGTCATTGCATTTCTAAAAAGGAATCTGGAAATAGTAAACCTATTTTCTTTATTTGTATGTATTAAAGATCACATTTTATTACATTTTGTTTTTCTGTACTTTATTACATCTTATTGTGATTTATAATTGTATTGTTTCTTTCCCATATATATGTATGTATGTATGTATGTATGTATGTATGTATGTATGTCCAATTGCTTAGACAATACAAATGCACTGAATTGAGAGAGAGAGAGAGAGATATGAGCTCCTAAAAAAAACATTTGTTTTTATGCATAAGGGGGTTTAATTTGTGATCTACAAATGAATATATAGTACTATAAACATACACAGAAGACATGGAATAGAAATTATAATTTTAAGAGAAACACAAAAAGAAGAAAGCAGAGAGACAGTTCAGGAAGAAAAGTCAGAAAAGAAAAGCTGAAGACAAGAATTCAAGGTAAGACCTTTCACCTATAGAGACAAATAATTAAAAAAATATGAATAAAATAAATAAGCATTCTCAGAAAATGAAAATGCAGTTCTCCGATTTGAATAGAGTGACAGTTGGAGAAAGCTCAACTGCCACTGAGACTGATACAAATGTATTGAACAGCAGTCTGACTGCAGAGCTGCCTTTTGAAATCCGATACCCTGAAGACAATCGCTCTGCACAGGCTAGGAAGGATTACAAACAAGCTGTGATGAGAGCATCTCCTGAGACCCTCATCATAGACTACAACAGTAAAGGAGAAAACAGTGTCAAGAACAATCTACTGTTCTACACCCAGTACCCCACCGCCTTTCACAAAACCCTGTGCCAGACATACCCCAATAACAACAAGAGGGGCATTAGCAGAGGCAGGCAGATCTCAGTGCTGGGAGAGAAAGACACAGACAGTGTGATGCTCACTTTTAATGTATACCACAACGGGACCATCATGGTGCAGGGCAGCGAGAGCAGTCTGGACTAATTCGTTCTCGGCGTCCGCACTTTAAAGCAGCAGACTGAGGCAGAGAAACAGAAGCCAGAGCCGGCCACCCTGCAGTCTGCCCCCAGCCACACGGAGCCAAACAGTGCCCCATCTTCCCTGTCTCCCTAAAACTCTCCAGCAATATTAAAACACTAAAGGAATGCCCGACAGCACAGAGAGCCCTGGAGACCCCGCAGCCCCACTCCCCACTCCCCACTCCCCAATCCCCAGAGGGCCCATCCAGCACAGCAGAGCGGACAGCTGGGGACCAGCACAGCCACACAGCTACGCAGCAGCGGCTTCCAGAGCCTGGAGGCCCGATGCTGCCCAGCTGGCCCAGATAAGGCAACTCCTCAGTGTCATCTGTACCACACTGCTGAGTTAACTGAGCCTCAACACACATATATATGGTTGTGGAGATAGAGGGTAAGAAAAAATTTGATTTAATTATTCTGATATTTTGATGCAAAGTTAAAATCTGTGAGTGATAATGCTACCAATGATAATAATAGAATTCTATACATTATGTATATCCATATATAACTATTAATAGTAATATAATATCAGTTGTAGACCACAATATAAACTTTCTTATGTAGAAGAGACAAGTATACTAAAATATATTAACATGTCCTTTAAAATAAGCAGTTGGAATATCCAGGGTCTGCACTCCTCAACTTTTGGAATGAAGAGCACAGACCCTAAACTGATCAACACTGTAAATAGTTCAGATATTTTCATTCTTGTAGAGATTTGGTGCCATGCAGATATGTCTACACATTGTCCCAATGTATACAGGGAGCTGATAGTGCCCTCCTATAAAAAACCCAAAGTCAGGTGTGGCAGGGCGTCAGGGGGGATTATCGTGTGGTACAGGGAGGAGCTCCGAGCAGCCCTGTGCCCAGTACAGAGAGGAGACACACACATGTGGATGAAAATCAGAAAAGACACCCTACAAAATAACACGGATCTATACCTATGTGTAATTTATATGCCCCCTGCAGACTCGCCCTACTATAATGAGGAAGGCTTTCAAGAGCTTCAGAAAGAAATCTGCCACTTCCAGACCCTGGGCTCTGTACTGCTGTGTGGCGATCTCAATGCCAGGACTGGCAGAGAGATGGACTACATCAGTACAGAGGGGAACACACACCTGTTCGGAGACTCCCTGCTGTGCCACACACACACCTCCACACTGAGACACAGCCACGACAGCGTGGTAAACAAGAGCGGGAAGCAGGTAGTGCGCCTCTGTAAAAGCCTGGGTCTATATATCGTCAATGGCAGGACCAGGGGTGACTCTCTGGGGAGATTCACATACTGCTCGGCTCTGGGCAGCAGTGTGGTGGACTACGCCATTACTGACCTGGACCCACAAGCCATCAATGCGTTTATAGTCAGACAACAATCTCCACTATCAGACCACAGCCAAATAACACTCTACCTAAAAAGATCAACGCAGCCACAAATCAGAGCCAAACTTCACACAAAACTGGTCTCCCTGCCCCCCAGTTACAGATGGTCAGATCCCAGCATAGAGAACTACACAAGAGCCCTGAATAGTGATGAGATTGAAAATATGTTAGACAGATATCAATCCTCACACTATCAAATAAACCAAAACGGAATAAACTCAGCCACCAAAACATTGAACGAAATATTTGAAAGACTGGCTTTAAAATAAAAAATTAAAACAATTAAAAACCAAAATAAAAAATCATCTAAAAGAAAAAAAGAACAGTGGTTAGACCAGGAGTGTGAAACGTCTAGGAAACACCTGAGGCATTTTTCCAACACTAAACACAGAGAGCCTGACAACCAGGAGGCTCGCCTCAGCTACTGCCAGGCCCTGCGGCACTACAACAGCTCCTCAGGAAGAAAAAAGACCACTACATGGGCAGAAAACTGACAGAGATCGAAGAGACTATTGAGCAAAACTCTTTCTGGGAATTATAAAAAAAAAGAAATACCCCAAAAACCAAAAATGAAATACCAATCCAAAATGGAGAAATCTGGAAAACACTTTGAATTTTTTTTTTTAAACAATCCAAACCCAGAACAGGTGAAAATATTAGAAAACCTAAAAAAATTGGAAGAAATCATTAAGAATAATAAAAATCCCTTAGATAACCCAATCACAATACAGGAACTAAAAAGTGGAGACAAATTAGACCCCAATAACTACCGGGGCATCTGTATGAACAGTAACCTGGGGAAGGTGTTCTGCAGTATCATTAACACCCGGATACTGGCCTTCCTTATCGAGCATAATGTCCTGAGTAAGATTCAGATTGGCTTCCTACCAAAACACTGCACAACCGATCATATTTACACCCTACACACCCTCATAAATAAATATACCCAAAACAATAAAGGAAAAATATTTGCCTGTTTTGTAGACTTTAGAAAGGCATTTGACTCAATCTGGCAAAAAGGATTATTTTATAAACTTCTACAGAGTGGTGTAGGGGGTAAAGTTTATGAAATCATTAAAGCAATGTATTCTGAAAACAAATGCAGAGTTAAAATTGGCAACTCAAGAACAGAGTTCTTCACTCAGGGGCGGGGAGTGAGACAGGGCTGCAGTCTGAGTCCAGAGTTGGCAACAGTGTTGGAGCAGTCTGACGCCCCCGGCCTCACTCTCCATGACACAGAGATCAAGTTCCTGCTCTACGCAGACAACCTGGTGCTGCTGTCGCCCACAGAGCAGGGACTGCAACAGAACCTGGCACTGCTAGAGCAGTACTGTCAGAAATGGGCCCTGGCAGTCAAACTGGATAAGACCAGAGTTATGGTTTTGCAGAAGAAAGCCCAATCTCAGGGAAACAGGAACCGCTTCATTCTGGGCAGCACAGTATTAGAGCACTGCACCAGATACAACTACCTTGGCCTGACCATCAGTGCATCAGGGAGCTTCAGCCTGGCTATAAACGCATTAAAAGACAAGGCACGCTGGGCATTTTATGCCATAAAGACACAATTTGGTAAAACAACAGTACCAATAACCATTTGGATTAAAATATTCAACTCCATCATCCAACCAATACTGCTATATGGGAGCAAAGTGTGGGGTCCCCTCATGAACCTCAATAACAAAAATTGGGACAAAAGCCCCACAGAAATATTCCACCTAGAATTTATTAAAAACATCTTACACGTACACAGAAACGCCCACAACATCACCTGCAGAGCTGAATTAGGACTCTTCCCTCTGCACATAGCCATACAAAAAAGAGCAGCAGAGGTCTGGCTGCACCTAAACACAGCAGAGCCCCAGTCCTACCAATACAAGGCCCTACTGAGTAATCACCTCTCCCCAGACAAGGACCCCCTGGGCCGGCTGGCTCTGAGGCACACAGAGCCCAGTCACAGAGAGCCCGAACACACAACGACCAAAACAACAACAATTGGGAAAATTGACATGTACCTGAAAAGTAAATACACAAAAGAATGGAGACACGAATTAGAATTACAAAACAAATTGGAATGCTACCAGGTCCTGAATAGAAACATGAAATTGGCTGAATACTTAAAAATCCAAAATATAAAAGATAGACAAAATCTAACTAAATACAGGCTCAGTGACCACAGCCTCGCCATTGAAAAAGGCCGCTACAGAAATCTCTGGGTGGCCAGAGAAGAGCAGCTGTGCAGCCAGTGTGACCTGGGGGAGGTTGAGACAGAGGCGCATTTCCTGCTGTCCTGCCCTAAATACACATAAATCAGGGAGACATACTTTATTAAATTCAAAAACATTATATGTTTAAAATGTAATTAGTGAGTGTGTGTGTGTGTGTGTGTGTGTGTGTGTGTGTGTGTGTGTGTGTGTGTGTGTGTGTGTGTGTGTGTGTGTGTGTGTGTGTGTGTGTGTGTGTGTGTGTCGTCCTAGGATATAAAAGTGGGGACTCGTGCTGCTCTCTGCTATCTTAGTGGGGACTTCATCTGACTCCCTGGAGAACTGCCACACAAACAGGGTTCAGATCTCATTCTACTATTGCGTGTTAATATTTCTCATATTTAAAGTGTTCCTTTATTCCCTGGGCTCATTTTCAAAATTTTTCACACAGAGGTGTGTGATGTCATTGTGTTCTATTCAAGTGGGGACTTGTGTCACTCCACTGTAAGAGCTGGTATTAGAAGATGTTATGAGGCCTGTGAGGATGTAGACGATACAATAAGATGATCTTAACATGTTTTTCTTTGTTTGTTTTATATATTCATACATTATTTATTTTCTAACAATATAGTCTAACACACCCTGGTGTGTGAGTGTCGTTCTGACCTATTTGTGGGGACTCGTCGCTCTCTGCTGTCTAAGTGGGGACTCCATTTTATTAAACTCCTCTGAGAAATATAAACACAATTGCAGATGTGAATACTTCCATAATATATTTAAAAATACATTTCTATTAATTCTGCTTCTGATGTGTTAAATGTTGTCTTGCATTGTACTTACACACAGACACTGGTGTGTGAGCGTCGGTCTGTGCTATCCAAGAGGGGACTTGTATCATTGGTTACTATCCAACTGGGAACACAGGAGTGTGGGTGTCGTCCTGCACCATATAAGTGGGGACCCGTGTCATTGGTTACTATCCAACTGGGGACTCTGTATTGTAACGTTTAGTTTCTCCACAGGGAATTAAGGACCCGATAAGTTATAGCACCAATGATTACATATCATACACAAACAAACTGAAAAATATAGAATTATATATTTAATTTAGTAGTTGGCATGAATCAACATGAATTGGAAAGAACTGACTATGATTATTGTAAAGGCACTGACTGTTTAGATGGGCATGGCAACTAATAGATTCACAACTTTTAAAGTCCAAGCCACCACAAATCTAGGCAGACAGGCCTCACAGACAGCTCTCCCTTACTAACAGGATAATATAAAATCTCACTGACGACTTTTAGTTAATCTCATAAAATGAATCGAGAGGTCAGTTAAATCAGCTGTTACATAGGTCGGGTTAAATGCACTATATTACGTATTGGATCATTGAAAGATACAGCCTATACATTACACACAGTTTACTTATTAAATTATGTCATTGCCTACTCCAGATTAATCTTTCTTTAAATTATATGAGCAGAAATTTTTTTTTAAAAAGGGAACAGTAAACCTGGTAGAATGGAACGGACCTATCTGTACAATGTTGAGTTGAGTTTGGGGGATTACATTTCTGAATCTTAAATCACTAAATCTTACACTAAAAGCTTCAGTAACACAAACATTGTTTCATAACCTGGATTGGTTCTCCAGCACATTAGAAAGAAAGGCTCAGGCCTTATTTAAAAACTGTCATGTTGCCTTAATAAAGATTTCAAGTGACCATTTTCATTTTCTCCTTTTTGTGAACAAGCCATACAGAGTTGGTTGCAATTTCAATTTCACCTGCACGAGAAGCCAGAACAGATATTACAACACATTATATGGCACAAATCAAATATACTAATACATAGACAAAACTTTATGGGGATTTTTATTTTAATAATTTAATATTTTAGTAATTTTCCTGAAAGATATGAACAATAATGATGGAATGATGTCACATTTGTAGCTGGACAAAGTATGGGGAAAAAGGTCTGCTCACTCCAAAGTTACAACCAACCAGATGCTGCCTGATGCTGCCTGCAGAAATGGAGGTGGCGAATGGGTGAGGGGGAAGGAAGCAAACTCGTTTGTCTGCCTTATATTAAAGAGCAGAATTGGCTAAAACAGATTCCAATAAACAGAAAAATATATCCGATTCTGGCGATGTCATATATATGGGGCATCAAGTGTCCCCAGGCAGCTGTTTTGGTTACAGGTTCAGGAGTGGTTGAAAATGCAAATTAATTTACAACCAACTCTGCTGATAGCTATGTTGGGTGAGTAATAGTCAAACAATTAATAATATAATAATTCTTCTGTCAGAAACTTAATTTTTCAATCACAATCTGTGAATACTGTGTTTAGAAAGGTTCAGAAGCTGAGGGATGAAGGGACTGATCAGTAGGCTACTGGTGTGACAAAATAATCATATTTAACTTTGAGAATTGTGTATTGCTTTGTGACTGCTGTGAGAAGTACCGTGTTAAAGCCATGTATGTAACAAAGAAATGGTTGAGATGGTAAATGATTGCTTTCTAACTCAATTTGTCAGGGAACCAACCAGAGAGAGCATATGCATTGACTTGATCTTTTCAAATGACCAAGACACTAGCTAGAGAACCAATGGCAAACTGTGATCACAATATGGTTAGCTTTGAGGCATTCTTTTAAAAAACAAGGTCCAAGTCTAAAGCAATGGTCTACAATTTTAGAAAAGCAAACCTTGAAGGTATGAGGCGGCTCTTAGAAGAGGTAGACTGGAGCACACTGGATACAGAGTCAGTTGAAAATGGATGGTTATATTTTAAGAATATACTACTTGAGGCTCAGGAGCAATTTGTACCTAAACTTTTTTAATAGAGGTATGCAAAAAAATATCTAGAGAAACAAAATGTTGTATAGCACATACAAAAGGGATGGAGACTAAACAAAATACATAGAATATGTTGAGATGCAAAGAGATCTTAAGAAAGGGATCAGGAAAGCAAAGAGGGAAATAGAAAGAAACAGCTCTTGGAGCTAAAACTAATGCAAAGAGCTTTTTTCAATACTACAACAGCAAGAGGTCAATAAAGGAGGAAGTGAAACGGATAAAGGGCAAAAATTTAAGTATCTTGGAAAATGAACAAGCTGTGGCAAATGAGGTTTTCACAAAAGAAAAAAACTATTAACATGCCACAGGTTAACAATCAGTCCAGGCAAATCCTAAGAGAGATCAGGATAAATGAGGAGGAGGTACTAAAGGGATTAGCAGAATTAAAAACAAACAAATCACCTGGGCCAGATGGTATATTTCCAACAGTACTTAAAGAAATTAGGGAAATTATTTACAGGCCACTAACTCAAATATTCCAAATGACACTTAGAACAGGGGATGTGCCAACTGACTGGAAGACAGCAAATGTCATACCAATCCAAAAGAAAGGGGACAAAACTGAGCCAGGAAATTACAGACCAATCAGTCTCACCTTCATCACTTGTAAAATGTTGGAAAAAATGATTAGAAAAATGAATGAAAATGAAAACCATATTCTTGGAGATAGTCAACATGGGTTTAGATGAGGCAGATCATGTCTTACAAATTTATTGGAGTTTTCTGAACATGCAACTGCAGCTGTAGATCACGTGAAAGCATATGATATGATGTACTTAGATTTTCAAAAACCTTTTGATAAGGTTCCATATCAAAGACTGATCCTCGAATTGGAAGCTGTAGGCATTCAGGGTAATGTAAGTAGATGGATTATGAACTGGTTGATGTATAGGGAACAGAAGGGTGTTGATTAGAGGAGTCACTGGAGTCTAACTGGAGTGAGGTTGTTTGTGGAGTTCCACAGGGATCAGTACTAGGGCCTTTGCTTTTTCTAATCTATATTAATGATCTAGACTCTGGGATGGTTAGCAAACTTGTCAAATTTGCAGATTATACTAAAATAGGTGGCTCAGCAGATACAATCTTGGCAGCACAGGCTATTCAAAGGGGCCGACACCTGTCTGATTAAATTCAATGTGGACAAGTGCAAGGTAATACATGCAGGTAAATGTCCACTGTAATTACACTATGGGAGGTACAGATCTTGATGAAGTAATGCATGAGAAAGGCCTAGGAGTCTATGTGGACTCCTCACTTTCCCCATCCAAACAATGTTGCGGAGCAATAAAAAAGGCAAACAGAATGCTAGGGTATATTGTCAAAAGTGTAGAATTTAAAACAAGGGCAGTAGTGTTAAGACTGTACAATGCACTAGTTAGAGCTCATCTGGAATACTGTGTACAGTTCTGGGCACCACACTTCAAGAAGGATATTGCTGCTCTAGAGGCAGTTCAGAGAAGAGCAACCAGACTTATTCCAGGTCTGAAGGGAATGTCCTACTGAGAGACTGAGGGAACTGAACCTTTTCACCATGGAACAGAGGAGAATATTGAAAAAAGCTCTTTGCATTGGTTTTAGCTCCAAGAGCTATGTTTCTTTCTATTTCCCTCTTTGCGTTCCTGATGCCTTTCTTAAGATCTCTTTGCAGCTCAACATATTCTATGTATTTTGTTTCGTCACCATCCCTTTTGTATGCGCTATACAACATTTTCTTTTTATATTTTTTTTGCATACCTCTATTAAACCATTTTGGCCAGTGTTTTTTGTTCCTCAATTTGCTAAGTTTTGGTACAAATTGCTCCTGAACCTCAAGTAGTATATTCTTAAAATATTCCCATCCATTTTCAACTGACTTTGTATCCAATGTGCTCCAGTCTACCTCTTCTAAGTGCCGTCTCATACCTTCAAGGTTTGCTTTTCTAAAATTGTAGACCATTGCTTTAGACTTGGACCTTGTTTTTTGAAAGAATGCCTCAAAGCTAACCATATTGTGTTCACAATTTGCCATTGGTTCCCTAACTGCTGTCCCCCTGACTCTATCTTGGTCATTTGAAAAGATCAAGTCAATACATGCACTCTCTCTCGTTGGTGTCTGACAAATTGAGTTAGAAAGCAGTCATTTCAGCAGCACAGGTTATTCAAAGGGATTTAGATAATATTCAGTTATGGGCCGACACCTGGCAGATGAAATTCAATGTGGACAAGTGCAAGGTATTACATGCAGGTAACACAAATGTCCACTATAATTACACTATGGGAGGAATAGAACTAGGACTAGTAACACATGAGAAAGACCTAGGAGTCTATGTGGACTCCTCACTTTCTCCATCCAAGCAATGTGGGGAAGCAATAAAAAAGGCAAACAGAATGCTAGGGTATATTGTCAAAAGTGTAGAATTTAAAACAAGGGAAGTAATGTTAAGACTGTACAATGCGCTAGTTAGAATACTGGAATACTATGTACAGTTCTGGGCTCCACACTTCAAGAAGGATATTGCTGCTCTAGAGGCAGTTCAGAGAAGAGCAACCAGACTTATCCCAGGTCTGAAGAGAATGTCCTACTGAGAGACTGAGGGAACTGAACCTTTTCACCCTGGAACAGAGACTACATGAACCCATTAGCTAAAATTACTGCTCCACTGATAATGAGTTGAGATAACCAGAGGCAAACACTATCACCTCACACATAATCATTCATGTCTGATCGAATTGTAGTGCTGCCGGAACATAAGGGTTAAACACGCACCTAAGACTGTGTTTAAAAAGGCAAATCCTAGACATTTTTTTTTTTATTCGGCCAGACGGAGATTAAAGGACTGAAAAAGAGGACATGTCTTGTAAAAACTGGATGTATGGTAACGCTAAGCTAGTGTAGCTAGCACTATTCATCAAATTGTCAATGTCTTAGCAAAAATACAATTCAACACAGCAAGAGTATTTAAACGATCGATAAACTGTCTTGTCTTGAAACTAACCTGTAGTCTGGCTGTGTAAATGCGCAGAGCGGAGAGTGCAACGGCAAACATGGGTGTAGTTGGAGTCTTGCCGGGTGGTTTACACACAAAAAGTCAACTTTAATAAAATAAACTAACTTACCATATTATCTAGAATATGGACACGGGAAACAGACTATGAATTAAATGAAAATTTTGGAGTGACGGGGGGTGGGGGGGCACTCAGGGGGCCAATCAGATTTCAGCAGGCACCGGCATTCTCTCTTCCCCTGCGATTCACACTCGTCTATACAGTACCTGATTGATGGCACTGGGGGATGGGCAATGAGTCAACTGTCTGCTTCTGGGCTGTGCTCAGGGGCACTTGCCCCTGCTGAAATCTGATTTATTGAAATTTATATGATGCTCATATACCAGTATGGTCATCGTCGACAACACGACAGCAACAGGGCAGAGATCATTCAGTGTGCTAAATCTACTCAAAACATATTTACACTCCACTATGAAAGAAGAGAGACTTTATGTCCTAGTGCACCTGCACATAAATAACAACCTCAAACTAATTTCTGGAGATGTTATTGATGAATTTGGGCATCACAACAGGAGACTTGCATTCACCTAGAAACTCCTACATCAGTGGCAGTGAAGAACAAAAGAACATAAGAAAGTTTACAAACGAGAGGATGCCATTCGACCCATCGTGCTCGTTTGGTGTCCATTAATATCTAAGTGATCCAAGAATCCTATTCAGTCTATTTTTAAATGTTCCCAAACATTCAGCTTCTACCACATCGCTGGGGAGTTTGTTCCAGATTGTGACTACTCTCTGTGTAAAGAAGCGTCTCCTGTTTTCCATTTTGAATTCCAATTTCCATTTGTGTCCCCGCTGATCTGGAAAAGATCCTCTGGTTTGATGTGGTCAATGCCCTTCATGATTTCGAAGACTTGGATCAAGTCCCCACATAGTCTCCTCTGTTCCAGGGTGAAAAGGTTCAGTTCCCTCAGTCTCTCCAAGTAGGACTTTCCCTTCAGACCTGGAATAAGTCTGGTTGCTCTCCTCTGAACTGCCTCTAGAGCAGCAATATCCTTCTTGAAGTGTGGTGCCCAGAACTGTACACAGTATTCCAGATGAGGTCTAACTAGCGCATTGTACAGTCTTAACATTACTTCCCTTGTTTTAAATTCTACACTTTTGTCAATATACCCTATATATATATACCCTAGCATTCTGCATGTTTTTCCCTGTATGTCTGTGTCACTAAGGTCACTGTCTCATGGATTTAGTCTCATGGTACTGTGCTATACCTAGAAGAACAGAGTCTGATAAAAACCAGGTTTCCCCAGGGACACGGGGCTTGATACATCCTACTTATACACTCACCTAAAGGATTATTAGGAACACCATACTAATACTGTGTTTGACCCCCTTTCGCCTTCAGAACTGCCTTAATTCTACGTGGCAATGATTCAACAAGGTGCTGAAAGCATTCTTTAGAAATGTTGGCCCATATTGAGGATAGGATAGCATCTTGCAGTTGATGGAGATTTGTGGGATGCACATCCAGGGCACGAAGCTCCCGTTCCACCACATCCCAAAGATGCTCTATTGGGTTGAGATCTGGTGACTGTGGGGGCCAGTTTAGTACAGTGAACTCATTGTCATGTTCAAGAAACCAATTTGAAATGATTCGACCTTTGTGACATGGTGCATTATCCTGCTGGAAGTAGCCATCAGAGGATGGGTACATGGTGGTCATAAAGGGATGGACATGGTCAGAAACAATGCTCAGGTAGGCCGTGGCATTTAAACGATGCCCAATTGGCACTAAGGGGCCTAAAGTGTGCCAAGAAAACATCCCCCACACCATTACACCACCACCACCAGCCTGCACAGTGGTAACAAGGCATGATGGATCCATGTTCTCATTCTGTTTACGCCAAATTCTGACTCTACCATTTGAATGTCTCAACAGAAATCGAGACTCATCAGACCAGGCAACATTTTTCCAGTCTTCAACTGTCCAATTTTGGTGAGCTTGTGCAAATTGTAGCCTCTTTTTCCTATTTGTAGTGGAGATGAGTGGTACCCGGTGGGGTCTTCTGCTGTTGTAGCCCATCCGCCTCAAGGTTGTACGTGTTGTGGCTTCACAAATGCTTTGCTGCATACCTCGGTTGTAACGAGTGGTTATTTCAGTCAAAGTTGCTCTTCTATCAGCTTGAATCAGTCGGCCCATTCTCCTCTGACCTCTAGCATCAACAAGGCATTTTCGCCCACAGGACTGCCGCATACTGGATGTTTTTCCCTTTTCACACCATTCTTTGTAAACCCTAGAAATGGTTGTGCGTGAAACTCCCAGTAACTGAGCAGATTGTGAAATACTCAGACCGGCCCGTCTGGCACCAACAACCATGCCACGCTCAAAATTGCTTAAATCACCTTTCTTTCAAATTCAGACATTCGGTTTGGAGTTCAGGAGATTGTCTTGACCAGGACCACACCCCTAAATGCATTGAAGCAACTGCCATGTGATTGGTTGGTTAGATAATTGCATTAATGAGAAATTGAACAGGTGTTCCTAATAATCCTTTATATTAAACATTACATATGCCTTAAATCCCAGGTTCCCAGGTTTAACCATACATACAGTGTCTCTCAAAAGTACTCCATAACACAAACTCTGCAAATTATATTTCTATATTCCTTATATTCCCCATTCCCTATGCCTCCCACAACAGAAGAATCATACAAAAATTAACTGCAGATGATATGAGTCCTGTTTTATAATAAATGTTTTATATTTAGAAGTTTAAGGAGTACAGAAAAAAAAAATCATTACCACACAAATTAAGAACATAAATTGGTGTTTTCCATACAGGAAAAATAAATAAAATGTATGTTGGCAAAACAGTGATAAAATTACTGGAGTTTTTTTTTACTGTAGTATTCAGGACTTAAGAACAGCTTAAGCATTGGACAATACACACAATAGAACCCCCCTCCCCTCTACCATTGGAGTACTGTAAACCCGCTCATGAAACGACCTGAGATGAGTCCAGTTATCAGTCAGCTTTGGAGTCTTCTGGAGGCTGCACTTTAGTCTTCCGGGAGTCCAAGTAACCAGCAATAAAGTCTGTGTTCTGGTACATAAGCATTCCTGACAAAGTCAGCACCACCCCCACACAGCTCAATGCTGACAGCTCGCTACCAAACAGTAGTTGGGATAGCAGCAAGTTGCCCACTACATTCAGGTTGCCCAGGATGTGCAGCGTTACAGCTGATGTGAGAGTGATGACACAGAAGCTTGCCAGATTGTAGAGGACAGAGCCCAGGCAGCTAAGCAGGATAAAAACCCAGAGTCGGTTGTCATATTTGAGGGGTGACTCCAGCAAAGCCCAGTTTTCCAATGCTAGTGCTGCTACTGACAGAATGAAGAAGCTGGGGATAGCCATCAGGTAGAGCAGGAAGACTGAGTTGATCTTTTCTTCTTGGAGGAGAATGCCTGATAAAAAGAAAAAAGCATAATAACACCCACAATTAGGTAATTTATAAACATTACAGCAATGTCACATTAGATAATAACAGGTAACAAATGGCTACACAAAACCAAGCACACAATTACACAAACAAATTAATATAATGTTTGTTCCTATTTGGGCACATTAAAAGAAAAACACTATTTTTAGGATGTGCTGTAAGGTGTTAAAGGCTGCTTGCTGTCCTTTTGTCCATACAAAGGCCTAGTTTTTGCACAGGAGCTTGTAGGGGGGTCACTATACTGGAGAAGCCTCTTACAAACCGTCTATAGTATGAAGCAAGTCCCAGGAACCCCCGGAGCTGCCGTTGGTCAGTGGGCATGAGTTATTCTTGGATTGCTGCCACTTTGTCTGGCATGGTACTTATTCCTTCTCCACCAATCTGGTGACCTAGAAATGTCATGTCACTCTGCATAAAGTGACCCTTATCAGGGTGAAGCTTCAGTCCAGCTGTGGCCACTCTCTCCAGCATCCTTCAGAGTGCACACAAAGTTGATTGGAATGATGCACCATGCACCAGGAGGTCATCAAGGTAAACTAGGCACTCCTGCTATGGAATGCCAACCAGGAACCTCTCCATTAGCCATTCAAAAGTTGCAGGGGCATTTCATAGTCTGAATGACATGACCTTGAAATGCCAGAAGCCTCTGCTTGTAGAAAACATCGTTTTGGTCTTAACATAAAGGTGACACTGATGGTTCAATCAGACCCTCCTTGTTCATCTCCTACAACACATTCTCTGTGTCCTCCTGGCGTGTCAGTGGCAGCCTCCCTGTGTCAATATCTTGTTTCATCAGAGGTGTCTGGCCAACTCCCTCTGGACTGACAACAAAACTGTTCCTGTACTCCAGTAGCAGTACCCATAGCTCTTCCTGTTCAAGGTCAAGCCCCTCACAGCTTCTGCACCAGACTGTGTCCACTGCTGCAAGGGTTGATTCCTCTTCCTGCTGTGGCCAATGTTGAACTGAAGTACAGTGGTTCTCAAAAGTATTCACCCCCATTTGACTTTTCCACATTTCATTGTGCTACAACATGAAATCAGAATGGATTTAATCAGGAGTTTTTGCCACTGATCAACTCATCCATAATGTCAAAGTGAAAAATATAATCTGCAAATTGTTCTAAATGAATTCCAAATACAAAACAGAAAAGAACTGAATGAATAAGTAATCACCCCTTCAGTCAATATTTGGTAGAGGCACCTCTGGCAGCAATTTACAGCCATGAGTCTATGTGAATAAGTCTCTACCAGCTTGGCATATCTGGACACAGCAATTTGTACCCATTCTTTGCAAAATTGCTCAAGCTCCATCAAGTTGGAGAGAATACTCTTTCCACATATTCTCAATTGGATTGAGGTCCGGGCTTTGACTAGGCCACTCCAGGACATTGACCGGACGGTCTACATCTAAACAGAAGGGGGGCTAATGCATTGGGAGAGCAGTGAAATTGAGAATCATTTAAACTAGGAACCAGGGGGGCAGGGAGCTCTGACAATGGGAGATGTTCCTCTAAGGAAAGAAAACCAAGGGAAACTGCTAGTAGGAAAGTCCTGAAATGTTTGTACCTCAATGCCAGGAGTATAAGGAACAAGATGTTAGACTTGGAAGCCACAGTGCTGGCATGTGACTATGATGTTGTAGGAGTGACGGAAACATGGCTTACAGAAAATGATGGGGATGAATACAAGTTGGAAGGATACACACAGTTTGGGGGAGACAGGCAAAATCGAAGAGGGGGTGGGGTAGCATTATATGTGAAAAATTACATTGAGGCAGAATAATTTGTATTAGATCCCACGGAACAGAATCTTTGTGGGTGAAACTTTTGAACAAGAGATCTGGAGGATTAGCGGTAGGAGTGTGTTACAGGCCACCAAACTAACATATTCAGAAAGATGCTGCATTGTACAGTGTAATCAGGACTGCATGTAGCAAGGATGTGGCTGTTATAATGGGGGATTTCAATTTCCCAAATTTTGACTGGGAAAGCACAGTGGGGACTACAGAAGCAGAAATAGAAATGGTTGAGATGGTAAATGACTGCTTTCTAACTCAATTTGTCAGACACCAACGAGAGAGAGCGCATGTATTGACTTGATCTTTTAAATAACCAAGATAGAGTCAGGGGGACAGTAGTTAGAGAACCAATGGCAAATTGTGATCACAATATGGTTAGCTTTGAGGCATTCTTTCAAAAAACAAGGTCCAAGTCTAAAACAATGGTCTACAATTTTAGAAAAGCAAACCTTGAAGGTATGAGACGGCACTTAGAAGAGGTAGACTGGAGCACACTGGATACAGAGTTAGTTGAAAATGGATGGGTATATTTTAAGAATATACTACTTGAGGCTCAGGAGCAATTTGTACCAAAACTTAGCAAACTGAGGAACAAAAAACACTGGCCAAAATGGTTTAATAGAGGTATGCAAAAAAATATAAAGAGGAAGAAAATGTTGTATAGCGCATACAAAAGGGATGGTGACAAAACAAAATACATAGAATATGTTGAGCTGCAAAGAGATCTTAAGAAAGGCATCAGGAACGCAAAGAGGGAAATAGAAAGAAACATAGCTCTTGGAGCTAAAACCAATGCAAAGAGCTTTTTTCAATATTACAACAGCCAGCGGTCAATAAAGGAGGAAGTGAAACAGATAAAGGGCAAAAATTGAGGTATCTTGGAAAACGAACAAGATGTGGCAAATATTCTAAATGAGTATTTCACAGAGGTTTTTACAAAAGAATAAAGGGACTAGCAGAATTAAAAACAAACAAATCACCTGGGCCAGATGGGATATTAACAACAGTACTTAAAGAAATTAGGGAAATTATTTATAGGCCGCTAACTCGATTATTCCAAATGACACTTAGAACAGGGGATGTGCCAACTGACTGGAAGACAGCAAATGTCATACCAATCCACAAGAAAGGGGACAAAACTGAGCCAGGAAATTGCAGACCTCACCTGCATCACCTGTAAAATGTTGGAAAAAATGATTAGACAGAAAATAGAGGAGCATCTCAATGAAAACCATATTCTTGGAGATTTTGAACATGCAACTGCAGCTGCAGATCACGTGAAAGCATATGATATGATATACTTAGATTTCCAAAAAGCTTTTGATAAGGTTCCACACCAAAGACTGATCCTCAAATTGGAAGCTGTAGGCATTCAGGGTAATGTAAGTAGATGGATTATGAACTGGTTGATGTATAGGGAACAGAGGGTGTTGATTAGAGGAGTCGCTTCTAACTGGAGTGAGGTTGTTAGTGGAGTTCCACAGGGATTAGTACTAGGGCCTTTGCTTTTTCTAATCTATATTAATGATCTGGACTGTGGGATAGTTAGCAAACTTGTCAAATTTGCAGATTATACTAAAATAGCTGGCTCAGCAGATACAATCTTGGCAGCACAGACTATTCAGAGGGACTTAGATAATATTCAGTTGTGGGCTGACACCTGGCAAATGAAATTCAATGTGGACAAGTGCAAGGTAATACATGCAGGTAACAAAAATGTCCACTATAATTACACTATGGGAGGTACAGATCTAGATGAAGTAATGCATGAGAAAGACCTAGGAGTCTATGTGGACTCCTCACTTTCTCCATCCAAGCAATGTGGGGAAGCAATAAAAAAGGCAAACAGAATGCTAGGGTATATTGTCAAAAGTGTAGAATTTAAAACAAGGGAAGTAATGTTAAGACTGTACAATGCGCTAGTTAGACCTCATCTGGAATACTGTGTACAGTTCTGGGCACCACACTTCAAGAAGGATATTGCTGCTTTAGAGGCAGTTCAGAGGAGAGCAACCAGACTTATTCCAGGTCTGAAGAGAAAGTCCTACTCGGAGAGACTGGGGGAACTGAACCTTTTCACCCTGGAACAGAGGAGACTACGTGGGGTCTTGATTCAAGTCTTCAAAATCATGAAAGGCATCGACCACATCAAACCAGAGGAGCTTTTCCAGATCAGCAGGGACACACGCACTCGGGGACACAAATGGAAATTGGGCTTCAAGGCATTCAAAATGGAAAACAGGAGACACTTCTTCACACAGAGAGTAGTCACAATCTGGAATAAACTACCCAGCGATGTGGTAGAAGTTGAAAGTTTGGGAACATTTAAAATTAGTCTGGATAGGATCCTTGGATCATTTGTTTGTAAACTTTCTTATGTTCTTATGTTTTGTTTTTAAGCTACTCCAGTGTGGCTTTGGCTGTATGTTTGTGGTCATTGTTCATTGTTCTCCCAACTCCACACAGACAGGCCCCCTGAGCTGGGACTTGAACCCTACTTTTGAAGAACCTTATTCCGGATTTGCATTGAATGTTCCTTCGTACTATGTAGTTTTTGTTAGGAATTGTACTAACCAACTGTGGGACCTCCCAGAGACAGGTGTATTTAACCTGAAATCATGTGATATACCTTAATTGGACTCCATTCAACTAATTACATGACTTCTGAAGACAATTGTTTACACCACAGCTTATTTCAGGTGTGTCATAGCAAAGGGGGTTATTACTTATGCATTCAATTATTTTCTGTTTTGTATTTGTACAAAATTTTGAACAATTTGCAGATTATATTTTTCACTTTGACATTATGGACATTTTCTTTGTTGATCAGTGGCAAAAACTCTGATTAAATCCATTCTGATTTCGTGTTGTAACACAATGAAATGTGGAAAAGTCCAAGAGGGTGAATACTTTTGAGCTGGTTGCTGGGCTGAGGTAGGGGACAGAATATACAGTACTTTCTGTGCTTAGGTCTGAAGATACAGGGATTGAGCCAAACAGGAGGTGGGCGGTGTTAACGGCTGTGTTGTCTGGCATGCCATGTTTTGCACCGGAGTTGGACGGGTGTCATTGGAAGAAGCCTGTCTCTCGCTTTCTGTATCTAACAGGTGAAGGGGCCATGGCCCTGATTAGCCTTCCCCAGGGAGGTGGTTAGTTCCGCTGGGTGAGTCATAGCCACGGTGATGCCCCACTTTAAAATTGTGGGTGTTGTTTTGAAGATCCAGTTTGGCAACCAGTATATTTCAGGAAGTCGAGCCCAAAGATAACTGCAACCCAGACAGGGCGATGTCTGACCCGCCAGCCAGATTGCCAGGGTGCTCCTCCCTCTTACCGAGTCTTACTTCTTCAGTCCATCTCCGATTGTGCTTACAGTTTCAAAAGCATGAAAAGCATCATATCCGGCTTACTGGAATATTTAGACATCTAAATATGGACAGCACTTTTCTTTACATTTGCATGGGTGCCACCATCTTCGCTGACATTCTATAGCAGAAATCCTCTGTCGTAGCTCTCCAAAATCATCGCCTCTTGAGTCCATGTCTCAGCACTCACCCCCCCTGTCATTCTCAGCTCCACCATCTTCTCCCGCAGCCAGCCTTTTATTTTACCCCGTATTAAACTCTGCGGTCTCTCTGCTTTGCAGTCTTTCCTCTCCCCTGCAAACAAAATATCTGCCTCTGCCTCTTCTTCTTTCACTTGTCCTTGTGTGGCTTCCTTCTCTCACTTCTCAGAAAAAAAACGATAAGCAGAGACGTGTATACTGTTTTCGAATACACAGTTTATTTTCAGAATGGTTTTACATAGACTAATGTTTGCCGTAGTCTACGCCAGGACAACAAAAAGAACAAAAAACACACTTTCCTTTTTAGCTTTGTACTAGTTACGTTCAGCAGTCCATATTCACTTACACAGGATTCCCATTAACAAAGTTCAGGAATGCTTGCCCCTCCTAGCAATGCACCTGTACTTATAACTTTATTTTACAACCTGCCCTGTCCCCTCGGCGCCAGCCAACCGTGAACATGCATGCCAAAACAACAATGCATGCATGCCCACAATTGGCATCCGCCAAAGGAACAGTTGTTTCGCACCCAGAAAGGTCATAACCTGCACAGGCATACAGTAACATAACAATTAGACAATTAATGCACAACGTAAGTATATACACTGAACCCCTGCACTCCCCCCGCCCAATAGTAAAGTTTGCTGGGTCACTACAATATGTTAAACATATGACAAACAGTTTGCTTTCACTGTGATATTTATATGAATGATCAAAGAAGAGGAAGTGTCCAAACTACAACAATTTCTATATATAAGCGAGGGGAATTTAATGTTGGTACTTATGTCAGATAAGGTTAGAAAACCCAGTCGCTCTTAAAATATCTCCCTGGAGTGTATACCTCTAGATCGGCTAGGGATGGTATGCAGGAGCTCGGTCCTGTGTACTATTTGTATAGTCCAATTTCCCTACTTCACTTCACCGTTTAATTCTCCTATAATAACAGTACACAGTAGTTTGGTGTGCGACTGTATTTGAATATAAGGTTGTGGTAATACCAGTTACAGGATTTTTAATTTCAAAACCATTTTCCATTCCACATTTGTGATATTAAAAAAATAATAAAAATGAAAACACAGCAGAGACCTGTACGATTTTTCTCTAATTGCCCCAAACCCAATAAAACAGTGAAGTGCCCCGACTCCGATCTCTTAATCGACCTCAACACATTAAAGCCTGATAACAGCCTTAGGCAAGGAAAAAACAACTTACATTTATTTTGTTTTCTTTGCTGAAGAGATTTTGACTTTTCTTTTCCAAGAAAGGTTCTTGTGTTTCAGTTAAACCATTTTCACCCCTCTTTCTGTCTTAACTGTTCGTATTCACTGCGCACTTCTACCTCTTGTATTCCTATATAAGTGTATATAGCCTGCGTGGAATATCTTTTTACCAATCACCAACATAAACACATCGCATTCACAGAATGTCACCCTTACATATAGTTCCTTAACTTACAGTGAGGGAAAAAAGTATTTAATCCCCTGCTGATTTTGTATGTTTGCCCACTGACAAAGAAATGATCAGGCTATAATTTTAATGGTAGGTGTATTTTAACAGTGAGATACAGAATATCAACAACAAAATCCCAAAAAACAGTTTCAAAAAAGTTATACATTGATTTGCATGTTAATGAGGGAAATAAGTATTTGATCCCCTATCAATCAGCAAGATTTCTGGCTCCCAGGTGTCTTTTATACAGGTAACGAGCTGAGATTAGGAACACTCTCTTAAAGGGAGTGCTCCTAAATTCGTATGCTCATTGATTCAGCTTAGTTTTACTGTTTTTGCTATGTATAAACTGCTTTTTTGTTGTTGCTACAATTCAGGTGTTATAACACTTTTCCTGGATCCATAGTTCATGAAAACAGAAGGACTATTTGACCTTTCGGGTACACAATGTGCTTCCCATGTTTCCTTTGGGGCAATACATAAAGCATAGCCTGCTATATCTGCTTGTGTCACCAAATGGTCAAACATTCACAAAGAAGCTAAAGCAATTAACACTGAACACTGACCAGCCATTTTGCCATGCCATTGATCTTGTTTACTGTTTCATATCTGCCTTAAAGATAAACACAACTTAGAAACAAGGGAAGACATAAGAAGCAATGCATTTGACCTGTGCACTGAGTCAACACTGAGTCAAGATGAGGAAAAGAGCACAACAGCCATTCTCAAACAGGGTTTTTATACATAAGAAAGTTTAGAAATGAGTCCATTAGTAATTAAGTGATCCAAGGATCCTATCTAGTCTATTTTTAAATGTTCCCAAATTTTCAGCTTCAACCACATCACTGGGGAGTTTGTTCCAGATTCTGACAACTCTCTGTGTGAAGAAGTGTTTCCTGTTCTCTGTCTTGAATGCCTTGAAGCCCAATTTCCATTTCCACATGCTTTTATTGATAAGTTATAGACAACTGAATCAGCGCTTTGAAAGTTGTCTGTACTTAATCCATTTTGGATAAACAATGCTTTTTGCCTAAAGCCTTACACTTGCCAATACAATCTGGCTGATCAACTTCATAATTTCTTAAATTAAAAAAGCAAGGACATGTTGACACAACCATCAATTAGGCCCCTCCCCTGTAAACACATGGCAAAAAGAAAAGCAAAGAGAAAAGCAAGCAGAATTCCTCTAAAAGACTATCGGATGCAAGCCATGGCGAAATCAGAGTGATAGCACAAATGAACAGGGCAAGCACAAGAGAATAATTTTGCCTTGCATTAAAATGACAGTGAATGAGATATACCTTTGACATTAACGCATTATTGATATGTCTGATTTATGTTGGTTTGTAAAAATGTAAAGGGTATCAAAATTTGTTTAAAAATGCATACACTACAAAATGCAAAGTACAATATGCAAGAAAATTAAACAGATGCAAATCTTGTCTGTACCGTGGATAAAAAAAACAATTTCAATACATCATCCATATTAGAATGTGTAGTACATTTTGTTTCACTTCTTGAATTTAGCTGCTTTTGTTTTTTTAATAAAGGGAAAAAAGTATTCCAAAAGTAATCTGAAAGTATTCTGATTACGTTACTGACTTGGAGTAATGTATTGGATTAGGTTACAGATTATTTTCAAAACAAGGTAATCGGTATTCTGTAACAGAATATTTTTTTAAAGTAACCCTCCCAACCCTGGTCACTGCTAAGTCTTGTCTTCTTCACAGAGTCACTTCTAAGTATCTATATCGCTAATTAGCAAGCTTGGTCCCCCTGTGGCCCCCCTAACTATCACTGCGGACAAAACGCCGTCAACATCCTCCCCCGCTAGCACCGTGGACAAAACACTGTCAGCAAATTTTGTCCACATTCTGCCTACAGATAACTTTGAGTGAATTCCTCTTTCAGACAGCGCCTCATGTCCAGGTTTACCGCTCATCTCATTCACCTTCTACAGAGCTGTGATCTGTCACCTCTCAACTACACAGCTCATTCTTTCTGAATCAGCGCTGCTACAAAAGCTTCAGAACACTACACAACACAACATCATCAAAATCCTAAATCCAATGTAATTCTTCCACCTATGAACATTTATATGACATCCCTGGTGGAATACTTTGTAGGGGTCGGAGGGGGAGTAGCCTCAGGCCTGGGACCCCCAGAGATGTATTGTTTCCCACTGGTCTTGTTTTTCTTTCCTCTGCGCCTGCAGACTTTAAATTAAAACATTTTATTGCATATAGCAGGTGGTGATTACTGCATTCCTTCCCCCATGTATTTCCCTTAGTACACAAAAACGTGTGCTCACACATCCCTTCTCCTTCACTTATTATGTACACTAACTACACTAATTAGTACGCATTATATTAATTAATTCTGTCCTTTAGTTTTTAAGCAAAAACTGCAGGATTTTGATTGCTGAAAATCAGGCTTGGAACTAAACCAAATCAAATATTAACCTACTTACATGATTATGAATATGTTTATGTTTATGAACAGTAGTTGAACGTTCCTTTTGACAATAAATACACGAGTACATGCACACGTTGAGTACACATTTGTAGCTTGTAATCTATTGAGAGGTCAAGTTTTGAACTGTTCTAGGCCTCTTGTAGAACTTTACTAGGACCATACAACCTGTCTAATTAATCTCATGCTTTCAGGTTAGTTTCAGACAGTGCTTATAATTAAAGATATTATTGATATTATATGTTTTACAATCCCCCCACCCCCTCGATAAATTGGTATCAGGCCTTGTCTATGCAAATTTCTGTAGGAAACCTTGCTTACGTGTAAACCATTACTATAAGAAATATGTAGTTACTGTATTTTCCCTGGGATGTATTTATAGACAGGAGACTATTTTTAGATCCCCTTATAATTTTAGGTCACGTAAAATGACACATCACTGGTTTTCTGGGTCACTCTGCAGTCAACTAATAATTTAAAACAAGGCATTTCAACAGCAGAGTATTTAATCTTTGAGAAAAATAGTTGTGATTTAATCTATAAATATGATAAATGTAAAAATGATGATCCTGGAAAACAAGGGATATTGACGTCACTATAACATGTTCTTATATACAAACAGACCTATTTTGAAATTATACCTGAAATCCTTTGCAACATCTATGAATAGTTTAGCTCATTGTAAGCCTTAACATCATAATTTCCTTGCTTTTCTTGAATAATTATATCTTAATAGAATGTGAAGAATAAACACTGGCGAATTACAAAATTTCACTTGATATGCATCTAATTTAGAGGATTCATTCCAAGAAACTTAGAGCATGGATGAAGGCATAATTGTGCATTACTGCGATTTCTGTTCCGGAGTGTTTTCGACCGTTACTGTCATCAATCATCAATCAATCTGTATGAAATCATCTGTTGCCTGAAGTTATTGAAATGTTAAAATTCTTAAACAAGAAAATGTAAATCTGATTGGGTAAAAAACCTAGAACATAGAAGCACCTGCCTTCTGAGCTGTATTTTAATTAGGTTTACAACTTAGGGCATACAACCTACTGTAAGTATATCTTTGTTTAATTTTATTTAATAAAGAATTAACAATTGTTTGGATTTGTAAAGTATATAAGTAAAGTAAACATTTTAGATTATTATTTAAAAAAATATAAATGAATAAAAACACACATCGCTTTTACAAATAGCAAATTGTGTTCCAAAGCTCACATTGGAAAAAAAAACAAATCTTAAAGCATCTTGACATGCATTGTACTACTTATCCTTTGTAACTTAGTGAATCCATGGATCAAAAGCAAAAATGCACACATTTGCTTTTTAAATTCACGTCATTAAAATTGTTGGAAATGTTCAAGTGTAATAATCTGTAATAACCACTATATTATAGAAAATGAAGTGAAACAAGTGCAATTCCAATAAATAGGCTATGTAAGACATGTGAAAAGGACACTGCAAACAGTGTAATGACAAATGTTTCTTTTTACATTCTGTTATATATTAGTTGACATAAAGCATAAACATTCCCGTTTCAGCATGGCAATGTCCCTGTGCCAAAAACAAGGTCCATACAGAAATGGTTTGTCGAGATTGGTGTGGAAGAACTTGACTGGCCTGCACAGAGCTCTGACCTCAACCCCATCAAACACCTTCGGGATGATTTGGAAAGCTAACTGCGATCCAGGCCCAATTGACCAACATCAGTGCCTGACCTCACTAATGCTCCTGTGGCTGAATGGAAGCAAATCCCTGCAGCAATGTTCCAAAATCTAGTGAAAAGCCTTCTCAGAAGAGTAGAAGCTGTTATAGCAGCAAATGGGAGACCAACTCTATATTAATGCCCATGATTTTGGAATGAAATGTTCGATAAGCAAGTGTCCACATACTTTTGTCCATATAGCCTTGGGAAATTAACATTTCTCATGAACAGACCAAATGAAACAACAGGGACACAAGTTTGGATGTCTATTCCCAGTTCCAAAAATAGATCCCACCCATGAAACTATTGTAGCACTACTGTACTCTATTATTTATTTTACAAATGATAGAAAATGTGTATATTATTATTATTGCAGTTTATTATTATGATTATTTACATCATGTGTTACAATATTTTCAATTAAAACAAGTTGCTGAAAGCTTGGTGAGCAGCCATTCTTTCTTTCTTTGACAAAAACACTGATTATTATAATGTTTTATAACCACATGCTATTTAGCTTTGGAAATAAGGCTAACTTCCAAGAGTCGTTGTTTAGGTAATTGTTAAGGAAATGTCTTAGTCAATATTATACCAGGCTTATACATAATTTTCATTCTGTTTGTGGACAAAAAGCAACCAGTGTTGATCTGTGCTTGAATTAGAAATTGTTTCTTTAGTGATACTTGTGGTTAAAGAGAAAGTACCATCTTTAGATTCTTAGATGTGAGAATTTGAAGGAAACTGATAGACAGAAACAACACTACATGTTGTGTAGGTCATGTATTGTTGTTTCTGTCTGTCATTAACATAACACAATCCAGAAACAAATAAACAGATATATATATTCTCAAACAAACACACATACAAATATTTAAATATATAGTAACATCCTGGGGGGTTTCTTCCATGGCGAGATTTGAAGCCATCTCCTGCGCCACAGTGCAGTGACCTTATTGCATCACTAAAAGGCCAAGGCCCCTTAGCAAGGCTTCAGTATTGCTACACTACACACACATGCACCCGCAATTGGTCTTTAATGCATTTTATTGTGTTAATCCACATTACATCACCCGTTGATAATTGAAACTTGTTACATCCAGTTTTTTGTTTACAGTTAATGTTTTGGTAACACAACAAAATAACATTCTATGTACTTTCTTTCCTAATATTCTTACCACAAAACAACCCAAATGGGAACGTTCTGGGGATATTTTCTCTTTCCTTTACCAGAACCCCAGATATTGTATAGATCTTGATATATTTAAATAAATGGTACATGAGCATGTATGACAAATTAACTTTCTGTAAATATACAGCTAAATAAATAATGGGACAGAAACACAAGGTTTGTGGTGTAGTTGAAATGATAATCATCACTCACTTTGTTGAATGGACTTGATTCCTCTCAGCATTGTAGCAGCAAGAACAAAGCAGCAGCCTGTCTGGTCAAATTGGACTTCCCCCATGATGCTGAAGGATGCCCCCAAGCAAATGGGCATCATAGCGGTATATTTCAGTATGTGGTGTTGCTTGCCCAGGATCAGTGTGGAGATGGCTAGTGTAAACAGTGGTGTAGTAGTATAGATCATCTGTGCAAAGGAAAGCTGGACATAATTTAGACCCAAGTTGCCAAAGGCGATACTGGCACAAAATGTCAAGCTAAGCATAAACACTTTGAATTTGGCATTTGCTGTGAGATCCCGTTCGCCGCCCTTGTACTGCACCAATCTCAATTTCATCAGTCCGTAGTCGACTACAATAGCTGTTAACATGTGTAGTGCGGAGAGCAGGAGGGGATATCTGAAGTTGTACACGGCGAATATCCATTTGTTCAAGCTGGATATAGTGGTTCCTGTCACAAGCCATACGACGATCGCTGACAAGAGGTGCAGCATTTCCATCGACCGTTTCAGAGCAGGGCTCCCGACACGCTTGGTGACGCCATCGACAGATATCATGTTCGTTTCATCTTCTCTTCTAAGAGGTAAACACATGTTTAAACATTTAGACTGTATCAAGAATTTGAATACATAAACAAAACCATAAAAAATATTATTTTACATATTATAAAATAGTTTATAGGATTAGCTATTGTGTCAATGGCGCTGCGTCTCATCCTGTATAACTAGGTAGACGCCTTGGTTTTGGACTGTTTTGGTCTGTTGCTAAGATGTAAACTTGGATATTTTCCACGCCCTTTCAAACACGTGTTATGTATTATGCAGATGTCTGGATTTCGTAACCAGAAGCCGCTGACATTTGCTATGTATTTTACAGCGCATAGGGAAGTGTAAATACATCACTGGAAATTTCAAGTCTAACACGGGGACTTACGAGATCATTATGGTTATTAATAAAATCTTAAATAGTTCAATACAATCTCAAAAAGTTATTTCGTCTCCTTTTACGCTACTGTACCCTGTGACTTTCTGTACTTTTATTAAACAATGTGATGAAAACATCGATTCTACTGTCTGTTCAACCGGTCGAGTCATCCCCAAACAACCATAGGCCTAACCTCTGTACACTATAGTTGATACATATAATAAAACATACGTCCCAATATGTATAGCTATGGGCACATAAATCCTTACATGTATAGCTCAATCTAGGAAATACAACTGCTTCATTTTAATATAGTCAACAACAACAAAAAACTAAATGATATACTCACGTTTCTTGCGCTGTTCTCTCAAGCTTCTATTTCGGGTTTTCTCTGGATTAAAAAATGGCTTTACACATCCTCATTCGAATAACAGCGAATTACCCAATTGCATTTACTAACACATGCATTCTCCTGGTTAGGTAATTACAGTGCTTACACATGACAATTTATTGTATGCTTACGTTGTCATTTAAAACGTATTTCCCCGATGTTTTGTTTACACGGAATAAAATGACTGCACACATCGCACAGCACGGAGAACTGTTATTATACATTATGAACATATCCGTGCCTAAAGCTTATAGTCCTACTGACAGTTTGCCACACCTAAAACAATACTAACCAGTTTTACATATTCTATTGACAAATACATTACCTCTCTCGGAAAATGTATTAACGTCTTAGACGTTGACTGTCATGCAGTGAATCCCAAGCGCACAGACTTCTTCGTCTTAGGGTAGATCACTAATGCGACAAACGTCACTAACCAAATTTAGAGCATTTCATTCATACATACATACATGCAAACAAGGTGACCTAATGCAGTTTAACGAAGAGCAACCATATGCTTCCTGGGCTAGCGCGAAAAACATATGATAGCTGCATGCGTTGGTCAGATATATACATCCACGATGCTGTGCTGCGGAAACTCTGGGTGTCACTTTTTATGTGACAATTACTCCACTTAAAACACTGTTGATGTTTGTACAGTTAAAGAGCTCACAATCCTTGTGCATGTACTGGAGGATATTGGTGTGTAAGACTTGTTTTATAAAAATATTAAATATGAATTGCCGTTGTTCTTAATAAAAATAATGATATTATAAACTACATTCTCATTTACAATTGCCAAAAAACTCCCTAAGCGTATATTACATTTCAAAACAATTGATCCCATGTGAAATACAGCTGTCAAACAAGTTCCAAATTACTAAAAAGCAAACATCTGCTTTTTAAATAGTTATTCAGTTTGAAAATGTTTTTGTGATCTTAATTAGACCAGGTATATTTAAAATAGGTTTAAAATAGGCTTCGTTTAAACATGACTAACTTTATAAAAGTATTTGTATTGTGGAATATGCCTGAATTATTTTCAAAACATTTCAGTTTAGATAAGTGCCTTTTTGTGCCCATTACACATATAACTGGTTTAACTATAACTGCATTTTTAGTTATAAAATATAAAATAAAATACTGCACTGCATTTGTGCACTCTATTTTCATTCTAACATTACAAAAATAGCTTTTAAGATCCATGCTTTATCATACATAAAAAATACAGGGCTACATCTTTAAAAAATCATAATTTTATTCTGTCATTTCACAAATGCACAAAAACATTCCAGGTCACATATACTTTCCTAATAAAAGCTTAAGCTTTCTGTTGTGGCTATGTTAGGAGATATCAGACTTCATAGGGAAAAAAACATACAAACATTTTTACACTTTGTCCTGATAATTACATCCATAATTTACCAAATGTTAGCTGACAAAAACTGTTGTGTCTTATGATTAAACTTGTGGCCCGATTAAATAAATGTTTACAAGCTGTGAATGCGAAAAGTTGCAGTAGGTAATACAGCTTCTGGTTGTATTAAACCTAAGAGATCAGGACCTGCAAACGGGGAGGAGACACTGCGAGTCAATCATGTGAAACGGATAAAGGGCAAAAATTGAAGTATCTTGGAAAACGAACAAGATGTGGCAAATGTTCTAAATGAGTATTAATAGGTTAACAATCAGTACAGTCAAATCCTAAGAGAGATCAGGATAAATGAGGAGGAGGTACTAAAGGGACTAAATGAATTAAAAACAAACAAATCACATGGGCCAGATGGGATATTTCCAACAGTACTTAAAGAAATTAGGGAGATTATTTATAGGCTGTTAACTCAAATATTCAAAATTACACTTAGAACAGGGGATGTGCCAACTGACTGGAAGACAGCAATACACAATAAACGGGACAAAACTGAGCCAGGAAATTACAGACCAATCATGCCTCGGTTCCACTGGCTTAAGCGTCCGTGCCGTGCCATGCCGTGCTGGACGCGTCCCTCCTCAGACGAGTCCCAGAGCTTTTTTTGCAAAACCAGGCTGTTGTGAAGTCCGTCCCTCTGATGGGAGGAGCAGCGACTGTGGGTTTGGTTTGCCTGACGTGAGAGGACTTTTGTGTCTGTTTTATTATTTGTGCTTTACATGATTGTAAACAGCGTAATAAATACACGTTTCTGTTCAGAGATATTAGGAAGAGCTAAACGTGTAGACAACATTATATTCAGACAAGCATGTTCACATAAGAATACGGTTCCATGTGCAACAATAATAATAAATATCAAATATGTATTGTTATTATTATCGTCATCATTTGTGCGAGTATATATGTATTTTAAACGGTACAGCATGACTCCCTTAATGTATTACTCTTACTACAGATTTGTAACTACCATCAATACTTTTTGCCGTATTATTTATAATTTACTTATCAGACGTCCTTAACCAGGGCAAGTTACATTTGAAACAAAATACACACGTTTCACGATTAATCATCCAGCTACAATATAGCAGGTTATAATAAGTGTGGACGTTTCAGTCATGGCGTTTATGGACGCATTTATTTTACCAGCCCTTAATGTTTTAGAGGGAACCCCACATCTGCTGTATTAATGTATTCATTAATTTAACTTGTAAATGGACACACGTAAACTAAATCTTGTTCGCCTTCACACTGATTGTCTGCGGATTGTCCTGCACACCATTCGCAAAACACAGCCTGAAACACCGGCCAGTTATTCATAAAATATTATTTTATTTACCGCTCCGATTATTATCCTTCAGTTTATTTTAACTAGTCACGGCACTGCACCGGTCCTGTTAAATCCAAGTTTTTAATGCACTCGGATATTAACTGTAAACAGTCATTGTTTCTGTACGTGGATTTCACTCCATGCTGCTAATAAACTTGTAATTTCTTCGTGATCGCACACGGCACTTGAGATTATATCTTCCGATACAATGCATCTGATCTCATCCATGTGTCTGCAAATCAAACACACACCTCCAATTCTGATAGCGAATCATGTCCTCAGTGGGCGGGACGGACGCTTACGGACACGTCTAGCACCAGCAAGTTAACCGTCCACAAAACACCAGACGCTTAGCCAGTGGAAACACCCCGGCATAAATGTTTTGGCTACTCTACCCACCTCTGGTCACATAATTGTTGTTTATCTGTGGTTAACCACTTCCCTGCTAACACACACTGTTGCCACAACATTGTAGCAACGTAATTTACATTGTCACAACTTTGTACAACGTTGTGTTTTAGCTGGGTTTCTAGATTTCTAGCTGGTAGGTACCATTCATGCCCAGCTCCTTCTTGTGTGTCTACATTTATTTGCTATGTTGTATGGTGCAGATGATAATCCTTTCCACCAATATCACGTATCAGGTGTCAGTGGAATTTAATGTCAGGAGTCACTCGGATTTACTAGTATTTCAATATATAGTCAATCAATCCAAAGAACCAGACAGAGGAACTGAGGCAGGCATTACATTTATCTACAGAATGTAGTAAAGGTATAATGTATAATAAAAGGTATAATAATAAAAGATATATATGGAAAATTTAAACATAGTATTACCACAAATATTTGCATTATAACACTAATAACAACCATAAAATCAGCTCTGAGTGAATAAAAAGTAATACAAATTATTGGCATTCCATTTAACCAATGAAATAACAGTAAAGACGGTTCAGCCATTTGCTTGGCTATTAATTTAAGACCCAGAAAAACCACACTGTTATACCTGACACAAAATTTGAGTGATACCTGATATTGAATTAAAATGACATCTGATACCTCACATTAAATTTGAGTGCCACCTTATATTAAATTTGCATGATACACGAGAACTGGACATAAAATAAGCATGATGCTTGATGCCAAATAAGACTGACACACGATGGGTGATATTAAAAGTAGTTACAAGTTTTACAACAGGCATTCCTCATTTTGTTTTAAATTTGCCTTAATTGAAGTTAATCTTGTCTGTAGTTGCCTTAATTGAAGATGGATGGCAGTGTGGAGTAATGGTTAGGACTCTGGAGTGGGGGGCTGTGGGTTCAATCCCCAGGTGGGGGGCACTGCTGTTGTACCCTTGAGCAAGGTACTTTACCTAGATTGCTCCAGTAAATGCCCAGCTGTATAAATGGGTAAAAATAATGTGATATGTTGTAAAACCAGGTGGTACCAGGAGCCAGTTAGGTGTGAATTGGTAGACAAAAGGTACTTATAGCTGCTGTTGAGAAAGATTTCTTGGTGACAAAAAGCTAAGGAGTTGAGCAGGGAACAGCAACCAAGAGACTGAAAAACTAACATTTAGAAATATGTAGCCACTACAGTGTCAGGTTTGCAGGATGATTGCCTTTCTGGATGAACTCATCCAGGAAGATTTTGAAAGACCTGAGGTAAATACAATAAAAGACACAGCAACTCTGCATTAATATTCAAATATATATATATATATATATATTTGAATATTTATGTACGCGCACCTGCAGATTCTTCCTGAGCAACATACGCCGGATCCGTCCCTTCCTCACTGACTACTCAACTCAGCTACTTGTCCAGTCACTGGTCCTCTCCCGCCTGGACTACTGCAACTCCCTCCTGGCCGGCCTGCCTGCATCCACTACCCGCCCACTCCAGCTCATCCAGAACTCTGCGGCTCGTCTGGTATTCTCTCTGCCACGATTCGCACACGCTACTCCACTGCTCCGCTCCCTCCACTGGCTCCCGATAGCGGCATGCATTCAGTTCAAGACTTTGACCCTCACCTACCGCTGTCTTGACCACACTGCACCAAGCTACCTTCAGTCACTCGTCTCTCCATACATCCCCACCAGACCACTCCGCTTCTCCAGTGCCAAAAGGCTAACTCTGCCTCCTCTCCACTCTCCTTCCTCCAGAGCCCACTCCTTCTCATCCCTGGCCCCTAAGTGGTGGAACGACCTGCCCACCGAAGTCAAAACAGCAGAGTCCTTGACCTCATTCCGGCACTTACTCAAGACGCATCTCTTCCGACAGCACTTGTAATATTAGTCCTCTATCCCTACTAGATAGCACTTCAGCTTATTATGCTCCTCGCGTTCTTGATTGTTTTCCTCCTTGCTCCCTTTCCCGTAGCCCTAGTCCTTAACCCTACATCTTGACAGTACTTAGCTTTCACCATCCAGGATGTAGGAAGTCTCTTACTGTACTTGTGTAAATTGTAATTGTAATTTGTAAATTGTATTATTTTGAATTGCTATATTTTAGCTAAGTTGAATTTTTAATGATTGATGCCTTGTACTTCTCTGTATTTTTGCACTTATGTTGTAAGTCGCCCTGGATAAGGGCGTCTGCCAAGAAATAAAAAAAATAATGTATACATTTCTTTGTTCTGAACATGTAAAATATTGTGTTGTATAGATCTCTCTCTCTAAGAAGGTTGAGCCCTTAGAGCAGCAAAGTGTAAAGAACTGCTAGGTTACAGTAGGTCGTAACCGTAGAAAAGGGCGACTACACCCCTTAGGAGAGATAACCCAAGAGCTAGAAATGCCTAACAGGTTCGAACTGCTGGACACCGAGTTGGACAGTGACAGCTCAGAGGGTGATAGGAGGGCAGTTGAGCACCAGAGCACCATGGTGCTGTGACAGACAGTAGTCTGAGTAGTGGTTAGGGCTCTGGACTGGAAGGTTGTGGGTTCAAATCATGGGTGGGGCAGTACTGTTGTACCCCTGAGCAAGGTACTTCACTTAGATTGCTCCAATAAAATGCCCAGCTGGATAAGAGTGTCAGCTAAATGACAAAAATAATAATAATGGAAGGAAGTAGTTATAGTAAGAGACTTGATCCTTAGAGGTGTAGATCATGCAGTGTTTTCTAGTGATAAGGAGACCCACATGGTATCTTGTGTGCCTAAACTAGTAGATGGGAGGAGGCCAAAGCCAGGGGGGATCCACTGATCTGGAGGATTAGTGGCAGGAGTGTGTTACAGACCTTGCATATAGCAAGGCTGTGGATGGGGGATTACATTTTCCCAAACATAGACTGGGAAAGCCCAGTTGGGATTACAGAAATTGAGATGGTAAATTACTGCTTTCTAACTCAATTTGTCAGGGAACCAGAGAGAGAGCATGCATTGATTTGATATATTGAAATTACCAAGATAGAGTCAGAGGGACACTAGTTACAGAACCAATGGCAAACTGTGATCACAACATGGTTAGCTTTGAGGCATACTTTCAAAAAATAAATGTACTTAAATAAATTAGGGAAATTATTTTCCACTATAGGCCACTAACTAAAATATTTCAAATGACACTTAGAGCAGGGGATGTGCCAACTGATTGGAAAACTGCAAATGTAATACATATCCATGAGAAAAGGGACAAAACTGAGCCAGAAAATTACAGACCAATCAGTCTCATCTGTATTACATGTAAAATGTTGGAAAAAATGATTAGACAGAAAATTGAGGAGCATCTTGAAGAAAACCATATTCTTGGCGATAGTCAACATGGGTTTAGACGAGGCAGATCATGTCTTACTAATTTATTAGAGTTTTTGAACATGCAATTGCAGCTGTAGGTCATGTGAAAGCATATTATATGATATTCTTAGATTTTCAGAAAGATTTTGATAAGGTTCCACACCAAAGACTGATCCTCAAATTGGAAGCTGTAGGCATTCAGGGTATGTAAGTAGATGGATTATGGTTCAGGTATAGGAAACAGAGGGTGTCAATAAGAGGAGTTGCTTCTAACTGTAATGACGTTGTTAGTGGGGTTCTCCAGGGATCGGTATTTGGGCCTGTGCTTTTTCTATTCTATATTAATGATCTGGACTGTGGGATAGTTAGCAAACTTGTCAAATTTGTAGATGATACTAAAATAGGTGGCTCAGCAGATATAATCTCGGCAGCACAGGTTATTCAAAGAGATTTAGATAATATTAAGGTGTGGGATGACACCTGGCAGATGAAATTCAATGTGGACAAGTGCAAGGTATTACATGCAGGTAATAAAAATGTCCACTATACCCACCATGGGAGGAATAGAACTGGAAGAAGTAACACATGAGAAAGACCTAGGGGTTTATGTGGACTCCTCATTTTCACCATCCAAACAATGTGGGGAAGCAATAAAAAAGGCAAACAAAATGCTAGTGTATATTGTCAAAATAAGGGACTAAATGAAGGGAATGTCCTACTCGGAGAGACTGAGAGAACTTAACCTTTTCACCCTGGAACAGAGAATCCTACGTGGGGATTTGATTCAAGTCTTCAATATCATGAAGGGCATTGACCACATCAAACCAGAGGAGCTTTTCCAGCTGCAGGGACACACGGATATTGAAAAATAGACTGGATAGGATCCTTGGATCACTTAGTTATTAATGGACAACAAAAGAGCACGATGGGTCGAATGTCCTCCTTTTGTATGTAAACTTTCTTATTTTCTTATTGCAGTTATTGTAAGCATTATTTATTTCCATTGTACAGAAAGAGTGTGTGAACAAACCTATGTAACACCTATTCAAACCTATGCTGGCTTTTTTTTTACATTTTGGCATAACCACAAGAGGCTTTTAGACAACTTCAAAGATTTGAATACATCTCAATGTTAATAGATTTGTTTGATTAAAATAATAACTGTTAAAAAGTAATATATGAGAGCTGGAGATGTAGCACAACAAAAAGTACAGCAAGTATATCAATATTGAAATATAATTAATATTAACTGTAACTTAGGGAGGATGAAGAAAAACACTAACTGGTGTGGTCAGTATCAGCCTAACAGGTAAACTGATACTGGGGTTTATGTACATTGATAGTTTTTGCTATTAAAAAGTTCTAAAAATTAGTATTAAGATTAATTGCATTGTCTTAAAATATATTTTAGAATGTTCTAGACATAGTGTTCTTTAGTAGTTTTGTCTATGGGTTTTCTATTACAATTGATAATGCATACTTCCAAAGCTGATACATATTCAGCAAGTGGTTTTGGCTTTACTTCCATTGACTTGTGCATAGCAAAAGCTAGAATTCTCTTTATATAAACATATGGGTGGGACTTAGTTGAGGGGAGTTTCCTCAAGCTAACTAAAAAAAAACTATTAGTAGAGATTCGACTGTATAGAGTGTTTGTATGAAGAAATTGATAGCAGCAGCAGCAGCAGCAATACCTGGGCTTGTCATTTTAGACTATGGAGTTTGTATTTGCTTATTTAATTATAGAATACAAGGAAGGTCACATCGAGGTCAAATTGTCCACATAATATCATACTACAGCATAAATATTAATTGTAATACTGATAAGTTGTTTCTTGTAATTGTAATATTTACCCGCTTGTCAACTTACATGAAATGTTATTGTCATTTTAGTCATGTATGTATTATTTAATGAGTGATTTCCATTGCACTAATTTATTCAATAATTATATGCAGATTTTTTGTATTGCTTGTAAGAATCAATTGATTCAAATCAATTTTTATTTGTATATCACTCTTCACAGGGTAGCCACAGAGCGCTTTAGAGAGTGATAAACCTAATTAAAGAAACATACAGCACAGTAAAAAAAAAAAAAAATAATAATAATATTAGAACTTTAACAGTTTCAATTAACTAAAAGTAACATTAAATAAACCATTAGGCATGGAGGAGAGAAAAACAAAAACTCCTATGGGACAAAATCTTACACTTTGGGCTTGAATGTGCATATGTCAGTTTCATATGGAATCATACATGTTGATTTATTTTGTGCTTGGACAGTGAATATGAACACAATCATTTCAAGAATGCATTATAAAATTATTATTATTATTACTATTATTATGTAGCCATTTATGTATCCACAAACTGTGCTGAATAATCATCTTCTAACAGCAAAATGTAAGCAGTCCAAACTACCATGTGGTTCTTCTTAGGGTGATGCTGTCTCCATTTTTTATTTTATAGTCACTGATCCCTACAACAAAAGCAAATATACAGTTTAATATAATGTGTATTTAAAAACAAAACTGTATGACTAAACACAATAAACAACCAACCTACTGTTTAACAGAATATATAATGAGTTTATCCAATTGTAATCTTTCAGATGAAGATCATCCATCTTTAGAAAAAGGTTAAATCACACTGGGCAATTCTATAGCTCCCATAATGTTTTTAAAGAAATCCATAGCTGGCCAATTTAAATGCACTGTTTTTCAGTGCAATTCACAAATGTTCTATAAAACTTCAAAATATCAACAATAAGATAACAGAACAAAGAGGTTGCCACAAGTATCTGTAATTTATAAAAACTTTTTTTTACAAAATTACAAAACAATGTGTATATAGTATTTATACCTCCAGTATGTATCCCTTAATCTGTAATACTGAAGTGTGGGTGTTACTGTGGAGCAATTTAACAGTGGTTAATTGAATCTTGACTGTGTATCTTGCATAAATATTAATTTATAATTTCTTACCTTCTATAAGAGGTGAGTCAGGAGACTGGAGCAGCTGCCAGAAGGTTCTATCTGCCTGGCGAGCCCGAAGTCCATTTACCACACTCAGGTAGGGTCCCCACAGACTTGTCTCTGTCTCAAACCTGCAGATGGTACAGGAAGAATCAGGTCCACATGTCAAGAGTAGTTCATGATCAGCATCTCGAAAGTTAAATTCAGGCAAATGCAAAATCCCAGTCACTTCACACAGTCAAACATGTGACAGGCCAATATGTTACAGGATTGATGTTATAAATTCAGAATTTTATATTAATTTTTCATAGATTTTTTGTTCTACTCTTTTGGTAAAAAAATATGTATTATGTAAATAAAACATTTTAATTATTTATTTACACATTCTAAAAAATACATATTGAATAAGAAGTTGAATTAGCCACAAAGGGATGCATTGTCTCTTTCAAAACATCTTTGTAGCCGCTGCCCTTAATCATGAGATTATTAAATGAATGCGATTTAATTAAGATGATGACATGACCACCTTGCCCAAGCATGCAGTCTTAAGCTCACACTACAGGGATTTTAGCCCAATTTTAGCCTGATTTGGCACTCCCAACAAATCAACAATGAACAAGTTAAATTTTCAAATAATTGCACCAGGTCTACGCAAAAAATATTGATACCTACAATTCACTGATCATACATGGATATAGCCTTTCACTATTGCTCACCAGTATACAAGCCATATTGCCCTCGCCTCCCCAGCCATGTTTTTTTTGGTGTCCGCACAGATGAACACAAACAGCAACACCAGTGATCTTGTGAGTGTCCAAGTCCATGTTTATTTACTTTTTCTCTGGATGAATCATGCGTTTTTTGCATGATCTGGGGAGTTTCGAGGCTGTGTCAGAGATCCCGACAAAGGATTTTAAATCAATCATTAAGTGTGTAACCCCCACTTCTTAAATGATTGTGTAGTGTGCACTCCTTCATGACACAAAAGACACATTCAGTGAAAGACCGTCGCTACCCACTGTTCTCAAAATTGTATTGGATTGTAAAAGTCGTGTAGTGTATGCCCAGCTTTAGAAAGCAGGTTGCAGAAAACACAGGGCCCTATTTATACGTAAAAGTAACCTAATAACAGATCTCACACTGTACACTGCAAGCCTTTGTTTTCTGGATGGCAAAAAGAAAACAGATTTAAACTGGAATCACATACTGCATTAAATGTCAATAATTTGCAATAGTACATATTAAAAGGAAAAAAGGTTCTCTTACGAAAACTCCTGGGGCTTCTGTTTGTGTAGTTCCTTCAGCACATCAAGCAGTGATGAGCCCAAGGGCACTATCACTTTGTAGATGTTAGGGCTGGCATCAGTGATCTCCACCACCAGCCGAACAGTTACACTCTCTTGGCTCAGCTCAACAACAGAGGTCCTTGACTCCAGAATCAGGCTATCTATACCAGTAGCAACAATAGCAAAATTAAATCTTATTTTATGTTGTAATGCTTTCATTATTTGTGATGCACATTTTCAACCACTATGTAACTATTGAACTGTGCTGATATTTGACTAGCATTGGCATATCATGGATGGATACAAAATAATGAAAAATTACAAAATGTATTGTGTATACTAGAGTTGTCCTGAAGGTTCAATTACAAGCCAGGTCTTCAAAGATGGTTCTGATCCTTTGAAGGTTCGTCAACATATTCGTATATTTATTTTCTCTTATACAGAACCAGTTTCTTAAAGATTGAATAGTAAATCACATAATTACATGTAACACACATTAAACTAATACTTTAATTTGTTTAAAGAGCAATATTTAAATTACACGTTTATCAATTGGTTGTAATACTGTGCTCTTACATTGTATGTTTATCTTATATACACAAGTATAAGTAGTATCTAACGTGTACTTAAACATGCATTTTTCAATACTTTAAACTCAGAACTTCTTAGACACACAAGTGTTTAATATGGACATTATTAGCAGTACAGGCGTGTGACACCTATCAAATGAAACTAGACAACCTGTACAAATATAATCATGATTAGACAAACTGTTATGTTTTAATAAACTTAGACAGACCAGCATTTTAACACGTCTCTCCTCTTTACACCGTTTCTGTAAAGCAGCACGAAACAGTTCGCAGCAAGCAGCTTGCGACCGCAGTGCTTAATACGGCAGTTTTCAACAGAACCAACACAACAGCATTCCTTACAAACAGAACTACACAACAGCTTGTAGCTGTAACATTTCTCCCCCCTTTTCCCCCTTGTTAAGTATGAAAGGTGGTCTCAAAGTCTCTGAGATATATGGGACGAGACCTGGCCCTGACAGGCCGAGGGGAGGCCTGTGGCAGAACTGGAGCAGGAGCCTGATTGGCCGGAATGGTGAGCTCCTCATTCTGTGCCGCTACAGCAGCAGGGCCTGCCGAGTGGGTGGAACCTCTGGGACTGTGGAACAAGCATCACCCACCACCGTGGCAGTAGGAGCAGGCACTCTGCGAAGGCAGCGGGCATGCCAACGAGAACCATTTGCCAACTGGAAGGTAGCCGGTCCCAGCTGACGGGAGACTTGGAGGGGCGAGGACCAGAAAGAGACGAGTTTATTGCTGCATTGGGGACGGCGAGCCCGCACCCAGTCAGACACCTTTATAGGAGTTGGTTTGGCCTGGTGATGTTTGTCATACCTGTCTTTCATGGTCCGCTGGTGCTTCTCCACTTCGAGTGTAGGGGTGAGATTCCAGAAGCAGACACCCGGAATCCCACAAAGTCAATGACCGAGGCTGCGAAAACGCATTTCTTGTTCAAGGTCAGATTGTGCTGATTTAAGGCCGTGAACACCTTCCGCTGGCGCTCGTTATGCATGTCTGTGTCCGCTCCATGTACCACATTGTCATCCAGGTAGACGACGACGCCAGCACAACCAGCGAGGACGGTAGCCATGATTTTCTGGAAACAATTCGTTGGCAAACTCAGCCCAAAAGGCATCCGAGTGTACCGGAACACCCCAATATGCGTCACGAATGCCGTGAGGTTCCTGGCATCTGGGTGCAGGGGAACCTGCAGGTAGCCCTGTCGAAGATCCAGCTTTGTGAACACTGTGGCGCCATGGAACAGGGAAGTAAGTTCCTCAGTTGTGGGCAGGGGATATTTGTCTGGCACCATGGCTTTGTTTACAGCCCGCAGGTCAACACAAGAGGCGGATGTCACCAGATTTCTTTCTGGCAATCACCATGTTGGACACCCATGGCGAGGCGGCAATGGCCTCAATGATCTCAGACTCTAGGAGGCATTGTAGTTCCGTTGTGACATCATCACGAATGGACAGGGGTATTCTGCGCAGTGGTTGAATAACTGGGGGCACGTCTAGGTTTAGTATCGGCTTGTGGGTGATTGAAGAGAGCCAGCCACTGTTGCCGCTATGGTGAGTCAATGTTGAGAATTGCTATGCCGTTGCTGTTACGCAGTGAGAAACCCAGGCTGACGAAAAGATCCAACCCCAGGATGTTTGACCTGGTCTGGGTAACATGGAACGGGAACAATGGGAGGGACTTGGCGCCATACTGCACCAGGAGTTTTAAGTACGTCAATCTTGGCTTGACCATAACCACACAAGCTGGTCGATGGTGGACCCAGTGGCAGGTGGGAGAAGAATGAACTGTAGGTGTCCAAGTTGATTAATGACACCTTTGCCCCTGTGTCTAGGAGAAGGGGAACACAGCTTTCCCCCAGCTGGACAGTGCACATGGAGAAATTGACTGGGTGTGGCCCCACTGTGTGTATGACTGCCTGAGATGGCTGAGAGCTGCCTGTGCTGGGGCTGAGCAACACCACTTGATTTAACTTCCCACAATGTCTGCATTTCTGACAATTGGCTGGACAATCAGGGGACCTGTTGGTATGGCGAGTTGACCCACAATTTCCACAGCACCGCCTCTACTGTCCAGCCTGAGGTCGGGCTTGCTGGATAAGAGTTTCCTGCTCAGATGGCTCCAACGTGGAAATGACTTGGCTGTACAGGTAGGCTGCCAGCTGTGTTGCTAATATTTGTCTCCGCTATTTTAGCAGCACAGTGTGTAGCTGCCTCGACCTGCAACACTAAAGTGTGAGCTTTAGTCAAAGTCAAATTGTCCTCCTCAAGCAAGAGTCTCTCTCTCACACGTGAAATGTTTGTATTCTTGACAAGCTGGTCTCTAATTAGTTCATCCTGCAGGGCTCTGAAATTGCACGCTTGTGCTAGGCAATGTAAATCAGCCACAAACTGATTAGCGGACTCACTCGATCGCTGGCTCCTTTGTTTAAATTGCAGGGTTCGAGAAAATGTCTTTGCAATGCTCCGATTGCTTCATCGAACATTGGTGCAACATCCAGTGATTGGAATATGCGAAGTTCTTCCCTGCCGAGGCAATGCAAGAGGATAGCCCACTTCCTGTCATCGCCTACAGCATCTATACCTGTGGCTAGGAGGTACATCCAAAACGACAGTATCCACCGGTCTCATGGCACTGTCGGGTCACCGGCGTGCGGTAAAAAAGGCTCGGGAGGAGGCAGAGAGATCGATGGCAATGAAACCACAGGCTGTGCAAGCTCGGGACTCAGACTGGGATTGCGGGTAGACATCCTCGTTCACCAAATGTTATGTTTTAATAAACTTAGACAGACCAGCATTTTAACGTGTCTCTCCTCTCTTTATTTGTACACACACACCTTTTCTGTAAAGCAGCACAAAACAGTTTGCAGCAAGCAGCTTGCGACCGCAGTTGTCACTTAGCAACAGAAACAACACAACAGCGTTCCTTACGAACAGAACTACACAACAGCTCATAGCTGTAACACAAACTATATTACAGTATTACCAAGTTATTTCACAAAAACAAAAATGCATTTTTTGAAATTTTTGTGGCCTTTTTCTATGGGAAATCTTGATATTGATATTGATATTGATATCTTGATGTTATGTTGAAATTTTAATTTGTAGAAGTTGTTGGATGAAAATAGATTAAGAAATTACGGAATAATGTGCATTTGAAAGAACCTAGCCTATGTGGAAAAGTTTAGAGAACATTTGTACCACTAAATATGTGCAAAGGGCCATTTCTGCATTATAAGGGCCACAAGCATGTGGGACCACTCAAATGAAAGCATACAAACTACAGAATTAGTTTCTGCATTGTTGATCATTTAGACACACTATACTGCAAAAATACCACCTTTTTTCCAAGATAAATAATAGCTTAATTATGAATGACATTTTTGGAATTTATGAAGAAAAACAAAATCAATGTAAACTTATTTTATTTACAATTTCCAAAAAGCTAGAAGCGCCGAGCCGATTTGGTTATTAAAATTTGAATTACTCTGCGTTCCTAAATACACTGCGCATACCCGTTCGTGACTTTTCCTAAATATATGTATTAAACATGCCTACAGCGTTTTATCTGCATAAACGCGAAAATAAATAAGTTATAAACACATTTACCTAGAATAGCCAAAATCCGGTTATTTTGACCGGTCATTTAAATACATAATAAATCAAATATAACGCATAATCCTGCCTTCCCTTTACAATACAGTCAGTCTGGCGCTCAAGTGTCGATCTCTACCTGTCTACAGTTTTTCATGTGCTTGAAAAACACACGCATTGTACAGCATTGCAGGTAAGTGTCTTCTTACAACTGTATTCAGATTGAGTGGATACAGTGATTACCCGCAAATAAACATGGATTGGAAACGGAGACTGAAGAGAGCTCGTTTTGGACATGCCGTGTATATGAACATGACTGATTCAGGGGCATCAGTGATACTGGTAATGACAGATCATTCGTGGGTTTGTGCCAGTGCTGTGAAAACATTGTGAGTGAAAAGCCAGGTCCAAATGGCACCGAGTGCTTTTACTCTACTGATCAATACGTGATTGCTACTGCACGTAGTACAGAGTGCAATAGCGCAGGCACATCGCACACAAAATAATAATTCATGGACATTATCAGCGGAGGAGCATTTATTGCAATGCTATATATTAGTGGAGAAAAATAGTTGACCTGGAGAGCGCTGTCAAAATGCAGTGTAAGGTACGAGCTCCTGCAGGGAAAGTGCAGAAACATGTCCTGTGTGGACTGTCCCGAGCTGTCAGGTATGCAGGCTAAATATATAGTAAATCGTTTATTGAAATACAAAACTACAGTGAATAAAAGCCGTGTATGTTGAAAACAAAGTTTACACGATGTTGAAAATGTTTACTTTAGTGTACAGTTATGTTTTGATAAACGCACTAGTTATTTTTGAACTATAAAATACTGCTTTTGAGCATTATTCCAATATTTACATTTACACTTGTTTCATTATCTTATTGTATGCCATTTTTGAGCTTTCTGCTTATTGTAGGCTATATAGTTATTCATGTTTAGACTGCAGTGTGTGCGTTTAGAAAAAAGTGTGTTGTTATTTATAGCAATAATATTAATGTTTTATGATCATATTTCAATTTAAATACTATATTTGTGCTATGTAAATGTTGGATTTGAAGTTCATGAATAAAACTTCTGAGTTTGAATGACCGGCTTTGGCGCTTGTAGCTAGTTCGAAATGTCAGCGCTTCTAGTGTTAAGGTATTAGTCAAAATACAACTTTTAAGACAAACTGGCTGAAAATTGGATACCAGTTGAAAGAGTTATGATCAGTTATTTAAAACTGACTTGGGTTCGAGCATAATTCCCTACTTTGCACAGTCAGGATCTCCTCACAGCAGATCTAGTTTCCAGTGATATATAAAACAATGTTTCTGACTATAACAATGCCAGAGTTATAAATAGATATATCTCTGGGTTGAAAACAATGGGGATAAGTATAATGTGTTAGATGAATAATATAACACACACGACTACTATATACTTTCTATAAATGGACTATATATTTATGCATTTTTTTATTTAACCTGGAAAATATTATTGAAGGTAAAATAAAATATAATATATATGAAATATAATGTATATAATATACAGTTAGTACCATGAATATTTGGACAGTGAAACAATTAACATTTTGGCTGTGTATGCCACCACAATGGATTTGAAAGGAAACAATCATTATGTGCTTGAAGTGTAGACTTTCATCTTTAATTTGAGGGTAGTTACATCCAAATTGGGTGACCAGTGTAGGAATTACACCCATTTGTATAGGTGGTCCCCACAATTTGAGTTCCTCAAAAGTAATTGGACAAACTACCATAAATCATGAATTAAATTATGAGTTACTTGGTTGCACATCCTTTGCAGTCAATGACTGCCTGAAGTCTGGAACCCATAGACATCACGAGATGCTGGGTTTCTTTCCTGGTGATGCTCTGCCAGGCCTGTACTGCAGCTGTCTTCAGTTCCTGCTTGTTCTTTGGGCGTTTTACCTTCAGTTTTGCCTTCAGTAAGTGAAATGCATGCTCAATTGGATTCAGGTCAGGTGACTGACTTGGTCATTGTAGAACATTGGGTTACTTTCCCCGTATGCTTTGAGTCATTGTCCATCTGCACTGTGAAGTGCCATCCAAAGAGTTTTGAAGCATTTGCCTTTTGTCAGCAGTCACATCATCAATAAATTCAAGGGAACCAGTTCCCTTGGCAGCCATACATGCCCATGCCATAACATGTTTCACAAATTAGGTGGTATGCTTCGGATCATGAGCAGTTCCTTCCCTTCTCCATACTCTTCTCTTCCCATCATTCCCAAGTTGATCTTTGTCTTATCTCATGCTGTTCCAGAACTGCACAGGGTTCTTTAGATGTTTTTTGGCAAACTATTCTGGTCTTCCCGTTTCCTGTTTACATCTTGTGGTAAACCCTCTGTATTTACTCTGGTGAAGTCTTCTCTTGATTGTTGACTTTGACACAGATATGCCACATATACCTCCTGGAGGGTGTTCTTGATCTGGCCAACTGTTGTGAAGGGGTTTTTCTTCAACAGGCAAAGAATTCTGTCATCCACCACAGTTGTTTTACATGGTCTTCCGGGTCTTTTGGTGTTCCTGAGCTCACCAGTGCATTCTTTCTTTTAAGAATGTACAAAATAGTTGATTTGGCCACATCTAATGTTTTGCTATCTCTCTGATACCATCTGCTGGTGTCTATGGGTTCAAGACTTCAGGCAGTCATTGACTGCAAAGGATTTGCAACCAAGTATTGAAACTCACAATTTAATTCATGATAATGTTAGTTTGTCCAAATACGTCTGAGCCCCTAAAACGTATCATCTATAAAAATGGGTGTAAATCCTACACTGTTCACCCAATTTGGATGTAAGTACCCTCAAATTAAAGATGACATAAAATGATAACAATTGTGTCACTGTCCAAATTATGGACCTAACTGTATATGAAACTCAATTAACTATAATTATATAATATATATATACACACACACATTATATATATATATACATACATACGTATATATATATATATATATATATATATATATATATACATACATACATACATACATACACACACACACACACACACACACATACACTATATATACACCGATCAGCCATAACATTATGACCACTGACAGGTGAAGTGAATAACACTGATAATCTCGTTATCATGGCACCTGTCAGTGGGTGGCATATATTAGGCAGCAAGTGAACATTTAGTCCTCAAAGTTAATGTGTTTGAAGCAGGAAAAATGTGCACCCGTAAGGATCTGAGCGACTTTGACAAGGGCCAAATTGTGATGGCTAGATGACTGGGTCAGAGCATCTCCAAAACTGCAGCTCTTGTGGGATGTTCCCGGTCTGCAGTGGTCAGTACCTATCAAAAGTGGTCCAAGGAAGGAAAAGCGGTGAACCGGTGACAGGGTCATGGGCGGCCAAGGATCATTGATGCATGTGGGGAGCGAAGGCTGGCCCGTGTGGTCGGATCCAACAGACGAGCTACTGTAGCTCAAATTGCTGAAAAAGTTCATGCTGGTTCTGCTTGAAAGGTGTCAGAACACACAGTGCATTGCAGTTTGTTGCGTATGGGGCTGCGTAGCCGCAGAACAGTCAGGATGCCCATGCCGACCCCTGTCCACTGTTGAAAGCGCCTACAATGGGCACGTGAGCATCAGAACTGGACCATGGAGCAATGGAAGAAGGTGGCCTGGTCTGATGAATCATGAGTTCAAGATGTTGACTTGGGCTCCAAATTCCCCAGATCTCAATCCAATCCAGCATCTGCGGAATGTGCTGGACAAACAAGTCCGATCCATGGAGGCCCCACCTCGCAACTTACAGGATTTAAAGGATCTGCTGCTAACGTCTTGGTGCCAGATAGCACAGCACACCTTCAGAGGTCTAGTGGAGTCCATGCCTCGAAGGGTCAGGGCTGTTTTGGCGGCAAAAGGGGGACCTACACAATATTAGGCAGGTGGTCATAATGTTATGGCTGATCGGTGTATATATTATATTATATTTATATATATATATTATATTTTATATATATATAAAAAGTTACAATTATGTCACCAATAAATTATACAAATTATCAAGACTGAATGATCTAAACTTATTTTGGCATTCTGGATGTGAATACACCTTTACTAATGAGTCGTTAGTTTCCATGTATGTGTATGCAATTGATTTTGCCTGAACGCTTCAGTTTCAGTGGTTTTACAGGTAGGCAGATATGTTAAAATGCAGGCTTAGTTTGACATTAGAATTGGTCTGAAATGGGAACCACATTTAAAAGTCTCACCATCCTCGCCGTTGCACTCCATGCTCCTAACATCCAAGTAGGTTTTGTAGTGCAGGATGGGAAGTAGCTGGGACATGGCCATGGGATTGTGGAAAGTCCCCCGGCCGATCTCAGTCGTCAGTACTTGCATGGCAGAAGAACATAGAGCTCCTTCTGAACCCACAGCCTGCAGAGCCTGACACACAACACAAAAGCATCATTCTCTGCAGAAAACATTCTATGGAGCCGTAATTTTGCACTAGAAAGTCAATTACAGTGCACATACAGTAAGTTATAGCATTCAGATCATTTTAATTTACCCAAGACACTGGGGTTAATTCTTCTCTTTGAAACAAAATCAATTGATCATCATGTCAGTTTTACTTTTCCTACACCATGATTTCCCCTGATCATACCAATCATTTTGGTTTAAGAATGTCTGTTCTACAGGAAAGAGGGTCACACAGTGGACCAAGTTAAGGGCAGGTCCAGATAATGCCTATACAACATTTACTTCCCTGGCTATAACACTACCTAATGTTGCAGAGGTGATTGAAAGAAAGTGCCACTTCTGAAAACATGCACCTGTGCATAGGATTTTAAACGAAACGGTTGTGCCATTCTAGTGGCTAAAGAATATGCAAAAACTAATATTAAAATCAAGCTTTTCCTTTACCTGCACTGCTAATGGTGTGCTAAAGACATTCCCAAACAACCCTGTGTCACTCTGTGAATTCAGGATGTCTTGCTGTGTTGCACTGAGAGCCTTCTCAATCTGACTGCCGTCGTATTGTTCATCCGATTCCTTCAGGCACTGAAAAGCCAGTGCTGCCATGGCCACTGTGTCTGGAAAAAATAACATTATACAGTAACAAATGTTCCGAGTCCCATCTAGCAGTTAGAGACCATTTTGCTGTGGTGAAACAGGTGGCACTAGAAAAGCCCAAAGGCTGTTGCACACTGGATCTGATATGTCATTTGTAGTCTGTCATCCGAAAAATTGTCCGTCAAGGATTTTGCAGATTGCATTTGTTAAAACTGCACCAGGTACACCACATTTCCATTTTTTGTGCTGATATGCATCTCCCAAGCTATGCAACGGTTTCTTTACCTTCTCAACTACAATCAGATTTAAAAAAAAACAACTACACCTTGCACCGCAGAGTGCATGGTCCTGCGTAAACTATTTGAAAGTGCAAATCTTTTTATATAATGTTGGCCACTTTTGCGTTGTTTATGTGTGCTTAAGCAGACTGTAGGAGAATTCTAGCTACATCAATAGATACCATTCCTCCATGATAGCTTGTCATATATTGCCTAAATTGTAGTCTATTTGTTTTGTTGTATAGTTCTGTGTGGTAATACACAGATGATAAGCTTTTCCAGAGGATACAAAGTGCACCAATCCACGTGTCTTTTGTAATGTATGTAAAAATCATTGGAATCGAACTTGTCAAATTTGCAGATGATACTGAAATAGGTGGCTCAGCAGATACAATCTCGGCAACACAGGTTATTCAAAGGGATTTAGATAATATTCAGTTGTGGGCCGACACCTGGCAAATGAAATTCAATGTGGACAAGTGCAAGGTATTACATGCAGGTAACACAAATGTCCACTATAATTACACTATGGGAGGAATAGAACTAGATGAAGTAATGCATGAGAAAGATCTAGGAGTCTATGTGGACTCCTCTCTTTCTCCATCCAAACAATGTGGGGAAACAATAAAAAAGGCAAACAGAATGCTATTGTCAAAAGTGTAGAATTAGAAGTAGAAGTAATGTTAAGACTGTACAATGCGCTAGTTAGAGTTCATCTGGAATACTGTGTACAGTTCTGGGCTCCACACTTCAAGAAGGATATCGCTGCTCTAGAGGCAGTTCAGCAACCAGACATATTCCAGGTTTGAAGGGAATGTCCTACTCAGAGAGACTGAGGGAACTGAACCTTTCCACACTGGAACAGAGGAGACTACATGGGGACTTGATCCAAGTCTTCAAAATCATGAAAGGCATTGACCACCTCAAACCAGAGGAGCTTTTTTAGATCAGCAGGGATACACGCACCCGGGGACACAAATGGAAAGGCATTCAAAATGGAAAACAGGAGACACGTCTTCACACAGAGATTAGTCACAATCTGTAACAAACTCCCCAGCGATGTGGTTGTAGCTGAAAATTTGGGAACATTTAAAAACAGACACCAAACGAGCACAATGGGTTGAATGGCCTCCTCTTGTTTTAAACTTTCTTATGTTCTTACATGGAGCAACATCATTAAAAAAAAAAAAATTATGGCATTTTTTTTTTAACTCTTTCTGCTTTCTGATCTCTATAAGTTAAACTTTTGGAAATTGTATAGAATGTTCTACTTTATAGAAAACGAGGTTGCAAACAATGGCAAATCAGAGAACTGTCGGAAAATTGCAGGCAAAGGATCATTGACCTCTAAGCCTTGTAAGTTGTTCTTACAACATTCACAAAAATTTACCAAAATAATGTCCATCATAAAGAAGTTCAAGACTACTGGAACAATCAAAACAATTCTGTGCTCTGAGATAACTGGTTCATAACCCAAGGGTAATGATTGGAGGTTTCCAAGAGTTTGGCATCATGAGGATACACTGTCACAAAATGAACCAATGCAACATCAGCTGCATGAATCCAATGTTAATAGCAGAGATACAACAAAATAGCCTCTTCTGACAGCACAACACAAAAAGAATTTCCCGACCTGCATTTCAATTTGGGACTTTGTTTTATGGTCCAATAAAAGATGTATAGAGCTTTACTGCCATGCTCATTAGCTTTAGCACTGAAAAAAAATTACCTTATGTTGAGAAGAACATAATTCCCTCTGTGAAATAGGGAGGTGGAAATCCAAAGTGTCGACGAATGAGACAGCACGCCTGTAGAACTGCATGTTTGCAGACCACCATATCTTAGTACTAGTTATCAAACTGACACATAATCACTGCTATACAGGGAAAATTGTATAACAATTCATAAAAAAATTAACAAGCTTATAAGAAAAAAAATATTTCAGACATTTCACAATTTAGGAACATAAAGTTTACAAATGAGAGGAGGCAATTCAACCCATCCAGCTCGTTTGCTGTCCATTAATAACCAAGTGATCCAAGTTCATCAACCCGTTCATAATATCTGGTTCATAAGACCTTATATATTGTTTACTGTATATCTCGTATACAGTGTTGTAAATTGGAATTTGTAAAATGTATTATGCCTTGAACTGCACTGTATTATTGCACTTTATATTGCTCTTGTATTTTGTAAGGGTGTCTGCTAATAAATAAATAATAATAATCTGTCAATTTATATTACCCTGAATACCTACAGCTTCCAATTTTAGGATCAGTCTTTGGTGTGGAACCTTGTCAAAAGGTTTCTGAAAATCACGTGATCTACAGCTGCAGTTGCATGTTCAAAAAACTCAAATTAGTAAGACATGATCTGCCACATCTAAACCCAAGTTGACTATAACAAAGCATATGGTTTTCATTGAGATGCTCTTCTGTTTTCTGTCTAATAATGTTTCCAAAATTTTACAGGTAATGCAGGTGAGATTGATTGGTCTGTAATTTCCTGGCTCAGTTTTGTCCCCTTTTTTGTGGCATGACATTTTCAGTTTTCCAATCAGTTGGTACATCCCCTGTTCTAAGTGTCATTTGGAATATTTTAGTTAGCAGTACTGTTGGAAATATTCCATCTGGTTGTTTTTAATTCTGCTAGTCCCTTTAGTACCTCCTCCTCATTTATCCTGAGTTTGACTGGTCTGATTGTTAACCTGTGGCATGTTATCTGTTTTTTCCTTTGTAAAAACCTCTGTGAAATATTCATTTAGAACATTTGCCACTTCTCGTTTGTTTTCTAAGATACTTCCATTGATACCTTTTAGCTGTTTCACATCCTCCTTGATTGACCTCTTACTGTAATAGTATTGAAAAAAGCTCTCCATTAGTTTTAGCACCAAGAGCTATGTTTCTTCCTATTTCCCTTTTTGCTTTCCTGATCCCTATCTTACGATCTCCTTGCAGTTCTATATATTCTATGTATTTTGTTTTGTCTCTTTTTGTATGCACTATACAACATTACATTTTTTATATTTTTTTGCATACTTCTATTAAACCATTTTGGCAAATGTTTTTTGGTCCTAAGTTTTGATACAAATTTCTCCTGAGGCTCTAGAGTAGCACTTTTCCACCGACAAGGAGCCGGTGCCAGTTCGGAGCCGGTGCCTAATCTGGAACCGTTACACGCTTTTCCACCACAAAAGAACTGGCTCCCGGCCGACACGGAGACGCTTTTTCTGGCACCAAAAACTTGCTGGTCTGGAACCAAAGAACCAGTGATGTCAGGGGGCCGGGGGGCGGGGTACAGAATGCACTACACACATGAAACTCGGCACCTATGTCTATGCCTCTGCATTGAACACAAAACCAGAGAATTAAGTTTGTGGGGTATACGGTTAAGCCGCAATGTTGGATTTAACATGTGTCCGCATGCGAATATGAAAATGGCTACTGCTCCAGTGCCCTGAAACTTTGCATATCTTGCATAGACACTGCTATCTATCACATCTGCAAGAGGCAAGTGACTGCATTCAAAAACATGGCAGCTACAAAAAATTACTGTGCACGAATGCAAAATAAGCGTATTTATTAAAGCATGATAAACTTATGCAAAATTCAAAAACTCACCAAATTCTGTTACAATATGTCACTTATGACAGCAAATATCTTCAGAACTATAGCCTAATGTACTTAAATTGTCAGTGATTAAACTAGTACAAAGATCTGTCAAAGTTGATGAAGCCAAGTTGATAGGACACAAAAACTGGCTGCTGTACACCAACCAGAATGACAGCTTCAAATGTCAGCCACATCATGACATTCCTTATGTAGACCTCTACCTCCATCTTGTGGCCAAACTTGGGAATTGCATTCTGCATTTTGAATAACACAAGAATGAAAACTTCACATATATGCTAGAATTAAGTGAAAAATACAATGGTACCTTACATCACTGAAGCAAGCAATGAGGAAACTGAAATTAAAGTCCACTGAATTAGAATACATACTTCAAATGAAAAAAATGAAAATCACAAATCTATACTACAGTGGATTGAAATTGAAAATTACACATTTAATAACACATGCAATTAAACTACAAATGCCTGCTCAAATCTGAAACCTACTGATACAACATGGAAGCCTTAAAAGTTGTATGTAACTTCTAGTTATTATTATTATTAATATTATTATGTATTTGTTAGCAGACACCCTTATCCAGGGAGACTTTCAAAACATAAGAGCATTGTTGCGGTGTCTGGCAACAGGGACAATGCAACAGTGATTTGGGACCATCATCACAGACTTCATCAATAAGCAGAATTTCCCATCAAACCATTAACATCACCTGAGATTTCCCAACAGTTAATTGATTTGGCCACGACTGCGCCACAAATACCCCCAAAACAACCACATTCATAATCAATAGACTAGCCTATAGTAATTGTTTTTAAAACAAGAATAAAAGTAAAACTAGAAGTTGCATGCAACTTTTAAGGCTTCCATGTTGTATCAGTAGGTTTCAGATTTTAGCAGGCATTTGTAGTTTAAATGCATGTGTTATTAAATGACCAGTGGATCCCCCCCGGCTTTGGCCAGTAGCCCGTCTACTAGTTTAGGGAGATCTGCAACCTGAGCTCCCGGCAGGCAAGATACCATGTGGGTCTCCTTATTACTAGAACACACTGTGTGATCTATGCCTCTATGAATCGAGTCTCCTACTATAACTACCTCCATCTTCCGGGGGGGAGTGGGCACCATGGTGCTCTGGTGCTCAACTGCCCTCCCATCACCCTCTGTGCTGTCACTGTCCAACTCAGTGTCCAGCAGTTGGAACCTGTTGGGCATTTCTAGCTCTTGGGTTGTCTAATGGGTGTGCTCACCCTTTTCTGCAGTTACAACTTACTGCAACCCAGCAGTTGTCTACACTTTACTGCTCTAAGGGCTCAGCCTTCATTTGTTTTGGAGTGCACATCATCTCTCTAATGGGCTGGTTGACCAATTCTTCCAGATCACTAATACAGTGCTAATCAGCAAGCTGAGCTTCAAGATCATGGACTTTGATCTCTAGAACCTCAACATGCTGACAACATTCACAGATGAAATCTTCCCAGTAATTAAGTAATGTTTTTTGAAGTAATATTGCTATTTCACACTAAATGTTCTTATATTTAATATAATATAACCTATAATAGCTTTAGGATAACAACAACTCTTTTTTTGGAATATGGACTTGAGCAACAGCAGTAATGAATGCAAATCGATCATGAAACTGCAATGCATATTTTGCTCTTGTGTACCTACTTGATGAAAAAGTACATTATGCATTTTAAATCTACGATATTCTGCTAAATTACAACCTGATGAAGTACAGTTATAAAATGCTTCTAGTACTATCCGATGGGAAATGGTGATGGGATTATATGAATCAAGACACTTGATTGTTGGACAGTCTGCCAAAACACTCCTAGGAAAAAACACATTAATAATTTATGCATCATACGTTCACACTTCTCACTAGCATTTTTAAAATAAAAGTGAGTATTATACAAGTATTATATAATCCCTCATCAGGCACATGCTTTTAAATATCTGCATTGGGAAACCCCTGGAACCATGACAGTACCCAAGTATACTATGATTATACGACTCAAAAGGAAAAGTTGACCAAGCCCAAAGAGGTCCCCAATTTCTGACACTTTGACAAATATGCAGCAAAAGGAAGGAATTGAAGAAATTGTGTTCCTTTCTATAAAGGGTCTTAAGCAATTCAACAAATAATTCTATATTGTTTTGCACTGCATCTAGTTCTATAAGGGATATTTATATTTGAAGTAGTACACTGAATTAACAATGACCAATGAAAACAATTCTTCAATTCCAAATATTTTCCAAACACAGCAAGGAATAAAAAAGCAATTTCTCTTTCCAGAATTTCCAGAGCTCAAAATCTATGTATTTGTTTATTAGCAGATGCCGTTATCCATGCCAAGGTGCAGTTATTATAATTTATAGTTCTACATACATAATTACAATACAGTAAGCTATAAAGAAGATCAAGTATGATTATTGATAATACTCAATAACTACAATCCTAATAAGATTGAGTCAGTAGAAGACAAATAAATTAAGTGGCAGAACAACAATTTGATCAGGCAATTACATAATTACATTACATAGATATTTGTGCCTAAGTATTATAGATTTAAGGCAGTTTAAGGCAGTGTAGCATTATGATGGGTGTATTTTGATAAGAGCATTTTAACTCTGAGCTGAAGCACTGATCTAAAGAAGACCTCTCCCCCCAAAGTTATCAGATTTCCTTAAAGTGTGGAACTGGTTTACATCAAAGTAACAGTTTTGGGAGGATGGCAACGAGAATAGGCCAAATAGTTTGGAATCCTGCTGTGAGATGTCTGGGGAAGGGGGCCTGTAGGTAATAAAAACTCTTTGAATGGACGAGAGCCGAAATCCCGACACAGAGCTACGAACCTGGGCCAACCGGCATTTCCAAAAGATGGCATGGATTGACATCAGTCATAAATCAAGCCCCCCTCCAATAGGACACTGGGGGCTGAAACCGAAATCCAATATCAAAAACTCAAGAACCAATCATCTATTGATCTGACAGGCGTATAAATGGTAGCGCACGGTCTCTCAAACTCTCTCTCTCTCACACCTGAACCAGTAACTCGCTGCCACAGCTCAACCTGTAGCTCTGTTGCCCGAACCGGAACCAGAAACCAACTAAGTCTTTGCCGGCAACAGAAGAGTTAAACTGGGAGAAGGAGATTGAGCCGTACGAAGAATTCTTTTAAAGGACTTTATTAAATAAAGAACTTTAGAAACTGCGCCTGCCCGCCTGTGCCCACCTGATCAGTGGAGTTTTACAGCTGGACAATTGACTGAATACGAAAGTGTCAGTCATTTTAATAGCTATTTGAGTCTTAAGAAACTTGACCCTTGGAACCGAACAGGGCCCTGCTTTCCTCAAAGACTTTGTCTTCAAGTAACTACGGTGGAAACCCTGCTTACAAAGAAGATTTTGTGCACAACCTTGGAGCCTTCAAACCAGTGGAAAATCTGTTTGAAAAGACTCTACATTCGCGAAACCCCAACTTCCAGGTGCATCGACTGAGTGGAAGTTCTTGTAATAATTTTAGAAATAAAATCTGTCAACGCCGAGAAATATCTTCTCATTCCTGTTTAACTGTTTAGTCTGAAATTGACACAAGTTAATAAACACCAGATTATAGGTGGCCCTGCCTATCCTTAATCATTGAATAATAATCAGTTAAGGGAAATTGTGGTAACAAGTAATGATAGGATCTTTCTCGGCACCTAAACATAAATGAGACTGATATATATATAACGAGAAGTTACCTGACATAAATACTAACCTGCGTAGTTATTTAATGTCTGACTAACAATACTAATGAGAGACTCACCTTCGTCTTACGGTATTGTAGTTAATGTGTTTATAACCTTTTTTGTTTAACGATTTGTGTGTTATCATATGCGATCCCATGGTCTTTGATTTGGTCACAGAAGTGATTTGTCTTTGATTTGTTGATCTAGAGTTGAATTTTAATTAGTTTTTCCCTTTTGTATGATTAGTGTAGTGCTACATTTAGTCTTTGTTTTTGAATAAATTTTATAATTTATATCTTTGGAATTGGTGTCTGTCCAATTATTACAGAAATTGAGTTCTACAAGATTCCAGGATTCGTTATAAGGTGATACTATAAATTCAATTCTTTAATTGAAATGTATAAGTGTACCTTACGCTACAGTAGTAATGTATTACATTTTAACACAAAGTTGTGTATTAGTTCTTGAAGTGCATGAAAATGATTTAGAAATTGGGTTGCATTCTGGTAATGTACATTTTCATAGTTCTGAACAGATCTGCACCGATTCTGACCATTCTGCCAATTCACAATATTTGTGTAGATTCTGTGCAGAATTATGTAGATCTGCGTTTACCGAACATGACCTCAAGTTTCACCTTGGGAAATGAACATCAAATAGCGTGTACATAGCGCAGCAAATCAAAGCACAGTGGGGGAGTAAGGTTGTATCCAATAGTTCAGTAATTTCACAACACCGATTTGCGTGGGGGCGGGCAAATGCGATTGTTTCTTATTTTGGCTTATTCTCTTGGCCACGGGAATGATGGTCCAGAGCCGGTCCGGACTGTCAAACCCCAAAAAGTAATACGGCTCCCTGTACCACCTACGCAGATTTTTAAGAGCAAGGTCTAGCTTGGCTAGTTGAATCTCCTGAATGTCGGATGGAATGCGATTTTGTAAGCTTCGGATGACCGACGACTGTGAGACTTAATTGAGTGATCCGATATGTGTGCCGCGGAAGAAGATGGATATTTGATTAGACGAATGAGTGTCGTGTTATAATGTGTCTGATTTATCATTGAACGGAGTATCCATAGGTGTGACTCCTGGAGTAACAGAGTTGTGTGACAGGGCGAGAGTTCATGGGAATGGGCGAGTAGGTTTGAAATAATTTCCGAGACCGCATTGGCAGTGGCGCACAGCAGGGGGACACCGGTTGGAGGAAGGGTTAGAACGGGTCTGCAGAAAACACGCTGCTGGTTGCGAAGAGGTCCTGTACTACGGGGTTGCCTAGAAGATCACAGGAGACCGGTAGGCAGCAACGCACAGCAGAGGGACACCTGTTGGAGGAAAGGGTTAGATGGGTGTGTAGGAATGCACTGGTGGCTGCTCAGAGGTCCTACAAGGGAAGCGGTAGAGATCGGCATCTCAGAGGAAGGGCAAAAAGGAGAAGGAAATCAGCATGAAAACAAGTCTCATGTTGCGTGGTCACACGGTTCAAGACCACCAGTGCGGACGTTTTGTTGCTCGAGCACCTGCGAGGAGGGGGCTGCGGGGGATGTTAGGGAACCGAGAAAGCCAAATGGTGCTGCCGCCAGGAGAGAGAATGGGCCGCATGGGGCCAACGGCGCAGAGGGTCTTGGCTATGAGGGCCACAGGTGGAAAAAGTGCCGCACACGATGGGGGTCGCACGAGGTCCCATGGCAATAAGTGCCGCTGGCGATGGGAGCCGCACGAGGGCCGTGTGATGTTGGCAGGTGGGGCGGGGGGGTTAGAGCACCAAGTAGGGCTATGAAAAACGGGGCTGTAGGTGAGGGGAAGAGAGGGAGGGCCACATGGGGGCCAATGGCGCAGAGGGTCGTGGCTATCAGGGCCATGGGCAGGGAGGTCCGCGAGGGTCACTGGTGGAAAGGGGCCGCACGTGATGTGGGTGCTGCTGGTGATGTGGGCCACACGAGGGCCATGTATGATGGCGGGAAACGCAAAGTGGGGGGGGAGCACCAAGCAGGGCTGCAGGAGGGTAGGTAGACAGCGGAAGCTAAAATGGATAGAGACAGGAGGGAGCAGGGAGGATAGAGGAAGAGGACGTAGAGTAGACGTGGAGGATGGTGCTGGGCCCGGGGTAGTGGAGGGGGAAGAGGAGGGGAAAGGTGGAGGAGGAGCGAGGGGGGGAAGTCAAGGATGCTAGACAGGAACAAAGAATGCTAAAACATATAAACAGCGGCGGTGGGGGACAGTGGGCAGGAGCCACCGCGGGAGGGAAATGAGTTTTGGACAGCGGGGAAGAACCAGGAAATGAGGATCGTGGTGCCAAAGGATCCGGATGCAGAGATATGCAGAGGATCGGGAGCACGGCAAGGCGAGAAGGCGATGGAGGAACGCAGGTTCCTGGAAGAGACAGGCGACGAATCCATGGTGAAGAATGCATTGACGTAAGCAATCATCCGGATGAAAGGCAGGAGAGCGAAAGAAGTGACGCAGGTGAGCAGAGCGATGGGCTACCGGGTGTGGGCGGTGCGCTTGAATGATGCAAGAGAATGAAGCGCTGGGGGTATTTATGCGCTTTGACTGGAAGTGATTGTGATGACATCGGAGTTGTTCACTACCGAAATTAATTTATAAATTTCACTGATAGAATTGCATTCTCTTTACGTTCACAAGAGTCTCAAATTGACAGGAGGGCATTTTGTAATGCAATAAAGTAATCACACAATATCAAGTTCAGATTAACCATGTATTAGCTGTATAGTAGGGGTGTAACGGTTTGCAAAAGTCATGGTTCAGTACGTACCTCAGATTTTAAGTCACGGTTCGGTATGATTTCGGTACAGTGGAAAAAAAAACATGCAAAACATAACATTTATTTTTATTTATTATGAAGTTATAAACTTGTAAACAGTGGCTAATTGGCCATAATTCCCTGAACAAAGGAAGATGCATAAAGGTACATATCTTTCTTTCTTAAATAAAAACATACTTAGGTCTAGGCATAGGCGCTGACTACATGTGGGCTCAAGGGCTGAAATTTTGATAAGGTACTTAATCATTCACATTTGTGGTTTTAGGAGGCCTAAGTGCGTTCACATATGCAGGCGAAAAGGAGACCTTAAAGGAAATGCATGGCGTGAATTAATCAAATCTTCTCAAACAAACCAGTTACGCATGACATTAGGTCTGCTTACAGGTGTATGCGATGTATTTATAAATATTACAACTTATTAATATTGATATATATATACTCAGCAAAAAATGAAACACCCCTTTTTCAGGACACTGTATTTTAAAGATAATTTTGTAAAATCCAAATAACTTTACAGATCTTTATTGTAAAGGGTTTAAACAATGTTTTCCATGCTTGTTCAATGAACCATAAACAATTAATGAACATGCACCTGTGGAATGGTCGTTAAGACACTAACAGCTTACAGATGGTAGGCAATTAAGGTCAGTTATAAAAACTTAGGACACTAATGCCCCGTTTCCACTGGTGGACGCGTTCAGACGCATCCAGACGCATCCGTGTTTTGTGGAAGGTTAACTTATCTGCTGTCAGACGTGGCCGTAAGCATCCATCACACCCACCAAGGAAATATGTCCGCTTCTGAAAGCGGACATGTGTGCTTGACTTGTAGACAGACAGGGAAGAGATCAGATACATTATGTCAGAAGATATAATCTCAAGTGCTGTGTGGGATCACGAAGATCACATACAGAAACAATGACTGCTTACAGTTAATATCTGAGTGTATTATAAACTTGGATTTCACAGGACCGGTGCAGTGCCTGACTAGTTAAAAATAAACTGAAGGATAATAATCGGATCATAGCAGCTGATTTTATTAATATTTTATGAACAAATGGATGGTGTTTCAGGCTGTGGTTTTGTGAATGCTGTGCAGGGACAATCTGAGACAATCAGTAGGAAGGCAAACACAATTAAGTTAACATGTGCCCATTTACAAGTTAAATTAATGAATAAATACAGCAGATCTGGGTTAAATTATAACCTGCTATATTGTAGCTGGATGTTTAATCGTGAAACTTGTGTATTTTGTTTCAACTGTAACTTAATAAAAATAATATAAATAATAGGGCAAAAAGTGTTGTTTGCAGTTACAAATCTGTAGTAAGAGTAATAAGTTAAGGGAGTCAAGTTGTGCTATTTAATATGCATATCTACTTGCACATATCTTGATGATGTTTACAATAATAAAAAATAATAATAAATAGCAAATATTTATTTTATTATTGTACATGGAAACGTTGTCTTACGTTAATGTAATACTTGTCTGACTATAATGTTGTCTATACGTACGTTTAGCTCTTCTTAATATCTTTTAACAGAAAAGTATTTATTAGGCTGTCTCCAATCACGTAAAGCACAAAGAATAAAATAGACACAAAAGTCATTTCCACACCAGGCTCTATCGCTCGTAGTGTTGTTTTCGGTCTTTGTTTTTAAAACGAAACATTGACGTTTTTTAATCTTTAAAATACAGACAGTGTTAATAAACGGATGTTTAAAAGTAAATGTTTTAAAGTTCGTTCTTTTTACAACTTACTGTAATAAACTACGTTATGAACTCGTCTGTCTGAAAAAATAATATATATATATATATATATATATATATATATATACACTCACCTAAAGGATTATTAGGAACACCTGTTCAATTTCTCATTAATGCAATTATCTAACCAACCAATCACATGGCAGTTGCTTCAATGCATTTAGGGGTGTGGTCCTGGTCAAGACAATCTCCTGAACTCCAAACTGAATGTCTGAATGGGAAAGAAAGGTGATTTAAGCTATTTTGAGCGTGGCATGGTTGTTGGTGCCAGACGGGCCGGTCTGAGTATTTCACAATCTGCTCAGTTACTGGGATTTTCACGCACAACCATTTCTAGGGTTTACAAAGAATGGTGTGAAAAGGGAAAAACATCCAGTATGCGGCAGTCCTGTGGGCGAAAATGCCTTGTTGATGCTAGAGGTCAGAGGAGAATGGGCCGACTGATTCAAGCTGATAGAAGAGCAACTTTGACTGAAATAACCACTCGTTACAACCGAGGTATGCAGCAAAGCATTTGTGAAGCCACAACACGTACAACCTTGAGGCGGATGGGCTACAACAGCAGAAGACCCCACCGGGTACCACTCATCTCCACTACAAATAGGAAAAAGAGGCTACAATTTGCACAAGCTCACCAAAATTGGACAGTTGAAGACTGGAAAAATGTTGCCTGGTCTGATGAGTCTCGATTTCTGTTGAGACATTCAGATGGTAGAGTCAGAATTTGGCGTAAACAGAATGAGAACATGGATCCATCATGCCTTGTTACCACTGTGCAGGCTGGTGGTGGTGGTGTAATGGTGTGGGGGATGTTTTCTTGGCACACTTTAAGCCCCTTAGTGCCAATTGGGCATCGTTTAAATGCCACGGCCTACCTGAGCATTGTTTCTGACCATGTCCATCCCTTTATGACCACCATGTACCCATCCTCTGATGGCTACTTCCAGCAGGATAATGCACCATGTCACAAAGGTCCAATCATTTCAAATTGGTTTCTTGAACATGACAATGAGTTCACTGTACTAAACTGGCCCCCACAGTCACCAGATCTCAACCCAATAGAGCATCTTTGGGATGTGGTGGAACGGGAGCTTCGTGCCCTGGATGTGCATCCCACAAATCTCCATCAACTGCAAGATGCTATCCTATCAATATGGGCCAACATTTCTAAAGAATGCTTTCAGCACCTTGTTGAATCAATGCCACGTAGAATTAAGGCAGTTCTGAAGGCGAAAGGGGGTCAAACACAGTATTAGTATGGTGTTCCTAATAATCCTTTAGGTGAGTGTATATATATATGTAGCGTAAGGTACACTTATAAATTTCAATTTAAGAAGTGAATTTATAGTATCACCTTATCACGAATCCTGGAATCTTGTAGAACTCAATTTCTGTAATAATTGGACGCAGACACCAATTCCAAAGATATAAATTGTCAAATTTATTCAAAAACAAAGACTAAATGTAGCACTACACTAATTATACAAAAGGGAAAAACTAATTAAAAATTCAACTCTAGATCAACAAATCAAAGACAAATCACTTCCGTGACCAAATCAAAGACCATGGGATCGCATATGATAACACACAAATCGTTAAACAAAAAAGGTTATAAACACATTGACTACAATACCGGTTAGTAAGACGAAGGTGAGTCTCTCGTTAGTATTGTTAGTCAGACATTAAATAACTACGCAGGTTAGTATTTATGTCAGGTAACTTCTCGTTATATATATATCAGTCTCATTTACGTTTAAGTGCCGAGAAAGATCCTATCATTACTTGTTACCACAATTTCCCTTAACTGATTATTATTCAATGATTAAGGATAGGCAGGGCCACCAATAATCTAACGTCTATTAACTTGTGTCAATTTCAGACTAAACAGTTAAACAGGAATGAGAAGATATTTCTCGGCGTTGACAGATTTTATTTCTAAAATTATCAACACAACAGTTTAATGCAACACACATTTATATTTAAGAAAACTAAATGATATTACACATTCTAGAGTTATGAATCACAGATTAACATTTCTAATTGATTTCTCAAATGTCATGAATCATGAACTCCAAACTGTTAAACTTATCTGAACTTCGTCGCAGAGAGGCCTCTCTGTCTTCGGGCTCAGATAACGGCACACAGCACGAGGTCCCTGTGGTTTGGAACAAAGGCAGTCCGGTTCGGCTTTGTCCAAGAACTTCCACTCAGTCGATGCACCTGGAAGTTGGGGTTTCGCGAATGTAGAGTCTTTTCCAAACAGATTTTCCACTGGTTTGAAGGCTCCAAGGTTGTGCACAAAATCTTCTTTGTAAGCAGGGTTCCACCGTAGTTACTTGAAGACAAAGTCTTTCAGGAAAGCAGGGCCCTGTTTGTTCCAAGGGTCAAGTTTCTTAAGACAAAATAGCTATTTAAATGACTGAACACTTTCGTATACAGTCGACTTAGTCAATTGTCCAGCTGTAAAACTCCACTGATCAGGTGGGCACAAGCGGGCAGCGCAGTCTGTAAAGTTCTTTATTTAATAAAGTCCTTTAAAAGAATTCTTCGTACGGCTCAATCTCCTTCTCCCAGGTTAACTCTTCTGTTGCCGGCAAAGACTTGGTTGGTTTCTGGTTCCGGTTCTGGCAACAGAGCTACAGGTTGAGCTGTGGCAGCGAGTTTCTGGTTCAGTTGAGAGAGAGAGAGAGAAAGAGAGCCTGTGCGCTGTTCCTTATAGTCTGTCAGATCAATAGATGATTGGTTCTTTAAATTTTGAGATTGGATTTCGGTTTCAGCCCCCAGTGTCCTATTGGAGGGGGGCTTGATTTATGACTGATGTCAATCCATGCCATCTTTTGGAAAAGCCGGTTGGCCCGGGTTCGTAGCTCTATGTCGGGATTTCGGCTCTCGTCCACTTCAAAGAGTTTTTATGACCTACAGGCCCCTTTCTCCAGACATTTCATAGCAGGATTCCAACCTATTTGGCCTCTTCTCGGTGCCATCCTCCCCAAAACTGTCACTTTGATGCAAACCAGTTCCAAGCTGATGAGCTAAGTAAATCTGATAACTTTGGGGGGGGAGAGGTCTTCTTTAGATCAGTGCTTCAGCTCAGAGCCCAAATGCTCTTATCAAAATACACCCAACATAACGCTACATACCCCCTTTCTTGAATGGGACTGAGGTCGACTAGGACGTTATCCCCTTCAAGACAAAATAAGACGTTAAGCATTTATCTCAAAGTTATGTAACAGAATTCAACAGTGGACTTCACCATTCATGACCCCGAGAAATCAAAGAAAACAAACTAATAGTTCATTATTTAAGCAGAATGTATTCCAATCAAATTGACAATCCTATACTAGCACATATACAGGTTACATATTATAACACAAGTACATTAAAACAAAAAACAAAAGAAAACAATTGGTATTAGTATTACTCAGTATACTGAGTATGGTTACTGACGGTAACCAATAGGGGGAAGTTGATTAACAGAGGGAGGTGACAGGGAATTCAAGTGTTATTCAGGCACCTGACCTTCACTATATCTATAATAGTTGGTAGGGACCTGGGTTCAAATGGTTGGCTTACATGGTAAGCCGGTGCCCCCTTTAGGGACATGCACAAAAATGGTCTCATTGGGAAGTTGTACCTTGGTGGCTGTATCATATCTGTCATTCAATTCCACCTGCTTTGGTGATTCAACTTGAGCCCACAACCTGTTCAATAGATCCTGACCAATGATCAACTTCTCTGTTTCAAATTTGGAAATATAAACTGGATGAACCAACTTAATCTTCCCAAAGGTGAACTCTAACAACGCCTTTCGAGTGAGCTGTGCCTTAGTCTCTGTGTAACTTGTAATGTTCACACTACAAGCTTCCACTTTCAGTCGTTGGTCTGAGGTTTCCATAATTTGTTTCAGGTTGCCAAATGTGGTGGCAGACATTAAACAAATTTCAGCCCCAGTGTCCAACAAGGCTTCACACTCCCACACATTCTCAATGGTCACTTCTATGTAAACTTGCTTGGCTCTGCCTCTCTGTGTCAGATCACCCAGTAACATCACCAAAGGTTCAGCTTGCCTGCAGGCAACTTCCCCCACTGGGAGGTCCCAGTGGGCTGATGTGTCAGAGAAACCCCCCAGCTGTTCCTCACATCCAATCAAAAACACGGAGGCGGGGACAGGGGGTGGTTCCAGAGCTAGTCATGCCTCAGGTGGCGAGTCCAGCCCTTTACCCTGGCTACTAACTTCCAGTTTGGGAAGAGGGGGCAAAGGGAGCAGAGCTAAGCGTAGCAGTAGCTCAGAAACTGCAACATTGCTCAGAGACTGAGTTAACCCATCTGGGCTAGGAGCAGATTTCTTTCCTTTATACTTTTTCTTGTACCTTGTTTTACTCTTACTCCACTTAGGATTTTCTTTCTTTTTTTATTGTAAGCCTGGGTGTCTTGGGTTCCATCCTTGGGAGGTTCTTTCCTTCTTTGAATCTCTGTCCCCTCTAACTCCAGTGGAGAACTAGGTCTCTCAGAACACCTTGCCAGTACTTGGGTGCTTGAATCTTTACGATCAGAGGTGCTATTGTACTTGCTTTCCCAAGCTTTCTGTGCCATTTTACGAATTTCAGCTATGTTCATATACGTTGCGTCTGCATGTAATATGATCATTTCCTTAATCGTTGGGAACAAATTAGCAACAAACAACCCTTTAAAGCTCACCTCTTCCTCGGCCCCGTGTCGATCTTGACCCGCAAAATAGGTTTTCCTAAGCTTTTCATAGTAATCACGGGGGGACTCATGCTTACCCTGTTTGATCTGGTGTGCGGCAGTCACTGCTGCCACTGGATCAATGAACCTGGAATAGTCCCTAACTAATGCTCTGCACAAGCGTTGAAAACTATCGCAGACCATGGACCCTTGCCTCTCCATCCAAGAATGGACTTGGCGAGAGGTAGTTTTGCGGATTAGGAGAACCTTTTCCTTCTCCGTAGCCTCAGGATAGAAACGCAAAGCATACTTAATGTCCTTAATATACGCTTCCACATTTCCTTCCTTGTCTGCTGGGTTAAAGTTTTCACAATCTTTAGCCAGTTCTCTCAACTGGCGCATGTTAACCTTTCGGTCAGGACTCTCGGGAGAGGAAGTTCGTTTGTGCGACGAGCTTCTTACCCTGGGTGGAGAAAGACTACAGGGAGGGGTACGATCAGGACGAGGCAACCCGGGGCCTAAATGTGGAGACGGTGTGCGACTCCGTGCATTGGCCGGTTCCGGCTGTTCCTTTTTGCTGTCAGGTGTCAGCTTTGCAGCCCACCGAGAGGCAGCTTGCAGGACCCCTATTTGTTGCTTGAGACGCTCATTTTCAACTTCAGTTGATTTGAGTTCTCCCCTAAGCACCTGATTTACTCTCCTCATTTCTTCACTGTCCCTTTTTAAATGTATGACCTCGCCTTCAAGTATCTCCATTTTTACAGTGCCCAAATCTTTCTCCCTGACTGTTTTGCAAAGACGCATTTCCAAAACATCCCGGTCCTTCAAAACTATCCTTTCATTTTGAACCGCTTTACATCTGTCATTTTGCAGACCTTTTACTTGGATCAGAGTTGTTTCCAATTCAACTTGACATTGTCTTAAATCATTTCCTAATTGCTCTCTCTGTTCAATTAAGTCCTCTTTTTCAGCATTCAACACTGACTTGTTTTCCACAAGTATCTAGCTTTCCTTCAAATTCTAAAACCATTCCATGCCGTTTGGCTCTTTCTTCTTTCGCTTTTGCATACTTTTCTCATAGCTTTTTCAGTTTTTCAAACTTGCTTATGCTCCAGTTCACTAACCTTGAGCTCGCAAGTGCTAAGCTAGCCATAACTTTCACCACCTCTATCGACTCTTTTTCGAGTTGCGTCGTAGTGTCGTTTAACAACTGAGCTCGACGTAACTATACTTCAAAGTCCAAACTGCATAGGCGTCCAAGGAATTCAGGAATCTCTGTTCCTGGTACCTTTACAATCAGTGCTTCACATGGGGACATTTGGGTAATCATTGTTTTGGCTATTCAGTAACAACCCAACAGAACAGTACTAGATTAATCACCTAATGACTCTAATGCCAACGCTTAGGATATCAACAATTTATCACAAGTAACTAAAACAGACTTAACCTTTTGTGACTTTGGAAACCATACACATACCACGTGGGCAATTCTAGAGCGTCCTCTAGAGTACAAACAGTGTATCGTGCCTACAAAAGTTTTTTTGTTTCAAAACTTTGGAATCTGGATTTCTGGACAAAGCTATCCAATAACTATTACAGAAATTAGTTCTTTTCAGTCTAAGATTCCTCACACGGGGCACCAATTATGTAGCGTAAGGTACACTTATAAATTTCAATTTAAGAAGTGAATTTATAGTATCACCTTATCACGAATCCTGGAATCTTGTAGAACTCAATTTCTGTAATAATTGGACGCAGACACCAATTCCAAAGATATAAATTGTCAAATTTATTCAAAAACAAAGACTAAATGTAGCACTACACTAGTTATACAAAAGGGAAAAACTAATTAAAATTCAACTCTAGATCAACAAATCAAAGACAAATCACTTCCGTGACCAAATCAAAGACCATGGGATCGCATATGATAACACACAAATCGTTAAACAAAAAAGGTTATAAACACATTGACTACAATACCGGTTAGTTAGATGAAGGTGAGTCTCTCGTTAGTAATGTTAGTCAGACATTCAATAACTACGCAGGTTAGTATTTATGTCAGGTAACTTCTCGTTATATATATATCAGTCTCATTTACGTTTAAGTGCCGAGAAAGATCCTATCATTACTTGTTACCACAATTTCCCTTAACTGATTATTATTCAATGATTAAGGATAGGCAGGGCCACCAATAATCTAACGTCTATTAACTTGTGTCAATTTCAGACTAAACAGTTAAACAGGAATGAGAAGATATTTCTCGGCGTTGACAGATTTTATTTCTAAAATTATCAACACAACAGTTTAATGCAACACACATTTATATTTAAGAAAACTAAATGATATTACACATTCTAGAGTTATGAATCACAGATTAACATTTCTAATTGATTTCTCAAATGTCATGAATCATGAACTCCAAACTGTTAAACTTATCTGAACTTCGTCGCAGAGAGGCCTCTCTGTCTTCGGGCTCAGATAACGGCACACGGCACGAGGTCCGTGTGGTTTGGAACAAAGGCAGTCCGGTTCGGCTTTGTCCAAGAACTTCCACTCAGTCGATGCACCTGGAAGTTGGGGTTTCGCGAATGTAGAGTCTTTTCCAAACAGATTTTCCACTGGTTTGAAGGTTCCAAGGTTGTGCACAAAATCTTCTTTGTAAGCAGGGTTCCACCGTAGTTACTTGAAGACAAAGTCTTTCAGGAAAGCAGGGCCCTGTTTGTTCCAAGGGTCAAGTTTCTTAAGACTCAATAGCTATTTAAATGACTGAACACTTTCGTATACAATCGACTTAGTCAATTGTCCAGCTGTAAAACTCCACTGATCAGGTGGGCACAAGTGGGCAGCGCAGTCTTTAAAGTTCTTTATTTAATAAAGTCCTTTAAAAGAATTCTTCGTACGGCTCAATCTCCTTCTCCCAGGTTAACTCTTCTGTTGCTGGCAAAGACTTGGTTGGTTTCTGGTTCCGGTTCTGGCAACAGAGCTACAGGTTGAGCTGTGGCAGCGAGTTTCTGGTTCAGGTGAGAGAGAGAGAAAGAGAACCTGTGCGCTGTTCCTTATAGTCTGTCAGATCAATAGATGATTGGTTCTTGAAATTTTGAGATTGGATTTCGGTTTCAGCCCCCAGTGTCCTATTGGAGGGGGGCTTGATTTATGACTGATGTCAATCCATGCCATCTTTTGGAAATGCCGGTTGGCCCGGGTTCGTAGCTCTATGTCGGGATTTCGGCTCTCGTCCACTTCAAAGAGTTTTTATGACCTACAGGCCCCTTTCTCCAGACATTTCATAGCAGGATTCCAACCTATTTGGCCTCTTCTCGGTGCCATCCTCCCCAAAACTGTCACTTTGATGCAAACCAGTTCCGAGCTGATGAGCTAAGGAAAACTGATAACTTTGGGGGGGGAGAGGTCTTCTTTAGATCAGTGCTTCAGCTCAGAGCCCAAATGCTCTTATCAAAATACACCCAACATAACTCTACATATATATATATATATATATATATATATATATATATATATATATATATATATATAAATGTTCCTTGCCCGCTCATTTCAGATAACATATGCATAATGCATGAAGCCTGCTACTATAGTAGTGAATAATAATCTTAAGAATTTGAATAAGATGTCCACTTACATGCATATTTAATTAACCTACTGTGTTAGCCTATATTGTGCGTTATTAAACACACTAATCTGTAAAGAAATCACAGATCATGTGTTCTTATTGAAACTATTACCACAGTATTAATTACAAAATGCCACCAACGCTCGTACCACATTCATACAAATCTGAGGTAAAATAGACGACCTCCGTTGCAGGAAAGAAATGTATCAGCTTTGTAGACGGGTTTCCCTTTGCGTACCTTTCATTTCTAAAAAATACACCATATGTCAAACGGGTGGCCTTTGTCTGAATGGGGTATAAGTCTTTTCTTATTCAAATATATGGAAAAATAACTTGTATAATTAAAATGACCTGAAATTAGAAGCCTCATCAGAAGCAACATTTTTATTTAATTTATGACAGAAATGTTAAAACATCAGTATCGGTATCGGCATCGGCCAATTATGTTATTTGAACATCGGCTATCGGTATCGGCCAATAATTTTCTTATTGGTGCATCCCTATCTGTTTCCAATGTAAAACAAATCAGCGATGACATAAGGTAACATTATCACTTGCCCTGTCGGGCATGTAATCTAACAAAGAAGACTGCCTGACAGAACCTGCAATTCTACTGCAACTACAATTTATGCAAATTTTAATGTTGAGCTGATAAAAAGTTGTACACAAACCAGAGCTACTTAATACATCAAACATATATATATATATATATATATATATATATATATATATATATATGACAGAGGGTAAAAATGTGTATACAAAAAAATAGTTTACAAATCTTAGAACAACAATCCCACTATTCAGAATGTTAGTGTTGTGTAAAAATCTAGTGGACATATCTTGTGGGTCCTGTGCAGCACTCACCAATGCTGAGAATGTCCTTGTGCATGAAGCCACCATTACTCTGTGCCTGTATGAGCTTGTGAACAACGTGGGAACTGATGCGCACTCCACCTACACACAGTGCCAACACTCCCAGTCCATACTGGTAGTAATTGGTCAACGGCCGGCTGCTGGCTGTAAAATACAGAAAGAAAACATGGGGGGCAGTGAGTAAATTGACACAAAAAATATAACATTTCAGGATACTTTAGCAATTATATTTTCCAGTTTTTTCCTTATTTGTAATAACGTAAATGCTTATTAATAAGCTTAAATTTCAGTTAATACATTTTTTACTTTTTTTATTCATTTTTTAAATAAGGTGTGATATTTCAGACACCCTGTATCATGCACATGGCACTGCATAATCATTTGTGGATTTTAACAGGCACCTACAAGTGTATGTTAACCCTTTGAATTGAATACCTTTATTCTTTTATATAATTGTATTTTATTCTTAAACCATAAGCTGCATCTTCATACCTCTTTCCAGAGGCACAGCATAAGGACAGGCAAGGCAGGCAACTGCATGGGGCCCCCAAGACTCAAGGGGCCCCCCAGAACCCCCCCCGCCCCCCGGCTAGCATGAAAGAAACACTGTCAGCAACCCCTCATGCTTGCATGTAAGAAACACCGTCAGAACCCTGCCGCTTGCATGAAAGAAACACAGTCAGCACACTCTTCCCCTAAAATAGCCATGTGCCCCCACTCAGCCACCCCATTGAAAATTATCTGGAAATGTCACTGGTGTGGGAGGCCTCCACATCTAATCCTGCTTAGGACCCCCAAAAGGCTAGGAACGGCCCTGCCTCTTTCTGCATTTCATAGCAAACTTTTTTGCACTCAAGGCTGCATAATGGTAGCTTAGATACATTAAACCAATAATTGGAGTTACTGTCACAAAAGGGTGGACTTAAGATATAGTTAGGTTTCTTTTCATTTTATTTGCTCCCACTCCCACTGCTACTCAGCTAAAAAGCCAATCGAAAGTCTGCTACATTTTGAGAGCTTGCAGATTGTTTGAGTTGGGTAACCAGCCTTACCTGGAAAATCCACCTGTGAAAAGGGTATGGGTAATATTTATATTCCATTAATAAATTCTATCTTACAGTGTAGTTAGAAAGCCTAATGTAGTTTTCTTTGAATTGTAATTGTTTTTATTTGTATAACTGTAAATCAATGTCTAGCTAATTTTAGTTCTTTGAAAATATAATTCATAATTTTTTGTGATTTCGAAACACTTTTTGAGCAGTTGTCCAATAAAAACTATAAAAAAGATAAACAGTATTTTAATCATATTTATATTGGAAGTGAATAGGGATGCACCAATATAATCAGTCAACTATCGTTTTCCCCTGATATTGTCAAAAAACGTACACTATCGGCTTTCGAATATGAATTTAAACAAAGTGTTCTTTGATAAGGATATTTTCAGACATTGGGACTGACAGGCAATATGCTCCTTCTCTGCATGCAGCTGATGTTTGAGGTGCTGAAGAAGGGTCATGCCGTGAACAGAGATACTGTTCAGGTCCTCACAGGAAGCACGCAGGGCTAGGGTATACAGGGCCAGGAGACCTGTAATAGGCTGCAGTTTAGACTGGGACCTGCACAAAATAAAAGAAGAATAAGTATAAACCTGTTGCTCTTCAATATTTCAATTGAATTAACAATTACCATATACTGTTTTTGACAACAATAACAGCACACAAAACATAATTATTATAATAATAAACATTAATAAGTAATAATATAAATAACAGTAGAACAAAACACACAAATAATCATAATAGGATTAAACTTCATATCATTGTGTTGTAGATGTTAAAAAAAGATGCATTAAAGCAATACATGAAGAATAATTATAACTACATTGCCTATAGGAAATCTACACCCCTGTTCATCCTTTGATGCCATATGGAACTGATATGGAACCCTACAACTTCCATGTGAAAAAATATTCTAGAAATCAGTAGAGAATTAATTAAAAATAAAAACTGAAATAGCTTGAAACAGCAATCCTAAAAACATAAGAACATAAGAAAGTTTACAAATGAGAGGAGGCCATACGACCCATCGTTCTCGTTTGGTGTCCATTAATAACTAACTGATCCAAGGATCCTATCCCGTCTATTTTAAAATGTTCCCAAATTTTCAGCTTCAACCACATCACTGGGGAGTTTGTTGCAGATTGTGACAACTCTCTGTGTAAAGAAGTGTCTCCTGTTTTCTGTATTGAATGCCTTGAAGCCCAATTTCCATTTGTGTTCCCGGGTGCGTGTGTCCCTGCTGATCTGGAAAAGCTCCTCTGGTTTGATGTAGTCGATGATTTTGAAGACTTGGATCAAGTCCCCACGTAGTCTCCTCTGTTCCAGGGTGAAAAGGTTCAGTTCCCTCAGTCTCTCCAAGTAGGACATTCCCTTCAGACCTGGAAAAAGTCTGGTTGCTATCTTGTGAACTGCCCTCTAGAGCAGCGATATCCTTCTTGAAGTGTGGAGCCCAGAACTATACACAGTATTCCAGATGAGCTCTAACTAGCGCATTGTACAGTCTTAACATTACTTCCCTTGTTTTAAATTCTACACTTTTGACAATATACCCTAACATTCTGTTTGCCTTTTTTATTGTTTCCCCACATTGTTTGGATGGAGAAAGTGAGGAGTCCACATAGACTCCTAGATCTTTCTCATGTATTACTTCATCTAGTTCTATTCCTCCCATAGTATACTTTAAGTGGACATTTTTGTTACCTGCATGTAATACCTTGCACTTGTCTATGTTGAATTTCATCTGCCAGGTGTCGGCCCATAACTGAATATCCCTTTGAATAGCCTGTGCTGCCGAGATTGTATCTGCCGAGTCACCTATTTTAGTATCATCTGCAAATTTGACAAGTTTGCTAACTATCCCAGAGTCCAGATCATTAATATAGATTAGAAACAGCAAAGGCCCTTGTGAGGGAGAAGCATGGTGAGCTCCCTGCTACTATGTATATTTTCTCCCTCACCTATTTAGAATGCGATTTGCATTTATAATGATTGTTGCACAGGGGGACTTTTAAAAGTTAAAATAAATTATTAAATATGCACTTTAGCGGATGTGTTGTATTGAGGATTTATGAAGGCATGTCCAGAAAATAAGCACTGTACGCACTGATGGTGTATGTATTCAGAGACCTTAATGAAGGGGGAACGATCGGGGGGGTATGTAATAAGATTACCTACCTGATATTTTATCTTCCATCTACAAGTATTCGGCTGGGTAAATAAAAGTATAAATGGTTTGGGGAAATACTTACTGAACTGGGAGGTGACTTCTCTGGAGCAGGTCATTTTAATTGAGGTGGGGGTGCGCGCACGAGTGACGTGACACTAATGTATTCTGTTTAGCGGAGGCGCGCTCACCTCTTACATAGGGGAAACCAATATAAGCTAATAAAAGATTACCTGCCGGGTTCATGGGGTCTGTGTACTTTAAGATATTTATGTGTAATGAATGTTTTAATGTGATTAACATTGTATTTATTATTGGACATGTAAATTGTGGGTATTTAAAGAGACTTTGGTTTTAATTAATGGTTTAGCCAGGAGGAGGTTCTATTGAGGCTAGGCTATATAAGTCCCCAGTAGGAGACCTCAGAAAGAGATAGGTTAGGAGAGATTCTGCCTGCATGTGTTTGCACATTGATACCTTGTTTTGAGTTTGTTCAAATAAACTTTTGTTACTTTTGCTAAAAACAGTGTGCCTGCCTGCTTGACTACAGCAATGAAGATCACCCCCACAGCCCTAGTACTGATCCCTGTGGAACTCCACCAACATCCTCACTCCAGTTAGAAGCAACTCCTCTAATCGACTCTTCCTACATCAACCAGTTCATAATCCATCTACTTACATTACATCTTTGGTGTGGAACCTTATCAAAAGCTTTTTGAAAATCTAAGTACATCATATCATATGCTTTCATGTGATCTACAGCTGCAGGCTGCATGTTCAAAAAACTCAACCCATGTTGACTATCTCCAAGAATATGGTTTTCATTAAGATGCTCCTCCATTTTCTGTCTAATCATTTTTTCAACCTTTTACAGGTGATGCAAGTGAGACTGATTGGTCTGTAATTTCCTGGCTCAGTTTTGTCCCCTTTCTTGTGGACAGGCATGACATTTGCGGTCTTCCAGGCACATCCCCTGTTCCAAGTGTCTTTTGGAATATTTCAGTTAGCGGCCTAAAAATAATGTCCCTCATTTCTTTAAGTACTGTTGGAAATATACCATCTGCCCCAGGTGTTTTGTTTGTTTTTAATTCTGTGAATCCCTTTAGTACCTCCTCCTCATTTATCCTGATCTCTCTTAGGGTTTGACTGGACTGGTTGTTAATCTGTGGCATGTTATCCATTTTTTCTTTTGTAAAAACCTCTGTGAAATACTCATTTAGAACATTGCCACATCTTGTTCGTTTTCCAAGATACTTCAATTTTTGCCCTTTAGATATTCAAACATGGCACAGATCTTTGTGGTACATTGGATTATAACATTGTTTCCCTGTGTTGCACAAACCTGCCTGCATCACTCCACAGTACGCTATTATCCCCACTGTTTGAACACACAGTTTTGTGCAGTTATTGGATGAATGTGCTGTGTTAATATCACAAAAAAACTGGTATATTCAGTCTAATTAAGGTTTTCACGCACTTCAAATTTGATTGCTCTATGTGCATATTTAATGTCAGCCCAGAATACATTTGCATATCATGTTTCCAATTACCGAGTCATTACCATATGTTAATAAGCCATGGCATTAAAGGAACAGGACTCCGTAGGTGGATGAATGAAGGCACACACATTCATGAAATGAGTTTGAATATGAAATATACTAAAATGAATATGAAATATAGTCACTGACAAGGTTAGAAATAATTATTTTTAATTGAAATAATAATTGTGTCCTTCAAGCTTTGCTATCGTCAATGAATCCTCCATTTGCAGCAATTGCAGACCTTTGGCATTCTAGTTGTCAATTTGTTGAGATAATCTGAAGAGATTTCACCCCATGCTTCCCGAAGCACCTCCCACAAGTTGGATTGGCTTGATGGGCACTTCTTACGTACCATACGGTCAAGCTGCTCCCACAACAGCTCAATAGGGTTGAGATCTGGTGACTGTGCTGGCCACTCCATTATAGACAGAATACCAGCTGACTGCTTCTTCCCTAAATAGTTCTTGCATAATTTGGAGTTGTGCTTTGAGTCATTGTCCTGTTGTAGGAGGAAATTGGCTCCAATCAAGCACCCTCTACAGGGTATGGCATAGCGTTGCAAAATGTAGTGATAATGGGCCTCTGTATGCCTATGTAGATATTCCATTACAAATAAGCCATTTCCAGCTACAATGGTCATTTACAACATTAACAATGTCTACACTGTATTTCTGATCAATTTGATGTTATTTTAATGGACACAAATTTTGCTTTTCTTTCAAAAACAAGGACATTTAGTGATCCCAAACTTTTGAATGATAGTGTAACTGTAATAAAAGACTGTTTTACAGATTAATACTTCTGTCACAGGAAATGTAACAGTAATAGACTGCTGACCTAGTGCATTTAATAGTATTTTTACCTCATCTTGAGAAGGTGTGCATTTAAGTATGAATTTAAATTGACAAGGAGGTTAAGTCATGGTGGATTGCACATGTATTGTATTTTTAAGTGTGTGCATTTATCTTGTTTTATTTTTTATTTTGAAATTAGAAGATTGATTCAACAGGCATTTTTTTGTTTTGGTTTTTTAATGCCACCACTTGCTGAAAAAAATGTAAACCAGTAAAACATTTGAAGAAAAGCAAACCTTGAATATAAGTTCACTTGTTTAAATATTTGAAAAACTGTTGTGAGGGGTGACAAAAAAACAAAAAAAACCCACAACAGCTCTCATATTTAAATCCCACATATATCTTGTGGATTTATTGGAATGAAGCTATGGAAATAGTGATTATTATTTGGGTGAGTTTTTAGCGAACAGAGGAATTCACGTCGACTCCACCGCAGGCTGATATTGTGATAAGAGTCAAGATTTGTGTAGGCCTATACACTCCTTTGCCAGTAGAATGACTAAATTTTTTTTGGGTAATTACTGTTTTATTAATGCATATTCACCTTATAATTATATCATTTTTAATGTAAGGTGGTTACTATAAAATATAACTACAGTGGCAGAAATAACTGGTGAATTAAGAGACAAATTCTGCCAATACCACCTAATGTATGCGATACAGTAAAGTTGTGTTTATTTGTGGATGTTAGCAAATAAAATTTGTTATGGTTAAATACCTGACTTATACAGTGTTTTATAAAGCAAACTGAGGAATCATTTCATTTTGTGTTTTAGTGTATACTACAACCAAAACCAACATGGCTTTGAAATACACACATTCGCTGCCTAGCAATTTGAACAACAAACAGCTGAAGAGAGCGCAGACAGATGGGTGATTAACTACAGAACTGCTTGAGGACAAAGCTCGCACTTCTGCTTCCGCCTTGATTTCCCTTTGTCCCTAGTCCTGCCCCGGCCACTTGAACAACCGATATGGTACACACACAAACCAATATACACTCACCTAAAGGATTATTAGGAACACCATACTAATACTGTGTTTGACCCCCTTTCGCCTTCAGAACTGCCTTAATTCTACGTGGCATTGATTCAACAAGGTGCTGAAAGCATTCTTTAGAAATGTTGGCCCATATTGATAGGATAGCATCTTGCAGTTGATGGAGATTTGTGGGATGCACATCCAGGGCACGAAGCTCCCGTTCCTCCAAATCCCAAAGATGCTCTATTGGGTTGAGATCTGGTGACTGTGGGGGGCAGTTTAGTACAGTGAACTCATTGTCATGTTCAAGAAACCAATTTGAAATGATTGGACCTTTGTGACATGGTGCATTATCCTGCTGGAAGTAGCCATCAGAGGATGGGTACATGGTGGTCATAAAGGGATGGACATGGTCAGAAACAATGCTCAGGTAGGCCGTGGCATTTAAACGATGCCCAATTGGCACTAAGGGGCCTAAAGTGTGCCAAGAAAACATCCCCCACACCATTACACCACCACCACCAGCCTGCACAGTGGTAACAAGGCATGATGGATCCATGTTCTCATTCTGTTTACGCCAAATTCTGACTCTACCATCTGAATGTCTCAACAGAAATCGAGACTCATCAGACCAGGCAACATTTTTCCAGTCTTCAACTGTCCAATTTTGGTGAGCTTGTGCAAATTGTAGCCTCTTGTTCCTATTTGTAGTGGAGATGAGTGGTACCCGGTGGGGTCTTCTGCTGTTGTAGCCCATCCGCCTCAAGGTTGTACGTGTTGCGGCTTCACAAATGCTTTGCTGCATACCTCGGTTGTAACGAGTGGTTATTTCAGTCAAAGTTGCTCTTCTATCAGCTTGAATCAGTCGGCCCATTCTCCTCTGACCTCTAGCATCAACAAGGCATTTTCGCCCACAGGACTGCCGCATACTGGATGTTTTTCCCTTTTCACACCATTCTTTGTAAACCCTAGAAATGGTTGTGCGTGAAAATCCCAGTAACTGAGCAGATTGTGAAATACTCAGACCGGCCCGTCTGGCACCAACAACCATGCCACGCTCAAAATTGCTTAAATCACCTTTCTTTCCCATTCAGACATTCAGTTTGGAGTTCAGGAGATTGTCTTGACCAGGACCACACCCCTAAATGCATTGAAGCAACTGCCATGTGATTGGTTGGTTAGATAATTGCATTAATGAGAAATTGAACAGGTGTTCCTAATAATCCTTTAGGTGAGTGTAGTGTGCACGCAAACCGATCTAGTACACACACAAACCAATATAGTACGTACACAAACCAATACAGTACGCACACATGTGAATGCGAAGTTGTGAACCAATATGCACACAATCCAATGTATTATGTCCTGTTTGGCCCTCCATAGTTTATTAGTTTGTGCAAAACAGGTGTGTAGCACCTAGTGCTGTGTAGCCACCATATCCTTTTGATTTCCATCAGTAAGCTTCTTTTTATCTTTTGAAAATATATTACTTACACTGTACAAAGGGGTGATATTTATTTTACTTAAGTGTTATTAAATTCAGTGCATATTTTAATGTCCTATTATTAGATTTCTTACATTTATTTTGGCTGAAATTGATTAATGATCCATTCTAACTGTATCAATGAGTTCATTTTCCTTCCATTGTCTTACTAGGAGTTAACGTTCCCTGTACCGTGTTATTGAAATGCAATTCTAATGAAGAGAAGCTGTATAAAAGCCTTATTAATCGCCCTATAATTGTTAATTTGTCATATATATATATACACAATTTTAAAAAGAATCAAATAAAAAAAATCAAATGAACTGCAGCCCACTTCAGTATTCGAACCTGCTACGCCTGGTTCATAGCACTGTTGCTTAACTATTGTACCAACGGAGATTACCATTAGACCGAGAAACCTGTTTTAAGTAGCCTACAGCCGCTACACATAAATGTCTTAATTAGTTGTATATGACTGCACTATTGAAATTAGGCACAAATACATTTTGAAATAAAAAGAAATTAGAACAAATGTGTGTGTGTTTGAATGTATACATGTATGGTGTATGGCTCTATGATAAGTGAATGCACTCATGTGGAGAACGAGGGAGCGAATTGCATGTGTGTGTGCTCGGTCACCCTGCAGTATCTTCGCCTGTGTCGGGGTTGCTTTCGCCAGGTGTACAGTGCAACATTACTGTCCAAATAATAATCATTATTAGGGGGCCAAGCAACGAAGTTGCTGGAAGCCTATTGTTTCTGTTAGGATTTTTATTATTATTAGGCTTCCATGCACAAAGTTATTTATTTATTTTATTTTTTTCCTTCCGCCAAAATTCTAATGCCCCTAAAACGCTCATACATGAATGAAAACTCACGAAACTCACAAGTGTTGTAGACACATCTTATACCTACAAATGCAGTGAAAACTACACGTGTCGGTCACATGGTGCTGCCGCCATGTTGCGATGAGTGTCGAAATTGTGAAATGCTACAAAAATCTTCTCCAAAACCAACGGACACATGCATATGCCACTTGATACACATGCATACCTTATGCCCTACTATTACGCTTGTTCATCAGAAGTTGCTCGGTCTCACAATTTGTCCGCAAGGCTGTGTTTCCTGATTCAAGCTTTGGAGCCTTCTACTCCATGCCACTTATACCCACTGTGCCACAAATTGGTATGCATGACACTAGTACAGAGTACTAACAAGGTTGTTAAAGGTGAGTTGCCCCAGTGAAAAACATGGGTGCTGTGGGCCAATGAAAAAAAACGTACACGTCGCTTCAGACAAGCAACACATTTCCTGGACACTGGAATGCAGTACACACATGAAACTCTGCACATGTGTGTATGCCTCTGGCTTGAAGAGAAAACCAGAGAATGAAGTTTGTGGGGTACACGGTTTAGCCGTAATGTTGGATTTAACATGAATCTGCGTGCGAATATGAAAATGGCTACTACTCCAGAATGATAAATCCCAGTGCCCTGAAACTGTGCATGTATTACATAGATACTGCAATCTATGAAATGTGCAAAAGGCAAGTAACTGTGTGCAAAAACATGGCAGCCACAAGCAAATGACTGAGCATGTATGCAAAATACGCATATTTATAAAAGCATGAACTTTGACCCCAGAAAAAACTCATGAGCCATATTCAAAAACTCACCAAACTTGGTACACAAATCAATTACAATGTTATGCTTGATTGTAGTGAGTTTTGTCACCAAAGGTGACACGGCACGCTGGTACCGATACTGAAGGCCATGTCACATGCAGCATTGAATATCTACAGCATAGTTAAGCCTACGGTGCTTAAATTTTCAGTGATTAACACTAGTACAAACATCTGTCAAAGTTGAAAAAGCCAAGTTGATTGGACAAAAAACATGACTGCTATACACCAATGAAAATGACAGCCTCAACCATATACTGACATTCGTTATGTAGACCTCTACCTCCATCATGAGGACAAACTTGGAAATTGCATTCTGTATATTCAATGCAGAAAACTTGAAACTTTCAAATGTCCATAAAATGGTTATACATGCATGAAAACTCACAAAACTCACAAGTGTTGTAGAAACCACTTATACCTACAAATGCAGTGAAAACTTCACATGCTGGTGTCAAGGTGTTGCTAAATATTGTGATAGGAATCTAAATTGTGAAATGCAACAAAAATCTTCTTCTCCAAAACCTAATGGCACATGCATATGCCACTTCACACACATGCATACCTTAAGCCCCACTATTACGCTTGTTCATCAGAAGTTCCCCGGGCGCACGCTATGTCCGCCAGGCTGATTCAAGCTTTGGTGCATTCTACTCCAAGAGACTTATACCCACTGTGCTACAAATTGGTATCCATGACAGTACTACAGAGTACTACCAAGGTTGATAAAGGTGAGTAGCCCCAGTAAAAAACATGGGTGCTGTGGGTCAATGAAAAAAAACGTACGCGCCACTTCATACAAGTTACACATTTCATGGACACTGGAATGCAGTACACACATGAAACTCTGCACATGTGTGTATGCCTCTGCCTTGAAGAGAAAACCAAAGAATGAAGTTTGTGGGGTACACGGTTTAGCCGTAATGTTGGATTTAACATGAATCCGCGTGCGAATATGAAAATGGCTACTACTCCGGAACGGTAAAGCCCAGTGCCTTGAAACTGTGCATGTATTACATAGACACTGCTATTTATCATGTCTGCAAGAGACAAGTGACTGTGTGCAACAACATTGCAGCCACAAGAAAATGACTGTGCACATATGCAAAATACGCATATTTATAATAGCATGAAATTGATCCCAGAAAAACCTATCAGCAAAATTCAAAAACTCACCAAATTGTTACATTAGTCACTTATGACAGCAAATATCTTCAGAACTATAGCCTAATGTACTTAAACTGACAGTTATTAAACTAGTATAATGATCTGTCAAAGTTGATGAAGCCAAGTTGATAGGAAACAAAACCTGGCTGCTGTACACAAACCAAAATGACTGCTTCACATATCAGGCACATCATGACATTCCATTCCATCTGGCCAAACTTGAGAATTGCATTCAGCATTTTAAATGACACAATAATGAAAACTTCACATATATGCTAGAATTAAGTAGAAATGCAATGGAACCTTACAGAATTGATGCATGCAAGCAAGAAATTAATATTATAGTCCAGTGACACAGAAATGTGCACTACAAATGACAAAAGATTGAAAACCTCCAATGTTTAATACATTTCATTGAAATTGACAATTACACATTTAATAACACATGCATTTAAACTACAAATGCCTGCTCAAATCTGAAACCTACTGATACAACATGGAAGCCTTAAAAGTTGCATGCAACTTCTAGTTATTATTTTTGCGCCGTTTTTTTTAAAAAGCCTATAAAAACCAAACCGCTTGACGAAAACTCATGAAACTTCATACAGTGATAGATGGCTATGTAGTGCTATGCCATATGCAATATGGAGGCCATATGTCACATGGTCTGGTGGCCATAGTGGCTTAAGTGACACATTTTGGAACATCTACAAAAATCTTCTTGGGGAAACTTGGTGTGTGAAGTTATCTTATGGCCTATATTCAGATTTGTTCAGGACAAGTCGATAAGTCACATGGTTTGGCAGCCATATTGGATTGGCCAAGAATCTTCAAAGATCTTCTTCTCAGAAACGGTTGGTCCAATTGATACGAAATTTTCTACAAGTGACCTTGGCTAGCTCCTCTATCAGATTTGTTCAAGGCAAGTTGATTGAGAAAACAAGATGGCCGCCACAAGCCAATCAATTTTCAGAGATGGTCAAGTTGCAAATAAATGCATATGGTGCAGTATGGAACTATGTTAGAATGTATTGGACAGATTGTTACTTGACAGGGTTCATCCCATAAGCAATGTGGTGGTCACTGGTCATTATTATTATTATTATTATTATTATACTTATATTTTCTTCTCTTCCACCAGAATATGTTCAAATGCCTATAATTTTTGAACCGATCTCTAAAAAGTCACCAAACTTGGTATGGATGTAGGAGTCTATGGCATGGTCACTCGACCACAAAATGGCGCCATCACGTAACACGGTTTGGCAGCCATCTTGATTGTAGTCCAAACAAAAAATTCAGTTTTCAAACATCATTTACTCAGGAACGGTAAAGAGTTGAGATATGATACTTATAGTACATACTGCGATTATGTTAATACTTGATTTGGCTATTTCCAAAAAATTATAAGTATGGCAACCATCTTGGATTATGCTGAAAACATGTGCTTTGGCATACAGTATCTTTGGACTGTGTTCTATACATAATCTTAAAGAAAAGTTCCTACATAAAAAAAACATGGCATGAACAAAAGATTTTGACTTACTGTAAATTTTGTTCAATTTTAAGCCTGCAATGACACACTGTCACCACTGGTAGCAGCATATACCACATAGAGCACTGAGAAAAAGAAACGAAGCGCCATCTTGGGCATGTACATCGTAACAACAAAGCAGTATCAGTCACTTGCAACAGTATTAGAGTGGAAACTATTGTTTTAAACAGAGACACTTCTGCATGCAAATAGAAATAGTGTAAACTGAGATTTGTTTGTAGTGAGACCGTGAAGGAAAGCGAGTGAGAAACCGAAAGTGAAAGTAAAACATATTCTTAAATGTGATTCTCAACACACTGTAATGCAAGGTATTAAAGTAAATACATGAAATTGAACAGTGGTACAACAGCAATGACGTTGCTGAATCTGTAGTAGTGGGTTATTGCTTTCAAATTATTTCAAGTCATTTCAAACTGAGATCACAACGAGTGCATTACTTCCTGTTTATATAATGTTACCGATGCAACACGGGGGGCACGAATTTGCCTTCTCTCTCAGTGAAATTGTAACTAATGGTGACATGTTATATACTCAACTGTGCACAATTTCTGGCTCTACACTGTAGAATTGAAAGGGTGAACATTTACTGTGTGAACTACACCCAAAAAAACTGACCTACTCAATGAGGCACTTAATATTAATAATTGGAGATATTTCCCCTTTTATGAAAAACATTGCTTTTACAAGCTGGAATTATATATAACGTGTACATTGGTAATCAATGTGACAACCAAATGAAACAGAAAGTAAGCAACTAAATGAGGTTTAGATGGTAACTGTGAATTGAAAAGCTGCAGCAGTTCTAAGCTATATACGTTTTTATATTGATGTACACAAAAGAGACTTGTAGAATAAAGTGTTTACTAATTTATTATGATACCAGAGCTATTTATATTATAACTCATTTAATTAAAAATGATACATTGAAATCAAATCAGGGTAGTTGATTTTTTGAGATTAATACTGGCTTGTACTTTAACATATTTGACCACAAGAGGAGGAACTTGACCGTGAAAAACGATTTTGTCAAAATGTGCCTTAATCTCCTTTATATGATTAGGAGTCTGAAACCATACATTTCTTGACTGGAATCACCTGGAAGCCTCATTATTATAATTTCTCTACTTTTATTTTCAAGAGCTTATACAAACAATACACTTGATACAGTGATACACAGCTGTGTAGAGTGATGCCATATGCAATATGGAATCCATATGTCAGATGGGCTGGTGGCCAGTTTGGTTTAAGTGACTCATTTTGGACAATTTTCAAACGTCTTCTTCTCTGAAACCACAGGTACGATTGACGTGGAATTTTTTATACATGCCCTTGGCTAGATCCCTCATCAGATTTGTTAAAGGCAATATGATTGATGAAACGAGATGGTTGCCATGAGCCAATCAAATTTGAGGAATGTTTAAATTGCATAAGGTGTCTAAATGAATAAATGGTACTGTGTAGATGTGTACTTGGCCCCCAGCATTGCTGCTTGCAGCTATATTTATTATTATTATTATTATTATTATTATTATTATTATTATTATTATTGCTGTTATTTCCCAGCAGACGCCCTTACCCAGGGTGACTTACAAAACATAACAGCATTATAAAAGTGCAATACAGACCAAAACTTTTAAATTAGTTAAAAATTACATAAGTGCAGTTCAAGTCCAGTGAATAACCAGAAATGGTACAAAGCTAAGTGGTAAACTGCCAGAGCTTAAAAAAAAAAGTTTAGGTTACCAAAAACTGAAAAATAACATACATTTCACAGTTATATACTGTGTTACTACACCCTGTTAAGCATTATTTGGCAGTGTTACGTGGAGCTCCTATGCATAGAACTTACACTGTATTCCTACAATGCGCACATAATTTGAAAGCTTGCTCTCTTGGCTACCAAGTGCATTTCATTCTCAAACACATTGGATTTACAGTTTCGGTGTCGCCCGCCGTCATTCAGAGTCCGGGGGGTAAATGCACAGTCTGTTCCAGGGGATCTCATTCAGACGGTCACAGATCAGTTTCAATTTCTTTGAAACTAGGCTTGTTTTGTTCAGGACAACCTAACGATTAATTATTTGATGTTCTATGCAACACAGAGAAGTTCAGATCCAATTATGTAAAATCGTTGTATATTAGTACACTGTAACAGAGTTTTCCATCTTGACATTTGGAGCTCTCTATGGGTGTGTGTTGCTTCTACCAAAACGTGGAGACTGTTCAGTAGACTGGTTAGAGAATATGTCATAATTGTCATTATTTTCAGAGATTTTGTATTCCTACTCAGACCAAGTATCCCCCCACCCCACCCCACCATTTCAGAATGCGGAGGGGGAGGGGGTATAAAAACAAATTTTTCACATCAGAGAATGCTTCACATCGTTAGAAAGCTGAAAGTCTCAGCTTTCATGGTATATCAAACACTTGGCAAACAACACAACAGTGAAGAGTACACGTGGGATTAAAGAGAAGCACATGGATTTGGTGCCGTTATAAGGGTACCAGAGGGGTTCATCAGCCTACGGGGTTAAATTTTGTTAAAACAAATTCCATGATTTATTTTTTAGCTTCAATTGTTTATATGTTCTATGCTTTAATTTCAGAGTACATAGAGATATTAAACTGTGGAAAACAAAAGCAATTGTTAAAAAGAACACACATCAAATCTCAGCTAGAGTTTTCCAAAAGGCATATGGGAGACTTTGAGACCAAGTGGCGGAAGATTCTATGGTCTGACGAGACCAAAATCGAGCTTTTGGGTCTCAAAGTTAAGCAATACTTTTGGCGCCAGCCTAACACCGAACATCATTCTGAGAACATCATCCCTACCATGAAACATGGTGGTGCAAGCATCATCCTATAGGGATGTAACTTGTAAAGATAGACGTCAAAATAGATGCAGCAAAGTAGAAAAATACTGGAAGAAAACCAGCTGAAGTCTGCAAGCGACCTGGAACATGGAGAAGATTCTGTCTGTGTCCAGATGTGCAAAGGTGGTAGAGACATAGACTCATGGCTGTAATTGCTGCCAAAGGTCCCTCTACCAAATATTGACTGAAGGGGATGATTACTTACGTATCCAATTATTATTGGTTTTGTATTTGTAATTGTAATTAATGTAAAACAATTTGCCTATTATATTTTTCACTTTGACATTATAGACATTATGATTAAATCCATTCTGATTTCATGTTGTAACGCAATTAAATGTGGAAAAGTCCAAGGGGGGTGGATACTTTTGAGAGCCACTGTATAAAGAATCTAGGATCCAAGTAATTGTAGAGGAATGTAATGTAATGTCTTTTAGTTTACAAGCTAATCAATTTACAAGCTGCCATCTATTTTACTTATTTTAGTCAGTTTTATCAAATTATTATAATGCAAATCAAAGGAGGTGTAGAAGAACAAAAATAACTACTTGAAAAGAGATCTCATCTCAGATGTAAATAGGGGTTACAATGTAATACAAATATACTTTGGCATACCTTCTCAGTTCAAAAAGAAAAAGGGAATAAACAAGTCACTTTCAATATTGTAAAAGTGTAGTGGGGACAGGCTGTTACCTATCGATGATGCCATCAAGCTCTTTCTTTAGCTTGAGCAAGTAGTCTTTCTCCGAGGCTAGGCTATGATGTTGAGAGAGTCGTAGACCAAGATGCAGGCTGGGATTGGGTCCCTCTGATGCCTCCTTTACAGAGCGTAGCAGCTTCTTGTTCAGGGACAGAATTTGCTCTTCATTTCCACTGGAAATCTCTGTGCAAACAAAGTCAAAGTCTCAGGTTGAAATTAAATCAGGAATTGTCCCATACATTACTGTGCTGGATGTTTCAAGGCTGACAGTGTTCAGAAGCAGGCTGACTTTTAAGTCCTTAAAAGCTTTTTTTTTTTTTAATTATTTTTCCAGGGAAGTAAACTAAGAACAAAATCTTACAATAAGCCTGGCAGGAGGCAAAAAGTGTCTCGTGTAGGGAATGGGTATTGGGATTAAATAATAGACCTAGCAGCAGACATTAAAACAATATAGCAGGACACAAACATTATAGAGACAACAATAGCCCAGTCAAACTACAGTAAACCAGCACTTGCGATTTCTTCAATTGATGTGTCAGTAAATATGTTAGTGATTGTGTCTTTAAAAATGACAATGGTAACTAAAATAGATTATTTTATAAATTTTGGTAGTTGATTCAACTCGGTAGGTGTGACGAACTGAACGGAAGAGCGACCCAAAAATGTGTTTGCTTTAAGGAATTTTAACTGGATATGACTAGCAGAGCAGGTGTTATAAATGGAGGAAGAAGGGTGCAAAAGACATCGCAGATAGGGGGGAGTAAGACCCAAGAGGGCTTTGTAAATAATCTTAAACCCATGGATTTTGCGTTGACAATATAGTGATTGCCAATTTATGGAGGTGTACAGACTACTGAAGGTGGTCCTTGGCAAAGATTGCCACTACACCACCTTTAGAAGATCTATCCTGCCTAAAAATATTACAGACAGAAATATTAACATCAGCATTCAAAAGCATCCTCATAGGCTTCTTGTGACAGTGGTGGTAAATCCAAAAATAAATTATTTTTCACACATGGATTTAATACTATTTTGAAGTTACAGTAGAGTGGTAACCACTTTCTCTCAAAATGGATGTCCTGATGCAGTCATCAAGGACTACAGATTCTCATTAAAAGTATATTTTTAGTAATTACATGGTAACATAGAAACCAGTGGAATTGTATTATTTGAGGAGAGGATTTTGACATCCCTCTTTGAAATCTTGATCAGCTCACTGACCTTGTGTTATTCATCCTACATTTAAATGTTGGTGTGGTTTGTAAGTAGGTTCCTGTGTAACATCTATTTCAATTGTTATCCTCCAGGTGTCACTGTAGCAACTCCAGGTTAAATTATCTTACTAGCATACAAACACACAAAATGAAAGGCTGTGGATAACACCAGTGAAATAGAGGAAAAAAAAAGGGAGAAAAAGCAATTTACAACTTGACAAGTATTCAATAGTCCTTGGAGAACAAACACACAATTTGCAAAACCTACAGATTGTATTGCATGTGAAGACTCAGATACACTATTAGACATTTACCAGCTGTACAATTTCATCATTTGGGGTAAATATTCCATTCTCAGTTGACCTGCTGTAGAAATTATCCCTGCATTTATTACATTTGTTCATGAATGCACGTACTTGTGATTATAGTTTTTTATCACAGTGATGCTTTGTTAATCTTTGTGCTAATGAACATAATTATCAGTAATTTATTTAAAAATTAAAATGATTATGGGATGGTTGTGAAAGATTGCACAATAAGAGGAGGCTACATCACCCTCCTGGTGCTACAGGACTGAAATGCAGGTTAATTAGTTTACATTAATGCTACTTTAGCATGCCTCACTTGCAATAAAACCATCATGTTAGAAGTTACAATGTGGAAAACAGGGTTCAGTGAGTTTTAAGAAATGCTTGCTGAGGCAGACCTGTCATTAAGTCAGAGTTTCTTTTTTTGCAACCCTGTACAAAGTACAGGGACACTGAATGTCAGAGTGACCCAGTGGAGCATCAGAACAACTTTATAGTTGTCAGCTGATCACTGATAACACGAGATGAGCACACCATATCTGCTAGATAAGAATAAAGGTTGTAATAAGCAGAACTTATTAGTATTTTTAAATAAGTTTTACCAAAATTAAAATGGTGTTTTGTATAACAGCATAGAAGCAGTTCACATTTCCTATTCTAGATCTTAGATTTCTTAATTGTTCTTCATACGAAATAATTTTAATGCAATCCTACCATGGATCTTTCGTACACTTATTTTCTTGGGTATTTTGATATCACAATAATATACAGAATAACAAATAAACATTGTCAGTTTTATTGGCAGTCACATAACAGGTAATCACAATGAGGACATACCTTACTGAAATAAAACAAACAAAATCAGTCTTACCACATGGCTTGCTGGACACGAAGGTGAATATCACAAAGAAAATAAAGAAGGAAAAATCCATTTTTCAGTAACCTGTTGAGAAGGGGGGGAAATTATGTTGGAGTAAAATCGATTGTCCGGTCTAAATAATGTGTCCCATTCTCTCAGATCTCTCATTGGAGTGTTCCCTTTTTTAAAGTAATTTCGTTTAAAACAAACGTAAAGTATACACAAATACAAACGTTTTAAAGTGTAATTGGAGGTTTGGTTGTACCAAGCCACTTACCGACGTATTTACTGCTCTGTTGAATACAGTGCAACAGGAAGAATAAAATAGCGAATTGTATAGAAAGTTTGCTTCAACTTTGGATTGTAGTGTATCACTAACAGACTCCTTGCTCTTTCATCACATGACTGTTTTCTCGACAACAGCACAAGTATGTATAGCTGCAGACCCGAGACCAGGGAATGTGGGAGGAGTAAATGTCAATCATTTGTTTATGAAACCAAGCACCTGCAGAAAACACTTGTTAATCTTTTCTTAAGCGGCCAATCGCCTTCTTCATTTATGAAAGTAAGGCGGGAGAAAAAACGAAGAGAATGAAACTAGGGTGTCTCGGGAGTGTGTTCACTATCGAAGACTTGGCGTAAATGTATATCATAATAATAATAATAATAATAATAATAATAATAATAATAAATTGATAGCGAGTAGTTTTGAGATTGTTAATCAGGAGATAAGAAACTGCTTATAAAGTAGCATATTATTTTTACAATCAGACGGGTTCGTAGAATTACGATGATCTTGAATGTTACACTTCCTATATTAACATTTTTTTTAAACAATAGAATTTATCAAAACGGAAAACAGGAGACACTTCTTCACACAGAGTTGTCACAATCTGGAACAAACTCCCCAGCGATGTGGTTGAAGCTGAAAATTTGGAAACATTTAAAAATAGACTGGATAGGATCATTGGATCACTCAGTTACTAATGGACACCAAACGAGCACGATAGGTCGAATGGCCTCTCATTTGTAAACTTTCTTATGTTCTTATCTATAGGCAAGGCTAGTTTGATAGCACAAACAAGCTGATGTAACATTGAACACCCCTTTGTGAAAAAGTGGTGTACTAAAAGTATACTGGGTCAAACTAGTGCACAAAATAGTATACTATGAATAAACTGCTTTGACACAAATATACTTTTACCCTGCTAACACACAATTTTGCAACAACGTTGTAGCAACGTTGTGTGTTAGCTGGGTAGTACTGTACTTTTTAACAAAAATGTAGATGAGCTGTGCGTTGAAAAGCATATTGATCTTGTCTGAAACAACTAACATATTTGTGTCTAATGGCCTCTTCTCGTTTGTATACTTTGTTTCTTATAACATAACTCTACCTGTAATATTATGCGTCTGGAAAAGTATTACCAGGTGAATCTTTCCCCCACGATGAAGGCTAGCTTTTCAAGAATTGTCCCCCTCAATGTTCAAAAGAAAGTTACGCTCTTGCATCTAGCTGCCTGCTTTTGAAGTGCTTTCCACTTCTTTCATGGGTTGGTTAGCCAGTTCTGCTGAATCAGAAAACAATCATCGTGTCAGAAGCAATGGCACTCTGTGAATCAGATTGAATCTTGTTGAAATATGAAGTCATGAGTCAATCAGCAGCTAATACATTCTGTAGATAGGGAACAACTCGTCTCCGTAACTGTCTATACCCGAGAAGTCCCCGCACAAGCGAGGACAACACCATCAAAGTCAAAACACGACATGAAGACTAGACACAAAATCTGCACCAACTTCGCATTAAACCCGTCCAGGTTCGAATGTGGCTATAGTGACAAAGGCGCCACGAGTTTCTCCTGCCAGGACTTTTCCATATCTGGACACACGTGCATATTCGTACTGAATGATCAATTCCTAAAATGATTACACTATGTAACTCAATTTAGAAGTGAGTAGTTTTTCGAGATTTATGATTATACTGTAAATACAATATAATCGTACATCTCGAAAAACTACTCCCTTCTAAATTCGCCCGTTTTCTTATTGGAAATAGGTACATTTCAAAATATAACTGTCCTGGTCACTAAAGCAACGTCTGTGGGGAATAATAGCCATTTTCTATACTTCTGAGCCATAAGCAATTAGGAAATAACACTTACTACCCAGGAACAAAAAAAATAAAAATAAAAATTGTGTTATCATTGGTCAGATGTACATATTACAAACAATGCCGAGCTAGTAGCTTGTTGGTGTATTCCATAGGTTTAGAATCACTACATTAGACACGCCTATACAAGCTCTGGGCTCACCGAACTGTAATTAAAGTCACCAGCTGTCGTTCAGCGAACTGTAGTTAAAGAACTCGGTGAGCCATCAGACTCACCGAGAAAAAAAAGTCGTTGAGACTAATCATAGACATTTTTGACCACATGAATCTCTGTTATTTCAGGTGGGCTGATTTAACATATTAGTGGATCCAGAGACCACAAATCCCATGAGAAATCGCACTCATAATTTCCGACGATCAAATTATGATTGGAAATAATACAATTAATATTTTAGTGAAACATGATATAATGTTATTTTAAAAGTAATGTAACGTACATATGATATATTAAAAAGTCAGTAGAAAGCAAATACTAAAACCAATAATTATATGTTAAATTGCAGAAGATAATTGGTTTTAAGGACAATTAAAATAAAGCATGTTGTCAAAGAGTGGAGTGGATGTAGTTTATTTTTAACTGGAACTCCTCGCAATTTTTTCAACAATTTTGATCCCCTCGCCGATTGATATACTTCCGTTTCACTGAATAAAAAAAAAAAAACAGTGGTGGATAAAACCAGACGAACTCTCTGGCAGTTCTAGATCTGTTGCGTATTCTTATTGGTCAACATGTGTTTTTGATTGGTTCTCTTATTTGACCTTTAGGTGTTAGCCAGAAGAAACGTCATGAAGTCACACATACTTTGACTTAATAGTCGCGGATCTGAGCTTCTATACCAATGGTATCGGTGGAATTCTGTAGATCTGTGCAGAACTGCGGAAATCTGCGCTACAAGAACGTTACCCAAATCTACACAGTTGCGCAGTTTCTGAAGGGGTACTGAGCTGGAGCAGACCTATCATCAGAACAATAGAAGAACGCTAGCTGACAAAGAGTTGTATAGGCGCCAGGATTAGATCATTACTCATGTCCTACTGCCACCTAGTCTGGGGGGAGGGTGAATAGCGTCTTACTTCACTTTCGAGTCTTAATTGATTTTATACCGTTATGTAACATATGTACATGTAGTGACTTTTCACTAACACGTACTCTGCCAAAGCTACTATATAAATATTTTATTAAAACATGCTCCCAAAAGACTACCCCAATGGACCGAATGGAAAAAACAACAACACTTCAAATCCCAGCATGCACTGTGTTGGACTGTTCGCGAAACTTCTGCTGTCATCGGGCCTACAAGCATTTAAAGTGGTATATTCTAGAATGTATCAAAACAAACGAAGCAATGTGCAGGCGGACGCTCTGTAATTCGTAAAGACACATTGATTGGATTACTTTTAAGGAATAAAGTAGAACGGAAAGGCACAACGTAAACCGATTATTTGCAGATACAAAAAGATGGAAGGGAAACATATATAGTATGATGAACAATACAGGTATACATAAATAATTATAAGGAATTTATAATTTAGATAGAATCGCAACTTTTTTTACTTTCCTTTTCTTCTTCTTCTTCTTCTTCTTCTTCTTCTTCTTCTTCCAAATGCGAATGCATGTTTGTGTCCGGTTTAAATCAGTTCTGCAGGGTCGTCTTGAATGTAAACAATATAACATTCTCAGGATCATTTTGTGAAATATAGACAGTACACATTCTGTTTAAAATTGATACTATGAAATAAACCCTTAATTCAGTGTATTTATATGACTATTATTAAAAAATAAATCAAATGCTTGAATATGATTAACTGCGTTGACACTTTTGAGGGTATTGTTAATGTTAATGTATAAGTGCACTCGATGGCAGTTAGTAATGCAGAATCCGAAGTTAACATTTTGAAGTATTTTTATTGTAAGTAGCCGATATATGCAGCACTGATAATCGGTTAGTAATCATTTGCACGTGCAGATAAAATGGGTGTAATTATCTGCTTAGTACTACGGTAGCACACGTGTTTCCTTACGAAAATATACAGTTAAGTATTTTACACCTTACTTAAGTATTAGTACTAGGTAGGATATGTTTTCACAGACCTGTATGAGAAAAAGTCTTGGAACACCCAACCTAAAATTAAAGTTAGTAGTTCAAGTACATTTATAGGTAGTACATTTAGGTAGCGTAATCCAAATTTAGTGCTAATCCAGGTTTGTGAAACAAAAAATATTTTTTCGATAGGACATACATTTTAGGCAACAGTTATAATGCAAATATGAATAAAAGTTAAACAAAAACAAAAACGTATATTTTATATTTGCTTTTATGTTTTGTTTAAAAAGTGGCCAATTCGTGTACATGGAAGATGAGACATTTTTTTTTTTTTTTTTTAGTAACAATGTTTTCTAAAAGCACCTTGACCAAAGTATAGTGTTAATTGGAAAAAACGTTCAGATAAAGAATAACAGACTAAACGTTAAAAAGCCTTATCTGTTTTTGTGTTAATATATTTATTTTCTTGTCCAAAAATGTTCAAAGCACACCTAGTCCATGATAGGAGTCTCACAGAAGACCTGCACCTCTCCTAGAACAGTCGCTCATCAGGAAAGGTGTGAAATACAACCCTTTGAAGAACACTTGGTGAACAGACATCAGTGTAAATGTACAGCACAGAAACTGTCTGCAGGGAGCTTCCATTCTCTCAGTACCGCACCCAGATGTTTCAGCGCACTGATGTTGGAATGACCAGGAAGAGTTCTGAAGTTATTAATCATGTTGGGGCTTCACAAAGCAATATGTAAGTTCTACTATTTTTGGTGTTATGGAGAGAGAAATAATAAGTCTACTTCCTCAACCTCAACCTGCTGATCAACTTGTCCAACTATTAAAAGGTTAAACAAAAACAAACCCACAGTGGCACACCTAGAGGTTATAACATTATGAAAATGCTATTCTTCAAATTCTAAACAATAATTCAAATACATTACCACAATATAGCTTTTTAAAATCTTTTACTTTTACAAAATTGATTTGAAGCCTTGCAAACCCATTGTCAATTAGAAGAAACATGGGGTTGCAGATTTTAGCTTGGGCACTTCCTTGTGCATACATCACATGCACTGAATACTATTAAGAGAGAGATCAATTAATATATTATTGAGCACATACTTTCTCATATTATGACATCAAAAACTTGTCCCTTTTTGTAAGAAGTAGTTGATTTGTTTATTCCAGTTGATCAGTAAGGTTTTTTAACAATCTACATTGCTGCTGTAAGGAAATTAATGTTGCTTGTTATTTATGTTTCATTGTATATATGTTTTGTAAGTCACCCTGGACAAGGGCATCTGCTAATAAATAAATAATAATTATAATATTAAAGATAATAAAACAATGATTGATTCAAGGATACAGGGATTACATGTATGATAAAAATGCCTTAGTTAGGGAAGGAGCAACCAGCTTTTTATAGTAGTACACATAATATTGTTTACTTGAACCTACTGGAGGAAAATGTTTCCATAAGTGATGAAATCAAACACCAACCAAAAGTAAAACTGATTTTTTTATTTTGTAATCAAATTGGCAGGTCCTTAATCTGCAGTGAAAAGAATCTGTATTAATATGATGCCCATATTACTCCATTGTCCCTGGGACACTTTAAGGCTATATGAAGTTTGAAGTTTTCCCTTGAAATAAAACAAATGAATGTGTAAGGTTTATGCCATGAAGACCTCTAGTTTCTGTGCATGACAAACAAGGTACTCCAATCAGCTGTTTAAGTTGATCAGTATTCCTGATGGGATTGATTAAAATTGCAAGCAGCAATGTAGGGAGCCAAGCATATGTGGAGGGATATCACATATTTAACAGACTTTAGGGTTTCAGCTATGATAAGACTTGAACCCAGGTCTTACACACCACAGTACAGTGATCTAACCACAACACCAAATGGCTCAGGCTTAAGAATATGTTTTCAGAACTGCTACAATATGATAATGCTAGTACTAATAAAGCTATAAGCAGTCAAACCCATCTGTAGGGATATATTGTGTTTAACATACTTTTCAGTTCTGGCCATGGTGGAACTCAAACCCAGGTCTCCTGTGCCATAGTGCAGTGACCTTACTGTCTGAGGCATATCCAACTTACTCAGTGTATCACAAAACTATCCTATGCCTGAGAAGGGAGTACTTAGATCATAACTTCATCTTTTGTAATATGAGTCACCATTTATAATATGAGTGTGATATGTTATTCATATATATTACAATATATTTTTTGTACTCTGCAATATACTACATTAACTAAAGTATTTTTCATTCTTACAATGAATACATAGACAATATAAACTATTGTTAACTATTTCAATATTTGTAAAGATTACTATTAGTTAAATTTGTATTGGTAGTACAGCTCCCTCTCTTTTTCAGGTTCGCATGAATTTATAACATGTATCGCTTCATAAATTTACTCTAATATAAATCCAAGCCTTAATAGCAAGCTCCCCAGTGGTGCAGTGGGTAAAGGCATGAAATGCAAGACTAAGAAATGTTCTCATATCTTGTATATATCAACACCTGCAATGTGTCTGAGTTCTTGTGATTGAATACTGCTAAAAGCTTGGTGTGATGGTTGAGTTTCAGAGTATGTGGTCTATACTGGAAGTCCTTGCAAGCTTGGCATGATGGTTAAGTTTCAGAGTATGTGGTGTGTACTGGAAGTCCCCACAAGTGGTGGCATTGTCTGTGATAGATGTGCAATCTAAGTGGATTAGATGAAGTTTATGAAAGTATTTAGTTTTATAAATCTTTTTTATGAATTTACATTTACAAATCTGAATATAGGTCATAACATGAAGTCATGCACCAAGTTTCACATCTGCCCCATTAGCGGTTTGGAAGGAGAAGAGGTTTGAATATGGTCTTAAAATTGTCACTTAATCTAATATTGGCACCACACCATATAACATATGACCTCTAAATTTCTTGTGGGACAACCTGCTATAGGTATCTACCAATAAACCAATTTTGGTGAGTTTCTCTTATGATGTTTTAATTTCATGGACGTTTGAAATTTATGGACAAAAAATTATAAATTGATTTGGTCATAGCAGACAGGTTATTTAACAAATTAGCTTGTTTTTAACAAATCTCATAGAGGACCAAGCCAAGTGCAAAATTTCACTTCAGTCATAAACATATGTACCAAGTTTTACATCTGTCCCATTAGCAGTTTTGGAGAAGAAGATTGTTTAATATTGTCTAATAATTGTCATTAATCCAATATTGGCACCAAATGATAAGGCATATAACTTCCACATTTCTTGAGGGACAAGGTCATATAGGCATCTACCAGCATACCACATTTGGTGAGATTCTGTACAGTAGTTTTCATTTTATGGCCATTTGAAATATATGCAAGTTACTTGGCGGAATAATAATAATAATCCAAACAATTACAAAAGGTTGTCCAGAAACTTCGTTGCTTGGCCCTGTAGCGTAAGGTACACTTATAAATTTCAATTAAAGAAGTGAATTTATAGTATCACCTTATCACGAATCCTGGAATTGTCTTAAATCATTTCCTAATTGCTCTCTCTGTTCAATTAAGTCCTCTTTTTCAGCATTCAACACAATGACTTGTTTTCCACAAGTATCTAGCTTTCCTTCAAATTCTAAAACCATTCCATGCCGTTTGGCTCTTTCTTCTTTCGCTTTTGCATACTTTTCTCCTAGCTTTTTCAGTTTTTCAAACTTGCTTATGCTCCAGTTCACTAACCTTGAGCTCGCAAGTGCTAAGCTAGCCATAACTTTCACCACCTCTATTGACTCTTTTTCGAGTTGCGTCGTATTGTCGTTTAACAACTGAGTTCGACGCGACTCTACTTCAAAGTCCAAACTGCCTAGGCGTCCAAGGAATTCAGGAATCTCTGTTCCTGATACCTTTACAATCAATGCTTCACATGGGGACATTGGGGTAATCATTGTTTTGGCTATTCAGTGACAACCCAACAGAACAGTACTCGAATAATCACATAATGACTCTAATGCCAACGCTTAGGATATCAACAATTTATCACAAGTAACTAAAACAGACTTAACCTTTTGTGACTTTGGAAACCATACACATACCACGTGGGCAGTTCTAGGGCAGTTCCTCTAGAGTACAAACAGTGTATCACGCCTACAAAAGTTTTCTTGTTTCACTTTGGAATCTGGATTTCTGGACAAAGCTATCCAATAACTATTACAGAAATTAGTTATTTTCAGTCTAAGATTCCTCACACGGGGCACCAATTATGTAGCGTAAGGTACACTTATAAATTTCAATTAAAGAAGTGAATTTATAGTATCACCTTATCACGAATCTTGGAATCTTGTAGAACTCAATTTCTGTAATAATTGGATGCAGACACCAATTCCAAAGATATAAATTGTCAAATTTATTCAAAAACAAAGAATAAATGTAGCATTATACAAAAGGGAAAAACTAATTAAAATTCAACTCTAGATCAACAAATCAAAGACAAATCACTTCCGTGACCAAATCAAAGACCATGGGATCGCATATGATAACACACAAATCGTTAAACAAAAAAGGTTATAAACACATTGACTACAATACTGGTTAGTAAGACGAAGGTGAGTCTCTCATTAGTATTGTTAGTCAGACATTCAATAACTACGCAGGTTAGTATTTATGTCAGGTAACTTCTCGTTATATATATATATCAGTCTCATTTACGTTTAGGTGCCGAGAAAGATCCTATCATTACTTGTTACCACAATTTCCCTTAACTGATTATTATTCAATGATTAAGGATAGGCAGGGCCACCAATAATCTAACGTCTATTAACTTGTGTCAATTTCAGACTAAACAGTTAAACAGGAATGAGAAGATATTTCTCGGCGTTGACAGATTTTATTTCTAAAATTATCAACACAACAGTTTAATGCAACACACATTTATATTTAAGAAAACTAAATGATATTACACATTCTAGAGTTATGAATCACAGATTAACATTTCTAATTGATTTCTCAAATGTCATGAATCACAAACTCCAAACTGTCAAACTTATCTGAACTTCGTCGCAGAGAGGCCTCTGGCTTCGGGCTCAGATAACAGCACACGGCACGAGGTCCGTGTGGTTTGGAACAAAGGCAGTCCGGTTCGGCTTTGTCCAAGAACTTCCACTCAGTCGATGCACCTGGAAGTTGGGGTTTCGCGAATGTAGAGTCTTTTCCAAACAGATTTTCCACTGGTTTGAAGGCTCCAAAGTTGTGCACAAAATCTTCTTTGTAAGCAGGGTTCCACCGTAGTTACTTGAAGACAAAGTCTTTGAGGAAAGCAGGGCCCTGTTTGTTCCAAGGGTCAAGTTTCTTAAGACTCAAATAACTATTTAAATGACTGACACTTTCGTATACAGTCGACTTAGTCAATTGTCCAGCTGTAAGACTCCACTGATCAGGTGGGCACAGGCGGGCATGCGCAGTCTGTAAAGTTCTTTATTTATTAAAGTCCTTTAAAAGAATTCTTCGTACGCTCAATCTCCTTCTCCCAGGTTAACTCTTCTGTTGCCGGCAAAGACTTGGTTGGGTTCTGGTTCTGGCAACAGAGCTACAGGTTGAGCTGTGGCAGCGAGTTACTTGTTCAGGTGAGAGAGAGAGAGAGAGAGAGAGGCCGTGCGCTGTTCTTTATACATCTGTCAGATCAATAGGTGATTGGTTCTTGAGTTTTTGAGATTGGATTTCGGTTTCAGCCCCCAGTGTCCTATTGGAGGGGGGCTTGATTTATGACTGATGTCAATCCATGCCATCTTTTGGAAATGCTGGTTGGCCCGGGTTCGTAGCTCTATGTCGGGATTTCGGCTCTCGTCCACTTCAAAAAGTTTTTTATTACCTACAGGCCCCTTTCTCCAGACATCTCATAGCAGGATTCCAAACTATTTGGCCAATTTCGGTGCCATCCTCCCCAAAACTGTCACTTTGATGTAAACCAGTTCCAAGCTGATGAGTTAAGGAAATCTGATAACTTTGGGGGGGAGAGGTCTTCTTTAGATCAGTGCTTCAGCTCAGAGCTAAAATGCTCTTATCAAAATACACCCAACATAACGCTACAGCCCCCTAACTAGAAGTTGCTTGCAACTTTTAGGCTTCCATGTTGTATCAGTATGTTTGAGATTTGAGCAGGCATTTGCAGTTTAAATGCATGTGTTATTAAATGTGTAATTTTCAATTTCAATCCAATGTAGTATACATTTGAGGTTTTCAATCTTTTGTCATTTGTAGTGCATATTTCAGTGTCTGTAAGGTTCCATTGCATTTTTACTTAATTTCAGCATATATGTGAAGTTTTCATTCTTGTGTCATTCAAGATGCACAATGCTATTTCCAAACTTGTCCACATGATGAAGATATAGGTCTACAAAGGAATGCCATGATGTGGCTGACATGTAAAGCTGTCATTAGGCTTCCATGCACAAAGTGCTGGAAGCCTATTGTTTCTGTTAGGATTTTTAGGCTTCCATGCACGAAGTACTGGAAGCCTATTGTTTCTGTTAGGATTTTTAGGCTTCAAAGCACGAAGTGCTGGAAGCCTATTGTTTCTGTTAGGATTTTTATTAGGGGGCCAAGCAATGAAGTTGCTGGAACCCTATTGTTATTGTTAGGATTATTAGGGGGCCAAGCAACGAAGTTGCTGAAACCCTATTGTTATTGTTATGATTATTCTTATTATTAGGAGGCCAAGCAATGAAGTTGCTGGAACCTTATTGTAATTGTTAGGATTATTAGGGTCTATTGTTTTTGTTAGGATTTTTATTAGGCTTCCATGCACAAAGTGCTGTTAGGATTTTTATTATTATTAGGCTTCCATGCACGAAGTGCTGGAAGCCTATTGTTTTTGTTAGGATTTTTATTATTAGGCTTCCATGCACGAAGTGCTGGAAGCCTATTGTTTCTGTTATTCTGTTATTATTATTATTATTATTATTTTTTTTTTTTTTTTTTTTTTCCCTTCCGCCTAAAATTCTAATGCCCCTAAAACACTCATACATGCATGAAAACTCACGAAACTCGCAAGTGCTGTAAACACATCTTATACCTACAAATGCACTGAAAACTGCACATACTAGTGTCATGGTGTTGCTAAATATTGTGATAGGAATCTAAATTGTGAAATGCAACAAGAATCTTCTTCTCCAAAACCTAATGACACATGCATATGCCACTTCATACACATGCATACCTTATGCCCCACTATTACGCTTGTTCATCAGAAGTTCCCCGGGCGCACACTTTGTCCCCCATACAGCATTCTCTGATTCAAGCTTTGTGGCCTTGTAATCCATGCCACTTATACTCATTGTGCCACAAGTTGGTATTCATGACACTAGTACAGAGTACTACCAAGGTTGTTAAAAGCGAGTTGCCCCAGTGAAAAACATGGGTGCTGTGGGCCAATGAAAAAAACGTATGTGTCGCTTCAGAGAAGTATCACATTACCTCTACACTGGAATGCAGTACACAGATGAAACTCAGCACCTGTGTTTATGTCTGTGCATTGAACATAAAACCTGATAATTAAGATTGTGAGGTACACGGTTAAGCCGCAATGTTGGATTTAACATGTGTCCGCGTGCAAAAATGACAACAGCTAGTACTCCGTAACCCTAAAGCCCAGTGCCCTGAAACTTTGCATGTATTACATAGACACTGCTATCTATCACGTCTGCAAGAGACAATTGACTGTGTTCAACAACATGGCAGCCACAAGAAAATGACTGTACATGAATCCAAAATACACATATTAACAAAAGCTTGAAATTGACCCCAGAAAAACCTATCAGCAAAATTCATAAACTCTCCAAATTGTGTTACAATATGTCACTTATGACAGCAAATATCTTCAGAACTATAGCCTAATGTACTTAAATTGTCAGTGATTGAACTAGTAGAAATATCTGTCAAAGTTGATGAAGCCAAGTTGATAGGACACAAAATCTGGCTGCTGTACACCAACCAACATGAAAGCTTCACGTCTGTCATATCATGACATTCCTTATGTAGACCTCTACCTCCATCATGTGGCCAAACTTGAGACTTGCATTCAGCATTTTAAATGACGCAATCATGAAAACATCACATATATGCTAGAATTAAGAGAAAAATACAGTGGTACCTTACACAATTGATGCATGCAATAAATAAATGAATATTATGCTTCACTGACATTGAAATACACACTTCAAGTGACAAAAGATTGATAGCCACAAATGTATACTACATTGGATTGAAATTGAAAATTACACATTTAATAACACATGCATTTAAACTACAAATGCCTGCTAAAATCTGAAACCTACTGATACAACATGGAAGCCTTAAAAGTTGCATGCAACTTCTAGTTATTATTTTATTTTATTTTATTTTTTTCCTTCCGCCAAAATTTTGAATGCCCCTAAAACGCTCATACATGTATTACAACTCACGGAACTCGTAAGTGTTGTAGACACAACTTATACCTACAAATGGAGTGAAAACTACACGTGTCGGTCACATGGTGCCGCCGCCATGTTGCGATGAGTGTCGAAATTGTGAAATGCTACAAAAATCTTATCTGAAACCAACGGACACATGCATATGCCACTTGATACACAAGCATACCTTATGCCCTACTATTACGCTTGTTCATCAGAAGTTGCTCGGTCTCACGATTTGTCCGCCAGGCTGTGTTTCCTGATTCAAGCTTTGGTGCCTTCTACTCCATGCCACTTATACCCACTGTGCCACAAATTGGTATGCATGACACTAGTACAGAGTACTACCAAAGTTGTTAAAGGTGAGTTGCCCCAGTGAAAAACATGGGTGCTGTGGGCCAATGAAAAAAAACGTACATGCTGCTTCAGACAAGTTACACATGTCCTGCACACTGGAATGCAGTACACACATGAAACTCTGCACATGTGTGTATGCCTCTGCCATGAAGAGAAAACCAGAGAATGAAGTTTGTGGGGTACACGGTTTAGTCGTAATGTTGGATTTAACATGAATTCGCGTGCGAATATGAAAACGGCTACAACTCCGGAACGATAAAGCCCTGTGCCCTGAAACTTTGCATATCTTACATAGACACTGCTATCTATCAAATGTGCAAGAGGCAAGTGACTGCATCCAAAAACATGGCAGCCACAAGCAAATGACTGTGCACGTATGCAAAATATGCGTATTTATAAATGCATGAAATTGACCCCAGAAAAACCTATAAGCAAAATTCAAAAACTCACCAAATTCTGTTACAATATGTCACTTATGACAGCAAAAATCTTCAGAACTATAGCCTAATGTACTTAAATTGTCAGTGATTACACTAATAGAAAGATCTGTCAAAGTTGATCAAGCCAAGTTGATAGGACACAATACCTGGCTGCTGTACACCAACCAAAATGACAGCTTCACATGTCAGCCACATCATGACATTCCTTATGTAGACCTCTACCTCCATCATGTGGCCAAACTTGGGAATTCCATTCTGCATCTTGAATGACACAATGAAATCTTCACATACACTCACCTAAAGGATTATTAGGAACACCATACTAATACTGTGTTTGACCCCCTTTCGCCTTCAGAACTGCCTTAATTCTACGTGGCATTGATTCAACAAGGTGCTGAAAGCATTCTTTAGAAATGTTGGCCCATATTGATAGGATAGCATCTTGCAGTTGATGGAGATTTGTGGGATGCACATCCAGGGCACGAAGCTCCCGTTCCACCACATCCCAAAGATGCTCTATTGGGTTGAGATCTGGTGATTGTGGGGGCCAGTTTAGTACAGTGAACTCATTGCCATGTTCAAGAAACCAATTTGAAATGATTCAACCTTTGTGACATGGTGCATTATCCTGCTGGATGTAGCCATCAGAGGATGGGTACATGGTGGTCATAAAGGGATGGACATGGTCAGAAACAATGCTCAGGTAGGCCGTGGCATTTAAACGATGCCCAATTGGCACTAAGGGGCCTAAAGTGTGGCAAGAAAACATCCCCCACACCATTACACCACCACCACCAGCCTGCACAGTGGTAACAAGGCATGATGGATCCATGTTCTCATTCTATTTACGCCAAATTCTGACTCTACCATCTGAATGTCTCAACAGAAATCGAGACTCATCAGACCAGGCAACATTTTTCCAGTCTTCAACTGTCCAATTTTGGTGAGCTTGTGCAAATTGTAGCCTCTTTTTCCTATTTGTAGTGGAGATGAGTGGTACCCGGTGGGGTCTTCTGCTGTTGTAGCCCATCCGCCTCAAGGTTGTACGTGTTGTGGCTTCACAAATGCTTTGCTGCATACCTCGGTTGTAACGAGTGGTTATTTCAGTCAAAGTTGCTCTTCTATCAGCTTGAATCAGTCGGCCCATTCTCCTCTGACCTCTAGCATCAACAAGGCATTTTCGCCCACAGGACTGCCGCATACTGGATGTTTTTCCCTTTTCACACCATTCTTTGTAAACCCTAGAAATGGTTGTGCATGAAAATCCCAGTAACTGAGCAGATTGTGAAATACTCAGACCGGCCCGTCTGGCACCAACACCCATGCCACGCTCAAAATTGCTTAAATCACCTTTCTTTCCCATTCAGACATTCAGTTTGGAGTTCAGGAGATTGTCTTGACCAGGACCACACCCCTAAATGCATTGAAGCAACTGCCATGTGATTGGTTGGTTAGATAATTGCATTAATGAGAAATTGAACAGGTGTTCCTAATAATCCTTTAGGTGAGTGTATATGCTAAAATTAATTGAAAAATACAATGGTACCTTACAAAATAGATGCATGCAATCAAGAAATTAATATTATACTTCACTGACATTGAAATACACACTTCAAGTGACAAATGATTGAAAACCTCAAATCTGTACTACATTGGATTAGAATTGAAAATTTCACATTTAATAACACATGCATTTAAACATTTAAACAAATGCCTGCTCAAATCTGAAACCTACTGATACAATATGGAAGCCTTAAAAGTTGCTTGCAACTTCTAGTTATTAGGCTTCCATGCACGAAGTGCAGCAGAACCATGTGACCAGCACATGCAGTTTTCACAGCATTTGCAGGTATTAGTGGTGTCTTTTGTGAGTTTTCAGGCATGTATGAGCATTTTAGGGGCATTTTAAATTTCTGGCGGAAGAAAAAAATAAAAATAATAATAATAACTTTGTGCATGGAAGCCTAATAATCCGACCAATTACAAAAGGTTGTCCAGCAACTTCGTTGCTTGGCCCCCTAACTATCAGAAAATAAATGATGACTAACATACTTTGGACTGTTGAATCAGTCCAATCAGTCACATGTTAGTAAAACATCTTATTGCACCACCTTGTTTGTAATGCTTAGAAATTAGACAACATTATTCATCTTGTCAAATGTGTAATAATTTATACATTATCTTCTTTCAGTTAAAGGAACAATTAAAACCCTGTCCTGTCTCAAATTGTTTTAGGGATTATGAAGCGATATGGGCATCGTATTAAATGGGTTCAGTACACTACACATGCTATAATTGAAGGGATCACTGCAGATGAAATAACTTTTTTAATCCAAGACTATACTTGTATCTTGCATTGTTTTGTGGGCGGTTGAGAGAGATGGTGTGCACGCCAAAACCTAGGAGAGTTGAGACCTCAGAGCAGTCAGCGTAGAGAACTGCTGGGTTACAGTAGGTCGTACAGTGTACAGTGTACAGTGTAATCAGGACTGCATGTAGCAAGGATGTGGCTGTTATAATGGGGGATTTCAATTTCCCAAACATAGACTGGGAAAGCCCCGGTTGAGACTACAGAAGCAGAAATAGAAATGGTTGAGATGGTAAATGACTGCTTTCTAACTCAATTTGTCAGGGAACCAAGCAGGGAGAGTGCATGCACTGACTTGATATTTTCAAATGACCAAAAAAGAGTCAGAGGGACACTAGTTAGAGAACCAATGGCAAATTGTGACCACAACATGGTTAGCTTTGAGGCATTCTTTCAAAAAACAAGGCCCAAGTCTAAAACAATGGTCTACAATTTCAGAAAAGCAAACCTTGAAGGTATGAGGTGGCACTTAGAAGAGGTAGACTGGAGCACACTGGATACAGATTCAGTTGAAAATGGATGGTTATATTTTAAGAATATACTACTTGAGGCTCAGGAGCCACAAACTTAGCAAATTGAGGACCAAAAAACAGTGGCCAAAATGATTTAATAGAGGTATGCAAAAAAATATCAAGAGGAAGAAAATGTTGTATAGCGCATACAAAAGGGACGGAGACTAAACAAAATACATAGAATATGTTGAGCTGCAAAAAGATCTTAAGAAAGGGATCAGGAAAGCAAAGAGGGAAATAGAAAGAAACATAGCTCTTGGAGCTAAAACTAATGGAAATAACTTTTATCAATACTACAACAGCAAGAGGACAATAAGGGAGGAAGTGAAACCTGGGCCAGATGGTATATTTCCAACAGTACTTAAAGAAATGAGGGACATTATTTATAGACCGCTAAGGCAAATATTTCAAATGACACTTCGAACAGGGGATGTGCCAACTGACTGGAAGACATTATATGTCATACCAATCCACAAGAAAGGGGACAAAACTGAGCCAGGAAATTACAGACCAATCAGTCTCACCTGCATCACCTGTAAAATGTTGGAAAAAATGATTAGACAGAAAATAGAGAAGCATCTTGATGAAAACCATATTCTTGGAGATAGTCATCATGGGTTTAGATGAAGCAGATCATGTTTTACTAATTTATTCAAAATTTTTGAACATGCAACTGCAGCTCTAGATCATGTGAAAGCATATGATATGATATACTTAGATTTTCAGAAAGCTTTTGATAAGGTTCCACACCAAAGACTGATCCTCAAATTGGAAGCTGTAGGCATTCAGGTTAATGTAAGTAGATGGATTATGAACTGGTTGATGTATAGGAAACAGAGGATGTCGATTAGAGGAGTTGCTTCTAACTGGAGTGAGGTTGTTAGTGGAGTTCCACAAGGATCAGTATTAAGGCCTTTGCTTTTTCTAATCTATATTAATGATCTGGACTCTGGGATAGTTAGAAAACTTGTCAAGTTTGCCGATGATAATAAAATAGGTGGCTCAGCAGATACAATCTTGGCAGCACAGGCTATTCAAAGGGACTTAGATAACATTCAGTTGTGGGCCGACACCTGGCAGATGAAATTCAATGTGGACAAGTGCAAGGTAATACACACAGGTAACAAAAATGTCCACTATAATTACACTATGGGAGGAATAGAACTAGAACTAGTAACACATGAGAAAGACCTAGGAGTCTATGTGGACTCCTCACTTTCTCCATCCAAACAGTGTGGGGACGCAATAAAAAAGGCAAACAGAATGCTAGGGTATATTGTCAAAAGTGTAGAATTTAAAACAAGGGAAGTAATGTTAAGACTGTACAATGCGCTAGTATTCATCTGGAATACTGTGTACAGTTCTGGGCACCACACTTCAAGAAGGATATTGCTGCTCTAGAGGCAGTTCAGAGGAGAGCAACCAGACTTATTCCAGGTCTGAAGGGTGTCCTACACGGAGAGACTGAGGGAACTGAACCTTTTCAAACTGGAACAGAGGAGACTACGTGGGGACTTGATCCAAGTCTTCAAAATCATGAAGGGTGTCAACCACATCAAACCAGAGGAGCTTTTCCACATCAGCAGGGACACATGCACCAGGGGACACAAATGGAAATTGGGCTACAAGGCATTCAAAACGGAAAACAGTAGACGCTTCTTTACACAGAGAGTTGTCACAATCTGGAACAAACGATAGTTTGCGTATACAACCCCGGTTATCTGAAAAAGGAAGCACTGCCAACGCTGCCATTGGCCCCTGCGCTCGTCACTCAGAACAGGTCCCTTCCCACTTCCTGTTCTATAAAACGTGACGTCAGCACAGGTTCGTCCTCTTTTGCCAAGAGCCTTGAGTCCCGCGCGACCTTGCAACCCTTGGCAGTGCTTCCTTTTTCAGATAACCGGGGTTGCATATGCAACCTATCGTTATCTTTCAAGTCAGAAGCACTGCCCAAGGGGGAGGGGTTACTGTATAACAAAACCGTCGCAAGGGAGGAGGCAGCGAGCAGATAAGGGAGGCTGCCCCGAGGTGCACCGCTAGGGGACCTCGGCAACACAACTCCAGACAGTAACCTCAGGGGCCCCGTAGGGCCACACCTGAGCCATCCAGGAGCGAGAACCATAGTCACGCTCTACCGGGAACTGTCTGCAATCAGCATATACAAAGCGGGGCTACAGAGGTTAACTCCTATGCCCTCCGCTTACAAGAGCAAGGCCGGCTGCTCTACTAATGCAGCTAGGAGCAGGGCCGTAATCTACTTGCACAATGTCTGGCGCGGGCAATCAAGCACTTGTGCGGCCTCCGCGCAATATCATGGCAGTGGACCCCTGATCCAATAGGAGTGGGGCTACAGACTCAGACAGCTGAACAATATACAATACATACATATCGCGTGACAGCAATACCTTCATGCTGTCAGCGCGCAGCACAAGAGCATCCAACTTGACTAAACAGTACAGAGTGGAAGAGCTCCATTGTGCTGACAATTTAGATTTCGTACAAAGGAATGAAGGAATGAAGTCATGCACTGCCCATGGAACACAGGAGTAGTTGACGCCTACTGGTTAGACCGGCTAACGCAGGGCAACATTAGCTGTGTTAACAAAGGAACTATATACACAGCGAGGCAGCGAAACTCAAGCGCCGTCAGCTGGGAACAGCGGCAGTGAACTTCATTCTACAATTTTAGAATGGAGCCACAATCCTGCTGTTTAACATATGAGGTGGTGGTTCAGGCACCTCAGATCCAAGATGGGGCGGAAACCGCCATCTTTCTTTGGCACAAGGAAGTATGGGGAATAAAATCCCTCATGCTGCCCCAGCGGGGGCACTTCGCGGATTGCTCGCTTCTCCAGGAGAGCGGAGATTTCGACGCGAAGCGCTGCACACGGCAACGGGTCCCTCACTCGCGTCCACACCACGCCCTGGAAGGGCGAAATTGCAGGGAGTAGCCAACTGATATAATTTGGAGCACCCAAGAGTCTCGCAATGTTGCGAATTGGAGAGTTGTTGGGGGTGTAAAGGTGGGCCAGAGGCTGCTGGAACGCCTCAGGGACGGGGCTCAGGTGGTGGAGGAGGCGGGGTCGGGCTGGGTCCCCTCCAGGCGGGCAAGGTGCGGTGGCTGCAAGCGGCACAGAGGAGTTCATCGCCGAGCACCGAGCACACACGCGCGAGCACTCTAAAACCCGAGGCACGCACGCACGGACTGGGAGGGCTAGCAGTGCTCGTTCTCGGCGAACCGAGAGAGCGAGATCTCCTACAGGGCCGTGGATTTTACTGCCGCTGCTAGCGCTACTGCTGTGGAGGAAAAAGCCCTGTGGACAAATAACCAACACGGCAAGCAGTCAGAATATATATAGCACTATATAAACACGACTATTATTTTTAAAAGGCTCTTCTTGTGAACGAAACTGAAACCGAAAGTGCAGTCGGACCTCCGGTGAGCGGACGGGACAGAATCGGGATTAGCTATCAATAATAACTAAACATACACAAGACAGAGACGATGTGAAGCGAAAACGGTGGTGATCAACACTATGAAGTGAGCCAGCCAGCCGAAATACGCAGTTTGAATGTTTATTTCAAACACAGACACAGAGAGCTTACGTTCTTGAGTCAAGCGAAGAGGCAAAAGAGGACGAACCTGCGCTGATGTCACGTTTTATAGAACAGGAAGTGGGAAGGGACCTGTTCTGATTGACGAGCGCAGGGGCCAATGGCAGCTTTGATAGAGTGACGTTTCGATCGGGGCAGTGCTTCCGACTTGAACGATAACGCCCCAGTAATGTGGTAGATGCTGAAAATTTGGGAACATTCAAAAATAGACTGGATAGGATCCTTGGATCACTTACTTATTAATGGACACCAAATGAGCACGATCGGTCGAATGGCCTCCTCTCATTTGTAAACTTTGTTATGTTCTTATGTTCTTATGTCATCATTGATGGAAATGAGAATATATTCCCCTCTTTGTATTTCCCATAACGAACACAATACTGGGCTTATAGCACATCGATATATCTTAGGATCTGAGGTCAGTTCATTTATTGAATAAATCAAAGACAGGTTTCATGGATCCTAAGAGACTGGACTGACCATGTGAGTTGGTACACTAGCATTGTGGCATTATGTGTTGGAAAATTTAGTTGTTATTCACCCATCCATTTTCAATAGTTGCTGCATCCAGTGCAGGGTCACTGGGACCAGATATTGCATGCTGGAATACCTCACCATACTGAAGTACCTATAGGCTTTTCAGACGAGACTGATGCATGGGGAGGTATTCCAGCATGCTGCACCTGAAGACTCTTGGCGCAAGGCAGGGGACCCTGGACGTCCATCTCATGGCAGCCAACACACATACATGGCAATTTATAGTAGCCAGTCAACCTAAGCAGATGTCTTTGGGATGTGGGAGGAATCCATAGCACCCAGTGTTAACCTATGCAAACATGTGGAGAATATAGGACATATTAGAAATACAATTAAAGAAGCAATGCAGAATTAATTTTGATGTAATGTCTATTTTAATAAAATATATTAATAGCTTCATATATGTTAATGCATTTCACTTTTTTGTTTAGGAGCTCAGATAGACGATACCAGAGAAAGCACAGGAGAAGTAGTAATGAAGAGTAAGTGTTCTGATTTGTTTAACAAATGGATGTTTCTTGTCTTGTTTTGCAGTCTTAATGAAAAGTAATCTGAAATTCACCTCTCACAACTACAATGAGCAAAAGTCCAAAAAAGATCTGAGTATACTCTTTGTACTCTATTCATAAAGATTATAGTTTAAAATTACCTAGTTTAGGACATATTATGTTTTATATTCTATATTATTTTTGTTTTGTTTTTCTGTCAGAATCCTAATTTTTTTTGCAGATGTTCTCCTTACGAAAACAGCAATGAAAATAATTAATGAAACGTTATACCATTTTAGCACATGTGACCAATGTTGGGGTCATTACTAATAAAAAGTAATATTAGTCATTCATTATTCGTTTCTTGAGAAAAAAGAAATCTTACATATTACTCGTTATATTACCGGCAAAATGTGAACATATTTTAATGTTGAATATAAATAATTTATTCCTGCTTCAAGATTAGTTTTTAGAACTATACAACTTTAATTTCAATAACTAGAATAAGGTAGTTTAACTATTGTTTTATAATTTATTTTCCTTTAATGTTGATTGAGTATTTACACAATAGTATCATCTGAAAATACTATACTGCTGAAAATAATTTTGGTATCAGAATAAATACATATGTACAAATATATCAGGGTGAAGAAAATAATGTTGTCCTTGAAGTGTATATTCTTACAGTATAATTGTCTGTGGCTGAGTTACTGAATTCAAAATAGAATGGAACATTCTGTAGCCAGGTGGATGAATCAGCATATACAGTGAGGGAGAAAAGTATTTGATCCCCTGCTGATTTTGTATGTTTGCCCACTGACAAAGAAATGATAAGTCTATAATTTATCATTATAATGGTAGGTGTATTTTAACAGTGAGATACAGAATATCAACAACAAAATCCAAAAAAACGGATTTCAAAAAAGTTATACATTGATTTGCATGTTAATGAGGGAAATAAGTATTTGATCCCGTATCATTCAGCAAGATTTCTGGCTCCCAGGTGTCTTTTATACAGGTAACGAGCTGAGATCTCAGTTTGTTACCTGTATAAAAGACACCTGTCCACAGAAGCAATCAATCAATCAGATTCCAATCTCTCCACCATGGCCAAGACCAAAGAGCTGTCCAAGGATGTCAGGGACAAGATTGTAGACCTACACAAGGCTGGAATGGGCTAAAAGACCATCGCCAAGCAGCTTGGTGAGAAGGTGACAACAGTTGGTCAGATTATTCGCAAATGGAAGAAACACAAAATAACTGTCAGTCTCCCTCGGTCTGGGGCTCCATGCAAGGTCTCACCTCGTGGAGTTTCAATGATCATGAGAACGGTGAGGAATCAGCCCAGAACTACACGGGAGGATCTTGTTAATGATCTCAAGAAAACAATTGGTAACACACTACGCCGTGAAGGACTGAAATCCTGCAGCGCTCGCAAGGTCCCCCTGCTCAAGAAAGCACATGCACAGGCCCGTCTGAAGTTTGCCAATGAACATCTGAATGATTCAGAGGAGAACTGGGTGAAAGTGTTGTGGTCAGATGAGACCAAAATCGAGCTCTTTGGCATCAACTCAGCTCGCCGTGTTTGGAGGAGGAGGAATGACCCCAAGAACACCATCCCCACCGTCAAACATGGAGGTGGAAACATTATGCTTTGGGGGTGTTTTTCTGCTAAGGGGACAGGACAACTGCACCGCATCAAAGGGATGATGGACGGGGCAATGTACCGTCACATCTTGGGTGAGAACCTCCTTCCCTCAGCCAGGGCATTGAAAATGGGTCGTGGATGGGTATTCCAGCATGAAAATGACCCAAAACACACAGCCAAGGCAACAAAGGAGTGGCTCAAGAAGAAGCACATTAAGGTCCTGGAGTGGCCTAGCCAGTCTCCAGACCTTAATCCCATAGAAAATCTGTGGAGAGAGCTGAAGGTTTGAGTTGCCAAACGTCAGCCTCGAAACCTTAATGACTTGGAGAGGATCTGCAAAGAGGAGTGGGACAAAATCCCTCCTGAGATGTGTGCAAACCTGGTGGCCAACTACAAGAAATGTCTGACCTCTGTGATTGCCAACAAGGGTTTTTGCCACCAAGTACTAAGTCGAAGGGGTCAAATACTTATTTCCCTCATTAACATGCAAATCAATGTATAACTTTTTTGAAATGTGTTTTTCTGGATTTTTGTTGTTGTTATTCTGTCTCTCACTGTTAAAATACACCTACCATTAAAATTATAGACTGATCATTTCTTTGTCAGTGGGCAAACATACAAAATCAGCAAGGGATCAAATACTTTTTTCCCTCACTGTATGTTGCAATAAACACAAAATTAAGCATACATTTATTTTTCTGCCAAAATAAATTGCATTCAAAATGTTTCCCCTGATGTGGTGTTTATTTGTATTGGCTGTAGAATGTTGCTTTTGCAAAATGAATTATATTTTTATTAATACATTCTGTGTATTATGCCTTCCCCAAATTTGATATTTATAGTAGTATTTTTAAAATTTCGGAATGTGAAGTATTAGCACAAATGACCTTTGTAAGTCTGATTAATTAAAAAAGTTATACTGAGTGAATATAGTTCACTGAATCCAACAATGCTACTGTCAGTCAGTGTTTAACTTCTTAAAATATTTTTCTTGAATGCCCATCTTCTTTTTATTAAAGAACCTATGTTTTTCATATCTTTTAATTTTTCATCTGCATATTTTAAGGGAAAGTAGCCCAGTCATAATATAATATATTGTGCTCCTACCTGAGACATCTTAGATGATAATGTAATACTGTTGGACAATCAGTTTAACCAGCTGAATCTTGTGCTTTCAGAGCCTGTAGTGCCAAAAGGCGAAAAGTAATGGGGGAGGTGGTGAGGCTCTCGTGCCAGACTCCTTGGCAGCAGGATGGAAATGCCTGGGTACTTGAGGCTTCACATACTCCACAGCAGGCTTTACAGCTGGACTCCAACCCTCATAACTCCACTATGCCAGAGTTAAGGGGAGCCTGTTACAAACCCATAGTGCAAGAGTCTGAAGTGACCTCTATGGAAGTAGAGGCCAGGGACTGTACAGAGCAGCTGGAGGCAGCACACTGGCAGCTTCAGGAGATTGAAGAAAGGTATATGAGCACAGTGTTTTAATTCTCTTCGGGGAGACTGAAACCCAGAATCTAGCAATATAAATGACTAGTTTATTCGTATAAGTATACACTTCATGGTTTTGTTTCCACTTCAAAAAGTATGGCTTAAATTGGTTACTCTTAAAGGGTATATCACCTTGGACATGAGATGGGCAAGTAGAATAACTGAAAAGACCTTTGCCTCCAAAGTTTTGTTAAAGAATGCTGTGTTTACCAAAAATTAGACTGCTATAACTTAGAATGAGATTGCAGGAATTCTGAGAAAAATGCATTATCCAGTTCCAGTTCATACTTTTTCTGCCATATTGTCTTTGAACACCACAGTGATGCATGCATTCACTATCTACAAAATACAAAAAAATGCAGGTATATAGTTTTTGATAGAAACAACTCTAAAGGTAATGTATTGGATATTATACAGTGGATATTAAAAGTCTACACACCCTTATTGAAAATGCAGCTTTTGTTGCTGTAAAGGTTGAAATCAACACAAATCATGTCAAACCTTTTTTCACCATTAATATGATCTTGTAACCAACAATATTTAAGTGAAAAACAAGTGGATAATTTATTGGAAAAATAATAAAAAAATACGAAACTGCCAATGCCTTGATTGCATAAGTTTGCAAATGCTTTATAATGGGGGTTGTAACTGTGTTCAGATTTAATCAATCACATTCAAACACCATGGAACACTGTGAAGACCATCATTAAGAAGTGGAGGCTATATGGCACATCCAGGACATTGTAAAGATCAGGACTTCCCTCCAAAATTGATGACACTGCAAGGAGAAAGCTCATCAGCGAGGCTACCAGGAGGCCAATGGCAACCTTAAAGGAGCTGCAGGAATTTCTGTCAGTAACTGGGCACTCCCTGCATATTACAACCATTGGGCGTATTCTCTGTCTGACCTGCGGGATAGGGTGGCAAGACGGAAGCCATTTCTCACAAAAAACAACATCCAAGCCCTTCCACATTTTGCAAGAAGACGCATTCAGTCTCCCAAAATCATGTGAGAAAATGTCTTATAGTCTGATACCAAGGCAGAACTTTGTAGCCTTAATTCCAAAATATATGTTTGGTGCAAAGCCAGCACGGCTCATCACACAAAGAACACAGTACATACTGTCAAGCATTGTGATGGCAGCATCGTGGGGAAAATTAATAGCTCCAAATATCAAGATATTTTGCCAATTATATTGCTGCCCTCTGCCAGAAAGCTGAAGTTAAAGAAGAATTTCATCTTTGAACACACCAATGATCCGAAGCACACAGCTAAATCAACCAAGGAATGGCTTAAAAAAAGGAAGATCAATGTCTAGGAATGGGCTACTCAGAGCCTGGACCTCAGTCCTATAATAAAAATCTGTGGACTGACCTAAAGAGGGATGTGCACAGGAGATCCCCTTGCAGTTTGACTGAACTTGAACTTGAACTTGAAGAGCGTGATAAAATTGCAAGATCCAGGTGTGCAAAGTTGATACAGAGGTATCCAAACATACTTACTGCTGTAATCCAAGCAAAAGGTGCTTCCACAAAGTATTAGTTAAAGGGTGTGCACACTTATGCAACCAAGGCATTGACAGTTTTTAATTTGTTATTTTTTTCCCAAGAAATTATCCAGTTGATTTTCACTTAAATATTGTTGGTTACAAGATTTATTAAAGGTGAAAAAAGGTCTGATGTGATTTGTCTTGATTTCAGCCTTTGCATCGACAAAAACTGCATTTTCAATAAGGGTGTATATACTTTTGATATCCACTGTATATATATTGAAATCAGTTGCATATCTGTCAAATATACTAGTAATAATTGGATCAAGTGTAATAGCATCAAGACAGTCAATGTATTGCAGTGTCATTAAATAATCTTGGGACTACTGTGTTTTGAGCTATTTATTTACTGTTTGTTAATTTAAAGCTGAAATTAGTTATTTTCTAAATTTTCTATTTTAGAATAACACTGGAAGATGACGATGAGGATGATTTTGAATTGGAACCAGCAGAGAGAAGACCCATCCTTGTGATGTCAGACAGTCTGAAAGAGGGGTTGCAGAATGGAATTGGGGACATCATCCCACAAACCATAGTCCAGTCTGTGTGAGTGATATAGTTTTAAAGGCTGACAAATCCAAAAAATATGGGACATTCAATGGTAAGGCCTCCATGGTGTCCTGAGCCACTTACCTGAGCCATTTTCTGACAGGCCTATGGGAAAACTGCTTCAATTCTTTACTTTTGGCCTATAAAGTAAATGTCCTACAAAAATAATAAAAAATAATGCACATTTCCCACACAATAAATTAAAATGAACATAGTAAAGGTCAGGCTTGATCACAGTCGGATTACAGTCAGACCAGTAGCTGAGAATACCCGTTCCAAAGGCACTGATATCCTGGATAATTTTCCAGTCCTGTTTTATTTGTTCAATCAAACAGTAGAATGTGCAATGTGCAAATGACTCCATTGCAAAGAGGTTTTTTGGTAAGTGTCATGAAGTTGCGGACTTAAAATCCTGACTTTAAAGGAGCATTTGAAATACACTTTTTAGATTCAGATATATTTTAAAGAACGACGTGTAAATGAATCAGCAATGTTTTTTGTTTTTTAAGTGTTACAAATGTGTGCTTTCAGTTGCGTTGTGTGTGGCGGTTCCTGTCAAAAATATCAGCATATTGACTTTGTTTGGTTTTAACAATGATCGCATCATAGTTTTAATGTTTGGCAATTGAAATGGGAGCCTAATGCCTGTTCACAATATCAAAGTGTTGTAGCCCAAAGAAGCATCCCATCATAACAATACTAAATCAAAAATAATATATATATATATATATATATATATATATATATCTGCATTTGTTATGTTCCGCCACTCATTTATTCAAGTTTTTCCTTTAATTTGTCAACCATCAGTATGTATGTATATATACTGATGGTTGACAAATTAAAGGAAAAACTTGAATAAATGAGTGGCAGAACATAACAAATCCAGATACCTCCAAACAGGTGTACTGCATGATACAATTAAGCAATTAACATCCTTTCATGCTCTGTGTCATGTATAAAAATGCTGAGCAGGCCCACTTGACCTCCATTTTGGATCAAGATGGCAAGAGGAAACGATATAAGTGACTTTGAAAGAGGGGTCATTATTGGGGCCCGAATGGCAGGAGCTTAAGTCACAAAGACTGCTCAACTGGCTAGTGTTCTCGACAAGCGGAGTTCCAGAGACTCGTAGAATCTATGCCAAGGTGCATTGAAGGAGTTCTGGTGGCTTGTGGTGGACCAACACCTTACTGAGACACTATGTTGTTTCTTCCTTTAATTTGTCTCCCGTCTGTATATATATAATAGTAGGTAGGTCAAACAGGGTTTTTTACAATCTTCCCCAGTGGGGCTTTGTTTAAAATTCAAATTAATCTTTTATTATTATATATTATTATCTATCATTATCTATTGATTATATCTATTAACCTATATGTTAAAATGTTCACAAAGCAATTAAATGAATTATAAAGCTATTTTTAAGTTTTAAAGTAAAATATAATGAACAAAAACACCATGTATGTGTTGACTGACACTGCATGTGGCTTACTGTATTCACCTATGGCAAATAGCGTTGCAGAATTAGCATGTGCTCATAACTGAATTTTATGTAGCTGTAATGAAGATTGACGCAAATGTGGGATTTGTTATTTCCTGTCTCTGATCGGCTAATCTAGAACGTACCTTGGCTAACAATCACTGTGTTCGTGCAGCGCAGATTTTCGCGGATCTGTGCGGCTCCACCAATGGGATCGGTGGAATTCTGCAGATTTCCGCAAATCTGCGGAAATCTGCGCTACAAGAGAGAAGCTTCCTCTCTTAGCTTAGCTTCCTCACAGAGAATTTCTGCATGGAAATACTTTGATAAAGTAAATAAAAACACTGTTAAGTGTATAATGTTTGCATTGCAATTAAACTACCACAAATCTACAGTTGGTTTGTTAACTCACTTAAAAGGTATTGCTATTGATATTTATTTATTTTATTCACACAAACTCGAATGCATAGATATGTTTCGTAGACCGGCAGTTTAAATTAGATGATAGTCAAATACTGCTCCTCAGCAGTGATGCACTTTGGGCCACTCCACAATTGTTGGCAGGGGGGCCCCCCACATTTTGTGTTGCGCCACTGGTAGAATAAGCAGTATAAATGAAGAGCTGGTCACTCAAAAGTACTTAAACTTAAAATGGGAGTTAAAAAACACACAGGAAAACCGCTACAGGAGGCTGGTGTTTGTAATTTACAGGACAAAGTGGACAAAAAATTGAAACACATAGTTAATTGTGGGACCACACAGGTTTGGCTAATGTATTACTTAAGCAGATTACATTCCATCTTATTTAGGGTAATGTATGAAAATGCTGCACAAGCCTGGTTACCTTTAATTATGGCTAGCATGGCTGCAACAGTATGAAAGCATATAGAGGACTTAATTCAAATTAGTGCTTCAGTCCTGTGGGCATGTTCAGAGGTCAAAAGTTAGAGGTCGGTAGAGCATGATCAATTTTGTTTCAATAGCGATTGCAATTGCATTTACATTTAGTCCAGAAAACTGCTTAAGAGGTATGACATGCATTTGTAAAGAGGGGCGCTGTTTCTCTCATTTCACAATTGCATTATCAATAGAATAAAGTCCATCTTGAAGCAAAGTTGATCATGCATTTGTAATAGTTGTCTTTTGACCATGCATTTACAATAGCGTTTTACATTTACATTTACATTTTGTCCAGAAAACGGCATAAGAGCTAGGACATGTATTTGCAAAGAACAGTGCTGTTTTTCTATTTTCACAAATACGTAATCATTTGAATAAAGCCCAACATAAAGCGGGGGAAGATTTTGAAAATGCAATTGCAATTGGGTTTTGAATTTACATTTTAATATTATCTGCAAATGTGCGTACTAGATGCAAATGGTATTACTGTATTTTCATTTTAATTTTGTCCCAAATAATGCGTGTATAAATGGAACATGATTATGAAATTGTGGGATTGCATAATGACGTTCCATTTTGAATTTACATTTGAATTAAGTCCTCTATATGCTTCCAAACAAGAGGAGACCACAGTGACTTTTGCGCATTTGGTAGGAGTGACCAAGACTTGGTAATGTTTCACGAGTAACGGTGTCTAAAGTGATGTCGGCATGGAACTCCGAGGGAAAGACATTATCAGCAAAGGTCAACAGTGGGCAGAAGCACATACTCCAAGATCGTGATGAACATTCAATAATTCGAAGTGCAAGGGAAAACAGGTAACTACAGATCATTTTACTGCAAATTTTAACCTGGGGCTTGAGCGTCCAGTTTCAAAAACTGCTGAGAACTTCACAAAGCAGGATATCAAAGTAAGGTTGTACTGCTCAAACGATTTATCACACCTGGCATGTTTGTGAGTCCAGTGGTGCAGAGAGCACAGACAATGGACTACCAAGCAGTGGAGAAATGTGATATGGTCAGATTAATCATCTTTCACCATTTTCTCAACAAAAGGATGAGTGCACATGTGGCTTCAACCTAAAGAACTCTATAGCCCTGAGTGCTTGGTTCCAATGATGAATGATTCTGGTGGTTCCATAATGTGTGGGGCTCATTTTCCTTGAATGAGCATGACACTGATGTTATATGTGGTGGCCTTCTCAATCACCAGATCTGAACATTGAGCATTTATGGGATGTCCTGGAATGACGCCTCAGACAACACTTTTGACCTCCATCAGGCTGGTGTGAGTTGATTGGGTTGCTTGTGGAAGAATGGAGATGCACCCCTCCTGCAGAAATCCAGATGCTGGTAGACTGTATCCCACGGCGTACTGCCGCATGTGGTGGGCCAACGCACTATTATGTGTCTTTACCTTGGCGTTTCCAAATTATTGTCCACTACCTTTATGTGTATCTGTTTTTGCTTTGCAATATATGGAGATGTATTTAATATATGTACATATATGTACATGTAATTAAAACTGGTGATTAAAATTTTGAACTTGGAAGCTGTAAAATTGCTGGCAACATCTAGTTCTAAATGTTTTTTTCCTATCTGGTAGGAATCAATCGTGTATGGAGCTGGTGTTGTGGAGACCCCTGAAGATTCTGCCAAAGACACTGAATGACTCAATGCAGAGACTGAAGCACCAGTCAGCATACAGTTCAAAAGAGCTTTTGGTAAAAAGTACAGACACCGAGGTGCAGCAAAAAGGTGGCTATAATAACCTTAGGCCACAGACCAGCCCAGAGGAGGACATGGAACTCTAGAGTACAGAAGCTCACACCAGCTGTGAATGTCTGGGGAAATTAACTGGGTAGTGATGCAGCTAAAAAAAAAAAAAAGGTGTTCAACAAAACAAAAAACATGTTGCTGTACCATACAGGAATCCTGTGTTTACAGGCATTAAGCTTGTGAAGAAGCTTACTTTTACTGGGACCATCTAACTTGTTTCTTTAATGCAAACTATAATTTGACCTTCCTTTACCTGCATTAAAATCATTTCAAAATGTAAAAAACTTTCCTCCAACTTAAACTCCTTTCTTCATTTTTTCACTGCATTGATTCTATATGTATTGCATAGACCTTGTATTACATTTGTCCTTGAGCATCAGGTTCATGTAGGTTCAGTTAGCAACTGATTAAGACCTACAATAAATAGGTGATTTGACTTGTCTATCCTAATACTTGAATTGCTTGAATCCCTTTGAGCCTCAAGGCGTAGAATTGCCTGCCACTGGATTAGACCTATTCTAAAAATGCCTGGACATTGAATTTAAGAGACAATTTTATAACATATTATTAATATTATAATGCTAGTGGTAGGGGGGAAATGAACAAATAACATGGATGGAATCTAGTTCCTATACATCTATTTTTATGTTTTCAGAAATTAAAAAAAAAATCTGTTACCAGAAGGATTATATATAAACAGTTGTTGTTGTAAAGGACATTGAGTTTGCCTTTTACTTATTAAAAATATGACAAATACACAGTCTTGATTGATTTGTACATTTATAAAATGTGAATGTAAAAACTGCTATTTAGCACTGACATTAAAAAGCAAGGTTGAATACTGTTTTAAAGAACTTAACAAATGTAAATTTTGTATAACACAATTTAATTGAATTTATTTGACTGAACAATATATAACTTCTGAACGTATTAGGTTAGTTTGTATCTAAAAATATATTTTCATATAGAAATGTTCTGTGTAACAATGATGACATTCCACAGTACATTTATCTTTTCTATTCAGAAGTATTTATTTGAAGGGATGTATTCTGGACTGTACCTTCCACAACTGCTGCTGATTATGGATATTATTAGAATCAAGGGATTCTGGAACATGCTTTTGAGAGATGGATTGAGCAGATGGTGTCATTGTCCAGAAGTAAGATAGAACTATAGCTGGAGCTCCTGGGTTTCAGTACAGCACAGGTGTATCAACCAGTTTCAGCTGGGGGCTGCACTGATAGTGGATCTAAACCTGGTCCAGGTGTCCTGTTGTCTGTTGGTATTTGGACCTACTGCAAGGTATAAAGTAGTTTTTTATTAGACATCATTAAGTAGTCATCACATTTGCATTAGGATAGCTGGCATTAGGATAGCTGAAGGTAGATTTTGGAATATATATTTGTCTACAAGATTATGATTATACAAGTTTATTGTGTGATTGTACTTGAAACTATATACAATTGACTGAAATTGGTTTATTTGTTCTCATCTGTTATGAGTGTATTAGTAAAGTATATGTGATTTTTCTGTTCTATTCTACACTCACCTAAAGGATTATTAGGAACACCATACTAATACTGTGTTTGACCCCCTTTCGCCTTCAGAACTGCCTTAATTCTACGTGGCATTGATTCAACAAGGTGCTGAAAGCATTCTTTAGAAATGTTGGCCCATATTGATAGGATAGCATCTTGAAGTTGATGGAGATTTGTGGGATGCACATCCAGGGCACGAAGCTCCCGTTCCACCACATCCCAAAGATGCTCTATTGGGTTGAGATCTGGTGACTGTGGGGGCCAGTTTAGTACAGTGAACTCATTGTCATGTTCAAGAAACCAATTTGAAATGATTCGACCTTTGTGACATGGTGCATTATCCTGCTGGAAGTAGCCATCAGAGGATGGGTACATGGTGGTCATAAAGGGATGGACATGGTCAGAAACAATGCTGAGGTAGGCTGTGGCATTTAAACAATGCCCAATTGGCACTAAGGGGCCTAAAGTGTGCGAAGAAAACATCCCCCACACCATTACACCACCACCACCAGCCTGCATAGTGGTAACAAGGCATGATGGATCCATGTTCTCATTCTGTTTATGACAAATTCTGACTCAACAAATTCAACAGAAATCGAGACTCATCAGACCAGGCAACATTTTTCCAGTCTTCAACTGTCCAATTTTGGTGAGCTTGTGCAAATTGTAGCCTCTTTTTCCTATTTGTAGTGGAGATGAGTGGTACCCGGTGGGGTCTTCTGCTGTTGTAGCCCATCCGCCTCAAGGTTGTACGTGTTGTGGCTTCACAAATGCTTTGCTGCATACCTCGGTTGTAACGAAATGTTATTTCAGTCAAAGTTGCTCTTCTATCAGCTTGAATCAGTCGGCCCATTCTCCTCTGACCTCTAGCATCAACAAGGCATTTTCGCCCACAGGACTACCGCATACTGGATGTTTTTCCCTTTTCACACCTTTCTTTGTAAACCCTAGAAATGGTTGTGCGTGAAAATCCCAGTAACTGAGCAGATTGTGAAATACTCAGACCGGCCCGTCTGGCACCAACAACCATGCCACGCTCAAAATTGCTTAAATCACCTTTCTTTCCCATTCAGACATTCAGTTTGGAGTTCAGGAGATTGTCTTGACCAGGACCACACCCATAAATGCATTGAAGCAACTGCCATGTGATTGGTTGGTTAGATAATTGCATTCATGAGAAATTGAACAGGTGTTCCTAATAATCCTTTAGGTGAGTGTATGTTAGCCACTTCTAATTTCGAAAAGTTTCACCCTCACCAAAACCGTGGTTTCCAGGTTTCAGGATGTGTCGTTTGGTAATGTCCTGGACAGTGAAACAGAGAGGGAAAAAAAATTACATGAGCAAGGGATCTCTCTTCTCTGTGGGTAAGTGTTTAGTGGTGATTTAGCAATTGACAATAATAAAATAGCTGTAAAATTATATTTTTTCTCTAAGTACAGTAATATAAAAATATTGTGTGTGTGTTATGGCTGCAAGGAGTCTAGCTGTTTAGATTAATTGTCAGTTACATCTCTTTCTGAACCAGTAAATTGACTGTTTGTATTATCTTTCTTTCCATTCAATAGAGATTGTCAGCTTCGATTAACTTGTTAATAATTGTACACTCCACCCTGTTTCTCTTAAACTTTAAAATCCCATCAGAAATGTATTGCTCATAGTAACTGCAAATAGGAACATGGGGGAATAGTTTTTTGTGTTTTGGGTGACATTACACTCATATTATTTAACTATTCATTTATAATATGTCTGCACTGGAAATCACCAGGAAAAAACGTGTTTCTGTTGAAAGTAGTCAGGCGACTAGACACAAGGTAATTATCTGTTTTAAGAATGTAATTAGGTTAAATTAATATTTGGTGGTTGAAAGAGTCATAAATGGAAATTAAACTGAACAGATTGACTCCTAACAAGTCTATGTATAGCACAAATTAAACAAAAAGTTACAGAAAGCTTTTGAGATTTCATACCATTAAAATAATGGTTATATTTCAGAAATGCAATTTGCATATTTTAGCTCTCCCTTAGCTCTTTGTGTATGGAGTCAGCCACAATTTTCCTTGTAATACACAGCTATCAGCCATATACTAAGCATACAGATGTGTATTCTGATGTTATCCATAGATTCACCCACAGGAGTAGTGTATTGTTTAAAAACAAACTATCTGTTTCCAGGCAAAATACTTTCCATGAAAAACTAAATTCTGTAATTTGGGGATAAACCTATTAATTAATCCATGGAACTTTTCCATGGCCAGAAAAATATTTAGTTGCATATATAGTCCCCACTGCAGACTAATCTCCCATGTTGTTAGAAAAGATTAACCCTGTCTTCCCTTTCATTCCTGTAGCCATGGACACAGAAACAACTCATGTAGTCTGGGGAAGCTATAATTATTATGAAACACCAATTGCTTAGTTGACCCGATCAAAATAATAATTTGAGTTGCTGCGGGTTAAATAAATCCCTCATGCTGCTGTAGTTTTTTTCCAATTATGTTTATCCATAAAGCTATTAGACGAGACATCCTGTAACCCCAAAGCCACACTCCTTCAGCTGCTTGACAGCTGCCATGTTTTTAGGGAAAGTTAAACTTTTAAGTGCAAATATGATACAATTAAATAGCAAACAAGAACACAATTGTAAGGGATCATGAGAATTATTTAAAAGTTCAAGTTACTTTATTGTTTGAAATACATATTAATCAACATTTTTTCTTATTTTGCCTATGGGATACACTATGAAAGTGTAAGCGAAAATGGTGATGTGCTGATTTAGTATTGATTATAATGCAGTAGAAAAATGTTATTTATAAGGTAATGGACTGTGACTCATAGTCTGGTTTAACAAGTACTCACCGTCTCCATGTATGATCCAGCCAGCTCCATGGGCAGTGAGGCAAGGTTGCTTAACCCGTTGCTGTGGTTCCCACTATTCTCGGCTCTAAGCTGTCTTACCCGGCTCTGTAGGTGGCGCAGCAACTTTAGGGTACTCGGGTCTGGCTGGCTGGTGGGGGGACTGGCACCAAGGGAGGGAGAGGAGGCAGACTGCAAGTGTCCAGATTCACCACATTCCTGGGGAGAAATTATAAGAACATAAGATAGTTTACAAACGAGAGGAGGCCATTTGACACATCGTGCTCGTTTGGTGTCCATTAATAACTGAAATAATTCAAGGGTCCTATCCAGTCTATTTTTGAATGTTCCCAAGTTTTCAACTTCAACCACATAGCTGGGGAGTTTGTTCCAGATTGTGACAACTCTGTGTGAAGATGTGTCTCCTGTCTTCTGTCTTGAATGCCTTGAAGCCCAATTTCAATTTGTGGCCCCAGGTCTGGAAAAGCTCCTCTGGTTTGATATGGTCAATGCCTTTCATGATTTTGAAGACCTGAATCAAGTCCCCACGTAGTCTTCTCTGTTCCAGGGTGAAAAGGTTCAGTTCCCTCAAACTCTCCAAATACGACATTCCCTTCAAACCTGGTATAAGTCTGATTGCTTGCCTATGAACTAGAGCAGCAATATCTTTCTTGAAGTATGGTGTCTGGAACTTTACACAGTATTCCAGATGAGGTCTAACTAGTGTATTGTGCAGTCTTAACATTACTTCCCTTGTTTTAAATTCTACACTTTTGCTTCCCCACATTGTTTGGATGGGGAAAGTGATGAGTCCACATAAACTCCTAGGTCTTTCTCATGCGTTACTTATTCCAGTTCTATTCCTCCCATAGTGTAATTTTAATGGACATTTTTATTACCTGCATTTAATACCTTGCACTTGTCCACATTGAATTTCATCTCCCAGATGTCAGCCCACACACAAACTATTATTATCCAAGTCCCTTTGAATAACCTGTGCTGCAGAGATTGTATCTGCTGAGCCACCTATTTTAGTATAATCTGTTATTTTGACAAGTTTGTTAACTATCCCAGAGTCTAGATCATTAACATAGATTAGAAATAGCACAGGCCCTAATACTGGTGCCTGTGGAATGGCACTAACAACCTCAACCCAGTTAGAAGCAACTAATCTTATTAATATCCTGTTTCCTATACATCAACCTGTTAATAATCCATCTACTTGCATTACCCAGAATACCTAATTATTCAAATAAATGAAACCTTGTAATATATATATATAAAATTATATACGCTGTAGTTTGGGTGGAGATGTTCACAAAGTATTAATGTAGTAGGGGTGCGGCGGAGTTTTCTCGCGTGAGGGGGGGGGGGTGCGGCGGAAGCCCCACTAAATAGGGTCTAGCGACGCCCGTGGGCTATTGGTATATTTGGGAATGAAGGCGACTTTTAAGACACGAACACTAAATCGAATTGCACTGCTGTCAGCAGGTGTATAATTGCTATTATGAAGATGTACACAAAAAGGTAAAGCATCTGGAGACATCTGGATGAGATTTATAGAATATTGTTACAGGCACATATGGTTGTATAACTTGCAAGCCAGTACACATACAAGTGTATGACGTTTGTGCACTGCACGTTGGGTGCAACCCCCCCCCCCCCCCCACACACACACACACACACACAAAATCTAGAAAAATATTTAATAATCTGAACAATCAATTATCTAGTAGCAGGTGGCCAACGTTATGCCTTTATCCTAGACACAGCAGCCTATATAACACGGAAATTATAACGACACACTACTGTACTGCTCTGCACCGTTACATGGACACACACACAATATAGAAAGAAAGTTGCAATGTTAATATATATATATATATATATATATACACTCACCTAAAGGATTATTAGGAACACCATACTAATACTGTGTTTGACCCCCTTTCGCCTTCAGAACTGCCTTAATTCTACGTGGCATTGATTCAACAAGGTGCTGAAAGCATTCTTTAGAAATGTTGGCCCATATTGATAGGATAGCATCTTGAAGTTGATGGAGATTTGTGGGATGCACATCCAGGGCACGAAGCTCCCGTTCCACCACATCCCAAAGATGCTCTATTGGGTTGAGATCTGGTGACTGTGGGGGCCAGTTTAGTACAGTGAACTCATTGTCATGTTCAAGAAACCAATTTGAAATGATTCGACCTTTGTGACATGGTGCATTATCCTGCTGGAAGTAGCCATCAGAGGATGGGTACATGGTGGTCATAAAGGGATGGACATGGTCAGAAACAATGCTCAGGTAGGCTGTGGCATTTAAACGATGCCCAATTGGCACTAAGGGGCCTAAAGTGTGCCAAGAAAACATCCCCCACACCATTACACCACCACCACCAGCCTGCATAGTGGTAACAAGGCATGATGGATCCATGTTCTCATTCTGTTTACGACAAATTCTGACTCTACCATCTGAATGTCTCAACAGAAATCGAGACTCATCAGACCAGGCAACATTTTTCCAGTCTTCAACTGTCCAATTTTGGTGAGCTTGTGCAAATTGTAGCCTCTTTTTCCTATTTGTAGTGGAGATGAGTGGTACCCGGTGGGGTCTTCTGCTGTTGTAGCCCATCTGCCTCAAGGTTGTACGTGTTGTGGCTTCACAAATGCTTTGCTGCATACCTCGGTTGTAACGAGTGGTTATTTCAGTCAAAGTTGCTCTTCTATCAGCTTGAATCAGTCGGCCCATTCTCCTCTGACCTCTAGCATCAACAAGGCATTTTCGCCCACAGGACTGCCGCATACTGGATGTTTTTCCCTTTTCACACCATTCTTTGTAAACCCTAGAAATGGTTGTGCGTGAAAATCCCAGTAACTGAGCAGATTGTGAAATACTCAGACCGGCCTGTCTGGCACCAACAACCATGCCACGCTCAAAATTGCTTAAATCACCTTTCTTTCCCATTCAGACATTCAGTTTGGAGTTCAGGAGATTGTCTTGACCAGGACCACACCCATAAATGCATTGAAGCAACTGCCATGTGATTGGTTGGTTAGATAATTGCATTCATGAGAAATTGAACAGGTGTTCCTAATAATCCTTTAGGTGACTGTGTTTATATATATAACATTTACGCAACAGCGTAACGAAACCTGTAATAATGTAACATCAGTCAGTCATTCATTACTAATCACAGATCACACACGGATGACGCAATTTGATTGAATGCACACCATATTGCCATTTATACAAGAGAAAGTGGACTATTATGACAATTACAATTATAATGGCAGATATCGATGCCTGCGTCCTTCTCCTTGCCTGAAGGGGCTGAAGACAATGCCAGCCCTACACTTTCAGATCCATCGGAACTTTCTAGACCTTCCAATCACCTTTTAATAAGACGTTATCGGTTTGATAGACACAGCACAGCGTTATTGTGTCACCTGCTGAAGGATACATTGAATAATAGATTTGCACGCAACCATCATCTCAATGTGGAGACAATTATGTGCCGTGTTAGCCTATTATGCTCCAGGCTCCTTGCAAACTACAGTAGGGGATGTTGTGGGAGCGTCAAGCCACTATCAACAACGCTATCATAGCTGACACTGTGGAAAATCAATGATGTAGATTGACATATATACAGTATATATATTACATATATTACATTGTCATATTACAACGTGTACTGTAAAGAGTATTTACAGTGAGGGGAAAAAAGTATTTGATCCCCTGCTGATTTTGTACGTTTGCCCACTGACAAAGAAATGATCAGTCTATAATTTTAATGGTAGGTGTATTTTAACAGTGAGAGACAGAATAACAACAAAAAAATCCAGAAAAATGCATTTCAAAAAAGTTATACATTGATTTGCATGTTAATGAGGGAAATAAGTATTTGACCCCTTAGTACTTGGTGGCAAAACCCTTGTTGGCAATCACAGAGGTCAGACGTTTCTTGTAGTTGGCCACCAGATTTGCACACATCTCAGGAGGGATTTTGTCCCACATCCTCTTTGCAGATCCTCTCCAAGTCATTAAGGTTTCGAGGCTGACGTTTGGCAACTCGAACCTTCAGCTCCCTCCACAGATTTTGTATGGGATTAAGGTCTGGAGACTGGCTAGGCCACTCCAGGACCTTAATGTGCTTCTTCTTGAGCCACTCCTTTGTTGCCTTGGCTGTGTGTTTTGGGTCACTGTCATGCTGGAATACCCATCCACGACCCATTTTCAATGCCCTGGCTGAGGGAAGGAGGTTCTCACCCAAGATGTGACGGTACATGGCCCCGTCCATTGTCCCTTTGATGCGATGCAGTTGTCCTGTCCCCTTAGCAGAAAAACACCCCCAAAGCATAATGTTTCCACCTCCATGTTTAATGGTGGGGATGGTGTTCTTGGGGTCATTTCTCCTCCTCCAAACACGGCGAGTTGAGTTGATGCCAAAGAGCTCGATTTTGGTCTCATCTGACCACAACACTTTCACCCAGTTCTCCTCTGAATCATTCAGATGTTCATTGGCAAACTTCAGACGGGCCTGTACATGTGCTTTCTTGAGCAGGTGGACCTTGCGGGAGTTGCAGGATTTCAGTCCTTCACGGTGTAGTGTGTTACCAATTGTTTTCTTGGTGACTATGGTCCCAGCTGCCTTGAGATCATTAACAAGATCCTCCCGTGTAGTTCTGGGCTGATTCCTCATCGTTCTCATGATCATTGAAACTCCACGAGGTGAGATCTTGCATGCAGCCCCAGACCGAGGGAGACTGACAGTTATTTTGTGTTTCTTCCATTTGCGAATAATTGCACCAACTGTTGTCACCTTCCCACCAAGCTGCTTGGCGATGGTCTTGTAGCCCATTCCAGCCTTGTGTAGGTCTACAATCTTGTCCCTGACATCCTTGGACAGCTCTTTGGTCTTGGCCATGGTAGAGAGTTTGGAATCTGATTGATTGACTGCTTCTGTGGACAGGTGTCTTTTATACAGGTAACGAGCTGAGATTAGGAGCACTCCCTTTAAGAGAGTGCTCCTAATCTCAGCTCGTTACCTGTATAAAAGACACCTGGGAGCCAGAAATATTGCTGATATCAAATACTTATTTCCCTCATTAACATGCAAATCAATTTATAACTTTTTTGAAATGCGGGGGTCCTCCACCAGAAAATGTAGAAAATTAAATAATTGAAATGAGCGATTCTGAGTCATTTCGGTGTCGAACAACTTATATCAATATCTCCATGAAATATATATTTGCTTCACAGCCACATATCACAATGGGACACATCCAGTGAACAATTACACATCAACCGACATAATGCAGGCAAACTAGCGGCCGGATTGAATCAAAGCTTTGACCCACCCGCTAATACAAAACTGCAGAACTGAACTCAGTTGATCATTTATTCTAATAATTAATGTAACCACTATGATGTTCATTTTGTAGTTTTGTATTAGCCAGTGGGTCAGTTTTTATTGAATGCACCGCACTACACATATTAATAATAATAATAATAATAATAATAATAATAATATTATATTTGTTTATTTTTATTGGCAGTCTTACAAAACAGAGCAATACAAAGTGCACATGTAAAGTGCTGATGTAAAGCGTCCCTGAATAAGAGACTTGCATTGTTCTGGTATTCACATATAACCGAAGATACCAGCATTGATCCACCGGCTAATAGATAACGCCTGGATAAGGTTGTCAGCGAAGACATAAAAAAATGAAAATACATAGCTGTCATCAATGGTGGCTTTTGTTTTTTTGTTTGCCCTCACTCGGGGCGAAGTCTCGCCAGTTCTTCTGCGATTCCAAGCCTCGTCTCCTCGCTGACCATTGCCTGTGACCTCGACCACGTCCTTGCCTAGCCCTGATTTGCCACCTCCACAAGTTCTGCACCTGGGTCCCCTTTTCCCGTGCCTTGCGGTCCTTGAGACTATGACAGAAGACTTCGCCATCTTCAACATGGACCCAGCAGTTCTCCTCTTCAACATACGCCAGGGAAACCGGTCTATAGAGGAGTATGTTGTGGATTTCGGAACCCTGGCCAGTCACGTAAACTTCGATGACGTCGCTCTTAAACATTTTTCGTTTCGGACTAGACGAGACCATATCATGCTTGCTACCTAGTGGCAAATGTGACTGGACCCTGGAAACTTTTATTATCTTTGCGCTCATGTTGAGTGGCTCGGATTTCACTGTGGGAGCAGATGAAGAGGTCCAGATCCCGAGTGCCCAGCGGTCGCCGCCGCCAAGCCCGACTGCCCGGCCGCCTCCGCCGCCGCCCAGCGCGAGTGTCCGGCCGCATCCGCCGCCGCCCAGCCCGAGTTCTCAATCCTGCTTACCACGATCCCGGAGCCTGTGTTGCCGCCTGTGACGTCTTGATGTCTATGTGTTGATACTATCCGAACATATGTATTTAAATGATACGCAGAGCGCTACCGATTTAACAACATGTTTATTTAACCATGCACATGCCCAGAGCCTCCCCAACTCAATTCCCATGTTCCAAAAGATATACATATCACGTGACATCTCCCCTCTCAAGTAAATGTTCCATTTCCACACATCAAGTATTATTATTTTACCTTTCAGGAACAAAGTAAAATTCTCCCTGTAATTAACACACTCAACATTGTATCATTTTTCTATACGATTCAATAAAACTTTTTTCGGCAGGGTTGTTCGAATGTTTCGGCCCATTATAAGGAATGTGTCATGGTGTGGCTACACTGTAAGGTTGTGCATCATTCTTTAACACTATTTTCACTGGATCACCTCTTAGTGTGCCCACATCTCCGAACACACTGACTTCCTCAATTTGCTTAATCAGACCTAAATTCACTGCTACTGCACAGCTAAGTAGATTTTCTCCATTGGATTTGACTACTACTACTCTAAAATGACAATCTTGCCATTTGTTCCCAATTTGGGCATGGTTTTTATCTAAAAACTGCCCCCTTGTGGTCACTATGCCTCCTGGACTTTGCAGAGTATTTCTGACTGGTCTGAGCTGGGGTTTCTTTACTAAGCTATCATAGGTAGCTTCTGACATCACTGATGTATCTGTTCCAGAGTCTATTTTAAATAATACAGGGGTCTTGGATATTACTACTGTAATACGCCATGGTGGTTCATCATCATTGATTACTGCGTCAATAGATGTGTCCTCTGTAAGTGAGCCCAAAAACAATGAGTCTTCCTCTTCTTCTTTCTGGACCACTTCCTGCACTAATTTAGAGTGACAAACAGCGGCAAAGTGGCCTAACTTTTTACATTTTAAGCATCTCTTGCCTCTGGCTGGGCATTGGTCTGTTTTCAGGTGATCACGCCCACATCTTTTGCATTTGTCCTTCCCCCTTTGCTCGTGATGCTGATTCATGGTATTGTGGCTATTTTTAACTTTTCTTTGCTTGAAAGATTTCAGCTCATCTACATGCTCTGTAGCAGCAGCCCCCTCTGCATTTTGTGTTTTTACCAACTCTGAATGCCTAGCTATATCAATAGCAGTTCACAGGGTAAGATCGCTCTGCATTTGCAACTTTTGTGACACCTGTTTGTCTCTAATGCCTATTACCAGTCTGTCACGGATCTGTTCCTCCTTCTGAGCCCCGAAATCACAGTTTTCACCCAGCTCATATAACTGTCTGATAAAGGCTTCCACAGATTCTCCCTTATTTTGAATTCTGGAGTGAAACTTAGCTCTCTCGAATATCACGTTGTGTTTGGGAATGAAATGTAGTGTTTCATCCTCCTCAGTCAACTTTGTTACCGTGCGGTATCTTGTGAAGCATTGCCTCCAATCGGGCCAGTCTGACGGCCTTGCGAAATTGAGAGGGTCAGGAGGTGAAAACTGGGTTGCCGGCTCCGCCCTCGCCAATCCAGGAGCCTGGGTTGCCGGCTCTGCCCTCGCCCGTCGCGGTGCCTGGGTTGCCGGCTCAGCCCTCGCCCGTCCCGGCGCCCAAGGCTCCGCCTCCCGAGGCTCCCATGGCTTCGCCTCTTGAGGCTTCCAAGACTCTGCCTTCTACGGCTTCGCCTCCTGAGGTTTCGTTTTCCACGGTTCTGCCTCTTGAGCCCTCCTTGGCTCCACTTCCTAAGGCTTCCAGGACTCCGCCTTCGCCTTCCTCTTGAGGCATCCTTGGCTCCGCCTTCCGAGGCCTCCGCGGCTCCGCCTCTTGAGGTCTCCTCGGCTCCGCCTTCCTCGGCTCCGCCTCCTAAGGCTTCCAGGACTCCGCCTTTTAGGGCTTCGCCTTCCACGGCCCCGCCTCTTGAGACTTCCTCGGCTCCGCCTTCCACGGCTCCCGAGGCTCCGCCTCCTGAGGCCTCCACGACTCCCGAGGCTCCGCCTTCCTCGGCTCCGCCTCCTGAGCCCTCCTCGGCTCTGCCTCCTGAGGCCTCCTCGGCGCCGCCGGCTAACCCCGACTCTGTCCTGTGGCCATCTTCCAGACCTCCCGACCCAGTCCCTGTCCTGTGGCCGTCTCCCAGACCTCCCAACCCTGCCTCTGTCCTGTGGTCACCTCCCAGACCCCCAACCCAGTCCCTGCCTTGCGGCCACCTCCTAGACCTGCCAACTTTTCTTCTGCCACTCCTTCTACGCCTGCTCCTCGGCCCTGTGCCCATCCCCGTCGTGTCCGGCCTGTTTCGGCTGCGCCGATCGTGGAGGGGGGATACAGTCATGGTTCCCAGTCTGTACCCTCTATCACCTCTAGAGGCCACTGTTTCCCTGCCTTTTCTCTCCCCTCACTGCTTTCTTCTATCTATCTTTCCATTAACATTCTTCTCAACCATGTGCACATTTGTTCCATACCTCTGCTTCTATTGGCCCTGCACCTGCCTTCCCAGTTCCTGCTCCTCTTCTTAAACCTTTTAAAACCTAGCTAGTAAATACAACACACAGTTACCTGGTGTTGCTGCATTTATAGAGCTAACATGAATTCAGCCAACCAGAATTACTGAATGAATCAAAGAATCAAAAGAACCCGATCTTCATACTGAACTGAATCAAAAGAACCGGTTCTCTGAAAAGAACCGTAATTCCCATCACATTTCGGTAGAAGCAACACGCAACACAGAGCTCAGAATGTCAGGAAATAAACACTTTCTGTACAGTGCACTGATACAGAACTATCTTATATCATCGGATCTGAACTTGTCTGTGTTTGATATAACATACAACATTATACATAATATACATTAGATTAACCGTAAGGGTGTTCTGAACAAACGAAGACTATTTACAAAGAAATCCGACCAAATTTGAGGGATTTGTGCGCATCTGTCTCCCCGTGTATGCGCTATTCCCCCCGGGTCACCATGGTGACATTGTGAGACTGAAACGCTGTCTACGTTATCTGTGAGATTGACACACACATGGAGCCTATAAACTCAGCTTTCAAACGATATGCGGTTTTGGCGGATGTTCAGTAGCGTCTCTGCATGAGAGCAATGCGTCACAATGCTGTACAGCATCATTGCGCACGGGTTCAGTCACAGAGCGCCTGGTGACGCATAAAGCTGAGGCTGAGCCGTGGAACGCTATTGTTTAGAATGATTAGATTCTGTAGTCGATCTGCAAGTAGTATTATTTGGTTATTTGTATTATTTCAGCTACATTGTAATTTGACCACTTGGGTATGTGTTGTTTGGACAGCACCTAGATACCTCTCACAAACGTCCTGGTACAGTGGGCTCAGTTTGTCCTATCAACATGTAAATTGGTACAGTTATTTTCGAGTCAACACTGAAGGGATATTGCGGCGATTGAGCCTACTATACATAGAGGTGCCTTCTTTAGGTGATGTGAAATATGATTGTGCATATTGAAACAAAAAAACGTTTATTCTGCATGTTATCTTGTATTATGTTTATTTTGTTATTCCAAGCTATGTTCTGAGCATATATAAAAAATATACAAGCGATTTCCTTCCATATGATACCATCTATAGACTTATGGGCTTTTGAAATGGGGCCGGTCCTTCTAGGAGAAAATTCCCAAAATGTAATTTTAAGATGTTAATACACAATCACGTTTTTATTCTGGTTGGCTGGTTTCAGGGCTGTGACTTGGAAAAAAATGATGGTGTCATTGATTATTTGATTGTTTAATTTCTCCAGCTCAGTAGGTTTGTTCTGTTTATAAACAAGAATAATATATGTATAGGTATTGGTAGGCCTTTATTTAATTTAACATTCACATTATAGCAGACCTTGATGTGGTCTAACTAATGTGTCATGACAAACTGCATGATCACAATGCTCAATCTCTATCTAGTTATTATCCTTAAACAGCCTTGGTAATGTCTGCCTAGTAAGATATATGATCTCCCTGATACTTCTTTCTGTGCTGTACAACTCCTTTGCACTCATCTCCTGTCACAGTACCACATCCATGCAACACTACTTGTGGTCTGCCCAATTTTAATTGTGAATAATACTAGTTTATTGTGTGTATATTAATGTGATAATTACCACAGAGAGCCTTTTCATTTCCGATTCCAGTTTCTGTAATTTTCTGTGATGATCAAATATTTTTCTTGGAGTTCTTCTGAAAATAATAAAAGCATTATAAAAGGCTAGTACAACATTTTTACTAAATTAACTACAGATAAAGAAACTGAAAGCAAACAAGCTATCAACAAATATTTTTTGTACATTGGAAAATTAGTTGAGACTATGCTACTGATGTTATAACTATACACTGCTAATACAAACACTATGTACAGTCTCTATGAAAATTCAAATTACCTCTCCTTTAGTAACTCTGCTTTGCATCTGTGGAAAGCAAAATCTTAATGTGAAACAAAATGAAGGTCTCACATGGATGTAAAGTTCATATTATCACAATAGTTTACTATAGTATAGATAAAGTGCAAGCCTCTGTTGTGGGGCTTGTATTGGTTACCCTTTCAAGAGTCTAAGCAAAATAATATATTACAGTTTTATAGTCTCTATGCTATTTCAGTACTATGTGTCTGTTTTCTGTAGCTGAAGATATTGCTCAAATAACAATATGTTTTTCATTAGCATATTTACACAGGTCAAAAAGTAACAGTTTAGGAATTGGTTTAACTACTGTCTTATAATATTGAGGAATAAAAGCCTGACTGGCAAGACAATATTTCAATTTACATAGACTACGGGATTCAAAGTTCAGTCTTCTGTGTCTTTTTTGCTGTTGTTGTTCTTCTCTGTAACATTTTTTTTCCATTCCATGCCCAGAAACAATAATGTATCACCTAATTAGTATTTAGATGAAGTGAGGTATAAAGGCTCTGGCCATTTTCAAAAGCTCAGGAGTTTGACAGGCAAGGAGTTTAGTATTTTGTTAAGTGGATTAAGTTAAGGCAGAAAGCAGAGTTCAGAGGCCTGACTGTGAATTAAAGCAAGGCCAGCTATTACCTCTCCAGCTCTGAGGTGAACTCTTCTTCAAATTTGAGGGCCAGCTTGGCAGCCGTCTGGTCTTTCCACTGGCTCATGCTCCTCTGGATGGCTCTCAGCTCTTCATCCTTCTGCCATAGCTGCTGCCTTAGCACCTGGCTTTCTCCACCCCTGCTCTCCTTCATCTTGGTCCGCTGCAGCTTACTGACCTCCTCCACATGCTCCTGCACACAGTGGCCACACATAGCATTATAACAGGGCAGGATGGGCACTCACTCCAATGTAAATCGGTTTTTCCGACTATTGAAGGGATTTTCAGAAGCAGTGTGAATTGCTTTTGGTTTTCGTTGGACAAAACAGGTTACTTCAAAGTCTCTCTAAACAGGGATTTACAACCCTACTGAACTATGTAAGTGTCACAGCTGCTGCCAAAAAAAGAAAAAAAACTTACAAATTAGTACTTTGCAATTAACAATATTAGTGCTCTACCATGTTTGTTATTCTGTAAATTAATATGCTTGAAACCAACCAGGGTGTGCTTCACTTGACCCCTACAATTTGTGGTTTGCCTTTGTGCTTGCAGTGTTCTGAATGAGCCACATCAGCCCCCATGCAATTGAGGAAATAGGACATTAAAAAATATTTTTTCTATTTAATCAATACAATAAATGTATTAACAGTATTTTTCTTGCATTTATATAGCTCTTTTTATCCCAAAGGATCCCAAAAGCACTTTAAAATGATGACATGACTCACCAACCAATTCAATATAGTACCCACCTGGAAGTACAGCAACCATTTTGTACCTCTCCACTGAGCAGATGTGAAGAACTATTTAACCAAATAAACTACAGTAGAAGTGTGAGTTGTTCTGTGAAGGGGGAGGGGGTGTAGTACCTGGATCAGCCGTTCCTTCAGTAAGTCCAGTGCCTGCTCCCTCTCCATACTGAGCTCCTCTCTCTGCTGTCTCAGCTCGCGCTCCTGCTCAGCAGTACAAGCACAAACCAGAGACTCAGGGACCACCACAAGACTCAGCTGACCCACAACAAACACAATATTAAATATAATATTATAATACTTATAGTGTCATTTTATTGAAATATGATTCAATAAGACAAAAAAAAAACATTTGGTATCTGAGATAATGCAATATGTTGCAGTCTGCTTTTCCCTGTATATCATGTGATTTAATTGTAAAACTTGTGAGATTACAATGCTTTGCTTTGTACTTGTTGGTGCACACAGATTGTTCCCCTGAATGTTGATCTGGGGTCAATAAGATGACAAAGTGTGACAGAAGAACAAGCAGAACTTTCAAATCCTGTAGCTGCAGGCGGAGAAGTTCAGGAAGCCAAAATAGTGCCTAAATAAAAAAAGACAGTGCCTCCCATGTTTGGGAAAATTTTAAAAAGAGTGAATGAAAATGTAATGCCAATTTGTTGTGGTAGGTAAAAATGCATTTTCGGTGAAAACAGGGAAAAGTAGAATTCAGGTTTTTCAGATTGCTGCATTCTCACATATTAACTGTATATACAGTATAGTCACATTAAAACTTCTTCACACCTTATCATTTTATATCGAGAAATGATAGACCACACATCTATACTGAAAATAACTTGGAAGTGAAACAAAGAAACTATATTATACACTCACCTAAAGGATTATTAGGAACACCATACTAATACTGTGTTTGACCCCCTTTCGCCTTCAGAACTGCCTTAATTCTAGGTGGCATTGATTCAACAAGGTGCTGAAAGCATTCTTTAGAAATGTTGGCCCATATTGATAGGATAGCATCTTGCAGTTGATGGAGATTTGTGGGATGCACATCCAGGGCACTAAGCTCCCGTTCCACCACATCCCAAAGATGCTCTATTGGGTTGAGATCTGGTGACTGTGGGGGCCAGTTTAGTACAGTGAACTCATTGTCATGTTCAAGAAACCAATTTGAAATGATTCGACCTTTGTGACATGGTGCATTATCCTGCTGGAAGTAGCCATCAGAGGATGGGTACATGGTGGTCATAAAGGGATGGACATGGTCAGAAACAATGCTCAGGTAGGCCGTGGCATTTAAACGATGCCCAATTGGCACTAAGGGGCCTAAAGTGTGCCAAGAAAACATCCCCCACACCATTACACCACCACCACCAGCCTGCACAGTGGTAACAAGGCATGATGGATCCATGTTCTCATTCTGTTTACGCCAAATTCTGACTCTACCATCTGAATGTCTCAACAGAAATCGAGACTCATCAGACCAGGCAACATTTTTCCAGTCTTCAACTGTCCAATTTTGGTGAGCTTGTGCAAATTGTAGCCTCTTTTTCCTATTTGTAGTGGAGATGAGTGGTACCCGGTATGGTCTTCTGCTGTTGTAGCCCATCCGCCTCAAGGTTGTACGTGTTGTGGCTTCACAAATGCTTTGCTGCATACCTCGGTTGTAACGAGTGGTTATTTCAGTCAAAGTTGCTCTTCTATCAGCTTGAATCAGTCGGCCCATTCTCCTCTGACCTCTAGCATCAACAAGGCATTTTCGCCCACAGGACTGCCGCATACTGGATGTTTTTCCCTTTTCATACCATTCTTTGTAAACCCTAGAAATGGTTGTGCATGAAAATCCCAGTAACTGAGCAGATTGTGAAATACTCAGACCGGCCCGTCTGGCACCAACAACCATGCCACGCTCAAAATTGCTTAAATCACCTTTCTTTCCCATTCAGACATTCAGTTTGGAGTTCAGGAGATTGTCTTGACCAGGACCACACCCCTAAATGCATTGAAGCAACTGCCATGTGATTGGTTGGTTAGATAATTGCATTAATGAGAAATTGAACAGGTGTTCCTAATAATCCTTTAGGTGAGTGTATATTAGATACAGCCAGGGCCCCTTAACTGTGGAATGATCTGCCGGCCAATGTCAAGGATGCCCCTTCTGTCTCAGCCTTTAGGCTAGGCTGAAGATTAACTATTTAGTTCTTCATCATCTTCTATCATTCCCTCCACAGTCTTTACTTCCTGCTACTGATGTTTCTGGACATGCTTTCACAGTAATCTAGGCTGTATTCTTCACTCAATCGCTTGTTTGGCTATCAGTAACATAACTGGAAAAAAGTTTTCAACAACAGATTAATCTTTTGTCACTCTTTATTCACATCCAGACACTTCACATCCTATCACTTGTTGCAATATAGTTTGATTGAGCCCAGTTGTACAGTGTGTTAATGCAATTATCAAAATGTATGATTGTTATTGTTTTGTCTTCAATCTGAACACAGATAGAGTTCAATGACACTTCATGTAGCATCTAGTATATAAAGGTGTTAAACTTTAGGCTTGCAGTGTGGATATAGGGTTTGTGAATCACAGGGAGACATCAGTATAGCGGGCAGTACCTTGTCTCTGGTGATTTGCTGCACAGAACGTTTCTGTGTTTCCTGGTCCTGGTACAGTTTTTTGATGTGGCTGTGCAGCTGATCAATGAGCCTGTGCAGGGCCTTCACAGCCTGGGGAATGGATGGACAACAATGGCTGCAAAATACATAAATAGCACAAAGCATTCAATGTGGTTACAAAGTAAAACCAATGCATTTGCATATTTTTCGCAACCAAAGCATTTTAAATACATATACAAACATTTTTTGCAACCATAAAAAGTGTATTTTAATTTAACTTTAAAATTAAATTATATATTTTTTGCTAAGATAAAGTAACAAGACATTTAGTGTTAATTTTAACAATATTTTATTTGTAATAAGGGAAGTAGGGAAGGGACAATTATCTGCTCCACTGATGCACGTCTGCCGCCTGCCTTTAAAAGTTGTGAATCGCTTTGCTTAATTCATTTACATATAATTAAGTTTGGTCTGATGTGCTAATGCGGCGGTGATTCTGCAGATTCTACAGTGTGTTGTTTGAACTCTGGTTTATTTATTTATTATATTTTGAAAGAGCGAGTCCTGTGAACAGAAACAAGAATGCAATCTAATAATAAGCCAAACACAAATACATGTATCCAGATTACTTTAAATTGCATAACCCAAGTTTTCCTTTAGCACAGATTTCCTCAATTCTTCACAGATCTTGTTATCAGTTGAAAAATGCAGATCTGTTCAATACTTTAGAAATCTGTGACAAGAATGCACACAATTACTTCGTTCACAAAACATTAACTACCCATTATTATTTGGGAAGTACTTATAAATAAGGCCCTGAGAAAATTGCTGAGTTTTTGTACAAAATCCATGTTAGTTTCATGGGAAACGTATAATTTAACATAAAATATGCATTGGACTATTCAGTACGTTGTTTGCAGTGTTTTTATTTTTATTTTATTAAACTACAAAATAAAATATTCTTCCCTTGAACTATAGATTGCAATAATCCCCAATTCTATGTATGACTGTACAGTACAGTAGTGGTCATTGCTATGTTCACTACACACAGGCAGACTGGCCATCGGGCAATTCTGGAAAATGCCAGAAGGGCCGGTCCATTATTTAGTTTGTTGGGCCTGTCGATTCCCACGTGGGCTGGTTGCCCTGTGTAGACACCCACACCGCACATCGCCAGCACCCCCCCGGACCACACTTTATTGGGACCCAGACTTCACCAGCCTTCGCTCCCCTGGGTATAAGTCCAGGGCTGTTTTTTGGTCCCAGTCCACCTCTGTCACTATATTTCCATTACAAAAATAAAAATAATATATGGATTAGGAATTTGATTTGAAAACTTGCACTTTATGAGTATAAGATTCTTTAAACAAATTTACACATACTCTATACAGTTCTGGAAATATCCATATTTGTAGTTTTTTATAGTTTTTAAATAAAGCTGAGCATCTTGGTTCTCTGTGACCTCTTTGAGCTGTAAAAAAATAGCATGTGCCCTGAAATACTAGTTTCTCACCATCAACACAGTTAGGGATGGCAGATAAGCATGGCTGGGCCAGTTTTGAGATTTTGGGATCAGCATGATTCTGTAGACCTACAAAAAGCAGTCAGAGAAAACTCACTAGTGCTGCATTCTATTGCATAAAAGCAATAACCTTCCAATTCAGTGTTAGTCATAAGTGAAGCCTGGTATGTAATCCAGACAAGTGCAAGTTTAAAATGCACATCTGTACAGAATCCAACATGGGTGCTTTAAGGAACTTGTGTATTGGCTGGGTGAAACTTAGTGTTTTTTCATACTAGTCTGGGTTCTGAACCTATCAAGTTCAGAGAGAGGTTTTGTCCCCTTTCTTGTGGATAGGGATCAAAACTGGGACAGGAAATTACAGACCAGTCAGTCTCACTTGTATTACTTGTAAAATGTTGGAAACAATGATTAGGCCTAGACAGAAAACAGAGGAGCATCTTAATGAAAAACATATTATTGGTGATAGTCAACATGGGTTTAGATGAGGTAGATCATGTCTTACTAAATGATTTAAGTCTTTTAAACTTGAAACTGCAGCTGTAGATGATGTGAAAGCATATGATATGATAAACTTAGATTTTCAAAAAGTTTCACCAAAGACTGATCCTCAAATTGGAAGCTGTAGGTATTCAGGGTAATGTAAGTGGATGGATTATGAACTGGTTGATGTATAGGAAACAGAGGATGTCGATTAGAGGAGTTGCTTCTAACTGGAGTGAGGTTGTTAGTGGAGTTCCACAAGGATCAGTATTAAGGCCTCTGCTTTTTCTAATCTATATTAATGATCAGGACTCTGGGATAGTTAGCAAACTTGTCAAATTTGACGATGATACTAAAATAGGTGGCTCAGCAAATACAATCTCGGTAGCACAAGCTATTCAATGGGACTTGGATAATATTCAGTTGTGGGCCGACACCTGGCAGATGAAATTCAATGTGTACAAGTGCAAGGTAATACATGCAGGTAACAAAAATATCCACTATAATTACACTATGGGAGGAATAGAACTAGAACTAGTAACACATGAGAAAGATCTAGGAGTCTATGTGGACTCCACACTTTCTCCATCCAAACAATGTGGGGAAGCAATGAAAAAGGCAAACAGAATGCTAGGGTATATTGTCAAAAGTGTAGAATTTAAAACAAGGGAAGTAATGTTCAGACTGTACAATGCGCTAGTTAGGATGTTGCTGCTCTAGAGGCAGTTCAAAGGAGAGCAACCAGATTTCTTCCAGGTCTGAAGGGAATGTCCTACTCTGAGAGACTGAGGGAACTGAACCTTTTCATCCTGGAACAGAGGAGACTACGTGGGGACTTGTTTCAAGTCTTCAAAGTCATGAAAGGCATCGACCACATCAAACCAGAGGAGCTTTTCCAGACCAGCAGGGACACATGCACCCGGGGACACAAATGGGAATTGGGGTTCAAGGCATTCAAAACGGAAAACAGGAGACACTTCTTCACACAGAGAGTAGTCACAATCTGGAACAAACTCCCCAGCGATGTGGTAGAAGCTGAACATTTTGGAACATTTAAAGTCAGACTGGATGGGATCCTTGGATCACCCAGTTATTAATGGACACGAAACGAGCACGATGGGTCGAATGGCCTCCTCTTGTTTGTAAACTTTCTTATGTTTCTTATGTTAATGGTGTATATAATATGTATATACAATATACAAAGATGACTCTCAATTGTTGCTTTATTTCTCCATCGATAAGAAGTATCTGTAATGAATGTACTAAGAATAACCTGTGAAATAGCAAGAATTTTGATATTATTTTGGTATACTGCCACTTTGGGGGAGGAGAAAAGTCGTCTCAAGGGCAGTGATTATGTACCCAGCATGTATTGGTTGTATGCATGCTGGTTGGACATGTTCACTATTTTGATGCTCTTTGTCTTTTCTAGAGTCCCTCTGACAATACTAAAAGCTTGTCTGATTGTTTATCATATTTAGACATATTTACAGTGTAAGTTAGTTGCAGACCTGTATGGGAGGTGTGTGGGGCTCCCTGTTGCCCCTGTTTGGGGCAGTAGCTCCTGAATGCGCTGGCACTGCATGACCAGATCCAGTGCCCATGCCCTGTGCTGGCACTCAGCCTGTGCCAGGGCCTCCTCCTCTCTCCGAGCAGTTTTGGTCAGCTTCGTTCGCAGCTTCACATTTTCCTCCTTCACCTGCTCTAGCACCAGCCTGAGCTTATCCAGCTCTCTCTCCTTGTCCTGGAGAAGATATATATATATATATATATTTATTTGCATATGTGGTAGAGGAGACTTTGGGATATGTAAATAGAGAAAAGCATTTATATGAAGGGAGGAGCTTCCTGTGTTCTAGCCTGCCTCACCTGCTGTAAGTCCAGCCGGCGGCAGAGTATCTCCCTCTGCTGCTCCTCTCTCAGTGCACCACATATTGTGTTCTGGGCCACCTGTTGTTCTTGTTGCTGTAACCGTCTCTCACACTGCAGCTCCTGCACCTTCTGACACACGAACACAATTACTTTATGAGCCTAATGCAGACTATTATGTGGCAATCTAGAGCCTCTTCCAAATCACTTCTGGTCATCCTTATTATTTCTCTGGTTTCAGTAAAGTCCAGTAGTGATCTCTGCAATAGGATCACTGCATGCTCAGAACTGCCCCAGTCTGCTACTGTGGGCACAACCTTACATACAACCTTACATACAACCTTACCTTAAAAGTTTGCAAACGAGGGGAGGCCATTCGACCCATTGTCCAGGATGTAGGAAGTCACTTACTGTACTTGTGTAAATTGTAAATTGGAATTTGTAAAATATATTATTCTGAATTGCTGTTTTAGCTACATTGATTTTGTAATGATTGATGCCTTGTACTTCACTGTATATTGGCACTTATGTTGTAAGTCGCCCTGGATAAGGGCGTCTGCCAAGAAATAAAAATAATAATAATAATAATTGTGCTCGTTTGGTGTCCATTAATAACTGAGTGATCCAAGGATCCTATCCAGTCTGATTTAAAATGTTCCCAAATTTTCAGCTTCAACCACATTGCTGGGGAGTTTGTTCCAGATTGTCACAACTCTCTGTGTAAAGAAGTGTCTCCTGTTTTCCGTTTTGAATGTCTTGAAGCCCAATTTCCATTTGTGTCCCCGGATGCGTGTGTCCCTGCTGATATGGAAAAGCTCCACTGGTTTGATGTGGTTGATGCCTTTCATTATTTTGAAGACTTGAAACAAGTCCCCACATAGTCTCCTCTGTTTCAGGGTGAAAAGGTTCAGTTCCGTCAGTCTCTCCGAGTAGGACATTCCCTTCAGACCTGGAATAAGTCTGGTTGCTCTCCTCTGAACTGCCTCTAGAGCAGCAAAATCTTTCTTGAAGTGTGGTGCCCAGAACTGTACACAGTATTCCAGATGAGGTCTTACTAGTGCATTGTACAGTCTTAACATTTGTTTTAAATTCTACACTTTTCACAATGTAGCTTTAATGCCTGTGGTATTCAACATGATGAATGCAATTTCCAAAATTGTCCACAAGATGGAGGTAGAGGTATACATAAGGAATGTCATTATGTGGCTCAAATGAAATGCGCTCATTTTGATTGGTATACAGCAGCCATGTTTTGTGTCCTATCACCTCGGCTTCATCAATTTTGACAGCTCTTTGTACTAGTGTAACTCACTGAAAATGTAAGCACATTAGGCCTTCTGTTTCTGAAGATTTTCGATGCCGGAAGTTAAATTTTGTGATGCAAAGTGCTGCGAAATTCACCACAATCAAGCATAACATTACCCTTTAGTATTGTACAAATTGGGTGAGTTTTTGAATATGGCTCATGGGTTTTTTCTGGGGTCAACATTCACATATTACACATATTTTACATACATGCACAGTCATTCTCTTGTGGCGGCCATGTTCTTGCACACAGTCCCTTGCCTTTTACAACTTTGACAGATAGCAGTATCTTGCTGCTCTAGAGGCAGTTCAGAGGAGAGCAACCAGAATTAATCCAGGTCTGAAGGGAATGTCCTACTCGGAGAGACTGAGGGAACTGAACCTTTTCATCCTGGAACAGAGGAGACTACGTGGGGACTTGATCCAAGTCTTCAAAATCATGAAAGGCATCGACCACATCAAACCAGAGGAGCTTTTCTAGATCAGCAGGGACACACGCACCCGGGGACACAAATGGAAACTGGACTTCAAGGGATTCAGAACGGAAAACAGGAGACACTTCTTTACACAGAGAGTAGTCACAATCTGGAACAAACTCCCCAGTGATGTGGTTGAAGCTGAAAATTTGGGAACATTTAAAAATAGACTGGATAGGATCCTTGGATCACTTAGTTATTAATGGACACCAAACGAGCACGGTGGGTCGAATGGCCTCCTCTCGTTTGTAAACTTTCTTATGTTCTTATGTTCTTCTATGTAACATATGTAAAGCTTCAGGACACTGGACTTTATAGTTCCAGAGCAGTAGCCATAAAATGTAAAATAGAGAGAAGGGGAAGGAGGGGGGTGTTTTAAATAGGGCTATATTACAATTATTGATAAGTTATATTTTACAACGTAAAGTTTATAAGTATTATTTTATTAAATCCAAATCTGAAATACATATTTTACGTTTTACTTTATACAACGTGAAGCACTTTGAAATGACTCTGTCTGATCTTTTACAGCTGTGTACATCAATGCAGAAAACGTGCATTGCATTTAGTAATCTGGCAGTGTCTTTATTCTGTTTGGCTGTGGGTAGCTGGCTGAAAGGCGGGGGACACCTACAGTCCTATATAGATGCTGAATTGTAGTGCCAACAGCAGTCTAATTGCTTACATCAGCCCTACACCCAATATCAAAAATTGAATGCAAACGGAAAGTTAGAAACTTGCTGAGCCGATCAGAGGACAGGCAGGCGACCTATATCACCTGCGATTCTTAAATTGTTTATCAAAATGTGCGCATATTCATAAACAATTAAAACAATTAAGAAAATTAAAAAACAATAATAAAATTAACTTTTGGCAATAAACTGTGTAAACTGGTGTAGCAGACATATACAATTATAAAACATAAATAACCATTTACAAAAAAGTTATACATTGATTTGCATGTTAATGAGGGAAATAAGTATTTGATCCCCTATCAATCTGCAAGATTTCTGGCTCCCAGGTGTCTTTTATACAGGTAACGAGCTGAGATTAGGGGCACTCTCTTTAAGGCAGTGCTCCTAATCTCAGCTCGTTACGTGTATAAAAGACACCTGTCCACAGAAGCAATCAATCAATCAGATTCCAAACTCTCCACCATGGCCAAGACCAAAGAGCTGTCCAAGGATGTCAGGGACAAGATTGTAGACCTACACAAAGCTGGAATGGGCTACAAGACCATCGCCAAGCAGCTTGGTGAGAAGGTGACAACAGTTGGTGCGATTATTATTATTATTATAATGGAAGAAACACAAAATAACTGTCAGTCTCCCTTGGTCTGGGGCTCCATGCAAGATCTCACCTCGTGGAGTTTCAATGATCATGAGAACGATGAGGAATCAGCCCAGAACTACACGGGAGGATCTTGTTAATGATCTCAAGGCAGGTGGGACCATAGTAACCAAGAAAACAATTGGTAACGCACTACGCCGTGAAGGACTGAAATCCTGCAGCGCCCGCAAGGTCCCCCTGCTCAAGAAAGCACATGTACAGGCCCGTCTGAAGTTTGCCAATGAACATCTGAATGATTCAGAGGAGAACTGGGTGAAAGTGTTGTGGTCAGATGAGATCAAAATCAAGCTCTTTGTCATCAACTCAACTCACCGTCAAACATGGAGGTGGAAACATTATGCTTTGGGGGTGTTTTTCTGCTAAGGGGACAGGACAACTGCACCACATCAAAGGGACGATGGACAGGGCCATGTACCGTCAAATCTTGGGTGAGAACCTCCTTCCCTCAGCCAGGGCATTGAAAATGGGTCGTGGATGGGTATTCCAGCATGACAATGACCCAAAACACACAGCCAAGGCAACAAAGGAGTGGCTCAAGAAGAAGCACATTAAGGTCCTGGAGTGGCCTAGCCAGTCTCCAGACCTTAATCCCATAGAAAATCTGTGGAGGGAGCTGAAGGTTTGACTTGCCAAATGTCAGCCTCGAAACCTTAATGACTTCGAGAGGATCTGCAAAGAGGAGTGGGACAAAATCCCTCCTGAGATGTGTGCAAACCTGGTGGCCAACTACAAGAAACGTCTGACCTCTGTGATTGCCAACAAGGGTTTTGCCACCAAGTACTCAGTCGAAGGGGTCAAATACTTATTTCCCTCATTAACATGCAAGTCAATGTATAACTTTTTTTAAATGTGTTTTTCTGGATTTTTGTTGTTGTTATTCTGTCTCTCACTGTTAAAATACACCTACCATTAAAATTATAGACTGATCATTTCTTTGTCAGTGGGCAAACGTACAAAATCAGCAGGGGATCAAATACTTTTTTCCCCCAATGTATATCAGGTGCAAATCTGCTAATAAAATGAATAATAATATTAATAATATATGAATGATGTGTAGAAAATCACAAGTTTCAGGAATCAACATGATTGTAACTATTTCACAATGAATAATGTTATTACAAAGCCCAGATTGTCGGCTATATTATTTTCAGTAGGCAGCCTACTGTGTTCTGCCCCAGTTTTCTTACTATTGTAATTATTGCATCCCAGTGTAGTTTGACTGTTGTCCTTGGGTAGACCGGATGTGGCCCCAAGGGGCCCACTGCAGAATTCTATCTGGGTTCTGTTTGAAATTGACACAGGTTGCAGACTACTATGACACCGTGCCATCTAAACTGCATGTGGACTATATTTAAATGTTTCAACTGAAGCATGTAAAGTTTATGTACAGAATTAATAAATACGTTTATTTGGTTTAACAGTCGTTACAATCATTTATCATTATTTTGAAACATAGTTATGGTGCTTTAGTTTCCATTGGAACCTTTACGACTCCACAGTGATTTTCGTGCACTGCAGCGTTGCGCGCTTACTGCTGAGCACTGTGGTCAAACAAACAGACACCTAGTGAGAAACACAGGGCTCATAAACCAATAAACAGGTGTTTTACTAAAACCCTCATAACCAATAGAACGTGTTTTTGAAAGCTGTGCTACATTTGAGTATGCATGGTTTTGATTGTTTATTTTCATCATGACTGATGATTGCCGTATATTATGGCATAGAGGTGCATTTTTAATGAAATGTTAATTAAATCGCTTTTCAAAATTCACAATAGTAATTAAAATAATATCGGCAAACAAATGACAAGCAAGCTCAGATTACAGTAAAACATCTAAAGAAAATGACTGAAAAATGCATCTCTCAGACAATGTGGATAAAAGTTAAACTATACATTATATTTATAAAACTGTTCAAATTCTACATCGTGTTTTGGATATGATTTGTATTGTGATACATTTAACATATGTATTAAATAAATTACACTTTCAATGGCATTTTTAAATATGTATTTTTTTAAACAAATGCAGCTGTGCTGTGTGCACTATAACCTGACCCTGTTGGATTGGCAGTATTGAGCACTGAGGAGGACTTGTGAACCTAAGAGAACCTCATGTGAATACAAACAGCTGACCATTTGGTGAATTGTCCCACTCACTGACACACTGGTCTCACTGAGGTTTGCCAAATTCAGCAGCAGACTATTTTTTACATTTTAGTTACATGAGCTCTACCCTATATTTAAAGGAAAGTATGTCTGATAATTTATATATTTTAACAAAAACTTGGCATGTAGTTAACTAGGAATGCTGGCTGGCACCAGTAGGTCACCATCAACATATTTCAGGAGGCAACAATACAGTGTTTCTGTGAATCAACTCACATTCTGGAACTCCACTACTTTGTTCTGCAGGGACAGCATATTTCTCCTCTCTCTTTCTTGCTCTTCTTTTACAGTCTCCAAGGCCCTCCTGCTCACTTCCTCCAGTATCTCATGTTGCTTTTTGAGCTCTTCTGTTTTCTCTATTTCCCACTGGTTCTGTTGCTGGATCAAAGCATTTTGAACCTGATAGAATAAAACCAAGGTTCATCAGTGGAATGATAAGCAGACAGTGTGGAGCATGAGTTCCAATAAGGGTTCAAGTCTTCAGTTGTGCCCTTGAAAGACACACCACTCTAATTTCTCCTAGTTTCTCTAGTCAGCAAAAAAAGCAGACCAGCTATATACAATGGAGCATTAACCTGCAATTTACTAGTATCCAATCCAGGAGAAGGAGACCCCCAATGCTGGGGTCACCTCCAGCACTATCAACAACAACAAGATTTGTAAGTACTTAAATTGTTTCAATTCAGTTAATTCAATTTCATGTTTAAAAAAGACTGTACTTAACCACCAGATGCCTCTCTCCTAACATCTGCATATCTGGTGTCAATATTTCACTCTTAACAACACATGTTATACAATGGGTATACTAGGCCATTTCACCAACTGAATAACAAGATAACTGTAAATTGTTATATGTAGTTGAATAGTTTTTATATTTAAAATAAACAGAGATAATAACTTTCACACCTAGTTAAAAAAAAGTTAAAAACAAGTTAAAAACAAAATCACAAATGCAGAACGTCCATTAAAATACATAATTGCAGAAAATAATAAAATATGGGAAAATTTACTTTTATTATTTTATTGATTGTAACGTTGTTAATTCAGTTTTTTCTACAAAGCAAATCATTATTTTGTATTTAACCCTTTCTGGGAGCTACTTTAATTATTAGCTTGTTAAAACATTTTGGTCTGTAGTTTCATACCAAACTAAGAATCTACAGAAATCTACCGAAGTCATGTTACCCTGTCTCTGCCTTAAAATTCAGAAAGGGTACTTTAACCAACCATTGTCTTTTGGATACTTAATCAACAACTGCATTATTATGCATTTGGTGAACTGAACTGGTACAACTAGATTGAACTCTTATAACTGGATTTGATTGACTGGATTTGTCACTTCTGCCAGATAAGACTATAACCTATTGTCTATCAAAAGATGGCTTCTTCCAACTCGCATTTCTAGTTCTTTTCCTTAAAGGTTAACCTGTATTTGTTTTCTGTAAACTTCAGTGTATCCTGGGATTTACTAAAACCACCACAATAACATTATTCTCTACTGCATTTGGTTATCTTTAAATGTATTCAGTGCAATTTTATCAATCTCTAATTAAAATTGTGAGGGAATTCCACAGAGAAGGAGCGACACAACTAAAACCAAGTGTGATGTGTGTTTTTTGTAGGAGTCCGGCGCTTGCAGATCTCTGCAGCCTTCTTGAACTATAGGAGGTCTGTTATGTGGCTCGGACCTTGGCCATACATTACTTTATATTATAGCCAATAACCAATAACTCAGTTTTACTATAATTACGTTTCAAAAAGAAGTTATCTGACAATCAAGTTTGTATATCTCGCAAACAGGCACCTAAGTCAGAATAGATTTAAAAAAAAAGTCTGTCTTTGTATTGTCTGCATAGGAGTGAAACTGAACACCATCCTTTCCAATCACATCACATATTACATTTTAAAATCAGGCACTGTTAGATTATTTTGCTCAGTGCTTAGCTAATAAGGTTAAAAATAAAAATAGAATGGAAAATATGTTGCACAACAACGAGCACGATGGGTTGACACTTTCTTATGTTTCTTATAGTATTTTTCTGACTCAATGCTTTTTTTTTTTTTACTTATAAACAAGTATGCACTACACCTCACTCCATTCATTCTGGCTTGTGCTGCAACAATTAATTAATGTGTTGATGTTTCTGATAACATTTTCATCTTTGCCAAAACACCTGTAGGCCTACAGCAATGCAGGTCTCAGATTAGAAGTTAGAAAACTGGAATCAATATCAATTGAATATGTCATGTTCAATAGCTATGCAAACACGAAGATTGAAGTAGAACAAAAGATAAAAGAATAAGTAAACTATGTCTACCTTGGCCAACAAATAAGCACAGATGGAGATCGTAGGGAAGAAATCAAAAGTAGAGTAACAATTGGAAAGAGTAAATTTGGAAGCTGCATGATATTTAAATTACATCTACGCATTTGCCTGAAGAGAGAATTATTTAACCAAAAAAACAGAAGTACCAGTTGCCACAGAGAGACACAGGAAAGTACAGGTGAGAGGCAGCCATCTTGTTGTTTAACTAGTTTCAGACCAGTCTTAGCATTGCTCATTTTGTTTTAAGTTTGCCTAAATTGATGCTAGCATTGTCTGTAGTTTGCCTAAATTGAAGTCAATTCAGTTCAGCTGCTGAGTTGGTGAACGTAAACAGATTGTAGAAGGGAGATTTTGTCTAGGACTAGCAGGAATTCTGTTGCAGGAGGAGCCAGGTGTGACCAGTTAGGTGTGAATTGGGGGTAGGTAGACAAAAGCTACTTAAAGCAGCTGTTGAGACCAAGAGGCAAACAGAAGTATTTACAAGTTGCCACAGAGAGACACAGGAAAGTACAGGTGAGAGGCAGCCATCTTGTTGTTTGACTAGTTTCAGACCAGTCTTATCATTGCTCATTTTAATTTAAGTTTCCCTTAATTGATGTTAGCATTGTCTGTAGTTTGCCTAAATTGAAGTCAATTCAGTTCAGCTGCTGAGTTGGTGAAAGTAAATATGCTGAAGAAGGGAGATTTAGTCAAGGACTAGCAGGAATCAGGAGTCAGGTGGTGCCAGTTAGGTGTGAATTGGTAGACAAAAGCTATTTAAATCAGCTGTTGAGAAAGACCTGTGCTGTTTTTCAGTCACAAAAGTTAAGCAGTTGACTAGGCAACAGGAACCAAGGGACTTTTGGACAAAAAACAAAACAAAACACTAACATTTAGAAGCATGTGCCCACTACAGTGTCAGGTTTGCAGAATGATTGCCTTCCTGGATGAACTCATCCAAGAAGGTTTCATTTGTGAACGTTTTCGACAGGTTGAAATCTTAGAGATCAAGGTTCGTGATCTTGAGGCTCTGTATTAGGGATATAGAAGAATTGGTCAATCAGCCCATGAGAGAGATGGTGTGCACGCCAAAACCTAGGAGAGTTGAGACCTCAGAGCAGGACAACGTAGAGAACTGCTGGGTTACAGTAGGTTGTAACCGTAGAACAGGGCGTGCACGATCCCTAGAGACACCCCAAGAGCTAGACTTGCTGGACACCGAGTTTGACAATGACAGCTCAGAGGGTGATGGGGGGGCAGTTGAGCACCAGAGCACCATGGTGCCCACTCCCTCCCAAAAGAGGGAGGTAGTTATAGTAGGAGAGTGGCGTAGCCATGGGTGTGCCAGGGTGTGCCACCCAAAGAGACAGCTGGCACACCCAGAAATCAGATGCAGAATGCATTTTTTGTAATAGCCTTATGCTGGGGTCACACTACATGATTTCTTCAATCCGACCCGACTTTGTGAATAGTGGGCAGCTCACACTTAACGACTATTTTACACCGAATTTGTGTATTTTGCGTCGTGAAGGAGCACACACACCCGAGCGCTTCAGTACAGGGACACACACTGCAGGACTGATCTGACATCCTTGTTGTGGGTGTGCGTCACAGCCTCGACACTCCCACATCCCGCAGAAACACGTGTGATCCACACAGAGAAAAGGTCAACAAACATGGATGTGGACATTTGCAGGTCATGTTCGTGAAGTGCAGATGTCCGCAGTTATGCGCAGATCTGTGCTGCTCCACCAATGGGATCAGTGGATTTCTGCAGATCTGTGCAGAACAAGAACACGACCACAAACTGCTGTTGCTGTCCGTGTTCGTGTGTCGGACAAACACACAAAGCGGAGAGAAAAGAGGATGAGTGTGAAGACATGGCTGGCAGGCATGGGCAATAGCCTGTCTACTCTGTGTGAGAGCTGGAGGTGAGCAACACACAGGCTCTATCCATCCCACAGTATGATCAGCGCATTGTAGGGATCGATATTTAGCGCAGATCTGGGTCAATTACAGATACTAATTGGTATCATATTATTTTCCCTGTATTAGAGTATTTTAAAATAACCTGCGCCGAAACAACCATTGGTATTTAAGTATTTTAATAAATCTTAATAAATCTTTAATCTTATTCTCCTGTCATGTTTATGCCGATCTAGTCGTAAATATTAAACATGTTTAATAAAATCGTAGCGGCTCCGACAAGGTTACCATCGGATTGGAGGGCAAGCGATCACATCGCAGCCCGTCTCACACTACACGACCTTCGGCAGCGGGGATCTTGACGATCAGTGCCAATTTGTCGAGGGCCAAATCGTGCTTAAATTCATGTAGTGTGACCCCATCATTAGGCTATTATGGTCTAATTATAATAAAATAATAAAAGCCTTTGTAAAGAATGATTGCACTGTGATGTTTAAAATAACAATAACAATCAAAGGATGGACTACTGTGTTGTAGAGAAAAGTCGATGTGGCACACCAAGTTTTTCAGATCCACACCCACAGTCTCTTTTCTGGCTACGCTACTGTAGTAGGAGACTCAATTCTTAGAGGTGTAGATCACACAGTGTGCTCTAGTGATAAGGAGACCCGCATGGTATCTTGCCTGGCTGGTGCTCAGGTTGCAGATCTCCCTAAAATAATAGACGGGCTACTGGCCAAAGCTGGGGGGAATCCACTGGTCATGGTCCACATTGGAACCAATGACATAGGAAAAGGTAGGACAGAGGTTCTGCAAGACATATTTAAAGAGTTAGGAACAAAACTAAAGAGCAGAACCTCCACGGTACTACGTGCCAGGCCAGGGAGACAGGCAGAGATTAGAAAGTTTAACACGTGGTTGAAATTTTGGTGTAGGGAAGAGGGGTTTAGGTTTATGGAGCATTGGTCTTTCTTCTGGGATAGATGGGACATTTACAAACCGGACGGTATACATCTAAACAGAACTAATGAGCTAATGCATTGGGAGAGCATATGGGCAGAGAAATTGAGAATCATTTAAACTAGGGACCAGGGGGGCAGGGAGCTCTGACAATGGCAGATGTTCCCCTAAGGAAATAAACAAAGGGAACCCGCTAGTAGGAAAGTCCTGAAATGTTTGTACCTCAATGCCAGGAATATAAGGAACTTAGAAGCCACAGTGCTGGCATGTGACTATGATGTTGTAGGAGTGACAGAAACATGTATTCATCCCCATCGTTTTCTGTAAGCCAAGTTAGAAGGATACACACAGTTTAGGAGAGACAGGCAAAATCGAAGAGGAGGTGGGGTAGCATTATATTTGAAAAATGACATTGAGGCAGAAGAACTAAAATTAGATCCCAGTATCTTTGTGAGTCAAACTTTTGAACAAGGGATGTGGAGGATTAGTGGTAGGAGTGTGTTACAGACCATCCAACTCAGATATTCAGCAAGATGTTGCATTGTACAGTGTAATCAGGACTGCATGTACAGTGAGGGAAAAAAGTATTTGATCCCCTGCTGATTTTGTAAGTTTGCCCACTGACAAAGAAATGATCAGTCTATAATTTTAATGGTAGGTGTATTTTAACAGTGAGAGACAGAATAACAACAAATAAATCCCGAAAAAAGCATTTCAAAAAAGTTATAAATTGATTTGCATGTTAATGAGGGAAATAAGTATTTGATCCCCTATCAATCAGCAAAATTTCTGGCTCCCAGGTGTCTTTTATACAGGTAACGAGCTGAGATTAGGAGCACTCTCTTAAAGGGACTCTCCTAATCTCAGCTCGTTACCTGTATAAAAGACACCAGTCCACAGAAGTAATCAATCAATCAGATTCCAAACTCTCCACCATGGCCAAGACCAAAGAGCTGTCCAAGGATGTCAGGGACAAGATTGTAGACCTACACAAGGCTGGAATGGGCTACAAGACCATCGCCAAGCAGCTTGGTGAGTAGGTGACAGCAGTTGGTGCGATTATTCGCAAATGGAAGAAACACAAAATAACTGTCAGTCTCCCTCGGTCTGGGGCTCCATGCAAGATCTCACCTCGTGGAGTTACAATGATCATGAGAACGGTGAGGAATCAGCCCAGAACTACACGGGAGGATCTTGTTAACGATCTCAAGGCAGCTGGGACCATAGTCACCAAGAAAACAATTGGTAACACACTATGCCGTGAAGGACTGAAATCCTGCAGCGCCCACATGGTCCCCCTGCTCAAGAAAGCACATGAACAGGCCCGTCTGAAGTTTGCCAACATCTGAATAATTCAGAGGAGAACTGGGTGAAAGTGTTGTGGTCAGATGAGACCAAATTCGAGCTCTTTGGCATCAACTCAACTCGCCGTGTTTGGAGCAGGAGGAATGACCCCAAGAACACCATCCCCACCATCAAACATGGAGGTGGAAACATTATGCTTTGGCAGTGTTTTTCTGCTAAGGGGACCGTTTGCACCGCATCAAAGGGACGATGGATGGGGCCATGTAGCATCAAATCTTGAGCTGAAGGTTCGAGTTGCCAAACGTCAGCCTCGAAACCTTAATGACTGGGAGAGGATCTGCAAAGAGGAGTGGGACAAAATCCCTCCTGAGATGTGTGCAAACCTGGTGGCCAACTCCAAGAAACGTCTGACCTCTGTGATTGCCAACAAGGGTTTTGCCACCAAGTACTAAGTTGAAGGGGTCAAATACTTATTTCCCTCATTAACATGCAAATCAATTGATAACTTTTTTGAAATGCGTTTTTCTGGATTTTTTTGTTGTTATTCTGTCTCTCACAGTTAAAATACACCTACCATTAAAATTATAGACTGATCATTTCTTTGTCAGTGGGCAAACGTACAAAATCAGCAGGGGATGAAATACTTATTTCCTTCCCCCACTGTATATATATATCCCATAACAATATAACACACGTAATAGTAATCACACAACACCTGTAATGTGTTGCATTCTGCATATATTTACCATGACAGCCTGCATGTAGTATTTTGCTTATTTTGCTTGTTAGTTTTGCTTATTGAAGGATTAACAAAATACTCGTATCGTACTCGTAAGAAATATCGAGATATATATCGTATATCGCACAAATTTATAAAAATATTGAGATATTATTTTTAAGTCATATTGCCCAGCCCTAACGGTACTTTCATGAAGAGCAAGACTGGATAATCTCTGACAGTAACACTATTTGAAAACATTTATGTTTAGAAATATAAAACATACATGTGCCTTTGTTAAAAAAATGTTTTCCTACACTTAATCAAGGGTATGTGAGATAACTATATATAAAGGAAGAATCCAATACAATTATGCAACCTTTCTCTACTAGAAGGTGAAGAACTCTCTAACGACAGAGATAGATATGTCACCTGCTGCAACTCCTGCAGGTGTGCTGCCTCCAATTCCTCTTTAAACTGCTGGAACTCCTGCTCCTACCAACAGAAAAGTTAAGATAGTTTGGATTATTATTAATAATCTCTGGTGATTCAACTTCTATGAGAATGGAGAAGATTTACAGTGAACAACTGATCCTAATCTTAGAGGTTCTGATCTACTTCAACAAAAGATAGCAGTGTAAATAAGAAGCCATGTAAACTGAAGAAAAGAGTGCTTGAGTCATAGAAGTAGTCAAGATAACATTTACCTGATGTAATCTCTCATTATTCAGCCCTAAGGTTGTCACACCAGAGAAAAAAGTAGCTGTCTTGTGTTACTTCGTAACCCAACTAAATACCAGGGCTTACATTCTCAAGGAGCACAAGACTTGTCATATGAATAGCTTTGCGGGATATGGAAGCAGTTAATTTACGCCCCCCAAAAACCATCCTCTCGCATATACACAAATCCAAATATATTTTTTTAATTACCTAGACTTGAGGAATAATACAAGGGCATAGCACTTGAATTACAATTGGAAAAATGCAAATAAACAATTGGAGTCAAATGCAGGGCCTTATCTAGATCAAAAAATAGAAGTGCTGTGTGGTTTAGGTATGTGCGTTACACTAGAGGGTACAGATTTTTACCTGCTCATCTTTCCTTCTCTCCTTGTCTTGGAGCTGCACTTCGAGGTGGGCACGCCTTTCCTGTAGTGTAAGTGCCTCATCAGCTTGGTGCTCCAGCTCAGTCTGGAACTCTTCCAGCTTCTGTGGGCACAAGGGTCAAGATTAGACCAGACCAGGTAGTATTTGATAAAAACACAAACGGTTACTATTATATTTTCTTATTGATAGTCAGAGCAATATGATGCTTCTTTGCATTAGCCCTTTCTGGAGATCAACCTTACTGATATAAAGAAAAAAATAATTTACTCAGTCATTTAACTTATAACTTTTTTTTTCTCTTGGACTCGCAACAAACCAGATGTTTAAGCATGAAACATAAAACAGCTGAATTCTTTCAATTATACAAATAAATAATTTAAAGAAAAGTACAATAGATGGCTGCAGTATGGCTCATATAGTTTGTACAAGAACACAGAAAACCATGATAACAACAACCTGTAGTATACCATACATATGTACATAATCAGATTTTAGTAGCACTCACGTGGCACACACACACACCCGTCTATCTATCTCTCTCTCATATATATATATATATATATATATATATACACTCACCTAAAGGATTATTAGGAACACCATACTAATACTGTGTTTGACCCCATTTCGCCTTCAGAACTGCCTTAATTCTACGTGGCATTGATTCAACAAGGTGCTGAAAGCATTCTTTAGAAATGTTGGCCCATATTGAGAGGATAGCATCTTGAAGTTGATGGAGATTTGTGGGATGCACATCCAGGGCACGAAGCTCCCGTTCCACCACATCCCAAAGATGCTCTATTGGGTTGAGATCTGGTGACTGTGGGGGCCAGTTTAGTACAGTGAACTCATTGTCATGTTCAAGAAACCAATTTGAAATGATTCGACCTTTGTGACATGGTGCATTATCCTGCTGGAAGTAGCCATCAGAGGATGGGTACATGGTGGTCATAAAGGGATGGACATGGTCAGAAACAATGCTCAGGTAGGCTGTGGCATTTAAACGATGCCCAATTGGCACTAAGGGGCCTAAAGTGTGCCAAGAAAACATCCCCCACACCATTACACCACCACCACCAGCCTGCACAGTGGTAAAAAGGCATGATGGATCCATGTTCTCATTCTGTTTACGCCAAATTCTGACTCTACCATCTCTCAACAGAAATCGAGACTCATCAGACCAGGCAACTTTTTTCCAGTCTTCAACTGTCCAATTTTGGTGAGCTTGTGCAAATTGTAGCCTCTTTTTCCTATTTGTAGTGGAGATGAGTGGTACCCGGTGGGGTCTTCTGCTGTTGTAGCCCATCCGCCTCAAGGTTGTACGTGTTGTGGCTTCACAAATGCTTTGCTGCATACCTCGGTTGTAACGAGTGGTTATTTCAGTCAAAGTTGCTCTTCTATCAGCTTGAATCAGTCGGCCCATTCTCCTCTGACCTCTAGCATCAACAAGGCATTTTCGCCCCCACAGGACTGCCACATACTGAATGTTTTTCCCTTTTCACACCATTCTTTGTAAACCCTAGAAATGGTTGTGCGTGAAAATCCCAGTAACTGAGCAGATTGTGAAATACTCAGACCGGCCTGTCTGGCACCAACAACCATGCCACGCTCAAAATTGCTTAAATCACCTTTCTTTCCCATTCAGACATTCAGTTTGGAGTTCAGGAGATTGTCTTGACCAGGACCACACCCCTAAATGCATTGAAGCAACTGCCATGTGATTGGTTGGTTAGATAATTGCATTAATGAGAAATTGAACAGGTGTTCCTAATAATCCTTTAGGTGAGTGTATATATATATACATACACATACACACTGTATTCGTCCTAGTAGACACGCAATGCACGAATACAAGACCCTTTGCACGCCAGTCTATTAAGTATAAATTCCCCAAATTTGCATTTTTCCACACAACGTCATGATTTTGGCACATTTATGTATATTTCATTGTTTGACCGTTATGACAACATTCATTCGTTTTGCCGATCACGAAATGACGACACGTACATTCATCCGGAGAGAAGCTGTCTCATTATTAACTGAAATTGCTCCTCATCTGCAGCACAAGCTTGACCACATTGTTGACACAGTTCATTGTCTCGACCCCAAGAAAAAGGATAAATCCAGGCAAGTGATCATTCAATTTAGCATGAGAAAATACAGAGATGAGTTCTAGCACTCCACCAAGTTCTCTGATGTCTGCCAAGCCAGGGGAGTAAAGTTTACCTAGGACTTATCCAAGGCAGATCGAGAGGCTTGCACTGCACTGTGGCCGAAGATCAGTGAGGCCAGAGTGGTGGGGAAGAAAGCATACTACCGAGGTCCTTATGGCTTTATTGGGGGCACCCGAATTGTCCTGGGCACTGGTTCCAATAACATCACTTGTTATTCCTTCATAATGCTGGTGTAGAGGTGTAAGTGGGAAGTTTCGCTTTATATTTTGCTGTTGAGCGGGAAACAGTGCTTTGTTTTAAGGCAGATGTTTTTGCTATCTACAGGTATTTCTTTAGATATATTTTTGACAGATTGATTTGTATTATTTTATTTTCATTTAATTATCCAAGTCAATGGGGGGATAAAATAGTTTTCAGCCACGCTACTACACAGTCTGCAGGGGTAGCAATATTATTTGACAACCTCCCAGGCAAAATTGTGAAAATAAGGACAGACTGTAACGGTCACTGGGTTTCAGTTGTTCTAAACATTGATGGTGTTCTATTTATTTTGATTAATGTGTATGGCTATAATAGTACCTCCCTTAATGACAAATTATTTTCTGAAATCTTTCCACTTTTGTCTGAATTTAAGATTGTGTACCCAACTGATAATATTATTATAGGAGGGGACTTCAATATGGTTATAGATGCGGCTTTAGACCATTTACCACCTAGATTTAGTAACTCGCATCCTAATCCTAACTTCCTTAACTTCTGTTTGAATGCAAATGTAGTGGATGTTTAGGGGACTGGAAATCCAAATTTAAAACAATACTCTTCGTTCAAACCAAATGGCAACTGTAAATCTAGAATTGATTACTGTTTAACTTACAATTTAATTGACTTTATCAAAGATGCCTCCATTTCAGCAGCACCCTTAACAGACCATTGTTGTATCTCTTTAACTTTTCAGTCAAGCAAAGGAGAGTCACATAACAAGGGTTACTGAAAGTTTTATGATGATTTACTAAAACACAATTATTTCTGTTTTCAAATAAGATTACAAGATTTACAAGTAAATGGGAGTATCTAAAACATAAGATTTGAGAATTCTCTATTAATTTTAGCAAGGTTTTGAGTAAAGATAAAACACAATTGGAGATCGAGCTGACGAGAGAGATCAATTATTTATGTAATAGAAGTGAAATGGACGAAGAAACCAAATCTAAAATCCTGTCGTTACAATCCAAAATTGATGATGTATATATCCAAAAGGCGAAAGGAGCGTATGTGAGATCTAGGGCAAGATGGATAGAGAAAGGTGAAAAAAGTACTTCTTATTTTTGCTGACTTGAAAAGAGGCGACAGGAAAAGAATACCATAAATTCACTTTATATTAATGGAGTTATAAATGACTGCCCAAAATCCATTTCTTCAGAGTTTCTTCAATTTTATAGTTCATTATACAGCTCATCCTTCTCAGCAATGGATTGCTATGCTTTCTTTGTTAGAATTCATGCTAGCATACCGCAGATAGATCATACATGTAGAGATTTATGTGAGATGCATATCAAAATAGAGGAATTTGATGAAGCCATAGGTAAATTATCTTCAGGGAAATTCCCAGGCCCTGGTGGCCTTACATCTGAATTCTATAAATTCTTTAGGGAGGATCTGAGGGAACTACTATTTCAAACCTTTCTTGAATGTGTTCAGAATAATTCCCTAACATCAACCATGAAGCAAGGCCTGATTGTTCTTATACCCAAGCCAGGCAAAGACGCTAGAGACGCTTCGCCCTATTACCCTACTTAATTGTGATTATAAGATTTTAACCCATATATTTGCCAACAGACTTAAGGAAGGATTATCCCAAATAATCAGTAAATCACAATCTGGCTTTATGAACGGTAGATCAGTACATAATAATATTAGACTAGTCCTAGACATTTTAGATTATCATGAATGGATTGAAGATGATGGCTATATTTTATTTTTGGATTTTAGGAAAGCATTTGACACTATTGAACACAACTTCATATTCAGCTCTCTTGAAATGTATGGCTTTGGCAACAAATTTATCTCTTTTATAAAAATGCTATACAAAGATATTGATCGCTCTATATCACTTTCGCATGGGACATCCCAAAGATTTAATATCTTATGGGGAATTAGGCAAGGATGCCCTATTTCTCCTTTCCTATTAATCTTAGCTGTAGAAATGCTTGCTATTTTGATTAATAAAGACAGTAGTATTGACAAGTTGAGTGTATTTGGAAGACAAATTGGCATTAGTCAATTGGCCGATGACATAACACTCTTTCTAAAGGACAAACACCAGATTGATAAAGCTATTCATTTGGTTAATTTCTTCTCCAGAGCATCTGGTCTACACCTAAATATAAATAAATGCGAACTAATTGCAATTCATGGTTGCGAATCCAGCTCTTTATGTAATATCCCTGTTAAAACCTCTATAAAATATTTAGGTGTAACTATTACTAAAGACAATAATCATAGCATTCAAGAACATTTTGTGAACATATTCCTAAAAGCAAAAACTGTGCTCAATAGTTGGCTACAAAGAGATATGTCAATCCTTGGAAGAATACTTTTAACCAAAGTGGATTTTTTTTCTAGATTAATTTACCCAGTATCCTCACTAGCTATCCCACCTCATTTAGTAAAGGAATGTAATAATGCTATCTTTAACTTTATTTGGAAGAATAAGCCTCACTATATTAATAAAAATAATTTGATACACAGCTATGAGGGGGGGGGGCTTAAAAGTTATTGATTTAGAAATAATGAATGGAGTCTTAAAGACTCAATGGATAAGATCCTTTCTTCATGATAAAAATGCCTTATGGCTTGCAGTCTCTTCTTCAGTGTTTTAAAAACTAGGTGGTTTGGAGATTTTGCTAAAATGTGATTTTGAGATATAAAAACTGCCTCCAAGATTATCCGCCTTTCATCAGCAAGTGCTTATATGTTGGAAATTAGCTTTCTCTCACAACTTTAGTCCCCACAAGATTGTATTTGGAATAATCGTTTTATTATATTCCGTAACAAATCTCTATTTTATGAAAACTGGTTTAAATATAATATTTTCTCTTTACTGGACATGATGGACAGCCATGATATTGTTCTCAACTACAATGATTTCTGCTTGAAACATGGATTTGTATGTCATCCTAAGTAGTTTTACACCGTTGCAAATGCCATACCTCAAAACATGGTGATATTGCTTAAAGGTATTCTTACATACTCTTCTGTGACATTCTCTCTCCTGGCTCTATATCTAGGCAATTACTCTATTAGAGACCAAAAGTGTGACAACATGCATATTAGAAGTGTTTTCATTGATAGGGGTTCAGGGCTCAGTTGCACAACAAATTATCTTACATTAATATCCATGTAAACACCATTAGTTATAAACAAATTAGATTTGGTGTACTCAAGAAAGACTGTACACAACACTATTTGGAAAACAACATTTCTGAGTATGCCCTAATAGAAGCACACACCCCTATTTCAGATTTGTTTGGGAGCTTAACCCCAGGTTATTGTTGTTATGTAATGTGAACAGATTCAAGTAATTAATAAACACAATGCATTTGCTTAAATAAGTTATTTTAACTTTTATTTAAAGTAAGAAAATTAAATAAACAGGAATACTTAAATCACTGACTATGTCACTTACTGTATCAGGTCTATCCATGCATGAACTATACAGCACATGTATTAAATGGACTAGGAAAAAAGGCATTCTGGCTTACGTATTTAAGATACAATATTAGTGGTTGTACATAACAAAATATCAAATGGCACCTCAGATTCATGGAAGCATAGGCCATGTGCAACGTAACTACAAAAGTTAACTACAAAGACATGAGTATTCTAAAAAATATTACTATCAAAATAATGTAATGGCAATAGTGATGCACCATTCTTGAACCCTGCGATGGTGCACTCCGAACTCTTCTGCTGCTTTATTTTTGGATGTGCATGTGTAGAGAACAGATTAATATTTGTCATTTAAAAAGTATTTACCCATTATTCATATAAAATTCATATAAAATTAACATCTTAATAAAATTTAAGGAGATGGTGGCATCCCCAACAGTAGGATGACAGCCACTGTACCTCCTGCAGAGTTTCTACTTTCTCTCGTCCTCTGCGTTGCTCGGCAAACAGCTCACTCTTGACATTGTACAGCTGGTACTCCAGCTCTTCTCTCTCTTGTAGGTATAGGCTGCTCTCCCTGTGTCCAAGCCGTGCCCTCAACTCCTCCTTCTCTGCACTCAACTGCACAGAAAGAGATGCTTCTATTATACACACTGTCTATTCCAGGGTACCAGTACATTTCAACTTAATGACTGCAAAATCAGCTAGTTCTTATGTGAAAACTGGTTTCAAGACGTGACTTTTTGTCACTTATTGGATAGCAAAAAAACTACAAGCTACAAAAGCACAGGATTTGTCTTCCCTGCAGTAACTTGTTTAATAATAATAATAAGGGAGAAATACTGTCTTGTTTAATAGATTGGTCATATGTAAATTATATATACCGATCAGCCATACCACTATGACCACTGACAGGTGAAGTGAATAACACTGATAATCTTGTTATCATGGCACCAGTGGGTGGGATATATTAGGCAGCAAGTGAACATTTTGTCCTCAAAGTTGATGTGTTAGAAGCAGGAAAAATGGGTAAGCGTAAGTATCTGAGCGACTTTGACAAGGGCCAAATTGTGATGGCTAGATGACTGGGCGAGAGTATGTCCAAAACTGCAGCTCTTGTGGGGTGTTCCCGGTCTGCAGTGGTCAGTACCTATCAAAAGTGGTCCAAGGAAGGAAAAGTGGTGAACCGGAGACAGGGTCATGGGCTCATTGATGCACGTGAACTCCAAGGTGAAGGTATGTCAGTTTCTGATCGCACCATCCATCGCTTTTTGAGTGAAAGTGGCCTCCATAGAAGAAGACCCAGGAGGACTCCACTTTTGAAAGAAAAACATAAAAAAACAGACTGGAATTTGCTAAAATGCATATTGACAAGCCACAATCCTTCTGGGAGAATGTCCTTTGGACAGATGAGTCAAAACTGGAGCTTTTTGGCAAGTCACATCAGCTTTATGTGCATGATGAAAAAATTAAGCTTTCAAAGAAAACAACACCATACCTACAGTGAAACATGGAGGAGGCTTGGTTAAGTTTTGGGGCTGCTTTTCTGTGCCTGGCACAGGCTGCCCTGAATCTGGAGCGAACTGTACTGCCCAGTGTCAGAAAGCTCTGCCTCAGTCGCAGGTCATGGGTCCTTCCAACAGGATAATGACCCATAACACACAGCTAAAAGCACCCAAAAATTGATAAGAACAAAACATTGGACTGTTCTGAAGAGGCCTTCTATGAGTCCTGATCTAAATCCTATCGGACATGGGTGGGCCAAACTACCTGTTAACAGGTGCAGAAGTCTCATTGAGAGCTACAGAAAACATTTGATGGCAGTGATGGCCTCTAAAGGTTCTGCAAAAATTTTTTAGGTTGAGGGTCCCATCATTTTTGTCCATCCCATTCTCATTTAAAACAATGATCTACAATTATAGAAAAGCAAACCTTGAAGGTATGAGGCGGCACTTTGAAGAGTTAGACAGGAGCACACTGGATTCAGTTGAAAATGTATGGTTATATTTTAAGAATATTCTACTTGAGGCTCAGGAGAAATTTGCACCAAAACTTATTAAATTGAGGACCAAACAACATTGGCAAAAATGGTTTAATAGAAGTATTCCAAAAATATCAAGAGAAAGAAAATGTATAGCGCACACAAAAGGGATAGAGACGACACAAAATACAAAGAATATGTTGAGCTGCAAAGAGATCTTAAGAAAGGGATCAGGAAAGCAAAGAGGGAAATATAAAGAAACATAGCTCTTGGAGCTAAATCTAATGCAAAGAGCTTTTTTCAATACTACAACAGCAAGAGGTCAATAAAGGAGGAAGTGACACAGATAAAGGGCAAAAATGGAAAACGAACAAGATGTGGCAAATGTTCTAAATGAGTATTTCAGAGGTTTTTACAAATTTACAGATTAACAACCAGTCCAGTCAAACCCTAAGACATGCAACTGCAGCTGTAGATCATGTGAAAGCATATGATATGATATACTTAGATTTTCAAAAAGCTTTTGATAAGGTTCCACACCAAACACTGATCCTCAAATTGGAAGCTGTAGGTAGGCATTAAGAACATAAGAAAGTTTACAAATGAGAGGAGGGCATTCGACCCATTGTGCTCATTTGGTGTCCATTAATAACTGACTGATCCAAGGATCCTATCCAGTCTGACTTTAAATGTTCCCAAATTTTCAGCTTCAACTGCATCGCTGGGGAGATTGTTCCAGATTGTGACTACTCTCTGTTTAAAGAAGTGTCTCCTCCATTTTGAATGCCTTGAAGCCCAGTTTCCATTTGTGTCCCCCGGTGCGTGTGTCCCTGCTGATCTGGAAAAGCTCCTCTGGTTTGATGTGGTGGATGCCCTTCATGATTTTGAAGACTTGGATCAAGTCCCCACGTAGTCTCCTCTGTTCCAAGTCTTATAAAGTATATTTATCTTGTTTCCAGGCTAAAAAATCTAACCATCCGTAAAATAAGATACATTTCCTTAACAAGGAAGATAATAACACTTGTTTCTAAGAAAATATGCCTTGAATATGTTATATTTTGTCTTGTTCCATTGGCAGATTGTTTCACTTATTTCAAGCAATTTGTGCTTGAAATTTGCTTGAAATAAGTGAAAAAATGTGCTCTATTTTCTGTCTAATCGTTTTCTCTAACATTTTACAGGTGATGCAGGTGAGACTGATTGGTGTGTAATTTCCTGACTCAGTTTTGTCCCTTTCCTTGTGGATTGGTATGACATTTGCTGTCTTCCAGTCAGTTGGCACATCTCCTGTTCTAAGTGTCATTTGGAATATTTGAGTTAGCGGCCTATACATTTTTCCTCATTTCTTTAAGTACTGTTGGAAATATACCATCTGGAGTCCCGCTTAAATTCAAGCACCAGCAGCTGTGACCTGTCCCAGTACATATACACAGCACATTCAGGATGTGGAGCATGTTTCTTCTTCACTTTGCATACACTGACTGAGATTCTATAATCTCAGGGCATCTCTCATAAACCACTTGCAAAATAAGTAAAGTCCATTTTAATTCAAAAGTTATAAGTATTTCCACATTATTTTATTCCAACCAAATTCTTCATCTGCCTAAATTAACCTCATTTTATAGCCATCTGTTATCTGAAATGTCCTGACTAGTTTGTCCAAATGTTGGTTGCCAGGGAGTTAAGGTCACATGCAAAGTCATGCCCCCTGCACCTTGTTTGCCACTTTTGAGATACGAAAATACCAGACCCCTAGTGGGGGGGTGTTTGCGATATGTCAACCTAGAGGGGGTGCTGACAGTGATGACAATGATGACAATGGGGGGAATTGAGGGAAAATTTTACACTGATAACATTTTTAACGACATATTCAATAGATTACAGTACTTAAAATAACCGGACATCTTCCAAAAATACTGGACAAGGGGTCAAAGTACTTACACTACATGGCCAAAAGTATGTGGACTCCTGCTCGTCAAACATCTCATTCCAAAATCATGGGCATTAACATGGAGTTGGTCCCCCCTTTGATGCAACAACAGCCTTCAATCTTCTGGGAAGGCTTTCCACTAGATGTTGGAACATTGTTAAGGGGATTTCAGCCACAATAGCATTAGTGAGGTTGGGAACTGATGTTGGGTGATCAGGCCTGGCTCACAGTCGGCTTTTCCATTAATCCCAAAGGTGGGATAGGGTTGAGGTGAGGGGCCTGTGCAGGCCAGTCAAGTTCTTCCACACCAATCTTGAAAAACTATTTCTGTATGGACCTCACTTTGTGCACGGGTCTCATGCTGAAACAGGAAAGGGCCTTCCTCAAACTGTTTCCACAAATATGGAAGTGCAAAATCACCTAGAATATCATTGTAGGCTGTAGATTTCCCTTCAGTGGGACTAAGGGGCCGAGCCCTGAGACCATTATTCCTCCTCCAAACTTTGGTCTATACATTTGTGCAGATAGCGTTCTCCTGGCATCTGCCAAACCCAGATTCCTCCGTCGGACTGCCAGATGGTGAAGCATGATTAATCACTCCAGAGATCGCATTTCCACTGCTCCCGGGTCAAATGGTGGTGACCTTAACACCACTCCAGCCAACGCTTGGCATTGTGCATGGAGATCTTAGGCTTGTGCGGCTGCTCGGCCATGGAAACCAATTTCACGAAGCTCCTGAACAAACAGTTCTTCTGGTGACGTTGCTTCCAGAGGCAGTTTGGCAATCGGAAGTGATTGTTGCAACCAAAGACTATTTGTATGCGCTACATTTCAGCACTCAACAGTCCCGTTCTGTGAGCTTGTGTGGCCGACCACTTTGCGGCTGAGCTGTTGTTGCTCCTAGATGTTTCCTCTTAACAATAACAGCACTTACAGCTCACCAGGGCAGCTCTAGCAGGGCAGAAATTTGACGAACTGACTTGTTGGAAAGGTGGCATCCTATGACGGTGCCATGTTGAAAGTCATTGAGCTCTCAGTAAAGTTCACTCTACTGCCAATGCTTGGCTAAGGAAATTGCTGTGTGGCTTGATTTTACAATGGCTCTCAAAAGTATTCACCCCTCTTGGACTTTTCCACATGTCATTGTGTTACAACATGAAATCAGAATGGATTTAATCTGATCAACACTGAAAATGTCCATAATGTCAATGTGAAAAATATGATCTGCATTTTTTCTAAATTAATTACAAATATGAAACAGAAAACAATTGAATGCATAAGTAATCACCCCCTTCAGTCAATATTTGGTAGAGGCACCTTTGGCAGCAATTACAGCCATGAGTCTATGTGTATAAGTCTCTACCAGCTGTGCACATCTGGACACAGCAATGTTTGTCCATTCTAATTTGCAAAATTGCTCAAGCTCCATCAAGTAGGATGGGGACCTTTGGTGAACAGCAATGTTCAACTCTTTCCACATATTCTCAATTGGATTGAGGTCCAGGCTTTGACTGGGCCACTCCAGGACATTGACCTTTTTGTTTTTAAGCCACTCCAGTGTGACTTTGGCTATACCTTTGGGGTCATTGTCCTTGCAGACTTCCCAGGTCTCTTGCAGACTTCAGCAGATTTTCTTACAGGATTTCACTGTACCTTGCTGCATCCATTTTGCATAATGCTGCCACAGCCATGCTTCACGGTAGAGATGATGTTCTCAGGATGATGTGCGGTGTTAGGCTTGCACCAAACGTAGTGCTTAGCTTTGAGGCCAAAAGCTCTATTTTGGTCTCATCAGACCATAGAATCTTCCTCTACTTGGTCTCAGTCTCCCACATGCCAAATACACTAATTAGAAGGGGTGTCCACATACTGTTGGGCATGTAGTGTACAAATACCGGACAATCCGCTAAAATACTGTCCTGCTGGCAATCCTAATTGCCACAGACATCTTTAACCATTAAAACATGAAAAAGTAGAAAATTGTAAACAGATGTTTGTTATTAATATTTTGGTTTTGTTAAACAGTTATTTACATAAAAGAAGTAAAAAAGGAAACATTATCAATAATGATCGCATACTAGTTTGCACTGTTTTTTGTGGCTCTGGAGCTGGAGCTGGTTAAAAGCAGCAGGAGCTGGAGCAACAGTGTGGAGCTGCACCGGAGCCGCTCCGGAGCTGGAGCTGGGGCTGCTGGAGCCGGCCTGGAGCTGGAGCAGGGGGTCTCCATCAGCTCCAGAGCCAGCCTGGAGCTGGAGCTGAACCTCTGGAGCCACTCCGGAGTCAGAGCCAGCAAACCCGGAGCAATGCCAACCCTTGTTCTTAATATAAACCATTGGTAAGCCCCAAAAACAGGTAGACCATGTTAGTGTTTGCCAAAAAACATCTAAAGAACCATGTACAGTTCTGGAACAACATCCTATGGACAGATGAGACAAAGATCAAATTGTACCAGAATGATGGGAAGAGAAGTGTATGGAAAAGGGAAGGAACTGCTCATGATCCGAATCATACCACCTCATCTATAAAGCATGGTGGAGGTAGTGTTAGGGTTCTGGACTCGTAACTGGAAGGTTGTGGGCTCAAATCTGGGGTGGTGCAGTGCTGTTGTACCCTTGAGCAAGGTACTTCACCTAGATTGCTCCACTAAAATGCCCAGCTGTATAAATGAGTACAAATATAAGTCGCCCTGGATAAGAGTGTCTGCTAAATGACAAATAATGTAATGTTATGTCAAGGGCATGTATGGCTGCCAAGGGAACTAGTTCCCTTTTATTTATTGATGATGTGACTGCTGACAAATGCAGTAGGATGAATTCTGAAGTGTTTAGGTCTATATTATCTGCTCAGATTCAGCCAAATCCTTCAAAAATCATTGGACGGCACTTCACAGTGCAGATGGACAATGACCCAAAGCATACTACAAAACCAAACCAAGACTTTTTTAAGGCAAAGAAGTGGAATGTTCTGCACTGTCCAAATATTTATGGACCTAACTGTATAATCTGACTGGTTGGTACATTATTATTTCATTCGAAATACCGATTTCACTCGACCTTTAAGTTATGGTTCACAATCTGACAAAGCAGACTATAAGGGAATGAGACATAGAAGACTTAGAACAGTTAGACATGGAATCAGTTTTTGTTATGTCTCTTTCATTCACCTCACTCTGCAGGGCTCCCACCTGGTTGCTTTGTGTGGCAGAACACTGTCTCCTGAGCAGGCCCAGTTCCTCCTCGAGTGTCTTCACCTCCTTTAGATAGGAGTTCCGCTTATATTCAAGCATCAGCAGCTGCGACCTGTCCCAGTACATATACACAGCACATTCAGGATGTGGAGCATGTTTGTTCTTCACTTTTCATACACTGACATGTTTTTAAGGATTCTTCAATCTGTCTCATATTTCTTTTCATTGTTTCAATTTTATAATTAAGAGCTGAAAATAATTCCAACAGACATCAGATTAATATCTGAAATATCTGTCCCGGTTTAGGATTTTTTTGTTGTTGTTGTTGGTAATGAACTCATGTCACTATCACCATAACATTATGACCACTGACAGGTGAAGTGAATAACACTGATAATCTCGTTATCATGGCACCTGTCAGTGGGTGGGATATATTAGGCAGCAAGTGAACATTTTGTCCTCAAAGTTGATGTGTTAGAAGCAGGAAAAATGGGCAAGCGTAAGTATCTGAGAGACTTTGACAAGGGCCAAATTGTGATGGCTAGACAACTGGGTCAGAGCATCTCCAAAACTGCAGCTCTGGACCACGGAGCAATGGAAGAAGGTGGCCTGGTCTGATGAGTCACGAGTTCAAGGTGTTGACTTGGCCTCCAAATTCCCCAGATCTCAATCCAATTGAGCATCTGTGGGATGTGCTGGACAAACAAGTCTGATCCATGGAGGCCCCACCTCGCAACTTACAGGACTCAAAGGATCTGCAGCTAACATCTTGGTGCCAGATACCACAGCACACCTTCAGAGGTCTAGTGGAGTCCATGACGGGTCAGGGCTGTTGGCAGCAAAAGGGGGACCTACACAATATTAGGCAGGTGGTCATAATTAGGGATGGGGATTGTTCATTTTTATTGATATTGATACCATTTTTGAGATTGCATAACGATCCAAGTCTTTATCGATACCACTATCAATACTTTTCTATTATTTGGTGGAAAGACGAGACAACGATAAATTCTTAACAGAACTGTTATTTCTATTATTGCAAAACCTTGATTCTTTAATTTATGATTTCAACATAACGTATAACTACAGTGAGGGAAAAAAGTATTTGATCCCCTGCTGATTTTGTACGTTTGCCCACTGACAAAGAAATGATCAGTCTATAATTTTAATGGTAGGTGTATTTTAACAGTGAGAGACAGAATAACAAAAAAAATTCTCAGAAAAACACATTTCAAAAAAGTTATAAATTGATTTGCATGTTAATGAGTGAAATAAGTATTTGATCCCCTATCAATCAGCAAGATTTCTGGCTCCCAGGTGTCTTTTATACAGGTAACAAACTGAGATTAGGAGCACTCTCTTAAAGGGAGTGCTCTTAATCTCAGCTCATTACCTGTATAAAAGACACCTGTCCACAGAAGCAATCAATCAATCAGATTCCATTCTCTCCACCATGGCCAAGACCAAAGAGCTGTCCAAGGATGTCAGGGACAAGATTGTAGACCTACACAAGGCTGGAATGGGCTACAAGACCATCGCCAAGCAGCTTGGTGAGAAGGTGACAACAGTTGGTGCGATTATTCGCAAATGGAAGAAACACAAAATAACTGTCAGTCTCCCTCGGTCTGGGGCTCCATGCAAGATCTCACCTCGTGGAGTTTCAATGATCATGAGAACGGTGAGGAATCAGCCCAGAACTACACGGGAGGATCTTGTTAATGATCTCAAGGCAGTTGGGACCATAGTCACCAAGAAAACAATTGGTAACACACTACGCCGTGAAGGACTGAAATCCTGCAGCGCCCGCAAGGTCCCCCTGCTCAAGAAAGCACATGTACAGGCCCGTCTGAAGTTTGCCAATGAACATCTGAATGATTCAGAGGAGAACTGGGTGAAAGTGTTGTGGTCAGATGAGACCAAAATCGAGCTCTTTGGCATCAACTCAACTCGCCGTGTTTGGAGGAGGAGGAATGACCCCAAGAACACCATCCCCACCGTCAAACATGGAGGTGGAAACATTATGCTTTGGGGGTGTTTTTCTGCTAAGAGGACAGGACAACTGCACCGCATCAAAGGGATGATGGACGGGGCCATGTACCGTCAAATCTTGGGTGAGAACCTCCTTCCCTCAGCCAGGGCATTGAAAATGGGTCGTGGATGGGTATTCCAGCATGACAAAGACCCAAAACACACAGCCAAGGCAACAAAGGAGTGGCTCAAGAAGAAGCACATTAAGGTCCTGGAGTGGCCTAGCCAGTCTCCAGACCTTAATCCCATACAAAATCTGTGGAGGGAGCTGAAGGTTCGAGTTGCCAAACGTCAGCCTCGAAACCTTAATGACTTGGAGAGGATCTGCAAAGAGGAGTGGGACAAAATCCCTCCTGAGATGTGTGCAAACCTGGTGGCCAACTACAAGAAACATCTGACCTCTGTGATTGCCAACAAGGGTTTTGCCACCAAGTACTAAGTCGAAGGGGTCAAATACTTATTTCACTCATTAACATGCAAATCAATTTATAACTTTTTTGAAATGCGTTTTTCTGGATTTTTTTGTTGTTATTCTGTCTCTCACTGTTAAAATACACTACAATTAAAATTATAGACTGATCATTTCTTTGTCAGTGGGCAAATATACAAAATCAGCAGGGGATCAAATACTTTTTTCCCTCACTGTATCTTTGGCTTTATTAAAATGTAGCCAAGCCTGTCACCGCTTAGTACGTTCAGTCATCCTAGCATCCTGTTGTATTTAATTTTAATAGAGATATGAATGGCTATTATTTCACCTGGTCTCATCAGTGTGGCTTCTGCTATCCCTCAGCCTTGACTCCAGAATTCTTACATCCCTCTCACTTTTCTCAGCAGCATCCCATACAGATTCCAGATCCTGGATAGAATGCTGGGAAAAGAATCAGATTAATTAAATGTTACACACTGCTATTGATACTACTGTGGATTCTGTTTTTAATACAATACAAAAATCACCAATAACAAGGACACTGACACAGAAGGCTCTTATTCCACTGTGTTTTGGAGGATTATGTTAACACTTTACACTCAGTTTTATTTTTGCCTAGTTGGACTTCTTAGATGCATAAGTGTTTAATATGGACATTATAAGGAGTACAGGTATGTGACACCTATCAAATGAAACTAGAAAACCTGTACTATAAAAGTCTGGATAGTTGATCATGATTAGACAAACTATATTACAGTACTACCAAGTTGTTGCACAAACTGGGTGAAATTTTGATACAAATTAAAATATGTAATTTTTTAATGTATTAAAAATAGCAATTCTAGAATGTTTCGCCTACTTTGCAAGTCAATATCTCCAGCAACATCTGATCTTAACAATCTTGGTATCACTTGAAAGCCCAAAGTCTCTAGTTTCCAGTGATATAATGTTTCTGGCTATAATAATGTCAGCGTTATAATAAATATATCTCAACCCCCAAGTGGGTTGAAAACAATGGGGCTGAAATGAAAGAGTTAATATGTTGTTTTTTGACATCTTACCTTACAGATGTGTTTTGAAATAATGGTAGTGTAACAGATGCACTTATCCAGGGCAACTTACATTTGTACTCATTTATACAGCTGGGTATTTTACTGGAGCAATCTAATTTAAGTACCTTACTCAACAGCACTGCCCTACCCAGGATTTGAACCCACAACCTTCAAGATACAAGTCCAGAGACCTAATCACTCCTCCACATAATAAGGTGATAAGGAGACCCACATGGTATCTTGCCTGCCTGGTGCTCAGGTTGCAGATCTCCCTAAACTTGTAGATGGGCTACTGGCCAAAGCCAGGGGGAATCCACTGGTCATGGTCCACATTGCAACCAATGTTATAGGAAAAGGTAGGACAGAGGTTTTGCAAGACAAATTTAAAGAGTTAGGAACAAAACTAAAGAGCAGAACCTCCACGGTAGTTTAAAATAAATAAATAATAATAAAGAAAGACCAATGCTGCATAAACCTAAAACCATGCATTGGGAGAGCATATGTGCAGACTAATTGAGAATCTTTTAAACTAGGGACCAGGGGGGCAGGGAGCTCTGACAATGGGAGATGTTCCACTAAGGAAAGAAAACAAAGGGAAACTGCTAGTAGTAAAGTCCTGAAATGTTTGTACCTCAATGCCAGGAGTATAAGGAACAAGATGTTAGACCAAAAGCCACAGTGCTGGCATGTGACTATGATGTTGTAGGAGTGATGGAAACATGGCTTACAGAAAATGATGGGGATGAATACAATTTAGAAGGATACACACAGTTTAGGAGAGACAGGCAAAATCGAATCGGGAGGTGGGGTAGCATTATATGTGAAAAATGTAATTGAGGCAGAAGAACTCAAATTAGATCCCAATAATGGAACAGAATCTTTGTGGGTCAAACTTTTGAATAAAAGATCTGGAGGATTAGTGGTAGGAGTGTGTTACAGACCACCCAACTCAGATATTAAGCAAGATGTTGCATTGTACGGTGTAATCAGGACTGCATGTAGCAAGGATGTGGGTGTTATAATGGGGGATTTCAATTTCCCAAACATAGACTGGGAAAGCCCAGTTGGGACAACAAAAGCAGAAATAGAAATTGTTGAGATGGTAAATGACTGCTTTCTAACTCAATTTGTCAGGGAACCAGCCAGGGAGAGTGCATGCATTGACTTGATATTTTCAAATGACTAAGATATAGTCAGAGGAACACTAGTTAGAGAACCAATGGCAAACTGTGATCACAATATGGTTAGCTTTGAGGCATTCTTTCAAAAAACAAGGACCAAGTCTAAAACAATGGTCTACAATTTTAGAAAAGCAAACCTTGAAGGTATGAGGCGGCACTTAGAAGAGGTAGACTGGAGCACACTGGATACAGATTCAGTTGAAAATGGATGGTTATATTTTAAGAATATACTACTTGAGGCTCAGGAGAAATTTGTACCAAAACCTAGCAAATTGAGGACCAAAAAACATTGGCCAAAATGGTTTAATAGAGATATGCAAAAAAATATCAAGAGAAAGAAAATGTTGTAAAGCGCATACAAAAGGGATGGAGAAGAAACAAAATACATAGAATATATGGAGCTGCAAAGAGACCTTAAGAAAGGGATCAGGAAAGCAAAGAGGGAAATAGAAAGAAACATAGCTCTTGGAGCTAAATCTAATGCAAAGAGCTTTTTTCAATACTACAACAGCAAGAGGTCAATAAAGGAGGAAGTGACACAGATAAAGGGTGAAAATGGAAGTATCTTGGAAAATGAACAAGATGTGGCAAATGTTCTAAATGAGTATTTCACAGAGGTTTTTTCAAAAGAAAAAATGGAAAACATGCCACAGGTTAACAATCAGTCCAGTCAAATCCTAAGAGAGATCAGGATAAATGAGAAGGAGGTACTAAAGGGACTAGTAGAATTAAAAACAAACAAATCACCCTGGCCAGATTGTATATTTCCAACAGTACTTAAAGAAATGAGGGAGATTATTTATTGGCCGCTATCTCAAATATTCCAAATGACACTTAGAACAGGGGATGTGCCAACTGACTGGAAGACAGCAAATGTCATACCAATCCACAAGAAAGGGGACAAAACTGAGTCAGGAAATTACAGACCAATCAGTCTCACCTGCATCACAAAAAGGATTAGACAGAAAATAGATGAGCATCTTAATGAAAACCATATTCTTGGAGATAGTTTAGGGTTTAGACGAGGCAGATCATGTCTTACTAATTTATTAGAATGTTTTGAACATGCAACTGCAGCTGTAGATAACGTGAAAGTATATGATATGATATACTTAGATTTTCAGAAAGCTTTTGATAAGGTTCCACACCAAAGACTGATCCTCAACTTGGAAACTGCATTCAGGGTAATGTAAGTAGATGTATTATGAACTGGTTGATGTATAGAAAACAGAGGGTGTCGATTAGAGGAGTCGCTTCTAACTGGAGTGAGGTTGTTAGTGGAGTTCCACAGGGATCAGTACTAGGGCCTTTGCTTTTTCTAATCTATATTAATGATCTGGACTTTTGGATAGTTAGCAAACTTGTCAATTTTGCAGATGATACTAAAATAGGTGGCTCATCAGATACAATCTCGGCAGCACAGGCTATTCAAAGGGACTTAGATAATAATCAGTTGTGGGCCGACACCTGGCAGATGAAATGTGCAAGGTAATACATGCAGGTAACAAAAATGTCCACTATAATTACACTATGGGAGGAATAGAACTAGATGAAGTAACGCATGAGAAAGACCTAGGAGTCTATGTGGACTCCTCACTTTCTCCATCCAAACAATGTGGGGAAGCAATAAAAAAAGCAAATAGAATGTTAGGGTATATTGACTAAAGTGTAGAATTTAAAACAGTGGAATTAATATTAAGACAATGTGCTAGTTAGACCTCATCTGGAATAGGGTCTCTGACTGATCCCGAACGGAGAACCATAGGGGACAATGTGTGGACTCCGTTGAAGCAAAGAGATTCACCTCTGCCCTACCGTAGTGGCTCCAAAGCAGCAGGCAACCCTCTCTGGCACCAGCGTGGACAGCATGGCAATGCAATCAAGGTGCAGTCTGAGGATGTATTGTCAAAAGTGCAGAATTTAAAACAAGGGAAGTAATGTTAGGACTGTACAATGCACTAGTAAGACCTCATCTGGAATACTGTGTACAGTTCTGGGCTCCACACTTCAAGAAAGATATCGCTGCTCTAGAGGCAGTTCAGAGGAGACCAACCAGACTTTTTCTAGGTCTGAAGGGAATGTCCTACTCGGAGAGACTGAGTACTCCTACTGCTGGAGGACTTTTCAAACTTGGTGTCAGGAGAAGTCTCATGACCCAGTTAATTGCCATATAGGTGTCATTCTGTAATTCCTGCAGGAGCTGTTGGACCAGGGCAAGTCCCCATCCACTCTCAAGGTTAATTTGGCCGCCATCTCCTCATGCCATGTCAGGATTGATGGCGAGCCTCCGGGCTTTCATTTTCTGAAAGGTGTGCGCAGGCTGAGGCCTACTCGTGCAACTTCTCTGCCTGCGTGGCGACTTGATGTAGTGCTGGACTCGCTTTCCAAAGCCCCGTTTAAGCCCTTGCAGTCAATTGACCTAAGATTACTGTCAATGAAGGCAGCGTTCTTGTTGGCAATCACGTTGGCAAAATGCACGAGCGAGTTACACCCTGTGGGTGTCCATTTTGCAGGAGATGGTTCCAGGGTTACGCTTTGGCCTAATCATGCGTTCCTCCCGAAAGTGCTGTCTCGTTTCCATATCAACAGGCCTATTGAGTTGATGGCTTTCCATCCTCCTCTCTTCTCTTCGGAGGAGGAGAGTAGGCTACACCTGTTGTGAGCCTGGGCTCTCAGGTGCTATTTAGAGCGCACCAAGGACATTCGGCGCTTGGACCAATTGTTTGTGTCCTACTGAGCATGGACGCAGGGCCAGGCGCTTAAAAAAGCTGCACCTCTCGCACTGGATTGTGGACACCATTACCACGGTTTATGAGTCAGCTGGAGTGCCGGTGCCTGAACACCTGATGGCCCACTCGACTCAAGGTGTAGCCACGTCGTGGGCGTTTTTTCAAGGCACCTGAAGGACTCTCAGACAATGAGAAACAAAAGATTGAACTCTCTGGCCTGATTGGCAAGCGTCATGTCTGGAGGAAACCAGGCCAATACCATCCCTACAGTGAAGCATGGTGGTGGCAACATCATGCTGTGGGGATGTTTTTCAGTGGCAGGAACTGGGAGACTAGTCAGGATCAAGGGAAAGATGAATGCAGCAATGTACAGAGACATCCTTGATGAAAACCTGCTCCAGAGCGCTCTGGACCTCAGACTGGGGCGAAGGTTCATCTTCCAACAGGACAACAACCCTAAGCACACAGCCAAGATAACAACGGAGTGGCTACAGGACAAGTCTGTGAATGTCCTTGAGTGGCCCAGCCAGACCCCAGACTTGAACCCAATTGAACATCTCTGGAGAGATCTGAAAATGGCTGTGCACCGACACTCCCCATTCAACCTGATGGAGCTTGAGAGGTCCTGTATAGAAGAATGGGAGAAACTGCCTAAAAATAGGTGTGCCAAGCTTGTAGCATCATACTCAAAAAGACTTGAGGCTGTAATTGGTACCAAAGGTGCTTCAACAAAGTATTGAGCAAAGGCTTTACCACAGGTGGACTCCAATAAAGTTGTAGAAACATCTCAAGGATGATCAGTGGAAACAGGATGCACCTGAGCTCAATTTTGAGTGTCATGGCAAAGGCTGTGAATACTTACAGTGAAGGAAAAAAATTTGATCCCCTGCTGATTTTGCCCACTGACAATGAAATGATCAGTCTATAATTTTAATGGTTGGAGTATTTTAACAGTGAGAGACAGAATAACAACAAAGAAATCCTGAAAAACACATTTCAAAAAAGTTATAAATTGATTTGCAAGTTAATGAGTGAAATAAGTATTTGATCCCCTATCAATCAGCAAGATTTCTGGCTCCCAGGTGTCTTTTATACAGGTAACAAGCTGAGATTAGGAGCACTCCACATTAGGACATTATGCTTTGGGGTTGTTTTTCTGCTAAGGGGACAGGACAACTGCACCGCATCAAAGGGACGATGGATGGGGCCATGTACCATCAAATCTTGGGTGAGAACCTCCTTCCCTCAGCCAGGGCATTGAAAATGGGTTGTGGATGGGTATTTCAGCATGACAATGATCCAAAACACACAGCCAAGGCAACAAAGGAGTGGCTCAAGAAGAAGCACATTAAGGTCCTGGAGTGGCCTAGCCAGTCTCCAGACCTTAATCCCATACAAAATCTGTGGAGGGAGCTGAAGGTTCGAGTTGCCAAACGTCAGCCTCGAAACCATAATGACTTGGAGAGGATCTGCAAAGAGGAGTGGGACAAAATCCCTCCTGAGATGTGTGCAAACCTGGTGGCCAACTACAAGAAATGTCTGACCTCTGTGATTGCCAACAAGGGTTTTGCCACCAAGTACTAAGTCGAAGGGGTCAAATACTTATTTCCCTCATTAACATGCAAATCAATTTATAACTTTTTTGAAATGCATTTTTCTGGATTTTTTTGTTGTTATTCTGTCTCTCACAGTTAAAATACACCTACAATTAAAATTATAGACTGATCATTTCTTTGTCAGTGGGCAAATGTACAAAATCAGCAGGGGATCAAATACTTTTTTCCCTCACTGTATGTACATGTGCTTTTTTTGTTTTTTATTTTTAATACATTTGCAAAGATTTCAAACAAACTTCTTTCACATTGTCATTATGGGGTATTGTTTGTAGAATTTTGAGGAAAATAATGAATTTAATCCATTTTGGAATAAGGCTGTAACATAACAAAATGTGGAAACAGTGAAGTGCTGTGAATACTTTCCGGATGCACTGTATATTCAAAAAATGTAACAAAAAAAATCTGTACTTAAGAAATAACATCGGGAACCGAACCTGCAACACTGAACTCACAGCATTGTTCATAACTACCTGCCAACAGACATTTGAAACTTGAGTACCTACAGCCGCCGCAGACAGGTTAGTTAGTTAGTTGAATTATTGCAATCTCCAATTAATGTATTAATTTAGAAATATATATATATATATATATATATATATATATATATATATATATATATATATGTGTGTACATAGATTGAAGTAACTATAGTTATAGTATAGAAATATCTTGTATGCACTAATGGTGTGGCAGACAATTAATTGACAGTTTGATCAAAATAACTATGTAAGTGCAGTACTGTACAGTCATGAAACTAGATTGGTTTCACTATTCCAATTGGCTTGCCTTGATTTTGATTATTAGCTGATATGTTTTGTCAATGGGGCGGCACAGTGGCGCGGTGGTTAGCGCTGCTGCCTCACAGCTCCGGGGTTTGAGACGCGGCTCAGGGTGTCTGTCTGTGTGGAGTTTGCATGTTCTCCCTGTGTCTGCGTGGGTTTCCTCCGGGTATTCTGGTTTCCTCCCACCATCCAAAGACATGCTGGTTAGGTTAATTGGCCACACTAAATTGTACTGTGTGAGTGTGTGTTTGTGTGCCCAGCGATGGACTGGCATCCCATCCTGGGTGTATTGCTGCCTTGTGCCCTATGCTTGCTGGGATCGGCTCCAGCATCCCCTGTGACCCACATGGATAAGCGGTTTCAAAAATGGATGGATGGATGGATGTTTTGTCAATGTAATGCTGCCGTTTGTTATAAACTTGAACAGCATCACATTGGTCATTTATCGACAATTCACCACCAAATTACATTAAAAAAACAAATAGAGCTACTAATAAATCTTAAATAACAAATACAGTACCACTAATTTTAAAACTGTGTCACGGCTTCACCTGATCCTACCTCAGTTCACTACAAGAGGTCTCTCTCTCCTGAATACTAAACCCTGTGTCTCACATTCCCTAGCACCAGGACCAATCAGCCACTTAACATTCCTTTCACCCATGTGCACTTGTTCCATCTTTCTCCTCTTCCCATTGCTCCAGCACTCTCAACACAGTTATCTGCTCCCCTCCACACAGTGTACACCAATCAGCCATAACATTATGACCACTGACAGGTGAAGTGAATAACACTGATAATCTCATTATCATGGCACCTGTCAGTGGGTGGGATATATTAGGCAGCAAGTGAACATTTTGTCCTTAAAGTTGATGTGTTAGAAGCAGGAAATGTGGGCAAGCATAAGGATCTGCACGACTTTGACAAGGGCCAAATTGTGATGGCTAGATGACTGGGTCAGAGCATCTCCAAAACTGCAGCTCTTGTGGGGTGTTCCTGATCTACAGTGGTCAGCACCTATCAAAAGTGGTCCAAGGAAGGAAAAGCAGTGAACCAGCAACAGAGTCATAGGCAGCCAAGGCTCATTGATGCACGTGAGGAGCGAAGGCTGGCCCGTGTGATCCAATCCAACAGACGAGCTACTGTAGCTCAAATTGCTGAAAAAGTTAATGCTGGTTCTGATAGAAAGGTGTCAGAACACACAGTGCATCACAGTTTGTTGCGTATGTGGCTGCGTAGCTGCAGACCAGTCAGGGTGCCCATGCTGACCCCTGTCCACTGCCGAAAGCGCCTACAATGGGCACGTGAGCATCAGAACTGGACCACGGAGCAGTGGAAGAAGGTGGCCTGGTCTGATGAATCATGAGTTCAATGTGTTGATTTGGCTTCCAAATTCCCCAGATGTCAATCCAATCGAGCATCTGTGAGATGTGCTGGACAAACAAGTCCGATCCATGGAGGCCCCACCTCGCAACTTACAGGACTTAAAGGATCTGCTGCTAACGTCTTGGTGCCAGATACCACAGCACACCTTCAGAAGTCTAGTGGAGTCCATGCCTTGACGGGTCAGGGCTGTTTTGGAACCTACTCAATATTAGGCAGGTGGTCATAATGTTATGGCTGATCGGTGTATATTCCCCTCTGTTCCTCAGTCACTTCACGAAGTCTTGAATTCTCTTTAGAAGCATTTCTGAGCATTTATCTTGTCTTAGTAGCTTACCTGTGTTTTGACCATTGCTTCTCATTCTCAACTACCTCTCTTGGATCTACTTGTCTAGCCTGTTTGCTCAATCGATGGACCCTTGGACTGTTCCTGTTTTTGCCTTCTGGATTTCTCCTTGTCGGATTGTTGTCTTGTCTTATTAGTGAGCCTGCAATTGGATCCACTATCCTTGTCCCTGAAGTTGTTACAAACTGTTATGATTGTAATATAATATATGTATATTAACTTCCAACAGAACATACACCTTTTACCAGCTTGTTTCATTCAGGTATTGCACAAATGTTAAAGAGTGTTTTAAAGATACATCTGTTTATGTAATAGGATGTTGTGAAGGAGGAAGACCACTTAATACAGAAGAAGACCCAGCTATGTGAGGTGGACCAGTCCCTCAATGCCCTTCTACAGCAGAAGAAGGTACAACAGACATTACTGTTAACAGAGAACAATGGTAGTGTAATGAATACACTGTGTGATCTATGTCTCTGAGGATTGAATCTCCTACTGTGCTCTGGTGCTCAACTACCCTCCCATCACCCTCTGAGCTGTCACTCAGCAGTTGGAACCTGTTGGGCATTTCTAGCTCTTGGGATGTGCTCACCCTTTTCTGCTCTGAGGTCTCAACTCTCCTAGGTTTTGGCATGCACACCATCTCTCTCTGATTGACCAATTCTTCTATATCCCTAATACAGCGTAGATCGACAAGCTGAGCCTCAAGATCAGGAACCTTGATCTCTAGGATTTCAATCTCCTGACAACGTTCACAAATGAAACGTTCTTGAATGAGTTCATCCAGGAAGGCAATCATTCTACAAACCTGACACCACATACTAGTGGCCACATACTTCTAAATGTTAGTTGTTTTTTTTTTTTTTTTTTTTTTCCCCTAAGTCTGCTTAACTTTTTGTGACCGATAAACAGCACAGCTCTTTCTCAACAGCTGCTTTAAATAGCTTTTGTCTACCTGCCCCCAATTCACACCTAACTGGCACAACCGGACTCCTCCTGCAATATGAGCAATGCTAAGACTGGTCTGAAACTAGTCAAACAACAAGATGGCTGCCTCTCATCTGTACTCTCCTGTCTCTGTCTGTGGCAACTTATAAATACTTCTGTTTACCTCTTGGTCTCAATAGCTGCTTTAAGTAGCTTTTGTCTACCTGCCCCCAATTCACACCTAACTGGCCACACCTGGCTCCTACTGCAACAGAATTCCTGCTAGTCCTTGATTAAATCTCCTTTTTACACCCTATTTACTTTCACCAACTCAGCAGCTGAAATGAATTGACTTCAATTTAGGCAAACTACAGACAATGCTAACTTCAATTAAGGCAAACTTAAAAAAAAATAGCAATGCTAAAACTGGTAGTCGTGTGAAAACCGAGATGAACCGAGGTGCGGATGGACTTCTGTGGTGCGGATGGAACAAAACAGCTTGGCTAATTTAAATAAAATTAAAATAGCAGAACAACACACAACTATAGCGAATCGGTGGGTGGATGGTACTATTTGTACTACCAGCCAGCCAAAAAAGGCAATTTCTGTTTTTTATTCACAAACACACAAGCTCTCACCTGTCTTCACGAACCAAGGTGATGGGTAAAAAGAGGAAGTCTTTGTGCAGACGTCACCTTTTATACAAACAGGAAGCGGAAGGGTCCTGTTTGAGTGACGGGCACAAGGGCCAATGGCAGCTTTGATAGACAAATGTCTTCAATATATTCCAGTGCGCGCACTGAAAACCCCTCCCCTTTGGGCAGTGCTTCTAACTCGAAAGATAACCATCTGGGCACACTGCGCATGTCCAACCCAACATCTCCTCCACGTAACTTTGGTATATATATTTTTTGTGCAACATGACATATTTTTTCTGGTATATGATTTATCAACTTTGGAATACATTTTTTTTCTGCTATATGAAATATCCACTTTGGTATATGATATATCCACTTTGGTATATTAATTACTTTTTCTACTATATGATATATCCACTTTGGTATATGATTTTTGTTTTCTGCTATATGATATATCCACTTTGGTATACGATTTATTTTTTCTGTTATTTTTTAATTGAATGGCCCCTCATAATATACAACCTGAAAATGTATATATCCATCATATATTTAAAAACTTGTCAGTTTAAAAGTTACAGCAACACCTGGTGAAGTATAATGTATATTCGGTCTGGGGTGCGGTTTTGGGGGGGGTGTGGTCCAACTTCCCTGAGGATTGCGTCACGGGTCGTGGGAGGTGTGTTCAAATGAAAAGGGGCTGTGGCTCGTGCTACCCCTGCATGACCCTGCTCTCTGTTATACATGTGATTAACATAAGAACTCAGATGAAGTGCATGATATATTCATGTGTTTATCATGTGGTATTCATATATTAATTAATGAGTTATACCGGTGCCTTATTGTAAAGTGTGACCAAGTAATTTATTTATTATGTCAGTCTCTTGCCTATATTTTTTCTGTCCTCTTAATGCTATTTGCTAGGCTGAATATGTATAAATAAGCCTGTTAATACAAAGAAGATTTGGAAGGAAGTTATTATGTAGGGATTAGTAAGGAGCCCTGATATCCTGTTCCTTTAATATTGATGTTTTTTAATCATCTTCATTTGTGCAAAAGGTGGGCTATTCTTATGGTGCTAGTCCCCCAAGCTTCTGCTTTTACCTGCCGCAGTTTGGAGAGGGACTCCTGTAGTAGCAGTCTGTCTGAGTTAATCTCGTCCAGCCAGAGAAAGGAGAGCTGAAAATAAGAAAAGCCACATATTAATGCACGGCTCATTTCATGTATGTTCCGACGTAGATGATCAACATATCTGAATGTGTTTTTATAATAAATAATATACATTGTGTGAGTGTGTTTCTTACTATTTCAACATTTGTAATGTTCTTCCCATTACTATAGAATAAAAATAAGGAAAGCATTGTCCATATACTGTAGATGATCTTGACCATTTTATTTTATAGAGCCATCTCTACATCTTCATAGATTTATTGAGAAGAGAATTAGAGGTGCAATATCTGAATCAGATGGAACTTCTGAAGTAGATCTTGATAGTCTAAAATGCTGTTGAGCAAAGAAAAATCAGTTGATTCAACTTGATTCAAACTTTAGAAGGGGTTTCAATGAGCAACTGGCAAATAATATAAAACAAACCAAGACAAGCAAGTTCTCTAAAAAAAATTTTTTTTCAGCCAATGTTGTTTGTTTTCTGCTTTCTAAATTGCAGGTATAGAACTAAATCTGTGTTGAAATCCTGTAGTCTGAAGGTAAATAAAATCTTACATGTTTTGACATTCATAAAAAATGTAGATGCCTATAGGTTTAAATTTAAACCTACTTGTCAAAAGTCAAGTCTGTGGTTACTAATCTTTCATTAAACCTTAACTGTAACCATCATTTTTGCCTGTTTTTTTCTTAATTTGTATTATTAGAAGGGAAGAAGGAGTCACCTTGTGGGACTGCTGGATAGCTTTATTCCTGGTCATTTTTACATTCCGCTTTGCAGGTGTGCTTGAGCTCCACTCTGTGAAGGCTTCCTGGTTATACTCCACTTCCACCTCATCTTCCTCATCCGTCTGTGTCTCAACAGAGTAAGCATAGCCTCCTACACTAGAGAACAATAAAAAAGTGAGCACTTTAGAACAGGTACACTTGACTGCAGTGAAGGAGTGTCACCATTAATATATCTAGGAAGATAAATGAACTCCATAACCCTGACATGTCACCTTGAACCACCTTGACAAAACACCAAGCAAAAAGCATAGCAGATTCAGTGATAACAATACAAAAAGTTTAAAATGAGAGGACATCCAGCTAAACTCGCTCATTTGTGTCTAGATGTCATCTTGCAATCAGATATGGGTTTGTAATGTGTTCCAAATATCACAATCTTTAAAAAAAAAAAAGATTTTTCATATTTTCAATACTTACAAATTATCAATTGTATTATCTGTATGATTATTTAGATTTTGTTGTCCTCATTTGGAAATTCATGGGTAATAATGTATTACCTATTTAATCTACCCACAATAAACTGGTTTCACACTTTGCTTCAGTCTTTCATACCTGGGGATTTCATTCCTAGTGTTATGAGACTTTCTAGTAGAGTGGCTTTCACGAGAAGAACGTCCATTTGCTGCTTTCCCACCTTGTGATCAAGACAACACATCAAACACACACTCAGGAAACAAACACGTATTACATAGCAGGATTGTGCTCAATCTGATTTTATGCTTTACTTATGTGCTCATGAAGCTGGGTAAACCCAAGACTGGACCTGAACTGTAAGGTATAGTATCTGGCCACAGCTGGTGTAAATAGTACAGATATTTTGTGTTTTGTGTGCGTTATTGACAGTCTTTGACAGTAAATATTAAACACTGAAAAAGATATGAAGTTCATGTGTATTATTTTTAATGATACAATAATAATTTTTACTTGAGCCAAAGGGTAAGTTATCATGGGGTTCCTGTATGCACATTACAGACAAGTCAGAAAGATAAGAATACAGACCCTGGTTAGTGCTCTTCTTCTTGTGAAAAATGTAAAATTTCTGTTCAATCTGCTCCACTCTGACTGCATCTAGGTCACTCAAGTTAGTGTACTGGTCCTCCAAAAGAGGTATCTTAGAGGGTCTGACAGCTGTAGTAAGAGACAGATGTACTGAACATCCAGAGACTTGGGTGTAATAATAATAATAATAATCTTTATGTTATATAGCGCCTTCCATACATAAATATCACAAAGTGCACAGAAGAGTAAACAGATAAAATAATCATGCCATGCACAAAGAAAACAAACTACAAACTATATAAAAAGTGGGGCAGCAGGATGCCAAATCCTGTGCAGACGGTCTCATGCAGACGGTCACAGATCACTCAGTTTCAATTGGATTTCTTTGCAAATAGGCTTGTTGTGTACAGAACGATGAATCCAATATATATTACTTGATGTTCTATCAAACACAGAGAAGTTCAGATCCAATTATGTAAAATCGTTGTGTATTAGTACACTGTAAACAAAGTTTTCCATCTTGATATTTTGAGCTCTCTATCAGTGTGTGTTGCTTCTACCAAAACGTGGATGGTCTTGTTTTGATCAGTAGACTGTCTGGTCCCAGAATATGTCATAATTGTCAATATTTTTTTGATTTTGTATTCCTAATCAGACCTCCAGCCCCCCATTTCAGAATGCGGAGGTGTGGGGGAGGGGGTGTAAATGCAGGGGGGGTATGAACACCAAATCGTTAGAAAGCTGAGAGTCGCAGCTTTCATGGAATACCAAACACTTGGCAAACAACACAACAGAGAAAATAACACAAGCGATTAAAGAGAAGCATATGGATTTGGTGCCCTTTTAAGGGTACCAGAGGGATTTTGTCAGCTTAAGGGGTTACATTTTGTTAAACAAAACCATTCCATGATTTCTTTCTTATCTCCAATTGTTTATTTGTTCTATGCTTTAATTTCAGAGTAAATTGAGACATTAAACTGTGTACATTTCAATAAAACAGGAAAAATGTAGGTCTTCTAAAACTTTTGAACGGTAGTGTATATATACAGATGGGTGACAAATTAAAGGAATAACTAACTAACTAAAGTGTCTCATTAAGGTGTTGGGCCACCACGAGCCACCAGAACAGCTTCCATGCATCTTGGCATAGATTCTGCGAGTCTCTGGAACTCTACTGGAGGCATGGAACACCATTCTTCTAAAATATATTCCCTCATTTGGTGTTTTGATGATGGTGGCAGAGAGCGCTGTCTAACAAGTCAATCCAAAATCTCCCATAGGTGTTCAATTGGGTTGAGATCTGGTGACTGTGAAAGCTATAGCATATGATTCACATCATTTTCATCAAACCATTCTGTGTCCCCTCATGCCCTGTGGATGTGGGCATTGTCATGACCATTGTCATGACCACTCCCATCAGGATAGAAATGTTTCATCCATCCATTTTCAAAACTACTTATCCTCATGAGGGTTGTGTGGACACCAGAGCCAATCCCAGCAGGCATAGAACACAAGGCAAGAATACACCCAGGATGGGACACCAGGCCATCACTGGGCAACACATGCACACACACACACACACACACACCTACAGGGCAATTTAGCGTGGCTAACCTAACCTAATCTTTGGACAGTGGAAGGAAACCTACACAGACACAGGGAGAATATGCTAATTCCACACAGACAGGCACCCCGAGCCAGGACTCAAACCCCTGGAGCTGTGAGGCAGCAACACTTACCACCACGCCACCGTTTCACCATAGGTTAAAGGTGATCACTCTGTAATGATAACTTTGTAATGATTTGCAGAGACCCTTCCCTCTAAGAGGACAAGTGGACCCAAACCATGCCAGGAAAATTCCCTTCACAGTATAATAGAGCCTACGGACCCCCTCACTGTAGGGGTCAAGCAGTCAGGCCTGTACTGTTCCCTTGGTGTATGCCACACATGCACTCGCCCACTTGTCAAGAATATGGTGAAGGATTACTCATTTGACCATATCACTTTCTTCCACATCTCTGTAGACCAATGCCTAAGGTTTTTGCACCACTGAACTCTGAAATTTGTTTGCATTTGTCTTTGTAATGAGGGATTTATGCACTGCAACCCTACTATAATATCCCTCTCGGTGTAGTTCTCAATGGACTGTTCTTGCTGACACAGTCTGAACACGTCCTGCATTGACATTCTCAGTCATCTGGGAAAGAGTTGCTCTGTTTTTCCTTACATATCACAGTAATGCACGAGCATCACGGTCATTGAATGTATCCTTTCGACCACAATTTCCAACCCTATTTACTGATGTCTTTGCCAAGATCTAAATACTGATGTAACTTTGGTTACATACTGTGGTTAGTTCTCCAAGATGTTTGGGCCTTCAAAAACTGTGCAAGTGTACATAGAAGAATTGATGCTGTTTTGAATGCAAAGGGTGGTCGCACCAAATATGGATTTGATTTAGATTTTTCTTCTGTTCACTCACTTTGCATTTAGTTAATTGATAAATACATTGTATTAGCATATCTATTATTGAAAGCATTCTTACTTTACAGCATTATTTCACACCTACCTAAAACTTTTGCACAGTACTGCGTGCGTGTGTGCGTGCGTGCGTGCGTGCGTACGTGTGTACATGCGTGCGTGCGTGCGTGTGTGCGTGCGTGCGTGCGTGCGTGCATGTAGATATATATATAACACGCACACCGCTCAAAAAAATTAAGGGAACACTTAAATCACACATCAGATCTCGAACGAAATATACATTGTGTAATTCATTGAGAACAAAATGACGTAACAACGGTCAATGAAAACCAAAATCACCAACTGATTGAGGGCTGGATTCAAACTCGCACCGAAACTCAAAGTAAACAATTGAAATCACAGGCTGTTCCAACTTGCATGGATTTCATCACAGCAACTCGTAATGTGACTCAGTAGTGTGTATGGCCCCCACGTGCCTGTATGTAATCCCGACAACGTCTGGGCATGCTCCTGATGAGACGGCGGATGGTGTTCTGGGGAATCTCCTCCCAGTCCTGGATCAGGGCATCAGTGAGCTCCTGGACAGTCTGTGGTGCTACTTGGCGGTGTCGCATGCACTGATACATAACGTCTCAAAGGTTCTCAATTGGATTCATGTCTGGGGAACGTGAGGGTCAGTCAATGGCATCAATGCCTTCATCATCCAGGAACTGCCTACACACTCTGGCCACATGAGGCCGGGCATTGTCCTGCACCAGGAGGAACCCAGTGCCCACTCCCCAGACCATCACTGACCCACCGCCAAACTGGTCTTGCTGGATGATGTTGCAGGCAGCATAATGTTCACCACGGTGTCTCCAGACTTTCATGTCTGTCACGTGCTCAGTGTGAACCTGTTCTCATCTGTGAAGAGAATGGGGTGCCAATGGCACAACTGCCATTTCTGGTGTTCTCTGGCGAATGCCAATCGAGCTGCATGGTGCTAGGCTGTGAGCACAGGTCCCACTAGAGGACGTCGGGTCCTAATGCCACTCTCATGGAGTCTGTTTCTGACAGTTTGGTCAGAAACATGCACACCAGTAGCCCGCTGGAGGTCATTTTGTAGGGCTCTGGCATCTCCTGGAGCAGATACCGGTCCTGCTGCTGGGATGATGCCCTTCTACGGTCCTGTCCAGCTCTCCTCGTGTAACGGCCCACCTCTTGGTATCTCCTCCATGCTCTTGAGACTGTACTGGGAGACACAGCAAACCTTCTTGCGACGGCATGTATGGATGTGCCATCCTGGAGGAGCTGGACTACCTGTGCAACCTGAATGGGCTGCAGGTACCGCCTCATGCTACCAGTAGTGAAAAGGACACTAGCAAAATGCAAAACTAGAGAAGAATCAGTCAGGAAGGATAAGGAGAGAGCAATTGTCTGTGGTCACCACCTGCAAAACCATTCCCTTTTTGGGGGTTGTCTTGCTGTTGCCTCTCCAGTGCACCTGTTGTCACTTTCATTTGCACCAAAACAGGTGACATTGATTCACAATTGCTTAGGCTTCCTAACTGTACACTGTAACTTTTTTTTTTAATGGAATTACACATTATAATAATTGAATATGAATACTAAACCATCAACATGTCCTATATTTATTTATTTATTTATATTTATAAAAAAAAATTAAAAAGCAGAGACCAGCAGATACTAATGCAAAGTATTTATAGCTCAGGGAGATTACCTAATTTTAGAAACGTTTTAGTTTGTTTTTGCCTAGTGCCAGTGCTGAATGACACTTGATCCTCCCCTGCGAAAATATCAGTGTCTCTCGTTTTGTTGCGGTTGTTCTACTGGTATGCTTATTGCTTTGCTAGTCTGAACAAGCATATTCTATCGATCTATCTTTCTAGTAATTTAATTCTAATTAAAAAAAAAATTATTGACTATATTTCAATTGAATACACATATTGTCACAGTTCCCTAGCCCTGACCCTCTTCCCCCACTAGAGGCCGCCAATGTTCCCTTGCCTTTTCCTGCTCCCTTCACTGCTTTCCTTTTTTCATTCTATCAATTAACATTCCTCCTCACCCTTGTGCACTTCTGCTCCTGTCCTTTGTTCTCATTGGTCCTGCTCTTGTCTTCCTAGTTTCTGCTCTCCTTTATAAACCCCTCACTGCCCTCACTCTTGGCAAAGTGTTGTCAGCTCTCCCTGCTTCACCAAGCTGTGTTCTCCTGGTTCCGTGTTCTCCTGGTTCCGTGTTCTCCTGGTTCCGTGTTCTCCTGGTTCCGTGTTCTCCTGGTTCCGTGTTCTCCTGGTTCCGTGTTCTCCTGGTTCCGTGTTCTCCTGGTTCCGTGTTCTCCTGGTTCCGTGTTCCTTGCCCTTTAACCCTGTGTGTCTCTCTCGCTCCTTGTCCTTCCTCTTTCGCTTTCTGTCCTGTCCTTGTCTCTCTCTCTATCTGTTTCTCTTGACCTCCTGGATTTCGACCTTTTGCCTGTGACCTCGACCTCGCCTTTGTATTCTCCTTGGTTTCTGTCTGCTCATTGCAGTAGCTCTGCACTTGGGTTCTGTCTCTAACAGCTTTACGGTCCTCCCACGAGGTAACCGTGACACATATGCAAGTTATTATTATTATTCTGTCTCTTGGTTGCGGTTGTGCTTATTGCTGTGCATGTCTGAAAAATAAAGGCTTATTCTGTGGTATTCTAGTACATTTATATGTTTGTCTAATTTACATAAGATTATTTAAATATGCAATCACAATTATTATATAATATACTTGTAGAAAACCTATACACCATTTTCTAAGTCTTAATAATACACAAAGAAAAGTTAAGCAACTTAAGAAAAATTCTAAACTCACTTGACAGCGCGCGGGTGAACTCACATGTGCAGACTGTACAGGGCACGTGCACACACATGACGCTGATATGCAGATACATGGATGTGCACAGAAAGAGGAATTGTCAGCATACCATCAAACACATGCCTACAGTGGCCATTCACGTCTAGAAATTATAGAAAATTCCCTGCCGTTTACCTTTGGCATTACTCGACAGTGCAGACTCTCCCATAGTGAAAACTTGAATCTCTTTCTTGCAAACCTTACAATGCTGTTTGCAAATGTGGACCTTGTTTTAACCATAGTTTATATTTAATTTTATCGAGCCACCTCTCTTTAAAACTGCAGCATTCTGGCATATTTGCAGCATTGGGCGCTGATGCCGCGCTGTCTCAGCGGCTCACACTTGCAGCCCATCAAAACACACCGACAGATCAAACAGTAGTCGTATTGGCCGCGGCATAAAGCAATCAACTGGCTCTCCCCAACCACTATAGTTATATCATTTGAAATTAACACCAGTTAATTAATTTAATCAGATTGCTGATTAATTATGACACTGATTAGCAAATTTAAAATAAATAAATATATATATTCACAAAATTCCAGCACTTTCAATCACTTTATTCAAAATTCAAGCATTTTCAAAGATTTCAAGCACCCGTACGAACGCTGATATTTCCAACAGTACTTAAAGAAATGAGGGAAATTATTTATATGCCATTAACTACAGTGAGGGAAAAAAGTATTTGATCCCCTGCTGATTTTGTACATTTGCCCACTGACAAAGAAATGATCAGTCTATAATTTTAATGGTAGAAGACAGTGAGAGACAGAATAACAAAAAAATCCAGAAAAACGCATTTCAAAAAAGTTTGCATGTTAATGAGTGAAATAAGTATTTGATCCCCTATCAATCAGCAAGATTTCTGGTTCCCAGCTGTCTTTTAAACAGGTAACGAGCTGAGATTAGGAGCACTCTCTTAAAGGGAGTGCTCCTAATCTCAGCTCGTTACCTGTATAAAAGACACCTGTCCACAGAAGCAATCAATCAATCAGATTCCAAACTCTCCACCATGGCCAAGACCAAAGAGCTATCCAAGGATGTCAGGGACAAGACTGTAGACCTACACAAAGCTGGAATGGGCTACAAGACCATCGCCAAGCAGCTTGGTGAGAAGGTGACAACAGTTGGTGCGATTATTCGAAAATGGAAGAAACTCAAAATAACTGTCAGTCTCCCTCGGTCTGGGGCTCCATGCAAGATCTCACCTCGTGGAGTTTCAATGATCATGAGAACGGTGAGGAATCAGCCCAGAACTACACGTGAGGATCTTGTTAATGATCTCAAGGCAGCTGGGATCATAGTCACCAAGAAAACAATTGGTAACGCACTACGCCGTGAAGGACTGAAATCCTGCAGTGCCCGCAAGGTCCCCCTGCTCAAGAAAGCACATGTACAGGCCCGTCTGAAGTTTGCCAATGAACATCTGAATGATTCAGAGGAGAACTGGGTGAAAGTGTTGTGGTCAGATGAGACCAAAATCAAGCTCTTTGGCATCAACTCAGCTCGCCGTGTTTGGAGGAGGAGGAGGAATGCTGCCTATGACCTCAAGAACACCATCCCCACCGTCAAACATGGAAGTGGAAACATTATGCTTTGGGGGCGTTTTTCTGCTAAGGGGACAGGACACCTGCACCGCATCAAAGGGACGATGGGCGGGGCCATGTACCGTCAAATCTTGGGTGAGAACCTCCTTCCCTCAGCCAGGGCATTGAAAATGGGTCTTGGATCGGTATTACAGCATGACAATGAGGAGTGGGACAAAATCCCTCCTGAGATGTGTGCAAACCTTTTAACACCCAGTTAAAAATGTCATATAATTTATACAGAATATCATTTAGAGATGTTACTGAATTCCTTTACCCAGACAGGGTAGAAGTGCCTGACCTCTGGATTTGTACGGATTTCTGGTGATAAAATTTCAGTCATTAGGTGGTCTAGTTTTGTGTTGCATGATACAGCTCCCTGCAAACCCCCCCCTCCCCCCCCACTGTGCTCAGAGCAGGAAGTGCTGCTTCTAAAGCCCCACCACTGCCGGTGTGATTGTGTCCTCATGACTCTTGTCTTTTGGAATGACTGTGTAAACTGTTTTGTTGAAGTAAATTCTTGTAGCATTATGATGGGTGTATTTTGATAAGAGCATTTTAGCTCTGAGCTGAAGCACTGATCTAGGTAAGACTTCTCCCCCCAAAGTTATCAGATTTCCTTAAAGTGTGGAACTGGTTTACATCAAAGTGACAGTTTTGGGAGAATGGCACCGAGAATAGGCCAAATAGTTTGGAATCCTGCTGTGAGATGTCTGTAGAAGGGGGCTTGTAGGTAATAAAAACTCTTTGAAATGGACGAGAGCTGAAATCCTGACACAGAGCTACAAACCCGAGCCAACCGGCATTTCCAAAAGATGGCATGGATTGACATCAGTCATAAATCAAGCCCCCCTCCAATAGGACACTGGGGGCTGAAACCGAAATCCAATCTCAAAAACTCAAGAACCAATCACCTATTGATCTGCGTATAAAGAACAGCGCACGGTCTCTCTCGCTCTCTCTCTCACCTGAACCAGAAACTCGCTGCCACAGCTCAACCTGTAGCACTTTTGCCCGAACCGGAACCAGAAACCAATCAAGTCTTTGCCGGCAACAGAAGAGTTAAACTGGGAGAAGGAGATTGAGCCGTACGAAGAATTATTTTAAAGGACTTTATTAAATAAAGAACTTTACAGACTGCGCATGCCCGCCTGTGCCCACCTGATCAGTGGAGTTTTACAGCTGGACAATTGACTAAGTCGACTGAATACGAAAGTGTCAGTTATTTAAGTAGCTATTTGAGTCTTAAGAAACTCGACCCTTGGAACCAAACAGGGCCATGCTTTCCTCAAAGACTTTGCCTTCAAATAAGTACGGTGAGAGACCCTGATTGCCAAGAAGATTTTGTGCACAACCTTGGAGCCTTCAAACCAGTGGAAAATCTGTTTGGAAAAGACTCTACATTCACGAAACCCCAACTTCCAGGTGCATCGACTGAGTGGAAGTTCTTGGACAAAGCCGAACCGGACTGCCTTTGTTCCAAAACACACGGACCTCGTGCCATGTGCTGTTATCTGAGCCCGAAGCCAGAGAGGCCTCTCTGCGACGAAGTTCAGATAAGTTTAACAGTTTGGAGTTTGTGATTCATGACATTTGAGAAATCAATTAGAAATGTTAATCTGTGATTCATAACTCTAGAATGTGTAATATCATTTAGTTTTCTTAAATATAAATGTGTGTTGCATTAAACTGTTGTGTTGATAATTTTAGAAATAAAATCTGTCAACGCCGAGAAATATCTTCTCATTCCTGTTTAACTGTTTAGTCTGAAATTGACACAAGTTAATAGACATTAGATTATTGGTGGCCCTGCCTATCCTTAATCATTGAATAATAATCAGTTAAGGGAAATTGTGGTAACAAGTAATGATAGGATCTTTCTCAGCACCTAAACGTAAATGAGACTGATATATATATATAACGAGAAGTTACCTGACATAAATACTAACCTGTGTAGTTATTTAATGTCTGACTAACAATACTAATGAGAGACTCACCTTCGTCTTACTAACCGGTATTGTAGTCAATGTGTTTAAAACCTTTTTTGTTTAACGATTTGTGTGTTATCATATGCGATCCCATGGTCTTTGATTTGGTCACGGAAGTGATTTGTCTTTGATTTGTTGATCTAGAGTTGAATTTTAATTCGTTTTTCCCTTTTGTATAATTAGTGTAGTGCTACATTTAGTGTTTGTTTTTGAATACATTTGACAATTTATATCTTTGGAATTGGTGTCTTTGGGATTAACCCTATCTCACTAAAGACCTGCTTGATTTACACATAATCAGGTGTAACTCTTGTGTGACTGTGTCTCCCTCTGCGCTTATCTTTTGCTGTTGCCTCTATGGTTGCTGCTCCTTCTTGCCTTTGTCTGTATTCTGTGTATGTGTGCTGTTAGGTAGGTCTCACTCCCTTAGATGCTGAGATGGAGATTATGTATCTAAAAAAAGTATAAATCTCCTGGTTTAATAGACATATACCTAATTAATTATACATATTTAATATGTCTGAAGTTACTTTAGTATTTTTTAATTGTATTTTTTCTTAACATCATGGTGTTCATTCTTTATTTCTGTAAGAAAGTTACTACTGTAAGGCTTTTGTTTGACCTTGGAGAGTTATCTAACTAACAAAGACAGCTGTGCTCATTTAAATGTCTTTTATATTCTGTATTTCTTAAGTTAAATAGGTATGGTTTAGTTTCATTTACTCTCTGTCATAGGTGAAGAGTTTACATATATATTTGCAAGATAACATTACAATTCATCAAACTCTTGAAACCAAGTCAATTCTGACCTCAAACAACATGAAATGTTATAAAATCCATTTGTAAGCATATGCAATGTAATTGAGCACATTAAACTGTACAGGATGAAGATATTGCAAAACCATCCAAAAAAAGCTTCCTTCATTCTGATATGCTCCCAAACTATACTTTAGAGCACTCTCTGTCATAGGTGAAGAGTTTACATGAATATTTGCAAGATAACATTACAATTCATCAAACTCTTGAAACCAAGTCAGTTCTGACCTGAAACAACATGAAATGTTTTACAATTCCATTTGTAAGCATATGTAATGCAATTGAGCACATTAAACTTTACAGAATGAAGATATTGCAAAACCACCCTAAACAAGCTTCTTTCAGTCTGATATGCTCCCACACTGTACTTTAGAGCACTCTCTGTCATAGGTGAAGAGTTTACATGTATATTTGCAAGATAACATTACAATTCATCAAACTCTTGAAACAAAGTCAATTCTGACCTCAAACAACATGAAATGTTATAAAATCCATTTGTAAGCATATGCAATGTAATTGAGCACATTAAACTGTACAGAATGAAGATATTGCAAAACCATCCAAAAAAAGCTTCCTTCATTCTGATATGCTCCCAAACTATACTTTAGAGTACTCTCTGTCATATTTGAAGAGTTTACATGTATATTTGCAAGATAACATTACAATTCATCAAACTCTTGAAACCAAGTCAGTTCTGACCTGAAACAACAAGAATTGTTGTACAATTCCATTTGTAAGCATATGCAGTGCAATTTAGCACATCAAACTTTACATAATGAAGATATTGCAAAACCATCCAAAACAAGCTTCTTTCAGTCTGATATGCTCCCAAACTATAGTTTAGAGCACTCTCTGTCATAGGTGAAGAGTTTACATGTATATTTGCAGAACACATTACAATTCATCAAAGTTTTGAAACCATGTCAGTTCTGACCTGGTACAACATGAAATGATTTTAAATAGCATTTGTAAGCATATGTAATGCAATTGAGCACATCAAACATTACAAAATGAAGAAATTGCAAAACCATCCAAAAAAAGCTTCTTTCAGTCTGATATACTCCAACACTATACTTTAGGGTATTCTCTGTCATAGGTGAAGAGTTTAAATAAATATTTGCAAGAAAACATTACAATTCATCAAAGTCTTGAAACCAAGTCAGTTCTGACCTGAAACAACATGAAATGTTGTATAATTGCATTTGTAAGCAAATGTAATGTAATTGAGAATATCTAACTTAACAGAATGAAGGTAATGCAAAACCATCCAATACATGATTTTCTCAGTCTGATATGCTCCCACACTGTACTTTAGAGCACTCTCTGTCATAAGTGAAGAGTTTACATGTATATTTGAAAGAAAACATTACAATTCATCAAACTCTTGAAACCAAGTCAATTCTGACCTCAAACAACATGAAATGTTATAAAATCCATTTGTAAGCATATGCAATGTAATTGAGCACATTAAACTTTACAGAATGAAGATATTGCAAAACCATCCAAAACAAGCTTCTTTCAGTCTGATATGCTCCCAAACTATAGTTTAGAGCACTCTCTGTCATAGGTGAAGAGTTTACATGTATATTTGCAAGTTAACATTACAATTCATCAAACTCTTGAAACCAAGTCAGTTCTGACCTGAAACAACAAGAATTGTTGTACAATTCCATTTGTAAGCATATGCAATGTAATTAAAACACATTAAACTTTACAGAATGAAGATATTGCAAAACCACCCTAAACAAGCTTCTTTCAGTCTGATATGCTCCCACACAATACTTTAAAGCACTCTCTGTCATAGGTGAAGAGTTTACATATATATTTGCAAGATAACATTACAATTCATCAAACTCTTGAAACCAAGTCAATTCTGACCTGAAACAACATGAAATGTTATAAAATCCATTTGTAAGCATATGCAATGTAATTGAGCACATTAAACTGTACAGGATGAAGATATTGCAAAACCATCCAAAAAAAGCTTCCTTCATTCTGATATGCTCCCAAACTATAGTTTAGAGCACTCTCTGTCATAGGTGAAGAGTTTACATGAATAATTGCAAGATAACATTACAATTCATCAAACTCTTGAAACCAAGTCAGTTCTGACCTGAAACAACATGAAATGTTTTACAATTCCATTTGTAAGCATATGTAATGCAATTGAGCACATTAAACTTTACAGAATGAAGATATTGCAAAACCACCCTAAACAAGCTTCTTTCAGTCTGATATGCTCCCACACTGTACTTTAGAGCACTCTCTGTCATAGGTGAAGAGTTTACATGTATATTTGCAAGATAACATTACAATTCATCAAACTCTTGAAACAAAGTCAATTCTGACCTCAAACAACATGAAATGTTATAAAATCCATTTGTAAGCATATGCAATGTAATTGAGCACATTAAACTGTACAGAATGAAGATATTGCAAAACCATCCAAAAAAAGCTTCCTTCATTCTGATATGCTCCCAAACTATACTTTAGAGTACTCTCTGTCATATTTGAAGAGTTTACATGTATATTTGCAAGATAACATTACAATTCATCAAACTCTTGAAACCAAGTCAGTTCTGACCTGAAACAACAAGAATTGTTGTACAATTCCATTTGTAAGCATATGCAGTGCAATTTAGCACATCAAACTTTACATAATGAAGATATTGCAAAACCATCCAAAACAAGCTTCTTTCAGTCTGATATGCTCCCAAACTATACTTTAGAGCACTCTCTGTCATAGGTGAAGAGTTTACATGTATATTTGCAGAACACAATACAATTCATCAAAGTTTTGAAACCATGTCAGTTCTGACCTGGTACAACATGAAATGTTGTATAATTGCATTTGTAAGCAAATGTAATGTAATTGAGAATATCTAACTTAACAGAATGAAGGTAATGCAAAACCATCCAATACATGATTTGCTCAGTCTGATTCCCACACTGTACTTTAGAGCACTCTCTGTCATAAGTGAAGAGTTTACATGTATATTTGAAAGAAAACATTACAATTCATCAAACTCTTGAAACCATGTCAGCTCTGACCTGGTACAACATGAAATGTTGTATAATTGCATTTGTAAGCAAATGTAATGTAATTGAGAGTATCTAACTTAACAGAATGAAGGTAATGCAAAACCATCCAATACATGATTTTCTCAGTCTGATATGCTCCCACACTGTACTTTAGAGCACTCTCTGTCATAAGTGAAGAGTTTACATGTATATTTGAAAGAAAACATTACAATTCATCAAACTCTTGAAACCAAGTCAATTCTGACCTGAAACAACATGAAATGTTATAAAATCCATTTGTAAGCATATGCAATGTAATTGAGCACATTAAACTGTACAGGATGAAGATATTGCAAAACCATCCAAAAAAAGCTTCCTTCATTCTGATATGCTCCCAAACTATACTTTAGAGCACTCTCTGTCATAGGTGAAGAGTTTACATGTATATTTGCAAGTTAACATTACAATTCATCAAACTCTTTTGAAACCAAGTCAGTTCTGACCTGAAACAACAAGAATTGTTGTAAAATTCCATTTGTAAGCATATGCAATGTAATTAAAACACATCAAACTTTACATAATGAAGATATTGCAAAACCATCCAAAACAAGCTTCTTTCAGTCTGATATGCTCCCAAACTGTACTTTAGAGCACTCTCTGTCATAGGTGAAGAGTTTATATGTATATTTGAAAGAAAACATAATTCATCAAACTCTTGAAACCAAGTCAGTTCTGACCTGAAACAACAAGAATTGTTGTACAATTCCATTTGTAAGCATATGCAGTGCAATTTAGCACATCAAACTTTACATAATGAAGATATTGCAAAACCATCCAAAACAAGCTTCTTTCAGTCTGATATGCTCCCAAACTATAGTTTAGAGCACTCTCTGTCATAGGTGAAGAGTTTACATGTATATTTGCAGAACACATTACAATTCATCAAAGTTTTGAAACCATGTCAGTTCTGACCTGGTACAACATGAAATGATTTTAAATAGCATTTGTAAGCATATGTAATGCAATTGAGCACATCAAACATTACAAAATGAAGAAATTGCAAAACCATCCAAAAAAAGCTTCTTTCAGTCTGATATACTCCAACACTATACTTTAGGGTATTCTCTGTCATAGGTGAAGAGTTTAAATAAATATTTGCAAGAAAACATTACAATTCATCAAAGTCTTGAAACCAAGTCAGTTCTGACCTGAAACAACATGAAATGTTGTATAATTGCATTTGTATGCAAATGTAATGTAATTGAGAATATCTAACTTAACAGAATGAAGGTAATGCAAAACCATCCAATACATGATTTTCTCAGTCTGATATGCTCCCACACTGTACTTTAGAGCACTCTCTGTCATAAGTGAAGAGTTTACATGTATATTTGAAAGAAAACATTACAATTCATCAAACTCTTGAAACCAAGTCAATTCTGACCTCAAACAACATGAAATGTTATAAAATCCATTTGTAAGCATATGCAATGTAATTGAGCACATTAAACTTTACAGAATGAAGATATTGCAAAACCATCCAAAACAAGCTTCTTTCAGTCTGATATGCTCCCAAACTATACTTTAGAGCACTCTCTGTCATAGGTGAAGAGTTTACATGTATATTTGCAAGTTAACATTACAATTCATCAAACTCTTGAAACCAAGTCAGTTCTGACCTAAAACAACAAGAATTGTTGTACAATTCCATTTGTAAGCATATGCAGTGCAATTTAGCACATCAAACTTTACATAATGAAGATATTGCAAAACCATCCAAAACAAGCTTCTTTCAGTCTGATATGCTCCCAAACTATAGTTTAGAGCACTCTCTGTCATAGGTGAAGAGTTTACATGTATATTTGCAAGTTAACATTACAATTCATCAAACTCTTGAAACCAAGTCAGTTCTGACCTGAAACAACAAGAATTGTTGTACAATTCCATTTGTAAGCATATGCAATGTAATTAAAACACATTAAACTTTACAGAATGAAGATATTGCAAAACCACCCTAAACAAGCTTCTTTCAGTCTGATATGCTCCCACACAATACTTTAAAGCACTCTCTGTCATAGGTGAAGAGTTTACATATATATTTGCAAGATAACATTACAATTCATCAAACTCTTGAAACCAAGTCAATTCTGACCTGAAACAACATGAAATGTTATAAAATCCATTTGTAAGCATATGCAATGTAATTGAGCACATTAAACTGTACAGGATGAAGATATTGCAAAACCATCCAAAAAAAGCTTCCTTCATTCTGATATGCTCCCAAACTATACTTTAGAGCACTCTCTGTCATAGGTGAAGAGTTTACATGTATATTTGCAAGTTAACATTACAATTCATCAAACTCTTGAAACCAAGTCAGTTCTGACCTGAAACAACAAGAATTGTTGTACAATTCCATTTGTAAGCATATGCAATGTAATTAAAACACATCAAACTTTACATAATGAAGATATTGCAAAACCATCCAAAACAAGCTTCTTTCAGTCTGATATGCTCCCAAACTGTACTTTAGAGCACTCTCTGTCATAGGTGAAGAGTTTATATGTATATTTGAAAGAAAACATTTCATCAAACTCTTGAAACCAAGTCAGTTCTGACCTGAAACAACAAGAATTGTTGTACAATTCCATTTGTAAGCATATGCAATGTAATTAAAACACATTAAACTTTACAGAATGAAGATATTGCAAAACCACCCTAAACAAGCTTCTTTCAGTCTGATATGCTCCCACACAATACTTTAAAGCACTCTCTGTCATAGGTGAAGAGTTTACATATATATTTGCAAGATAACATTACAATTCATCAAACTCTTGAAACCAAGTCAATTCTGACCTGAAACAACATGAAATGTTGTATAATTGCATTTGTAAGCAAATGTAATGTAATTGAGAATATCTAACTTAACAGAATGAAGGTAATGCAAAACCATCCAATACATGATTTTCTCAGTCTGATATGCTCCCACACTGTACTTTAGAGCACTCTCTGTCATAAGTGAAGAGTTTACATGTATATTTGAAAGAAAACATTACAATTCATCAAACTCTTGAAACCAAGTCAATTCTGACCTCAAACAACATGAAATGTTATAAAATCCATTTGTAAGCATATGCAATGTAATTGAGCACATTAAACTTTACAGAATGAAGATATTGCAAAACCATCCAAAACAAGCTTCTTTCAGTCTGATATGCTCCCAAACTATACTTTAGAGCACTCTCTGTCATAGGTGAAGAGTTTACATGTATATTTGCAAGTTAACATTACAATTCATCAAACTCTTGAAACCAAGTCAGTTCTGACCTGAAACAACAAGAATTGTTGTACAATTCCATTTGTAAGCATATGCAGTGCAATTTAGCACATCAAACTTTACATAATGAAGATATTGCAAAACCATCCAAAACAAGCTTCTTTCAGTCTGATATGCTCCCAAACTATAGTTTAGAGCACTCTCTGTCATAGGTGAAGAGTTTACATGTATATTTGCAAGTTAACATTACAATTCATCAAACTCTTGAAACCAAGTCAGTTCTGACCTGAAACAACAAGAATTGTTGTACAATTCCATTTGTAAGCATATGCAATGTAATTAAAACACATTAAACTTTACAGAATGAAGATATTGCAAAACCACCCTAAACAAGCTTCTTTCAGTCTGATATGCTCCCACACAATACTTTAAAGCACTCTCTGTCATAGGTGAAGAGTTTACATATATATTTGCAAGATAACATTACAATTCATCAAACTCTTGAAACCAAGTCAATTCTGACCTGAAACAACATGAAATGTTATAAAATCCATTTGTAAGCATATGCAATGTAATTGAGCACATTAAACTGTACAGGATGAAGATATTGCAAAACCATCCAAAAAAAGCTTCCTTCATTCTGATATGCTCCCAAACTATACTTTAGAGCACTCTCTGTCATAGGTGAAGAGTTTACATGTATATTTGCAAGTTATCATTACAATTCATCAAACTCTTGAAACCAAGTCAGTTCTGACCTGAAACAACAAGAATTGTTGTACAATTCCATTTGTAAGCATATGCAATGTAATTAAAACACATCAAACTTTACATAATGAAGATATTGCAAAACCATCCAAAACAAGCTTCTTTCAGTCTGATATGCTCCCAAACTGTACTTTAGAGCACTCTCTGTCATAGGTGAAGAGTTTATATGTATATTTGAAAGAAAACATAATTCATCAAACTCTTGAAACCAAGTCAGTTCTGACCTGAAACAACAAGAATTGTTGTACAATTCCATTTGTAAGCATATGCAGTGCAATTTAGCACATCAAACTTTACATAATGAAGATATTGCAAAACCATCCAAAACAAGCTTCTTTCAGTCTGATATGCTCCCAAACTATAGTTTAGAGCACTCTCTGTCATAGGTGAAGAGTTTACATGTATATTTGCAGAACACATTACAATTCATCAAAGTTTTGAAACCATGTCAGTTCTGACCTGGTACAACATGAAATGATTTTAAATAGCATTTGTAAGCATATGTAATGCAATTGAGCACATCAAACATTACAAAATGAAGAAATTGCAAAACCATCCAAAAAAAGCTTCTTTCAGTCTGATATACTCCAACACTATACTTTAGGGTATTCTCTGTCATAGGTGAAGAGTTTAAATAAATATTTGCAAGAAAACATTACAATTCATCAAAGTCTTGAAACCAAGTCAGTTCTGACCTGAAACAACATGAAATGTTGTATAATTGCATTTGTAAGCAAATGTAATGTAATTGAGAATATCTAACTTAACAGAATGAAGGTAATGCAAAACCATCCAATACATGATTTTCTCAGTCTGATATGCTCCCACACTGTACTTTAGAGCACTCTCTGTCATAAGTGAAGAGTTTACATGTATATTTGAAAGAAAACATTACAATTCATCAAACTCTTGAAACCAAGTCAATTCTGACCTCAAACAACATGAAATGTTGTACAATTCCATTTGTAAGCATATGCAATGTAATTAAAACACATTAAACTTTACAGAATGAAGATATTGCAAAACCACCCTAAACAAGCTTCTTTCAGTCTGATATGCTCCCACACAATACTTTAAAGCACTCTCTGTCATAGGTGAAGAGTTTACATGTATATTTGCAAGATAACATTACAATTCATCAAACTCTTGAAACAAAGTCAATTCTGACCTCAAACAACATGAAATGTTATAAAATCCATTTGTAAGCATATGCAATGTAATTGAGCACATTAAACTGTACAGAATGAAGATATTGCAAAACCATCCAAAAAAAGCTTCCTTCATTCTGATATGCTCCCAAACTATACTTTAGAGTACTCTCTGTCATATTTGAAGAGTTTACATGTATATTTGCAAGATAACATTACAATTCATCAAACTCTTGAAACCAAGTCAGTTCTGACCTGAAACAACAAGAATTGTTGTACAATTCCATTTGTAAGCATATGCAGTGCAATTTAGCACATTAAACTGTACAGGATGAAGATATTGCAAAACCATCCAAAAAAAGCTTCCTTCATTCTGATATGCTCCCAAACTATACTTTAGAGCACTCTCTGTCATAGGTGAAGAGTTTATATGTATATTTGAAAGAAAACATAATTCATCAAACTCTTGAAACCAAGTCAGTTCTGACCTGAAACAACAAGAATTGTTGTACAATTCCATTTGTAAGCATATGCAATGTAATTAAAACACATTAAACTTTACAGAATGAAGATATTGCAAAACCACCCTAAACAAGCTTCTTTCAGTCTGATATGCTCCCACACAATACTTTAAAGCACTCTCTGTCATAGGTGAAGAGTTTACATATATATTTGCAAGATAACATTACAATTCATCAAACTCTTGAAACCAAGTCAATTCTGACCTGAAACAACATGAAATGTTATAAAATCCATTTGTAAGCATATGCAATGTAATTGAGCACATTAAACTGTACAGGATGAAGATATTGCAAAACCATCCAAAAAAAGCTTCCTTCATTCTGATATGCTCCCAAACTATACTTTAGAGTACTCTCTGTCATATTTGAAGAGTTTACATGTATATTTGCAAGATAACATTACAATTCATCAAACTCTTGAAACCAAGTCAGTTCTGACCTGAAACAACAAGAATTGTTGTACAATTCCATTTGTAAGCATATGCAGTGCAATTTAGCACATCAAACTTTACATAATGAAGATATTGCAAAACCATCCAAAACAAGCTTCTTTCAGTCTGATATGCTCCCAAACTATAGTTTAGAGCACTCTCTGTCATAGGTGAAGAGTTTACATGTATATTTGCAGAACACATTACAATTCATCAAAGTTTTGAAACCATGTCAGTTCTGACCTGGTACAACATGAAATGATTTTAAATAGCATTTGTAAGCATATGTAATGCAATTGAGCACATCAAACATTACAAAATGAAGAAATTGCAAAACCATCCAAAAAAAGCTTCTTTCAGTCTGATATACTCCAACACTATACTTTAGGGTATTCTCTGTCATAGGTGAAGAGTTTAAATAAATATTTGCAAGAAAACATTACAATTCATCAAAGTCTTGAAACCAAGTCAGTTCTGACCTGAAACAACATGAAATGTTGTATAATTGCATTTGTAAGCAAATGTAATGTAATTGAGAATATCTAACTTAACAGAATGAAGGTAATGCAAAACCATCCAATACATGATTTTCTCAGTCTGATATGCTCCCACACTGTACTTTAGAGCACTCTCTGTCATAAGTGAAGAGTTTACATGTATATTTGAAAGAAAACATTACAATTCATCAAACTCTTGAAACCAAGTCAATTCTGACCTCAAACAACATGAAATGTTATAAAATCCATTTGTAAGCATATGCAATGTAATTGAGCACATTAAACTTTACAGAATGAAGATATTGCAAAACCATCCAAAACAAGCTTCTTTCAGTCTGATATGCTCCCAAACTATAGTTTAGAGCACTCTCTGTCATAGGTGAAGAGTTTACATGTATATTTGCAAGTTAACATTACAATTCATCAAACTCTTGAAACCAAGTCAGTTCTGACCTGAAACAACAAGAATTGTTGTACAATTCCATTTGTAAGCATATGCAATGTAATTAAAACACATTAAACTTTACAGAATGAAGATATTGCAAAACCACCCTAAACAAGCTTCTTTCAGTCTGATATGCTCCCACACAATACTTTAAAGCACTCTCTGTCATAGGTGAAGAGTTTACATATATATTTGCAAGATAACATTACAATTCATCAAACTCTTGAAACCAAGTCAATTCTGACCTGAAACAACATGAAATGTTATAAAATCCATTTGTAAGCATATGCAATGTAATTGAGCACATTAAACTGTACAGGATGAAGATATTGCAAAACCATCCAAAAAAAGCTTCCTTCATTCTGATATGCTCCCAAACTATAGTTTAGAGCACTCTCTGTCATAGGTGAAGAGTTTACATGAATAATTGCAAGATAACATTACAATTCATCAAACTCTTGAAACCAAGTCAGTTCTGACCTGAAACAACATGAAATGTTTTACAATTCCATTTGTAAGCATATGTAATGCAATTGAGCACATTAAACTTTACAGAATGAAGATATTGCAAAACCACCCTAAACAAGCTTCTTTCAGTCTGATATGCTCCCACACTGTACTTTAGAGCACTCTCTGTCATAGGTGAAGAGTTTACATGTATATTTGCAAGATAACATTACAATTCATCAAACTCTTGAAACAAAGTCAATTCTGACCTCAAACAACATGAAATGTTATAAAATCCATTTGTAAGCATATGCAATGTAATTGAGCACATTAAACTGTACAGAATGAAGATATTGCAAAACCATCCAAAAAAAGCTTCCTTCATTCTGATATGCTCCCAAACTATACTTTAGAGTACTCTCTGTCATATTTGAAGAGTTTACATGTATATTTGCAAGATAACATTACAATTCATCAAACTCTTGAAACCAAGTCAGTTCTGACCTGAAACAACAAGAATTGTTGTACAATTCCATTTGTAAGCATATGCAGTGCAATTTAGCACATCAAACTTTACATAATGAAGATATTGCAAAACCATCCAAAACAAGCTTCTTTCAGTCTGATATGCTCCCAAACTATACTTTAGAGCACTCTCTGTCATAGGTGAAGAGTTTACATGTATATTTGCAGAACACAATACAATTCATCAAAGTTTTGAAACCATGTCAGTTCTGACCTGGTACAACATGAAATGTTGTATAATTGCATTTGTAAGCAAATGTAATGTAATTGAGAATATCTAACTTAACAGAATGAAGGTAATGCAAAACCATCCAATACATGATTTGCTCAGTCTGATTCCCACACTGTACTTTAGAGCACTCTCTGTCATAAGTGAAGAGTTTACATGTATATTTGAAAGAAAACATTACAATTCATCAAACTCTTGAAACCATGTCAGCTCTGACCTGGTACAACATGAAATGTTGTATAATTGCATTTGTAAGCAAATGTAATGTAATTGAGAGTATCTAACTTAACAGAATGAAGGTAATGCAAAACCATCCAATACATGATTTTCTCAGTCTGATATGCTCCCACACTGTACTTTAGAGCACTCTCTGTCATAAGTGAAGAGTTTACATGTATATTTGAAAGAAAACATTACAATTCATCAAACTCTTGAAACCAAGTCAATTCTGACCTGAAACAACATGAAATGTTATAAAATCCATTTGTAAGCATATGCAATGTAATTGAGCACATTAAACTGTACAGGATGAAGATATTGCAAAACCATCCAAAAAAAGCTTCCTTCATTCTGATATGCTCCCAAACTATACTTTAGAGCACTCTCTGTCATAGGTGAAGAGTTTACATGTATATTTGCAAGTTAACATTACAATTCATCAAACTCTTTTGAAACCAAGTCAGTTCTGACCTGAAACAACAAGAATTGTTGTAAAATTCCATTTGTAAGCATATGCAATGTAATTAAAACACATCAAACTTTACATAATGAAGATATTGCAAAACCATCCAAAACAAGCTTCTTTCAGTCTGATATGCTCCCAAACTGTACTTTAGAGCACTCTCTGTCATAGGTGAAGAGTTTATATGTATATTTGAAAGAAAACATAATTCATCAAACTCTTGAAACCAAGTCAGTTCTGACCTGAAACAACAAGAATTGTTGTACAATTCCATTTGTAAGCATATGCAGTGCAATTTAGCACATCAAACTTTACATAATGAAGATATTGCAAAACCATCCAAAACAAGCTTCTTTCAGTCTGATATGCTCCCAAACTATAGTTTAGAGCACTCTCTGTCATAGGTGAAGAGTTTACATGTATATTTGCAGAACACATTACAATTCATCAAAGTTTTGAAACCATGTCAGTTCTGACCTGGTACAACATGAAATGATTTTAAATAGCATTTGTAAGCATATGTAATGCAATTGAGCACATCAAACATTACAAAATGAAGAAATTGCAAAACCATCCAAAAAAAGCTTCTTTCAGTCTGATATACTCCAACACTATACTTTAGGGTATTCTCTGTCATAGGTGAAGAGTTTAAATAAATATTTGCAAGAAAACATTACAATTCATCAAAGTCTTGAAACCAAGTCAGTTCTGACCTGAAACAACATGAAATGTTGTATAATTGCATTTGTATGCAAATGTAATGTAATTGAGAATATCTAACTTAACAGAATGAAGGTAATGCAAAACCATCCAATACATGATTTTCTCAGTCTGATATGCTCCCACACTGTACTTTAGAGCACTCTCTGTCATAAGTGAAGAGTTTACATGTATATTTGAAAGAAAACATTACAATTCATCAAACTCTTGAAACCAAGTCAATTCTGACCTCAAACAACATGAAATGTTATAAAATCCATTTGTAAGCATATGCAATGTAATTGAGCACATTAAACTTTACAGAATGAAGATATTGCAAAACCATCCAAAACAAGCTTCTTTCAGTCTGATATGCTCCCAAACTATACTTTAGAGCACTCTCTGTCATAGGTGAAGAGTTTACATGTATATTTGCAAGTTAACATTACAATTCATCAAACTCTTGAAACCAAGTCAGTTCTGACCTAAAACAACAAGAATTGTTGTACAATTCCATTTGTAAGCATATGCAGTGCAATTTAGCACATCAAACTTTACATAATGAAGATATTGCAAAACCATCCAAAACAAGCTTCTTTCAGTCTGATATGCTCCCAAACTATAGTTTAGAGCACTCTCTGTCATAGGTGAAGAGTTTACATGTATATTTGCAAGTTAACATTACAATTCATCAAACTCTTGAAACCAAGTCAGTTCTGACCTGAAACAACAAGAATTGTTGTACAATTCCATTTGTAAGCATATGCAATGTAATTAAAACACATTAAACTTTACAGAATGAAGATATTGCAAAACCACCCTAAACAAGCTTCTTTCAGTCTGATATGCTCCCACACAATACTTTAAAGCACTCTCTGTCATAGGTGAAGAGTTTACATATATATTTGCAAGATAACATTACAATTCATCAAACTCTTGAAACCAAGTCAATTCTGACCTGAAACAACATGAAATGTTATAAAATCCATTTGTAAGCATATGCAATGTAATTGAGCACATTAAACTGTACAGGATGAAGATATTGCAAAACCATCCAAAAAAAGCTTCCTTCATTCTGATATGCTCCCAAACTATACTTTAGAGCACTCTCTGTCATAGGTGAAGAGTTTACATGTATATTTGCAAGTTAACATTACAATTCATCAAACTCTTGAAACCAAGTCAGTTCTGACCTGAAACAACAAGAATTGTTGTACAATTCCATTTGTAAGCATATGCAATGTAATTAAAACACATCAAACTTTACATAATGAAGATATTGCAAAACCATCCAAAACAAGCTTCTTTCAGTCTGATATGCTCCCAAACTGTACTTTAGAGCACTCTCTGTCATAGGTGAAGAGTTTATATGTATATTTGAAAGAAAACATTTCATCAAACTCTTGAAACCAAGTCAGTTCTGACCTGAAACAACAAGAATTGTTGTACAATTCCATTTGTAAGCATATGCAATGTAATTAAAACACATTAAACTTTACAGAATGAAGATATTGCAAAACCACCCTAAACAAGCTTCTTTCAGTCTGATATGCTCCCACACAATACTTTAAAGCACTCTCTGTCATAGGTGAAGAGTTTACATATATATTTGCAAGATAACATTACAATTCATCAAACTCTTGAAACCAAGTCAATTCTGACCTGAAACAACATGAAATGTTGTATAATTGCATTTGTAAGCAAATGTAATGTAATTGAGAATATCTAACTTAACAGAATGAAGGTAATGCAAAACCATCCAATACATGATTTTCTCAGTCTGATATGCTCCCACACTGTACTTTAGAGCACTCTCTGTCATAAGTGAAGAGTTTACATGTATATTTGAAAGAAAACATTACAATTCATCAAACTCTTGAAACCAAGTCAATTCTGACCTCAAACAACATGAAATGTTATAAAATCCATTTGTAAGCATATGCAATGTAATTGAGCACATTAAACTTTACAGAATGAAGATATTGCAAAACCATCCAAAACAAGCTTCTTTCAGTCTGATATGCTCCCAAACTATACTTTAGAGCACTCTCTGTCATAGGTGAAGAGTTTACATGTATATTTGCAAGTTAACATTACAATTCATCAAACTCTTGAAACCAAGTCAGTTCTGACCTGAAACAACAAGAATTGTTGTACAATTCCATTTGTAAGCATATGCAGTGCAATTTAGCACATCAAACTTTACATAATGAAGATATTGCAAAACCATCCAAAACAAGCTTCTTTCAGTCTGATATGCTCCCAAACTATAGTTTAGAGCACTCTCTGTCATAGGTGAAGAGTTTACATGTATATTTGCAAGTTAACATTACAATTCATCAAACTCTTGAAACCAAGTCAGTTCTGACCTGAAACAACAAGAATTGTTGTACAATTCCATTTGTAAGCATATGCAATGTAATTAAAACACATTAAACTTTACAGAATGAAGATATTGCAAAACCACCCTAAACAAGCTTCTTTCAGTCTGATATGCTCCCACACAATACTTTAAAGCACTCTCTGTCATAGGTGAAGAGTTTACATATATATTTGCAAGATAACATTACAATTCATCAAACTCTTGAAACCAAGTCAATTCTGACCTGAAACAACATGAAATGTTATAAAATCCATTTGTAAGCATATGCAATGTAATTGAGCACATTAAACTGTACAGGATGAAGATATTGCAAAACCATCCAAAAAAAGCTTCCTTCATTCTGATATGCTCCCAAACTATACTTTAGAGCACTCTCTGTCATAGGTGAAGAGTTTACATGTATATTTGCAAGTTATCATTACAATTCATCAAACTCTTGAAACCAAGTCAGTTCTGACCTGAAACAACAAGAATTGTTGTACAATTCCATTTGTAAGCATATGCAATGTAATTAAAACACATCAAACTTTACATAATGAAGATATTGCAAAACCACCCTAAACAAGCTTCTTTCAGTCTGATATGCTCCCACACAATACTTTAAAGCACTCTCTGTCATAGGTGAAGAGTTTACATATATATTTGCAAGATAACATTACAATTCATCAAACTCTTGAAACCAAGTCAATTCTGACCTGAAACAACATGAAATGTTATAAAATCCATTTGTAAGCATATGCAATGTAATTGAGCACATTAAACTGTACAGGATGAAGATATTGCAAAACCATCCAAAAAAAGCTTCCTTCATTCTGATATGCTCCCAAACTATACTTTAGAGCACTCTCTGTCATAGGTGAAGAGTTTACATGTATATTTGCAAGTTATCATTACAATTCATCAAACTCTTGAAACCAAGTCAGTTCTGACCTGAAACAACAAGAATTGTTGTACAATTCCATTTGTAAGCATATGCAGTGCAATTTAGCACATCAAACTTTACATAATGAAGATATTGCAAAACCATCCAAAACAAGCTTCTTTCAGTCTGATATGCTCCCAAACTATAGTTTAGAGCACTCTCTGTCATAGGTGAAGAGTTTACATGTATATTTGCAGAACACATTACAATTCATCAAAGTTTTGAAACCATGTCAGTTCTGACCTGGTACAACATGAAATGATTTTAAATAGCATTTGTAAGCATATGTAATGCAATTGAGCACATCAAACATTACAAAATGAAGAAATTGCAAAACCATCCAAAAAAAGCTTCTTTCAGTCTGATATACTCCAACACTATACTTTAGGGTATTCTCTGTCATAGGTGAAGAGTTTAAATAAATATTTGCAAGAAAACATTACAATTCATCAAAGTCTTGAAACCAAGTCAGTTCTGACCTGAAACAACATGAAATGTTGTATAATTGCATTTGTAAGCAAATGTAATGTAATTGAGAATATCTAACTTAACAGAATGAAGGTAATGCAAAACCATCCAATACATGATTTTCTCAGTCTGATATGCTCCCACACTGTACTTTAGAGCACTCTCTGTCATAAGTGAAGAGTTTACATGTATATTTGAAAGAAAACATTACAATTCATCAAACTCTTGAAACCAAGTCAATTCTGACCTCAAACAACATGAAATGTTGTACAATTCCATTTGTAAGCATATGCAATGTAATTAAAACACATTAAACTTTACAGAATGAAGATATTGCAAAACCACCCTAAACAAGCTTCTTTCAGTCTGATATGCTCCCACACAATACTTTAAAGCACTCTCTGTCATAGGTGAAGAGTTTACATGTATATTTGCAAGATAACATTACAATTCATCAAACTCTTGAAACAAAGTCAATTCTGACCTCAAACAACATGAAATGTTATAAAATCCATTTGTAAGCATATGCAATGTAATTGAGCACATTAAACTGTACAGAATGAAGATATTGCAAAACCATCCAAAAAAAGCTTCCTTCATTCTGATATGCTCCCAAACTATACTTTAGAGTACTCTCTGTCATATTTGAAGAGTTTACATGTATATTTGCAAGATAACATTACAATTCATCAAACTCTTGAAACCAAGTCAGTTCTGACCTGAAACAACAAGAATTGTTGTACAATTCCATTTGTAAGCATATGCAGTGCAATTTAGCACATTAAACTGTACAGGATGAAGATATTGCAAAACCATCCAAAAAAAGCTTCCTTCATTCTGATATGCTCCCAAACTATACTTTAGAGCACTCTCTGTCATAGGTGAAGAGTTTATATGTATATTTGAAAGAAAACATAATTCATCAAACTCTTGAAACCAAGTCAGTTCTGACCTGAAACAACAAGAATTGTTGTACAATTCCATTTGTAAGCATATGCAATGTAATTAAAACACATTAAACTTTACAGAATGAAGATATTGCAAAACCACCCTAAACAAGCTTCTTTCAGTCTGATATGCTCCCACACAATACTTTAAAGCACTCTCTGTCATAGGTGAAGAGTTTACATATATATTTGCAAGATAACATTACAATTCATCAAACTCTTGAAACCAAGTCAATTCTGACCTGAAACAACATGAAATGTTATAAAATCCATTTGTAAGCATATGCAATGTAATTGAGCACATTAAACTGTACAGGATGAAGATATTGCAAAACCATCCAAAAAAAGCTTCCTTCATTCTGATATGCTCCCAAACTATACTTTAGAGCACTCTCTGTCATAGGTGAAGAGTTTACATGAATAATTGCAAGATAACATTACAATTCATCAAACTCTTGAAACCAAGTCAGTTCTGACCTGAAACAACATGAAATGTTTTACAATTCCATTTGTAAGCATATGTAATGCAATTGAGCACATTAAACTTTACATAATGAAGATATTGCAAAACCATCCAAAAAAAGCTTCTTTCAGTCTGATATACTCCAACACTATACTTTAGGGTATTCTCTGTCATAGGTGAAGAGTTTAAATAAATATTTGCAAGAAAACATTACAATTCATCAAAGTCTTGAAACCAAGTCAGTTCTGACCTGAAACAACATGAAATGTTGTATAATTGCATTTGTAAGCAAATGTAATGTAATTGAGAATATCTAACTTAACAGAATGAAGGTAATGCAAAACCATCCAATACATGATTTTCTCAGTCTGATATGCTCCCACACTGTACTTTAGAGCACTCTCTGTCATAAGTGAAGAGTTTACATGTATATTTGAAAGAAAACATTACAATTCATCAAACTCTTGAAACCAAGTCAATTCTGACCTCAAACAACATGAAATGTTATAAAATCCATTTGTAAGCATATGCAATGTAATTGAGCACATTAAACTTTACAGAATGAAGATATTGCAAAACCATCCAAAACAAGCTTCTTTCAGTCTGATATGCTCCCAAACTATACTTTAGAGCACTCTCTGTCATAGGTGAAGAGTTTACATGTATATTTGCAAGTTAACATTACAATTCATCAAACTCTTGAAACCAAGTCAGTTCTGACCTGAAACAACAAGAATTGTTGTACAATTCCATTTGTAAGCATATGCAGTGCAATTTAGCACATCAAACTTTACATAATGAAGATATTGCAAAACCATCCAAAACAAGCTTCTTTCAGTCTGATATGCTCCCAAACTATAGTTTAGAGCACTCTCTGTCATAGGTGAAGTGTTTACATGTATATTTGCAAGTTAACATTACAATTCATCAAACTCTTGAAACCAAGTCAGTTCTGACCTGAAACAACAAGAATTGTTGTACAATTCCATTTGTAAGCATATGCAATGTAATTAAAACACATTAAACTTTACAGAATGAAGATATTGCAAAACCACCCTAAACAAGCTTCTTTCAGTCTGATATGCTCCCACACAATACTTTAAAGCACTCTCTGTCATAGGTGAAGAGTTTACATGTATATTTGCAAGATAACATTACAATTCATCAAACTCTTGAAACAAAGTCAATTCTGACCTCAAACAACATGAAATGTTATAAAATCCATTTGTAAGCATATGCAATGTAATTGAGCACATTAAACTGTACAGAATGAAGATATTGCAAAACCATCCAAAAAAAGCTTCCTTCATTCTGATATGCTCCCAAACTATACTTTAGAGTACTCTCTGTCATATTTGAAGAGTTTACATGTATATTTGCAGAACACAATACAATTCATCAAAGTTTTGAAACCATGTCAGTTCTGACCTGGTACAACATGAAATGTTGTATAATTGCATTTGTAAGCAAATGTAATGTAATTGAGAATATCTAACTTAACAGAATGAAGGTAATGCAAAACCATCCAATACATGATTTGCTCAGTCTGATTCCCACACTGTACTTTAGAGCACTCTCTGTCATAGGTGAAGAGTTTACATGTATATTTGCAAGTTAACATTACAATTCATCAAACTCTTGAAACCAAGTCAGTTCTGACCTGAAACAACAAGAATTGTTGTACAATTCCATTTGTAAGCATATGCAATGTAATTAAAACACATCAAACTTTACATAATGAAGATATTGCAAAACCATCCAAAACAAGCTTCTTTCAGTCTGATATGCTCCCAAACTGTACTTTAGAGCACTCTCTGTCATAGGTGAAGAGTTTATATGTATATTTGAAAGAAAACATTTCATCAAACTCTTGAAACCAAGTCAGTTCTGACCTGAAACAACAAGAATTGTTGTACAATTCCATTTGTAAGCATATGCAATGTAATTAAAACACATTAAACTTTACAGAATGAAGATATTGCAAAACCACCCTAAACAAGCTTCTTTCAGTCTGATATGCTCCCACACAATACTTTAAAGCACTCTCTGTCATAGGTGAAGAGTTTACATATATATTTGCAAGATAACATTACAATTCATCAAACTCTTGAAACCAAGTCAATTCTGACCTGAAACAACATGAAATGTTGTATAATTGCATTTGTAAGCAAATGTAATGTAATTGAGAATATCTAACTTAACAGAATGAAGGTAATGCAAAACCATCCAATACATGATTTTCTCAGTCTGATATGCTCCCACACTGTACTTTAGAGCACTCTCTGTCATAAGTGAAGAGTTTACATGTATATTTGAAAGAAAACATTACAATTCATCAAACTCTTGAAACCAAGTCAATTCTGACCTCAAACAACATGAAATGTTATAAAATCCATTTGTAAGCATATGCAATGTAATTGAGCACATTAAACTTTACAGAATGAAGATATTGCAAAACCATCCAAAACAAGCTTCTTTCAGTCTGATATGCTCCCAAACTATACTTTAGAGCACTCTCTGTCATAGGTGAAGAGTTTACATGTATATTTGCAAGTTAACATTACAATTCATCAAACTCTTGAAACCAAGTCAGTTCTGACCTGAAACAACAAGAATTGTTGTACAATTCCATTTGTAAGCATATGCAGTGCAATTTAGCACATCAAACTTTACATAATGAAGATATTGCAAAACCATCCAAAACAAGCTTCTTTCAGTCTGATATGCTCCCAAACTATAGTTTAGAGCACTCTCTGTCATAGGTGAAGAGTTTACATGTATATTTGCAAGTTAACATTACAATTCATCAAACTCTTGAAACCAAGTCAGTTCTGACCTGAAACAACAAGAATTGTTGTACAATTCCATTTGTAAGCATATGCAATGTAATTAAAACACATTAAACTTTACAGAATGAAGATATTGCAAAACCACCCTAAACAAGCTTCTTTCAGTCTGATATGCTCCCACACAATACTTTAAAGCACTCTCTGTCATAGGTGAAGAGTTTACATATATATTTGCAAGATAACATTACAATTCATCAAACTCTTGAAACCAAGTCAATTCTGACCTGAAACAACATGAAATGTTATAAAATCCATTTGTAAGCATATGCAATGTAATTGAGCACATTAAACTGTACAGGATGAAGATATTGCAAAACCATCCAAAAAAAGCTTCCTTCATTCTGATATGCTCCCAAACTATACTTTAGAGCACTCTCTGTCATAGGTGAAGAGTTTACATGTATATTTGCAAGTTATCATTACAATTCATCAAACTCTTGAAACCAAGTCAGTTCTGACCTGAAACAACAAGAATTGTTGTACAATTCCATTTGTAAGCATATGCAATGTAATTAAAACACATCAAACTTTACATAATGAAGATATTGCAAAACCATCCAAAACAAGCTTCTTTCAGTCTGATATGCTCCCAAACTGTACTTTAGAGCACTCTCTGTCATAGGTGAAGAGTTTATATGTATATTTGAAAGAAAACATAATTCATCAAACTCTTGAAACCAAGTCAGTTCTGACCTGAAACAACAAGAATTGTTGTACAATTCCATTTGTAAGCATATGCAGTGCAATTTAGCACATCAAACTTTACATAATGAAGATATTGCAAAACCATCCAAAACAAGCTTCTTTCAGTCTGATATGCTCCCAAACTATAGTTTAGAGCACTCTCTGTCATAGGTGAAGAGTTTACATGTATATTTGCAGAACACATTACAATTCATCAAAGTTTTGAAACCATGTCAGTTCTGACCTGGTACAACATGAAATGATTTTAAATAGCATTTGTAAGCATATGTAATGCAATTGAGCACATCAAACATTACAAAATGAAGAAATTGCAAAACCATCCAAAAAAAGCTTCTTTCAGTCTGATATACTCCAACACTATACTTTAGGGTATTCTCTGTCATAGGTGAAGAGTTTAAATAAATATTTGCAAGAAAACATTACAATTCATCAAAGTCTTGAAACCAAGTCAGTTCTGACCTGAAACAACATGAAATGTTGTATAATTGCATTTGTAAGCAAATGTAATGTAATTGAGAATATCTAACTTAACAGAATGAAGGTAATGCAAAACCATCCAATACATGATTTTCTCAGTCTGATATGCTCCCACACTGTACTTTAGAGCACTCTCTGTCATAAGTGAAGAGTTTACATGTATATTTGAAAGAAAACATTACAATTCATCAAACTCTTGAAACCAAGTCAATTCTGACCTCAAACAACATGAAATGTTGTACAATTCCATTTGTAAGCATATGCAATGTAATTAAAACACATTAAACTTTACAGAATGAAGATATTGCAAAACCACCCTAAACAAGCTTCTTTCAGTCTGATATGCTCCCACACAATACTTTAAAGCACTCTCTGTCATAGGTGAAGAGTTTACATGTATATTTGCAAGATAACATTACAATTCATCAAACTCTTGAAACAAAGTCAATTCTGACCTCAAACAACATGAAATGTTATAAAATCCATTTGTAAGCATATGCAATGTAATTGAGCACATTAAACTGTACAGAATGAAGATATTGCAAAACCATCCAAAAAAAGCTTCCTTCATTCTGATATGCTCCCAAACTATACTTTAGAGTACTCTCTGTCATATTTGAAGAGTTTACATGTATATTTGCAAGATAACATTACAATTCATCAAACTCTTGAAACCAAGTCAGTTCTGACCTGAAACAACAAGAATTGTTGTACAATTCCATTTGTAAGCATATGCAGTGCAATTTAGCACATTAAACTGTACAGGATGAAGATATTGCAAAACCATCCAAAAAAAGCTTCCTTCATTCTGATATGCTCCCAAACTATACTTTAGAGCACTCTCTGTCATAGGTGAAGAGTTTATATGTATATTTGAAAGAAAACATAATTCATCAAACTCTTGAAACCAAGTCAGTTCTGACCTGAAACAACAAGAATTGTTGTACAATTCCATTTGTAAGCATATGCAATGTAATTAAAACACATTAAACTTTACAGAATGAAGATATTGCAAAACCACCCTAAACAAGCTTCTTTCAGTCTGATATGCTCCCACACAATACTTTAAAGCACTCTCTGTCATAGGTGAAGAGTTTACATATATATTTGCAAGATAACATTACAATTCATCAAACTCTTGAAACCAAGTCAATTCTGACCTGAAACAACATGAAATGTTATAAAATCCATTTGTAAGCATATGCAATGTAATTGAGCACATTAAACTGTACAGGATGAAGATATTGCAAAACCATCCAAAAAAAGCTTCCTTCATTCTGATATGCTCCCAAACTATACTTTAGAGCACTCTCTGTCATAGGTGAAGAGTTTACATGAATAATTGCAAGATAACATTACAATTCATCAAACTCTTGAAACCAAGTCAGTTCTGACCTGAAACAACATGAAATGTTTTACAATTCCATTTGTAAGCATATGTAATGCAATTGAGCACATTAAACTTTACATAATGAAGATATTGCAAAACCATCCAAAAAAAGCTTCTTTCAGTCTGATATACTCCAACACTATACTTTAGGGTATTCTCTGTCATAGGTGAAGAGTTTAAATAAATATTTGCAAGAAAACATTACAATTCATCAAAGTCTTGAAACCAAGTCAGTTCTGACCTGAAACAACATGAAATGTTGTATAATTGCATTTGTAAGCAAATGTAATGTAATTGAGAATATCTAACTTAACAGAATGAAGGTAATGCAAAACCATCCAATACATGATTTTCTCAGTCTGATATGCTCCCACACTGTACTTTAGAGCACTCTCTGTCATAAGTGAAGAGTTTACATGTATATTTGAAAGAAAACATTACAATTCATCAAACTCTTGAAACCAAGTCAATTCTGACCTCAAACAACATGAAATGTTATAAAATCCATTTGTAAGCATATGCAATGTAATTGAGCACATTAAACTTTACAGAATGAAGATATTGCAAAACCATCCAAAACAAGCTTCTTTCAGTCTGATATGCTCCCAAACTATACTTTAGAGCACTCTCTGTCATAGGTGAAGAGTTTACATGTATATTTGCAAGTTAACATTACAATTCATCAAACTCTTGAAACCAAGTCAGTTCTGACCTGAAACAACAAGAATTGTTGTACAATTCCATTTGTAAGCATATGCAGTGCAATTTAGCACATCAAACTTTACATAATGAAGATATTGCAAAACCATCCAAAACAAGCTTCTTTCAGTCTGATATGCTCCCAAACTATAGTTTAGAGCACTCTCTGTCATAGGTGAAGAGTTTACATGTATATTTGCAAGTTAACATTACAATTCATCAAACTCTTGAAACCAAGTCAGTTCTGACCTGAAACAACAAGAATTGTTGTACAATTCCATTTGTAAGCATATGCAATGTAATTAAAACACATTAAACTTTACAGAATGAAGATATTGCAAAACCACCCTAAACAAGCTTCTTTCAGTCTGATATGCTCCCACACAATACTTTAAAGCACTCTCTGTCATAGGTGAAGAGTTTACATGTATATTTGCAAGATAACATTACAATTCATCAAACTCTTGAAACAAAGTCAATTCTGACCTCAAACAACATGAAATGTTATAAAATCCATTTGTAAGCATATGCAATGTAATTGAGCACATTAAACTGTACAGAATGAAGATATTGCAAAACCATCCAAAAAAAGCTTCCTTCATTCTGATATGCTCCCAAACTATACTTTAGAGTACTCTCTGTCATATTTGAAGAGTTTACATGTATATTTGCAAGATAACATTACAATTCATCAAACTCTTGAAACCAAGTCAGTTCTGACCTGAAACAACAAGAATTGTTGTACAATTCCATTTGTAAGCATATGCAGTGCAATTTAGCACATCAAACTTTACATAATGAAGATATTGCAAAACCATCCAAAACAAGCTTCTTTCAGTCTGATATGCTCCCAAACTATACTTTAGAGCACTCTCTGTCATAGGTGAAGAGTTTACATGTATATTTGCAGAACACAATACAATTCATCAAAGTTTTGAAACCATGTCAGTTCTGACCTGGTACAACATGAAATGTTGTATAATTGCATTTGTAAGCAAATGTAATGTAATTGAGAATATCTAACTTAACAGAATGAAGGTAATGCAAAACCATCCAATACATGATTTGCTCAGTCTGATTCCCACACTGTACTTTAGAGCACTCTCTGTCATAAGTGAAGAGTTTACATGTATATTTGAAAGAAAACATTACAATTCATCAAACTCTTGAAACCATGTCAGCTCTGACCTGGTACAACATGAAATGTTGTATAATTGCATTTGTAAGCAAATGTAATGTAATTGAGAGTATCTAACTTAACAGAATGAAGGTAATGCAAAACCATCCAATACATGATTTTCTCAGTCTGATATGCTCCCACACTGTACTTTAGAGCACTCTCTGTCATAAGTGAAGAGTTTACATGTATATTTGAAAGAAAACATTACAATTCATCAAACTCTTGAAACCAAGTCAATTCTGACCTGAAACAACATGAAATGTTATAAAATCCATTTGTAAGCATATGCAATGTAATTGAGCACATTAAACTGTACAGGATGAAGATATTGCAAAACCATCCAAAAAAAGCTTCCTTCATTCTGATATGCTCCCAAACTATACTTTAGAGCACTCTCTGTCATAGGTGAAGAGTTTATATGTATATTTGAAAGAAAACATAATTCATCAAACTCTTGAAACCAAGTCAGTTCTGACCTGAAACAACAAGAATTGTTGTACAATTCCATTTGTAAGCATATGCAATGTAATTAAAACACATTAAACTTTACAGAATGAAGATATTGCAAAACCACCCTAAACAAGCTTCTTTCAGTCTGATATGCTCCCACACAATACTTTAAAGCACTCTCTGTCATAGGTGAAGAGTTTACATATATATTTGCAAGATAACATTACAATTCATCAAACTCTTGAAACCAAGTCAATTCTGACCTGAAACAACATGAAATGTTATAAAATCCATTTGTAAGCATATGCAATGTAATTGAGCACATTAAACTGTACAGGATGAAGATATTGCAAAACCATCCAAAAAAAGCTTCCTTCATTCTGATATGCTCCCAAACTATACTTTAGAGCACTCTCTGTCATAGGTGAAGAGTTTACATGAATAATTGCAAGATAACATTACAATTCATCAAACTCTTGAAACCAAGTCAGTTCTGACCTGAAACAACATGAAATGTTTTACAATTCCATTTGTAAGCATATGTAATGCAATTGAGCACATTAAACTTTACATAATGAAGATATTGCAAAACCATCCAAAAAAAGCTTCTTTCAGTCTGATATACTCCAACACTATACTTTAGGGTATTCTCTGTCATAGGTGAAGAGTTTAAATAAATATTTGCAAGAAAACATTACAATTCATCAAAGTCTTGAAACCAAGTCAGTTCTGACCTGAAACAACATGAAATGTTGTATAATTGCATTTGTAAGCAAATGTAATGTAATTGAGAATATCTAACTTAACAGATTGAAGGTAATGCAAAACCATCCAATACATGATTTTCTCAGTCTGATATGCTCCCACACTGTACTTTAGAGCACTCTCTGTCATAAGTGAAGAGTTTACATGTATATTTGAAAGAAAACATTACAATTCATCAAACTCTTGAAACCAAGTCAATTCTGACCTCAAACAACATGAAATGTTATAAAATCCATTTGTAAGCATATGCAATGTAATTGAGCACATTAAACTTTACAGAATGAAGATATTGCAAAACCATCCAAAACAAGCTTCTTTCAGTCTGATATGCTCCCAAACTATACTTTAGAGCACTCTCTGTCATAGGTGAAGAGTTTACATGTATATTTGCAAGTTAACATTACAATTCATCAAACTCTTGAAACCAAGTCAGTTCTGACCTGAAACAACAAGAATTGTTGTACAATTCCATTTGTAAGCATATGCAGTGCAATTTAGCACATCAAACTTTACATAATGAAGATATTGCAAAACCATCCAAAACAAGCTTCTTTCAGTCTGATATGCTCCCAAACTATAGTTTAGAGCACTCTCTGTCATAGGTGAAGAGTTTACATGTATATTTGCAAGTTAACATTACAATTCATCAAACTCTTGAAACCAAGTCAGTTCTGACCTGAAACAACAAGAATTGTTGTACAATTCCATTTGTAAGCATATGCAATGTAATTAAAACACATTAAACTTTACAGAATGAAGATATTGCAAAACCACCCTAAACAAGCTTCTTTCAGTCTGATATGCTCCCACACAATACTTTAAAGCACTCTCTGTCATAGGTGAAGAGTTTACATGTATATTTGCAAGATAAATTACAATTCATCAAACTCTTGAAACAAAGTCAATTCTGACCTCAAACAACATGAAATGTTATAAAATCCATTTGTAAGCATATGCAATGTAATTGAGCACATTAAACTGTACAGAATGAAGATATTGCAAAACCATCCAAAAAAAGCTTCCTTCATTCTGATATGCTCCCAAACTATACTTTAGAGTACTCTCTGTCATATTTGAAGAGTTTACATGTATATTTGCAAGATAACATTACAATTCATCAAACTCTTGAAACCAAGTCAGTTCTGACCTGAAACAACAAGAATTGTTGTACAATTCCATTTGTAAGCATATGCAGTGCAATTTAGCACTTCAAACTTTACATAATGAAGATATTGCAAAACCATCCAAAACAAGCTTCTTTCAGTCTGATATGCTCCCAAACTATACTTTAGAGCACTCTCTGTCATAGGTGAAGAGTTTACATGTATATTTGCAGAACACAATACAATTCATCAAAGTTTTGAAACCATGTCAGTTCTGACCTGGTACAACATGAAATGTTGTATAATTGCATTTGTAAGCAAATGTAATGTAATTGAGAATATCTAACTTAACAGAATGAAGGTAATGCAAAACCATCCAATACATGATTTGCTCAGTCTGATTCCCACACTGTACTTTAGAGCACTCTCTGTCATAAGTGAAGAGTTTACATGTATATTTGAAAGAAAACATTACAATTCATCAAACTCTTGAAACCATGTCAGCTCTGACCTGGTACAACATGAAATGTTGTATAATTGCATTTGTAAGCAAATGTAATGTAATTGAGAGTATCTAACTTAACAGAATGAAGGTAATGCAAAACCATCCAATACATGATTTTCTCAGTCTGATATGCTCCCACACTGTACTTTAGAGCACTCTCTGTCATAAGTGAAGAGTTTACATGTATATTTGAAAGAAAACATTACAATTCATCAAACTCTTGAAACCAAGTCAATTCTGACCTGAAACAACATGAAATGTTATAAAATCCATTTGTAAGCATATGCAATGTAATTGAGCACATTAAACTGTACAGGATGAAGATATTGCAAAACCATCCAAAAAAAGCTTCCTTCATTCTGATATGCTCCCAAACTATACTTTAGAGCACTCTCTGTCATAGGTGAAGAGTTTATATGTATATTTGAAAGAAAACATAATTCATCAAACTCTTGAAACCAAGTCAGTTCTGACCTGAAACAACAAGAATTGTTGTACAATTCCATTTGTAAGCATATGCAATGTAATTAAAACACATTAAACTTTACAGAATGAAGATATTGCAATACCACCCTAAACAAGCTTCTTTCAGTCTGATATGCTCCCACACAATACTTTAAAGCACTCTCTGTCATAGGTGAAGAGTTTACATATATATTTGCAAGATAACATTACAATTCATCAAACTCTTGAAACCAAGTCAATTCTGACCTGAAACAACATGAAATGTTATAAAATCCATTTGTAAGCATATGCAATGTAATTGAGCACATTAAACTGTACAGGATGAAGATATTGCAAAACCATCCAAAAAAAGCTTCCTTCATTCTGATATGCTCCCAAACTATACTTTAGAGCACTCTCTGTCATAGGTGAAGAGTTTACATGAATAATTGCAAGATAACATTACAATTCATCAAACTCTTGAAACCAAGTCAGTTCTGACCTGAAACAACATGAAATGTTTTACAATTCCATTTGTAAGCATATGTAATGCAATTGAGCACATTAAACTTTACAGAATGAAGATATTGCAAAACCACCCTAAACAAGCTTCTTTCAGTCTGATATGCTCCCACACTGTACTTTAGAGCACTCTCTGTCATAGGTGAAGAGTTTACATGTATATTTGCAAGATAACATTACAATTCATCAAACTCTTGAAACAAAGTCAATTCTGACCTCAAACAACATGAAATGTTATAAAATCCATTTGTAAGCATATGCAATGTAATTGAGCACATTAAACTGTACAGAATGAAGATATTGCAAAACCATCCAAAAAAAGCTTCCTTCATTCTGATATGCTCCCAAACTATACTTTAGAGTACTCTCTGTCATATTTGAAGAGTTTACATGTATATTTGCAAGATAACATTACAATTCATCAAACTCTTGAAACCAAGTCAGTTCTGACCTGAAACAACAAGAATTGTTGTACAATTCCATTTGTAAGCATATGCAGTGCAATTTAGCACATCAAACTTTACATAATGAAGATATTGCAAAACCATCCAAAACAAGCTTCTTTCAGTCTGATATGCTCCCAAACTATACTTTAGAGCACTCTCTGTCATAGGTGAAGAGTTTACATGTATATTTGCAGAACACAATACAATTCATCAAAGTTTTGAAACCATGTCAGTTCTGACCTGGTACAACATGAAATGTTGTATAATTGCATTTGTAAGCAAATGTAATGTAATTGAGAATATCTAACTTAACAGAATGAAGGTAATGCAAAACCATCCAATACATGATTTGCTCAGTCTGATTCCCACACTGTACTTTAGAGCACTCTCTGTCATAAGTGAAGAGTTTACATGTATATTTGAAAGAAAACATTACAATTCATCAAACTCTTGAAACCATGTCAGCTCTGACCTGGTACAGCATGAAATGTTGTATAATTGCATTTGTAAGCAAATGTAATGTAATTGAGAGTATCTAACTTAACAGAATGAAGGTAATGCAAAACCATCCAATACATGATTTTCTCAGTCTGATATGCTCCCACACTGTACTTTAGAGCACTCTCTGTCATAAGTGAAGAGTTTACATGTATATTTGAAAGAAAACATTACAATTCATCAAACTCTTGAAACCAAGTCAATTCTGACCTGAAACAACATGAAATGTTATAAAATCCATTTGTAAGCATATGCAATGTAATTGAGCACATTAAACTGTACAGGATGAAGATATTGCAAAACCATCCAAAAAAAGCTTCCTTCATTCTGATATGCTCCCAAACTATACTTTAGAGCACTCTCTGTCATAGGTGAAGAGTTTACATGTATATTTGCAAGTTAACATTACAATTCATCAAACTCTTGAAACCAAGTCAGTTCTGACCTGAAACAACAAGAATTGTTGTAAAATTCCATTTGTAAGCATATGCAATGTAATTAAAACACATCAAACTTTACATAATGAAGATATTGCAAAACCATCCAAAACAAGCTTCTTTCAGTCTGATATGCTCCCAAACTGTACTTTAGAGCACTCTGTGTCATAGGTGAAGAGTTTATATGTATATTTGAAAGAAAACAAATTCATCAAACTCTTGAAACCAAGTCAGTTCTGACCTGAAACAACAAGAATTGTTGTACAATTCCATTTGTAAGCATATGCAGTGCAATTTAGCACATCAAACTTTACATAATGAAGATATTGCAAAACCATCCAAAACAAGCTTCTTTCAGTCTGATATGCTCCCAAACTATAGTTTAGAGCACTCTCTGTCATAGGTGAAGAGTTTACATGTATATTTGCAGAACACATTACAATTCATCAAAGTTTTGAAACCATGTCAGTTCTGACCTGGTACAACATGAAATGATTTTAAATAGCATTTGTAAGCATATGTAATGCAATTGAGCACATCAAACATTACAAAATGAAGAAATTGCAAAACCATCCAAAAAAAGCTTCTTTCAGTCTGATATACTCCAACACTATACTTTAGGGTATTCTCTGTCATAGGTGAAGAGTTTAAATAAATATTTGCAAGAAAACATTACAATTCATCAAAGTCTTGAAACCAAGTCAGTTCTGACCTGAAACAACATGAAATGTTGTATAATTGCATTTGTAAGCAAATGTAATGTAATTGAGAATATCTAACTTAACAGAATGAAGGTAATGCAAAACCATCCAATACATGATTTTCTCAGTCTGATATGCTCCCACACTGTACTTTAGAGCACTCTCTGTCATAAGTGAAGAGTTTACATGTATATTTGAAAGAAAACATTACAATTCATCAAACTCTTGAAACCAAGTCAATTCTGACCTCAAACAACATGAAATGTTATAAAATCCATTTGTAAGCATATGCAATGTAATTGAGCACATTAAACTTTACAGAATGAAGATATTGCAAAACCATCCAAAACAAGCTTCTTTCAGTCTGATATGCTCCCAAACTATACTTTAGAGCACTCTCTGTCATAGGTGAAGAGTTTACATGTATATTTGCAAGTTAACATTACAATTCATCAAACTCTTGAAACCAAGTCAGTTCTGACCTGAAACAACAAGAATTGTTGTACAATTCCATTTGTAAGCATATGCAGTGCAATTTAGCACATCAAACTTTACATAATGAAGATATTGCAAAACCATCCAAAACAAGGTTCTTTCAGTCTGATATGCTCCCAAACTATAGTTTAGAGCACTCTCTGTCATAGGTGAAGAGTTTATATGTATATTTGAAAGAAAACAAATTCATCAAACTCTTGAAACCAAGTCAGTTCTGACCTGAAACAACAAGAATTGTTGTACAATTCCATTTGTAAGCATATGCAGTGCAATTTAGCACATCAAACTTTACATAATGAAGATATTGCAAAACCATCCAAAACAAGCTTCTTTCAGTCTGATATGCTCCCAAACTATAGTTTAGAGCACTCTCTGTCATAGGTGAAGAGTTTACATGTATATTTGCAGAACACATTACAATTCATCAAAGTTTTGAAACCATGTCAGTTCTGACCTGGTACAACATGAAATGATTTTAAATAGCATTTGTAAGCATATGTAATGCAATTGAGCACATCAAACATTACAAAATGAAGAAATTGCAAAACCATCCAAAAAAAGCTTCTTTCAGTCTGATATACTCCAACACTATACTTTAGGGTATTCTCTGTCATAGGTGAAGAGTTTAAATAAATATTTGCAAGAAAACATTACAATTCATCAAAGTCTTGAAACCAAGTCAGTTCTGACCTGAAACAACATGAAATGTTGTATAATTGCATTTGTAAGCAAATGTAATGTAATTGAGAATATCTAACTTAACAGAATGAAGGTAATGCAAAACCATCCAATACATGATTTTCTCAGTCTGATATGCTCCCACACTGTACTTTAGAGCACTCTCTGTCATAAGTGAAGAGTTTACATGTATATTTGAAAGAAAACATTACAATTCATCAAACTCTTGAAACCAAGTCAATTCTGACCTCAAACAACATGAAATGTTATAAAATCCATTTGTAAGCATATGCAATGTAATTGAGCACATTAAACTTTACAGAATGAAGATATTGCAAAACCATCCAAAACAAGCTTCTTTCAGTCTGATATGCTCCCAAACTATACTTTAGAGCACTCTCTGTCATAGGTGAAGAGTTTACATGTATATTTGCAAGTTAACATTACAATTCATCAAACTCTTGAAACCAAGTCAGTTCTGACCTGAAACAACAAGAATTGTTGTACAATTCCATTTGTAAGCATATGCAGTGCAATTTAGCACATCAAACTTTACATAATGAAGATATTGCAAAACCATCCAAAACAAGGTTCTTTCAGTCTGATATGCTCCCAAACTATAGTTTAGAGCACTCTCTGTCATAGGTGAAGAGTTTACATGTATATTTGCAAGTTAACATTACAATTCATCAAACTCTTGAAACCAAGTCAGTTCTGACCTGAAACAACAAGAATTGTTGTACAATTCCATTTGTAAGCATATGCAATGTAATTAAAACACATTAAACTTTACAGAATGAAGATATTGCAAAACCACCCTAAACAAGCTTCTTTCAGTCTGATATGCTCCCACACAATACTTTAAAGCACTCTCTGTCATAGGTGAAGAGTTTACATATATATTTGCAAGATAACATTACAATTCATCAAACTCTTGAAACCAAGTCAATTCTGACCTGAAACAACATGAAATGTTATAAAATCCATTTGTAAGCATATGCAATGTAATTGAGCACATTAAACTGTACAGGATGAAGATATTGCAAAACCATCCAAAAAAAGCTTCCTTCATTCTGATATGCTCCCAAACTATACTTTAGAGCACTCTCTGTCATAGGTGAAGAGTTTACATGTATATTTGCAAGTTAACATTACAATTCATCAAACTCTTGAAACCAAGTCAGTTCTGACCTGAAACAACAAGAATTGTTGTACAATTCCATTTGTAAGCATATGCAATGTAATTAAAACACATCAAACTTTACATAATGAAGATATTGCAAAACCATCCAAAACAAGCTTCTTTCAGTCTGATATGCTCCCAAACTGTACTTTAGAGCACTCTCTGTCATAGGTGAAGAGTTTATATGTATATTTGAAAGAAAACATAATTCATCAAACTCTTGAAACCAAGTCAGTTCTGACCTGAAACAACAAGAATTGTTGTACAATTCCATTTGTAAGCATATGCAATGTAATTAAAACACATCAAACTTTACATAATGAAGATATTGCAAAACCATCCAAAACAAGCTTCTTTCAGTCTGATATGCTCCCAAACTATAGTTTAGAGCACTCTCTGTCATAGGTGAAGAGTTTACATGTATATTTGCAGAACACATTACAATTCATCAAAGTTTTGAAACCATGTCAGTTCTGACCTGGTACAACATGAAATGATTTTAAATAGCATTTGTAAGCATATGTAATGCAATTGAGCACATCAAACATTACAAAATGAAGAAATTGCAAAACCATCCAAAAAAAGCTTCTTTCAGTCTGATATACTCCAACACTATACTTTAGGGTATTCTCTGTCATAGGTGAAGAGTTTAAATAAATATTTGCAAGAAAACATTACAATTCATCAAAGTCTTGAAACCAAGTCAGTTCTGACCTGAAACAACATGAAATGTTGTATAATTGCATTTGTAAGCAAATGTAATGTAATTGAGAATATCTAACTTAACAGAATGAAGGTAATGCAAAACCATCCAATACATGATTTTCTCAGTCTGATATGCTCCCACACTGTACTTTAGAGCACTCTCTGTCATAAGTGAAGAGTTTACATGTATATTTGAAAGAAAACATTACAATTCATCAAACTCTTGAAACCAAGTCAATTCTGACCTCAAACAACATGAAATGTTATAAAATCCATTTGTAAGCATATGCAATGTAATTGAGCACATTAAACTTTACAGAATGAAGATATTGCAAAACCATCCAAAACAAGCTTCTTTCAGTCTGATATGCTCCCAAACTATACTTTAGAGCACTCTCTGTCATAGGTGAAGAGTTTACATGTATATTTGCAAGATAACATTACAATTCATCAAACTCTTGAAACAAAGTCAATTCTGACCTCAAACAACATGAAATGTTATAAAATCCATTTGTAAGCATATGCAATGTAATTGAGCACATTAAACTGTACAGAATGAAGATATTGCAAAACCATCCAAGAAAAGCTTCCTTCATTCTGATATGCTCCCAAACTATACTTTAGAGTACTCTCTGTCATATTTGAAGAGTTTACATGTATATTTGCAAGATAACATTACAATTCATCAAACTCTTGAAACCAAGTCAGTTCTGACCTGAAACAACAAGAATTGTTGTACAATTCCATTTGTAAGCATATGCAGTGCAATTTAGCACATCAAACTTTACATAATGAAGATATTGCAAAACCATCCAAAACAAGCTTCTTTCAGTCTGATATGCTCCCAAACTATACTTTAGAGCACTCTCTGTCATAGGTGAAGAGTTTACATGTATATTTGCAGAACACAATACAATTCATCAAAGTTTTGAAACCATGTCAGTTCTGACCTGGTACAACATGAAATGTTGTATAATTGCATTTGTAAGCAAATGTAATGTAAATATCTAACTTAACAGAATGAAGGTAATGCAAAACCATCCAATACATGATTTGCTCAGTCTGATTCCCACACTGTACTTTAGAGCACTCTCTGTCATAGGTGAAGAGTTTACATATATATTTGCAAGATAACATTACAATTCATCAAACTCTTGAAACCAAGTCAATTCTGACCTGAAACAACATGAAATGTTATAAAATCCATTTGTAAGCATATGCAATGTAATTGAGCACATTAAACTGTACAGGATGAAGATATTGCAAAACCATCCAAAAAAAGCTTCCTTCATTCTGATATGCTCCCAAACTATACTTTAGAGCACTCTCTGTCATAGGTGAAGAGTTTACATGTATATTTGCAAGTTAACATTACAATTCATCAAACTCTTGAAACCAAGTCAGTTCTGACCTGAAACAACAAGAATTGTTGTACAATTCCATTTGTAAGCATATGCAATGTAATTAAAACACATCAAACTTTACATAATGAAGATATTGCAAAACCATCCAAAACAAGCTTCTTTCAGTCTGATATGCTCCCAAACTGTACTTTAGAGCACTCTCTGTCATAGGTGAAGAGTTTATATGTATATTTGAAAGAAAACATAATTCATCAAACTCTTGAAACCAAGTCAGTTCTGACCTGAAACAACAAGAATTGTTGTACAATTCCATTTGTAAGCATATGCAATGTAATTAAAACACATTAAACTTTACAGAATGAAGATATTGCAAAACCACCCTAAACAAGCTTCTTTCAGTCTGATATGCTCCCACACAATACTTTAAAGCACTCTCTGTCATAGGTGAAGAGTTTACATATATATTTGCAAGATAACATTACAATTCATCAAACTCTTGAAACCAAGTCAATTCTGACCTGAAACAACATGAAATGTTATAAAATCCATTTGTAAGCATATGCAATGTAATTGAGCACATTAAACTGTACAGGATGAAGATATTGCAAAACCATCCAAAAAAAGCTTCCTTCATTCTGATATGCTCCCAAACTATACTTTAGAGCACTCTCTGTCATAGGTGAAGAGTTTACATGTATATTTGCAAGTTAACATTACAATTCATCAAACTCTTGAAACCAAGTCAGTTCTGACCTGAAACAACAAGAATTGTTGTACAATTCCATTTGTAAGCATATGCAATGTAATTAAAACACATTAAACTTTACAGAATGAAGATATTGCAAAACCACCCTAAACAAGCTTCTTTCAGTCTGATATGCTCCCACACAATACTTTAAAGCACTCTCTGTCATAGGTGAAGAGTTTACATATATATTTGCAAGATAACATTACAATTCATCAAACTCTTGAAACCAAGTCAATTCTGACCTGAAACAACATGAAATGTTATAAAATCCATTTGTAAGCATATGCAATGTAATTGAGCACATTAAACTGTACAGGATGAAGATATTGCAAAACCATCCAAAAAAAGCTTCCTTCATTCTGATATGCTCCCAAACTATACTTTAGAGCACTCTCTGTCATAGGTGAAGAGTTTACATGTATATTTGCAAGTTAACATTACAATTCATCAAACTCTTGAAACCAAGTCAGTTCTGACCTGAAACAACAAGAATTGTTGTACAATTCCATTTGTAAGCATATGCAATGTAATTAAAACACATCAAACTTTACATAATGAAGATATTGCAAAACCATCCAAAACAAGCTTCTTTCAGTCTGATATGCTCCCAAACTGTACTTTAGAGCACTCTCTGTCATAGGTGAAGAGTTTATATGTATATTTGAAAGAAAACATAATTCATCAAACTCTTGAAACCAAGTCAGTTCTGACCTGAAACAACAAGAATTGTTGTACAATTCCATTTGTAAGCATATGCAATGTAATTAAAACACATCAAACTTTACATAATGAAGATATTGCAAAACCATCCAAAACAAGCTTCTTTCAGTCTGATATGCTCCCAAACTATAGTTTAGAGCACTCTCTGTCATAGGTGAAGAGTTTACATGTATATTTGCAGAACACATTACAATTCATCAAAGTTTTGAAACCATGTCAGTTCTGACCTGGTACAACATGAAATGATTTTAAATAGCATTTGTAAGCATATGTAATGCAATTGAGCACATCAAACATTACAAAATGAAGAAATTGCAAAACCATCCAAAAAAAGCTTCTTTCAGTCTGATATACTCCAACACTATACTTTAGGGTATTCTCTGTCATAGGTGAAGAGTTTAAATAAATATTTGCAAGAAAACATTACAATTCATCAAAGTCTTGAAACCAAGTCAGTTCTGACCTGAAACAACATGAAATGTTGTATAATTGCATTTGTAAGCAAATGTAATGTAATTGAGAATATCTAACTTAACAGAATGAAGGTAATGCAAAACCATCCAATACATGATTTTCTCAGTCTGATATGCTCCCACACTGTACTTTAGAGCACTCTCTGTCATAAGTGAAGAGTTTACATGTATATTTGAAAGAAAACATTACAATTCATCAAACTCTTGAAACCAAGTCAATTCTGACCTCAAACAACATGAAATGTTATAAAATCCATTTGTAAGCATATGCAATGTAATTGAGCACATTAAACTTTACAGAATGAAGATATTGCAAAACCATCCAAGAAAAGCTTCCTTCATTCTGATATGCTCCCAAACTATACTTTAGAGTACTCTCTGTCATATTTGAAGAGTTTACATGTATATTTGCAAGATAACATTACAATTCATCAAACTCTTGAAACCAAGTCAGTTCTGACCTGAAACAACAAGAATTGTTGTACAATTCCATTTGTAAGCATATGCAGTGCAATTTAGCACATCAAACTTTACATAATGAAGATATTGCAAAACCATCCAAAACAAGCTTCTTTCAGTCTGATATGCTCCCAAACTATACTTTAGAGCACTCTCTGTCATAGGTGAAGAGTTTACATGTATATTTGCAGAACACAATACAATTCATCAAAGTTTTGAAACCATGTCAGTTCTGACCTGGTACAACATGAAATGTTGTATAATTGCATTTGTAAGCAAATGTAATGTAAATATCTAACTTAACAGAATGAAGGTAATGCAAAACCATCCAATACATGATTTGCTCAGTCTGATTCCCACACTGTACTTTAGAGCACTCTCTGTCATAGGTGAAGAGTTTACATATATATTTGCAAGATAACATTACAATTCATCAAACTCTTGAAACCAAGTCAATTCTGACCTGAAACAACATGAAATGTTATAAAATCCATTTGTAAGCATATGCAATGTAATTGAGCACATTAAACTGTACAGGATGAAGATATTGCAAAACCATCCAAAAAAAGCTTCCTTCATTCTGATATGCTCCCAAACTATACTTTAGAGCACTCTCTGTCATAGGTGAAGAGTTTACATGTATATTTGCAAGTTAACATTACAATTCATCAAACTCTTGAAACCAAGTCAGTTCTGACCTGAAACAACAAGAATTGTTGTACAATTCCATTTGTAAGCATATGCAATGTAATTAAAACACATCAAACTTTACATAATGAAGATATTGCAAAACCATCCAAAACAAGCTTCTTTCAGTCTGATATGCTCCCAAACTGTACTTTAGAGCACTCTCTGTCATAGGTGAAGAGTTTATATGTATATTTGAAAGAAAACATAATTCATCAAACTCTTGAAACCAAGTCAGTTCTGACCTGAAACAACAAGAATTGTTGTACAATTCCATTTGTAAGCATATGCAATGTAATTAAAACACATTAAACTTTACAGAATGAAGATATTGCAAAACCACCCTAAACAAGCTTCTTTCAGTCTGATATGCTCCCACACAATACTTTAAAGCACTCTCTGTCATAGGTGAAGAGTTTACATATATATTTGCAAGATAACATTACAATTCATCAAACTCTTGAAACCAAGTCAATTCTGACCTGAAACAACATGAAATGTTATAAAATCCATTTGTAAGCATATGCAATGTAATTGAGCACATTAAACTGTACAGGATGAAGATATTGCAAAACCATCCAAAAAAAGCTTCCTTCATTCTGATATGCTCCCAAACTATACTTTAGAGCACTCTCTGTCATAGGTGAAGAGTTTACATGTATATTTGCAAGTTAACATTACAATTCATCAAACTCTTGAAACCAAGTCAGTTCTGACCTGAAACAACAAGAATTGTTGTACAATTCCATTTGTAAGCATATGCAATGTAATTAAAACACATTAAACTTTACAGAATGAAGATATTGCAAAACCACCCTAAACAAGCTTCTTTCAGTCTGATATGCTCCCACACAATACTTTAAAGCACTCTCTGTCATAGGTGAAGAGTTTACATATATATTTGCAAGATAACATTACAATTCATCAAACTCTTGAAACCAAGTCAATTCTGACCTGAAACAACATGAAATGTTATAAAATCCATTTGTAAGCATATGCAATGTAATTGAGCACATTAAACTGTACAGGATGAAGATATTGCAAAACCATCCAAAAAAAGCTTCCTTCATTCTGATATGCTCCCAAACTATACTTTAGAGCACTCTCTGTCATAGGTGAAGAGTTTACATGAATATTTGCAAGATAACATTACAATTCATCAAACTCTTGAAACCAAGTCAGTTCTGACCTGAAACAACATGAAATGTTTTACAATTCCATTTGTAAGCATATGTAATGCAATTGAGCACATTAAACTTTACAGAATGAAGATATTGCAAAACCACCCTAAACAAGCTTCTTTCAGTCTGATATGCTCCCACACTGTACTTTAGAGCACTCTCTGTCATAGGTGAAGAGTTTACATGTATATTTGCAAGATAACATTACAATTCATCAAAGTCTTGAAACCAAGTCAGTTCTGACCTGAAACAACATGAAATGTTGTATAATTGCATTTGTAAGCAAATGTAATGTAATTGAGAATATCTAACTTAACAGAATGAAGGTAATGCAAAACCATCCAATACATGATTTTCTCAGTCTGATATGCTCCCACACTGTACTTTAGAGCACTCTCTGTCATAAGTGAAGAGTTTACATGTATATTTGAAAGAAAACATTACAATTCATCAAACTCTTGAAACCAAGTCAATTCTGACCTCAAACAACATGAAATGTTATAAAATCCATTTGTAAGCATATGCAATGTAATTGAGCACATTAAACTTTACAGAATGAAGATATTGCAAAACCATCCAAAACAAGCTTCTTTCAGTCTGATATGCTCCCAAACTATACTTTAGAGCACTCTCTGTCATAGGTGAAGAGTTTACATGTATATTTGCAAGTTAACATTACAATTCATCAAACTCTTGAAACCAAGTCAGTTCTGACCTGAAACAACAAGAATTGTTGTACAATTCCATTTGTAAGCATATGCAGTGCAATTTAGCACATCAAACTTTACATAATGAAGATATTGCAAAACCATCCAAAACAAGCTTCTTTCAGTCTGATATGCTCCCAAACTATAGTTTAGAGCACTCTCTGTCATAGGTGAAGAGTTTACATGTATATTTGCAAGTTAACATTACAATTCATCAAACTCTTGAAACCAAGTCAGTTCTGACCTGAAACAACAAGAATTGTTGTACAATTCCATTTGTAAGCATATGCAATGTAATTAAAACACATTAAACTTTACAGAATGAAGATATTGCAAAACCACCCTAAACAAGCTTCTTTCAGTCTGATATGCTCCCACACAATACTTTAAAGCACTCTCTGTCATAGGTGAAGAGTTTACATATATATTTGCAAGATAACATTACAATTCATCAAACTCTTGAAACCAAGTCAATTCTGACCTGAAACAACATGAAATGTTATAAAATCCATTTGTAAGCATATGCAATGTAATTGAGCACATTAAACTGTACAGGATGAAGATATTGCAAAACCATCCAAAAAAAGCTTCCTTCATTCTGATATGCTCCCAAACTATACTTTAGAGCACTCTCTGTCATAGGTGAAGAGTTTACATGTATATTTGCAAGTTAACATTACAATTCATCAAACTCTTGAAACCAAGTCAGTTCTGACCTGAAACAACAAGAATTGTTGTACAATTCCATTTGTAAGCATATGCAATGTAATTAAAACACATCAAACTTTACATAATGAAGATATTGCAAAACCATCCAAAACAAGCTTCTTTCAGTCTGATATGCTCCCAAACTGTACTTTAGAGCACTCTCTGTCATAGGTGAAGAGTTTATATGTATATTTGAAAGAAAACATAATTCATCAAACTCTTGAAACCAAGTCAGTTCTGACCTGAAACAACAAGAATTGTTGTACAATTCCATTTGTAAGCATATGCAGTGCAATTTAGCACATCAAACTTTACATAATGAAGATATTGCAAAACCATCCAAAACAAGCTTCTTTCAGTCTGATATGCTCCCAAACTATAGTTTAGAGCACTCTCTGTCATAGGTGAAGAGTTTACATGTATATTTGCAAGTTAACATTACAATTCATCAAACTCTTGAAACCAAGTCAGTTCTGACCTGAAACAACAAGAATTGTTGTACAATTCCATTTGTAAGCATATGCAATGTAATTAAAACACATTAAACTTTACAGAATGAAGATATTGCAAAACCACCCTAAACAAGCTTCTTTCAGTCTGATATGCTCCCACACAATACTTTAAAGCACTCTCTGTCATAGGTGAAGAGTTTACATATATATTTGCAAGATAACATTACAATTCATCAAACTCTTGAAACCAAGTCAATTCTGACCTGAAACAACATGAAATGTTATAAAATCCATTTGTAAGCATATGCAATGTAATTGAGCACATTAAACTGTACAGGATGAAGATATTGCAAAACCATCCAAAAAAAGCTTCCTTCATTCTGATATGCTCCCAAACTATACTTTAGAGCACTCTCTGTCATAGGTGAAGAGTTTACATGAATATTTGCAAGATAACATTACAATTCATCAAACTCTTGAAACCAAGTCAGTTCTGACCTGAAACAACATGAAATGTTTTACAATTCCATTTGTAAGCATATGTAATGCAATTGAGCACATTAAACTTTACAGAATGAAGATATTGCAAAACCACCCTAAACAAGCTTCTTTCAGTCTGATATGCTCCCACACTGTACTTTAGAGCACTCTCTGTCATAGGTGAAGAGTTTACATGTATATTTGCAAGATAACATTACAATTCATCAAAGTCTTGAAACCAAGTCAGTTCTGACCTGAAACAACATGAAATGTTGTATAATTGCATTTGTAAGCAAATGTAATGTAATTGAGAATATCTAACTTAACAGAATGAAGGTAATGCAAAACCATCCAATACATGATTTTCTCAGTCTGATATGCTCCCACACTGTACTTTAGAGCACTCTCTGTCATAAGTGAAGAGTTTACATGTATATTTGAAAGAAAACATTACAATTCATCAAACTCTTGAAACCAAGTCAATTCTGACCTCAAACAACATGAAATGTTATAAAATCCATTTGTAAGCATATGCAATGTAATTGAGCACATTAAACTTTACAGAATGAAGATATTGCAAAACCATCCAAAACAAGCTTCTTTCAGTCTGATATGCTCCCAAACTATACTTTAGAGCACTCTCTGTCATAGGTGAAGAGTTTACATGTATATTTGCAAGTTAACATTACAATTCATCAAACTCTTGAAACCAAGTCAGTTCTGACCTGAAACAACAAGAATTGTTGTACAATTCCATTTGTAAGCATATGCAGTGCAATTTAGCACATCAAACTTTACATAATGAAGATATTGCAAAACCATCCAAAACAAGCTTCTTTCAGTCTGATATGCTCCCAAACTATAGTTTAGAGCACTCTCTGTCATAGGTGAAGAGTTTACATGTATATTTGCAAGTTAACATTACAATTCATCAAACTCTTGAAACCAAGTCAGTTCTGACCTGAAACAACAAGAATTGTTGTACAATTCCATTTGTAAGCATATGCAATGTAATTAAAACACATTAAACTTTACAGAATGAAGATATTGCAAAACCACCCTAAACAAGCTTCTTTCAGTCTGATATGCTCCCACACAATACTTTAAAGCACTCTCTGTCATAGGTGAAGAGTTTACATATATATTTGCAAGATAACATTACAATTCATCAAACTCTTGAAACCAAGTCAATTCTGACCTGAAACAACATGAAATGTTATAAAATCCATTTGTAAGCATATGCAATGTAATTGAGCACATTAAACTGTACAGGATGAAGATATTGCAAAACCATCCAAAAAAAGCTTCCTTCATTCTGATATGCTCCCAAACTATACTTTAGAGCTCTCTCTGTCATAGGTGAAGAGTTTACATGTATATTTGCAAGTTAACATTACAATTCATCAAACTCTTGAAACCAAGTCAGTTCTGACCTGAAACAACAAGAATTGTTGTACAATTCCATTTGTAAGCATATGCAGTGCAATTTAGCACATCAAACTTTACATAATGAAGATATTGCAAAACCATCCAAAACAAGCTTCTTTCAGTCTGATATGCTCCCAAACTATAGTTTAGAGCACTCTCTGTCATAGGTGAAGAGTTTACATGTATATTTGCAAGTTAACATTACAATTCATCAAACTCTTGAAACCAAGTCAGTTCTGACCTGAAACAACAAGAATTGTTGTACAATTCCATTTGTAAGCATATGCAATGTAATTAAAACACATTAAACTTTACAGAATGAAGATATTGCAAAACCACCCTAAACAAGCTTCTTTCAGTCTGATATGCTCCCACACAATACTTTAAAGCACTCTCTGTCATAGGTGAAGAGTTTACATATATATTTGCAAGATAACATTACAATTCATCAAACTCTTGAAACCAAGTCAATTCTGACCTGAAACAACATGAAATGTTATAAAATCCATTTGTAAGCATATGCAATGTAATTGAGCACATTAAACTGTACAGGATGAAGATATTGCAAAACCATCCAAAAAAAGCTTCCTTCATTCTGATATGCTCCCAAACTATACTTTAGAGCACTCTCTGTCATAGGTGAAGAGTTTACATGAATATTTGCAAGATAACATTACAATTCATCAAACTCTTGAAACCAAGTCAGTTCTGACCTGAAACAACATGAAATGTTTTACAATTCCATTTGTAAGCATATGTAATGCAATTGAGCACATTAAACTTTACAGAATGAAGATATTGCAAAACCACCCTAAACAAGCTTCTTTCAGTCTGATATGCTCCCACACTGTACTTTAGAGCACTCTCTGTCATAGGTGAAGAGTTTACATGTATATTTGCAAGATAACATTACAATTCATCAAAGTCTTGAAACCAAGTCAGTTCTGACCTGAAGCAACATGAAATGTTGTATAATTGCATTTGTAAGCAAATGTAATGTAATTGAGAATATCTAACTTAACAGAATGAAGGTAATGCAAAACCATCCAATACATGATTTTCTCAGTCTGATATGCTCCCACACTGTACTTTAGAGCACTCTCTGTCATAAGTGAAGAGTTTACATGTATATTTGAAAGAAAACATTACAATTCATCAAACTCTTGAAACCAAGTCAATTCTGACCTCAAACAACATGAAATGTTATAAAATCCATTTGTAAGCATATGCAATGTAATTGAGCACATTAAACTTTACAGAATGAAGATATTGCAAAACCATCCAAAACAAGCTTCTTTCAGTCTGATATGCTCCCAAACTATACTTTAGAGCACTCTCTGTCATAGGTGAAGAGTTTACATGTATATTTGCAAGTTAACATTACAATTCATCAAACTCTTGAAACCAAGTCAGTTCTGACCTGAAACAACAAGAATTGTTGTACAATTCCATTTGTAAGCATATGCAGTGCAATTTAGCACATCAAACTTTACATAATGAAGATATTGCAAAACCATCCAAAACAAGCTTCTTTCAGTCTGATATGCTCCCAAACTATAGTTTAGAGCACTCTCTGTCATAGGTGAAGAGTTTACATGTATATTTGCAAGTTAACATTACAATTCATCAAACTCTTGAAACCAAGTCAGTTCTGACCTGAAACAACAAGAATTGTTGTACAATTCCATTTGTAAGCATATGCAATGTAATTAAAACACATTAAACTTTACAGAATGAAGATATTGCAAAACCACCCTAAACAAGCTTCTTTCAGTCTGATATGCTCCCACACAATACTTTAAAGCACTCTCTGTCATAGGTGAAGAGTTTACATATATATTTGCAAGATAACATTACAATTCATCAAACTCTTGAAACCAAGTCAATTCTGACCTGAAACAACATGAAATGTTATAAAATCCATTTGTAAGCATATGCAATGTAATTGAGCACATTAAACTGTACAGGATGAAGATATTGCAAAACCATCCAAAAAAAGCTTCCTTCATTCTGATATGCTCCCAAACTATACTTTAGAGCACTCTCTGTCATAGGTGAAGAGTTTACATGTATATTTGCAAGTTAACATTACAATTCATCAAACTCTTGAAACCAAGTCAGTTCTGACCTGAAACAACAAGAATTGTTGTACAATTCCATTTGTAAGCATATGCAATGTAATTAAAACACATCAAACTTTACATAATGAAGATATTGCAAAACCATCCAAAACAAGCTTCTTTCAGTCTGATATGCTCCCAAACTGTACTTTAGAGCACTCTCTGTCATAGGTGAAGAGTTTATATGTATATTTGAAAGAAAACATAATTCATCAAACTCTTGAAACCAAGTCAGTTCTGACCTGAAACAACAAGAATTGTTGTACAATTCCATTTGTAAGCATATGCAGTGCAATTTAGCACATCAAACTTTACATAATGAAGATATTGCAAAACCATCCAAAACAAGCTTCTTTCAGTCTGATATGCTCCCAAACTATAGTTTAGAGCACTCTCTGTCATAGGTGAAGAGTTTACATGTATATTTGCAGAACACATTACAATTCATCAAAGTTTTGAAACCATGTCAGTTCTGACCTGGTACAACATGAAATGATTTTAAATAGCATTTGTAAGCATATGTAATGCAATTGAGCACATCAAACATTACAAAATGAAGAAATTGCAAAACCATCCAAAAAAAGCTTCTTTCAGTCTGATATACTCCAACACAATACTTTAAAGCACTCTCTGTCATAGGTGAAGAGTTTACATATATATTTGCAAGATAACATTACAATTCATCAAACTCTTGAAACCAAGTCAATTCTGACCTGAAACAACATGAAATGTTATAAAATCCATTTGTAAGCATATGCAATGTAATTGAGCACATTAAACTGTACAGGATGAAGATATTGCAAAACCATCCAAAAAAAGCTTCCTTCATTCTGATATGCTCCCAAACTATACTTTAGAGCACTCTCTGTCATAGGTGAAGAGTTTACATGAATATTTGCAAGATAACATTACAATTCATCAAACTCTTGAAACCAAGTCAGTTCTGACCTGAAACAACATGAAATGTTTTACAATTCCATTTGTAAGCATATGTAATGCAATTGAGCACATTAAACTTTACAGAATGAAGATATTGCAAAACCACCCTAAACAAGCTTCTTTCAGTCTGATATGCTCCCACACTGTACTTTAGAGCACTCTCTGTCATAGGTGAAGAGTTTACATGTATATTTGCAAGATAACATTACAATTCATCAAAGTCTTGAAACCAAGTCAGTTCTGACCTGAAGCAACATGAAATGTTGTATAATTGCATTTGTAAGCAAATGTAATGTAATTGAGAATATCTAACTTAACAGAATGAAGGTAATGCAAAACCATCCAATACATGATTTTCTCAGTCTGATATGCTCCCACACTGTACTTTAGAGCACTCTCTGTCATAAGTGAAGAGTTTACATGTATATTTGAAAGAAAACATTACAATTCATCAAACTCTTGAAACCAAGTCAATTCTGACCTCAAACAACATGAAATGTTATAAAATCCATTTGTAAGCATATGCAATGTAATTGAGCACATTAAACTTTACAGAATGAAGATATTGCAAAACCATCCAAAACAAGCTTCTTTCAGTCTGATATGCTCCCAAACTATACTTTAGAGCACTCTCTGTCATAGGTGAAGAGTTTACATGTATATTTGCAAGTTAACATTACAATTCATCAAACTCTTGAAACCAAGTCAGTTCTGACCTGAAACAACAAGAATTGTTGTACAATTCCATTTGTAAGCATATGCAGTGCAATTTAGCACATCAAACTTTACATAATGAAGATATTGCAAAACCATCCAAAACAAGCTTCTTTCAGTCTGATATGCTCCCAAACTATAGTTTAGAGCACTCTCTGTCATAGGTGAAGAGTTTACATGTATATTTGCAAGTTAACATTACAATTCATCAAACTCTTGAAACCAAGTCAGTTCTGACCTGAAACAACAAGAATTGTTGTACAATTCCATTTGTAAGCATATGCAATGTAATTAAAACACATTAAACTTTACAGAATGAAGATATTGCAAAACCACCCTAAACAAGCTTCTTTCAGTCTGATATGCTCCCACACAATACTTTAAAGCACTCTCTGTCATAGGTGAAGAGTTTACATATATATTTGCAAGATAACATTACAATTCATCAAACTCTTGAAACCAAGTCAATTCTGACCTGAAACAACATGAAATGTTATAAAATCCATTTGTAAGCATATGCAATGTAATTGAGCACATTAAACTGTACAGGATGAAGATATTGCAAAACCATCCAAAAAAAGCTTCCTTCATTCTGATATGCTCCCAAACTATACTTTAGAGCACTCTCTGTCATAGGTGAAGAGTTTACATGTATATTTGCAAGTTAACATTACAATTCATCAAACTCTTGAAACCAAGTCAGTTCTGACCTGAAACAACAAGAATTGTTGTACAATTCCATTTGTAAGCATATGCAATGTAATTAAAACACATCAAACTTTACATAATGAAGATATTGCAAAACCATCCAAAACAAGCTTCTTTCAGTCTGATATGCTCCCAAACTGTACTTTAGAGCACTCTCTGTCATAGGTGAAGAGTTTATATGTATATTTGAAAGAAAACATAATTCATCAAACTCTTGAAACCAAGTCAGTTCTGACCTGAAACAACAAGAATTGTTGTACAATTCCATTTGTAAGCATATGCAGTGCAATTTAGCACATCAAACTTTACATAATGAAGATATTGCAAAACCATCCAAAACAAGCTTCTTTCAGTCTGATATGCTCCCAAACTATAGTTTAGAGCACTCTCTGTCATAGGTGAAGAGTTTACATGTATATTTGCAGAACACATTACAATTCATCAAAGTTTTGAAACCATGTCAGTTCTGACCTGGTACAACATGAAATGATTTTAAATAGCATTTGTAAGCATATGTAATGCAATTGAGCACATCAAACATTACAAAATGAAGAAATTGCAAAACCATCCAAAAAAAGCTTCTTTCAGTCTGATATACTCCAACACAATACTTTAAAGCACTCTCTGTCATAGGTGAAGAGTTTACATATATATTTGCAAGATAACATTACAATTCATCAAACTCTTGAAACCAAGTCAATTCTGACCTGAAACAACATGAAATGTTATAAAATCCATTTGTAAGCATATGCAATGTAATTGAGCACATTAAACTGTACAGGATGAAGATATTGCAAAACCATCCAAAAAAAGCTTCCTTCATTCTGATATGCTCCCAAACTATACTTTAGAGCACTCTCTGTCATAGGTGAAGAGTTTACATGAATATTTGCAAGATAACATTACAATTCATCAAACTCTTGAAACCAAGTCAGTTCTGACCTGAAACAACATGAAATGTTTTACAATTCCATTTGTAAGCATATGTAATGCAATTGAGCACATTAAACTTTACAGAATGAAGATATTGCAAAACCACCCTAAACAAGCTTCTTTCAGTCTGATATGCTCCCACACTGTACTTTAGAGCACTCTCTGTCATAGGTGAAGAGTTTACATGTATATTTGCAAGTTAACATTACAATTCATCAAACTCTTGAAACCAAGTCAGTTCTGACCTGAAACAACAAGAATTGTTGTACAATTCCATTTGTAAGCATATGCAATGTAATTAAAACACATCAAACTTTACATAATGAAGATATTGCAAAACCATCCAAAACAAGCTTCTTTCAGTCTGATATGCTCCCAAACTGTACTTTAGAGCACTCTCTGTCATAGGTGAAGAGTTTATATGTATATTTGAAAGAAAACATAATTCATCAAACTCTTGAAACCAAGTCAGTTCTGACCTGAAACAACAAGAATTGTTGTACAATTCCATTTGTAAGCATATGCAGTGCAATTTAGCACATCAAACTTTACATAATGAAGATATTGCAAAACCATCCAAAACAAGCTTCTTTCAGTCTGATATGCTCCCAAACTATAGTTTAGAGCACTCTCTGTCATAGGTGAAGAGTTTACATGTATATTTGCAGAACACATTACAATTCATCAAAGTTTTGAAACCATGTCAGTTCTGACCTGGTACAACATGAAATGATTTTAAATAGCATTTGTAAGCATATGTAATGCAATTGAGCACATCAAACATTACAAAATGAAGAAATTGCAAAACCATCCAAAAAAAGCTTCTTTCAGTCTGATATACTCCAACACAATACTTTAAAGCACTCTCTGTCATAGGTGAAGAGTTTACATATATATTTGCAAGATAACATTACAATTCATCAAACTCTTGAAACCAAGTCAATTCTGACCTGAAACAACATGAAATGTTATAAAATCCATTTGTAAGCATATGCAATGTAATTGAGCACATTAAACTGTACAGGATGAAGATATTGCAAAACCATCCAAAAAAAGCTTCCTTCATTCTGATATGCTCCCAAACTATACTTTAGAGCACTCTCTGTCATAGGTGAAGAGTTTACATGAATATTTGCAAGATAACATTACAATTCATCAAACTCTTGAAACCAAGTCAGTTCTGACCTGAAACAACATGAAATGTTTTACAATTCCATTTGTAAGCATATGTAATGCAATTGAGCACATTAAACTTTACAGAATGAAGATATTGCAAAACCACCCTAAACAAGCTTCTTTCAGTCTGATATGCTCCCACACTGTACTTTAGAGCACTCTCTGTCATAGGTGAAGAGTTTACATGTATATTTGCAAGATAACATTACAATTCATCAAAGTCTTGAAACCAAGTCAGTTCTGACCTGAAACAACATGAAATGTTGTATAATTGCATTTGTAAGCAAATGTAATGTAATTGAGAATATCTAACTTAACAGAATGAAGGTAATGCAAAACCATCCAATACATGATTTTCTCAGTCTGATATGCTCCCACACTGTACTTTAGAGCACTCTCTGTCATAAGTGAAGAGTTTACATGTATATTTGAAAGAAAACATTACAATTCATCAAACTCTTGAAACCAAGTCAATTCTGACCTCAAACAACATGAAATGTTATAAAATCCATTTGTAAGCATATGCAATGTAATTGAGCACATTAAACTTTACAGAATGAAGATATTGCAAAACCATCCAAAACAAGCTTCTTTCAGTCTGATATGCTCCCAAACTATACTTTAGAGCACTCTCTGTCATAGGTGAAGAGTTTACATGTATATTTGCAAGTTAACATTACAATTCATCAAACTCTTGAAACCAAGTCAGTTCTGACCTGAAACAACAAGAATTGTTGTACAATTCCATTTGTAAGCATATGCAGTGCAATTTAGCACATCAAACTTTACATAATGAAGATATTGCAAAACCATCCAAAACAAGCTTCTTTCAGTCTGATATGCTCCCAAACTATAGTTTAGAGCACTCTCTGTCATAGGTGAAGAGTTTACATGTATATTTGCAAGTTAACATTACAATTCATCAAACTCTTGAAACCAAGTCAGTTCTGACCTGAAACAACAAGAATTGTTGTACAATTCCATTTGTAAGCATATGCAATGTAATTAAAACACATTAAACTTTACAGAATGAAGATATTGCAAAACCACCCTAAACAAGCTTCTTTCAGTCTGATATGCTCCCACACAATACTTTAAAGCACTCTCTGTCATAGGTGAAGAGTTTACATATATATTTGCAAGATAACATTACAATTCATCAAACTCTTGAAACCAAGTCAATTCTGACCTGAAACAACATGAAATGTTATAAAATCCATTTGTAAGCATATGCAATGTAATTGAGCACATTAAACTGTACAGGATGAAGATATTGCAAAACCATCCAAAAAAAGCTTCCTTCATTCTGATATGCTCCCAAACTATACTTTAGAGCACTCTCTGTCATAGGTGAAGAGTTTACATGTATATTTGCAAGTTAACATTACAATTCATCAAACTCTTGAAACCAAGTCAGTTCTGACCTGAAACAACAAGAATTGTTGTACAATTCCATTTGTAAGCATATGCAATGTAATTAAAACACATCAAACTTTACATAATGAAGATATTGCAAAACCATCCAAAACAAGCTTCTTTCAGTCTGATATGCTCCCAAACTGTACTTTAGAGCACTCTCTGTCATAGGTGAAGAGTTTATATGTATATTTGAAAGAAAACATAATTCATCAAACTCTTGAAACCAAGTCAGTTCTGACCTGAAACAACAAGAATTGTTGTACAATTCCATTTGTAAGCATATGCAGTGCAATTTAGCACATCAAACTTTACATAATGAAGATATTGCAAAACCATCCAAAACAAGCTTCTTTCAGTCTGATATGCTCCCAAACTATACTTTAGGGTATTCTCTGTCATAGGTGAAGAGTTTAAATAAATATTTGCAAGAAAACATTACAATTCATCAAAGTCTTGAAACCAAGTCAGTTCTGACCTGAAACAACATGAAATGTTGTATAATTGCATTTGTAAGCAAATGTAATGTAATTGAGAATATCTAACTTAACAGAATGAAGGTAATGCAAAACCATCCAATACATGATTTTCTCAGTCTGATATGCTCCCACACTGTACTTTAGAGCACTCTCTGTCATAAGTGAAGAGTTTACATGTATATTTGAAAGAAAACATTACAATTCATCAAACTCTTGAAACCAAGTCAATTCTGACCTCAAACAACATGAAATGTTATAAAATCCATTTGTAAGCATATGCAATGTAATTGAGCACATTAAACTTTACAGAATGAAGATATTGCAAAACCATCCAAAACAAGCTTCTTTCAGTCTGATATGCTCCCAAACTATACTTTAGAGCACTCTCTGTCATAGGTGAAGAGTTTACATGTATATTTGCAAGTTAACATTACAATTCATCAAACTCTTGAAACCAAGTCAGTTCTGACCTGAAACAACAAGAATTGTTGTACAATTCCATTTGTAAGCATATGCAGTGCAATTTAGCACATCAAACTTTACATAATGAAGATATTGCAAAACCATCCAAAACAAGCTTCTTTCAGTCTGATATGCTCCCAAACTATAGTTTAGAGCACTCTCTGTCATAGGTGAAGAGTTTACATGTATATTTGCAAGTTAACATTACAATTCATCAAACTCTTGAAACCAAGTCAGTTCTGACCTGAAACAACAAGAATTGTTGTACAATTCCATTTGTAAGCATATGCAATGTAATTAAAACACATTAAACTTTACAGAATGAAGATATTGCAAAACCACCCTAAACAAGCTTCTTTCAGTCTGATATGCTCCCACACAATACTTTAAAGCACTCTCTGTCATAGGTGAAGAGTTTACATATATATTTGCAAGATAACATTACAATTCATCAAACTCTTGAAACCAAGTCAATTCTGACCTGAAACAACATGAAATGTTATAAAATCCATTTGTAAGCATATGCAATGTAATTGAGCACATTAAACTGTACAGGATGAAGATATTGCAAAACCATCCAAAAAAAGCTTCCTTCATTCTGATATGCTCCCAAACTATACTTTAGAGCACTCTCTGTCATAGGTGAAGAGTTTACATGTATATTTGCAAGTTAACATTACAATTCATCAAACTCTTGAAACCAAGTCAGTTCTGACCTGAAACAACAAGAATTGTTGTACAATTCCATTTGTAAGCATATGCAATGTAATTAAAACACATCAAACTTTACATAATGAAGATATTGCAAAACCATCCAAAACAAGCTTCTTTCAGTCTGATATGCTCCCAAACTGTACTTTAGAGCACTCTCTGTCATAGGTGAAGAGTTTATATGTATATTTGAAAGAAAACATAATTCATCAAACTCTTGAAACCAAGTCAGTTCTGACCTGAAACAACAAGAATTGTTGTACAATTCCATTTGTAAGCATATGCAGTGCAATTTAGCACATCAAACTTTACATAATGAAGATATTGCAAAACCATCCAAAACAAGCTTCTTTCAGTCTGATATGCTCCCAAACTATAGTTTAGAGCACTCTCTGTCATAGGTGAAGAGTTTACATGTATATTTGCAGAACACATTACAATTCATCAAAGTTTTGAAACCATGTCAGTTCTGACCTGGTACAACATGAAATGATTTTAAATAGCATTTGTAAGCATATGTAATGCAATTGAGCACATCAAACATTACAAAATGAAGAAATTGCAAAACCATCCAAAAAAAGCTTCTTTCAGTCTGATATACTCCAACACAATACTTTAAAGCACTCTCTGTCATAGGTGAAGAGTTTACATATATATTTGCAAGATAACATTACAATTCATCAAACTCTTGAAACCAAGTCAATTCTGACCTGAAACAACATGAAATGTTAAAAAATCCATTTGTAAGCATATGCAATGTAATTGAGCACATTAAACTGTACAGGATGAAGATATTGCAAAACCATCCAAAAAAAGCTTCCTTCATTCTGATATGCTCCCAAACTATACTTTAGAGCACTCTCTGTCATAGGTGAAGAGTTTACATGAATATTTGCAAGATAACATTACAATTCATCAAACTCTTGAAACCAAGTCAGTTCTGACCTGAAACAACATGAAATGTTTTACAATTCCATTTGTAAGCATATGTAATGCAATTGAGCACATTAAACTTTACAGAATGAAGATATTGCAAAACCACCCTAAACAAGCTTCTTTCAGTCTGATATGCTCCCACACTGTACTTTAGAGCACTCTCTGTCATAGGTGAAGAGTTTACATGTATATTTGCAAGATAACATTACAATTCATCAAAGTCTTGAAACCAAGTCAGTTCTGACCTGAAACAACATGAAATGTTGTATAATTGCATTTGTAAGCAAATGTAATGTAATTGAGAATATCTAACTTAACAGAATGAAGGTAATGCAAAACCATCCAATACATGATTTTCTCAGTCTGATATGCTCCCACACTGTACTTTAGAGCACTCTCTGTCATAAGTGAAGAGTTTACATGTATATTTGAAAGAAAACATTACAATTCATCAAACTCTTGAAACCAAGTCAATTCTGACCTCAAACAACATGAAATGTTATAAAATCCATTTGTAAGCATATGCAATGTAATTGAGCACATTAAACTTTACAGAATGAAGATATTGCAAAACCATCCAAAACAAGCTTCTTTCAGTCTGATATGCTCCCAAACTATACTTTAGAGCACTCTCTGTCATAGGTGAAGAGTTTACATGTATATTTGCAAGTTAACATTACAATTCATCAAACTCTTGAAACCAAGTCAGTTCTGACCTGAAACAACAAGAATTGTTGTACAATTCCATTTGTAAGCATATGCAGTGCAATTTAGCACATCAAACTTTACATAATGAAGATATTGCAAAACCATCCAAAACAAGCTTCTTTCAGTCTGATATGCTCCCAAACTATAGTTTAGAGCACTCTCTGTCATAGGTGAAGAGTTTACATGTATATTTGCAAGTTAACATTACAATTCATCAAACTCTTGAAACCAAGTCAGTTCTGACCTGAAACAACAAGAATTGTTGTACAATTCCATTTGTAAGCATATGCAATGTAATTAAAACACATTAAACTTTACAGAATGAAGATATTGCAAAACCACCCTAAACAAGCTTCTTTCAGTCTGATATGCTCCCACACAATACTTTAAAGCACTCTCTGTCATAGGTGAAGAGTTTACATATATATTTGCAAGATAACATTACAATTCATCAAACTCTTGAAACCAAGTCAATTCTGACCTGAAACAACATGAAATGTTATAAAATCCATTTGTAAGCATATGCAATGTAATTGAGCACATTAAACTGTACAGGATGAAGATATTGCAAAACCATCCAAAAAAAGCTTCCTTCATTCTGATATGCTCCCAAACTTTACTTTAGAGCACTCTCTGTCATAGGTGAAGAGTTTACATGTATATTTGCAAGTTAACATTACAATTCATCAAACTCTTGAAACCAAGTCAGTTCTGACCTGAAACAACAAGAATTGTTGTACAATTCCATTTGTAAGCATATGCAATGTAATTAAAACACATCAAACTTTACATAATGAAGATATTGCAAAACCATCCAAAACAAGCTTCTTTCAGTCTGATATGCTCCCAAACTGTACTTTAGAGCACTCTCTGTCATAGGTGAAGAGTTTATATGTATATTTGAAAGAAAACATAATTCATCAAACTCTTGAAACCAAGTCAGTTCTGACCTGAAACAACAAGAATTGTTGTACAATTCCATTTGTAAGCATATGCAGTGCAATTTAGCACATCAAACTTTACATAATGAAGATATTGCAAAACCATCCAAAACAAGCTTCTTTCAGTCTGATATGCTCCCAAACTATAGTTTAGAGCACTCTCTGTCATAGGTGAAGAGTTTACATGTATATTTGCAGAACACATTACAATTCATCAAAGTTTTGAAACCATGTCAGTTCTGACCTGGTACAACATGAAATGATTTTAAATAGCATTTGTAAGCATATGTAATGCAATTGAGCACATCAAACATTACAAAATGAAGAAATTGCAAAACCATCCAAAAAAAGCTTCTTTCAGTCTGATATACTCCAACACAATACTTTAAAGCACTCTCTGTCATAGGTGAAGAGTTTACATGTATATTTGCAGAACACATTACAATTCATCAAAGTTTTGAAACCATGTCAGTTCTGACCTGGTACAACATGAAATGATTTTAAATAGCATTTGTAAGCATATGTAATGCAATTGAGCACATCAAACATTACAAAATGAAGAAATTGCAAAACCATCCAAAAAAAGCTTCTTTCAGTCTGATATACTCCAACACTATACTTTAGGGTATTCTCTGTCATAGGTGAAGAGTTTAAATAAATATTTGCAAGAAAACATTACAATTCATCAAAGTCTTGAAACCAAGTCAGTTCTGACCTGAAACAACATGAAATGTTGTATAATTGCATTTGTAAGCAAATGTAATGTAATTGAGAATATCTAACTTAACAGAATGAAGGTAATGCAAAACCATCCAATACATGATTTTCTCAGTCTGATATGCTCCCACACTGTACTTTAGAGCACTCTCTGTCATAAGTGAAGAGTTTACATGTATATTTGAAAGAAAACATTACAATTCATCAAACTCTTGAAACCAAGTCAATTCTGACCTCAAACAACATGAAATGTTATAAAATCCATTTGTAAGCATATGCAATGTAATTGAGCACATTAAACTTTACAGAATGAAGATATTGCAAAACCATCCAAAACAAGCTTCTTTCAGTCTGATATGCTCCCAAACTATACTTTAGAGCACTCTCTGTCATAGGTGAAGAGTTTACATGTATATTTGCAAGTTAACATTACAATTCATCAAACTCTTGAAACCAAGTCAGTTCTGACCTGAAACAACAAGAATTGTTGTACAATTCCATTTGTAAGCATATGCAGTGCAATTTAGCACATCAAACTTTACATAATGAAGCTATTGCAAAACCATCCAAAACAAGCTTCTTTCAGTCTGATATGCTCCCAAACTATAGTTTAGAGCACTCTCTGTCATAGGTGAAGAGTTTACATGTATATTTGCAAGTTAACATTACAATTCATCAAACTCTTGAAACCAAGTCAGTTCTGACCTGAAACAACAAGAATTGTTGTACAATTCCATTTGTAAGCATATGCAATGTAATTAAAACACATTAAACTTTACAGAATGAAGATATTGCAAAACCACCCTAAACAAGCTTCTTTCAGTCTGATATGCTCCCACACAATACTTTAAAGCACTCTCTGTCATAGGTGAAGAGTTTACATATATATTTGCAAGATAACATTACAATTCATCAAACTCTTGAAACCAAGTCAATTCTGACCTGAAACAACATGAAATGTTATAAAATCCATTTGTAAGCATATGCAATGTAATTGAGCACATTAAACTGTACAGGATGAAGATATTGCAAAACCATCCAAAAAAAGCTTCCTTCATTCTGATATGCTCCCAAACTATACTTTAGAGCACTCTCTGTCATAGGTGAAGAGTTTACATGTATATTTGCAAGTTAACATTACAATTCATCAAACTCTTGAAACCAAGTCAGTTCTGACCTGAAACAACAAGAATTGTTGTACAATTCCATTTGTAAGCATATGCAATGTAATTAAAACACATCAAACTTTACATAATGAAGATATTGCAAAACCATCCAAAACAAGCTTCTTTCAGTCTGATATGCTCCCAAACTGTACTTTAGAGCACTCTCTGTCATAGGTGAAGAGTTTATATGTATATTTGAAAGAAAACATAATTCATCAAACTCTTGAAACCAAGTCAGTTCTGACCTGAAACAACAAGAATTGTTGTACAATTCCATTTGTAAGCATATGCAGTGCAATTTAGCACATCAAACTTTACATAATGAAGATATTGCAAAACCATCCAAAACAAGCTTCTTTCAGTCTGATATGCTCCCAAACTATAGTTTAGAGCACTCTCTGTCATAGGTGAAGAGTTTACATGTATATTTGCAGAACACATTACAATTCATCAAAGTTTTGAAACCATGTCAGTTCTGACCTGGTACAACATGAAATGATTTTAAATAGCATTTGTAAGCATATGTAATGCAATTGAGCACATCAAACATTACAAAATGAAGAAATTGCAAAACCATCCAAAAAAAGCTTCTTTCAGTCTGATATACTCCAACACAATACTTTAAAGCACTCTCTGTCATAGGTGAAGAGTTTACATATATATTTGCAAGATAACATTACAATTCATCAAACTCTTGAAACCAAGTCAATTCTGACCTGAAACAACATGAAATGTTAAAAAATCCATTTGTAAGCATATGCAATGTAATTGAGCACATTAAACTGTACAGGATGAAGATATTGCAAAACCATCCAAAAAAAGCTTCCTTCATTCTGATATGCTCCCAAACTATACTTTAGAGCACTCTCTGTCATAGGTGAAGAGTTTACATGAATATTTGCAAGATAACATTACAATTCATCAAACTCTTGAAACCAAGTCAGTTCTGACCTGAAACAACATGAAATGTTTTACAATTCCATTTGTAAGCATATGTAATGCAATTGAGCACATTAAACTTTACAGAATGAAGATATTGCAAAACCACCCTAAACAAGCTTCTTTCAGTCTGATATGCTCCCACACTGTACTTTAGAGCACTCTCTGTCATAGGTGAAGAGTTTACATGTATATTTGCAAGATAACATTACAATTCATCAAAGTCTTGAAACCAAGTCAGTTCTGACCTGAAACAACATGAAATGTTGTATAATTGCATTTGTAAGCAAATGTAATGTAATTGAGAATATCTAACTTAACAGAATGAAGGTAATGCAAAACCATCCAATACATGATTTTCTCAGTCTGATATGCTCCCACACTGTACTTTAGAGCACTCTCTGTCATAAGTGAAGAGTTTACATGTATATTTGAAAGAAAACATTACAATTCATCAAACTCTTGAAACCAAGTCAATTCTGACCTCAAACAACATGAAATGTTATAAAATCCATTTGTAAGCATATGCAATGTAATTGAGCACATTAAACTTTACAGAATGAAGATATTGCAAAACCATCCAAAACAAGCTTCTTTCAGTCTGATATGCTCCCAAACTATACTTTAGAGCACTCTCTGTCATAGGTGAAGAGTTTACATGTATATTTGCAAGTTAACATTACAATTCATCAAACTCTTGAAACCAAGTCAGTTCTGACCTGAAACAACAAGAATTGTTGTACAATTCCATTTGTAAGCATATGCAATGTAATTAAAACACATCAAACTTTACATAATGAAGATATTGCAAAACCATCCAAAACAAGCTTCTTTCAGTCTGATATGCTCCCAAACTGTACTTTAGAGCACTCTCTGTCATAGGTGAAGAGTTTATATGTATATTTGAAAGAAAACATAATTCATCAAACTCTTGAAACCAAGTCAGTTCTGACCTGAAACAACAAGAATTGTTGTACAATTCCATTTGTAAGCATATGCAATGTAATTAAAACACATTAAACTTTACAGAATGAAGATATTGCAAAACCACCCTAAACAAGCTTCTTTCAGTCTGATATGCTCCCACACAATACTTTAAAGCACTCTCTGTCATAGGTGAAGAGTTTACATATATATTTGCAAGATAACATTACAATTCATCAAACTCTTGAAACCAAGTCAATTCTGACCTGAAACAACATGAAATGTTATAAAATCCATTTGTAAGCATATGCAATGTAATTGAGCACATTAAACTGTACAGGATGAAGATATTGCAAAACCATCCAAAAAAAGCTTCCTTCATTCTGATATGCTCCCAAACTATACTTTAGAGCACTCTCTGTCATAGGTGAAGAGTTTACATGTATATTTGCAAGTTAACATTACAATTCATCAAACTCTTGAAACCAAGTCAGTTCTGACCTGAAACAACAAGAATTGTTGTACAATTCCATTTGTAAGCATATGCAATGTAATTAAAACACATCAAACTTTACATAATGAAGATATTGCAAAACCATCCAAAACAAGCTTCTTTCAGTCTGATATGCTCCCAAACTGTACTTTAGAGCACTCTCTGTCATAGGTGAAGAGTTTATATGTATATTTGAAAGAAAACATAATTCATCAAACTCTTGAAACCAAGTCAGTTCTGACCTGAAACAACAAGAATTGTTGTACAATTCCATTTGTAAGCATATGCAGTGCAATTTAGCACATCAAACTTTACATAATGAAGATATTGCAAAACCATCCAAAACAAGCTTCTTTCAGTCTGATATGCTCCCAAACTATAGTTTAGAGCACTCTCTGTCATAGGTGAAGAGTTTACATGTATATTTGCAGAACACATTACAATTCATCAAAGTTTTGAAACCATGTCAGTTCTGACCTGGTACAACATGAAATGATTTTAAATAGCATTTGTAAGCATATGTAATGCAATTGAGCACATCAAACATTACAAAATGAAGAAATTGCAAAACCATCCAAAAAAAGCTTCTTTCAGTCTGATATACTCCAACACTATACTTTAGGGTATTCTCTGTCATAGGTGAAGAGTTTAAATAAATATTTGCAAGAAAACATTACAATTCATCAAAGTCTTGAAACCAAGTCAGTTCTGACCTGAAACAACATGAAATGTTGTATAATTGCATTTGTAAGCAAATGTAATGTAATTGAGAATATCTAACTTAACAGAATGAAGGTAATGCAAAACCATCCAATACATGATTTTCTCAGTCTGATATGCTCCCACACTGTACTTTAGAGCACTCTCTGTCATAAGTGAAGAGTTTACATGTATATTTGAAAGAAAACATTACAATTCATCAAACTCTTGAAACCAAGTCAATTCTGACCTCAAACAACATGAAATGTTATAAAATCCATTTGTAAGCATATGCAATGTAATTGAGCACATTAAACTTTACAGAATGAAGATATTGCAAAACCATCCAAAACAAGCTTCTTTCAGTCTGATATGCTCCCAAACTATACTTTAGAGCACTCTCTGTCATAGGTGAAGAGTTTACATGTATATTTGCAAGTTAACATTACAATTCATCAAACTCTTGAAACCAAGTCAGTTCTGACCTGAAACAACAAGAATTGTTGTACAATTCCATTTGTAAGCATATGCAGTGCAATTTAGCACATCAAACTTTACATAATGAAGATATTGCAAAACCATCCAAAACAAGCTTCTTTCAGTCTGATATGCTCCCAAACTATAGTTTAGAGCACTCTCTGTCATAGGTGAAGAGTTTACATGTATATTTGCAAGTTAACATTACAATTCATCAAACTCTTGAAACCAAGTCAGTTCTGACCTGAAACAACAAGAATTGTTGTACAATTCCATGTGTAAGCATATGCAATGTAATTAAAACACATTAAACTTTACAGAATGAAGATATTGCAAAACCACCCTAAACAAGCTTCTTTCAGTCTGATATGCTCCCACACAATACTTTAAAGCACTCTCTGTCATAGGTGAAGAGTTTACATATATATTTGCAAGATAACATTACAATTCATCAAACTCTTGAAACCAAGTCAATTCTGACCTGAAACAACATGAAATGTTATAAAATCCATTTGTAAGCATATGCAATGTAATTGAGCACATTAAACTGTACAGGATGAAGATATTGCAAAACCATCCAAAAAAAGCTTCCTTCATCCTGATATGCTCCCAAACTATACTTTAGAGCACTCTCTGTCATAGGTGAAGAGTTTACATGAATATTTGCAAGATAACATTACAATTCATCAAACTCTTGAAACCAAGTCAGTTCTGACCTGAAACAACATGAAATGTTTTACAATTCCATTTGTAAGCATATGTAATGCAATTGAGCACATTAAACTTTACAGAATGAAGATATTGCAAAACCACCCTAAACAAGCTTCTTTCAGTCTGATATGCTCCCACACTGTACTTTAGAGCACTCTCTGTCATAGGTGAAGAGTTTACATGTATATTTGCAAGATAACATTACAATTCATCAAAGTCTTGAAACCAAGTCAGTTCTGACCTGAAACAACATGAAATGTTGTATAATTGCATTTGTAAGCAAATGTAATGTAATTGAGAATATCTAACTTAACAGAATGAAGGTAATGCAAAACCATCCAATACATGATTTTCTCAGTCTGATATGCTCCCACACTGTACTTTAGAGCACTCTCTGTCATAAGTGAAGAGTTTACATGTATATTTGAAAGAAAACATTACAATTCATCAAACTCTTGAAACCAAGTCAATTCTGACCTCAAACAACATGAAATGTTATAAAATCCATTTGTAAGCATATGCAATGTAATTGAGCACATTAAACTTTACAGAATGAAGATATTGCAAAACCATCCAAAACAAGCTTCTTTCAGTCTGATATGCTCCCAAACTATACTTTAGAGCACTCTCTGTCATAGGTGAAGAGTTTACATGTATATTTGCAAGTTAACATTACAATTCATCAAACTCTTGAAACCAAGTCAGTTCTGACCTGAAACAACAAGAATTGTTGTACAATTCCATTTGTAAGCATATGCAGTGCAATTTAGCACATCAAACTTTACATAATGAAGATATTGCAAAACCATCCAAAACAAGCTTCTTTCAGTCTGATATGCTCCCAAACTATAGTTTAGAGCACTCTCTGTCATAGGTGAAGAGTTTACATGTATATTTGCAAGTTAACATTACAATTCATCAAACTCTTGAAACCAAGTCAGTTCTGACCTGAAACAACAAGAATTGTTGTACAATTCCATTTGTAAGCATATGCAATGTAATTAAAACACATTAAACTTTACAGAATGAAGATATTGCAAAACCACCCTAAACAAGCTTCTTTCAGTCTGATATGCTCCCACACAATACTTTAAAGCACTCTCTGTCATAGGTGAAGAGTTTACATATATATTTGCAAGATAACATTACAATTCATCAAACTCTTGAAACCAAGTCAATTCTGACCTGAAACAACATGAAATGTTATAAAATCCATTTGTAAGCATATGCAATGTAATTGAGCACATTAAACTGTACAGGATGAAGATATTGCAAAACCATCCAAAACAAGCTTCTTTCAGTCTGATATGCTCCCAAACTATACTTTAGAGCACTCTCTGTCATAGGTGAAGAGTTTACATGTATATTTGCAGAACACATTACAATTCATCAAAGTTTTGAAACCATGTCAGTTCTGACCTGGTACAACATGAAATGATTTTAAATAGCATTTGTAAGCATATGTAATGCAATTGAGCACATCAAACATTACAAAATGAAGAAATTGCAAAACCATCCAAAAAAAGCTTCTTTCAGTCTGATATACTCCAACACTATACTTTAGGGTATTCTCTGTCATAGGTGAAGAGTTTAAATAAATATTTGCAAGAAAACATTACAATTCATCAAAGTCTTGAAACCAAGTCAGTTCTGACCTGAAACAACATGAAATGTTGTATAATTGCATTTGTAAGCAAATGTAATGTAATTGAGAATATCTAACTTAACAGAATGAAGGTAATGCAAAACCATCCAATACATGATTTTCTCAGTCTGATATGCTCCCACACTGTACTTTAGAGCACTCTCTGTCATAAGTGAAGAGTTTACATGTATATTTGAAAGAAAACATTACAATTCATCAAACTCTTGAAACCAAGTCAATTCTGACCTCAAACAACATGAAATGTTATAAAATCCATTTGTAAGCATATGCAATGTAATTGAGCACATTAAACTTTACAGAATGAAGATATTGCAAAACCATCCAAAACAAGCTTCTTTCAGTCTGATATGCTCCCAAACTATACTTTAGAGCACTCTCTGTCATAGGTGAAGAGTTTACATGTATATTTGCAAGTTAACATTACAATTCATCAAACTCTTGAAACCAAGTCAGTTCTGACCTGAAACAACAAGAATTGTTGTACAATTCCATTTGTAAGCATATGCAGTGCAATTTAGCACATCAAACTTTACATAATGAAGATATTGCAAAACCATCCAAAACAAGCTTCTTTCAGTCTGATATGCTCCCAAACTATAGTTTAGAGCACTCTCTGTCATAGGTGAAGAGTTTACATGTATATTTGCAAGTTAACATTACAATTCATCAAACTCTTGAAACCAAGTCAGTTCTGACCTGAAACAACAAGAATTGTTGTACAATTCCATTTGTAAGCATATGCAATGTAATTAAAACACATTAAACTTTACAGAATGAAGATATTGCAAAACCACCCTAAACAAGCTTCTTTCAGTCTGATATGCTCCCACACAATACTTTAAAGCACTCTCTGTCATAGGTGAAGAGTTTACATATATATTTGCAAGATAACATTACAATTCATCAAACTCTTGAAACCAAGTCAATTCTGACCTGAAACAACATGAAATGTTATAAAATCCATTTGTAAGCATATGCAATGTAATTGAGCACATTAAACTGTACAGGATGAAGATATTGCAAAACCATCCAAAAAAAGCTTCCTTCATTCTGATATGCTCCCAAACTATACTTTAGAGCACTCTCTGTCATAGGTGAAGAGTTTACATGTATATTTGCAAGTTAACATTACAATTCATCAAACTCTTGAAACCAAGTCAGTTCTGACCTGAAACAACAAGAATTGTTGTACAATTCCATTTGTAAGCATATGCAATGTAATTAAAACACATCAAACTTTACATAATGAAGATATTGCAAAACCATCCAAAACAAGCTTCTTTCAGTCTGATATGCTCCCAAACTGTACTTTAGAGCACTCTCTGTCATAGGTGAAGAGTTTATATGTATATTTGAAAGAAAACATAATTCATCAAACTCTTGAAACCAAGTCAGTTCTGACCTGAAACAACAAGAATTGTTGTACAATTCCATTTGTAAGCATATGCAGTGCAATTTAGCACATCAAACTTTACATAATGAAGATATTGCAAAACCATCCAAAACAAGCTTCTTTCAGTCTGATATGCTCCCAAACTATAGTTTAGAGCACTCTCTGTCATAGGTGAAGAGTTTACATGTATATTTGCAGAACACATTACAATTCATCAAAGTTTTGAAACCATGTCAGTTCTGACCTGGTACAACATGAAATGATTTTAAATAGCATTTGTAAGCATATGTAATGCAATTGAGCACATCAAACATTACAAAATGAAGAAATTGCAAAACCATCCAAAAAAAGCTTCTTTCAGTCTGATATACTCCAACACAATACTTTAAAGCACTCTCTGTCATAGGTGAAGAGTTTACATATATATTTGCAAGATAACATTACAATTCATCAAACTCTTGAAACCAAGTCAATTCTGACCTGAAACAACATGAAATGTTAAAAAATCCATTTGTAAGCATATGCAATGTAATTGAGCACATTAAACTGTACAGGATGAAGATATTGCAAAACCATCCAAAAAAAGCTTCCTTCATTCTGATATGCTCCCAAACTATACTTTAGAGCACTCTCTGTCATAGGTGAAGAGTTTACATGAATATTTGCAAGATAACATTACAATTCATCAAACTCTTGAAACCAAGTCAGTTCTGACCTGAAACAACATGAAATGTTTTACAATTCCATTTGTAAGCATATGTAATGCAATTGAGCACATTAAACTTTACAGAATGAAGATATTGCAAAACCACCCTAAACAAGCTTCTTTCAGTCTGATATGCTCCCACACTGTACTTTAGAGCACTCTCTGTCATAGGTGAAGAGTTTACATGTATATTTGCAAGATAACATTACAATTCATCAAAGTCTTGAAACCAAGTCAGTTCTGACCTGAAACAACATGAAATGTTGTATAATTGCATTTGTAAGCAAATGTAATGTAATTGAGAATATCTAACTTAACAGAATGAAGGTAATGCAAAACCATCCAATACATGATTTTCTCAGTCTGATATGCTCCCACACTGTACTTTAGAGCACTCTCTGTCATAAGTGAAGAGTTTACATGTATATTTGAAAGAAAACATTACAATTCATCAAACTCTTGAAACCAAGTCAATTCTGACCTCAAACAACATGAAATGTTATAAAATCCATTTGTAAGCATATGCAATGTAATTGAGCACATTAAACTTTACAGAATGAAGATATTGCAAAACCATCCAAAACAAGCTTCTTTCAGTCTGATATGCTCCCAAACTATACTTTAGAGCACTCTCTGTCATAGGTGAAGAGTTTACATGTATATTTGCAAGTTAACATTACAATTCATCAAACTCTTGAAACCAAGTCAGTTCTGACCTGAAACAACAAGAATTGTTGTACAATTCCATTTGTAAGCATATGCAGTGCAATTTAGCACATCAAACTTTACATAATGAAGATATTGCAAAACCATCCAAAACAAGCTTCTTTCAGTCTGATATGCTCCCAAACTATAGTTTAGAGCACTCTCTGTCATAGGTGAAGAGTTTACATGTATATTTGCAAGTTAACATTACAATTCATCAAACTCTTGAAACCAAGTCAGTTCTGACCTGAAACAACAAGAATTGTTGTACAATTCCATTTGTAAGCATATGCAATGTAATTAAAACACATTAAACTTTACAGAATGAAGATATTGCAAAACCACCCTAAACAAGCTTCTTTCAGTCTGATATGCTCCCACACAATACTTTAAAGCACTCTCTGTCATAGGTGAAGAGTTTACATATATATTTGCAAGATAACATTACAATTCATCAAACTCTTGAAACCAAGTCAATTCTGACCTGAAACAACATGAAATGTTATAAAATCCATTTGTAAGCATATGCAGTGCAATTTAGCACATCAAACTTTACATAATGAAGATATTGCAAAACCATCCAAAACAAGCTTCTTTCAGTCTGATATGCTCCCAAACTATAGTTTAGAGCACTCTCTGTCATAGGTGAAGAGTTTACATGTATATTTGCAAGTTAACATTACAATTCATCAAACTCTTGAAACCAAGTCAGTTCTGACCTGAAACAACAAGAATTGTTGTACAATTCCATTTGTAAGCATATGCAATGTAATTAAAACACATCAAACTTTACATAATGAAGATATTGCAAAACCATCCAAAACAAGCTTCTTTCAGTCTGATATGCTCCCAAACTGTACTTTAGAGCACTCTCTGTCATAGGTGAAGAGTTTATATGTATATTTGAAAGAAAACATAATTCATCAAACTCTTGAAACCAAGTCAGTTCTGACCTGAAACAACAAGAATTGTTGTACAATTCCATTTGTAAGCATATGCAGTGCAATTTAGCACATCAAACTTTACATAATGAAGATATTGCAAAACCATCCAAAACAAGCTTCTTTCAGTCTGATATGCTCCCAAACTATAGTTTAGAGCACTCTCTGTCATAGGTGAAGAGTTTACATGTATATTTGCAGAACACATTACAATTCATCAAAGTTTTGAAACCATGTCAGTTCTGACCTGGTACAACATGAAATGATTTTAAATAGCATTTGTAAGCATATGTAATGCAATTGAGCACATCAAACATTACAAAATGAAGAAATTGCAAAACCATCCAAAAAAAGCTTCTTTCAGTCTGATATACTCCAACACTATACTTTAGGGTATTCTCTGTCATAGGTGAAGAGTTTAAATAAATATTTGCAAGAAAACATTACAATTCATCAAAGTCTTGAAACCAAGTCAGTTCTGACCTGAAACAACATGAAATGTTGTATAATTGCATTTGTAAGCAAATGTAATGTAATTGAGAATATCTAACTTAACAGAATGAAGGTAATGCAAAACCATCCAATACATGATTTTCTCAGTCTGATATGCTCCCACACTGTACTTTAGAGCACTCTCTGTCATAAGTGAAGAGTTTACATGTATATTTGAAAGAAAACATTACAATTCATCAAACTCTTGAAACCAAGTCAGTTCTGACCTGAAACAACAAGAAATGTTGTACAATTCCATTTTGTAAGCATATGTAATGTAGTTAACACACATCAAACTTTACAGAATGAAGATATTGCAAAACCATCCAAAACAAGCTTCTTTCAGTCTGATATGCTCCCAAACTATACTTTAGAGCACTCTCTGTCATAGGTGAAGAGTTTACATGTATATTTGCAAGTTAACATTACAATTCATCAAACTCTTGAAACCAAGTCAGTTCTGACCTGAAACAACAAGAATTGTTGTACAATTCCATTTGTAAGCATATGCAGTGCAATTTAGCACATCAAACTTTACATAATGAAGATATTGCAAAACCATCCAAAACAAGCTTCTTTCAGTCTGATATGCTCCCAAACTATAGTTTAGAGCACTCTCTGTCATAGGTGAAGAGTTTACATGTATATTTGCAAGTTAACATTACAATTCATCAAACTCTTGAAACCAAGTCAGTTCTGACCTGAAACAACAAGAATTGTTGTACAATTCCATGTGTAAGCATATGCAATGTAATTAAAACACATTAAACTTTACAGAATGAAGATATTGCAAAACCACCCTAAACAAGCTTCTTTCAGTCTGATATGCTCCCACACAATACTTTAAAGCACTCTCTGTCATAGGTGAAGAGTTTACATATATATTTGCAAGATAACATTACAATTCATCAAACTCTTGAAACCAAGTCAATTCTGACCTGAAACAACATGAAATGTTATAAAATCCATTTGTAAGCATATGCAATGTAATTGAGCACATTAAACTGTACAGGATGAAGATATTGCAAAACCATCCAAAAAAAGCTTCCTTCATCCTGATATGCTCCCAAACTATACTTTAGAGCACTCTCTGTCATAGGTGAAGAGTTTACATGAATATTTGCAAGATAACATTACAATTCATCAAACTCTTGAAACCAAGTCAGTTCTGACCTGAAACAACATGAAATGTTTTACAATTCCATTTGTAAGCATATGTAATGCAATTGAGCACATTAAACTTTACAGAATGAAGATATTGCAAAACCACCCTAAACAAGCTTCTTTCAGTCTGATATGCTCCCACACTGTACTTTAGAGCACTCTCTGTCATAGGTGAAGAGTTTACATGTATATTTGCAAGATAACATTACAATTCATCAAAGTCTTGAAACCAAGTCAGTTCTGACCTGAAACAACATGAAATGTTGTATAATTGCATTTGTAAGCAAATGTAATGTAATTGAGAATATCTAACTTAACAGAATGAAGGTAATGCAAAACCATCCAATACATGATTTTCTCAGTCTGATATGCTCCCACACTGTACTTTAGAGCACTCTCTGTCATAAGTGAAGAGTTTACATGTATATTTGAAAGAAAACATTACAATTCATCAAACTCTTGAAACCAAGTCAATTCTGACCTCAAACAACATGAAATGTTATAAAATCCATTTGTAAGCATATGCAATGTAATTGAGCACATTAAACTTTACAGAATGAAGATATTGCAAAACCATCCAAAACAAGCTTCTTTCAGTCTGATATGCTCCCAAACTATACTTTAGAGCACTCTCTGTCATAGGTGAAGAGTTTACATGTATATTTGCAAGTTAACATTACAATTCATCAAACTCTTGAAACCAAGTCAGTTCTGACCTGAAACAACAAGAATTGTTGTACAATTCCATTTGTAAGCATATGCAGTGCAATTTAGCACATCAAACTTTACATAATGAAGATATTGCAAAACCATCCAAAACAAGCTTCTTTCAGTCTGATATGCTCCCAAACTATAGTTTAGAGCACTCTCTGTCATAGGTGAAGAGTTTACATGTATATTTGCAAGTTAACATTACAATTCATCAAACTCTTGAAACCAAGTCAGTTCTGACCTGAAACAACAAGAATTGTTGTACAATTCCATTTGTAAGCATATGCAATGTAATTAAAACACATTAAACTTTACAGAATGAAGATATTGCAAAACCACCCTAAACAAGCTTCTTTCAGTCTGATATGCTCCCACACAATACTTTAAAGCACTCTCTGTCATAGGTGAAGAGTTTACATATATATTTGCAAGATAACATTACAATTCATCAAACTCTTGAAACCAAGTCAATTCTGACCTGAAACAACATGAAATGTTATAAAATCCATTTGTAAGCATATGCAATGTAATTGAGCACATTAAACTGTACAGGATGAAGATATTGCAAAACCATCCAAAAAAAGCTTCCTTCATTCTGATATGCTCCCAAACTATACTTTAGAGCACTCTCTGTCATAGGTGAAGAGTTTACATGAATATTTGCAAGATAACATTACAATTCATCAAACTCTTGAAACCAAGTCAGTTCTGACCTGAAACAACATGAAATGTTTTACAATTCCATTTGTAAGCATATGTAATGCAATTGAGCACATTAAACTTTACAGAATGAAGATATTGCAAAACCACCCTAAACAAGCTTCTTTCAGTCTGATATGCTCCCACACTGTACTTTAGAGCACTCTCTGTCATAGGTGAAGAGTTTACATGTATATTTGCAAGATAACATTACAATTCATCAAACTCTTGAAACAAAGTCAATTCTGACCTCAAACAACATGAAATGTTATAAAATCCATTTGTAAGCATATGCAATGTAATTGAGCACATTAAACTGTACAGAATGAAGATATTGCAAAACCATCCAAAAAAAGCTTCCTTCATTCTGATATGCTCCCAAACTATACTTTAGAGTACTCTCTGTCATATTTGAAGAGTTTACATGTATATTTGCAAGATAACATTACAATTCATCAAACTCTTGAAACCAAGTCAGTTCTGACCTGAAACAACAAGAATTGTTGTACAATTCCATTTGTAAGCATATGCAGTGCAATTTAGCACATCAAACTTTACATAATGAAGATATTGCAAAACCATCCAAAACAAGCTTCTTTCAGTCTGATATGCTCCCAAACTATAGTTTAGAGCACTCTCTGTCATAGGTGAAGAGTTTACATGTATATTTGCAAGTTAACATTACAATTCATCAAACTCTTGAAACCAAGTCAGTTCTGACCTGAAACAACAAGAATTGTTGTACAATTCCATGTGTAAGCATATGCAATGTAATTAAAACACATTAAACTTTACAGAATGAAGATATTGCAAAACCACCCTAAACAAGCTTCTTTCAGTCTGATATGCTCCCACACAATACTTTAAAGCACTCTCTGTCATAGGTGAAGAGTTTACATATATATTTGCAAGATAACATTACAATTCATCAAACTCTTGAAACCAAGTCAATTCTGACCTGAAACAACATGAAATGTTATAAAATCCATTTGTAAGCATATGCAATGTAATTGAGCACATTAAACTGTACAGGATGAAGATATTGCAAAACCATCCAAAAAAAGCTTCCTTCATTCTGATATGCTCCCAAACTATACTTTAGAGCACTCTCTGTCATAGGTGAAGAGTTTACATGAATATTTGCAAGATAACATTACAATTCATCAAACTCTTGAAACCAAGTCAGTTCTGACCTGAAACAACATGAAATGTTTTACAATTCCATTTGTAAGCATATGTAATGCAATTGAGCACATTAAACTTTACAGAATGAAGATATTGCAAAAACCACCCTAAACAAGCTTCTTTCAGTCTGATATGCTCCCACACTGTACTTTAGAGCACTCTCTGTCATAGGTGAAGAGTTTACATGTATATTTGCAAGATAACATTACAATTCATCAAAGTCTTGAAACCAAGTCAGTTCTGACCTGAAACAACATGAAATGTTGTATAATTGCATTTGTAAGCAAATGTAATGTAATTGAGAATATCTAACTTAACAGAATGAAGGTAATGCAAAACCATCCAATACATGATTTTCTCAGTCTGATATGCTCCCACACTGTACTTTAGAGCACTCTCTGTCATAAGTGAAGAGTTTACATGTATATTTGAAAGAAAACATTACAATTCATCAAACTCTTGAAACCAAGTCAATTCTGACCTCAAACAACATGAAATGTTATAAAATCCATTTGTAAGCATATGCAATGTAATTGAGCACATTAAACTTTACAGAATGAAGATATTGCAAAACCATCCAAAACAAGCTTCTTTCAGTCTGATATGCTCCCAAACTATACTTTAGAGCACTCTCTGTCATAGGTGAAGAGTTTACATGTATATTTGCAAGTTAACATTACAATTCATCAAACTCTTGAAACCAAGTCAGTTCTGACCTGAAACAACAAGAATTGTTGTACAATTCCATTTGTAAGCATATGCAGTGCAATTTAGCACATCAAACTTTACATAATGAAGATATTGCAAAACCATCCAAAACAAGCTTCTTTCAGTCTGATATGCTCCCAAACTATAGTTTAGAGCACTCTCTGTCATAGGTGAAGAGTTTACATGTATATTTGCAAGTTAACATTACAATTCATCAAACTCTTGAAACCAAGTCAGTTCTGACCTGAAACAACATGAAATGTTGTATAATTGCATTTGTAAGCAAATGTAATGTAATTGAGAATATCTAACTTAACAGAATGAAGGTAATGCAAAACCATCCAATACATGATTTTCTCAGTCTGATATGCTCCCACACTGTACTTTAGAGCACTCTCTGTCATAAGTGAAGAGTTTACATGTATATTTGAAAGAAAACATTACAATTCATCAAACTCTTGAAACCAAGTCAATTCTGACCTCAAACAACATGAAATGTTATAAAATCCATTTGTAAGCATATGCAATGTAATTGAGCACATTAAACTTTACAGAATGAAGATATTGCAAAACCATCCAAAACAAGCTTCTTTCAGTCTGATATGCTCCCAAACTATACTTTAGAGCACTCTCTGTCATAGGTGAAGAGTTTACATGTATATTTGCAAGTTAACATTACAATTCATCAAACTCTTGAAACCAAGTCAGTTCTGACCTGAAACAACAAGAATTGTTGTACAATTCCATTTGTAAGCATATGCAGTGCAATTTAGCACATCAAACTTTACATAATGAAGATATTGCAAAACCATCCAAAACAAGCTTCTTTCAGTCTGATATGCTCCCAAACTATAGTTTAGAGCACTCTCTGTCATAGGTGAAGAGTTTACATGTATATTTGCAAGTTAACATTACAATTCATCAAACTCTTGAAACCAAGTCAGTTCTGACCTGAAACAACAAGAATTGTTGTACAATTCCATTTGTAAGCATATGCAATGTAATTAAAACACATTAAACTTTACAGAATGAAGATATTGCAAAACCACCCTAAACAAGCTTCTTTCAGTCTGATATGCTCCCACACAATACTTTAAAGCACTCTCTGTCATAGGTGAAGAGTTTACATATATATTTGCAAGATAACATTACAATTCATCAAACTCTTGAAACCAAGTCAATTCTGACCTGAAACAACATGAAATGTTATAAAATCCATTTGTAAGCATATGCAATGTAATTGAGCACATTAAACTGTACAGGATGAAGATATTGCAAAACCATCCAAAAAAAGCTTCCTTCATTCTGATATGCTCCCAAACTATACTTTAGAGCACTCTCTGTCATAGGTGAAGAGTTTACATGAATAATTGCAAGATAACATTACAATTCATCAAACTCTTGAAACCAAGTCAGTTCTGACCTGAAACAACATGAAATGTTTTACAATTCCATTTGTAAGCATATGTAATGCAATTGAGCACATTAAACTTTACAGAATGAAGATATTGCAAAACCACCCTAAACAAGCTTCTTTCAGTCTGATATGCTCCCACACTGTACTTTAGAGCACTCTCTGTCATAGGTGAAGAGTTTACATGTATATTTGCAAGATAACATTACAATTCATCAAACTCTTGAAACAAAGTCAATTCTGACTTCAAACAACATGAAATGTTATAAAATCCATTTGTAAGCATATGCAATGTAATTGAGCACATTAAACTGTACAGAATGAAGATATTGCAAAACCATCCAAAAAAAGCTTCCTTCATTCTGATATGCTCCCAAACTATACTTTAGAGTACTCTCTGTCATATTTGAAGAGTTTACATGTATATTTGCAAGATAACATTACAATTCATCAAACTCTTGAAACCAAGTCAGTTCTGACCTGAAACAACAAGAATTGTTGTACAATTCCATTTGTAAGCATATGCAGTGCAATTTAGCACATCAAACTTTACATAATGAAGATATTGCAAAACCATCCAAAACAAGCTTCTTTCAGTCTGATATGCTCCCAAACTATACTTTAGAGCACTCTCTGTCATAGGTGAAGAGTTTACATGTATATTTGCAGAACACAATACAATTCATCAAAGTTTTGAAACCATGTCAGTTCTGACCTGGTACAACATGAAATGTTGTATAATTGCATTTGTAAGCAAATGTAATGTAATTGAGAATATCTAACTTAACAGAATGAAGGTAATGCAAAACCATCCAATACATGATTTGCTCAGTCTGATTCCCACACTGTACTTTAGAGCACTCTCTGTCATAAGTGAAGAGTTTACATGTATATTTGAAAGAAAACATTACAATTCATCAAACTCTTGAAACCATGTCAGCTCTGACCTGGTACAACATGAAATGTTGTATAATTGCATTTGTAAGCAAATGTAATGTAATTGAGAGTATCTAACTTAACAGAATGAAGGTAATGCAAAACCATCCAATACATGATTTTCTCAGTCTGATATGCTCCCACACTGTACTTTAGAGCACTCTCTGTCATAAGTGAAGAGTTTACATGTATATTTGAAAGAAAACATTACAATTCATCAAACTCTTGAAACCAAGTCAATTCTGACCTGAAACAACATGAAATGTTATAAAATCCATTTGTAAGCATATGCAATGTAATTGAGCACATTAAACTGTACAGGATGAAGATATTGCAAAACCATCCAAAAAAAGCTTCCTTCATTCTGATATGCTCCCAAACTATACTTTAGAGCACTCTCTGTCATAGGTGAAGAGTTTACATGTATATTTGCAAGTTAACATTACAATTCATCAAACTCTTGAAACCAAGTCAGTTCTGACCTGAAACAACAAGAATTGTTGTACAATTCCATTTGTAAGCATATGCAACGTAATTAAAACACATCAAACTTTACATAATGAAGATATTGCAAAACCATCCAAAACAAGCTTCTTTCAGTCTGATATGCTCCCAAACTGTACTTTAGAGCATTCTCTGTCATAGGTGAAGAGTTTACATGTATATTTGCAAGATAACTTTACAATTCATCAAACTCTTGAAACCAAGTCTATTCTGACCTGAAACAACAAGAATTGCTGTACAGTTCCATTTGTAAGCATATGCAATGCAATTTAGCACATCAAACTTTACATAATGAAGATATTGCAAAACCATCCAAAACAAGCTTCTTTCAGTCTGATATGCTCCCAAACTATAGTTTAGAGCACTCTCTGTCATAGGTGAAGAGTTTACATGTATATTTGCAAGTTAACATTACAATTCATCAAACTCTTGAAACCAAGTCAGTTCTGACCTGAAACAACAAGAATTGTTGTACAATTCCATTTGTAAGCATATGCAATGTAATTAAAACACATTAAACTTTACAGAATGAAGATATTGCAAAACCACCCTAAACAAGCTTCTTTCAGTCTGATATGCTCCCACACAATACTTTAAAGCACTCTCTGTCATAGGTGAAGAGTTTACATATATATTTGCAAGATAACATTACAATTCATCAAACTCTTGAAACCAAGTCAATTCTGACCTGAAACAACATGAAATGTTATAAAATCCATTTGTAAGCATATGCAATGTAATTGAGCACATTAAACTGTACAGGATGAAGATATTGCAAAACCATCCAAAAAAAGCTTCCTTCATTCTGATATGCTCCCAAACTATACTTTAGAGCACTCTCTGTCATAGGTGAAGAGTTTACATGAATAATTGCAAGATAACATTACAATTCATCAAACTCTTGAAACCAAGTCAGTTCTGACCTGAAACAACATGAAATGTTTTACAATTCCATTTGTAAGCATATGTAATGCAATTGAGCACATTAAACTTTACAGAATGAAGATATTGCAAAACCACCCTAAACAAGCTTCTTTCAGTCTGATATGCTCCCACACTGTACTTTAGAGCACTCTCTGTCATAGGTGAAGAGTTTACATGTATATTTGCAAGATAACATTACAATTCATCAAACTCTTGAAACCAAGTCAATTCTGACCTGAAACAACATGAAATGTTATAAAATCCATTTGTAAGCATATGCAATGTAATTGAGCACATTAAACTGTACAGGATGAAGATATTGCAAAACCATCCAAAAAAAGCTTCCTTCATTCTGATATGCTCCCAAACTATACTTTAGAGCACTCTCTGTCATAGGTGAAGAGTTTACATGTATATTTGCAAGTTAACATTACAATTCATCAAACTCTTGAAACCAAGTCAGTTCTGACCTGAAACAACAAGAATTGTTGTACAATTCCATTTGTAAGCATATGCAACGTAATTAAAACACATCAAACTTTACATAATGAAGATATTGCAAAACCATCCAAAACAAGCTTCTTTCAGTCTGATATGCTCCCAAACTGTACTTTAGAGCATTCTCTGTCATAGGTGAAGAGTTTACATGTATATTTGCAAGATAACTTTACAATTCATCAAACTCTTGAAACCAAGTCTATTCTGACCTGAAACAACAAGAATTGCTGTACAGTTCCATTTGTAAGCATATGCAATGCAATTTAGCACATCAAACTTTACATAATGAAGATATTGCAAAACCATCCAAAACAAGCTTCTTTCAGTCTGATATGCTCCCAAACTATAGTTTAGAGCACTCTCTGTCATAGGTGAAGAGTTTACATGTATATTTGCAAGTTAACATTACAATTCATCAAACTCTTGAAACCAAGTCAGTTCTGACCTGAAACAACAAGAATTGTTGTACAATTCCATTTGTAAGCATATGCAATGTAATTAAAACACATTAAACTTTACAGAATGAAGATATTGCAAAACCACCCTAAACAAGCTTCTTTCAGTCTGATATGCTCCCACACAATACTTTAAAGCACTCTCTGTCATAGGTGAAGAGTTTACATATATATTTGCAAGATAACATTACAATTCATCAAACTCTTGAAACCAAGTCAATTCTGACCTGAAACAACATGAAATGTTATAAAATCCATTTGTAAGCATATGCAATGTAATTGAGCACATTAAACTGTACAGGATGAAGATATTGCAAAACCATCCAAAAAAAGCTTCCTTCATTCTGATATGCTCCCAAACTATACTTTAGAGCACTCTCTGTCATAGGTGAAGAGTTTACATGAATAATTGCAAGATAACATTACAATTCATCAAACTCTTGAAACCAAGTCAGTTCTGACCTGAAACAACATGAAATGTTTTACAATTCCATTTGTAAGCATATGTAATGCAATTGAGCACATTAAACTTTACAGAATGAAGATATTGCAAAACCACCCTAAACAAGCTTCTTTCAGTCTGATATGCTCCCACACTGTACTTTAGAGCACTCTCTGTCATAGGTGAAGAGTTTACATGTATATTTGCAAGATAACATTACAATTCATCAAACTCTTGAAACAAAGTCAATTCTGACTTCAAACAACATGAAATGTTATAAAATCCATTTGTAAGCATATGCAATGTAATTGAGCACATTAAACTGTACAGAATGAAGATATTGCAAAACCATCCAAAAAAAGCTTCCTTCATTCTGATATGCTCCCAAACTATACTTTAGAGTACTCTCTGTCATATTTGAAGAGTTTACATGTATATTTGCAAGATAACATTACAATTCATCAAACTCTTGAAACCAAGTCAGTTCTGACCTGAAACAACAAGAATTGTTGTACAATTCCATTTGTAAGCATATGCAGTGCAATTTAGCACATCAAACTTTACATAATGAAGATATTGCAAAACCATCCAAAACAAGCTTCTTTCAGTCTGATATGCTCCCAAACTATACTTTAGAGCACTCTCTGTCATAGGTGAAGAGTTTACATGTATATTTGCAGAACACAATACAATTCATCAAAGTTTTGAAACCATGTCAGTTCTGACCTGGTACAACATGAAATGTTGTATAATTGCATTTGTAAGCAAATGTAATGTAATTGAGAATATCTAACTTAACAGAATGAAGGTAATGCAAAACCATCCAATACATGATTTGCTCAGTCTGATTCCCACACTGTACTTTAGAGCACTCTCTGTCATAAGTGAAGAGTTTACATGTATATTTGAAAGAAAACATTACAATTCATCAAACTCTTGAAACCATGTCAGCTCTGACCTGGTACAACATGAAATGTTGTATAATTGCATTTGTAAGCAAATGTAATGTAATTGAGAGTATCTAACTTAACAGAATGAAGGTAATGCAAAACCATCCAATACATGATTTTCTCAGTCTGATATGCTCCCACACTGTACTTTAGAGCACTCTCTGTCATAAGTGAAGAGTTTACATGTATATTTGAAAGAAAACATTACAATTCATCAAACTCTTGAAACCAAGTCAATTCTGACCTGAAACAACATGAAATGTTATAAAATCCATTTGTAAGCATATGCAATGTAATTGAGCACATTAAACTGTACAGGATGAAGATATTGCAAAACCATCCAAAAAAAGCTTCCTTCATTCTGATATGCTCCCAAACTATACTTTAGAGCACTCTCTGTCATAGGTGAAGAGTTTACATGTATATTTGCAAGTTAACTTTACAATTCATCAAACTCTTGAAACCAAGTCTATTCTGACCTGAAACAACAAGAATTGCTGTACAGTTCCATTTGTAAGCATATGCAATGCAATTTAGCACATCAAACTTTACATAATGAAGATATTGCAAAACCATCCAAAACAAGCTTCTTTCAGTCTGATATGCTCCCAAACTGTACTTTAGAGCATTCTCTGTCATAGGTGAAGAGTTTACATGTATATTTGCAAGATAACTTTACAATTCATCAAACTCTTGAAACCAAGTCTATTCTGACCTGAAACAACAAGAATTGCTGTACAGTTCCATTTGTAAGCATATGCAATGCAATTTAGCACATCAAACTTTACATAATGAAGATATTGCAAAACCATCCAAAACAGGCTTCTTTCAGTCTGATATGCTCCCACACTGTACTTTAGAGCACTCTCTGTCATAGGTGAAGAGTTTACATGTATATTTGCAAGTTAACATTACAATTCATCAAACTCTTGAAACCAAGTCAGTTCTGACCTGAAACAACAAGAATTGTTGTACAATTCCATTTGTAAGCATATGCAGTGCAATTTAGCACATCAAACTTTACATAATTAAAATATTGCAAAACCATCCAAAACAAGCTTCTTTCAGTCTGATATGCTCCCAAACTATACTTTAGAGCACTCTCTGTCATAGGTGAAGAGTTTACATGTATATTTGCAGAACACATTACAATTCATCAAAGTTTTGAAACAATGTCAGTTCTGACCTGGTACAACATGAAATGATTTAAATAGCATTTGTAAGCATATGTAATGCAATTGAGCACATCAAACATTACAAAATGAAGAAATTGCAAAACCATCCAAAAAAAGCTTCTTTCAGTCTGATATACTCCAACAGGGTATTCTCTGTCATAGGTGAAGTGTTTACATGAATATTTGCAAGATAACATTACAATTCATCAAACTCTTGAAACCAAGTCAGTTCTGACCTGAAACAACATGAAATGTTTTACAATTCCATTTGTAAGCATATGTAATGCAATTTTGCACATTAAACTTTACAGAATGAAGATATTGCAAAACCACCCTAAACAAGCTTCTTTCAGTCTGATATGCTCCCACACTGTACTTTAGAGCACTCTCTGTCATAGGTGAAGAGTTTACATGTATATTTGCAAGATAACATTACAATTCATCAAAGTCTTGAAACCAAGTCAGTTCTGACCTGAAACAACATGAAATGTTGTATAATTGCATTTGTAAGCAAATGTAATGTAATTGAGAATATCTAACTTAACAGAATGAAGGTAATGCAAAACCATCCAATACATGATTTTCTCAGTCTGATATGCTCCCACACTGTACTTTAGAGCACTCTCTGTCATAAGTGAAGAGTTTACATGTATATTTGAAAGAAAACATTACAATTCATCAAACTCTTGAAACCAAGTCAATTCTGACCTCAAACAACATGAAATGTTATAAAATCCATTTGTAAGCATATGCAATGTAATTGAGCACATTAAACTTTACAGAATGAAGATATTGCAAAACCATCCAAAACAAGCTTCTTTCAGTCTGATATGCTCCCAAACTATACTTTAGAGCACTCTCTGTCATAGGTGAAGAGTTTACATGTATATTTGCAAGTTAACATTACAATTCATCAAACTCTTGAAACCAAGTCAGTTCTGACCTGAAACAACAAGAATTGTTGTACAATTCCATTTGTAAGCATATGCAGTGCAATTTAGCACATCAAACTTTACATAATGAAGATATTGCAAAACCATCCAAAACAAGCTTCTTTCAGTCTGATATGCTCCCAAACTATAGTTTAGAGCACTCTCTGTCATAGGTGAAGAGTTTACATGTATATTTGCAAGTTAACATTACAATTCATCAAACTCTTGAAACCAAGTCAGTTCTGACCTGAAACAACAAGAATTGTTGTACAATTCCATTTGTAAGCATATGCAGTGCAATTTAGCACATCAAACTTTACATAATGAAGATATTGCAAAACCATCCAAAACAAGCTTCTTTCAGTCTGATATGCTCCCAAACTATAGTTTAGAGCACTCTCTGTCATAGGTGAAGAGTTTACATGTATATTTGCAAGTTAACATTACAATTCATCAAACTCTTGAAACCAAGTCAGTTCTGACCTGAAACAACAAGAATTGTTGTACAATTCCATGTGTAAGCATATGCAATGTAATTAAAACACATTAAACTTTACAGAATGAAGATATTGCAAAACCACCCTAAACAAGCTTCTTTCAGTCTGATATGCTCCCACACAATACTTTAAAGCACTCTCTGTCATAGGTGAAGAGTTTACATATATATTTGCAAGATAACATTACAATTCATCAAACTCTTGAAACCAAGTCAATTCTGACCTGAAACAACATGAAATGTTATAAAATCCATTTGTAAGCATATGCAATGTAATTGAGCACATTAAACTGTACAGGATGAAGATATTGCAAAACCATCCAAAAAAAGCTTCCCTCATCCTGATATGCTCCCAAACTATACTTTAGAGCACTCTCTGTCATAGGTGAAGAGTTTACATGAATATTTGCAAGATAACATTACAATTCATCAAACTCTTGAAACCAAGTCAGTTCTGACCTGAAACAACATGAAATGTTTTACAATTCCATTTGTAAGCATATGTAATGCAATTGAGCACATTAAACTTTACAGAATGAAGATATTGCAAAACCACCCTAAACAAGCTTCTTTCAGTCTGATATGCTCCCACACTGTACTTTAGAGCACTCTCTGTCATAGGTGAAGAGTTTACATGTATATTTGCAAGATAACATTACAATTCATCAAAGTCTTGAAACCAAGTCAGTTCTGACCTGAAACAACATGAAATGTTGTATAATTGCATTTGTAAGCAAATGTAATGTAATTGAGAATATCTAACTTAACAGAATGAAGGTAATGCAAAACCATCCAATACATGATTTTCTCAGTCTGATATGCTCCCACACTGTACTTTAGAGCACTCTCTGTCATAAGTGAAGAGTTTACATGTATATTTGAAAGAAAACATTACAATTCATCAAACTCTTGAAACCAAGTCAATTCTGACCTGAAACAACATGAAATGTTATAAAATCCATTTGTAAGCATATGCAATGTAATTGAGCACATTAAACTGTACAGGATGAAGATATTGCAAAACCATCCAAAAAAAGCTTCCTTCATTCTGATATGCTCCCAAACTATACTTTAGAGCACTCTCTGTCATAGGTGAAGAGTTTACATGTATATTTGCAAGTTAACATTACAATTCATCAAACTCTTGAAACCAAGTCAGTTCTGACCTGAAACAACAAGAATTGTTGTACAATTCCATTTGTAAGCATATGCAACGTAATTAAAACACATCAAACTTTACATAATGAAGATATTGCAAAACCATCCAAAACAAGCTTCTTTCAGTCTGATATGCTCCCAAACTGTACTTTAGAGCACTCTCTGTCATAGGTGAAGAGTTTACATGTATATTTGCAAGTTAACATTACAATTCATCAAACTCTTGAAACCAAGTCAGTTCTGACCTGAAACAACAAGAATTGTTGTACAATTCCATTTGTAAGCATATGCAGTGCAATTTAGCACATCAAACTTTACATAATGAAGATATTGCAAAACCATCCAAAACAAGCTTCTTTCAGTCTGATATGCTCCCAAACTATAGTTTAGAGCACTCTCTGTCATAGGTGAAGAGTTTACATGTATATTTGCAAGTTAACATTACAATTCATCAAACTCTTGAAACCAAGTCAGTTCTGACCTGAAACAACAAGAATTGTTGTACAATTCCATTTGTAAGCATATGCAGTGCAATTTAGCACATCAAACTTTACATAATGAAGATATTGCAAAACCATCCAAAACAAGCTTCTTTCAGTCTGATATGCTCCCAAACTATAGTTTAGAGCACTCTCTGTCATAGGTGAAGAGTTTACATGTATATTTGCAAGTTAACATTACAATTCATCAAACTCTTGAAACCAAGTCAGTTCTGACCTGAAACAACAAGAATTGTTGTACAATTCCATGTGTAAGCATATGCAATGTAATTAAAACACATTAAACTTTACAGAATGAAGATATTGCAAAACCACCCTAAACAAGCTTCTTTCAGTCTGATATGCTCCCACACAATACTTTAAAGCACTCTCTGTCATAGGTGAAGAGTTTACATATATATTTGCAAGATAACATTACAATTCATCAAACTCTTGAAACCAAGTCAATTCTGACCTGAAACAACATGAAATGTTATAAAATCCATTTGTAAGCATATGCAATGTAATTGAGCACATTAAACTGTACAGGATGAAGATATTGCAAAACCATCCAAAAAAAGCTTCCCTCATCCTGATATGCTCCCAAACTATACTTTAGAGCACTCTCTGTCATAGGTGAAGAGTTTACATGAATATTTGCAAGATAACATTACAATTCATCAAACTCTTGAAACCAAGTCAGTTCTGACCTGAAACAACATGAAATGTTTTACAATTCCATTTGTAAGCATATGTAATGCAATTGAGCACATTAAACTTTACAGAATGAAGATATTGCAAAACCACCCTAAACAAGCTTCTTTCAGTCTGATATGCTCCCACACTGTACTTTAGAGCACTCTCTGTCATAGGTGAAGAGTTTACATGTATATTTGCAAGATAACATTACAATTCATCAAAGTCTTGAAACCAAGTCAGTTCTGACCTGAAACAACATGAAATGTTGTATAATTGCATTTGTAAGCAAATGTAATGTAATTGAGAATATCTAACTTAACAGAATGAAGGTAATGCAAAACCATCCAATACATGATTTTCTCAGTCTGATATGCTCCCACACTGTACTTTAGAGCACTCTCTGTCATAAGTGAAGAGTTTACATGTATATTTGAAAGAAAACATTACAATTCATCAAACTCTTGAAACCAAGTCAATTCTGACCTCAAACAACATGAAATGTTATAAAATCCATTTGTAAGCATATGCAATGTAATTGAGCACATTAAACTTTACAGAATGAAGATATTGCAAAACCATCCAAAACAAGCTTCTTTCAGTCTGATATGCTCCCAAACTATACTTTAGAGCACTCTCTGTCATAGGTGAAGAGTTTACATGTATATTTGCAAGTTAACATTACAATTCATCAAACTCTTGAAACCAAGTCAGTTCTGACCTGAAACAACAAGAATTGTTGTACAATTCCATTTGTAAGCATATGCAGTGCAATTTAGCACATCAAACTTTACATAATGAAGATATTGCAAAACCATCCAAAACAAGCTTCTTTCAGTCTGATATGCTCCCAAACTATAGTTTAGAGCACTCTCTGTCATAGGTGAAGAGTTTACATGTATATTTGCAAGTTAACATTACAATTCATCAAACTCTTGAAACCAAGTCAGTTCTGACCTGAAACAACAAGAATTGTTGTACAATTCCATTTGTAAGCATATGCAATGTAATTAAAACACATTAAACTTTACAGAATGAAGATATTGCAAAACCACCCTAAACAAGCTTCTTTCAGTCTGATATGCTCCCACACAATACTTTAAAGCACTCTCTGTCATAGGTGAAGAGTTTACATATATATTTGCAAGATAACATTACAATTCATCAAACTCTTGAAACCAAGTCAATTCTGACCTGAAACAACATGAAATGTTATAAAATCCATTTGTAAGCATATGCAATGTAATTGAGCACATTAAACTGTACAGGATGAAGATATTGCAAAACCATCCAAAAAAAGCTTCCTTCATTCTGATATGCTCCCAAACTATACTTTAGAGCACTCTCTGTCATAGGTGAAGAGTTTACATGAATATTTGCAAGATAACATTACAATTCATCAAACTCTTGAAACCAAGTCAGTTCTGACCTGAAACAACATGAAATGTTTTACAATTCCATTTGTAAGCATATGTAATGCAATTGAGCACATTAAACTTTACAGAATGAAGATATTGCAAAACCACCCTAAACAAGCTTCTTTCAGTCTGATATGCTCCCACACTGTACTTTAGAGCACTCTCTGTCATAGGTGAAGAGTTTACATGTATATTTGCAAGATAACATTACAATTCATCAAACTCTTGAAACAAAGTCAATTCTGACCTCAAACAACATGAAATGTTATAAAATCCATTTGTAAGCATATGCAATGTAATTGAGCACATTAAACTGTACAGAATGAAGATATTGCAAAACCATCCAAAAAAAGCTTCCTTCATTCTGATATGCTCCCAAACTATACTTTAGAGTACTCTCTGTCATATTTGAAGAGTTTACATGTATATTTGCAAGATAACATTACAATTCATCAAACTCTTGAAACCAAGTCAGTTCTGACCTGAAACAACAAGAATTGTTGTACAATTCCATTTGTAAGCATATGCAGTGCAATTTAGCACATCAAACTTTACATAATGAAGATATTGCAAAACCATCCAAAACAAGCTTCTTTCAGTCTGATATGCTCCCAAACTATAGTTTAGAGCACTCTCTGTCATAGGTGAAGAGTTTACATGTATATTTGCAAGTTAACATTACAATTCATCAAACTCTTGAAACCAAGTCAGTTCTGACCTGAAACAACAAGAATTGTTGTACAATTCCATGTGTAAGCATATGCAATGTAATTAAAACACATTAAACTTTACAGAATGAAGATATTGCAAAACCACCCTAAACAAGCTTCTTTCAGTCTGATATGCTCCCACACAATACTTTAAAGCACTCTCTGTCATAGGTGAAGAGTTTACATGTATATTTGCAAGTTAACATTACAATTCATCAAACTCTTGAAACCAAGTCAGTTCTGACCTGAAACAACAAGAATTGTTGTACAATTCCATTTGTAAGCATATGCAGTGCAATTTAGCACATCAAACTTTACATAATGAAGATATTGCAAAACCATCCAAAACAAGCTTCTTTCAGTCTGATATGCTCCCAAACTATAGTTTAGAGCACTCTCTGTCATAGGTGAAGAGTTTACATGTATATTTGCAAGTTAACATTACAATTCATCAAACTCTTGAAACCAAGTCAGTTCTGACCTGAAACAACATGAAATGTTGTATAATTGCATTTGTAAGCAAATGTAATGTAATTGAGAATATCTAACTTAACAGAATGAAGGTAATGCAAAACCATCCAATACATGATTTTCTCAGTCTGATATGCTCCCACACTGTACTTTAGAGCACTCTCTGTCATAAGTGAAGAGTTTACATGTATATTTGAAAGAAAACATTACAATTCATCAAACTCTTGAAACCAAGTCAATTCTGACCTCAAACAACATGAAATGTTATAAAATCCATTTGTAAGCATATGCAATGTAATTGAGCACATTAAACTTTACAGAATGAAGATATTGCAAAACCATCCAAAACAAGCTTCTTTCAGTCTGATATGCTCCCAAACTATACTTTAGAGCACTCTCTGTCATAGGTGAAGAGTTTACATGTATATTTGCAAGTTAACATTACAATTCATCAAACTCTTGAAACCAAGTCAGTTCTGACCTGAAACAACAAGAATTGTTGTACAATTCCATTTGTAAGCATATGCAGTGCAATTTAGCACATCAAACTTTACATAATGAAGATATTGCAAAACCATCCAAAAAAAGCTTCCTTCATTCTGATATGCTCCCAAACTATACTTTAGAGCACTCTCTGTCATAGGTGAAGAGTTTACATGTATATTTGCAAGTTAACATTACAATTCATCAAACTCTTGAAACCAAGTCAGTTCTGACCTGAAACAACAAGAATTGTTGTACAATTCCATTTGTAAGCATATGCAACGTAATTAAAACACATCAAACTTTACATAATGAAGATATTGCAAAACCATCCAAAACAAGCTTCTTTCAGTCTGATATGCTCCCAAACTGTACTTTAGAGCATTCTCTGTCATAGGTGAAGAGTTTACATGTATATTTGCAAGATAACTTTACAATTCATCAAACTCTTGAAACCAAGTCTATTCTGACCTGAAACAACAAGAATTGCTGTACAGTTCCATTTGTAAGCATATGCAATGCAATTTAGCACATCAAACTTTACATAATGAAGATATTGCAAAACCATCCAAAACAGGCTTCTTTCAGTCTGATATGCTCCCACACTGTACTTTAGAGCACTCTCTGTCATAGGTGAAGAGTTTACATGTATATTTGCAAGTTAACATTACAATTCATCAAACTCTTGAAACCAAGTCAGTTCTGACCTGAAACAACAAGAATTGTTGTACAATTCCATTTGTAAGCATATGCAGTGCAATTTAGCACATCAAACTTTACATAATTAAAATATTGCAAAACCATCCAAAACAAGCTTCTTTCAGTCTGATATGCTCCCAAACTATACTTTAGAGCACTCTCTGTCATAGGTGAAGAGTTTACATGTATATTTGCAGAACACATTACAATTCATCAAAGTTTTGAAACCATGTCAGTTCTGACCTGGTACAACATGAAATGATTTAAATAGCATTTGTAAGCATATGTAATGCAATTGAGCACATCAAACATTACAAAATGAAGAAATTGCAAAACCATCCAAAAAAAGCTTCTTTCAGTCTGATATACTCCAACAGGGTATTCTCTGTCATAGGTGAAGTGTTTACATGAATATTTGCAAGATAACATTACAATTCATCAAACTCTTGAAACCAAGTCAGTTCTGACCTGAAACAACATGAAATGTTTTACAATTCCATTTGTAAGCATATGTAATGCAATTTTGCACATTAAACTTTACAGAATGAAGATATTGCAAAACCACCCTAAACAAGCTTCTTTCAGTCTGATATGCTCCCACACTGTACTTTAGAGCACTCTCTGTCATAGGTGAAGAGTTTACATGTATATTTGCAAGATAACATTACAATTCATCAAAGTCTTGAAACCAAGTCAGTTCTGACCTGAAACAACATGAAATGTTGTATAATTGCATTTGTAAGCAAATGTAATGTAATTGAGAATATCTAACTTAACAGAATGAAGGTAATGCAAAACCATCCAATACATGATTTTCTCAGTCTGATATGCTCCCACACTGTACTTTAGAGCACTCTCTGTCATAAGTGAAGAGTTTACATGTATATTTGAAAGAAAACATTACAATTCATCAAACTCTTGAAACCAAGTCAATTCTGACCTCAAACAACATGAAATGTTATAAAATCCATTTGTAAGCATATGCAATGTAATTGAGCACATTAAACTTTACAGAATGAAGATATTGCAAAACCATCCAAAACAAGCTTCTTTCAGTCTGATATGCTCCCAAACTATACTTTAGAGCACTCTCTGTCATAGGTGAAGAGTTTACATGTATATTTGCAAGTTAACATTACAATTCATCAAACTCTTGAAACCAAGTCAGTTCTGACCTGAAACAACAAGAATTGTTGTACAATTCCATTTGTAAGCATATGCAGTGCAATTTAGCACATCAAACTTTACATAATGAAGATATTGCAAAACCATCCAAAACAAGCTTCTTTCAGTCTGATATGCTCCCAAACTATAGTTTAGAGCACTCTCTGTCATAGGTGAAGAGTTTACATGTATATTTGCAAGTTAACATTACAATTCATCAAACTCTTGAAACCAAGTCAGTTCTGACCTGAAACAACAAGAATTGTTGTACAATTCCATTTGTAAGCATATGCAATGTAATTAAAACACATTAAACTTTACAGAATGAAGATATTGCAAAACCACCCTAAACAAGCTTCTTTCAGTCTGATATGCTCCCACACAACACTTTAAAGCACTCTCTGTCATAGGTGAAGAGTTTACATATATATTTGCAAGATAACATTACAATTCATCAAACTCTTGAAACCAAGTCAATTCTGACCTGAAACAACATGAAATGTTATAAAATCCATTTGTAAGCATATGCAATGTAATTGAGCACATTAAACTGTACAGGATGAAGATATTGCAAAACCATCCAAAAAAAGCTTCCTTCATTCTGATATGCTCCCAAACTATACTTTAGAGCACTCTCTGTCATAGGTGAAGAGTTTACATGAATATTTGCAAGATAACATTACAATTCATCAAACTCTTGAAACCAAGTCAGTTCTGACCTGAAACAACATGAAATGTTTTACAATTCCATTTGTAAGCATATGTAATGCAATTGAGCACATTAAACTTTACAGAATGAAGATATTGCAAAACCACCCTAAACAAGCTTCTTTCAGTCTGATATGCTCCCACACTGTACTTTAGAGCACTCTCTGTCATAGGTGAAGAGTTTACATGTATATTTGCAAGATAACATTACAATTCATCAAACTCTTGAAACAAAGTCAATTCTGACCTCAAACAACATGAAATGTTATAAAATCCATTTGTAAGCATATGCAATGTAATTGAGCACATTAAACTGTACAGAATGAAGATATTGCAAAACCATCCAAAAAAAGCTTCCTTCATTCTGATATGCTCCCAAACTATACTTTAGAGTACTCTCTGTCATATTTGAAGAGTTTACATGTATATTTGCAAGATAACATTACAATTCATCAAACTCTTGAAACCAAGTCAGTTCTGACCTGAAACAACAAGAATTGTTGTACAATTCCATTTGTAAGCATATGCAGTGCAATTTAGCACATCAAACTTTACATAATGAAGATATTGCAAAACCATCCAAAACAAGCTTCTTTCAGTCTGATATGCTCCCAAACTATAGTTTAGAGCACTCTCTGTCATAGGTGAAGAGTTTACATGTATATTTGCAGAACACATTACAATTCATCAAAGTTTTGAAACCATGTCAGTTCTGACCTGGTACAACATGAAATGATTTTAAATAGCATTTGTAAGCATATGTAATGCAATTGAGCACATCAAACATTACAAAATGAAGAAATTGCAAAACCATCCAAAAAAAGCTTCTTTCAGTCTGATATACTCCAACACTATACTTTAGGGTATTCTCTGTCATAGGTGAAGAGTTTAAATAAATATTTGCAAGAAAACATTACAATTCATCAAAGTCTTGAAACCAAGTCAGTTCTGACCTGAAACAACATGAAATGTTGTATAATTGCATTTGTAAGCAAATGTAATGTAATTGAGAATATCTAACTTAACAGAATGAAGGTAATGCAAAACCATCCAATACATGATTTTCTCAGTCTGATATGCTCCCACACTGTACTTTAGAGCACTCTCTGTCATAAGTGAAGAGTTTACATGTATATTTGAAAGAAAACATTACAATTCATCAAACTCTTGAAACCAAGTCAATTCTGACCTCAAACAACATGAAATGTTATAAAATCCATTTGTAAGCATATGCAATGTAATTGAGCACATTAAACTTTACAGAATGAAGATATTGCAAGACCATCCAAAACAAGCTTCTTTCAGTCTGATATGCTCCCAAACTATACTTTAGAGCACTCTCTGTCATAGGTGAAGAGTTTACATGTATATTTGCAAGTTAACATTACAATTCATCAAACTCTTGAAACCAAGTCAGTTCTGACCTGAAACAACAAGAATTGTTGTACAATTCCATTTGTAAGCATATGCAGTGCAATTTAGCACATCAAACTTTACATAATGAAGATATTGCAAAACCATCCAAAACAAGCTTCTTTCAGTCTGATATGCTCCCAAACTATAGTTTAGAGCACTCTCTGTCATAGGTGAAGAGTTTACATGTATATTTGCAAGTTAACATTATAATTCATCAAACTCTTGAAACCAAGTCAGTTCTGACCTGAAACAACAAGAATTGTTGTACAATTCCATTTGTAAGCATATGCAATGTAATTAAAACACATTAAACTTTACAGAATGAAGATATTGCAAAACCACCCTAAACAAGCTTCTTTCAGTCTGATATGCTCCCACACAATACTTTAAAGCACTCTCTGTCATAGGTGAAGAGTTTACATATATATTTGCAAGATAACATTACAATTCATCAAACTCTTGAAACCAAGTCAATTCTGACCTGAAACAACATGAAATGTTATAAAATCCATTTGTAAGCATATGCAATGTAATTGAGCACATTAAACTGTACAGGATGAAGATATTGCAAAACCATCCAAAAAAAGCTTCCTTCATTCTGATATGCTCCCAAACTATACTTTAGAGCACTCTCTGTCATAGGTGAAGAGTTTACATGAATATTTGCAAGATAACATTACAATTCATCAAACTCTTGAAACCAAGTCAGTTCTGACCTGAAACAACATGAAATGTTTTACAATTCCATTTGTAAGCATATGTAATGCAATTGAGCACATTAAACTTTACAGAATGAAGATATTGCAAAACCACCCTAAACAAGCTTCTTTCAGTCTGATATGCTCCCACACTGTACTTTAGAGCACTCTCTGTCATAGGTGAAGAGTTTACATGTATATTTGCAAGATAACATTACAATTCATCAAACTCTTGAAACCAAGTCAGTTCTGACCTGAAACAACAAGAATTGTTGTACAATTCCATTTGTAAGCATATGCAGTGCAATTTAGCACATCAAACTTTACATAATGAAGATATTGCAAAACCATCCAAAAAAAGCTTCCTTCATTCTGATATGCTCCCAAACTATACTTTAGAGCACTCTCTGTCATAGGTGAAGAGTTTACATGTATATTTGCAAGTTAACATTACAATTCATCAAACTCTTGAAACCAAGTCAGTTCTGACCTGAAACAACAAGAATTGTTGTACAATTCCATTTGTAAGCATATGCAACGTAATTAAAACACATCAAACTTTACATAATGAAGATATTGCAAAACCATCCAAAACAAGCTTCTTTCAGTCTGATATGCTCCCAAACTGTACTTTAGAGCATTCTCTGTCATAGGTGAAGAGTTTACATGTATATTTGCAAGATAACTTTACAATTCATCAAACTCTTGAAACCAAGTCTATTCTGACCTGAAACAACAAGAATTGCTGTACAGTTCCATTTGTAAGCATATGCAATGCAATTTAGCACATCAAACTTTACATAATGAAGATATTGCAAAACCATCCAAAACAGGCTTCTTTCAGTCTGATATGCTCCCACACTGTACTTTAGAGCACTCTCTGTCATAGGTGAAGAGTTTACATGTATATTTGCAAGTTAACATTACAATTCATCAAACTCTTGAAACCAAGTCAGTTCTGACCTGAAACAACAAGAATTGTTGTACAATTCCATTTGTAAGCATATGCAGTGCAATTTAGCACATCAAACTTTACATAATTAAAATATTGCAAAACCATCCAAAACAAGCTTCTTTCAGTCTGATATGCTCCCAAACTATACTTTAGAGCACTCTCTGTCATAGGTGAAGAGTTTACATGTATATTTGCAGAACACATTACAATTCATCAAAGTTTTGAAACCATGTCAGTTCTGACCTGGTACAACATGAAATGATTTAAATAGCATTTGTAAGCATATGTAATGCAATTGAGCACATCAAACATTACAAAATGAAGAAATTGCAAAACCATCCAAAAAAAGCTTCTTTCAGTCTGATATACTCCAACAGGGTATTCTCTGTCATAGGTGAAGTGTTTACATGAATATTTGCAAGATAACATTACAATTCATCAAACTCTTGAAACCAAGTCAGTTCTGACCTGAAACAACATGAAATGTTTTACAATTCCATTTGTAAGCATATGTAATGCAATTTTGCACATTAAACTTTACAGAATGAAGATATTGCAAAACCACCCTAAACAAGCTTCTTTCAGTCTGATATGCTCCCACACTGTACTTTAGAGCACTCTCTGTCATAGGTGAAGAGTTTACATGTATATTTGCAAGATAACATTACAATTCATCAAAGTCTTGAAACCAAGTCAGTTCTGACCTGAAACAACATGAAATGTTGTATAATTGCATTTGTAAGCAAATGTAATGTAATTGAGAATATCTAACTTAACAGAATGAAGGTAATGCAAAACCATCCAATACATGATTTTCTCAGTCTGATATGCTCCCACACTGTACTTTAGAGCACTCTCTGTCATAAGTGAAGAGTTTACATGTATATTTGAAAGAAAACATTACAATTCATCAAACTCTTGAAACCAAGTCAATTCTGACCTCAAACAACATGAAATGTTATAAAATCCATTTGTAAGCATATGCAATGTAATTGAGCACATTAAACTTTACAGAATGAAGATATTGCAAAACCATCCAAAACAAGCTTCTTTCAGTCTGATATGCTCCCAAACTATACTTTAGAGCACTCTCTGTCATAGGTGAAGAGTTTACATGTATATTTGCAAGTTAACATTACAATTCATCAAACTCTTGAAACCAAGTCAGTTCTGACCTGAAACAACAAGAATTGTTGTACAATTCCATTTGTAAGCATATGCAGTGCAATTTAGCACATCAAACTTTACATAATGAAGATATTGCAAAACCATCCAAAACAAGCTTCTTTCAGTCTGATATGCTCCCAAACTATAGTTTAGAGCACTCTCTGTCATAGGTGAAGAGTTTACATGTATATTTGCAAGTTAACATTACAATTCATCAAACTCTTGAAACCAAGTCAGTTCTGACCTGAAACAACAAGAATTGTTGTACAATTCCATTTGTAAGCATATGCAATGTAATTAAAACACATTAAACTTTACAGAATGAAGATATTGCAAAACCACCCTAAACAAGCTTCTTTCAGTCTGATATGCTCCCACACAACACTTTAAAGCACTCTCTGTCATAGGTGAAGAGTTTACATATATATTTGCAAGATAACATTACAATTCATCAAACTCTTGAAACCAAGTCAATTCTGACCTGAAACAACATGAAATGTTATAAAATCCATTTGTAAGCATATGCAATGTAATTGAGCACATTAAACTGTACAGGATGAAGATATTGCAAAACCATCCAAAAAAAGCTTCCTTCATTCTGATATGCTCCCAAACTATACTTTAGAGCACTCTCTGTCATAGGTGAAGAGTTTACATGAATATTTGCAAGATAACATTACAATTCATCAAACTCTTGAAACCAAGTCAGTTCTGACCTGAAACAACATGAAATGTTTTACAATTCCATTTGTAAGCATATGTAATGCAATTGAGCACATTAAACTTTACAGAATGAAGATATTGCAAAACCACCCTAAACAAGCTTCTTTCAGTCTGATATGCTCCCACACTGTACTTTAGAGCACTCTCTGTCATAGGTGAAGAGTTTACATGTATATTTGCAAGATAACATTACAATTCATCAAACTCTTGAAACAAAGTCAATTCTGACCTCAAACAACATGAAATGTTATAAAATCCATTTGTAAGCATATGCAATGTAATTGAGCACATTAAACTGTACAGAATGAAGATATTGCAAAACCATCCAAAAAAAGCTTCCTTCATTCTGATATGCTCCCAAACTATACTTTAGAGTACTCTCTGTCATATTTGAAGAGTTTACATGTATATTTGCAAGATAACATTACAATTCATCAAACTCTTGAAACCAAGTCAGTTCTGACCTGAAACAACAAGAATTGTTGTACAATTCCATTTGTAAGCATATGCAGTGCAATTTAGCACATCAAACTTTACATAATGAAGATATTGCAAAACCATCCAAAACAAGCTTCTTTCAGTCTGATATGCTCCCAAACTATAGTTTAGAGCACTCTCTGTCATAGGTGAAGAGTTTACATGTATATTTGCAGAACACATTACAATTCATCAAAGTTTTGAAACCATGTCAGTTCTGACCTGGTACAACATGAAATGATTTTAAATAGCATTTGTAAGCATATGTAATGCAATTGAGCACATCAAACATTACAAAATGAAGAAATTGCAAAACCATCCAAAAAAAGCTTCTTTCAGTCTGATATACTCCAACACTATACTTTAGGGTATTCTCTGTCATAGGTGAAGAGTTTAAATAAATATTTGCAAGAAAACATTACAATTCATCAAAGTCTTGAAACCAAGTCAGTTCTGACCTGAAACAACATGAAATGTTGTATAATTGCATTTGTAAGCAAATGTAATGTAATTGAGAATATCTAACTTAACAGAATGAAGGTAATGCAAAACCATCCAATACATGATTTTCTCAGTCTGATATGCTCCCACACTGTACTTTAGAGCACTCTCTGTCATAAGTGAAGAGTTTACATGTATATTTGAAAGAAAACATTACAATTCATCAAACTCTTGAAACCAAGTCAATTCTGACCTCAAACAACATGAAATGTTATAAAATCCATTTGTAAGCATATGCAATGTAATTGAGCACATTAAACTTTACAGAATGAAGATATTGCAAGACCATCCAAAACAAGCTTCTTTCAGTCTGATATGCTCCCAAACTATACTTTAGAGCACTCTCTGTCATAGGTGAAGAGTTTACATGTATATTTGCAAGTTAACATTACAATTCATCAAACTCTTGAAACCAAGTCAGTTCTGACCTGAAACAACAAGAATTGTTGTACAATTCCATTTGTAAGCATATGCAGTGCAATTTAGCACATCAAACTTTACATAATGAAGATATTGCAAAACCATCCAAAACAAGCTTCTTTCAGTCTGATATGCTCCCAAACTATAGTTTAGAGCACTCTCTGTCATAGGTGAAGAGTTTACATGTATATTTGCAAGTTAACATTATAATTCATCAAACTCTTGAAACCAAGTCAGTTCTGACCTGAAACAACAAGAATTGTTGTACAATTCCATTTGTAAGCATATGCAATGTAATTAAAACACATTAAACTTTACAGAATGAAGATATTGCAAAACCACCCTAAACAAGCTTCTTTCAGTCTGATATGCTCCCACACAATACTTTAAAGCACTCTCTGTCATAGGTGAAGAGTTTACATATATATTTGCAAGATAACATTACAATTCATCAAACTCTTGAAACCAAGTCAATTCTGACCTGAAACAACATGAAATGTTATAAAATCCATTTGTAAGCATATGCAATGTAATTGAGCACATTAAACTGTACAGGATGAAGATATTGCAAAACCATCCAAAAAAAGCTTCCTTCATTCTGATATGCTCCCAAACTATACTTTAGAGCACTCTCTGTCATAGGTGAAGAGTTTACATGAATATTTGCAAGATAACATTACAATTCATCAAACTCTTGAAACCAAGTCAGTTCTGACCTGAAACAACATGAAATGTTTTACAATTCCATTTGTAAGCATATGTAATGCAATTGAGCACATTAAACTTTACAGAATGAAGATATTGCAAAACCACCCTAAACAAGCTTCTTTCAGTCTGATATGCTCCCACACTGTACTTTAGAGCACTCTCTGTCATAGGTGAAGAGTTTACATGTATATTTGCAAGATAACATTACAATTCATCAAACTCTTGAAACAAAGTCAATTCTGACCTCAAACAACATGAAATGTTATAAAATCCATTTGTAAGCATATGCAATGTAATTGAGCACATTAAACTGTACAGAATGAAGATATTGCAAAACCATCCAAAAAAAGCTTCCTTCATTCTGATATGCTCCCAAACTATACTTTAGAGTACTCTCTGTCATATTTGAAGAGTTTACATGTATATTTGCAAGATAACATTACAATTCATCAAACTCTTGAAACCAAGTCAGTTCTGACCTGAAACAACAAGAATTGTTGTACAATTCCATTTGTAAGCATATGCAGTGCAATTTAGCACATCAAACTTTACATAATGAAGATATTGCAAAACCATCCAAAACAAGCTTCTTTCAGTCTGATATGCTCCCAAACTATAGTTTAGAGCACTCTCTGTCATAGGTGAAGAGTTTACATGTATATTTGCAGAACACATTACAATTCATCAAAGTTTTGAAACCATGTCAGTTCTGACCTGGTACAACATGAAATGATTTTAAATAGCATTTGTAAGCATATGTAATGCAATTGAGCACATCAAACATTACAAAATGAAGAAATTGCAAAACCATCCAAAAAAAGCTTCTTTCAGTCTGATATACTCCAACACTATACTTTAGGGTATTCTCTGTCATAGGTGAAGAGTTTAAATAAATATTTGCAAGAAAACATTACAATTCATCAAAGTCTTGAAACCAAGTCAGTTCTGACCTGAAACAACATGAAATGTTGTATAATTGCATTTGTAAGCAAATGTAATGTAATTGAGAATATCTAACTTAACAGAATGAAGGTAATGCAAAACCATCCAATACATGATTTTCTCAGTCTGATATGCTCCCACACTGTACTTTAGAGCACTCTCTGTCATAAGTGAAGAGTTTACATGTATATTTGAAAGAAAACATTACAATTCATCAAACTCTTGAAACCAAGTCAATTCTGACCTCAAACAACATGAAATGTTATAAAATCCATTTGTAAGCATATGCAATGTAATTGAGCACATTAAACTTTACAGAATGAAGATATTGCAAAACCATCCAAAACAAGCTTCTTTCAGTCTGATATGCTCCCAAACTATACTTTAGAGCACTCTCTGTCATAGGTGAAGAGTTTACATGTATATTTGCAAGTTAACATTACAATTCATCAAACTCTTGAAACCAAGTCAGTTCTGACCTGAAACAACAAGAATTGTTGTACAATTCCATTTGTAAGCATATGCAGTGCAATTTAGCACATCAAACTTTACATAATGAAGATATTGCAAAACCATCCAAAACAAGCTTCTTTCAGTCTGATATGCTCCCAAACTATACTTTAGAGCACTCTCTGTCATAGGTGAAGAGTTTACATGTATATTTGCAAGTTAACATTACAATTCATCAAACTCTTGAAACCAAGTCAGTTCTGACCTGAAACAACAAGAATTGTTGTACAATTCCATTTGTAAGCATATGCAATGTAATTAAAACACATTAAACTTTACAGAATGAAGATATTGCAAAACCACCCTAAACAAGCTTCTTTCAGTCTGATATGCTCCCACACTGTACTTTAGAGCACTCTCTGTCATAGGTGAAGAGTTTACATGTATATTTGCAAGATAACATTACAATTCATCAAACTCTTGAAACAAAGTCAATTCTGACTTCAAACAACATGAAATGTTATAAAATCCATTTGTAAGCATATGCAATGTAATTGAGCACATTAAACTGTACAGAATGAAGATATTGCAAAACCATCCAAAAAAAGCTTCCTTCATTCTGATATGCTCCCAAACTATACTTTAGAGTACTCTCTGTCATATTTGAAGAGTTTACATGTATATTTGCAAGATAACATTACAATTCATCAAACTCTTGAAACCAAGTCAGTTCTGACCTAAAACAACAAGAATTGTTGTACAATTCCATTTGTAAGCATATGCAGTGCAATTTAGCACATCAAACTTTACATAATGAAGATATTGCAAAACCATCCAAAACAAGCTTCTTTCAGTCTGATATGCTCCCAAACTATACTTTAGAGCACTCTCTGTCATAGGTGAAGAGTTTACATGTATATTTGCAGAACACAATACAATTCATCAAAGTTTTGAAACCATGTCAGTTCTGACCTGGTACAACATGAAATGTTGTATAATTGCATTTGTAAGCAAATGTAATGTAATTGAGAATATCTAACTTAACAGAATGAAGGTAATGCAAAACCATCCAATACATGATTTGCTCAGTCTGATTCCCACACTGTACTTTAGAGCACTCTCTGTCATAAGTGAAGAGTTTACATGTATATTTGAAAGAAAACATTACAATTCATCAAACTCTTGAAACCATGTCAGCTCTGACCTGGTACAACATGAAATGTTGTATAATTGCATTTGTAAGCAAATGTAATGTAATTGAGAGTATCTAACTTAACAGAATGAAGGTAATGCAAAACCATCCAATACATGATTTTCTCAGTCTGATATGCTCCCACACTGTACTTTAGAGCACTCTCTGTCATAAGTGAAGAGTTTACATGTATATTTGAAAGAAAACATTACAATTCATCAAACTCTTGAAACCAAGTCAATTCTGACCTGAAACAACATGAAATGTTATAAAATCCATTTGTAAGCATATGCAATGTAATTGAGCACATTAAACTGTACAGGATGAAGATATTGCAAAACCATCCAAAAAAAGCTTCCTTCATTCTGATATGCTCCCAAACTATACTTTAGAGCACTCTCTGTCATAGGTGAAGAGTTTACATGTATATTTGCAAGTTAACATTACAATTCATCAAACTCTTGAAACCAAGTCAGTTCTGACCTGAAACAACAAGAATTGTTGTACAATTCCATTTGTAAGCATATGCAATGTAATTAAAACACATCAAACTTTACATAATGAAGATATTGCAAAACCATCCAAAACAAGCTTCTTTCAGTCTGATATGCTCCCAAACTGTACTTTAGAGCATTCTCTGTCATAGGTGAAGAGTTTACATGTATATTTGCAAGATAACTTTACAATTCATCAAACTCTTGAAACCAAGTCTATTCTGACCTGAAACAACAAGAATTGCTGTACAGTTCCATTTGTAAGCATATGCAATGCAATTTTGCACATCAAACTTTACATAATGAAGATATTGCAAAACCATCCAAAACAGGCTTCTTTCAGTCTGATATGCTCCCACACTGTACTTTAGAGCACTCTCTGTCATAGGTGAAGAGTTTACATGTATATTTGCAAGTTAACATTACAATTCATCAAACTCTTGAAACCAAGTCAGTTCTGACCTGAAACAACAAGAATTGTTGTACAATTCCATTTGTAAGCATATGCAGTGCAATTTAGCACATCAAACTTTACATAATTAAAATATTGCAAAACCATCCAAAACAAGCTTCTTTCAGTCTGATATGCTCCCAAACTATACTTTAGAGCACTCTCTGTCATAGGTGAAGAGTTTACATGTATATTTGCAGAACACATTACAATTCATCAAAGTTTTGAAACAATGTCAGTTCTGACCTGGTACAACATGAAATGATTTAAATAGCATTTGTAAGCATATGTAATGCAATTGAGCACATCAAACATTACAAAATGAAGAAATTGCAAAACCATCCAAAAAAAGCTTCTTTCAGTCTGATATACTCCAACAGGGTATTCTCTGTCATAGGTGAAGAGTTTACATGAATATTTGCAAGATAACATTACAATTCATCAAACTCTTGAAACCAAGTCAGTTCTGACCTGAAACAACATGAAATGTTTTACAATTCCATTTGTAAGCATATGTAATGCAATTGAGCACATTAAACTTTACAGAATGAAGATATTGCAAAACCACCCTAAACAAGCTTCTTTCAGTCTGATATGCTCCCACACTGTACTTTAGAGCACTCTCTGTCATAGGTGAAGAGTTTACATGTATATTTGCAAGATAACATTACAATTCATCAAACTCTTGAAACAAAGTCAATTCTGACCTCAAACAACATGAAATGTTATAAAATCCATTTGTAAGCATATGCAATGTAATTGAGCACATTAAACTGTACAGAATGAAGATATTGCAAAACCATCCAAAAAAAGCTTCCTTCATTCTGATATGCTCCCAAACTATACTTTAGAGTACTCTCTGTCATATTTGAAGAGTTTACATGTATATTTGCAAGATAACATTACAATTCATCAAACTCTTGAAACCAAGTCAGTTCTGACCTGAAACAACAAGAATTGTTGTACAATTCCATTTGTAAGCATATGCAATGTAATTAAAACACATTAAACTTTACAGAATGAAGATATTGCAAAACCACCCTAAACAAGCTTCTTTCAGTCTGATATGCTCCCACACAATACTTTAAAGCACTCTCTGTCATAGGTGAAGAGTTTACATGAATAATTGCAAGATAACATTACAATTCATCAAACTCTTGAAACCAAGTCAGTTCTGACCTGAAACAACATGAAATGTTTTACAATTCCATTTGTAAGCATATGTAATGCAATTGAGCACATTAAACTTTACAGAATGAAGATATTGCAAAACCACCCTAAACAAGCTTCTTTCAGTCTGATATGCTCCCACACTGTACTTTAGAGCACTCTCTGTCATAGGTGAAGAGTTTACATGTATATTTGCAAGATAACATTACAATTCATCAAACTCTTGAAACAAAGTCAATTCTGACTTCAAACAACATGAAATGTTATAAAATCCATTTGTAAGCATATGCAATGTAATTGAGCACATTAAACTGTACAGAATGAAGATATTGCAAAACCATCCAAAAAAAGCTTCCTTCATTCTGATATGCTCCCAAACTATACTTTAGAGCACTCTCTGTCATAGGTGAAGAGTTTACATGTATATTTGCAGAACACAATACAATTCATCAAAGTTTTGAAACCATGTCAGTTCTGACCTGGTACAACATGAAATGTTGTATAATTGCATTTGTAAGCAAATGTAATGTAATTGAGAATATCTAACTTAACAGAATGAAGGTAATGCAAAACCATCCAATACATGATTTGCTCAGTCTGATTCCCACACTGTACTTTAGAGCACTCTCTGTCATAAGTGAAGAGTTTACATGTATATTTGAAAGAAAACATTACAATTCATCAAACTCTTGAAACCATGTCAGCTCTGACCTGGTACAACATGAAATGTTGTATAATTGCATTTGTAAGCAAATGTAATGTAATTGAGAGTATCTAACTTAACAGAATGAAGGTAATGCAAAACCATCCAATACATGATTTTCTCAGTCTGATATGCTCCCACACTGTACTTTAGAGCACTCTCTGTCATAAGTGAAGAGTTTACATGTATATTTGAAAGAAAACATTACAATTCATCAAACTCTTGAAACCAAGTCAATTCTGACCTGAAACAACATGAAATGTTATAAAATCCATTTGTAAGCATATGCAATGTAATTGAGCACATTAAACTGTACAGGATGAAGATATTGCAAAACCATCCAAAAAAAGCTTCCTTCATTCTGATATGCTCCCAAACTATACTTTAGAGCACTCTCTGTCATAGGTGAAGAGTTTACATGTATATTTGCAAGTTAACATTACAATTCATCAAACTCTTGAAACCAAGTCAGTTCTGACCTGAAACAACAAGAATTGTTGTACAATTCCATTTGTAAGCATATGCAATGTAATTAAAACACATCAAACTTTACATAATGAAGATATTGCAAAACCATCCAAAACAAGCTTCTTTCAGTCTGATATGCTCCCAAACTGTACTTTAGAGCATTCTCTGTCATAGGTGAAGAGTTTACATGTATATTTGCAAGATAACTTTACAATTCATCAAACTCTTGAAACCAAGTCTATTCTGACCTGAAACAACAAGAATTGCTGTACAGTTCCATTTGTAAGCATATGCAATGCAATTTTGCACATCAAACTTTACATAATGAAGATATTGCAAAACCATCCAAAACAGGCTTCTTTCAGTCTGATATGCTCCCACACTGTACTTTAGAGCACTCTCTGTCATAGGTGAAGAGTTTACATGTATATTTGCAAGTTAACATTACAATTCATCAAACTCTTGAAACCAAGTCAGTTCTGACCTGAAACAACAAGAATTGTTGTACAATTCCATTTGTAAGCATATGCAGTGCAATTTAGCACATCAAACTTTACATAATTAAAATATTGCAAAACCATCCAAAACAAGCTTCTTTCAGTCTGATATGCTCCCAAACTATACTTTAGAGCACTCTCTGTCATAGGTGAAGAGTTTACATGTATATTTGCAGAACACATTACAATTCATCAAAGTTTTGAAACAATGTCAGTTCTGACCTGAAACAACAAGAATTGTTGTACAATTCCATTTGTAAGCATATGCAATGTAATTAAAACACATTAAACTTTACAGAATGAAGATATTGCAAAACCACCCTAAACAAGCTTCTTTCAGTCTGATATGCTCCCACACAATACTTTAAAGCACTCTCTGTCATAGGTGAAGAGTTTACATGAATAATTGCAAGATAACATTACAATTCATCAAACTCTTGAAACCAAGTCAGTTCTGACCTGAAACAACATGAAATGTTTTACAATTCCATTTGTAAGCATATGTAATGCAATTGAGCACATTAAACTTTACAGAATGAAGATATTGCAAAACCACCCTAAACAAGCTTCTTTCAGTCTGATATGCTCCCACACTGTACTTTAGAGCACTCTCTGTCATAGGTGAAGAGTTTACATGTATATTTGCAAGATAACATTACAATTCATCAAACTCTTGAAACAAAGTCAATTCTGACTTCAAACAACATGAAATGTTATAAAATCCATTTGTAAGCATATGCAATGTAATTGAGCACATTAAACTGTACAGAATGAAGATATTGCAAAACCATCCAAAAAAAGCTTCCTTCATTCTGATATGCTCCCAAACTATACTTTAGAGTACTCTCTGTCATATTTGAAGAGTTTACATGTATATTTGCAAGATAACATTACAATTCATCAAACTCTTGAAACCAAGTCAGTTCTGACCTGAAACAACAAGAATTGTTGTACAATTCCATTTGTAAGCATATGCAGTGCAATTTAGCACATCAAACTTTACATAATGAAGATATTGCAAAACCATCCAAAACAAGCTTCTTTCAGTCTGATATGCTCCCAAACTATACTTTAGAGCACTCTCTGTCATAGGTGAAGAGTTTACATGTATATTTGCAGAACACAATACAATTCATCAAAGTTTTGAAACCATGTCAGTTCTGACCTGGTACAACATGAAATGTTGTATAATTGCATTTGTAAGCAAATGTAATGTAATTGAGAATATCTAACTTAACAGAATGAAGGTAATGCAAAACCATCCAATACATGATTTGCTCAGTCTGATTCCCACACTGTACTTTAGAGCACTCTCTGTCATAAGTGAAGAGTTTACATGTATATTTGAAAGAAAACATTACAATTCATCAAACTCTTGAAACCATGTCAGCTCTGACCTGGTACAACATGAAATGTTGTATAATTGCATTTGTAAGCAAATGTAATGTAATTGAGAGTATCTAACTTAACAGAATGAAGGTAATGCAAAACCATCCAATACATGATTTTCTCAGTCTGATATGCTCCCACACTGTACTTTAGAGCACTCTCTGTCATAAGTGAAGAGTTTACATGTATATTTGAAAGAAAACATTACAATTCATCAAACTCTTGAAACCAAGTCAATTCTGACCTGAAACAACATGAAATGTTATAAAATCCATTTGTAAGCATATGCAATGTAATTGAGCACATTAAACTGTACAGGATGAAGATATTGCAAAACCATCCAAAAAAAGCTTCCTTCATTCTGATATGCTCCCAAACTATACTTTAGAGCACTCTCTGTCATAGGTGAAGAGTTTACATGTATATTTGCAAGTTAACATTACAATTCATCAAACTCTTGAAACCAAGTCAGTTCTGACCTGAAACAACAAGAATTGTTGTACAATTCCATTTGTAAGCATATGCAATGTAATTAAAACACATCAAACTTTACATAATGAAGATATTGCAAAACCATCCAAAACAAGCTTCTTTCAGTCTGATATGCTCCCAAACTGTACTTTAGAGCATTCTCTGTCATAGGTGAAGAGTTTACATGTATATTTGCAAGATAACTTTACAATTCATCAAACTCTTGAAACCAAGTCTATTCTGACCTGAAACAACAAGAATTGCTGTACAGTTCCATTTGTAAGCATATGCAATGCAATTTAGCACATCAAACTTTACATAATGAAGATATTGCAAAACCATCCAAAACAGGCTTCTTTCAGTCTGATATGCTCCCACACTGTACTTTAGAGCACTCTCTGTCATAGGTGAAGAGTTTACATGTATATTTGCAAGTTAACATTACAATTCATCAAACTCTTGAAACCAAGTCAGTTCTGACCTGAAACAACAAGAATTGTTGTACAATTCCATTTGTAAGCATATGCAGTGCAATTTAGCACATCAAACTTTACATAATTAAAATATTGCAAAACCATCCAAAACAAGCTTCTTTCAGTCTGATATGCTCCCAAACTATACTTTAGAGCACTCTCTGTCATAGGTGAAGAGTTTACATGTATATTTGCAAGTTAACATTACAATTCATCAAACTCTTGAAACCAAGTCAGTTCTGACCTGAAACAACAAGAATTGTTGTACAATTCCATTTGTAAGCATATGCAGTGCAATTTAGCACATCAAACTTTACATAATTAAAATATTGCAAAACCATCCAAAACAAGCTTCTTTCAGTCTGATATGCTCCCAAACTATACTTTAGAGCACTCTCTGTCATAGGTGAAGAGTTTACATGTATATTTGCAGAACACATTACAATTCATCAAAGTTTTGAAACAATGTCAGTTCTGACCTGGTACAACATGAAATGATTTAAATAGCATTTGTAAGCATATGTAATGCAATTGAGCACATCAAACATTACAAAATGAAGAAATTGCAAAACCATCCAAAAAAAGCTTCTTTCAGTCTGATATACTCCAACAGGGTATTCTCTGTCATAGGTGAAGAGTTTACATGAATATTTGCAAGATAACATTACAATTCATCAAACTCTTGAAACCAAGTCAGTTCTGACCTGAAACAACATGAAATGTTTTACAATTCCATTTGTAAGCATATGTAATGCAATTGAGCACATTAAACTTTACAGAATGAAGATATTGCAAAACCACCCTAAACAAGCTTCCTTCAGTCTGATATGCTCCCACACTGTACTTTAGAGCACTCTCTGTCATAGGTGAAGAGTTTACATGTATATTTGCAAGATAACATTACAATTCATCAAACTCTTGAAACAAAGTCAATTCTGACCTCAAACAACATGAAATGTTATAAAATCCATTTGTAAGCATATGCAATGTAATTGAGCACATTAAACTGTACAGGATGAAGATATTGCAAAACCATCCAAAAAAAGCTTCCTTCATTCTGATATGCTCCCAAACTATACTTTAGAGCACTCTCTGTCATAGGTGAAGAGTTTACATGTATATTTGCAAGATAACATTACAATTCATCAAACTCTTGAAACCAAGTCAGTTCTGACCTGAAACAACAAGAATTGTTGTACAATTCCATTTGTAAGCATATGCAATGTAATTAAAACACATTAAACTTTACAGAATGAAGATATTGCAAAACCACCCTAAACAAGCTTCTTTCAGTCTGATATGCTCCCACACAATACTTTAAAGCACTCTCTGTCATAGGTGAAGAGTTTACATGAATAATTGCAAGATAACATTACAATTCATCAAACTCTTGAAACCAAGTCAGTTCTGACCTGAAACAACATGAAATGTTTTACAATTCCATTTGTAAGCATATGTAATGCAATTGAGCACATTAAACTTTACAGAATGAAGATATTGCAAAACCACCCTAAACAAGCTTCTTTCAGTCTGATATGCTCCCACACTGTACTTTAGAGCACTCTCTGTCATAGGTGAAGAGTTTACATGTATATTTGCAAGATAACATTACAATTCATCAAACTCTTGAAACAAAGTCAATTCTGACTTCAAACAACATGAAATGTTATAAAATCCATTTGTAAGCATATGCAATGTAATTGAGCACATTAAACTGTACAGAATGAAGATATTGCAAAACCATCCAAAAAAAGCTTCCTTCATTCTGATATGCTCCCAAACAATACTTTAGAGCACTCTCTGTCATAGATGAAGAGTTTACATGTATATTTGCAAGTTAACATTACAATTCATCAAACTCTTGAAACCAAGTCAGTTCTGACCTGAAACAACAAGAATTGTTGTACAATTCCATTTGTAAGCATATGCAGTGCAATTTAGCACATCAAACTTTACATAATGAAGATATTGCAAAACCATCCAAAACAAGCTTCTTTCAGTCTGATATGCTCCCAAACTATACTTTAGAGCACTCTCTGTCATAGGTGAAGAGTTTACATGTATATTTGCAAGTTAACATTACAATTCATCAAACTCTTGAAACCAAGTCAGTTCTGACCTGAAACAACAAGAATTGTTGTACAATTCCATTTGTAAGCATATGCAATGTAATTAAAACACATTAAACTTTACAGAATGAAGATATTGCAAAACCACCCTAAACAAGCTTCTTTCAGTCTGATATGCTCCCACACAATACTTTAAAGCACTCTCTGTCATAGGTGAAGAGTTTACATATATATTTGCAAGATAACATTACAATTCATCAAACTCTTGAAACCAAGTCAATTCTGACCTGAAACAACATGAAATGTTATAAAATCCATTTGTAAGCATATGCAATGTAATTGAGCACATTAAACTGTACAGGATGAAGATATTGCAAAACCATCCAAAAAAAGCTTCCTTCATTCTGATATGCTCCCAAACTATACTTTAGAGCACTCTCTGTCATAGGTGAAGAGTTTACATGAATAATTGCAAGATAACATTACAATTCATCAAACTCTTGAAACCAAGTCAGTTCTGACCTGAAACAACATGAAATGTTTTACAATTCCATTTGTAAGCATATGTAATGCAATTGAGCACATTAAACTTTACAGAATGAAGATATTGCAAAACCACCCTAAACAAGCTTCTTTCAGTCTGATATGCTCCCACACTGTACTTTAGAGCACTCTCTGTCATAGGTGAAGAGTTTACATGTATATTTGCAAGATAACATTACAATTCATCAAACTCTTGAAACAAAGTCAATTCTGACTTCAAACAACATGAAATGTTATAAAATCCATTTGTAAGCATATGCAATGTAATTGAGCACATTAAACTGTACAGAATGAAGATATTGCAAAACCATCCAAAAAAAGCTTCCTTCATTCTGATATGCTCCCAAACTATACTTTAGAGTACTCTCTGTCATATTTGAAGAGTTTACATGTATATTTGCAAGATAACATTACAATTCATCAAACTCTTGAAACCAAGTCAGTTCTGACCTGAAACAACAAGAATTGTTGTACAATTCCATTTGTAAGCATATGCAGTGCAATTTAGCACATCAAACTTTACATAATGAAGATATTGCAAAACCATCCAAAACAAGCTTCTTTCAGTCTGATATGCTCCCAAACTATACTTTAGAGCACTCTCTGTCATAGGTGAAGAGTTTACATGTATATTTGCAGAACACAATACAATTCATCAAAGTTTTGAAACCATGTCAGTTCTGACCTGGTACAACATGAAATGTTGTATAATTGCATTTGTAAGCAAATGTAATGTAATTGAGAATATCTAACTTAACAGAATGAAGGTAATGCAAAACCATCCAATACATGATTTGCTCAGTCTGATTCCCACACTGTACTTTAGAGCACTCTCTGTCATAAGTGAAGAGTTTACATGTATATTTGAAAGAAAACATTACAATTCATCAAACTCTTGAAACCATGTCAGCTCTGACCTGGTACAACATGAAATGTTGTATAATTGCATTTGTAAGCAAATGTAATGTAATTGAGAGTATCTAACTTAACAGAATGAAGGTAATGCAAAACCATCCAATACATGATTTTCTCAGTCTGATATGCTCCCACACTGTACTTTAGAGCACTCTCTGTCATAAGTGAAGAGTTTACATGTATATTTGAAAGAAAACATTACAATTCATCAAACTCTTGAAACCAAGTCAATTCTGACCTGAAACAACATGAAATGTTATAAAATCCATTTGTAAGCATATGCAATGTAATTGAGCACATTAAACTGTACAGGATGAAGATATTGCAAAACCATCCAAAAAAAGCTTCCTTCATTCTGATATGCTCCCAAACTATACTTTAGAGCACTCTCTGTCATAGGTGAAGAGTTTACATGTATATTTGCAAGTTAACATTACAATTCATCAAACTCTTGAAACCAAGTCAGTTCTGACCTGAAACAACAAGAATTGTTGTACAATTCCATTTGTAAGCATATGCAATGTAATTAAAACACATCAAACTTTACATAATGAAGATATTGCAAAACCATCCAAAACAAGCTTCTTTCAGTCTGATATGCTCCCAAACTGTACTTTAGAGCATTCTCTGTCATAGGTGAAGAGTTTACATGTATATTTGCAAGATAACTTTACAATTCATCAAACTCTTGAAACCAAGTCTATTCTGACCTGAAACAACAAGAATTGCTGTACAGTTCCATTTGTAAGCATATGCAATGCAATTTTGCACATCAAACTTTACATAATGAAGATATTGCAAAACCATCCAAAACAGGCTTCTTTCAGTCTGATATGCTCCCACACTGTACTTTAGAGCACTCTCTGTCATAGGTGAAGAGTTTACATGTATATTTGCAAGTTAACATTACAATTCATCAAACTCTTGAAACCAAGTCAGTTCTGACCTGAAACAACAAGAATTGTTGTACAATTCCATTTGTAAGCATATGCAGTGCAATTTAGCACATCAAACTTTACATAATTAAAATATTGCAAAACCATCCAAAACAAGCTTCTTTCAGTCTGATATGCTCCCAAACTATACTTTAGAGCACTCTCTGTCATAGGTGAAGAGTTTACATGTATATTTGCAGAACACATTACAATTCATCAAAGTTTTGAAACAATGTCAGTTCTGACCTGGTACAACATGAAATGATTTAAATAGCATTTGTAAGCATATGTAATGCAATTGAGCACATCAAACATTACAAAATGAAGAAATTGCAAAACCATCCAAAAAAAGCTTCTTTCAGTCTGATATACTCCAACAGGGTATTCTCTGTCATAGGTGAAGAGTTTACATGAATATTTGCAAGATAACATTACAATTCATCAAACTCTTGAAACCAAGTCAGTTCTGACCTGAAACAACATGAAATGTTTTACAATTCCATTTGTAAGCATATGTAATGCAATTGAGCACATTAAACTTTACAGAATGAAGATATTGCAAAACCACCCTAAACAAGCTTCTTTCAGTCTGATATGCTCCCACACTGTACTTTAGAGCACTCTCTGTCATAGGTGAAGAGTTTACATGTATATTTGCAAGATAACATTACAATTCATCAAACTCTTGAAACAAAGTCAATTCTGACCTCAAACAACATGAAATGTTATAAAATCCATTTGTAAGCATATGCAATGTAATTGAGCACATTAAACTGTACAGAATGAAGATATTGCAAAACCATCCAAAAAAAGCTTCCTTCATTCTGATATGCTCCCAAACTATACTTTAGAGTACTCTCTGTCATATTTGAAGAGTTTACATGTATATTTGCAAGATAACATTACAATTCATCAAACTCTTGAAACCAAGTCAGTTCTGACCTGAAACAACAAGAATTGTTGTGCAATTCCATTTGTAAGCATATGCAATGTAATTAAAACACATTAAACTTTACAGAATGAAGATATTGCAAAACCACCCTAAACAAGCTTCTTTCAGTCTGATATGCTCCCACACAATACTTTAAAGCACTCTCTGTCATAGGTGAAGAGTTTACATGAATAATTGCAAGATAACATTACAATTCATCAAACTCTTGAAACCAAGTCAGTTCTGACCTGAAACAACATGAAATGTTTTACAATTCCATTTGTAAGCATATGTAATGCAATTGAGCACATTAAACTTTACAGAATGAAGATATTGCAAAACCACCCTAAACAAGCTTCTTTCAGTCTGATATGCTCCCACACTGTACTTTAGAGCACTCTCTGTCATAGGTGAAGAGTTTACATGTATATTTGCAAGATAACATTACAATTCATCAAACTCTTGAAACAAAGTCAATTCTGACTTCAAACAACATGAAATGTTATAAAATCCATTTGTAAGCATATGCAATGTAATTGAGCACATTAAACTGTACAGAATGAAGATATTGCAAAACCATCCAAAAAAAGCTTCCTTCATTCTGATATGCTCCCAAACTATACTTTAGAGTACTCTCTGTCATATTTGAAGAGTTTACATGTATATTTGCAAGATAACATTACAATTCATCAAACTCTTGAAACCAAGTCAGTTCTGACCTGAAACAACAAGAATTGTTGTACAATTCCATTTGTAAGCATATGCAGTGCAATTTAGCACATCAAACTTTACATAATGAAGATATTGCAAAACCATCCAAAACAAGCTTCTTTCAGTCTGATATGCTCCCAAACTATACTTTAGAGCACTCTCTGTCATAGGTGAAGAGTTTACATGTATATTTGCAGAACACATTACAATTCATCAAACTCTTGAAACCATGTCAGCTCTGACCTGGTACAACATGAAATGTTGTATAATTGCATTTGTAAGCAAATGTAATGTAATTGAGAGTATCTAACTTAACAGAATGAAGGTAATGCAAAACCATCCAATACATGATTTTCTCAGTCTGATATGCTCCCACACTGTACTTTAGAGCACTCTCTGTCATAAGTGAAGAGTTTACATGTATATTTGAAAGAAAACATTACAATTCATCAAACTCTTGAAACCAAGTCAATTCTGACCTGAAACAACATGAAATGTTATAAAATCCATTTGTAAGCATATGCAATGTAATTGAGCACATTAAACTGTACAGGATGAAGATATTGCAAAACCATCCAAAAAAAGCTTCCTTCATTCTGATATGCTCCCAAACTATACTTTAGAGCACTCTCTGTCATAGGTGAAGAGTTTACATGTATATTTGCAAGTTAACATTACAATTCATCAAACTCTTGAAACCAAGTCAGTTCTGACCTGAAACAACAAGAATTGTTGTACAATTCCATTTGTAAGCATATGCAATGTAATTAAAACACATCAAACTTTACATAATGAAGATATTGCAAAACCATCCAAAACAAGCTTCTTTCAGTCTGATATGCTCCCAAACTGTACTTTAGAGCATTCTCTGTCATAGGTGAAGAGTTTACATGTATATTTGCAAGATAACTTTACAATTCATCAAACTCTTGAAACCAAGTCTATTCTGACCTGAAACAACAAGAATTGCTGTACAGTTCCATTTGTAAGCATATGCAATGCAATTTAGCACATCAAACTTTACATAATGAAGATATTGCAAAACCATCCAAAACAGGCTTCTTTCAGTCTGATATGCTCCCACACTGTACTTTAGAGCACTCTCTGTCATAGGTGAAGAGTTTACATGTATATTTGCAAGTTAACATTACAATTCATCAAACTCTTGAAACCAAGTCAGTTCTGACCTGAAACAACAAGAATTGTTGTACAATTCCATTTGTAAGCATATGCAGTGCAATTTAGCACATCAAACTTTACATAATTAAAATATTGCAAAACCATCCAAAACAAGCTTCTTTCAGTCTGATATGCTCCCAAACTATACTTTAGAGCACTCTCTGTCATAGGTGAAGAGTTTACATGTATATTTGCAAGTTAACATTACAATTCATCAAACTCTTGAAACCAAGTCAGTTCTGACCTGAAACAACAAGAATTGTTGTACAATTCCATTTGTAAGCATATGCAGTGCAATTTAGCACATCAAACTTTACATAATTAAAATATTGCAAAACCATCCAAAACAAGCTTCTTTCAGTCTGATATGCTCCCAAACTATACTTTAGAGCACTCTCTGACATAGGTGAAGAGTTTACATGTATATTTGCAGAACACATTACAATTCATCAAAGTTTTGAAACAATGTCAGTTCTAACCTGGTACAACATGAAATGATTTAAATAGCATTTGTAAGCATATGTAATGCAATTGAGCACATCAAACATTACAAAATGAAGAAATTGCAAAACCATCCAAAAAAAGCTTCTTTCAGTCTGATATACTCCAACAGGGTATTCTCTGTCATAGGTGAAGAGTTTACATGAATATTTGCAAGATAACATTACAATTCATCAAACTCTTGAAACCAAGTCAGTTCTGACCTGAAACAACATGAAATGTTTTACAATTCCATTTGTAAGCATATGTAATGCAATTGAGCACATTAAACTTTACAGAATGAAGATATTGCAAAACCACCCTAAACAAGCTTCTTTCAGTCTGATATGCTCCCACACTGTACTTTAGAGCACTCTCTGTCATAGGTGAAGAGTTTACATGTATATTTGCAAGATAACATTACAATTCATCAAACTCTTGAAACAAAGTCAATTCTGACCTCAAACAACATGAAATGTTATAAAATCCATTTGTAAGCATATGCAATGTAATTGAGCACATTAAACTGTACAGGATGAAGATATTGCAAAACCATCCAAAAAAAGCTTCCTTCATTCTGATATGCTCCCAAACTATACTTTAGAGCACTCTCTGTCATAGGTGAAGAGTTTACATGTATATTTGCAAGATAACATTACAATTCATCAAACTCTTGAAACCAAGTCAGTTCTGACCTGAAACAACAAGAATTGTTGTACAATTCCATTTGTAAGCATATGCAATGTAATTAAAACACATTAAACTTTACAGAATGAAGATATTGCAAAACCACCCTAAACAAGCTTCTTTCAGTCTGATATGCTCCCACACAATACTTTAAAGCACTCTCTGTCATAGGTGAAGAGTTTACATGAATAATTGCAAGATAACATTACAATTCATCAAACTCTTGAAACCAAGTCAGTTCTGACCTGAAACAACATGAAATGTTTTACAATTCCATTTGTAAGCATATGTAATGCAATTGAGCACATTAAACTTTACAGAATGAAGATATTGCAAAACCACCCTAAACAAGCTTCTTTCAGTCTGATATGCTCCCACACTGTACTTTAGAGCACTCTCTGTCATAGGTGAAGAGTTTACATGTATATTTGCAAGATAACATTACAATTCATCAAACTCTTGAAACAAAGTCAATTCTGACTTCAAACAACATGAAATGTTATAAAATCCATTTGTAAGCATATGCAATGTAATTGAGCACATTAAACTGTACAGAATGAAGATATTGCAAAACCATCCAAAAAAAGCTTCCTTCATTCTGATATGCTCCCAAACTATACTTTAGAGTACTCTCTGTCATATTTGAAGAGTTTACATGTATATTTGCAAGATAACATTACAATTCATCAAACTCTTGAAACCAAGTCAGTTCTGACCTGAAACAACAAGAATTGTTGTACAATTCCATTTGTAAGCATATGCAGTGCAATTTAGCACATCAAACTTTACATAATGAAGATATTGCAAAACCATCCAAAACAAGCTTCTTTCAGTCTGATATGCTCCCAAACTATACTTTAGAGCACTCTCTGTCATAGGTGAAGAGTTTACATGTATATTTGCAGAACACAATACAATTCATCAAAGTTTTGAAACCATGTCAGTTCTGACCTGGTACAACATGAAATGTTGTATAATTGCATTTGTAAGCAAATGTAATGTAATTGAGAATATCTAACTTAACAGAATGAAGGTAATGCAAAACCATCCAATACATGATTTGCTCAGTCTGATTCCCACACTGTACTTTAGAGCACTCTCTGTCATAAGTGAAGAGTTTACATGTATATTTGAAAGAAAACATTACAATTCATCAAACTCTTGAAACCATGTCAGCTCTGACCTGGTACAACATGAAATGTTGTATAATTGCATTTGTAAGCAAATGTAATGTAATTGAGAGTATCTAACTTAACAGAATGAAGGTAATGCAAAACCATCCAATACATGATTTTCTCAGTCTGATATGCTCCCACACTGTACTTTAGAGCACTCTCTGTCATAAGTGAAGAGTTTACATGTATATTTGAAAGAAAACATTACAATTCATCAAACTCTTGAAACCAAGTCAATTCTGACCTGAAACAACATGAAATGTTATAAAATCCATTTGTAAGCATATGCAATGTAATTGAGCACATTAAACTGTACAGGATGAAGATATTGCAAAACCATCCAAAAAAAGCTTCCTTCATTCTGATATGCTCCCAAACTATACTTTAGAGCACTCTCTGTCATAGGTGAAGAGTTTACATGTATATTTGCAAGTTAACATTACAATTCATCAAACTCTTGAAACCAAGTCAGTTCTGACCTGAAACAACAAGAATTGTTGTACAATTCCATTTGTAAGCATATGCAATGTAATTAAAACACATCAAACTTTACATAATGAAGATATTGCAAAACCATCCAAAACAAGCTTCTTTCAGTCTGATATGCTCCCAAACTGTACTTTAGAGCATTCTCTGTCATAGGTGAAGAGTTTACATGTATATTTGCAAGATAACTTTACAATTCATCAAACTCTTGAAACCAAGTCTATTCTGACCTGAAACAACAAGAATTGCTGTACAGTTCCATTTGTAAGCATATGCAATGCAATTTAGCACATCAAACTTTACATAATGAAGATATTGCAAAACCATCCAAAACAGGCTTCTTTCAGTCTGATATGCTCCCACACTGTACTTTAGAGCACTCTCTGTCATAGGTGAAGAGTTTACATGTATATTTGCAAGATAACATTACAATTCATCAAACTCTTGAAACAAAGTCAATTCTGACTTCAAACAACATGAAATGTTATAAAATCCATTTGTAAGCATATGCAATGTAATTGAGCACATTAAACTGTACAGAATGAAGATATTGCAAAACCATCCAAAAAAAGCTTCCTTCATTCTGATATGCTCCCAAACTATACTTTAGAGTACTCTCTGTCATATTTGAAGAGTTTACATGTATATTTGAAAGAAAACATTACAATTCATCAAACTCTTGAAACCATGTCAGCTCTGACCTGGTACAACATGAAATGTTGTATAATTGCATTTGTAAGCAAATGTAATGTAATTGAGAGTATCTAACTTAACAGAATGAAGGTAATGCAAAACCATCCAATACATGATTTTCTCAGTCTGATATGCTCCCACACTGTACTTTAGAGCACTCTCTGTCATAAGTGAAGAGTTTACATGTATATTTGAAAGAAAACATTACAATTCATCAAACTCTTGAAACCAAGTCAATTCTGACCTGAAACAACATGAAATGTTATAAAATCCATTTGTAAGCATATGCAATGTAATTGAGCACATTAAACTGTACAGGATGAAGATATTGCAAAACCATCCAAAAAAAGCTTCCTTCATTCTGATATGCTCCCAAACTATACTTTAGAGCACTCTCTGTCATAGGTGAAGAGTTTACATGTATATTTGCAAGTTAACATTACAATTCATCAAACTCTTGAAACCAAGTCAGTTCTGACCTGAAACAACAAGAATTGTTGTACAATTCCATTTGTAAGCATATGCAATGTAATTAAAACACATCAAACTTTACATAATGAAGATATTGCAAAACCATCCAAAACAAGCTTCTTTCAGTCTGATATGCTCCCAAACTGTACTTTAGAGCATTCTCTGTCATAGGTGAAGAGTTTACATGTATATTTGCAAGATAACTTTACAATTCATCAAACTCTTGAAACCAAGTCTATTCTGACCTGAAACAACAAGAATTGCTGTACAGTTCCATTTGTAAGCATATGCAATGCAATTTAGCACATCAAACTTTACATAATGAAGATATTGCAAAACCATCCAAAACAGGCTTCTTTCAGTCTGATATGCTCCCACACTGTACTTTAGAGCACTCTCTGTCATAGGTGAAGAGTTTACATGTATATTTGCAAGTTAACATTACAATTCATCAAACTCTTGAAACCAAGTCAGTTCTGACCTGAAACAACAAGAATTGTTGTACAATTCCATTTGTAAGCATATGCAGTGCAATTTAGCACATCAAACTTTACATAATTAAAATATTGCAAAACCATCCAAAACAAGCTTCTTTCAGTCTGATATGCTCCCAAACTATACTTTAGAGCACTCTCTGTCATAGGTGAAGAGTTTACATGTATATTTGCAGAACACATTACAATTCATCAAAGTTTTGAAACAATGTCAGTTCTGACCTGGTACAACATGAAATGATTTAAATAGCATTTGTAAGCATATGTAATGCAATTGAGCACATCAAACATTACAAAATGAAGAAATTGCAAAACCATCCAAAAAAAGCTTCTTTCAGTCTGATATACTCCAACAGGGTATTCTCTGTCATAGGTGAAGAGTTTACATGAATATTTGCAAGATAACATTACAATTCATCAAACTCTTGAAACCAAGTCAGTTCTGACCTGAAACAACATGAAATGTTTTACAATTCCATTTGTAAGCATATGTAATGCAATTGAGCACATTAAACTTTACAGAATGAAGATATTGCAAAACCACCCTAAACAAGCTTCTTTCAGTCTGATATGCTCCCACACTGTACTTTAGAGCACTCTCTGTCATAGGTGAAGAGTTTACATGTATATTTAGAAGATAACATTACAATTCATCAAACTCTTGAAACAAAGTCAATTCTGACCTCAAACAACATGAAATGTTATAAAATCCATTTGTAAGCATATGCAATGTAATTGAGCACATTAAACTGTACAGAATGAAGATATTGCAAAACCATCCAAAAAAAGCTTCCTTCATTCTGATATGCTCCCAAACTATACTTTAGAGTACTCTCTGTCATATTTGAAGAGTTTACATGTATATTTGCAAGATAACATTACAATTCATCAAACTCTTGAAACCAAGTCAGTTCTGACCTGAAACAACAAGAATTGTTGTACAATTCCATTTGTAAGCATATGCAATGTAATTAAAACACATTAAACTTTACAGAATGAAGATATTGCAAAACCACCCTAAACAAGCTTCTTTCAGTCTGATATGCTCCCACACAATACTTTAAAGCACTCTCTGTCATAGGTGAAGAGTTTACATGAATAATTGCAAGATAACATTACAATTCATCAAACTCTTGAAACCAAGTCAGTTCTGACCTGAAACAACATGAAATGTTTTACAATTCCATTTGTAAGCATATGTAATGCAATTGAGCACATTAAACTTTACAGAATGAAGATATTGCAAAACCACCCTAAACAAGCTTCTTTCAGTCTGATATGCTCCCACACTGTACTTTAGAGCACTCTCTGTCATAGGTGAAGAGTTTACATGTATATTTGCAAGATAACATTACAATTCATCAAACTCTTGAAACAAAGTCAATTCTGACTTCAAACAACATGAAATGTTATAAAATCCATTTGTAAGCATATGCAATGTAATTGAGCACATTAAACTGTACAGAATGAAGATATTGCAAAACCATCCAAAAAAAGCTTCCTTCATTCTGATATGCTCCCAAACTATACTTTAGAGTACTCTCTGTCATATTTGAAGAGTTTACATGTATATTTGCAAGATAACATTACAATTCATCAAACTCTTGAAACCAAGTCAGTTCTGACCTGAAACAACAAGAATTGTTGTACAATTCCATTTGTAAGCATATGCAGTGCAATTTAGCACATCAAACTTTACATAATGAAGATATTGCAAAACCATCCAAAACAAGCTTCTTTCAGTCTGATATGCTCCCAAACTATACTTTAGAGCACTCTCTGTCATAGGTGAAGAGTTTACATGTATATTTGCAGAACACAATACAATTCATCAAAGTTTTGAAACCATGTCAGTTCTGACCTGGTACAACATGAAATGTTGTATAATTGCATTTGTAAGCAAATGTAATGTAATTGAGAATATCTAACTTAACAGAATGAAGGTAATGCAAAACCATCCAATACATGATTTGCTCAGTCTGATTCCCACACTGTACTTTAGAGCACTCTCTGTCATAAGTGAAGAGTTTACATGTATATTTGAAAGAAAACATTACAATTCATCAAACTCTTGAAACCATGTCAGCTCTGACCTGGTACAACATGAAATGTTGTATAATTGCATTTGTAAGCAAATGTAATGTAATTGAGAGTATCTAACTTAACAGAATGAAGGTAATGCAAAACCATCCAATACATGATTTTCTCAGTCTGATATGCTCCCACACTGTACTTTAGAGCACTCTCTGTCATAAGTGAAGAGTTTACATGTATATTTGAAAGAAAACATTACAATTCATCAAACTCTTGAAACCAAGTCAATTCTGACCTGAAACAACATGAAATGTTATAAAATCCATTTGTAAGCATATGCAATGTAATTGAGCACATTAAACTGTACAGGATGAAGATATTGCAAAACCATCCAAAAAAAGCTTCCTTCATTCTGATATGCTCCCAAACTATACTTTAGAGCACTCTCTGTCATAGGTGAAGAGTTTACATGTATATTTGCAAGTTAACATTACAATTCATCAAACTCTTGAAACCAAGTCAGTTCTGACCTGAAACAACAAGAATTGTTGTACAATTCCATTTGTAAGCATATGCAATGTAATTAAAACACATCAAACTTTACATAATGAAGATATTGCAAAACCATCCAAAACAAGCTTCTTTCAGTCTGATATGCTCCCAAACTGTACTTTAGAGCATTCTCTGTCATAGGTGAAGAGTTTACATGAATATTTGCAAGATAACATTACAATTCATCAAACTCTTGAAACCAAGTCAGTTCTGACCTGAAACAACATGAAATGTTTTACAATTCCATTTGTAAGCATATGTAATGCAATTGAGCACATTAAACTTTACAGAATGAAGATATTGCAAAACCACCCTAAACAAGCTTCTTTCAGTCTGATATGCTCCCACACTGTACTTTAGAGCACTCTCTGTCATAGGTGAAGAGTTTACATGTATATTTGCAAGATAACATTACAATTCATCAAACTCTTGAAACAAAGTCAATTCTGACCTCAAACAACATGAAATGTTATAAAATCCATTTGTAAGCATATGCAATGTAATTGAGCACATTAAACTGCACAGAATGAAGATATTGCAAAACCATCCAAAAAAAGCTTCCTTCATTCTGATATGCTCCCAAACTATACTTTAGAGTACTCTCTGTCATATTTGAAGAGTTTACATGTATATTTGCAAGATAACATTACAATTCATCAAACTCTTGAAACCAAGTCAGTTCTGACCTGAAACAACAAGAATTGTTGTACAATTCCATTTGTAAGCATATGCAATGTAATTAAAACACATTAAACTTTACAGAATGAAGATATTGCAAAACCACCCTAAACAAGCTTCTTTCAGTCTGATATGCTCCCACACAATACTTTAAAGCACTCTCTGTCATAGGTGAAGAGTTTACATGAATAATTGCAAGATAACATTACAATTCATCAAACTCTTGAAACCAAGTCAGTTCTGACCTGAAACAACATGAAATGTTTTACAATTCCATTTGTAAGCATATGTAATGCAATTGAGCACATTAAACTTTACAGAATGAAGATATTGCAAAACCACCCTAAACAAGCTTCTTTCAGTCTGATATGCTCCCACACTGTACTTTAGAGCACTCTGTCATAGGTGAAGAGTTTACATGTATATTTGCAAGATAACATTACAATTCATCAAACTCTTGAAACAAAGTCAATTCTGACTTCAAACAACATGAAATGTTATAAAATCCATTTGTAAGCATATGCAATGTAATTGAGCACATTAAACTGTACAGAATGAAGATATTGCAAAACCATCCAAAAAAAGCTTCCTTCATTCTGATATGCTCCCAAACTATACTTTAGAGTACTCTCTGTCATATTTGAAGAGTTTACATGTATATTTGCAAGATAACATTACAATTCATCAAACTCTTGAAACCAAGTCAGTTCTGACCTGAAACAACAAGAATTGTTGTACAATTCCATTTGTAAGCATATGCAGTGCAATTTAGCACATCAAACTTTACATAATGAAGATATTGCAAAACCATCCAAAACAAGCTTCTTTCAGTCTGATATGCTCCCAAACTATACTTTAGAGCACTCTCTGTCATAGGTGAAGAGTTTACATGTATATTTGCAGAACACAATACAATTCATCAAAGTTTTGAAACCATGTCAGTTCTGACCTGGTACAACATGAAATGTTGTATAATTGCATTTGTAAGCAAATGTAATGTAATTGAGAATATCTAACTTAACAGAATGAAGGTAATGCAAAACCATCCAATACATGATTTGCTCAGTCTGATTCCCACACTGTACTTTAGAGCACTCTCTGTCATAAGTGAAGAGTTTACATGTATATTTGAAAGAAAACATTACAATTCATCAAACTCTTGAAACCATGTCAGCTCTGACCTGGTACAACATGAAATGTTGTATAATTGCATTTGTAAGCAAATGTAATGTAATTGAGAGTATCTAACTTAACAGAATGAAGGTAATGCAAAACCATCCAATACATGATTTTCTCAGTCTGATATGCTCCCACACTGTACTTTAGAGCACTCTCTGTCATAAGTGAAGAGTTTACATGTATATTTGAAAGAAAACATTACAATTCATCAAACTCTTGAAACCAAGTCAATTCTGACCTGAAACAACATGAAATGTTATAAAATCCATTTGTAAGCATATGCAATGTAATTGAGCACATTAAACTGTACAGGATGAAGATATTGCAAAACCATCCAAAAAAAGCTTCCTTCATTCTGATATGCTCCCAAACTATACTTTAGAGCACTCTCTGTCATAGGTGAAGAGTTTACATGTATATTTGCAAGTTAACATTACAATTCATCAAACTCTTGAAACCAAGTCAGTTCTGACCTGAAACAACAAGAATTGTTGTACAATTCCATTTGTAAGCATATGCAATGTAATTAAAACACATCAAACTTTACATAATGAAGATATTGCAAAACCATCCAAAACAAGCTTCTTTCAGTCTGATATGCTCCCAAACTGTACTTTAGAGCATTCTCTGTCATAGGTGAAGAGTTTACATGTATATTTGCAAGATAACTTTACAATTCATCAAACTCTTGAAACCAAGTCTATTCTGACCTGAAACAACAAGAATTGCTGTACAGTTCCATTTGTAAGCATATGCAATGCAATTTAGCACATCAAACTTTACATAATGAAGATATTGCAAAACCATCCAAAACAGGCTTCTTTCAGTCTGATATGCTCCCACACTGTACTTTAGAGCACTCTCTGTCATAGGTGAAGAGTTTACATGTATATTTGCAAGTTAACATTACAATTCATCAAACTCTTGAAACCAAGTCAGTTCTGACCTGAAACAACAAGAATTGTTGTACAATTCCATTTGTAAGCATATGCAGTGCAATTTAGCACATCAAACTTTACATAATTAAAATATTGCAAAACCATCCAAAACAAGCTTCTTTCAGTCTGATATGCTCCCAAACTATACTTTAGAGCACTCTCTGTCATAGGTGAAGAGTTTACATGTATATTTGCAGAACACATTACAATTCATCAAAGTTTTGAAACAATGTCAGTTCTGACCTGGTACAACATGAAATGTTGTATAATTGCATTTGTAAGCAAATGTAATGTAATTGAGAATATCTAACTTAACAGAATGAAGGTAATGCAAAACCATCCAATACATGATTTGCTCAGTCTGATTCCCACACTGTACTTTAGAGCACTCTCTGTCATAAGTGAAGAGTTTACATGTATATTTGAAAGAAAACATTACAATTCATCAAACTCTTGAAACCATGTCAGCTCTGACCTGGTACAACATGAAATGTTGTATAATTGCATTTGTAAGCAAATGTAATGTAATTGAGAGTATCTAACTTAACAGAATGAAGGTAATGCAAAACCATCCAATACATGATTTTCTCAGTCTGATATGCTCCCACACTGTACTTTAGAGCACTCTCTGTCATAAGTGAAGAGTTTACATGTATATTTGAAAGAAAACATTACAATTCATCAAACTCTTGAAACCAAGTCAATTCTGACCTGAAACAACATGAAATGTTATAAAATCCATTTGTAAGCATATGCAATGTAATTGAGCACATTAAACTGTACAGGATGAAGATATTGCAAAACCATCCAAAAAAAGCTTCCTTCATTCTGATATGCTCCCAAACTATACTTTAGAGCACTCTCTGTCATAGGTGAAGAGTTTACATGTATATTTGCAGAACACATTACAATTCATCAAAGTTTTGAAACAATGTCAGTTCTGACCTGGTACAACATGAAATGATTTAAATAGCATTTGTAAGCATATGTAATGCAATTGAGCACATCAAACATTACAAAATGAAGAAATTGCAAAACCATCCAAAAAAAGCTTCTTACAGTCTGATATACTCCAACAGGGTATTCTCTGTCATAGGTGAAGAGTTTACATGAATATTTGCAAGATAACATTACAATTCATCAAACTCTTGAAACCAAGTCAGTTCTGACCTGAAACAACAAGAATTGTTGTACAATTCCATTTGTAAGCATATGCAGTGCAATTTAGCACATCAAACTTTACATAATGAAGATATTGCAAAACCATCCAAAACAAGCTTCTTTCAGTCTGATATGCTCCCAAACTATACTTTAGAGCACTCTCTGTCATAGGTGAAGAGTTTACATGTATATTTGCAGAACACATTACAATTCATCAAAGTTTTGAAACCAAGTCAATTCTGACCTCAAACAACATGAAATGTTATAAAATCCATTTGTAAGCATATGCAATGTAATTGAGAATATCTAACTTAACAGAATGAAGATATTGCAAAACCATCCAAAACAAGCTTCTTTCAGTCTGATATGCTCCCAAACTATACTTTAGAGCACTCTCTGTCATAGGTGAAGAGTTTACATGTATATTTGCAAGTTAACATTACAATTCATCAAACTCTTGAAACCAAGTCAGTTCTGACCTGAAACAACAAGAATTGTTGTACAATTCCATTTGTAAGCATATGCAGTGCAATTTAGCACATCAAACTTTACATAATGAAGATATTGCAAAACCATCCAAAACAAGCTTCTTTCAGTCTGATATGCTCCCAAACTATAGTTTAGAGCACTCTCTGTCATAGGTGAAGAGTTTACATGTATATTTGCAAGTTAACATTACAATTCATCAAACTCTTGAAACCAAGTCAGTTCTGACCTGAAACAACAAGAATTGTTGTACAATTCCATTTGTAAGCATATGCAATGTAATTAAAACACATTAAACTTTACAGAATGAAGATATTGCAAAACCACCCTAAACAAGCTTCTTTCAGTCTGATAAGCTCCCACACAATACTTTAAAGCACTCTCTGTCATAGGTGAAGAGTTTACATATATATTTGCAAGATAACATTACAATTCATCAAACTCTTGAAACCAAGTCAATTCTGACCTGAAACAACATGAAATGTTATAAAATCCATTTGTAAGCATATGCAATGTAATTGAGCACATTAAACTGTACAGGATGAAGATATTGCAAAACCATCCAAAAAAAGCTTCCTTCATTCTGATATGCTCCCAAACTATACTTTAGAGCACTCTCTGTCATAGGTGAAGAGTTTACATGAATAATTGCAAGATAACATTACAATTCATCAAACTCTTGAAACCAAGTCAGTTCTGACCTGAAACAACATGAAATGTTTTACAATTCCATTTGTAAGCATATGTAATGCAATTGAGCACATTAAACTTTACAGAATGAAGATATTGCAAAACCACCCTAAACAAGCTTCTTTCAGTCTGATATGCTCCCACACTGTACTTTAGAGCACTCTCTGTCATAGGTGAAGAGTTTACATGTATATTTGCAAGATAACATTACAATTCATCAAACTCTTGAAACAAAGTCAATTCTGACCTCAAACAACATGAAATGTTATAAAATCCATTTGTAAGCATATGCAATGTAATTGAGCACATTAAACTGTACAGAATGAAGATATTGCAAAACCATCCAAAAAAAGCTTCCTTCATTCTGATATGCTCCCAAACTATACTTTAGAGTACTCTCTGTCATATTTGAAGAGTTTACATGTATATTTGCAAGATAACATTACAATTCATCAAACTCTTGAAACCAAGTCAGTTCTGACCTGAAACAACAAGAATTGTTGTACAATTCCATTTGTAAGCATATGCAGTGCAATTTAGCACATCAAACTTTACATAATGAAGATATTGCAAAACCATCCAAAACAAGCTTCTTTCAGTCTGATATGCTCCCAAACTATACTTTAGAGCACTCTCTGTCATAGGTGAAGAGTTTACATGTATATTTGCAGAACACAATACAATTCATCAAAGTTTTGAAACCATGTCAGTTCTGACCTGGTACAACATGAAATGTTGTATAATTGCATTTGTAAGCAAATGTAATGTAATTGAGAATATCTAACTTAACAGAATGAAGGTAATGCAAAACCATCCAATACATGATTTGCTCAGTCTGATTCCCACACTGTACTTTAGAGCACTCTCTGTCATAAGTGAAGAGTTTACATGTATATTTGAAAGAAAACATTACAATTCATCAAACTCTTGAAACCATGTCAGCTCTGACCTGGTACAACATGAAATGTTGTATAATTGCATTTGTAAGCAAATGTAATGTAATTGAGAGTATCTAACTTAACAGAATGAAGGTAATGCAAAACCATCCAATACATGATTTTCTCAGTCTGATATGCTCCCACACTGTACTTTAGAGCACTCTCTGTCATAAGTGAAGAGTTTACATGTATATTTGAAAGAAAACATTACAATTCATCAAACTCTTGAAACCAAGTCAATTCTGACCTGAAACAACATGAAATGTTATAAAATCCATTTGTAAGCATATGCAATGTAATTAAAACACAGTAAACTTTACAGAATGAAGATATTGCAAAACCACCCTAAACAAGCTTCTTTCAGTCTGATAAGCTCCCACACAATACTTTAAAGCACTCTCTGTCATAGGTGAAGAGTTTACATATATATTTGCAAGATAACATTACAATTCATCAAACTCTTGAAACCAAGTCAATTCTGACCTGAAACAACATGAAATGTTATAAAATCCATTTGTAAGCATATGCAATGTAATTGAGCACATTAAACTGTACAGGATGAAGATATTGCAAAACCATCCAAAAAAAGCTTCCTTCATTCTGATATGCTCCCAAACTATACTTTAGAGCACTCTCTGTCATAGGTGAAGAGTTTACATGAATAATTGCAAGATAACATTACAATTCATCAAACTCTTGAAACCAAGTCAGTTCTGACCTGAAACAACATGAAATGTTTTACAATTCCATTTGTAAGCATATGTAATGCAATTGAGCACATTAAACTTTACAGAATGAAGATATTGCAAAACCACCCTAAACAAGCTTCTTTCAGTCTGATATGCTCCCACACTGTACTTTAGAGCACTCTCTGTCATAGGTGAAGAGTTTACATGTATATTTGCAAGATAACATTACAATTCATCAAACTCTTGAAACAAAGTCAATTCTGACCTCAAACAACATGAAATGTTATAAAATCCATTTGTAAGCATATGCAATGTAATTGAGCACATTAAACTGTACAGAATGAAGATATTGCAAAACCATCCAAAAAAAGCTTCCTTCATTCTGATATGCTCCCAAACTATACTTTAGAGTACTCTCTGTCATATTTGAAGAGTTTACATGTATATTTGCAAGATAACATTACAATTCATCAAACTCTTGAAACCAAGTCAGTTCTGACCTGAAACAACAAGAATTGTTGTACAATTCCATTTGTAAGCATATGCAGTGCAATTTAGCACATCAAACTTTACATAATGAAGATATTGCAAAACCATCCAAAACAAGCTTCTTTCAGTCTGATATGCTCCCAAACTATACTTTAGAGCACTCTCTGTCATAGGTGAAGAGTTTACATGTATATTTGCAGAACACAATACAATTCATCAAAGTTTTGAAACCATGTCAGTTCTGACCTGGTACAACATGAAATGTTGTATAATTGCATTTGTAAGCAAATGTAATGTAATTGAGAATATCTAACTTAACAGAATGAAGGTAATGCAAAACCATCCAATACATGATTTGCTCAGTCTGATTCCCACACTGTACTTTAGAGCACTCTCTGTCATAAGTGAAGAGTTTACATGTATATTTGAAAGAAAACATTACAATTCATCAAACTCTTGAAACCATGTCAGCTCTGACCTGGTACAACATGAAATGTTGTATAATTGCATTTGTAAGCAAATGTAATGTAATTGAGAGTATCTAACTTAACAGAATGAAGGTAATGCAAAACCATCCAATACATGATTTTCTCAGTCTGATATGCTCCCACACTGTACTTTAGAGCACTCTCTGTCATAAGTGAAGAGTTTACATGTATATTTGAAAGAAAACATTACAATTCATCAAACTCTTGAAACCAAGTCAATTCTGACCTGAAACAACATGAAATGTTATAAAATCCATTTGTAAGCATATGCAATGTAATTGAGCACATTAAACTGTACAGGATGAAGATATTGCAAAACCATCCAAAAAAAGCTTCCTTCATTCTGATATGCTCCCACACTGTACTTTAGAGCACTCTCTGTCATAGGTGAAGAGTTTACATGTATATTTGCAAGTTAACATTACAATTCATCAAACTCTTGAAACCAAGTCAGTTCTGACCTGAAACAACAAGAATTGTTGTACAATTCCATTTGTAAGCATATGCAATGTAATTAAAACACATCAAACTTTACATAATGAAGATATTGCAAAACCATCCAAAACAGGCTTCTTTCATTCTGATATGCTCCCAAACTGTACTTTAGAGCATTCTCTGTCATAGGTGAAGAGTTTACATGTATATTTGCAAGATAACTTTACAATTCATCAAACTCTTGAAACCAAGTCTATTCTGACCTGAAACAACATGAAATGTTATAAAATCCATTTGTAAGCATATGCAATGTAATTGAGCACATTAAACTGTACAGGATGAAGATATTGCAAAACCATCCAAAAAAAGCTTCCTTCATTCTGATATGCTCCCAAACTATACTTTAGAGCACTCTCTGTCATAGGTGAAGAGTTTACATGTATATTTGCAAGTTAACATTACAATTCATCAAACTCTTGAAACCAAGTCAGTTCTGACCTGAAACAACAAGAATTGTTGTACAATTCCATTTGTAAGCATATGCAATGTAATTAAAACACATCAAACTTTACATAATGAAGATATTGCAAAACCATCCAAAACAAGCTTCTTTCAGTCTGATATGCTCCCAAACTGTACTTTAGAGCATTCTCTGTCATAGGTGAAGAGTTTACATGTATATTTGCAAGATAACTTTACAATTCATCAAACTCTTGAAACCAAGTCTATTCTGACCTGAAACAACAAGAATTGCTGTACAGTTCCATTTGTAAGCATATGCAATGCAATTTTGCACATCAAACTTTACATAATGAAGATATTGCAAAACCATCCAAAACAGGCTTCTTTCAGTCTGATATGCTCCCACACTGTACTTTAGAGCACTCTCTGTCATAGGTGAAGAGTTTACATGTATATTTGCAAGTTAACATTACAATTCATCAAACTCTTGAAACCAAGTCAGTTCTGACCTGAAACAACAAGAATTGTTGTACAATTCCATTTGTAAGCATATGCAGTGCAATTTAGCACATCAAACTTTACATAATTAAAATATTGCAAAACCATCCAAAACAAGCTTCTTTCAGTCTGATATGCTCCCAAACTATACTTTAGAGCACTCTCTGTCATAGGTGAAGAGTTTACATGTATATTTGCAGAACACATTACAATTCATCAAAGTTTTGAAACAATGTCAGTTCTGACCTGGTACAACATGAAATGATTTAAATAGCATTTGTAAGCATATGTAATGCAATTGAGCACATCAAACATTACAAAATGAAGAAATTGCAAAACCATCCAAAAAAAGCTTCTTTCAGTCTGATATACTCCAACAGGGTATTCTCTGTCATAGGTGAAGAGTTTACCTGAATATTTGCAAGATAACATTACAATTCATCAAACTCTTGAAACCAAGTCAGTTCTGACCTGAAACAACATGAAATGTTTTACAATTCCATTTGTAAGCATATGTAATGCAATTGAGCACATTAAACTTTACAGAATGAAGATATTGCAAAACCACCCTAAACAAGCTTCTTTCAGTCTGATATGCTCCCACACTGTACTTTAGAGCACTCTCTGTCATAGGTGAAGAGTTTACATGTATATTTGCAAGATAACATTACAATTCATCAAACTCTTGAAACAAAGTCAATTCTGACCTCAAACAACATGAAATGTTATAAAATCCATTTGTAAGCATATGCAATGTAATTGAGCACATTAAACTGTACAGAATGAAGATATTGCAAAACCATCCAAAAAAAGCTTCCTTCATTCTGATATGCTCCCAAACTATACTTTAGAGTACTCTCTGTCATATTTGAAGAGTTTACATGTATATTTGCAAGATAACATTACAATTCATCAAACTCTTGAAACCAAGTCAGTTCTGACCTGAAACAACAAGAATTGTTGTGCAATTCCATTTGTAAGCATATGCAATGTAATTAAAACACATTAAACTTTACAGAATGAAGATATTGCAAAACCACCCTAAACAAGCTTCTTTCAGTCTGATATGCTCCCACACAATACTTTAAAGCACTCTCTGTCATAGGTGAAGAGTTTACATGAATAATTGCAAGATAACATTACAATTCATCAAACTCTTGAAACCAAGTCAGTTCTGACCTGAAACAACATGAAATGTTTTACAATTCCATTTGTAAGCATATGTAATGCAATTGAGCACATTAAACTTTACAGAATGAAGATATTGCAAAACCACCCTAAACAAGCTTCTTTCAGTCTGATATGCTCCCACACTGTACTTTAGAGCACTCTCTGTCATAGGTGAAGAGTTTACATGTATATTTGCAAGATAACATTACAATTCATCAAACTCTTGAAACAAAGTCAATTCTGACTTCAAACAACATGAAATGTTATAAAATCCATTTGTAAGCATATGCAATGTAATTGAGCACATTAAACTGTACAGAATGAAGATATTGCAAAACCATCCAAAAAAAGCTTCCTTCATTCTGATATGCTCCCAAACTATACTTTAGAGTACTCTCTGTCATATTTGAAGAGTTTACATGTATATTTGCAAGATAACATTACAATTCATCAAACTCTTGAAACCAAGTCAGTTCTGACCTGAAACAACAAGAATTGTTGTACAATTCCATTTGTAAGCATATGCAGTGCAATTTAGCACATCAAACTTTACATAATGAAGATATTGCAAAACCATCCAAAACAAGCTTCTTTCAGTCTGATATGCTCCCAAACTATACTTTAGAGCACTCTCTGTCATAGGTGAAGAGTTTACATGTATATTTGCAGAACACAATACAATTCATCAAAGTTTTGAAACCATGTCAGTTCTGACCTGGTACAACATGAAATGTTGTATAATTGCATTTGTAAGCAAATGTAATGTAATTGAGAATATCTAACTTAACAGAATGAAGGTAATGCAAAACCATCCAATACATGATTTGCTCAGTCTGATTCCCACACTGTACTTTAGAGCACTCTCTGTCATAAGTGAAGAGTTTACATGTATATTTGAAAGAAAACATTACAATTCATCAAACTCTTGAAACCATGTCAGCTCTGACCTGGTACAACATGAAATGTTGTATAATTGCATTTGTAAGCAAATGTAATGTAATTGAGAGTATCTAACTTAACAGAATGAAGGTAATGCAAAACCATCCAATACATGATTTTCTCAGTCTGATATGCTCCCACACTGTACTTTAGAGCACTCTCTGTCATAAGTGAAGAGTTTACATGTATATTTGAAAGAAAACATTACAATTCATCAAACTCTTGAAACCAAGTCAATTCTGACCTGAAACAACATGAAATGTTATAAAATCCATTTGTAAGCATATGCAATGTAATTGAGCACATTAAACTGTACAGGATGAAGATATTGCAAAACCATCCAAAAAAAGCTTCCTTCATTCTGATATGCTCCCAAACTATACTTTAGAGCACTCTCTGTCATAGGTGAAGAGTTTACATGTATATTTGCAAGTTAACATTACAATTCATCAAACTCTTGAAACCAAGTCAGTTCTGACCTGAAACAACAAGAATTGTTGTACAATTCCATTTGTAAGCATATGCAATGTAATTAAAACACATCAAACTTTACATAATGAAGATATTGCAAAACCATCCAAAACAAGCTTCTTTCAGTCTGATATGCTCCCAAACTGTACTTTAGAGCATTCTCTGTCATAGGTGAAGAGTTTACATGTATATTTGCAAGATAACTTTACAATTCATCAAACTCTTGAAACCAAGTCTATTCTGACCTGAAACAACAAGAATTGCTGTACAGTTCCATTTGTAAGCATATGCAATGCAATTTAGCACATCAAACTTTACATAATGAAGATATTGCAAAACCATCCAAAACAGGCTTCTTTCAGTCTGATATGCTCCCACACTGTACTTTAGAGCACTCTCTGTCATAGGTGAAGAGTTTACATGTATATTTGCAAGTTAACATTACAATTCATCAAACTCTTGAAACCAAGTCAGTTCTGACCTGAAACAACAAGAATTGTTGTACAATTCCATTTGTAAGCATATGCAGTGCAATTTAGCACATCAAACTTTACATAATTAAAATATTGCAAAACCATCCAAAACAAGCTTCTTTCAGTCTGATATGCTCCCAAACTATACTTTAGAGCACTCTCTGTCATAGGTGAAGAGTTTACATGTATATTTGCAAGTTAACATTACAATTCATCAAACTCTTGAAACCAAGTCAGTTCTGACCTGAAACAACAAGAATTGTTGTACAATTCCATTTGTAAGCATATGCAGTGCAATTTAGCACATCTAACTTTACATAATTAAAATATTGCAAAACCATCCAAAACAAGCTTCTTTCAGTCTGATATGCTCCCAAACTATACTTTAGAGCACTCTCTGACATAGGTGAAGAGTTTACATGTATATTTGCAGAACACATTACAATTCATCAAAGTTTTGAAACAATGTCAGTTCTAACCTGGTACAACATGAAATGATTTAAATAGCATTTGTAAGCATATGTAATGCAATTGAGCACATCAAACATTACAAAATGAAGAAATTGCAAAACCATCCAAAAAAAGCTTCTTTCAGTCTGATATACTCCAACAGGGTATTCTCTGTCATAGGTGAAGAGTTTACATGAATATTTGCAAGATAACATTACAATTCATCAAACTCTTGAAACCAAGTCAGTTCTGACCTGAAACAACATGAAATGTTTTACAATTCCATTTGTAAGCATATGTAATGCAATTGAGCACATTAAACTTTACAGAATGAAGATATTGCAAAACCACCCTAAACAAGCTTCTTTCAGTCTGATATGCTCCCACACTGTACTTTAGAGCACTCTCTGTCATAGGTGAAGAGTTTACATGTATATTTGCAAGATAACATTACAATTCATCAAACTCTTGAAACAAAGTCAATTCTGACCTCAAACAACATGAAATGTTATAAAATCCATTTGTAAGCATATGCAATGTAATTGAGCACATTAAACTGTACAGGATGAAGATATTGCAAAACCATCCAAAAAAAGCTTCCTTCATTCTGATATGCTCCCAAACTATACTTTAGAGCACTCTCTGTCATAGGTGAAGAGTTTACATGTATATTTGCAAGATAACATTACAATTCATCAAACTCTTGAAACCAAGTCAGTTCTGACCTGAAACAACAAGAATTGTTGTACAATTCCATTTGTAAGCATATGCAATGTAATTAAAACACATTAAACTTTACAGAATGAAGATATTGCAAAACCACCCTAAACAAGCTTCTTTCAGTCTGATATGCTCCCACACAATACTTTAAAGCACTCTCTGTCATAGGTGAAGAGTTTACATGAATAATTGCAAGATAACATTACAATTCATCAAACTCTTGAAACCAAGTCAGTTCTGACCTGAAACAACATGAAATGTTTTACAATTCCATTTGTAAGCATATGTAATGCAATTGAGCACATTAAACTTTACAGAATGAAGATATTGCAAAACCACCCTAAACAAGCTTCTTTCAGTCTGATATGCTCCCACACTGTACTTTAGAGCACTCTCTGTCATAGGTGAAGAGTTTACATGTATATTTGCAAGATAACATTACAATTCATCAAACTCTTGAAACAAAGTCAATTCTGACTTCAAACAACATGAAATGTTATAAAATCCATTTGTAAGCATATGCAATGTAATTGAGCACATTAAACTGTACAGAATGAAGATATTGCAAAACCATCCAAAAAAAGCTTCCTTCATTCTGATATGCTCCCAAACTATACTTTAGAGTACTCTCTGTCATATTTGAAGAGTTTACATGTATATTTGCAAGATAACATTACAATTCATCAAACTCTTGAAACCAAGTCAGTTCTGACCTGAAACAACAAGAATTGTTGTACAATTCCATTTGTAAGCATATGCAGTGCAATTTAGCACATCAAACTTTACATAATGAAGATATTGCAAAACCATCCAAAACAAGCTTCTTTCAGTCTGATATGCTCCCAAACTATACTTTAGAGCACTCTCTGTCATAGGTGAAGAGTTTACATGTATATTTGCAGAACACAATACAATTCATCAAAGTTTTGAAACCATGTCAGTTCTGACCTGGTACAACATGAAATGTTGTATAATTGCATTTGTAAGCAAATGTAATGTAATTGAGAATATCTAACTTAACAGAATGAAGGTAATGCAAAACCATCCAATACATGATTTGCTCAGTCTGATTCCCACACTGTACTTTAGAGCACTCTCTGTCATAAGTGAAGAGTTTACATGTATATTTGAAAGAAAACATTACAATTCATCAAACTCTTGAAACCATGTCAGCTCTGACCTGGTACAACATGAAATGTTGTATAATTGCATTTGTAAGCAAATGTAATGTAATTGAGAGTATCTAACTTAACAGAATGAAGGTAATGCAAAACCATCCAATACATGATTTTCTCAGTCTGATATGCTCCCACACTGTACTTTAGAGCACTCTCTGTCATAAGTGAAGAGTTTACATGTATATTTGAAAGAAAACATTACAATTCATCAAACTCTTGAAACCAAGTCAATTCTGACCTGAAACAACATGAAATGTTATAAAATCCATTTGTAAGCATATGCAATGTAATTGAGCACATTAAACTGTACAGGATGAAGATATTGCAAAACCATCCAAAAAAAGCTTCCTTCATTCTGATATGCTCCCAAACTATACTTTAGAGCACTCTCTGTCATAGGTGAAGAGTTTACATGTATATTTGCAAGTTAACATTACAATTCATCAAACTCTTGAAACCAAGTCAGTTCTGACCTGAAACAACAAGAATTGTTGTACAATTCCATTTGTAAGCATATGCAATGTAATTAAAACACATCAAACTTTACATAATGAAGATATTGCAAAACCATCCAAAACAAGCTTCTTTCAGTCTGATATGCTCCCAAACTGTACTTTAGAGCATTCTCTGTCATAGGTGAAGAGTTTACATGTATATTTGCAAGATAACTTTACAATTCATCAAACTCTTGAAACCAAGTCTATTCTGACCTGAAACAACAAGAATTGCTGTACAGTTCCATTTGTAAGCATATGCAATGCAATTTAGCACATCAAACTTTACATAATGAAGATATTGCAAAACCATCCAAAACAGGCTTCTTTCAGTCTGATATGCTCCCACACTGTACTTTAGAGCACTCTCTGTCATAGGTGAAGAGTTTACATGTATATTTGCAAGATAACATTACAATTCATCAAACTCTTGAAACAAAGTCAATTCTGACTTCAAACAACATGAAATGTTATAAAATCCATTTGTAAGCATATGCAATGTAATTGAGCACATTAAACTGTACAGAATGAAGATATTGCAAAACCATCCAAAAAAAGCTTCCTTCATTCTGATATGCTCCCAAACTATACTTTAGAGTACTCTCTGTCATATTTGAAGAGTTTACATGTATATTTGAAAGAAAACATTACAATTCATCAAACTCTTGAAACCATGTCAGCTCTGACCTGGTACAACATGAAATGTTGTATAATTGCATTTGTAAGCAAATGTAATGTAATTGAGAGTATCTAACTTAACAGAATGAAGGTAATGCAAAACCATCCAATACATGATTTTCTCAGTCTGATATGCTCCCACACTGTACTTTAGAGCACTCTCTGTCATAAGTGAAGAGTTTACATGTATATTTGAAAGAAAACATTACAATTCATCAAACTCTTGAAACCAAGTCAATTCTGACCTGAAACAACATGAAATGTTATAAAATCCATTTGTAAGCATATGCAATGTAATTGAGCACATTAAACTGTACAGGATGAAGATATTGCAAAACCATCCAAAAAAAGCTTCCTTCATTCTGATATGCTCCCAAACTATACTTTAGAGCACTCTCTGTCATAGGTGAAGAGTTTACATGTATATTTGCAAGTTAACATTACAATTCATCAAACTCTTGAAACCAAGTCAGTTCTGACCTGAAACAACAAGAATTGTTGTACAATTCCATTTGTAAGCATATGCAATGTAATTAAAACACATCAAACTTTACATAATGAAGATATTGCAAAACCATCCAAAACAAGCTTCTTTCAGTCTGATATGCTCCCAAACTGTACTTTAGAGCATTCTCTGTCATAGGTGAAGAGTTTACATGTATATTTGCAAGATAACTTTACAATTCATCAAACTCTTGAAACCAAGTCTATTCTGACCTGAAACAACAAGAATTGCTGTACAGTTCCATTTGTAAGCATATGCAATGCAATTTAGCACATCAAACTTTACATAATGAAGATATTGCAAAACCATCCAAAACAGGCTTCTTTCAGTCTGATATGCTCCCACACTGTACTTTAGAGCACTCTCTGTCATAGGTGAAGAGTTTACATGTATATTTGCAAGTTAACATTACAATTCATCAAACTCTTGAAACCAAGTCAGTTCTGACCTGAAACAACAAGAATTGTTGTACAATTCCATTTGTAAGCATATGCAGTGCAATTTAGCACATCAAACTTTACATAATTAAAATATTGCAAAACCATCCAAAACAAGCTTCTTTCAGTCTGATATGCTCCCAAACTATACTTTAGAGCACTCTCTGTCATAGGTGAAGAGTTTACATGTATATTTGCAGAACACATTACAATTCATCAAAGTTTTGAAACAATGTCAGTTCTGACCTGGTACAACATGAAATGATTTAAATAGCATTTGTAAGCATATGTAATGCAATTGAGCACATCAAACATTACAAAATGAAGAAATTGCAAAACCATCCAAAAAAAGCTTCTTTCAGTCTGATATACTCCAACAGGGTATTCTCTGTCATAGGTGAAGAGTTTACATGAATATTTGCAAGATAACATTACAATTCATCAAACTCTTGAAACCAAGTCAGTTCTGACCTGAAACAACATGAAATGTTTTACAATTCCATTTGTAAGCATATGTAATGCAATTGAGCACATTAAACTTTACAGAATGAAGATATTGCAAAACCACCCTAAACAAGCTTCTTTCAGTCTGATATGCTCCCACACTGTACTTTAGAGCACTCTCTGTCATAGGTGAAGAGTTTACATGTATATTTGCAAGATAACATTACAATTCATCAAACTCTTGAAACAAAGTCAATTCTGACCTCAAACAACATGAAATGTTATAAAATCCATTTGTAAGCATATGCAATGTAATTGAGCACATTAAACTGTACAGAATGAAGATATTGCAAAACCATCCAAAAAAAGCTTCCTTCATTCTGATATGCTCCCAAACTATACTTTAGAGTACTCTCTGTCATATTTGAAGAGTTTACATGTATATTTGCAAGATAACATTACAATTCATCAAACTCTTGAAACCAAGTCAGTTCTGACCTGAAACAACAAGAATTGTTGTACAATTCCATTTGTAAGCATATGCAATGTAATTAAAACACATTAAACTTTACAGAATGAAGATATTGCAAAACCACCCTAAACAAGCTTCTTTCAGTCTGATATGCTCCCACACAATACTTTAAAGCACTCTCTGTCATAGGTGAAGAGTTTACATGAATAATTGCAAGATAACATTACAATTCATCAAACTCTTGAAACCAAGTCAGTTCTGACCTGAAACAACATGAAATGTTTTACAATTCCATTTGTAAGCATATGTAATGCAATTGAGCACATTAAACTTTACAGAATGAAGATATTGCAAAACCACCCTAAACAAGCTTCTTTCAGTCTGATATGCTCCCACACTGTACTTTAGAGCACTCTCTGTCATAGGTGAAGAGTTTACATGTATATTTGCAAGATAACATTACAATTCATCAAACTCTTGAAACAAAGTCAATTCTGACTTCAAACAACATGAAATGTTATAAAATCCATTTGTAAGCATATGCAATGTAATTGAGCACATTAAACTGTACAGAATGAAGATATTGCAAAACCATCCAAAAAAAGCTTCCTTCATTCTGATATGCTCCCAAACTATACTTTAGAGTACTCTCTGTCATATTTGAAGAGTTTACATGTATATTTGCAAGATAACATTACAATTCATCAAACTCTTGAAACCAAGTCAGTTCTGACCTGAAACAACAAGAATTGTTGTACAATTCCATTTGTAAGCATATGCAGTGCAATTTAGCACATCAAACTTTACATAATGAAGATATTGCAAAACCATCCAAAACAAGCTTCTTTCAGTCTGATATGCTCCCAAACTATACTTTAGAGCACTCTCTGTCATAGGTGAAGAGTTTACATGTATATTTGCAGAACACAATACAATTCATCAAAGTTTTGAAACCATGTCAGTTCTGACCTGGTACAACATGAAATGTTGTATAATTGCATTTGTAAGCAAATGTAATGTAATTGAGAATATCTAACTTAACAGAATGAAGGTAATGCAAAACCATCCAATACATGATTTGCTCAGTCTGATTCCCACACTGTACTTTAGAGCACTCTCTGTCATAAGTGAAGAGTTTACATGTATATTTGAAAGAAAACATTACAATTCATCAAACTCTTGAAACCATGTCAGCTCTGACCTGGTACAACATGAAATGTTGTATAATTGCATTTGTAAGCAAATGTAATGTAATTGAGAGTATCTAACTTAACAGAATGAAGGTAATGCAAAACCATCCAATACATGATTTTCTCAGTCTGATATGCTCCCACACTGTACTTTAGAGCACTCTCTGTCATAAGTGAAGAGTTTACATGTATATTTGAAAGAAAACATTACAATTCATCAAACTCTTGAAACCAAGTCAATTCTGACCTGAAACAACATGAAATGTTATAAAATCCATTTGTAAGCATATGCAATGTAATTGAGCACATTAAACTGTACAGGATGAAGATATTGCAAAACCATCCAAAAAAAGCTTCCTTCATTCTGATATGCTCCCAAACTATACTTTAGAGCACTCTCTGTCATAGGTGAAGAGTTTACATGTATATTTGCAAGTTAACATTACAATTCATCAAACTCTTGAAACCAAGTCAGTTCTGACCTGAAACAACAAGAATTGTTGTACAATTCCATTTGTAAGCATATGCAATGTAATTAAAACACATCAAACTTTACATAATGAAGATATTGCAAAACCATCCAAAACAAGCTTCTTTCAGTCTGATATGCTCCCAAACTGTACTTTAGAGCATTCTCTGTCATAGGTGAAGAGTTTACATGAATATTTGCAAGATAACATTACAATTCATCAAACTCTTGAAACCAAGTCAGTTCTGACCTGAAACAACATGAAATGTTTTACAATTCCATTTGTAAGCATATGTAATGCAATTGAGCACATTAAACTTTACAGAATGAAGATATTGCAAAACCACCCTAAACAAGCTTCTTTCAGTCTGATATGCTCCCACACTGTACTTTAGAGCACTCTCTGTCATAGGTGAAGAGTTTACATGTATATTTGCAAGATAACATTACAATTCATCAAACTCTTGAAACAAAGTCAATTCTGACCTCAAACAACATGAAATGTTATAAAATCCATTTGTAAGCATATGCAATGTAATTGAGCACATTAAACTGCACAGAATGAAGATATTGCAAAACCATCCAAAAAAAGCTTCCTTCATTCTGATATGCTCCCAAACTATACTTTAGAGTACTCTCTGTCATATTTGAAGAGTTTACATGTATATTTGCAAGATAACATTACAATTCATCAAACTCTTGAAACCAAGTCAGTTCTGACCTGAAACAACAAGAATTGTTGTACAATTCCATTTGTAAGCATATGCAATGTAATTAAAACACATTAAACTTTACAGAATGAAGATATTGCAAAACCACCCTAAACAAGCTTCTTTCAGTCTGATATGCTCCCACACAATACTTTAAAGCACTCTCTGTCATAGGTGAAGAGTTTACATGAATAATTGCAAGATAACATTACAATTCATCAAACTCTTGAAACCAAGTCAGTTCTGACCTGAAACAACATGAAATGTTTTACAATTCCATTTGTAAGCATATGTAATGCAATTGAGCACATTAAACTTTACAGAATGAAGATATTGCAAAACCACCCTAAACAAGCTTCTTTCAGTCTGATATGCTCCCACACTGTACTTTAGAGCACTCTCTGTCATAGGTGAAGAGTTTACATGTATATTTGCAAGATAACATTACAATTCATCAAACTCTTGAAACAAAGTCAATTCTGACTTCAAACAACATGAAATGTTATAAAATCCATTTGTAAGCATATGCAATGTAATTGAGCACATTAAACTGTACAGAATGAAGATATTGCAAAACCATCCAAAAAAAGCTTCCTTCATTCTGATATGCTCCCAAACTATACTTTAGAGTACTCTCTGTCATATTTGAAGAGTTTACATGTATATTTGCAAGATAACATTACAATTCATCAAACTCTTGAAACCAAGTCAGTTCTGACCTGAAACAACAAGAATTGTTGTACAATTCCATTTGTAAGCATATGCAGTGCAATTTAGCACATCAAACTTTACATAATGAAGATATTGCAAAACCATCCAAAACAAGCTTCTTTCAGTCTGATATGCTCCCAAACTATACTTTAGAGCACTCTCTGTCATAGGTGAAGAGTTTACATGTATATTTGCAGAACACAATACAATTCATCAAAGTTTTGAAACCATGTCAGTTCTGACCTGGTACAACATGAAATGTTGTATAATTGCATTTGTAAGCAAATGTAATGTAATTGAGAATATCTAACTTAACAGAATGAAGGTAATGCAAAACCATCCAATACATGATTTGCTCAGTCTGATTCCCACACTGTACTTTAGAGCACTCTCTGTCATAAGTGAAGAGTTTACATGTATATTTGAAAGAAAACATTACAATTCATCAAACTCTTGAAACCATGTCAGCTCTGACCTGGTACAACATGAAATGTTGTATAATTGCATTTGTAAGCAAATGTAATGTAATTGAGAGTATCTAACTTAACAGAATGAAGGTAATGCAAAACCATCCAATACATGATTTTCTCAGTCTGATATGCTCCCACACTGTACTTTAGAGCACTCTCTGTCATAAGTGAAGAGTTTACATGTATATTTGAAAGAAAACATTACAATTCATCAAACTCTTGAAACCAAGTCAATTCTGACCTGAAACAACATGAAATGTTATAAAATCCATTTGTAAGCATATGCAATGTAATTGAGCACATTAAACTGTACAGGATGAAGATATTGCAAAACCATCCAAAAAAAGCTTCCTTCATTCTGATATGCTCCCAAACTATACTTTAGAGCACTCTCTGTCATAGGTGAAGAGTTTACATGTATATTTGCAAGTTAACATTACAATTCATCAAACTCTTGAAACCAAGTCAGTTCTGACCTGAAACAACAAGAATTGTTGTACAATTCCATTTGTAAGCATATGCAATGTAATTAAAACACATCAAACTTTACATAATAAAGATATTGCAAAACCATCCAAAACAAGCTTCTTTCAGTCTGATATGCTCCCAAACTGTACTTTAGAGCATTCTCTGTCATAGGTGAAGAGTTTACATGTATATTTGCAAGATAACTTTACAATTCATCAAACTCTTGAAACCAAGTCTATTCTGACCTGAAACAACAAGAATTGCTGTACAGTTCCATTTGTAAGCATATGCAATGCAATTTAGCACATCAAACTTTACATAATGAAGATATTGCAAAACCATCCAAAACAGGCTTCTTTCAGTCTGATATGCTCCCACACTGTACTTTAGAGCACTCTCTGTCATAGGTGAAGAGTTTACATGTATATTTGCAAGTTAACATTACAATTCATCAAACTCTTGAAACCAAGTCAGTTCTGACCTGAAACAACAAGAATTGTTGTACAATTCCATTTGTAAGCATATGCAGTGCAATTTAGCACATCAAACTTTACATAATTAAAATATTGCAAAACCATCCAAAACAAGCTTCTTTCAGTCTGATATGCTCCCAAACTATACTTTAGAGCACTCTCTGTCATAGGTGAAGAGTTTACATGTATATTTGCAGAACACATTACAATTCATCAAAGTTTTGAAACAATGTCAGTTCTGACCTGGTACAACATGAAATGTTGTATAATTGCATTTGTAAGCAAATGTAATGTAATTGAGAATATCTAACTTAACAGAATGAAGGTAATGCAAAACCATCCAATACATGATTTGCTCAGTCTGATTCCCACACTGTACTTTAGAGCACTCTCTGTCATAAGTGAAGAGTTTACATGTATATTTGAAAGAAAACATTACAATTCATCAAACTCTTGAAACCATGTCAGCTCTGACCTGGTACAACATGAAATGTTGTATAATTGCATTTGTAAGCAAATGTAATGTAATTGAGAGTATCTAACTTAACAGAATGAAGGTAATGCAAAACCATCCAATACATGATTTTCTCAGTCTGATATGCTCCCACACTGTACTTTAGAGCACTCTCTGTCATAAGTGAAGAGTTTACATGTATATTTGAAAGAAAACATTACAATTCATCAAACTCTTGAAACCAAGTCAATTCTGACCTGAAACAACATGAAATGTTATAAAATCCATTTGTAAGCATATGCAATGTAATTGAGCACATTAAACTGTACAGGATGAAGATATTGCAAAACCATCCAAAAAAAGCTTCCTTCATTCTGATATGCTCCCAAACTATACTTTAGAGCACTCTCTGTCATAGGTGAAGAGTTTACATGTATATTTGCAGAACACATTACAATTCATCAAAGTTTTGAAACAATGTCAGTTCTGACCTGGTACAACATGAAATGATTTAAATAGCATTTGTAAGCATATGTAATGCAATTGAGCACATCAAACATTACAAAATGAAGAAATTGCAAAACCATCCAAAAAAAGCTTCTTACAGTCTGATATACTCCAACAGGGTATTCTCTGTCATAGGTGAAGAGTTTACATGAATATTTGCAAGATAACATTACAATTCATCAAACTCTTGAAACCAAGTCAGTTCTGACCTGAAACAACAAGAATTGTTGTACAATTCCATTTGTAAGCATATGCAGTGCAATTTAGCACATCAAACTTTACATAATGAAGATATTGCAAAACCATCCAAAACAAGCTTCTTTCAGTCTGATATGCTCCCAAACTATACTTTAGAGCACTCTCTGTCATAGGTGAAGAGTTTACATGTATATTTGCAGAACACATTACAATTCATCAAAGTTTTGAAACCAAGTCAATTCTGACCTCAAACAACATGAAATGTTATAAAATCCATTTGTAAGCATATGCAATGTAATTGAGAATATCTAACTTAACAGAATGAAGATATTGCAAAACCATCCAAAACAAGCTTCTTTCAGTCTGATATGCTCCCAAACTATACTTTAGAGCACTCTCTGTCATAGGTGAAGAGTTTACATGTATATTTGCAAGTTAACATTACAATTCATCAAACTCTTGAAACCAAGTCAGTTCTGACCTGAAACAACAAGAATTGTTGTACAATTCCATTTGTAAGCATATGCAGTGCAATTTAGCACATCAAACTTTACATAATGAAGATATTGCAAAACCATCCAAAACAAGCTTCTTTCAGTCTGATATGCTCCCAAACTATAGTTTAGAGCACTCTCTGTCATAGGTGAAGAGTTTACATGTATATTTGCAAGTTAACATTACAATTCATCAAACTCTTGAAACCAAGTCAGTTCTGACCTGAAACAACAAGAATTGTTGTACAATTCCATTTGTAAGCATATGCAATGTAATTAAAACACATTAAACTTTACAGAATGAAGATATTGCAAAACCACCCTAAACAAGCTTCTTTCAGTCTGATAAGCTCCCACACAATACTTTAAAGCACTCTCTGTCATAGGTGAAGAGTTTACATATATATTTGCAAGATAACATTACAATTCATCAAACTCTTGAAACCAAGTCAATTCTGACCTGAAACAACATGAAATGTTATAAAATCCATTTGTAAGCATATGCAATGTAATTGAGCACATTAAACTGTACAGGATGAAGATATTGCAAAACCATCCAAAAAAAGCTTCCTTCATTCTGATATGCTCCCAAACTATACTTTAGAGCACTCTCTGTCATAGGTGAAGAGTTTACATGAATAATTGCAAGATAACATTACAATTCATCAAACTCTTGAAACCAAGTCAGTTCTGACCTGAAACAACATGAAATGTTTTACAATTCCATTTGTAAGCATATGTAATGCAATTGAGCACATTAAACTTTACAGAATGAAGATATTGCAAAACCACCCTAAACAAGCTTCTTTCAGTCTGATATGCTCCCACACTGTACTTTAGAGCACTCTCTGTCATAGGTGAAGAGTTTACATGTATATTTGCAAGATAACATTACAATTCATCAAACTCTTGAAACAAAGTCAATTCTGACCTCAAACAACATGAAATGTTATAAAATCCATTTGTAAGCATATGCAATGTAATTGAGCACATTAAACTGTACAGAATGAAGATATTGCAAAACCATCCAAAAAAAGCTTCCTTCATTCTGATATGCTCCCAAACTATACTTTAGAGTACTCTCTGTCATATTTGAAGAGTTTACATGTATATTTGCAAGATAACATTACAATTCATCAAACTCTTGAAACCAAGTCAGTTCTGACCTGAAACAACAAGAATTGTTGTACAATTCCATTTGTAAGCATATGCAGTGCAATTTAGCACATCAAACTTTACATAATGAAGATATTGCAAAACCATCCAAAACAAGCTTCTTTCAGTCTGATATGCTCCCAAACTATACTTTAGAGCACTCTCTGTCATAGGTGAAGAGTTTACATGTATATTTGCAGAACACAATACAATTCATCAAAGTTTTGAAACCATGTCAGTTCTGACCTGGTACAACATGAAATGTTGTATAATTGCATTTGTAAGCAAATGTAATGTAATTGAGAATATCTAACTTAACAGAATGAAGGTAATGCAAAACCATCCAATACATGATTTGCTCAGTCTGATTCCCACACTGTACTTTAGAGCACTCTCTGTCATAAGTGAAGAGTTTACATGTATATTTGAAAGAAAACATTACAATTCATCAAACTCTTGAAACCATGTCAGCTCTGACCTGGTACAACATGAAATGTTGTATAATTGCATTTGTAAGCAAATGTAATGTAATTGAGAGTATCTAACTTAACAGAATGAAGGTAATGCAAAACCATCCAATACATGATTTTCTCAGTCTGATATGCTCCCACACTGTACTTTAGAGCACTCTCTGTCATAAGTGAAGAGTTTACATGTATATTTGAAAGAAAACATTACAATTCATCAAACTCTTGAAACCAAGTCAATTCTGACCTGAAACAACATGAAATGTTATAAAATCCATTTGTAAGCATATGCAATGTAATTAAAACACAGTAAACTTTACAGAATGAAGATATTGCAAAACCACCCTAAACAAGCTTCTTTCAGTCTGATAAGCTCCCACACAATACTTTAAAGCACTCTCTGTCATAGGTGAAGAGTTTACATATATATTTGCAAGATAACATTACAATTCATCAAACTCTTGAAACCAAGTCAATTCTGACCTGAAACAACATGAAATGTTATAAAATCCATTTGTAAGCATATGCAATGTAATTGAGCACATTAAACTGTACAGGATGAAGATATTGCAAAACCATCCAAAAAAAGCTTCCTTCATTCTGATATGCTCCCAAACTATACTTTAGAGCACTCTCTGTCATAGGTGAAGAGTTTACATGAATAATTGCAAGATAACATTACAATTCATCAAACTCTTGAAACCAAGTCAGTTCTGACCTGAAACAACATGAAATGTTTTACAATTCCATTTGTAAGCATATGTAATGCAATTGAGCACATTAAACTTTACAGAATGAAGATATTGCAAAACCACCCTAAACAAGCTTCTTTCAGTCTGATATGCTCCCACACTGTACTTTAGAGCACTCTCTGTCATAGGTGAAGAGTTTACATGTATATTTGCAAGATAACATTACAATTCATCAAACTCTTGAAACAAAGTCAATTCTGACCTCAAACAACATGAAATGTTATAAAATCCATTTGTAAGCATATGCAATGTAATTGAGCACATTAAACTGTACAGAATGAAGATATTGCAAAACCATCCAAAAAAAGCTTCCTTCATTCTGATATGCTCCCAAACTATACTTTAGAGTACTCTCTGTCATATTTGAAGAGTTTACATGTATATTTGCAAGATAACATTACAATTCATCAAACTCTTGAAACCAAGTCAGTTCTGACCTGAAACAACAAGAATTGTTGTACAATTCCATTTGTAAGCATATGCAGTGCAATTTAGCACATCAAACTTTACATAATGAAGATATTGCAAAACCATCCAAAACAAGCTTCTTTCAGTCTGATATGCTCCCAAACTATACTTTAGAGCACTCTCTGTCATAGGTGAAGAGTTTACATGTATATTTGCAGAACACAATACAATTCATCAAAGTTTTGAAACCATGTCAGTTCTGACCTGGTACAACATGAAATGTTGTATAATTGCATTTGTAAGCAAATGTAATGTAATTGAGAATATCTAACTTAACAGAATGAAGGTAATGCAAAACCATCCAATACATGATTTGCTCAGTCTGATTCCCACACTGTACTTTAGAGCACTCTCTGTCATAAGTGAAGAGTTTACATGTATATTTGAAAGAAAACATTACAATTCATCAAACTCTTGAAACCATGTCAGCTCTGACCTGGTACAACATGAAATGTTGTATAATTGCATTTGTAAGCAAATGTAATGTAATTGAGAGTATCTAACTTAACAGAATGAAGGTAATGCAAAACCATCCAATACATGATTTTCTCAGTCTGATATGCTCCCACACTGTACTTTAGAGCACTCTCTGTCATAAGTGAAGAGTTTACATGTATATTTGAAAGAAAACATTACAATTCATCAAACTCTTGAAACCAAGTCAATTCTGACCTGAAACAACATGAAATGTTATAAAATCCATTTGTAAGCATATGCAATGTAATTGAGCACATTAAACTGTACAGGATGAAGATATTGCAAAACCATCCAAAAAAAGCTTCCTTCATTCTGATATGCTCCCAAACTATAGTTTAGAGCACTCTCTGTCATAGGTGAAGAGTTTACATGTATATTTGCAAGTTAACATTACAATTCATCAAACTCTTGAAACCAAGTCAGTTCTGACCTGAAACAACAAGAATTGTTGTACAATTCCATTTGTAAGCATATGCAATGTAATTAAAACACATCAAACTTTACATAATGAAGATATTGCAAAACCATCCAAAACAGGCTTCTTTCATTCTGATATGCTCCCAAACTGTACTTTAGAGCATTCTCTGTCATAGGTGAAGAGTTTACATGTATATTTGCAAGATAACTTTACAATTCATCAAACTCTTGAAACCAAGTCTATTCTGACCTGAAACAACATGAAATGTTGTACAATTCCATTTGTAAGCATATGTGTTGCAATTGAGCACAACAAACTTTACAGAATGAAGATTTTGCAAAACCATCCAAAACAAGCTTCTTTCAGTCTGATATGCTCCCATACTATACTTTAGAGCACTCTCTGTCATAGGTGAAGAGTTTATATGTATATTTGAAAGAAAACATTACAATTCATCAAACTCTTGAAACCAAGTCAGTTCTGACCTGAAACAACAAGAAATGTTGTACAATTCCATTTGTAAGCATATGTAATGTAATTAACACACATCAAACTTTACATAATGAAGATATTGCAAAACCATCCAAAACAGGCTTCTTTCAGTCTGATATGCTCCCACACTGTACTTTAGAGCACTCTCTGTCATAGGTGAAGAGTTTACATGTATATTTGCAAGTTAACATTACAATTCATCAAACTCTTGAAACCAAGTCAGTTCTGACCTGAAACAACAAGAATGGTTGTACAATTCCATTTGTAAGCATATGCAGTGCAATTTAGCACATCAAACTTTACATAATTAAAATATTGCAAAACCATCCAAAACAAGCTTCTTTCAGTCTGATATGCTCCCAAACTATACTTTAGAGCACTCTCTGTCATAGGTGAAGAGTTTACATGTATATTTGCAGAACACATTACAATTCATCAAAGTTTTGAAACAATGTCAGTTCTGACCTGGTACAACATGAAATGATTTTAAATAGCATTTGTAAGCATATGTAATGCAATTGAGCACATCAAACATTACAAAATGAAGAAATTGCAAAACCATCCAAAAAAAGCTTCTTTCAGTCTGATATACTCCAACAGGGTATTCTCTGTCATAGGTGAAGAGTTTACATGAATATTTGCAAGATAACATTACAATTCATCAAACTCTTGAAACCAAGTCAGTTCTGACCTGAAACAACATGAAATGTTTTACAATTCCATTTGTAAGCATATGTAATGCAATTGAGCACATTAAACTTTACAGAATGAAGATATTGCAAAACCACCCTAAACAAGCTTCTTTCAGTCTGATATGCTCCCACACTGTACTTTAGAGCACTCTCTGTCATAGGTGAAGAGTTTACATGTATATTTGCAAGATAACATTACAATTCATCAAACTCTTGAAACCAAGTCAGTTCTGACCTGAAACAACAAGAATTGTTGTACAATTCCATTTGTAAGCATATGCAATGTAATTGAGCACATTAAACTGTACAGAATGAAGATATTGCAAAACCATCCAAAACAAGCTTCTTTCAGTCTGATATGCTCCCAAACTATACTTTAGAGTACTCTCTGTCATATTTGAAGAGTTTACATGTATATTTGCAAGATAACATTACAATTCATCAAAGTTTTGAAACCATGTCAGTTCTGACCTGGTACAACATGAAATTATTTTAAATAGCATTTGTAAGCATATGTAATGCAATTGAGCACATCAAACATTACAAAATGAAGAAATTGCAAAACCATCCAAAAAAAGCTTTTTTCAGTCTGATATACTCCAACACTATACTTTAGGGTATTCTCTGTCATAGGTGAAGAGTTTAAATAAATATTTGCAAGAAAACATAACAATTCATCAAACTCTTGAAACCAAGTCAGTTCTGACCTGAAACAACATGAAATGTTGTATAATTGCATTTGTAAGCAAATGTAATGTAATTGAGAATATCTAACTTAACAGAATGAAGGTAATGCAAAACCATCCAATACATGATTTTCTCAGTCTGATATGCTCCCACACTGTACTTTAGAGCACTCTCTGTCATAAGTGAAGAGTTTACATGTATATTTGAAAGAAAACATTACAATTCATCAAACTCTTGAAACCAAGTCAATTCTGACCTGAAACAACATGAAATGTTATAAAATCCATTTGTAAGCATAAGCAATGTAATTGAGCACATTAAACTGTACAGGATGAAGATATTGCAAAACCATCCAAAAAAAGCTTCCTTCATTCTGATATGCTCCCAAACTATACTTTAGAGCACTCTCTGTCATAGGTGAAGAGTTTACATGAATATTTGCAAGATAACATTACAATTCATCAAACTCTTGAAACCAAGTCAGTTCTGACCTGAAACAACATGAAATGTTTTACAATTCCATTTGTAAGCATATGTAATGCAATTGAGCACATTAAACTTTACAGAATGAAGATATTGCAAAACCACCCTAAACAAGCTTCTTTCAGTCTGATATGCTCCCACACTGTACTTTAGAGCACTCTCTGTCATAGGTGAAGAGTTTACATGTATATTTGCAAGATAACATTACAATTCATCAAACTCTTGAAACAAAGTCAATTCTGACCTCAAACAACATGAAATGTTATAAAATCCATTTGTAAGCATATGCAATGTAATTGAGCACATTAAACTGTACAGAATGAAGATATTGCAAAACCATCCAAAAAAAGCTTCCTTCATTCTGATATGCTCCCAAACTATACTTTAGAGTACTCTCTGTCATATTTGAAGAGTTTACATGTATATTTGCAAGATAACATTACAATTCATCAAACTCTTGAAACCAAGTCAGTTCTGACCTGAAACAACAAGAATTGTTGTACAATTCCATTTGTAAGCATATGCAGTGCAATTTAGCACATCAAACTTTACATAATGAAGATATTGCAAAACCATCCAAAACAAGCTTCTTTCAGTCTGATATGCTCCCAAACTATACTTTAGAGCACTCTCTGTCATAGGTGAAGAGTTTACATGTATATTTGCAGAACACATTACAATTCATCAAAGTTTTGAAACCATGTCAGTTCTGACCTGGTACAACATGAAATGTTGTATAATTGCATTTGTAAGCATATGTAATGTAATTGAGAATATCTAACTTAACAGAATGAAGGTAATGCAAAACCATCCAATACATGATTTGCTCAGTCTGATTCCCACACTGTACTTTAGAGCACTCTCTGTCATAAGTGAAGAGTTTACATGTATATTTGAAAGAAAACATTACAATTCATCAAACTCTTGAAACCATGTCAGTTCTGACCTGGTACAACATGAAATGTTGTATAATTGCATTTGTAAGCAAATGTAATGTAATTGAGAGTATCTAACTTAACAGAATGAAGGTAATGCAAAACCATCCAAAAAAAGCTTCTTTCATTCTGATATGCTCCCAGACTGTACTTTAGAGCACTCTCTGTCATAGGTGAAGAGTTTACATGTATATTTGCAAGTTAACATTACAATTCATCAAACTCTTGAAGCCAAGTCAGTTCTGACCTGAAACAACAAGAATTGTTGTACAATTCCATTTGTAAGCATATGAAGTGCAATTTAGCACATCAAACTTTACATAATGAAGATATTGCAAAACCATCCAAAACAAGCTTCTTTCATTCTGATATGCTCCCAAACTGTACTTTAGAGCATTCTCTGTCATAGGTGAAGAGTTTACATGTATATTTGCAAGATAACTTTACAATTCATCAAACTCTTGAAACCAAGTCTATTCTGACCTGAAACAACATGAAATGTTGTACAAATCCATTTGTAAGCATATGTGTTGCAATTGAGCACAACAAACTTTACAGAATGAAGATTTTGCAAAACCATCCAAAACAAGCTTCTTTCAGTCTGATATGCTCCCATACTATACTTTAGAGCACTCTCTGTCATAGGTGAAGAGTTTATATGTATATTTGAAAGAAAACATTACAATTCATCAAACTCTTGAAACCAAGTCAGTTCTGACCTGAAACAACAAGAAATGTTGTACAATTCCATTTGTAAGCATATGTAATGTAATTAACACACATCAAACTTTACAGAATGAAGATATTGCAAAACCATCCAAAAAAAGCTTCTTTCATTCTGATATGCTCCCACACTGTACTTTAGAGCACTCTCTGTCATAGGTGAAGAGTTTACATGTATATTTGCAAGTTAACATTACAATTCATCAAACTCTTGAAACCAAGTCAGTTCTGACCTGAAACAACAAGAATTGTTGTACAATTCCATTTGTAAGCATATGCAGTGCAATTTAGCAAATCAAACTTTACATAATTAAGATATTGCAAAACCATCCAAAACAAGCTTCTTTCAGTCTGATAAGCTCCCAAACTATACTTTAGAGCACTCTCTGTCATAGGTGAAGAGTTTACATGTATATTTGCAGAACACATTACAATTCATCAAAGTTTTGAAACCATGTCAGTTCTGACCTGGTACAACATGAAATTATTTTAAATAGCATTTGTAAGCATATGTAATGCAATTGAGCACATCAAACATTACAAAATGAAGAAATTGCAAAACCATCCAAAAAAAGCTTTTTTCAGTCTGATATACTCCAACACTATACTTTAGGGTATTCTCTGTCATAGGTGAAGAGTTTAAATAAATATTTGCAAGAAAACATTACAATTCATCAAACTCTTGAAACCAAGTCAGTTCTGACCTGAAACAACATGAAATGTTGTATAATTGCATTTGTAAGCAAATGTAATGTAATTGAGAATATCTAACTTAACAGAATGAAGGTAATGCAAAACCATCCAATACATGATTTTCTCAGTCTGATATGCTCCCACACTGTACTTTAGAGCACTCTCTGTCATAAGTGAAGAGTTTACATGTATATTTGAAAGAAAACATTACAATTCATCAAACTCTTGAAACCAAGTCAATTCTGACCTGAAACAACATGAAATGTTATAAAATCCATTTCTAAGCATAAGCAATGTAATTGAGCACATTAAACTGTACAGGATGAAGATATTGCAAAACCATCCAAAAAAAGCTTCCTTCATTCTGATATGCTCCCAAACTATACTTTAGAGCACTCTCTGTCATAGGTGAAGAGTTTACATGAATATTTGCAAGATAACATTACAATTCATCAAACTCTTGAAACCAAGTCAGTTATGACCTGAAACAACATGAAATGTTTTACAATTCCATTTGTAAGCATATGTAATGCAATTGAGCACATTAAACTTTACAGAATGAAGATATTGCAAAACCACCCTAAACAAGCTTCTTTCAGTCTGATATGCTCCCACACTGTACTTTAGAGCACTCTCTGTCATAGGTGAAGAGTTTACATGTATATTTGCAAGATAACATTACAATTCATCAAACTCTTGAAACAAAGTCAATTCTGACCTCAAACAACATGAAATGTTATAAAATCCATTTGTAAGCATATGCAATGTAATTGAGCACATTAAACTGTACAGAATGAAGATATTGCAAAACCATCCAAAAAAAGCTTCCTTCATTCTGATATGCTCCCAAACTATACTTTAGAGTACTCTCTGTCATATTTGAAGAGTTTACATGTATATTTGCAAGATAACATTACAATTCATCAAACTCTTGAAACCAAGTCAGTTCTGACCTGAAACAACAAGAATTGTTGTACAATTCCATTTGTAAGCATATGCAGTGCAATTTAGCACATCAAACTTTACATAATGAAGATATTGCAAAACCATCCAAAACAAGCTTCTTTCAGTCTGATATGCTCCCAAACTATACTTTAGAGCACTCTCTGTCATAGGTGAAGAGTTTACATGTATATTTGCAGAACACATAACAATTCATCAAAGTTTTGAAACCATGTCAGTTCTGACCTGGTACAACATGAAATGTTGTATAATTGCATTTGTAAGCAAATGTAATGTAATTGAGAATATCTAACTTAACAGAATGAAGGTAATGCAAAACCATCCAATACATGATTTTCTCAGTCTGATTCCCACACTGTACTTTAGAGCACTCTCTGTCATAAGTGAAGAGTTTACATGTATATTTGAAAGAAAACATTACAATTCATCAAACTCTTGAAACCATGTCAGTTCTGACCTGGTACAACATGAAATGTTGTATAATTGCATTTGTAAGCAAATGTAATGTAATTGAGAGTATCTAACTTAACAGAATGAAGGTAATGCAAAACCATCCAAAAAAAGCTTCTTTCATTCTGATATGCTCCCACACTGTACTTTAGAGCACTCTCTGTCATAGGTGAAGAGTTTACATGTATATTTGCAAGTTAACATTACAATTCATCAAACTCTTGAAGCCAAGTCAGTTCTGACCTGAAACAACAAGAATTGTTGTACAATTCCATTTGTAAGCATATGAAGTGCAATTTAGCACATCAAACTTTACATAATGAAGATATTGCAAAACCACCCTAAACAAGCTTCTTTCAGTCTGATATGCTCCCACACTGTACTTTAGAGCACTCTCTGTCATAGGTGAAGAGTTTACATGTATATTTGCAAGATAACATTACAATTCATCAAACTCTTGAAACAAAGTCAATTCTGACCTCAAACAACATGAAATGTTATAAAATCCATTTGTAAGCATATGCAATGTAATTGAGCACATTAAACTGTACAGAATGAAGATATTGCAAAACCATCCAAAAAAAGCTTCCTTCATTCTGATATGCTCCCAAACTATACTTTAGAGTACTCTCTGTCATATTTGAAGAGTTTACATGTATATTTGCAAGATAACATTACAATTCATCAAACTCTTGAAACCAAGTCAGTTCTGACCTGAAACAACAAGAATTGTTGTACAATTCCATTTGTAAGCATATGCAGTGCAATTTAGCACATCAAACTTTACATAATGAAGATATTGCAAAACCATCCAAAACAAGCTTCTTTCAGTCTGATATGCTCCCAAACTATACTTTAGAGCACTCTCTGTCATAGGTGAAGAGTTTACATGTATATTTGCAGAACACATTACAATTCATCAAAGTTTTGAAACCATGTCAGTTCTGACCTGGTACAACATGAAATGTTGTATAATTGCATTTGTAAGCAAATGTAATGTAATTGAGAATATCTAACTTAACAGAATGAAGGTAATGCAAAACCATCCAATACATGATTTGCTCAGTCTGATTCCCACACTGTACTTTAGAGCACTCTCTGTCATAAGTGAAGAGTTTACATGTATATTTGAAAGAAAACATTACAATTCATCAAACTCTTGAAACCATGTCAGTTCTGACCTGGTACAACATGAAATGTTGTATAATTGCATTTGTAAGCAAATGTAATGTAATTGAGAGTATCTAACTTAACAGAATGAAGGTAATGCAAAACCATCCAAAAAAAGCTTCTTTCATTCTGATATGCTCCCACACTGTACTTTAGAGCACTCTCTGTCATAGGTGAAGAGTTTACATGTATATTTGCAAGTTAACATTACAATTCATCAAACTCTTGAAGCCAAGTCAGTTCTGACCTGAAACAACAAGAATTGTTGTACAATTCCATTTGTAAGCATATGAAGTGCAATTTAGCACATCAAACTTTACATAATGAAGATATTGCAAAACCATCCAAAACAAGCTTCTTTCAGTCTGATATGCTCCCAAACTATACTTTAGAGCACTCTCTGTCATAGGTGAAGAGTTTACATGTATATTTGCAAGTTAACATTACAATTCATCAAACTCTTGAAACCAAGTCAGTTCTGACCTGAAACAACAAGAATTGTTGTACAATTCCATTTGTAAGCATATGCAATGTAATTAAAACACATCAAACTTTACATAATGAAGATATTGCAAAACCATCCAAAACAAGCTTCTTTCAGTCTGATATGCTCCCAAACTGTACTTTAGAGCATTCTCTGTCATAGGTGAAGAGTTTACATGTATATTTGCAAGATAACTTTACAATTCATCAAACTCTTGAAACCAAGTCTATTCTGACCTGAAACAACAAGAATTGCTGTACAGTTCCATTTGTAAGCATATGCAATGCAATTGAGCACAACAAACTTTACAGAATGAAGATTTTGCAAAACCAACCAAAACAAGCTTCTTTCAGTCTGATATGCTCCCATACAATACTTTAGAGCACTCTCTGTCATAGGTGAAGAGTTTATATGTATATTTGAAAGAAAACATTACAATTCATCAAACTCTTGAAACCAAGTCAGTTCTGACCTGAAACAACAAAAAATTTTGTACAATTCCATTTGTAAGCATATGTAATGTAATTAACACACATCAAACTTTACAGAATGAAGATATTGCAAAACCATCCAAAAAAAGCTTCTTTCATTCTGATATGCTCCCACACTGTACTTTAGAGCACTCTCTGTCATAGGTGAAGAGTTTACATGTATATTTGCAAGTTAACATTACAATTCATCAAACTCTTGAAACCAAGTCAGTTCTGACCTGAAACAACAAGAATTGTTGTACAATTCCATTTGTAAGCATATGCAGTGCAATTTAGCACATCAAACTTTACATAATGAAGATATTGCAAAACCATCCAAAACAAGCTTCTTTCAGTCTGATATGCTCCCAAACTATACTTTAGAGCACTCTCTGTCATAGGTGAAGAGTTTACATGTATATTTGCAGAACACATTACAATTCATCAAAGTTTTGAAACCATGTCAGTTCTGACCTGGTACAACATGAAATGATTTTAAATAGCATTTGTAAGCATATGTAATGCAATTGAGCACATCAAACATTACAAAATGAAGAAATTGCAAAACCATCCAAAAAAAGCTTCTTTCAGTCTGATATACTCCAACACTATACTTTAGGGTATTCTCTGTCATAGGTGAAGAGTTTAAATAAATATTTGCAAGAAAACATTACAATTCATCAAAGTCTTGAAACCAAGTCAGTTCTGACCTGAAACAACATGAAATGTTGTATAATTGCATTTGTAAGCAAATGTAATGTAATTGAGAATATCTAACTTAACAGAATGAAGGTAATGCAAAACCATCCAATACATGATTTTCTCAGTCTGATATGCTCCCACACTGTACTTTAGAGCACTCTCTGTCATAAGTGAAGAGTTTACATGTATATTTGAAAGAAAACATTACAATTCATTAAACTCTTGAAACCAAGTCAATTCTGACCTCAAACAACATGAAATGTTATAAAATCCATTTGTAAGCATATGCAATGTAATTGAGCACATTAAACTTTACAGAATGAAGATATTGCAAAACCATCCAAAAAAAGCTTCTATCATTCTGATATGCTCCCACACTGTACTTTAGAGCACTCTCTGTCTTAGGTGAAGAGTTTACATGTATATTTGCAAGTTAACATTACAATTCATCAAACTCTTGAAACCAAGTCAGTTCTGACCTGAAACAACAAGAATTGTTGTACAATTCCATTTGTAAGCATATGCAGTGCAATTTAGCACATCAAACTTTACAGAATGAAGATATTGCAAAACCACCCTAAACAAGCTTCTTTCAGTCTGATATGCTCCCACACTGTACTTTAGAGCACTCTCTGTCATAGGTGAAGAGTTTACATGTATATTTGCAAGATAACATTACAATTCATCAAACTCTTGAAACAAAGTCAATTCTGACCTCAAACAACATGAAATGTTATAAAATCCATTTGTAAGCATATGCAATGTAATTGAGCACATTAAACTGTACAGAATGAAGATATTGCAAAACCATCCAAAAAAAGCTTCCTTCATTCTGATATGCTCCCAAACTATACTTTAGAGTACTCTCTGTCATATTTGAAGAGTTTACATGTATATTTGCAAGATAACATTACAATTCATCAAACTCTTGAAACCAAGTCAGTTCTGACCTGAAACAACAAGAATTGTTGTACAATTCCATTTGTAAGCATATGCAGTGCAATTTAGCACATCAAACTTTACATAATGAAGATATTGCAAAACCATCCAAAACAAGCTTCTTTCAGTCTGATATGCTCCCAAACTATACTTTAGAGCACTCTCTGTCATAGGTGAAGAGTTTACATGTATATTTGCAGAACACATTACAATTCATCAAAGTTTTGAAACCATGTCAGTTCTGACCTGGTACAACATGAAATGTTGTATAATTGCATTTGTAAGCAAATGTAATGTAATTGAGAATATCTAACTTAACAGAATGAAGGTAATGCAAAACCATCCAATACATGATTTGCTCAGTCTGATTCCCACACTGTACTTTAGAGCACTCTCTGTCATAAGTGAAGAGTTTACATGTATATTTGAAAGAAAACATTACAATTCATCAAACTCTTGAAACCATGTCAGTTCTGACCTGGTACAACATGAAATGTTGTAAAATTGCATTTGTATGCAAATGTAATGTAATTGAGAGTATCTAACTTAACAGAATGAAGGTAATGCAAAACCATCCAAAAAAAGCTTCTTTCATTCTGATATGCTCCCACACTGTACTTTAGAGCACTCTCTGTCATAGGTGAAGAGTTTACATGTATATTTGCAAGTTAACATTACAATTCATCAAACTCTTGAAGCCAAGTCAGTTCTGACCTGAAACAACAAGAATTGTTGTACAATTCCATTTGTAAGCATATGAAGTGCAATTTAGCACATCAAACTTTACATAATGAAGATATTGCAAAACCATCCAAAACAAGCTTCTTTCAGTCTGATATGCTCCCAAACTATACTTTAGAGCACTCTCTGTCATAGGTGAAGAGTTTACATGTATATTTGCAAGTTAACATTACAATTCATCAAACTCTTGAAACCAAGTCAGTTCTGACCTGAAACAACAAGAATTGTTGTACAATTCCATTTGTAAGCATATGCAATGTAATTAAAACACATCAAACTTTACATAATGAAGATATTGCAAAACCATCCAAAACAAGCTTCTTTCAGTCTGATATGCTCCCAAACTGTACTTTAGAGCATTCTCTGTCATAGGTGAAGAGTTTACATGTATATTTGCAAGATAACTTTACAATTCATCAAACTCTTGAAACCAAGTCTATTCTGACCTGAAACAACAAGAATTGCTGTACAGTTCCATTTGTAAGCATATGCAATGCAATTTAGCACATCAAACTTTACATAATGAAGATATTGCAAAACCATCTAAAACAAGCTTCTTTCAGTCTGATATGCTCCCACACTGTACTTTAGAGCACTCTCTGTCATAAGTGAAGAGTTTACATGTATATTTGCAAGATAACTTTACAATTCATCAAACTCTTGAAACCAAGTCAATTATGACCTGAAACAACATGAAATGTTGTACAATTCCATTTGTAAGCATATGTGTTGCAATTGAGCACAACAAACTTTACAGAATGAAGATTTTGCAAAACCAACCAAAACAAGCTTCTTTCAGTCTGATATGCTCCCACACTGTACTTTAGAGCACTCTCTGTCATAGGTGAAGAGTTTATATGTATATTTGAAAGAAAACATTACAATTCATCAAACTCTTGAAACCAAGTCAGTTCTGACCTGAAACAACAAAAAATTTTGTACAATTCCATTTGTAAGCATATGTAATGTAATTAACACACATCAAACTTTACAGAATGAAGATATTGCAAAACCATCCAAAAAAAGCTTCTTTCATTCTGATATGCTCCCACACTGTACTTTAGAGCACTCTCTGTCATAGGTGAAGAGTTTACATGTATATTTGCAAGTTAACATTACAATTCATCAAACTCTTGAAACCAAGTCAGTTCTGACCTGAAACAACAAGAATTGTTGTACAATTCCATTTGTAAGCATATGCAGTGCAATTTAGCACATCAAACTTTACATAATGAAGATATTGCAAAACCATCCAAAACAAGCTTCTTTCAGTCTGATATGCTCCCAAACTATACTTTAGAGCACTCTCTGTCATAGGTGAAGAGTTTACATATATATTTGCAAGATAACATTACAATTCATCAAACTCTTGAAACCATGTCAATTCTGACCTGAAACAACATGAAATGTTATAAAATCCATTTGTAAGCATATGCAATGTAATTGAGCACATTAAACTGTACAGGATGAAGATATTGCAAAACCATCCAATAAAAGCTTCCTTCATTCTGATATGCTCCCAAACTATACTTTAGAGCACTCTCTGTCATAGGTGAAGAGTTTACATGAATATTTGCAAGATAACATTACAATTCATCAAACTCTTGAAACCAAGTCAGTTCTGACCTGAAACAACATGAAATGTTGTATAATTGCATTTGTAAGCAAATGTAATGTAATTGAGAATATCTAACTTAACAGAATGAAGGTAATGCAAAACCATCCAATACTTGATTTTCTCAGTCTGATATGCTCCCACACTGTACTTTAGAGCACTCTTGTCATAGGTGAAGAGTTTACATGTATATTTGCAGAACACATTACAATTCATCAAAGTTTTGAAACCATGTCAGTTCTGACCTGGTACAACATGAAATGATGTTAAATAGCATGTGTAAGCATATGTAATGCAATTGAGCACATCAAACATTACAAAATGAAGAAATTGCAATACCATCCAAAATAAGCTTCTTTCAGTCTGATATACTCCAACACTATATTTTAGGGTATTCTCTGTCATAGGTGAAGAGTTTACATGAATACTTGCAAGAAAACATTACAATTCATCAAACTCTTGAAACCAAGTCAATTCTGACCTGAAACAACATGAAATGTTGTATAATTGCATTTGTAAGCAAATGTAATGTAATTGAGAATATCTAACTTAACAGAATTAAGGTAATGCAAAACCATCCAAAAAAGCTTCTTTCATTCTGATATGCTCCCACACTGTACTTTAGAGCACTCTCTGTCATAGGTGAAGAGTTTACATGTATATTTGCAAGTTAACATTACAATTCATCAAACTCTTGAAACCAAGTCAGTTCTGACCTGAAACAACAAGAATTGTTGTACAATTCCATTTGTAAGCATATGCAGTGCAATTTAGCACATCAAACTTTACATAATGAAGATATTGCAAAACCATCCAAAACAAGCTTCTTTCAGTCTGATATGCTCCCAAACTATACTTTAGAGCACTCTCTGTCATATTTGAAGAGTTTACATGTATATTTGCAAGATAACATTACAATTCATCAAACTCTTGAAACCAAGTCAGTTCTGACCTGAAACAACAAGAATTGTTGTACAATTCCATTTGTAAGCATATGCAGTGCAATTTAGCACATCAAACTTTACATAATGAAGATATTGCAAAACCATCCAAAACAAGCTTCTTTCAGTCTGATTCCCAAACTATACTTTAGAGCACTCTCTGTCATAGGTGTAGAGTTTACATGTATATTTGCAAGTTAAAATTACAATTCATCAAACTCTTGAAACCAAGTCAGTTCTGACCTGAAACAACAAGAATTGTTGTACAATTCCATTTGTAAGCATATGCAATGTAATTAAAACACATCAAACTTTACATAATGAAGATATTGCAAAACCATCCAAAACAAGCTTCTTTCAGTCTGATATGCTCCCAAACTGTACTTTAGAGCATTCTCTGTCATAGGTGAAGAGTTTACATGTATATTTGCAAGATAACTTTACAATTCATCAAACTCTTGAAACCAAGTCTATTCTGACCTGAAACAACAAGAATTGCTGTACAGTTCCATTTGTAAGCATATGCAATGCAATTTAGCACATCAAACTTTACATAATGAAGATATTGCAAAACCATCCAAAACAAGCTTCTTTCAGTCTGATATACTCCAACACTATACTTTAGGGTATTCTCTGTCATAGGTGAAGAGTTTAAATAAATATTTGCAAGAAAACATTACAATTCATCAAAGTCTTGAAACCAAGTCAGTTCTGAAATGAAACAACATGAAATGTTGTATAATTGCATTTGTAAGCAAATGTAATGTAATTGAGAATATCTAACTTAACAGAATTAAGGTAATGCAAAACCATCCAAAAAAAGCTTCTTTCATTCTGATATGCTCCCACACTGTACTTTAGAGCACTCTCTGTCATAGGTGAAGAGTTTACATGTATATTTGCAAGTTAACATTACAATTCATCAAACTCTTGAAACCAAGTCAGTTCTGACCTGAAACAACAAGAATTGTTGTACAATTCCATTTGTAAGCATATGCAGTGCAATTTAGCACATCAAACTTTACATAATGAAGATATTGCAAAACCATCCAAAACAGGCTTCTTTCAGTCTGATATGCTCCCAAACTGTACTTTAGAGCACTCTCTGTCATAGGTGAAGAGTTTACATGTATATTTGCAAGATAACTTTACAATTCATCAAACTCTTGAAACCAAGTCTATTCTGACCTGAAACAACAAGAATTGCTGTACAGTTCCATTTGTAAGCATATGCAATGCAATTTAGCACATCAAACTTTACATAATGAAGATATTGCAAAACCATCTAAAACAAGCTTCTTTCAGTCTGATATGCTCCCACACTGTACTTTAGAGCACTCTCTGTCATAAGTGAAGAGTTTACATGTATATTTGCAAGATAACTTTACAATTCATCAAACTCTTGAAACCAAGTCAATTATGACCTGAAACAACAAGAATTGTTGTACAATTCCATTTGTAAGCATATGCAGTGCAATTTAGCACATCAAACTTTACATAATGAAGATATTGCAAAACCATCCAAAACAAGCTTCTTTCAGTCTGATATGCTCCCAAACTATACTTTAGAGCACTCTCTGTCATAGGTGAAGAGTTTACATGTATATTTGCAAGTTAACATTACAATTCATCAAACTCTTGAAACCAAGTCAGTTCTGACCTGAAACAACAAGAATTGTTGTACAATTCCATTTGTAAGCATATGCAGTGCAATTTAGCACATCAAACTTTACATAATGAAGATATTGCAAAACCATCCAAAACAAGCTTCTTTCAGTCTGATATGCTCCCAAACTATACTTTAGAGCACTCTCTGTCATATTTGAAGAGTTTACATGTATATTTGCAAGATAACATTACAATTCATCAAACTCTTGAAACCAAGTCAGTTCTGACCTGAAACAACAAGAATTGTTGTACAATTCCATTTGTAAGCATATGCAATGTAATTAAAACACATCAAACTTTACATAATGAAGATATTGCAAAACCATCCAAAACAAGCTTCTTTCAGTCTGATATGCTCCCAAACTGTACTTTAGAGCATTCTCTGTCATAGGTGAAGAGTTTACATGTATATTTGCAAGATAACTTTACAATTCATCAAACTCTTGAAACCAAGTCTATTCTGACCTGAAACAACATGAATTGCTGTACAGTTCCATTTGTAAGCATATGCAATGCAATTTAGCACATCAAACTTTACATAATGAAGATATTGCAAAACCATCTAAAACAAGCTTCTTTCAGTCTGATATGCTCCCACACTGTACTTTAGAGCACTCTCTGTCATAAGTGAAGAGTTTACATGTATATTTGCAAGATAACTTTACAATTCATCAAAGTCTTGAAACCAAGTCAGTTCTGACCTGAAACAACATGAAATGTTGTACAATTCCATTTGTAAGCATATGTGTTGCAATTGAGCACAACAAACTTTACATAATGAAGATATTGCAAAACCATCCAAAACAAGCTTCTTTCAGTCTGATTCCCAAAGTATACTTTAGAGCACTCTCTGTCATAGGTGAAGAGTTTACATGTATATTTGCAGAACACATTACAATTCATCAAAGTTTTGAAACCATGTCAGTTCTGACCTGGTACAAGATGAAATGATTTTAAATAGCATTTGTAAGCATATGTAATGCAATTGAGCACATCAAACATTACAAAATGAAGAAATTGCAAAACCATCCAAAAAAAGCTTCTTTCAGTCTGATATACTCCAACACTATACTTTAGGGTATTCTCTGTCATAGGTGAAGAGTTTAAATAAATATTTGCAAGAAAACATTACAATTCATCAAACTCTTGAAACCAAGTCAATTCTGACCTGAAACAACATGAAATGTTGTATAATTGCATTTGTAAGCAAATGTAATGTAATTGAGAATATCTAACTTAACAGAATTAAGGTAATGCAAAACCATCCAAAAAAGCTTCTTTCATTCTGATATGCTCCCACACTGTACTTTAGAGCACTCTCTGTCATAGGTGAAGAGTTTACATGTATATTTGCAAGTTAACATTACAATTCATCAAACTCTTGAAACCAAGTCAGTTCTGACCTGAAACAACAAGAATTGTTGTACAATTCCATTTGTAAGCATATGCAGTGCAATTTAGCACATCAAACTTTACATAATGAAGATATTGCAAAACCATCCAAAACAAGCTTCTTTCAGTCTGATATGCTCCCAAACTATACTTTAGAGCACTCTCTGTCATATTTGAAGAGTTTACATGTATATTTGCAAGATAACATTACAATTCATCAAACTCTTGAAACCAAGTCAGTTCTGACCTGAAACAACAAGAATTGTTGTACAATTCCATTTGTAAGCATATGCAGTGCAATTTAGCACATCAAACTTTACATAATGAAGATATTGCAAAACCATCCAAAACAAGCTTCTTTCAGTCTGATTCCCAAACTATACTTTAGAGCACTCTCTGTCATAGGTGTAGAGTTTACATGTATATTTGCAAGTTAAAATTACAATTCATCAAACTCTTGAAACCAAGTCAGTTCTGACCTGAAACAACAAGAATTGTTGTACAATTCCATTTGTAAGCATATGCAATGTAATTAAAACACATCAAACTTTACATAATGAAGATATTGCAAAACCATCCAAAACAAGCTTCTTTCAGTCTGATATGCTCCCAAACTGTACTTTAGAGCATTCTCTGTCATAGGTGAAGAGTTTACATGTATATTTGCAAGATAACTTTACAATTCATCAAACTCTTGAAACCAAGTCTATTCTGACCTGAAACAACAAGAATTGCTGTACAGTTCCATTTGTAAGCATATGCAATGCAATTTAGCACATCAAACTTTACATAATGAAGATATTGCAAAACCATCCAAAACAAGCTTCTTTCAGTCTGATATACTCCAACACTATACTTTAGGGTATTCTCTGTCATAGGTGAAGAGTTTAAATAAATATTTGCAAGAAAACATTACAATTCATCAAAGTCTTGAAACCAAGTCAGTTCTGAAATGAAACAACATGAAATGTTGTATAATTGCATTTGTAAGCAAATGTAATGTAATTGAGAATATCTAACTTAACAGAATTAAGGTAATGCAAAACCATCCAAAAAAAGCTTCTTTCATTCTGATATGCTCCCACACTGTACTTTAGAGCACTCTCTGTCATAGGTGAAGAGTTTACATGTATATTTGCAAGTTAACATTACAATTCATCAAACTCTTGAAACCAAGTCAGTTCTGACCTGAAACAACAAGAATTGTTGTACAATTCCATTTGTAAGCATATGCAGTGCAATTTAGCACATCAAACTTTACATAATGAAGATATTGCAAAACCATCCAAAACAGGCTTCTTTCAGTCTGATATGCTCCCAAACTGTACTTTAGAGCACTCTCTGTCATAGGTGAAGAGTTTACATGTATATTTGCAAGATAACTTTACAATTCATCAAACTCTTGAAACCAAGTCTATTCTGACCTGAAACAACAAGAATTGCTGTACAGTTCCATTTGTAAGCATATGCAATGCAATTTAGCACATCAAACTTTACATAATGAAGATATTGCAAAACCATCTAAAACAAGCTTCTTTCAGTCTGATATGCTCCCACACTGTACTTTAGAGCACTCTCTGTCATAAGTGAAGAGTTTACATGTATATTTGCAAGATAACTTTACAATTCATCAAACTCTTGAAACCAAGTCAATTATGACCTGAAACAACAAGAATTGTTGTACAATTCCATTTGTAAGCATATGCAGTGCAATTTAGCACATCAAACTTTACATAATGAAGATATTGCAAAACCATCCAAAACAAGCTTCTTTCAGTCTGATATGCTCCCAAACTATACTTTAGAGCACTCTCTGTCATAGGTGAAGAGTTTACATGTATATTTGCAAGTTAACATTACAATTCATCAAACTCTTGAAACCAAGTCAGTTCTGACCTGAAACAACAAGAATTGTTGTACAATTCCATTTGTAAGCATATGCAGTGCAATTTAGCACATCAAACTTTACATAATGAAGATATTGCAAAACCATCCAAAACAAGCTTCTTTCAGTCTGATATGCTCCCAAACTATACTTTAGAGCACTCTCTGTCATATTTGAAGAGTTTACATGTATATTTGCAAGATAACATTACAATTCATCAAACTCTTGAAACCAAGTCAGTTCTGACCTGAAACAACAAGAATTGTTGTACAATTCCATTTGTAAGCATATGCAATGTAATTAAAACACATCAAACTTTACATAATGAAGATATTGCAAAACCATCCAAAACAAGCTTCTTTCAGTCTGATTTGCTCCCAAACTGTACTTTAGAGCATTCTCTGTCATAGGTGAAGAGTTTACATGTATATTTGCAAGATAACTTTACAATTCATCAAACTCTTGAAACCAAGTCTATTCTGACCTGAAACAACATGAATTGCTGTACAGTTCCATTTGTAAGCATATGCAATGCAATTTAGCACATCAAACTTTACATAATGAAGATATTGCAAAACCATCTAAAACAAGCTTCTTTCAGTCTGATATGCTCCCACACTGTACTTTAGAGCACTCTCTGTCATAAGTGAAGAGTTTACATGTATATTTGCAAGATAACTTTACAATTCATCAAAGTCTTGAAACCAAGTCAGTTCTGACCTGAAACAACATGAAATGTTGTACAATTCCATTTGTAAGCATATGTGTTGCAATTGAGCACAACAAACTTTACATAATGAAGATATTGCAAAACCATCCAAAACAAGCTTCTTTCAGTCTGATTCCCAAAGTATACTTTAGAGCACTCTCTGTCATAGGTGAAGAGTTTACATGTATATTTGCAGAACACATTACAATTCATCAAAGTTTTGAAACCATGTCAGTTCTGACCTGGTACAAGATGAAATGATTTTAAATAGCATTTGTAAGCATATGTAATGCAATTGAGCACATCAAACATTACAAAATGAAGAAATTGCAAAACCATCCAAAAAAAGCTTCTTTCAGTCTGATATACTCCAACACTATACTTTAGGGTATTCTCTGTCATAGGTGAAGAGTTTAAATAAATATTTGCAAGAAAACATTACAATTCATCAAAGTCTTGAAACCAAGTCAGTTCTGAAATGAAACAACATGAAATGTTGTATAATTGCATTTGTAAGCAAATGTAATGTAATTGAGAATATCTAACTTAACAGAATTAAGGTAATGCAAAACCATCCAAAAAAAGCTTCTTTCATTCTGATATGCTCCCACACTGTACTTTAGAGCACTCTCTGTCATAGGTGAAGAGTTTACATGTATATTTGCAAGTTAACATTACAATTCATCAAACTCTTGAAACCAAGTCAGTTCTGACCTGAAACAACAAGAATTGTTGTACAATTCCATTTGTAAGCATATGCAGTGCAATTTAGCACATCAAACTTTACATAATGAAGATATTGCAAAACCATCCAAAACAAGCTTCTTTCAGTCTGATATGCTCCCAAACTATACTTTAGAGCACTCTCTGTCATATTTGAAGAGTTTACATGTATATTTGCAAGATAACATTACAATTCATCAAACTCTTGAAACCAAGTCAGTTCTGACCTGAAACAACAAGAATTGTTGTACAATTCCATTTGTAAGCATATGCAGTGCAATTTAGCACATCAAACTTTACATAATGAAGATATTGCAAAACCATCCAAAACAAGCTTCTTTCAGTCTGATTCCCAAACTATACTTTAGAGCACTCTCTGTCATAGGTGTAGAGTTTACATGTATATTTGCAAGTTAACATTACAATTCATCAAACTCTTGAAACCAAGTCAGTTCTGACCTGAAACAACAAGAATTGTTGTACAATTCCATTTGTAAGCATATGCAATGTAATTAAAACACATCAAACTTTACATAATGAAGATATTGCAAAACCATCCAAAACAAGCTTCTTTCAGTCTGATATGCTCCCAAACTGTACTTTAGAGCATTCTCTGTCATAGGTGAAGAGTTTACATGTATATTTGCAAGATAACTTTACCATTCATCAAACTCTTGAAACCAAGTCTATTCTGACCTGAAACAACAAGAATTGCTGTACAGTTCCATTTGTAAGCATATGCAATGCAATTTAGCACATCAAACTTTACATAATGAAGATATTGCAAAACCATCTAAAACAAGCTTCTTTCAGTCTGATATGCTCCCACACTGTACTTTAGAGCACTCTCTGTCATAAGTGAAGAGTTTACATGTATATTTGCAAGATAACTTTACAATTCATCAAAGTCTTGAAACCAAGTCAGTTCTGACCTGAAACAACATGAAATGTTGTACAATTCCATTTGTAAGCATATGTGTTGCAATTGAGCACAACAAACTTTACATAATGAAGATATTGCAAAACCATCCAAAACAAGCTTCTTTCAGTCTGATATACTCCAACACTATACTTTAGGGTATTCTCTGTCATAGGTGAAGAGTTTAAATAAATATTTGCAAGAAAACATTACAATTCATCAAAGTCTTGAAACCAAGTCAGTTCTGAAATGAAACAACATGAAATGTTGTATAATTGCATTTGTAAGCAAATGTAATGTAATTGAGAATATCTAACTTAACAGAATTAAGGTAATGCAAAACCATCCAAAAAAAGCTTCTTTCATTCTGATATGCTCCCACACTGTACTTTAGAGCACTCTCTGTCATAAGTGAAGAGTTTACATGTATATTTGCAAGATAACTTTACAATTCATCAAACTCTTGAAACCAAGTCAATTATGACCTGAAACAACAAGAATTGTTGTACAATTCCATTTGTAAGCATATGCAGTGCAATTTAGCACATCAAACTTTACATAATGAAGATATTGCAAAACCATCCAAAACAAGCTTCTTTCAGTCTGATATGCTCCCAAACTATACTTTAGAGCACTCTCTGTCATAGGTGAAGAGTTTACATGTATATTTGCAAGTTAACATTACAATTCATCAAACTCTTGAAACCAAGTCAGTTCTGACCTGAAACAACAAGAATTGTTGTACAATTCCATTTGTAAGCATATGCAGTGCAATTTAGCACATCAAACTTTACATAATGAAGATATTGCAAAACCATCCAAAACAAGCTTCTTTCAGTCTGATATGCTCCCAAACTATACTTTAGAGCACTCTCTGTCATATTTGAAGAGTTTACATGTATATTTGCAAGATAACATTACAATTCATCAAACTCTTGAAACCAAGTCAGTTCTGACCTGAAACAACAAGAATTGTTGTACAATTCCATTTGTAAGCATATGCAATGTAATTAAAACACATCAAACTTTACATAATGAAGATATTGCAAAACCATCCAAAACAAGCTTCTTTCAGTCTGATATGCTCCCAAACTGTACTTTAGAGCACTCTCTGTCATAAGTGAAGAGTTTACATGTATATTTGCAAGATAACTTTACAATTCATCAAAGTCTTGAAACCAAGTCAGTTCTGACCTGAAACAACATGAAATGTTGTACAATTCCATTTGTAAGCATATGTGTTGCAATTGAGCACAACAAACTTTACATAATGAAGATATTGCAAAACCATCCAAAACAAGCTTCTTTCAGTCTGATATACTCCAACACTATACTTTAGGGTATTCTCTGTCATAGGTGAAGAGTTTAAATAAATATTTGCAAGAAAACATTACAATTCATCAAAGTCTTGAAACCAAGTCAGTTCTGAAATGAAACAACATGAAATGTTGTATAATTGCATTTGTAAGCAAATGTAATGTAATTGAGAATATCTAACTTAACAGAATTAAGGTAATGCAAAACCATCCAAAAAAAGCTTCTTTCATTCTGATATGCTCCCACACTGTACTTTAGAGCACTCTCTGTCATAGGTGAAGAGTTTACATGTATATTTGCAAGTTAACATTACAATTCATCAAACTCTTGAAACCAAGTCAGTTCTGACCTGAAACAACAAGAATTGTTGTACAATTCCATTTGTAAGCATATGCAGTGCAATTTAGCACATCAAACTTTACATAATGAAGATATTGCAAAACCATCCAAAACAGGCTTCTTTCAGTCTGATATGCTCCCAAACTGTACTTTAGAGCACTCTCTGTCATAGGTGAAGAGTTTACATGTATATTTGCAAGATAACTTTACAATTCATCAAACTCTTGAAACCAAGTCTATTCTGACCTGAAACAACAAGAATTGCTGTACAGTTCCATTTGTAAGCATATGCAATGCAATTTAGCACATCAAACTTTACATAATGAAGATATTGCAAAACCATCTAAAACAAGCTTCTTTCAGTCTGATATGCTCCCACACTGTACTTTAGAGCACTCTCTGTCATAAGTGAAGAGTTTACATGTATATTTGCAAGATAACTTTACAATTCATCAAACTCTTGAAACCAAGTCAATTATGACCTGAAACAACAAGAATTGTTGTACAATTCCATTTGTAAGCATATGCAGTGCAATTTAGCACATCAAACTTTACATAATGAAGATATTGCAAAACCATCCAAAACAAGCTTCTTTCAGTCTGATATGCTCCCAAACTATACTTTAGAGCACTCTCTGTCATAGGTGAAGAGTTTACATGTATATTTGCAAGTTAACATTACAATTCATCAAACTCTTGAAACCAAGTCAGTTCTGACCTGAAACAACAAGAATTGTTGTACAATTCCATTTGTAAGCATATGCAGTGCAATTTAGCACATCAAACTTTACATAATGAAGATATTGCAAAACCATCCAAAACAAGCTTCTTTCAGTCTGATATGCTCCCAAACTATACTTTAGAGCACTCTCTGTCATATTTGAAGAGTTTACATGTATATTTGCAAGATAACATTACAATTCATCAAACTCTTGAAACCAAGTCAGTTCTGACCTGATACAACAAGAATTGTTGTACAATTCCATTTGTAAGCATATGCAATGTAATTAAAACACATCAAACTTTACATAATGAAGATATTGCAAAACCATCCAAAACAAGCTTCTTTCAGTCTGATATGCTCCCAAACTGTACTTTAGAGCATTCTCTGTCATAGGTGAAGAGTTTACATGTATATTTGCAAGATAACTTTACAATTCATCAAACTCTTGAAACCAAGTCTATTCTGACCTGAAACAACATGAATTGCTGTACAGTTCCATTTGTAAGCATATGCAATGCAATTTAGCACATCAAACTTTACATAATGAAGATATTGCAAAACCATCTAAAACAAGCTTCTTTCAGTCTGATATGCTCCCACACTGTACTTTAGAGCACTCTCTGTCATAAGTGAAGAGTTTACATGTATATTTGCAAGATAACTTTACAATTCATCAAAGTCTTGAAACCAAGTCAGTTCTGACCTGAAACAACATGAAATGTTGTACAATTCCATTTGTAAGCATATGTGTTGCAATTGAGCACAACAAACTTTACATAATGAAGATATTGCAAAACCATCCAAAACAAGCTTCTTTCAGTCTGATATACTCCAACACTATACTTTAGGGTATTCTCTGTCATAGGTGAAGAGTTTAAATAAATATTTGCAAGAAAACATTACAATTCATCAAAGTCTTGAAACCAAGTCAGTTCTGAAATGAAACAACATGAAATGTTGTATAATTGCATTTGTAAGCAAATGTAATGTAATTGAGAATATCTAACTTAACAGAATTAAGGTAATGCAAAACCATCCAAAAAAAGCTTCTTTCATTCTGATATGCTCCCACACTGTACTTTAGAGCACTCTCTGTCATAGGTGAAGAGTTTACATGTATATTTGCAAGTTAACATTACAATTCATCAAACTCTTGAAACCAAGTCAGTTCTGACCTGAAACAACAAGAATTGTTGTACAATTCCATTTGTAAGCATATGCAGTGCAATTTAGCACATCAAACTTTACATAATGAAGATATTGCAAAACCATCCAAAACAGGCTTCTTTCAGTCTGATATGCTCCCAAACTGTACTTTAGAGCATTCTCTGTCATATTTGAAGAGTTTACATGTATATTTGCAAGATAACTTTACAATTCATCAAACTCTTGAAACCAAGTCTATTCTGACCTGAAACAACAAGAATTGCTGTACAGTTCCATTTGTAAGCATATGCAATGCAATTTAGCACATCAAACTTTACATAATGAAGATATTGCAAAACCATCTAAAACAAGCTTCTTTCAGTCTGATATGCTCCCACACTGTACTTTAGAGCACTCTCTGTCATAAGTGAAGAGTTTACATGTATATTTGCAAGATAACTTTACAATTCATCAAACTCTTGAAACCAAGTCAATTATGACCTGAAACAACAAGAATTGTTGTACAATTCCATTTGTAAGCATATGCAGTGCAATTTAGCACATCAAACTTTACATAATGAAGATATTGCAAAACCATCCAAAACAAGCTTCTTTCAGTCTGATATGCTCCCAAACTATACTTTAGAGCACTCTCTGTCATAGGTGAAGAGTTTACATGTATATTTGCAAGTTAACATTACAATTCATCAAACTCTTGAAACCAAGTCAGTTCTGACCTGAAACAACAAGAATTGTTGTACAATTCCATTTGTAAGCATATGCAGTGCAATTTAGCACATCAAACTTTACATAATGAAGATATTGCAAAACCATCCAAAACAAGCTTCTTTCAGTCTGATATGCTCCCAAACTATACTTTAGAGCACTCTCTGTCATATTTGAAGAGTTTACATGTATATTTGCAAGATAACATTACAATTCATCAAACTCTTGAAACCAAGTCAGTTCTGACCTGAAACAACAAGAATTGTTGTACAATTCCATTTGTAAGCATATGCAGTGCAATTTAGCACATCAAACTTTACATAATGAAGATATTGCAAAACCATCCAAAACAAGCTTCTTTCAGTCTGATTCCCAAACTATACTTTAGAGCACTCTCTGTCATAGGTGAAGAGTTTACATGTATATTTGCAGAACACATTACAATTCATCAAAGTTTTGAAACCATGTCAGTTCTGACCTGGTACAACATGAAATGATTTTAAATAGCATTTGTAAGCATATGTAATGCAATTGAGCACATCAAACATTACAAAATGAAGAAATTGCAAAACCATCCAAAACAAGCTTCTTTCAGTCTGATATACTCCAACACTATACTTTAGGGTATTCTCTGTCATAGGTGAAGAGTTTAAATAAATATTTGCATGAAAACATTACAATTCATCAAAGTCTTGAAACCAAGTCAGTTCTGAAATGAAACAACATGAAATGTTGTATAATTGCATTTGTAAGCAAATGTAATGTAATTGAGAATATCTAACTTAACAGAATTAAGGTAATGCAAAAGCATCCAAAAAAAGCTTCTTTCATTCTGATATGCTCCCACACTGTACTTTAGAGCACTCTCTGTCATAGGTGAAGAGTTTACATGTATATTTGCAAGTTAACATTACAATTCATCAAACTCTTGAAACCAAGTCAGTTCTGACCTGAAACAACAAGAATTGTTGTACAATTCCATTTGTAAGCATATGCAGTGCAATTTAGCACATCAAACTTTACATAATGAAGATATTGCAAAACCATCCAAAACAAGCTTCTTTCAGTCTGATATGCTCCCAAACTATACTTTAGAGCACTCTCTGTCATAGGTGAAGAGTTTACATGTATATTTGCAAGATAACATTACAATTCATCAAACTCTTGAAACCAAGTCAGTTCTGACCTGAAACAACAAGAATTGTTGTACAATTCCATTTGTAAGCATATGCAGTGCAATTTAGCACATCAAACTTTACATAATGAAGATATTGCAAAACCATCCAAAACAAGCTTCTTTCAGTCTGATTCCCAAACTATACTTTAGAGCACTCTCTGTCATAGGTGAAGAGTTTACATGTATATTTGCAAGTTAACATTACAATTCATCAAACTCTTGAAACCAAGTCAGTTCTGACCTGAAACAACAAGAATTGTTGTACAATTCCATTTGTAAGCATATGCAATGTAATTAAAACACATCAAACTTTACATAATGAAGATATTGCAAAACCATCCAAAACAAGCTTCTTTCAGTCTGATATGCTCCCAAACTGTACTTTAGAGCATTCTCTGTCATAGGTGAAGAGTTTACATGTATATTTGCAAGATAACTTTACAATTCATCAAACTCTTGAAACCAAGTCTATTCTGACCTGAAACAACAAGAATTGCTGTACAGTTCCATTTGTAAGCATATGCAGTGCAATTTAGCACATCAAACTTTACATAATGAAGATATTGCAAAACCATCTAAAACAAGCTTCTTTTAGTCTGATATGCTCCCACACTGTACTTTAGAGCACTCTCTGTCATAAGTGAAGAGTTTACATGTATATTTGCAAGATAACTTTACAATTCATCAAAGTCTTGAAACCAAGTCAGTTCTGACCTGAAACAACATGAAATGTTGTACAATTCCATTTGTAAGCATATGTGTTGCAATTGAGCACAACAAACTTTACATAATGAAGATATTGCAAAACCATCTAAAACAAGCTTCTTTCAGTCTGATTCCCAAACTATAGTTTAGAGCACTCTCTGTCATAGGTGAAGAGTTTACATGTATATTTGCAGAACACATTACAATTCATCAAAGTTTTGAAACCATGTCAGTTCTGACCTGGTACAACATGAAATGATTTTAAATAGCATTTGTAAGCATATGTAATGCAATTGAGCACATCAAACATTACAAAATGAAGAAATTGCAAAACCATCCAAAAAAAGCTTCTTTCAGTCTGATATACTCCAACACTATACTTTAGGGTATTCTCTGTCATAGGTGAAGAGTTTAAATAAATATTTGCAAGAAAACATTACAATTCATCAAAGTCTTGAAACCAAGTCAGTTCTGAAATGAAACAACATGAAATGTTGTATAATTGCATTTGTAAGCAAATGTAATGTAATTGAGAATATCTAACTTAACAGAATTAAGGTAATGCAAAAGCATCCAAAAAAAGCTTCTTTCATTCTGATATGCTCCCACACTGTACTTTAGAGCACTCTCTGTCATAGGTGAAGAGTTTACATGTATATTTGCAAGTTAACATTACAATTCATCAAACTCTTGAAACCAAGTCAGTTCTGACCTGAAACAACAAGAATTGTTGTACAATTCCATTTGTAAGCATATGCAGTGCAATTTAGCACATCAAACTTTACATAATGAAGATATTGCAAAACCATCCAAAACAAGCTTCTTTCAGTCTGATATGCTCCCAAACTATACTTTAGAGCACTCTCTGTCATAGGTGAAGAGTTTACATGTATATTTGCAAGATAACATTACAATTCATCAAACTCTTGAAACCAAGTCAGTTCTGACCTGAAACAACAAGAATTGTTGTACAATTCCATTTGTAAGCATATGCAGTGCAATTTAGCACATCAAACTTTACATAATGAAGATATTGCAAAACCATCCAAAACAAGCTTCTTTCAGTCTGATTCCCAAACTATACTTTAGAGCACTCTCTGTCATAGGTGAAGAGTTTACATGTATATTTGCAAGTTAACATTACAATTCATCAAACTCTTGAAACCAAGTCAGTTCTGACCTGAAACAACAAGAATTGTTGTACAATTCCATTTGTAAGCATATGCAATGTAATTAAAACACATCAAACTTTAGATAATGAAGATATTGCAAAACCATCCAAAACAAGCTTCTTTCAGTCTGATATGCTCCCAAACTGTACTTTAGAGCATTCTCTGTCATAGGTGAAGAGTTTACATGTATATTTGCAAGATAACTTTACAATTCATCAAACTCTTGAAACCAAGTCTATTCTGACCTGAAACAACAAGAATTGCTGTACAGTTCCATTTGTAAGCATATGCAATGCAATTTAGCACATCAAACTTTACATAATGAAGATATTGCAAAACCATCTAAAACAAGCTTCTTTTAGTCTGATATGCTCCCACACTGTACTTTAGAGCACTCTCTGTCATAAGTGAAGAGTTTACATGTATATTTGCAAGATAACTTTACAATTCATCAAAGTCTTGAAACCAAGTCAGTTCTGACCTGAAACAACATGAAATGTTGTACAATTCCATTTGTAAGCATATGTGTTGCAATTGAGCACAACAAACTTTACATAATGAAGATATTGCAAAACCATCCAAAACAAGCTTCTTTCAGTCTGATTCCCAAACTATACTTTAGAGCACTCTCTGTCATAGGTGAAGAGTTTACATGTATATTTGCAGAACACATTACAATTCATCAAAGTTTTGAAACCATGTCAGTTCTGACCTGGTACAACATGAAATGATTTTAAATAGCATTTGTAAGCATATGTAATGCAATTGAGCACATCAAACATTACAAAATGAAGAAATTGCAAAACCATCCAAAAAAAGCTTCTTTCAGTCTGATATACTCCAACACTATACTTTAGGGTATTCTCTGTCATAGGTGAAGAGTTTAAATAAATATTTGCAAGAAAACATTACAATTCATCAAAGTCTTGAAACCAAGTCAGTTCTGACCTGAAACAACATGAAATGTTGTATAATTGCATTTGTAAGCAAATGTAATGTAATTGAGAATATCTAACTTAACAGAATGAAGGTAATGCAAAACCATCCAATACATGATTTTCTCAGTCTGATATGCTCCCACACTGTACTTTAGAGCACTCTCTGTCATAAGTGAAGAGTTTACATGTATATTTGCAAGATAACTTTACAATTCATCAAAGTCTTGAAACCAAGTCAGTTCTGACCTGAAACAACATGAAATGTTGTACAATTCCATTTGTAAGCATATGTGTTGCAATTGAGCACAACAAACTTTACATAATGAAGATATTGCAAAACCATCTAAAACAAGCTTCTTTCAGTCTGATTCCCAAACTATACTTTAGAGCACTCTCTGTCATAGGTGAAGAGTTTACATGTATATTTGCAGAACACATTACAATTCATCAAAGTTTTGAAACCATGTCAGTTCTGACCTGGTACAACATGAAATGATTTTAAATAGCATTTGTAAGCATATGTAATGCAATTGAGCACATCAAACATTACAAAATGAAGAAATTGCAAAACCATCCAAAAAAAGCTTCTTTCAGTCTGATATACTCCAACACTATACTTTAGGGTATTCTCTGTCATAGGTGAAGAGTTTAAATAAATATTTGCAAGAAAACATTACAATTCATCAAAGTCTTGAAACCAAGTCAGTTCTGAAATGAAACAACATGAAATGTTGTATAATTGCATTTGTAAGCAAATGTAATGTAATTGAGAATATCTAACTTAACAGAATTAAGGTAATGCAAAAGCATCCAAAAAAAGCTTCTTTCATTCTGATATGCTCCCACACTGTACTTTAGAGCACTCTCTGTCATAGGTGAAGAGTTTACATGTATATTTGCAAGTTAACATTACAATTCATCAAACTCTTGAAACCAAGTCAGTTCTGACCTGAAACAACAAGAATTGTTGTACAATTCCATTTGTAAGCATATGCAGTGCAATTTAGCACATCAAACTTTACATAATGAAGATATTGCAAAACCATCCAAAACAAGCTTCTTTCAGTCTGATATGCTCCCAAACTATACTTTAGAGCACTCTCTGTCATAGGTGAAGAGTTTACATGTATATTTGCAAGATAACATTACAATTCATCAAACTCTTGAAACCAAGTCAGTTCTGACCTGAAACAACAAGAATTGTTGTACAATTCCATTTGTAAGCATATGCAGTGCAATTTAGCACATCAAATTTTACATAATGAAGATATTGCAAAACCATCCAAAACAAGCTTCTTTCAGTCTGATTCCCAAACTATACTTTAGAGCACTCTCTGTCATAGGTGAAGAGTTTACATGTATATTTGCAAGTTAACATTACAATTCATCAAACTCTTGAAACCAAGTCAGTTCTGACCTGAAACAACAAGAATTGTTGTACAATTCCATTTGTAAGCATATGCAATGTAATTAAAACACATCAAACTTTAGATAATGAAGATATTGCAAAACCATCCAAAACAAGCTTCTTTCAGTCTGATATGCTCCCAAACTGTACTTTAGAGCATTCTCTGTCATAGGTGAAGAGTTTACATGTATATTTGCAAGATAACTTTACAATTCATCAAACTCTTGAAACCAAGTCTATTCTGACCTGAAACAACAAGAATTGCTGTACAGTTCCATTTGTAAGCATATGCAATGCAATTTAGCACATCAAACTTTACATAATGAAGATATTGCAAAACCATCTAAAACAAGCTTCTTTTAGTCTGATATGCTCCCACACTGTACTTTAGAGCACTCTCTGTCATAAGTGAAGAGTTTACATGTATATTTGCAAGATAACTTTACAATTCATCAAAGTCTTGAAACCAAGTCAGTTCTGACCTGAAACAACATGAAATGTTGTACAATTCCATTTGTAAGCATATGTGTTGCAATTGAGCACAACAAACTTTACATAATGAAGATATTGCAAAACCATCCAAAACAAGCTTCTTTCAGTCTGATTCCCAAACTATACTTTAGAGCACTCTCTGTCATAGGTGAAGAGTTTACATGTATATTTGCAGAACACATTACAATTCATCAAAGTTTTGAAACCATGTCAGTTCTGACCTGGTACAACATGAAATGATTTTAAATAGCATTTGTAAGCATATGTAATGCAATTGAGCACATCAAACATTACAAAATGAAGAAATTGCAAAACCATCCAAAAAAAGCTTCTTTCAGTCTGATATACTCCAACACTATACTTTAGGGTATTCTCTGTCATAGGTGAAGAGTTTAAATAAATATTTGCAAGAAAACATTACAATTCATCAAAGTCTTGAAACCAAGTCAGTTCTGACCTGAAACAACATGAAATGTTGTATAATTGCATTTGTAAGCAAATGTAATGTAATTGAGAATATCTAACTTAACAGAATGAAGGTAATGCAAAACCATCCAATACATGATTTTCTCAGTCTGATATGCTCCCACACTGTACTTTAGAGCACTCTCTGTCATAAGTGAAGAGTTTACATGTATATTTGAAAGAAAACATTACAATTCATCAAACTCTTGAAACCAAGTCAATTCTGACCTGAAACAACAAGAATTGTTGTACAATTCCATTTGTAAGCATATGCAGTGCAATTTAGCACATCAAACTTTACATAATGAAGATATTGCAAAACCATCCAAAACAGGCTTCTTTCAGTCTGATATGCTCCCAAACTATACTTTAGAGCACTCTCTGTCATAGGTGAAGAGTTTACATGTATATTTGCAAGTTAACATTACAATTCATCAAACTCTTGAAACCAAGTCAGTTCTGACCTGAAACAACAAGAATTGTTGTACAATTCCATTTGTAAGCATATGCAATGTAATTAAAACACATCAAACTTTACATAATGAAGATATTGCAAAACCATCCAAAACAAGCTTCTTTCAGTCTGATATGCTCCCACACTGTACTTTAGAGCACTCTCTGTCATAAGTGAAGAGTTTACATGTATATTTGCAAGAAAACTTTACAATTCATCAAAGTCTTGAAACCAAGTCAGTTCTGACCTGAAACAACATGAAATGTTGTACAATTCCATTTGTAAGCATATGTGTTGCAATTGAGCACAACAAACTTTACATAATGAAGATATTGCAAAACCATCCAAAACAAGCTTCTTTCAGTCTGATTCCCAAACTATACTTTAGAGCACTCTCTGTCATAGGTGAAGAGTTTACATGTATATTTGCAGAACACATTACAATTCATCAAAGTTTTGAAACCATGTCAGTTCTGACCTGGTACAACATGAAATGATTTTAAATAGCATTTGTAAGCATATGTAATGCAATTGAGCACATCAAACATTACAAAATGAAGAAATTGCAAAACCATCCAAAACAAGCTTCTTTCAGTCTGATATACTCCAACACTATACTTTAGGGTATTCTCTGTCATAGGTGAAGAGTTTAAATAAATATTTGCATGAAAACATTACAATTCATCAAAGTCTTGAAACCAAGTCAGTTCTGAAATGAAACAACATGAAATGTTGTATAATTGCATTTGTAAGCAAATGTAATGTAATTGAGAATATCTAACTTAACAGAATTAAGGTAATGCAAAAGCATCCAAAAAAAGCTTCTTTCATTCTGATATGCTCCCACACTGTACTTTAGAGCACTCTCTGTCATAGGTGAAGAGTTTACATGTATATTTGCAAGTTAACATTACAATTCATCAAACTCTTGAAACCAAGTCAGTTCTGACCTGAAACAACAAGAATTGTTGTACAATTCCATTTGTAAGCATATGCAGTGCAATTTAGCACATCAAACTTTACATAATGAAGATATTGCAAAACCATCCAAAACAAGCTTCTTTCAGTCTGATATGCTCCCAAACTATACTTTAGAGCACTCTCTGTCATAGGTGAAGAGTTTACATGTATATTTGCAAGATAACATTACAATTCATCAAACTCTTGAAACCAAGTCAGTTCTGACCTGAAACAACAAGAATTGTTGTACAATTCCATTTGTAAGCATATGCAGTGCAATTTAGCACATCAAACTTTACATAATGAAGATATTGCAAAACCATCCAAAACAAGCTTCTTTCAGTCTGATTCCCAAACTATACTTTAGAGCACTCTCTGTCATAGGTGAAGAGTTTACATGTATATTTGCAAGTTAACATTACAATTCATCAAACTCTTGAAACCAAGTCAGTTCTGACCTGAAACAACAAGAATTGTTGTACAATTCCATTTGTAAGCATATGCAATGTAATTAAAACACATCAAACTTTACATAATGAAGATATTGCAAAACCATCCAAAACAAGCTTCTTTCAGTCTGATATGCTCCCAAACTGTACTTTAGAGCATTCTCTGTCATAGGTGAAGAGTTTACATGTATATTTGCAAGATAACTTTACAATTCATCAAACTCTTGAAACCAAGTCTATTCTGACCTGAAACAACAAGAATTGCTGTACAGTTCCATTTGTAAGCATATGCAGTGCAATTTAGCACATCAAACTTTACATAATGAAGATATTGCAAAACCATCTAAAACAAGCTTCTTTTAGTCTGATATGCTCCCACACTGTACTTTAGAGCACTCTCTGTCATAAGTGAAGAGTTTACATGTATATTTGCAAGATAACTTTACAATTCATCAAAGTCTTGAAACCAAGTCAGTTCTGACCTGAAACAACATGAAATGTTGTACAATTCCATTTGTAAGCATATGTGTTGCAATTGAGCACAACAAACTTTACATAATGAAGATATTGCAAAACCATCTAAAACAAGCTTCTTTCAGTCTGATTCCCAAACTATACTTTAGAGCACTCTCTGTCATAGGTGAAGAGTTTACATGTATATTTGCAGAACACATTACAATTCATCAAAGTTTTGAAACCATGTCAGTTCTGACCTGGTACAACATGAAATGATTTTAAATAGCATTTGTAAGCATATGTAATGCAATTGAGCACATCAAACATTACAAAATGAAGAAATTGCAAAACCATCCAAAAAAAGCTTCTTTCAGTCTGATATACTCCAACACTATACTTTAGGGTATTCTCTGTCATAGGTGAAGAGTTTAAATAAATATTTGCAAGAAAACATTACAATTCATCAAAGTCTTGAAACCAAGTCAGTTCTGAAATGAAACAACATGAAATGTTGTATAATTGCATTTGTAAGCAAATGTAATGTAATTGAGAATATCTAACTTAACAGAATTAAGGTAATGCAAAAGCATCCAAAAAAAGCTTCTTTCATTCTGATATGCTCCCACACTGTACTTTAGAGCACTCTCTGTCATAGGTGAAGAGTTTACATGTATATTTGCAAGTTAACATTACAATTCATCAAACTCTTGAAACCAAGTCAGTTCTGACCTGAAACAACAAGAATTGTTGTACAATTCCATTTGTAAGCATATGCAGTGCAATTTAGCACATCAAACTTTACATAATGAAGATATTGCAAAACCATCCAAAACAAGCTTCTTTCAGTCTGATTCCCAAACTATACTTTAGAGCACTCTCTGTCATAGGTGAAGAGTTTACATGTATATTTGCAAGTTAACATTACAATTCATCAAACTCTTGAAACCAAGTCAGTTCTGACCTGAAACAACAAGAATTGTTGTACAATTCCATTTGTAAGCATATGCAATGTAATTAAAACACATCAAACTTTAGATAATGAAGATATTGCAAAACCATCCAAAACAAGCTTCTTTCAGTCTGATATGCTCCCAAACTGTACTTTAGAGCATTCTCTGTCATAGGTGAAGAGTTTACATGTATATTTGCAAGATAACTTTACAATTCATCAAACTCTTGAAACCAAGTCTATTCTGACCTGAAACAACAAGAATTGCTGTACAGTTCCATTTGTAAGCATATGCAATGCAATTTAGCACATCAAACTTTACATAATGAAGATATTGCAAAACCATCTAAAACAAGCTTCTTTTAGTCTGATATGCTCCCACACTGTACTTTAGAGCACTCTCTGTCATAAGTGAAGAGTTTACATGTATATTTGCAAGATAACTTTACAATTCATCAAAGTCTTGAAACCAAGTCAGTTCTGACCTGAAACAACATGAAATGTTGTACAATTCCATTTGTAAGCATATGTGTTGCAATTGAGCACAACAAACTTTACATAATGAAGATATTGCAAAACCATCCAAAACAAGCTTCTTTCAGTCTGATTCCCAAACTATACTTTAGAGCACTCTCTGTCATAGGTGAAGAGTTTACATGTATATTTGCAGAACACATTACAATTCATCAAAGTTTTGAAACCATGTCAGTTCTGACCTGGTACAACATGAAATGATTTTAAATAGCATTTGTAAGCATATGTAATGCAATTGAGCACATCAAACATTACAAAATGAAGAAATTGCAAAACCATCCAAAAAAAGCTTCTTTCAGTCTGATATACTCCAACACTATACTTTAGGGTATTCTCTGTCATAGGTGAAGAGTTTAAATAAATATTTGCAAGAAAACATTACAATTCATCAAAGTCTTGAAACCAAGTCAGTTCTGACCTGAAACAACATGAAATGTTGTATAATTGCATTTGTAAGCAAATGTAATGTAATTGAGAATATCTAACTTAACAGAATGAAGGTAATGCAAAACCATCCAATACATGATTTTCTCAGTCTGATATGCTCCCACACTGTACTTTAGAGCACTCTCTGTCATAAGTGAAGAGTTTACATGTATATTTGAAAGAAAACATTACAATTCATCAAACTCTTGAAACCAAGTCAATTCTGACCTGAAACAACAAGAATTGTTGTACAATTCCATTTGTAAGCATATGCAGTGCAATTTAGCACATCAAACTTTACATAATGAAGATATTGCAAAACCATCCAAAACAGGCTTCTTTCAGTCTGATATGCTCCCAAACTATACTTTAGAGCACTCTCTGTCATAGGTGAAGAGTTTACATGTATATTTGCAAGTTAACATTACAATTCATCAAACTCTTGAAACCAAGTCAGTTCTGACCTGAAACAACAAGAATTGTTGTACAATTCCATTTGTAAGCATATGCAATGTAATTAAAACACATCAAACTTTACATAATGAAGATATTGCAAAACCATCCAAAACAAGCTTGTTTCAGTCTGATATGCTCCCAAACTGTACTTTAGAGCATTCTCTGTCATAGGTGAAGAGTTTACATGTATATTTGCAAGATAACTTTACAATTCATCAAAGTCTTGAAACCAAGTCAGTTCTGACCTGAAACAACATGAAATGTTGTACAATTCCATTTGTAAGCATATGTGTTGCAATTGAGCACATCAAACTTTACATAATGAAGATATTGCAAAACCATCCAAAACAAGCTTCTTTCAGTCTGATATGCTCCCAAACTATACTTTAGAGCACTCTCTGTCATATTTGAAGAGTTTACATGTATATTTGCAAGATAACATTACAATTCATCAAACTCTTGAAACCAAGTCAGTTCTGACCTGAAACAACAAGAATTGTTGTACAATTCCATTTGTAAGCATATGCAGTGCAATTTAGCACATCAAACTTTACATAATGAAGATATTGCAAAACCATCCAAAACAAGCTTCTTTCAGTCTGATTCCCAAACTATACTTTAGAGCACTCTCTGTCATAGGTGTAGAGTTTACATGTATATTTGCAAGTTAACATTACAATTCATCAAACTCTTGAAACCAAGTCAGTTCTGACCTGAAACAACAAGAATTGTTGTACAATTCCATTTGTAAGCATATGCAATGTAATTAAAACACATCAAACTTTACATAATGAAGATATTGCAAAACCATCCAAAACAAGCTTCTTTCAGTCTGATATGCTCCCAAACTGTACTTTAGAGCATTCTCTGTCATAGGTGAAGAGTTTACATGTATATTTGCAAGATAACTTTACAATTCATCAAACTCTTGAAACCAAGTCTATTCTGACCTGAAACAACAAGAATTGCTGTACAGTTCCATTTGTAAGCATATGCAATGCAATTTAGCACATCAAACTTTACATAATGAAGATATTGCAAAACCATCTAAAACAAGCTTCTTTCAGTCTGATATGCTCCCACACTGTACTTTAGAGCACTCTCTGTCATAAGTGAAGAGTTTACATGTATATTTGCAAGATAACTTTACAATTCATCAAAGTCTTGAAACCAAGTCAGTTCTGACCTGAAACAACATGAAATGTTGTACAATTCCATTTGTAAGCATATGTGTTGCAATTGAGCACAACAAACTTTACATAATGAAGATATTGCAAAACCATCCAAAACAAGCTTCTTTCAGTCTGATATACTCCAACACTATACTTTAGGGTATTCTCTGTCATAGGTGAAGAGTTTAAATAAATATTTGCAAGAAAACATTACAATTCATCAAAGTCTTGAAACCAAGTCAGTTCTGAAATGAAACAACATGAAATGTTGTATAATTGCATTTGTAAGCAAATGTAATGTAATTGAGAATATCTAACTTAACAGAATTAAGGTAATGCAAAACCATCCAAAAAAAGCTTCTTTCATTCTGATATGCTCCCACACTGTACTTTAGAGCACTCTCTGTCATAGGTGAAGAGTTTACATGTATATTTGCAAGTTAACATTACAATTCATCAAACTCTTGAAACCAAGTCAGTTCTGACCTGAAACAACAAGAATTGTTGTACAATTCCATTTGTAAGCATATGCAGTGCAATTTAGCACATCAAACTTTACATAATGAAGATATTGCAAAACCATCCAAAACAGGCTTCTTTCAGTCTGATATGCTCCCAAACTGTACTTTAGAGCATTCTCTGTCATAGGTGAAGAGTTTACATGTATATTTGCAAGATAACTTTACAATTCATCAAACTCTTGAAACCAAGTCTATTCTGACCTGAAACAACAAGAATTGCTGTACAGTTCCATTTGTAAGCATATGCAATGCAATTTAGCACATCAAACTTTACATAATGAAGATATTGCAAAACTATCTAAAACAAGCTTCTTTCAGTCTGATATGCTCCCACACTGTACTTTAGAGCACTCTCTGTCATAAGTGAAGAGTTTACATGTATATTTGCAAGATAACTTTACAATTCATCAAACTCTTGAAACCAAGTCAATTATGACCTGAAACAACAAGAATTGTTGTACAATTCCATTTGTAAGCATATGCAGTGCAATTTAGCACATCAAACTTTACATAATGAAGATATTGCAAAACCATCCAAAACAAGCTTCTTTCAGTCTGATTCCCAAACTATACTTTAGAGCACTCTCTGTCATAGGTGAAGAGTTTACATGTATATTTGCAAGTTAACATTACAATTCATCAAACTCTTGAAACCATGTCAGTTCTGACCTGAAACAACAAGAATTGTTGTACAATTCCATTTGTAAGCATATGCAATGTAATTAAAACACATCAAACTTTACAGAATGAAGATTTTGCAAAACCATCCAAAACAAGCTTCTTTCAGTCTGATATGCTCCCAAACTGTACTTTAGAGCATTCTCTGTCATAGGTGAAGAGTTTACATGTATATTTGCAAGATAACTTTACAATTCATCAAACTCTTGAAACCAAGTCTATTCTGACCTGAAACAACAAGAATTGCTGTACAGTTCCATTTGTAAGCATATGCAATGCAATTTAGCACATCAAACTTTACATAATGAAGATATTGCAAAACCATCTAAAACAAGCTTCTTTCAGTCTGATATGCTCCCACACTGTACTTTAGAGCACTCTCTGTCATAAGTGAAGAGTTTACATGTATATTTGCAAGAAAACTTTACAATTCATCAAAGTCTTGAAACCAAGTCAGTTCTGACCTGAAACAACATGAAATGTTGTACAATTCCATTTGTAAGCATATGTGCTGCAATTGAGCACAACAAACTTTACATAATGAAGATATTGCAAAACCATCCAAAACAAGCTTCTTTCAGTCTGATTCCCAAACTATACTTTAGAGCACTCTCTGTCATAGGTGAAGAGTTTACATGTATATTTGCAGAACACATTACAATTCATCAAAGTTTTGAAACCATGTCAGTTCTGACCTGGTACAACATGAAATGATTTTAAATAGCATTTGTAAGCATATGTAATGCAATTGAGCACATCAAACATTACAAAATGAAGAAATTGCAAAACCATCCAAAAAAAGCTTCTTTCAGTCTGATATACTCCAACACTATACTTTAGGGTATTCTCTGTCATAGGTGAAGAGTTTAAATAAATATTTGCAAGAAAACATTACAATTCATCAAAGTCTTGAAACCAAGTCAGTTCTGAAATGAAACAACATGAAATGTTGTATAATTGCATTTGTAAGCAAATGTAATGTAATTGAGAATATCTAACTTAACAGAATTAAGGTAATGCAAAAGCATCCAAAAAAAGCTTCTTTCATTCTGATATGCTCCCACACTGTACTTTAGAGCACTCTCTGTCATAGGTGAAGAGTTTACATGTATATTTGCAAGTTAACATTACAATTCATCAAACTCTTGAAACCAAGTCAGTTCTGACCTGAAACAACAAGAATTGTTGTACAATTCCATTTGTAAGCATATGCAGTGCAATTTAGCACATCAAACTTTACATAATGAAGATATTGCAAAACCATCCAAAACAAGCTTCTTTCAGTCTGATATGCTCCCAAACTATACTTTAGAGCACTCTCTGTCATAGGTGAAGAGTTTACATGTATATTTGCAAGATAACATTACAATTCATCAAACTCTTGAAACCAAGTCAGTTCTGACCTGAAACAACAAGAATTGTTGTACAATTCCATTTGTAAGCATATGCAGTGCAATTTAGCACATCAAACTTTACATAATGAAGATATTGCAAAACCATCCAAAACAAGCTTCTTTCAGTCTGATTCCCAAACTATACTTTAGAGCACTCTCTGTCATAGGTGAAGAGTTTACATGTATATTTGCAAGTTAACATTACAATTCATCAAACTCTTGAAACCAAGTCAGTTCTGACCTGAAACAACAAGAATTGTTGTACAATTCCATTTGTAAGCATATGCAATGTAATTAAAACACATCAAACTTTACATAATGAAGATATTGCAAAACCATCCAAAACAAGCTTCTTTCAGTCTGATTCCCAAACTATACTTTAGAGCACTCTCTGTCATAGGTGAAGAGTTTACATGTATATTTGCAAGTTAACATTACAATTCATCAAACTCTTGAAACCATGTCAGTTCTGACCTGAAACAACAAGAATTGTTGTACAATTCCATTTGTAAGCATATGCAATGTAATTAAAACACATCAAACTTTACATAATGAAGGTATTGCAAAACCATCAAACAAGCTTCTTTCAGTCTGATATGCTCCCAAACTGTACTTTAGAGCATTCTCTGTCATAGGTGAAGAGTTTACATGTATATTTGCAAGATAACTTTACAATTCATCAAACTCTTGAAACCAAGTCTATTCTGACCTGAAACAACAAGAATTGCTGTACAGTTCCATTTGTAAGCATATGCAATGCAATTTAGCACATCAAACTTTACATAATGAAGATATTGCAAAACCATCTAAAACAAGCTTCTTTCAGTCTGATATGCTCCCACACTGTACTTTAGAGCACTCTCTGTCATAAGTGAAGAGTTTACATGTATATTTGCAAGAAAACTTTACAATTCATCAAAGTCTTGAAACCAAGTCAGTTCTGACCTGAAACAACATGAAATGTTGTACAATTCCATTTGTAAGCATATGTGTTGCAATTGAGCACAACAAACTTTACATAATGAAGATATTGCAAAACCATCCAAAACAAGCTTCTTTCAGTCTGATTCCCAAACTATACTTTAGAGCACTCTCTGTCATAGGTGAAGAGTTTACATGTATATTTGCAGAACACATTACAATTCATCAAAGTTTTGAAACCATGTCAGTTCTGACCTGGTACAACATGAAATGATTTTAAATAGCATTTGTAAGCATATGTAATGCAATTGAGCACATCAAACATTACAAAATGAAGAAATTGCAAAACCATCCAAAACAAGCTTCTTTCAGTCTGATATACTCCAACACTATACTTTAGGGTATTCTCTGTCATAGGTGAAGAGTTTAAATAAATATTTGCATGAAAACATTACAATTCATCAAAGTCTTGAAACCAAGTCAGTTCTGAAATGAAACAACATGAAATGTTGTATAATTGCATTTGTAAGCAAATGTAATGTAATTGAGAATATCTAACTTAACAGAATTAAGGTAATGCAAAAGCATCCAAAAAAAGCTTCTTTCATTCTGATATGCTCCCACACTGTACTTTAGAGCACTCTCTGTCATAGGTGAAGAGTTTACATGTATATTTGCAAGTTAACATTACAATTCATCAAACTCTTGAAACCAAGTCAGTTCTGACCTGAAACAACAAGAATTGTTGTACAATTCCATTTGTAAGCATATGCAGTGCAATTTAGCACATCAAACTTTACATAATGAAGATATTGCAAAACCATCCAAAACAAGCTTCTTTCAGTCTGATATGCTCCCAAACTATACTTTAGAGCACTCTCTGTCATAGGTGAAGAGTTTACATGTATATTTGCAAGATAACATTACAATTCATCAAACTCTTGAAACCAAGTCAGTTCTGACCTGAAACAACAAGAATTGTTGTACAATTCCATTTGTAAGCATATGCAGTGCAATTTAGCACATCAAACTTTACATAATGAAGATATTGCAAAACCATCCAAAACAAGCTTCTTTCAGTCTGATTCCCAAACTATACTTTAGAGCACTCTCTGTCATAGGTGAAGAGTTTACATGTATATTTGCAAGTTAACATTACAATTCATCAAACTCTTGAAACCAAGTCAGTTCTGACCTGAAACAACAAGAATTGTTGTACAATTCCATTTGTAAGCATATGCAATGTAATTAAAACACATCAAACTTTACATAATGAAGATATTGCAAAACCATCCAAAACAAGCTTCTTTCAGTCTGATTCCCAAACTATACTTTAGAGCACTCTCTGTCATAGGTGAAGAGTTTACATGTATATTTGCAAGTTAACATTACAATTCATCAAACTCTTGAAACCATGTCAGTTCTGACCTGAAACAACAAGAATTGTTGTACAATTCCATTTGTAAGCATATGCAATGTAATTAAAACACATCAAACTTTACATAATGAAGGTATTGCAAAACCATCAAACAAGCTTCTTTCAGTCTGATATGCTCCCAAACTGTACTTTAGAGCATTCTCTGTCATAGGTGAAGAGTTTACATGTATATTTGCAAGATAACTTTACAATTCATCAAACTCTTGAAACCAAGTCTATTCTGACCTGAAACAACAAGAATTGCTGTACAGTTCCATTTGTAAGCATATGCAATGCAATTTAGCACATCAAACTTTACATAATGAAGATATTGCAAAACCATCTAAAACAAGCTTCTTTCAGTCTGATATGCTCCCACACTGTACTTTAGAGCACTCTCTGTCATAAGTGAAGAGTTTACATGTATATTTGCAAGAAAACTTTACAATTCATCAAAGTCTTGAAACCAAGTCAGTTCTGACCTGAAACAACATGAAATGTTGTACAATTCCATTTGTAAGCATATGTGTTGCAATTGAGCACAACAAACTTTACATAATGAAGATATTGCAAAACCATCCAAAACAAGCTTCTTTCAGTCTGATTCCCAAACTATACTTTAGAGCACTCTCTGTCATAGGTGAAGAGTTTACATGTATATTTGCAGAACACATTACAATTCATCAAAGTTTTGAAACCATGTCAGTTCTGACCTGGTACAACATGAAATGATTTTAAATAGCATTTGTAAGCATATGTAATGCAATTGAGCACATCAAACATTACAAAATGAAGAAATTGCAAAACCATCCAAAACAAGCTTCTTTCAGTCTGATATACTCCAACACTATACTTTAGGGTATTCTCTGTCATAGGTGAAGAGTTTAAATAAATATTTGCATGAAAACATTACAATTCATCAAAGTCTTGAAACCAAGTCAGTTCTGAAATGAAACAACATGAAATGTTGTATAATTGCATTTGTAAGCAAATGTAATGTAATTGAGAATATCTAACTTAACAGAATTAAGGTAATGCAAAAGCATCCAAAAAAAGCTTCTTTCAGTCTGATATGCTCCCAAACTATACTTTAGAGCACTCTCTGTCATAGGTGAAGAGTTTACATGTATATTTGCAAGATAACATTACAATTCATCAAACTCTTGAAACCAAGTCAGTTCTGACCTGAAACAACAAGAATTGTTGTACAATTCCATTTGTAAGCATATGCAGTGCAATTTAGCACATCAAACTTTACATAATGAAGATATTGCAAAACCAACCAAAACAAGCTTCTTTCAGTCTGATTCCCAAACTATACTTTAGAGCACTCTCTGTCATAGGTGAAGAGTTTACATGTATATTTGCAAGTTAACATTACAATTCATCAAACTCTTGAAACCAAGTCAGTTCTGACCTGAAACAACAAGAATTGTTGTACAATTCCATTTGTAAGCATATGCAGTGCAATTTAGCACATCAAACTTTACATAATGAAGATATTGCAAAACCATCCAAAACAAGCTTCTTTCAGTCTGATATGCTCCCAAACTATACTTTAGAGCACTCTCTGTCATAGGTGAAGAGTTTACATGTATATTTGCAAGATAACATTACAATTCATCAAACTCTTGAAACCAAGTCAGTTCTGACCTGAAACAACAAGAATTGTTGTACAATTCCATTTGTAAGCATATGCAGTGCAATTTAGCACATCAAACTTTACATAATGAAGATATTGCAAAACCAACCAAAACAAGCTTCATTCAGTCTGATTCCCAAACTATACTTTAGAGCACTCTCTGTCATAGGTGAAGAGTTTACATGTATATTTGCAAGTTAACATTACAATTCATCAAACTCTTGAAACCAAGTCAGTTCTGACCTGAAACAACAAGAATTGTTGTACAATTCCATTTGTAAGCATATGCAATGTAATTAAAACACATCAAACTTTACATAATGAAGATATTGCAAAACCATCCAAAACAAGCTTCTTTCAGTCTGATATGCTCCCAAACTGTACTTTAGAGCATTCTCTGTCATAGGTGAAGAGTTTACATGTATATTTGCAAGATAACTTTACAATTCATCAAACTCTTGAAACCAAGTCTATTCTGACCTGAAACAACAAGAATTGCTGTACAGTTCCATTTGTAAGCATATGCAGTGCAATTTAGCACATCAAACTTTACATAATGAAGATATTGCAAAACCATCTAAAACAAGCTTCTTTTAGTCTGATATGCTCCCACACTGTACTTTAGAGCACTCTCTGTCATAAGTGAAGAGTTTACATGTATATTTGCAAGATAACTTTACAATTCATCAAAGTCTTGAAACCAAGTCAGTTCTGACCTGAAACAACATGAAATGTTGTACAATTCCATTTGTAAGCATATGTGTTGCAATTGAGCACAACAAACTTTACATAATGAAGATATTGCAAAACCATCCAAAACAAGCTTCTTTCAGTCTGATTCCCAAACTATACTTTAGAGCACTCTCTGTCATAGGTGAAGAGTTTACATGTATATTTGCAGAACACATTACAATTCATCAAAGTTTTGAAACCATGTCAGTTCTGACCTGGTACAACATGAAATGATTTTAAATAGCATTTGTAAGCATATGTAATGCAATTGAGCACATCAAACATTACAAAATGAAGAAATTGCAAAACCATCCAAAAAAAGCTTCTTTCAGTCTGATATACTCCAACACTATACTTTAGGGTATTCTCTGTCATAGGTGAAGAGTTTAAATAAATATTTGCAAGAAAACATTACAATTCATCAAAGTCTTGAAACCAAGTCAGTTCTGAAATGAAACAACATGAAATGTTGTATAATTGCATTTGTAAGCAAATGTAATGTAATTGAGAATATCTAACTTAACAGAATTAAGGTAATGCAAAAGCATCCAAAAAAAGCTTCTTTCATTCTGATATGCTCCCACACTGTACTTTAGAGCACTCTCTGTCATAGGTGAAGAGTTTACATGTATATTTGCAAGTTAACATTACAATTCATCAAACTCTTGAAACCAAGTCAGTTCTGACCTGAAACAACAAGAATTGTTGTACAATTCCATTTGTAAGCATATGCAGTGCAATTTAGCACATCAAACTTTACATAATGAAGATATTGCAAAACCATCCAAAACAAGCTTCTTTCAGTCTGATATGCTCCCAAACTATACTTTAGAGCACTCTCTGTCATAGGTGAAGAGTTTACATGTATATTTGCAAGATAACATTACAATTCATCAAACTCTTGAAACCAAGTCAGTTCTGACCTGAAACAACAAGAATTGTTGTACAATTCCATTTGTAAGCATATGCAGTGCAATTTAGCACATCAAACTTTACATAATGAAGATATTGCAAAACCATCCAAAACAAGCTTCTTTCAGTCTGATTCCCAAACTATACTTTAGAGCACTCTCTGTCATAGGTGAAGAGTTTACATGTATATTTGCAAGTTAACATTACAATTCATCAAACTCTTGAAACCAAGTCAGTTCTGACCTGAAACAACAAGAATTGTTGTACAATTCCATTTGTAAGCATATGCAATGTAATTAAAACACATCAAACTTTAGATAATGAAGATATTGCAAAACCATCCAAAACAAGCTTCTTTCAGTCTGATATGCTCCCAAACTGTACTTTAGAGCATTCTCTGTCATAGGTGAAGAGTTTACATGTATATTTGCAAGATAACTTTACAATTCATCAAACTCTTGAAACCAAGTCTATTCTGACCTGAAACAACAAGAATTGCTGTACAGTTCCATTTGTAAGCATATGCAATGCAATTTAGCACATCAAACTTTACATAATGAAGATATTGCAAAACCATCTAAAACAAGCTTCTTTTAGTCTGATATGCTCCCACACTGTACTTTAGAGCACTCTCTGTCATAAGTGAAGAGTTTACATGTATATTTGCAAGATAACTTTACAATTCATCAAAGTCTTGAAACCAAGTCAGTTCTGACCTGAAACAACATGAAATGTTGTACAATTCCATTTGTAAGCATATGTGTTGCAATTGAGCACAACAAACTTTACATAATGAAGATATTGCAAAACCATCCAAAACAAGCTTCTTTCAGTCTGATTCCCAAACTATACTTTAGAGCACTCTCTGTCATAGGTGAAGAGTTTACATGTATATTTGCAGAACACATTACAATTCATCAAAGTTTTGAAACCATGTCAGTTCTGACCTGGTACAACATGAAATGATTTTAAATAGCATTTGTAAGCATATGTAATGCAATTGAGCACATCAAACATTACAAAATGAAGAAATTGCAAAACCATCCAAAAAAAGCTTCTTTCAGTCTGATATACTCCAACACTATACTTTAGGGTATTCTCTGTCATAGGTGAAGAGTTTAAATAAATATTTGCAAGAAAACATTACAATTCATCAAAGTCTTGAAACCAAGTCAGTTCTGACCTGAAACAACATGAAATGTTGTATAATTGCATTTGTAAGCAAATGTAATGTAATTGAGAATATCTAACTTAACAGAATGAAGGTAATGCAAAACCATCCAATACATGATTTTCTCAGTCTGATATGCTCCCACACTGTACTTTAGAGCACTCTCTGTCATAAGTGAAGAGTTTACATGTATATTTGAAAGAAAACATTACAATTCATCAAACTCTTGAAACCAAGTCAATTCTGACCTGAAACAACAAGAATTGTTGTACAATTCCATTTGTAAGCATATGCAGTGCAATTTAGCACATCACACTTTACATAATGAAGATATTGCAAAACCATCCAAAACAGGCTTCTTTCAGTCTGATATGCTCCCAAACTATACTTTAGAGCACTCTCTGTCATAGGTGAAGAGTTTACATGTATATTTGCAAGTTAACATTACAATTCATCAAACTCTTGAAACCAAGTCAGTTCTGACCTGAAACAACAAGAATTGTTGTACAATTCCATTTGTAAGCATATGCAATGTAATTAAAACACATCAAACTTTACATAATGAAGATATTGCAAAACCATCCAAAACAAGCTTGTTTCAGTCTGATATGCTCCCAAACTGTACTTTAGAGCATTCTCTGTCATAGGTGAAGAGTTTACATGTATATTTGCAAGATAACTTTACAATTCATCAAAGTCTTGAAACCAAGTCAGTTCTGACCTGAAACAACATGAAATGTTGTACAATTCCATTTGTAAGCATATGTGTTGCAATTGAGCACATCAAACTTTACATAATGAAGATATTGCAAAACCATCCAAAACAAGCTTCTTTCAGTCTGATATGCTCCCAAACTATACTTTAGAGCACTCTCTGTCATATTTGAAGAGTTTACATGTATATTTGCAAGATAACATTACAATTCATCAAACTCTTGAAACCAAGTCAGTTCTGACCTGAAACAACAAGAATTGTTGTACAATTCCATTTGTAAGCATATGCAGTGCAATTTAGCACATCAAACTTTACATAATGAAGATATTGCAAAACCATCCAAAACAAGCTTCTTTCAGTCTGATTCCCAAACTATACTTTAGAGCACTCTCTGTCATAGGTGTAGAGTTTACATGTATATTTGCAAGTTAACATTACAATTCATCAAACTCTTGAAACCAAGTCAGTTCTGACCTGAAACAACAAGAATTGTTGTACAATTCCATTTGTAAGCATATGCAATGTAATTAAAACACATCAAACTTTACATAATGAAGATATTGCAAAACCATCCAAAACAAGCTTCTTTCAGTCTGATATGCTCCCAAACTGTACTTTAGAGCATTCTCTGTCATAGGTGAAGAGTTTACATGTATATTTGCAAGATAACTTTACAATTCATCAAACTCTTGAAACCAAGTCTATTCTGACCTGAAACAACAAGAATTGCTGTACAGTTCCATTTGTAAGCATATGCAATGCAATTTAGCACATCAAACTTTACATAATGAAGATATTGCAAAACCATCTAAAACAAGCTTCTTTCAGTCTGATATGCTCCCACACTGTACTTTAGAGCACTCTCTGTCATAAGTGAAGAGTTTACATGTATATTTGCAAGATAACTTTACAATTCATCAAAGTCTTGAAACCAAGTCAGTTCTGACCTGAAACAACATGAAATGTTGTACAATTCCATTTGTAAGCATATGTGTTGCAATTGAGCACAACAAACTTTACATAATGAAGATATTGCAAAACCATCCAAAACAAGCTTCTTTCAGTCTGATATACTCCAACACTATACTTTAGGGTATTCTCTGTCATAGGTGAAGAGTTTAAATAAATATTTGCAAGAAAACATTACAATTCATCAAAGTCTTGAAACCAAGTCAGTTCTGAAATGAAACAACATTGAAATGTTGTATAATTGCATTTGTAAGCAAATGTAATGTAATTGAGAATATCTAACTTAACAGAATTAAGGTAATGCAAAACCATCCAAAAAAAGCTTCTTTCATTCTGATATGCTCCCACACTGTACTTTAGAGCACTCTCTGTCATAGGTGAAGAGTTTACATGTATATTTGCAAGTTAACATTACAATTCATCAAACTCTTGAAACCAAGTCAGTTCTGACCTGAAACAACAAGAATTGTTGTACAATTCCATTTGTAAGCATATGCAGTGCAATTTAGCACATCAAACTTTACATAATGAAGATATTGCAAAACCATCCAAAACAGGCTTCTTTCAGTCTGATATGCTCCCAAACTGTACTTTAGAGCATTCTCTGTCATAGGTGAAGAGTTTACATGTATATTTGCAAGATAACTTTACAATTCATCAAACTCTTGAAACCAAGTCTATTCTGACCTGAAACAACAAGAATTGCTGTACAGTTCCATTTGTAAGCATATGCAATGCAATTTAGCACATCAAACTTTACATAATGAAGATATTGCAAAACTATCTAAAACAAGCTTCTTTCAGTCTGATATGCTCCCACACTGTACTTTAGAGCACTCTCTGTCATAAGTGAAGAGTTTACATGTATATTTGCAAGATAACTTTACAATTCATCAAACTCTTGAAACCAAGTCAATTATGACCTGAAACAACAAGAATTGTTGTACAATTACATTTGTAAGCATATGCAGTGCAATTTAGCACATCAAACTTTACATAATGAAGATATTGCAAAACCATCCAAAACAAGCTTCTTTCAGTCTGATTCCCAAACTATACTTTAGAGCACTCTCTGTCATAGGTGAAGAGTTTACATGTATATTTGCAAGTTAACATTACAATTCATCAAACTCTTGAAACCATGTCAGTTCTGACCTGAAACAACAAGAATTGTTGTACAATTCCATTTGTAAGCATATGCAATGTAATTAAAACACATCAAACTTTACATAATGAAGATATTGCAAAACCATCAAACAAGCTTCTTTCAGTCTGATATGCTCCCAAACTGTACTTTAGAGCATTCTCTGTCATAGGTGAAGAGTTTACATGTATATTTGCAAGATAACTTTACAATTCATCAAACTCTTGAAACCAAGTCTATTCTGACCTGAAACAACAAGAATTGCTGTACAGTTCCATTTGTAAGCATATGCAATGCAATTTAGCACATCAAACTTTACATAATGAAGATATTGCAAAACCATCTAAAACAAGCTTCTTTCAGTCTGATATGCTCCCACACTGTACTTTAGAGCACTCTATGTCATAAGTGAAGAGTTTACATGTATATTTGCAAGAAAACTTTACAATTCATCAAAGTCTTGAAACCAAGTCAGTTCTGACCTGAAACAACATGAAATGTTGTACAATTCCATTTGTAAGCATATGTGTTGCAATTGAGCACAACAAACTTTACATAATGAAGATATTGCAAAACCATCCAAAACAAGCTTCTTTCAGTCTGATTCCCAAACTATACTTTAGAGCACTCTCTGTCATAGGTGAAGAGTTTACATGTATATTTGCAGAACACATTACAATTCATCAAAGTTTTGAAACCATGTCAGTTCTGACCTGGTACAACATGAAATGATTTTAAATAGCATTTGTAAGCATATGTAATGCAATTGAGCACATCAAACATTACAAAATGAAGAAATTGCAAAACCATCCAAAAAAAGCTTCTTTCAGTCTGATATACTCCAACACTATACTTTAGGGTATTCTCTGTCATAGGTGAAGAGTTTAAATAAATATTTGCAAGAAAACATTACAATTCATCAAAGTCTTGAAACCAAGTCAGTTCTGAAATGAAACAACATGAAATGTTGTATAATTGCATTTGTAAGCAAATGTAATGTAATTGAGAATATCTAACTTAACAGAATTAAGGTAATGCAAAAGCATCCAAAAAAAGCTTCTTTCATTCTGATATGCTCCCACACTGTACTTTAGAGCACTCTCTGTCATAGGTGAAGAGTTTACATGTATATTTGCAAGTTAACATTACAATTCATCAAACTCTTGAAACCAAGTCAGTTCTGACCTGAAACAACAAGAATTGTTGTACAATTCCATTTGTAAGCATATGCAGTGCAATTTAGCACATCAAACTTTACATAATGAAGATATTGCAAAACCATCCAAAACAAGCTTCTTTCAGTCTGATATGCTCCCAAACTATACTTTAGAGCACTCTCTGTCATAGGTGAAGAGTTTACATGTATATTTGCAAGATAACATTACAATTCATCAAACTCTTGAAACCAAGTCAGTTCTGACCTGAAACAACAAGAATTGTTGTACAATTCCATTTGTAAGCATATGCAGTGCAATTTAGCACATCAAACTTTACATAATGAAGATATTGCAAAACCATCCAAAACAAGCTTCTTTCAGTCTGATTCCCAAACTATACTTTAGAGCACTCTCTGTCATAGGTGAAGAGTTTACATGTATATTTGCAAGTTAACATTACAATTCATCAAACTCTTGAAACCAAGTCAGTTCTGACCTGAAACAACAAGAATTGTTGTACAATTCCATTTGTAAGCATATGCAATGTAATTAAAACACATCAAACTTTACATAATGAAGATATTGCAAAACCATCCAAAACAAGCTTCTTTCAGTCTGATATGCTCCCAAACTGTACTTTAGAGCATTCTCTGTCATAGGTGAAGAGTTTACATGTATATTTGCAAGATAACTTTACAATTCATCAAACTCTTGAAACCAAGTCTATTCTGACCTGAAACAACAAGAATTGCTGTACAGTTCCATTTGTAAGCATATGCAATGCAATTTAGCACATCAAACTTTACATAATGAAGATATTGCAAAACCATCTAAAACAAGCTTCTTTTAGTCTGATATGCTCCCACACTGTACTTTAGAGCACTCTCTGTCATAAGTGAAGAGTTTACATGTATATTTGCAAGATAACTTTACAATTCATCAAAGTCTTGAAACCAAGTCAGTTCTGACCTGAAACAACATGAAATGTTGTACAATTCCATTTGTAAGCATATGTGTTGCAATTGAGCACAACAAACTTTACATAATGAAGATATTGCAAAACCATCCAAAACAAGCTTCTTTCAGTCTGATTCCCAAACTATACTTTAGAGCACTCTCTGTCATAGGTGAAGAGTTTACATGTATATTTGCAGAACACATTACAATTCATCAAAGTTTTGAAACCATGTCAGTTCTGACCTGGTACAACATGAAATGATTTTAAATAGCATTTGTAAGCATATGTAATGCAATTGAGCACATCAAACATTACAAAATGAAGAAATTGCAAAACCATCCAAAAAAAGCTTCTTTCAGTCTGATATACTCCAACACTATACTTTAGGGTATTCTCTGTCATAGGTGAAGAGTTTAAATAAATATTTGCAAGAAAACATTACAATTCATCAAAGTCTTGAAACCAAGTCAGTTCTGACCTGAAACAACATGAAATGTTGTATAATTGCATTTGTAAGCAAATGTAATGTAATTGAGAATATCTAACTTAACAGAATGAAGGTAATGCAAAACCATCCAATACATGATTTTCTCAGTCTGATATGCTCCCACACTGTACTTTAGAGCACTCTCTGTCATAAGTGAAGAGTTTACATGTATATTTGAAAGAAAACATTACAATTCATCAAACTCTTGAAACCAAGTCAATTCTGACCTGAAACAACAAGAATTGTTGTACAATTCCATTTGTAAGCATATGCAGTGCAATTTAGCACATCAAACTTTACATAATGAAGATATTGCAAAACCATCCAAAACAGGCTTCTTTCAGTCTGATATGCTCCCAAACTATACTTTAGAGCACTCTCTGTCATAGGTGAAGAGTTTACATGTATATTTGCAAGTTAACATTACAATTCATCAAACTCTTGAAACCAAGTCAGTTCTGACCTGAAACAACAAGAATTGTTGTACAATTCCATTTGTAAGCATATGCAATGTAATTAAAACACATCAAACTTTACATAATGAAGATATTGCAAAACCATCCAAAACAAGCTTCTTTCAGTCTGATATGCTCCCAAACTGTACTTTAGAGCATTCTCTGTCATAGGTGAAGAGTTTACATGTATATTTGCAAGATAACTTTACAATTCATCAAACTCTTGAAACCAAGTCTATTCTGACCTGAAACAACAAGAATTGCTGTACAGTTCCATTTGTAAGCATATGCAATGCAATTTAGCACATCAAACTTTACATAATGAAGATATTGCAAAACCATCTAAAACAAGCTTCTTTTAGTCTGATATGCTCCCACACTGTACTTTAGAGCACTCTCTGTCATAAGTGAAGAGTTTACATGTATATTTGCAAGATAACTTTACAATTCATCAAAGTCTTGAAACCAAGTCAGTTCTGACCTGAAACAACATGAAATGTTGTACAATTCCATTTGTAAGCATATGTGTTGCAATTGAGCACAACAAACTTTACATAATGAAGATATTGCAAAACCATCCAAAACAAGCTTCTTTCAGTCTGATTCCCAAACTATACTTTAGAGCACTCTCTGTCATAGGTGAAGAGTTTACATGTATATTTGCAGAACACATTACAATTCATCAAAGTTTTGAAACCATGTCAGTTCTGACCTGGTACAACATGAAATGATTTTAAATAGCATTTGTAAGCATATGTAATGCAATTGAGCACATCAAACATTACAAAATGAAGAAATTGCAAAACCATCCAAAAAAAGCTTCTTTCAGTCTGATATACTCCAACACTATACTTTAGGGTATTCTCTGTCATAGGTGAAGAGTTTAAATAAATATTTGCAAGAAAACATTACAATTCATCAAAGTCTTGAAACCAAGTCAGTTCTGACCTGAAACAACATGAAATGTTGTATAATTGCATTTGTAAGCAAATGTAATGTAATTGAGAATATCTAACTTAACAGAATGAAGGTAATGCAAAACCATCCAATACATGATTTTCTCAGTCTGATATGCTCCCACACTGTACTTTAGAGCACTCTCTGTCATAAGTGAAGAGTTTACATGTATATTTGAAAGAAAACATTACAATTCATCAAACTCTTGAAACCAAGTCAATTCTGACCTGAAACAACAAGAATTGTTGTACAATTCCATTTGTAAGCATATGCAGTGCAATTTAGCACATCAAACTTTACATAATGAAGATATTGCAAAACCATCCAAAACAGGCTTCTTTCAGTCTGATATGCTCCCAAACTATACTTTAGAGCACTCTCTGTCATAGGTGAAGAGTTTACATGTATATTTGCAAGTTAACATTACAATTCATCAAACTCTTGAAACCAAGTCAGTTCTGACCTGAAACAACAAGAATTGTTGTACAATTCCATTTGTAAGCATATGCAATGTAATTAAAACACATCAAACTTTACATAATGAAGATATTGCAAAACCATCCAAAACAAGCTTGTTTCAGTCTGATATGCTCCCAAACTGTACTTTAGAGCATTCTCTGTCATAGGTGAAGAGTTTACATGTATATTTGCAAGATAACTTTACAATTCATCAAAGTCTTGAAACCAAGTCAGTTCTGACCTGAAACAACATGAAATGTTGTACAATTCCATTTGTAAGCATATGTGTTGCAATTGAGCACAACAAACTTTACATAATGAAGATATTGCAAAACCATCCAAAACAAGCTTCTTTCAGTCTAATATACTCCAACACTATACTTTAGGGTATTCTCTGTCATAGGTGAAGAGTTTAAATAAATATTTGCAAGAAAACATTACAATTCATCAAAGTCTTGAAACCAAGTCAGTTCTGAAATGAAACAACATGAAATGTTGTATAATTGCATTTGTAAGCAAATGTAATGTAATTGAGAATATCTAACTTAACAGAATTAAGGTAATGCAAAACCATCCAAAAAAAGCTTCTTTCATTCTGATATGCTCCCACACTGTACTTTAGAGCACTCTCTGTCATAGGTGAAGAGTTTACATGTATATTTGCAAGATAACATTACAATTCATCAAACTCTTGAAACCAAGTCAGTTCTGACCTGAAACAACAAGAATTGTTGTACAATTCCATTTGTAAGCATATGCAGTGCAATTTAGCACATCAAACTTTACATAATGAAGATATTGCAAAACCATCCAAAACAGGCTTCTTTCAGTCTGATATGCTCCCAAACTGTACTTTAGAGCATTCTCTGTCATAGGTGAAGAGTTTACATGTATATTTGCAAGATAACTTTACAATTCATCAAACTCTTGAAACCAAGTCTATTCTGACCTGAAACAAGAAGAATTGCTGTACAGTTCCATTTGTAAGCATATGCAATGCAATTTAGCACATCAAACTTTACATAATGAAGATATTGCAAAACCATCTAAAACAAGCTTCTTTCAGTCTGATATGCTCCCACACTGTACTTTAGAGCACTCTCTGTCATAAGTGAAGAGTTTACATGTATATTTGCAAGATAACTTTACAATTCATCAAACTCTTGAAACCAAGTCAGTTCTGACCTGAAACAACAAGAATTGTTGTACAATTCCATTTGTAAGCATATGCAGTGCAATTTAGCACATCAAACTTTACATAATGAAGATATTGCAAAACCATCCAAAACAAGCTTCTTTCAGTCTGATATGCTCCCAAACTATACTTTAGAGCACTCTCTGTCATAGGTGAAGAGTTTACATGTATATTTGCAAGTTAACATTACAATTCATCAAACTCTTGAAACCAAGTCAATTCTGACCTGAAACAACAAGAATTGTTGTACAATTCCATTTGTAAGCATATGCAGTGCAATTTAGCACATCAAACTTTACATAATGAAGATATTGCAAAACCATCTAAAACAAGCTTCTTTCAGTCTGATATGCTCCCACACTGTACTTTAGAGCACTCTCTGTCATAAGTGAAGAGTTTACATGTATATTTGCAAGATAACTTTACAATTCATCAAACTCTTGAAACCAAGTCAATTATGACCTGAAACAACAAGAATTGTTGTACAATTCCATTTGTAAGCATATGCAGTGCAATTTAACACATCAAACTTTACATAATGAAGATATTGCAAAACCATCCAAAACAAGCTTCTTTCAGTCTGATTCCCAAACTATACTTTAGAGCACTCTCTGTCATAGGTGAAGAGTTTACATGTATATTTGCAAGTTAACATTACAATTCATCAAACTCTTGAAACCAAGTCAGTTCTGACCTGAAACAACAAGAATTGTTGTACAATTCCATTTGTAAGCATATGCAATGTAATTAAAACACATCAAACTTTACATAATGAAGATATTGCAAAACCATCCAAAACAAGCTTCTTTCAGTCTGATATGCTCCCAAACTGTACTTTAGAGCATTCTCTGTCATAGGTGAAGAGTTTACATGTATATTTGCAAGATAACTTTACAATTCATCAAACTCTTGAAACCAAGTCTATTCTGACCTGAAACAACAAGAATTGCTGTACAGTTCCATTTGTAAGCATATGCAATGCAATTTAGCACATCAAACTTTACATAATGAAGATATTGCAAAACCATCCAAAACAAGCTTCTTTCAGTCTGATATGCTCCCATACTATACTTTAGAGCACTCTCTGTCATAGGTGAAGAGTTTATATGTATATTTGAAAGAAAACATTACAATTCATCAAACTCTTGAAACCAAGTCAGTTCTGACCTGAAACAACAAGAAATGTTGTACAATTCCATTTGTAAGCATATGTAATGTAATTAACACACATCAAACTTTACAGAATGAAGATATTGCAAAACCATCCAAAAAAAGCTTCTTTCAGTCTGATATGCTCCCAAACTATACTTTAGAGCACTCTCTGTCATAGGTGAAGAGTTTACATGAATATTTGCAAGTTAACATTACAATTCATCAAACTCTTGAAACCAAGTCAGTTCTGACCTGAAACAACAAGAATTGTTGTACAATTCCATTTGTAAGCATATGCAGTGCAATTTAGCACATCAAACTTTACATAATGAAGATATTGCAAAACCATCCAAAACAAGCTTCTTTCAGTCTGATATGCTCCCAAACTATACTTTAGAGCACTCTCTGTCATAGGTGAAGAGTTTACATGTATATTTGCAGAACACATTACAATTCATCAAAGTTTTGAAACCATGTCAGTTCTGACCTGGTACAACATGAAATGATTTTAAATAGCATTTGTAAGCATATGTAATGCAATTGAGCACATCAAACATTACAAAATGAAGAAATTGCAAAACCATCCAAAATAAGCTTCTTTCAGTCTGATATACTCCAACACTATACTTTAGGGTATTCTCTGTCATAGGTGAAGAGTTTAAATAAATATTTGCAAGAAAACATTACAATTCATCAAAGTCTTGAAACCAAGTCAGTTCTGACCTGAAACAACATGAAATGTTGTATAATTGCATTTGTAAGCAAATGTAATGTAATTGAGAATATCTAACTTAACAGAATGAAGGTAATGCAAAACCATCCAATACATGATTTTCTCAGTCTGATATGCTCCCACACTGTACTTTAGAGCACTCTCTGTCATAGGTGAAGAGTTTACATGTATATTTGCAAGTTAACATTACAATTCATCAAACTCTTGAAACCAATTCAGTTCTGACCTGAAACAACAAGAATTGTTTTACAATTCCATTTGAAAGCATATGCAGTGCAATTTAGCACATCAAACTTTACATAATGAAGATATTGCAAAACCATCCAAAACAAGCTTCTTTCAGTCTGATATGCTCCCAAACTATACTTTAGAGCACTCTTGTCATAGGTGAAGAGTTTACATGTATATTTGCAGAACACATTACAATTCATCAAAGTTTTGAAACCATGTCAGTTCTGACCGGGTACAACATGAAATGATGTTAAATAGCATGTGTAAGCATATGTAATGCAATTGAGCACATCAAACATTACAAAATGAAGAAATTGCAATACCATCCAAAATAAGCTTCTTTCAGTCTGATATACTCCAACACTATACTTTAGGGTATTCTCTGTCATAGGTGAAGAGTTTACATGAATACTTGCAAGAAAACATTACAATTCATCAAACTCTTGAAACCAAGTCAATTCTGACCTGAAACAACATGAAATGTTGTATAATTGCATTTGTAAGCAAATGTAATGTAATTGAGAATATCTAACTTAACAGAATGAAGGTAATGCAAAACCATCCAATACATGATTTGCTCAGTCTGATTCCCACACTGTACTTTAGAGCACTCTCTGTCATAAGTGAAGAGTTTACATGTATATTTGAAAGAAAACATTACAATTCATCAAACTCTTGAAACCATGTCAGTTCTGACCTGGTACAACATGAAATGTTGTATAATTGCATTTGTAAGCAAATGTAATGTAATTGAGAGTATCTAACTTAACAGAATGAAGGTAATGCAAAACCATCCAAAAAAAGCTTCTTTCATTCTGATATGCTCCCACACTGTACTTTAGAGCACTCTCTGTCATAGGTGAAGAGTTTACATGAATATTTGCAAGTTAACATTACAATTCATCAAACTCTTGAAACCAAGTCAGTTCTGACCTGAAACAACAAGAATTGTTGTACAATTCCATTTGTAAGCATATGCAGTGCAATTTAGCACATCAAACTTTACATAATGAAGATATTGCAAAACCATCCAAAACAGGCTTCTTTCAGTCTGATATGCTCCCAAACTATACTTTAGAGCACTCTCTGTCATAGGTGAAGAGTTTACATGTATATTTGCAAGATAACTTTACAATTCATCAAACTCTTGAAACCAAGTCAGTTCTGACCTGAAACAACATGAAATGTTGTACAATTCCATTTGTAAGCATATGTGTTGCAATTGAGCACAACAAACTTTACAGAATGAAGATTTTGCAAAACCATCCAAAACAAGCTTCTTTCAGTCTGATATGCTCCCAAACTATACTTTAGAGCACTCTCTGTCATAGGTGAAGAGTTTACATGTATATTTGCAGAACACATTACAATTCATCAAAGTTTTGAAACCATGTCAGTTCTGACCTGGTACAACATGAAATGTTGTATAATTGCATTTGTAAGCAAATGTAATGTAATTGAGAATATCTAACTTAACAGAATGAAGGTAATGCAAAACCATCCAATACATGATTTGCTCAGTCTGATTCCCACACTGTACTTTAGAGCACTCTCTGTCATAAGTGAAGAGTTTACATGTATATTTGAAAGAAAACATTACAATTCATCAAACTCTTGAAACCATGTCAGTTCTGACCTGAAACAACAAGAATTGTTGTACAATTCCATTTGTAAGCATATGAAGTGCAATTTAGCACATCAAACTTTACATAATGAAGATATTGCAAAACCATCCAAAACAAGCTTCTTTCAGTCTGATATGCTCCCAAACTGTACTTTAGAGCATTCTCTGTCATAGGTGAAGAGTTTACATGTATATTTGCAAGATAACTTTACAATTCATCAAACTCTTGAAACCAAGTCTATTCTGACCTGAAACAACAAGAATTGCTGTACAGTTCCATTTGTAAGCATATGCAATGCAATTTAGCACATCAAACTTTACATAATGAAGATATTGCAAAACCATCTAAAACAAGCTTCTTTCAGTCTGATATGCTCCCACACTGTACTTTAGAGCACTCTCTGTCATAAGTGAAGAGTTTACATGTATATTTGCAAGATAACTTTACAATTCATCAAACTCTTGAAACCAAGTCAATTATGACCTGAAACAACATGAAATGTTGTACAATTCCATTTGTAAGCATATGTGTTGCAATTGAGCACAACAAACTTTACAGAATGAAGATTTTGCAAAACCAACCAAAACAAGCTTCTTTCAGTCTGATATGCTCCCATACTATACTTTAGAGCACTCTCTGTCATAGGTGAAGAGTTTATATGTATATTTGAAAGAAAACATTACAATTCATCAAACTCTTGAAACCAAGTCAGTTCTGACCTGAAACAACAAAAAATTTTGTACAATTCCATTTGTAAGCATATGTAATGTAATTAACACACATCAAACTTTACAGAATGAAGATATTGCAAAACCATCCAAAAAAAGCTTCTTTCATTCTGATATGCTCCCACACTGTACTTTAGAGCACTCTCTGTCATAGGTGAAGAGTTTACATCTATATTTGCAAGTTAACATTACAATTCATCAAACTCTTGAAACCAAGTCAGTTCTGACCTGAAACAACAAGAATTGTTGTACAATTCAATTTGTAAGCATATGCAGTGCAATTTAGCACATCAAACTTTACATAATGAAGATATTGCAAAACCATCCAATACAAGCTTCTTTCAGTCTGATATGCTCCCAAACTATACTTTAGAGCACTCTCTGTCATAGGTGAAGAGTTTACATGTATATTTGCAGAACACATTACAATTCATCAAAGTTTTGAAACCATGTCAGTTCTGACCTGGTACAACATGAAATGATTTTAAATAGCATTTGTAAGCATATGTAATGCAATTGAGCACATCAAACATTACAAAATGAAGAAATTGCAAAACCATCCAAAAAAAGCTTCTTTCAGTCTGATATACTCCAACACTATACTTTAGGGTATTCTCTGTCATAGGTGAAGAGTTTAAATAAATATTTGCAAGAAAACATTACAATTCATCAAAGTCTTGAAACCAAGTCAGTTCTGACCTGAAACAACATGAAATGTTGTATAATTGCATTTGTAAGCAAAAGTAATGTAATTGAGAATATCTAACTTAACAGAATGAAGGTAATGCAAAACCATCCAATACATGATTTTCTCAGTCTGATATGCTCCCACACTGTACTTTAGAGCACTCTCTGTCATAAGTGAAGAGTTTACATGTATATTTGAAAGAAAACATTACAATTCATCAAACTCTTGAAACCAAGTCAATTCTGACCTCAAACAACATGAAATGTTATAAAATCCATTTGTAAGCATATGCAATGTAATTGAGCACATTAAACTTTACAGAATGAAGATATTGCAAAACCATCCAAAAAAAGCTTCTATCATTCTGATATGCTCCCACACTGTACTTTAGAGCACTCTCTGTCATAGGTGAAGAGTTTACATGTATATTTGCAAGATAACATTACAATTCATCAAACTCTTGAAACAAAGTCAGTTCTGACCTGAAACAACATGAAATGTTGTACAATTCCATTTGTAAGCATATGTGTTGCAATTGAGCACAACAAACTTTACAGAATGAAGATTTTGCAAAACCATCCAAAACAAGCTTCTTTCAGTCTGATATGCTCCCAAACTATACTTTAGAGCACTCTCTGTCATAGGTGAAGAGTTTACATGTATATTTGCAGAACACATTACAATTCATCAAAGTTTTGAAACCATGTCAGTTCTGACCTGGTACAACATGAAATGTTGTATAATTGCATTTGTAAGCAAATGTAATGTAATTGAGAATATCTAACTTAACAGAATGAAGGTAATGCAAAACCATCCAATACATGATTTGCTCAGTCTGATTCCCACACTGTACTTTAGAGCACTCTCTGTCATAAGTGAAGAGTTTACATGTATATTTGAAAGAAAACATTACAATTCATCAAACTCTTGAAACCATGTCAGTTCTGACCTGGTACAACATGAAATGTTGTATAATTGCATTTGTAAGCAAATGTAATGTAATTGAGAGTATCTAACTTAACAGAATGAAGGTAATGCAAAACCATCCAAAAAAAGCTTCTTTCATTCTGATATGCTCCCACACTGTACTTTAGAGCACTCTCTGTCATAGGTGAAGAGTTTACATGTATATTTGCAAGTTAACATTACAATTCATCAAACTCTTGAAGCCAAGTCAGTTCTGACCTGAAACAACAAGAATTGTTGTACAATTCCATTTGTAAGCATATGAAGTGCAATTTAGCACATCAAACTTTACATAATGAAGATATTGCAAAACCATCCAAAACAAGCTTCTTTCAGTCTGATATGCTCCCAAACTGTACTTTAGAGCATTCTCTGTCATAGGTGAAGAGTTTACATGTATATTTGCAAGATAACTTTACAATTCATCAAACTCTTGAAACCAAGTCTATTCTGACCTGAAACAACAAGAATTGCTGTACAGTTCCATTTGTAAGCATATGCAATGCAATTTAGCACATCAAACTTTACATAATGAAGATATTGCAAAACCATCTAAAACAAGCTTCTTTCAGTCTGATATGCTCCCACACTGTACTTTAGAGCACTCTCTGTCATAAGTGAAGAGTTTACATGTATATTTGCAAGATAACTTTACAATTCATCAAACTCTTGAAACCAAGTCAATTATGACCTGAAACAACATGAAATGTTGTACAATTCCATTTGTAAGCATATGTGTTGCAATTGAGCACAACAAACTTTACAGAATGAAGATTTTGCAAAACCAACCAAAACAAGCTTCTTTCAGTCTGATATGCTCCCATACTATACTTTAGAGCACTCTCTGTCATAGGTGAAGAGTTTATATGTATATTTGAAAGAAAACATTACAATTCATCAAACTCTTGAAACCAAGTCAGTTCTGACCTGAAACAACAAAAAATTTTGTACAATTCCATTTGTAAGCATATGTAATGTAATTAACACACATCAAACTTTACAGAATGAAGATATTGCAAAACCATCCAAAAAAAGCTTCTTTCATTCTGATATGCTCCCACACTGTACTTTAGAGCACTCTCTGTCATAGGTGAAGAGTTTACATGTATATTTGCAAGTTAACATTACAATTCATCAAACTCTTGAAACCAAGTCAGTTCTGACCTGAAACAACAAGAATTGTTGTACAATTCAATTTGTAAGCATATGCAGTGCAATTTAGCACATCAAACTTTACATAATGAAGATATTGCAAAACCATCCAAAACAAGCTTCTTTCAGTCTGATATGCTCCCAAACTATACTTTAGAGCACTCTCTGTCATAGGTGAAGAGTTTACATGTATATTTGCAGAACACATTACAATTCATCAAAGTTTTGAAACCATGTCAGTTCTGACCTGGTACAACATGAAATGATTTTAAATAGCATTTGTAAGCATATGTAATGCAATTGAGCACATCAAACATTACAAAATGAAGAAATTGCAAAACCATCCAAAAAAAGCTTCTTTCAGTCTGATATACTCCAACACTATACTTTAGGGTATTCTCTGTCATAGGTGAAGAGTTTAAATAAATATTTGCAAGAAAACATTACAATTCATCAAAGTCTTGAAACCAAGTCAGTTCTGACCTGAAACAACATGAAATGTTGTATAATTGCATTTGTAAGCAAAAGTAATGTAATTGAGAATATCTAACTTAACAGAATGAAGGTAATGCAAAACCATCCAATACATGATTTTCTCAGTCTGATATGCTCCCACACTGTACTTTAGAGCACTCTCTGTCATAAGTGAAGAGTTTACATGTATATTTGAAAGAAAACATTACAATTCATCAAACTCTTGAAACCAAGTCAATTCTGACCTCAAACAACATGAAATGTTATAAAATCCATTTGTAAGCATATGCAATGTAATTGAGCACATTAAACTTTACAGAATGAAGATATTGCAAAACCATCCAAAAAAAGCTTCTATCATTCTGATATGCTCCCACACTGTACTTTAGAGCACTCTCTGTCATAGGTGAAGAGTTTACATGTATATTTGCAAGATAACATTACAATTCATCAAACTCTTGAAACAAAGTCAATTCTGACCTCAAACAACATGAAATGTTATAAAATCCATTTGTAAGCATATGCAATGTAATTGAGCACATTAAACTGTACAGAATGAAGATATTGCAAAACCATCCAAAAAAAGCTTCCTTCATTCTGATATGCTCCCAAACTATACTTTAGAGTACTCTCTGTCATATTTGAAGAGTTTACATGTATATTTGCAAGATAACATTACAATTCATCAAACTCTTGAAACCAAGTCAGTTCTGACCTGAAACAACAAGAATTGTTGTACAATTCCATTTGTAAGCATATGCAGTGCAATTTAGCACATCAAACTTTACATAATGAAGATATTGCAAAACCATCCAAAACAAGCTTCTTTCAGTCTGATATGCTCCCAAACTATACTTTAGAGCACTCTCTGTCATAGGTGAAGAGTTTACATGTATATTTGCAGAACACATTACAATTCATCAAAGTTTTGAAACCATGTCAGTTCTGACCTGGTACAACATGAAATGTTGTATAATTGCATTTGTAAGCAAATGTAATGTAATTGAGAATATCTAACTTAACAGAATGAAGGTAATGCAAAACCATCCAATACATGATTTGCTCAGTCTGATTCCCACACTGTACTTTAGAGCACTCTCTGTCATAAGTGAAGAGTTTACATGTATATTTGAAAGAAAACATTACAATTCATCAAACTCTTGAAACCATGTCAGTTCTGACCTGGTACAACATGAAATGTTGTATAATTGCATTTGTAAGCAAATGTAATGTAATTGAGAGTATCTAACTTAACAGAATGAAGGTAATGCAAAACCATCCAAAAAAAGCTTCTTTCATTCTGATATGCTCCCACACTGTACTTTAGAGCACTCTCTGTCATAGGTGAAGAGTTTACATGTATATTTGCAAGTTAACATTACAATTCATCAAACTCTTGAAGCCAAGTCAGTTCTGACCTGAAACAACAAGAATTGTTGTACAATTCCATTTGTAAGCATATGAAGTGCAATTTAGCACATCAAACTTTACATAATGAAGATATTGCAAAACCATCCAAAACAAGCTTCTTTCAGTCTGATATGCTCCCAAACTATACTTTAGAGCACTCTCTGTCATAGGTGAAGAGTTTACATGTATATTTGCAAGTTAACATTACAATTCATCAAACTCTTGAAACCAAGTCAGTTCTGACCTGAAACAACAAGAATTGTTGTACAATTCCATTTGTAAGCATATGCAATGTAATTAAAACACATCAAACTTTACATAATGAAGATATTGCAAAACCATCCAAAACAAGCTTCTTTCAGTCTGATATGCTCCCAAACTGTACTTTAGAGCATTCTCTGTCATAGGTGAAGAGTTTACATGTATATTTGCAAGATAACTTTACAATTCATCAAACTCTTGAAACCAAGTCTATTCTGACCTGAAACAACAAGAATTGCTGTACAGTTCCATTTGTAAGCATATGCAATGCAATTTAGCACATCAAACTTTACATAATGAAGATATTGCAAAACCATCTAAAACAAGCTTCTTTCAGTCTGATATGCTCCCACACTGTACTTTAGAGCACTCTCTGTCATAAGTGAAGAGTTTACATGTATATTTGCAAGATAACTTTACAATTCATCAAACTCTTGAAACCAAGTCAATTATGACCTGAAACAACATGAAATGTTGTACAATTCCATTTGTAAGCATATGTGTTGCAATTGAGCACAACAAACTTTACAGAATGAAGATTTTGCAAAACCAACCAAAACAAGCTTCTTTCAGTCTGATATGCTCCCATACTATACTTTAGAGCACTCTCTGTCATAGGTGAAGAGTTTATATGTATATTTGAAAGAAAACATTACAATTCATCAAACTCTTGAAAACAAGTCAGTTCTGACCTGAAACAACAAAAATTTTTGTACAATTCCATTTGTAAGCATATGTAATGTAATTAACACACATCAAACTTTACAGAATGAAGATATTGCAAAACCATCCAAAAAAAGCTTCTTTCATTCTGATATGCTCCCACACTGTACTTTAGAGCACTCTCTGTCATAGGTGAAGAGTTTACATGTATATTTGCAAGTTAACATTACAATTCATCAAACTCTTGAAACCAAGTCAGTTCTGACCTGAAACAACAAGAATTGTTGTACAATTCCATTTGTAAGCATATGCAGTGCAATTTAGCACATCAAACTTTACATAATGAAGATATTGCAAAACCATCCAAAACAAGCTTCTTTCAGTCTGATATGCTCCCAAACTATACTTTAGAGCACTCTCTGTCATAGGTGAAGAGTTTACATGTATATTTGCAGAACACATTACAATTCATCAAAGTTTTGAAACCATGTCAGTTCTGACCTGGTACAACATGAAATGATTTTAAATAGCATTTGTAAGCATATGTAATGCAATTGAGCACATCAAACATTACAAAATGAAGAAATTGCAAAACCATCCAAAAAAAGCTTCTTTCAGTCTGATATACTCCAACACTATACTTTAGGGTATTCTCTGTCATAGGTGAAGAGTTTAAATAAATATTTGCAAGAAAACATTACAATTCATCAAAGTCTTGAAACCAAGTCAGTTCTGACCTGAAACAACATGAAATGTTGTATAATTGCATTTGTAAGCAAATGTAATGTAATTGAGAATATCTAACTTAACAGAATGAAGGTAATGCAAAACCATCCAATACATGATTTTCTCAGTCTGATATGCTCCCACACTGTACTTTAGAGCACTCTCTGTCATAAGTGAAGAGTTTACATGTATATTTGCAAGATAACTTTACAATTCATCAAACTCTTGAAACCAAGTCTATTCTGACCTGAAACAACAAGAATTGCTGTACAGTTCCATTTGTAAGCATATGCAATGCAATTTAGCACATCAAACTTTACATAATGAAGATATTGCAAAACCATCTAAAACAAGCTTCTTTCAGTCTGATATGCTCCCACACTGTACTTTAGAGCACTCTCTGTCATAAGTGAAGAGTTTACATGTATATTTGCAAGATAACTTTACAATTCATCAAACTCTTGAAACCAAGTCAATTATGACCTGAAACAACATGAAATGTTGTACAATTCCATTTGTAAGCATATGTAATGTAATTAACACACATCAAACTTTACAGAATGAAGATATTGCAAAACCATCCAAAAAAAGCTTCTTTCATTCTGATATGCTCCCACACTGTACTTTAGAGCACTCTCTGTCATAGGTGAAGAGTTTACATGTATATTTGCAAGTTAACATTACAATTCATCAAACTCTTGAAACCAAGTCAGTTCTGACCTGAAACAACAAGAATTGTTGTACAATTCAATTTGTAAGCATATGCAGTGCAATTTAGCACATCAAACTTTACATAATGAAGATATTGCAAAACCATCCAAAACAAGCTTCTTTCAGTCTGATATGCTCCCAAACTATACTTTAGAGCACTCTCTGTCATAGGTGAAGAGTTTACATGTATATTTGCAGAACACATTACAATTCATCAAAGTTTTGAAACCATGTCAGTTCTGACCTGGTACAACATGAAATGATTTTAAATAGCATTTGTAAGCATATGTAATGCAATTGAGCACATCAAACATTACAAAATGAAGAAATTGCAAAACCATCCAAAAAAAGCTTCTTTCAGTCTGATATACTCCAACACTATACTTTAGGGTATTCTCTGTCATAGGTGAAGAGTTTAAATAAATATTTGCAAGAAAACATTACAATTCATCAAAGTCTTGAAACCAAGTCAGTTCTGACCTGAAACAACATGAAATGTTGTATAATTGCATTTGTAAGCAAAAGTAATGTAATTGAGAATATCTAACTTAACAGAATGAAGGTAATGCAAAACCATCCAATACATGATTTTCTCAGTCTGATATGCTCCCACACTGTACTTTAGAGCACTCTCTGTCATAAGTGAAGAGTTTACATGTATATTTGAAAGAAAACATTACAATTCATCAAACTCTTGAAACCAAGTCAATTCTGACCTCAAACAACATGAAATGTTATAAAATCCATTTGTAAGCATATGCAATGTAATTGAGCACATTAAACTTTACAGAATGAAGATATTGCAAAACCATCCAAAAAAAGCTTCTATCATTCTGATATGCTCCCACACTGTACTTTAGAGCACTCTCTGTCATAGGTGAAGAGTTTACATGTATATTTGCAAGATAACATTACAATTCATCAAACTCTTGAAACAAAGTCAATTCTGACCTCAAACAACATGAAATGTTATAAAATCCATTTGTAAGCATATGCAATGTAATTGAGCACATTAAACTGTACAGAATGAAGATATTGCAAAACCATCCAAAAAAAGCTTCCTTCATTCTGATATGCTCCCAAACTATACTTTAGAGTACTCTCTGTCATATTTGAAGAGTTTACATGTATATTTGCAAGATAACATTACAATTCATCAAACTCTTGAAACCAAGTCAGTTCTGACCTGAAACAACAAGAATTGTTGTACAATTCCATTTGTAAGCATATGCAGTGCAATTTAGCACATCAAACTTTACATAATGAAGATATTGCAAAACCATCCAAAACAAGCTTCTTTCAGTCTGATATGCTCCCAAACTATACTTTAGAGCACTCTCTGTCATAGGTGAAGAGTTTACATGTATATTTGCAGAACACATTACAATTCATCAAAGTTTTGAAACCATGTCAGTTCTGACCTGGTACAACATGAAATGTTGTATAATTGCATTTGTAAGCAAATGTAATGTAATTGAGAATATCTAACTTAACAGAATGAAGGTAATGCAAAACCATCCAATACATGATTTGCTCAGTCTGATTCCCACACTGTACTTTAGAGCACTCTCTGTCATAAGTGAAGAGTTTACATGTATATTTGAAAGAAAACATTACAATTCATCAAACTCTTGAAACCATGTCAGTTCTGACCTGGTACAACATGAAATGTTGTATAATTGCATTTGTAAGCAAATGTAATGTAATTGAGAGTATCTAACTTAACAGAATGAAGGTAATGCAAAACCATCCAAAAAAAGCTTCTTTCATTCTGATATGCTCCCACACTGTACTTTAGAGCACTCTCTGTCATAGGTGAAGAGTTTACATGTATATTTGCAAGTTAACATTACAATTCATCAAACTCTTGAAGCCAAGTCAGTTCTGACCTGAAACAACAAGAATTGTTGTACAATTCCATTTGTAAGCATATGAAGTGCAATTTAGCACATCAAACTTTACATAATGAAGATATTGCAAAACCATCCAAAACAAGCTTCTTTCAGTCTGATATGCTCCCAAACTATACTTTAGAGCACTCTCTGTCATAGGTGAAGAGTTTACATGTATATTTGCAAGTTAACATTACAATTCATCAAACTCTTGAAACCAAGTCAGTTCTGACCTGAAACAACAAGAATTGTTGTACAATTCCATTTGTAAGCATATGCAATGTAATTAAAACACATCAAACTTTACATAATGAAGATATTGCAAAACCATCCAAAACAAGCTTCTTTCAGTCTGATATGCTCCCAAACTGTACTTTAGAGCATTCTCTGTCATAGGTGAAGAGTTTACATGTATATTTGCAAGATAACTTTACAATTCATCAAACTCTTGAAACCAAGTCTATTCTGACCTGAAACAACAAGAATTGCTGTACAGTTCCATTTGTAAGCATATGCAATGCAATTTAGCACATCAAACTTTACATAATGAAGATATTGCAAAACCATCTAAAACAAGCTTCTTTCAGTCTGATATGCTCCCACACTGTACTTTAGAGCACTCTCTGTCATAAGTGAAGAGTTTACATGTATATTTGCAAGATAACTTTACAATTCATCAAACTCTTGAAACCAAGTCAATTATGACCTGAAACAACATGAAATGTTGTACAATTCCATTTGTAAGCATATGTGTTGCAATTGAGCACAACAAACTTTACAGAATGAAGATTTTGCAAAACCAACCAAAACAAGCTTCTTTCAGTCTGATATGCTCCCATACTATACTTTAGAGCACTCTCTGTCATAGGTGAAGAGTTTATATGTATATTTGAAAGAAAACATTACAATTCATCAAACTCTTGAAAACAAGTCAGTTCTGACCTGAAACAACAAAAAATTTTGTACAATTCCATTTGTAAGCATATGTAATGTAATTAACACACATCAAACTTTACAGAATGAAGATATTGCAAAACCATCCAAAAAAAGCTTCTTTCATTCTGATATGCTCCCACACTGTACTTTAGAGCACTCTCTGTCATAGGTGAAGAGTTTACATGTATATTTGCAAGTTAACATTACAATTCATCAAACTCTTGAAACCAAGTCAGTTCTGACCTGAAACAACAAGAATTGTTGTACAATTCCATTTGTAAGCATATGCAGTGCAATTTAGCACATCAAACTTTACATAATGAAGATATTGCAAAACCATCCAAAACAAGCTTCTTTCAGTCTGATATGCTCCCAAACTATACTTTAGAGCACTCTCTGTCATAGGTGAAGAGTTTACATGTATATTTGCAGAACACATTACAATTCATCAAAGTTTTGAAACCATGTCAGTTCTGACCTGGTACAACATGAAATGATTTTAAATAGCATTTGTAAGCATATGTAATGCAATTGAGCACATCAAACATTACAAAATGAAGAAATTGCAAAACCATCCAAAAAAAGCTTCTTTCAGTCTGATATACTCCAACACTATACTTTAGGGTATTCTCTGTCATAGGTGAAGAGTTTAAATAAATATTTGCAAGAAAACATTACAATTCATCAAAGTCTTGAAACCAAGTCAGTTCTGACCTGAAACAACATGAAATGTTGTATAATTGCATTTGTAAGCAAATGTAATGTAATTGAGAATATCAAACTTTACATAATGAAGATATTGCAAAACCATCCAAAACAGGCTTCTTTCAGTCTGATATGCTCCCATACTATACTTTAGAGCACTCTCTGTCATAGGTGAAGAGTTTATATGTATATTTGAAAGAAAACATAATTCATCAAACTCTTGAAACCAAGTCAGTTCTGACCTGAAACAACAAGAATTGTTGTACAATTCCATTTGTAAGCATATGCAGTGCAATTTAGCACATCAAACTTTACATAATGAAGAAATTGCAAAACCATCCAAAAAAAGCTTCTTTCATTCTGATATGCTCCCACACTGTACTTTAGAGCACTCTCTGTCATAGGTGAAGAGTTTACATGTATATTTGCAAGTTAACATTACAATTCATCAAACTCTTGAAACCAAGTCAGTTCTGACCTGAAACAACAAGAATTGTTGTACAATTCCATTTGTAAGCATATGCAGTGCAATTTAGCACATCAAACTTTACATAATGAAGATATTGCAAAACCATCCAAAACAAGCTTCTTTCAGTCTGATATGCTCCCAAACTATACTTTAGAGCACTCTCTGTCATATTTGAAGAGTTTACATGTATATTTGCAAGATAACATTACAATTCATCAAACTCTTGAAACCAAGTCAGTTCTGACCTGAAACAACAAGAATTGTTGTACAATTCCATTTGTAAGCATATGCAGTGCAATTTAGCACATCAAACTTTACATAATGAAGATATTGCAAAACCATCCAAAACAAGAATCTTTCAGTCTGATATGCTCCCAAACTATACTTTAGAGCACTCTCTGTCATAGGTGAAGAGTTTACATGTATATTTGCAGAACACATTACAATTCATCAAAGTTTTGAAACCATGTCAGTTCTGACCTGGTACAACATGAAATGTTGTATAATTGCATTTGTAAGCAAATGTAATGTAATTGAGAATATCTAACTTAACAGAATGAAGGTAATGCAAAACCATCCAATACATGATTTACTCAGTCTGATTCCCACACTGTACTTTAGAGCACTCTCTGTCATAAGTGAAGAGTTTACATGTATATTTGAAAGAAAACATTACAATTCATCAAACTCTTGAAACCATGTCAGTTCTGACCTGGTACAACATGAAATGTTGTATAATTGCATTTGTAAGCAAATGTAATGTAATTGAGAGTATCTAACTTAACAGAATGAAGGTAATGCAAAACCATCCAAAAAAAGCTTCTTTCATTCTGATATGCTCCCACACTGTACTTTAGAGCACTCTCTGTCATAGGTGAAGAGTTTACATGTATATTTGCAAGTTAACATTACAATTCATCAAACTCTTGAAACCAAGTCAGTTCTGACCTGAAACAACAAGAATTGTTGTACAATTCCATTTGTAAGCATATGCAGTGCAATTTAGCACATCAAACTTTACATAATGAAGATATTGCAAAACCATCCAAAACAGGCTTCTTTCAGTCTGATATGCTCCCAAACTATACTTTAGAGCACTCTCTGTCATAGGTGAAGAGTTTACATGTATATTTGCAAGTTAACATTACAATTCATCAAACTCTTGAAACCAAGTCAATAATGACCTGAAACAACATGAAATGTTGTACAATTCCATTTGTAAGCATATGTGTTGCAATTGAGCACAACAAACTTTACAGAATGAAGATTTTGCAAAACCATCCAAAACAAGCTTCTTTCAGTCTGATATGCTCCCATACTATACTTTAGAGCACTCTCTGTCATAGGTGAAGAGTTTATATGTATATTTGAAAGAAAACATTACAATTCATCAAACTCTTGAAACCAAGTCAGTTCTGACCTGAAACAACAAGAAATGTTGTACAATTCCATTTGTAAGCATATGTAATGTAATTAACACACATCAAACTTTACAGAATGAAGATATTGCAAAACCATCCAAAAAAAGCTTCTTTCATTCTGATATGCTCCCACACTGTACTTTAGAGCACTCTCTGTCATAGGTGAAGAGTTTACATGTATATTTGCAAGAAAACATTACAATTCATCAAAGTCTTGAAACCAAGTCAGTTCTGACCTGAAACAACATGAAATGTTGTATAATTGCATTTGTAAGCAAATGTAATGTAATTGAGAATATCTAACTTAACAGAATGAAGGTAATGCAAAACCATCCAATACTTGATTTTCTCAGTCTGATATGCTCCCACACTGTACTTTAGAGCACTCTCTGTCATAGGTGAAGAGTTTACATGTATATTTGCAAGTTAACATTACAATTCATCAAACTCTTGAAACCAATTCAGTTCTGACCTGAAACAACAAGAATTGTTGTACAATTCCATTTGAAAGCATATGCAGTGCAATTTAGCACATCAAACTTTACATAATGAAGATATTGCAAAACCATCCAAAACAAGCTTCTTTCAGTCTGATATGCTCCCAAACTATACTTTAGAGCACTCTTGTCATAGGTGAAGAGTTTACATGTATATTTGCAGAACACATTACAATTCATCAAAGTTTTGAAACCATGTCAGTTCTGACCTGGTACAACATGAAATGATGTTAAATAGCATGTGTAAGCATATGTAATGCAATTGAGCACATCAAACATTACAAAATGAAGAAATTGCAATACCATCCAAAATAAGCTTCTTTCAGTCTGATATACTCCAACACTATATTTTAGGGTATTCTCTGTCATAGGTGAAGAGTTTACATTAATACTTGCAAGAAAACATTACAATTCATCAAACTCTTGAAACCAAGTCAATTCTGACCTGAAACAACATGAAATGTTGTATAATTGCATTTGTAAGCAAATGTAATGTAATTGAGAATATCTAACTTAACAGAATTAAGGTAATGCAAAACCATCCAAAAAAGCTTCTTTCATTCTGATATGCTCCCACACTGTACTTTAGAGCACTCTCTGTCATAGGTGAAGAGTTTACATGTATATTTGCAAGTTAACATTACAATTCATCAAACTCTTGAAACCAAGTCAGTTCTGACCTGAAACAACAAGAATTGTTGTACAATTCCATTTGTAAGCATATGCAGTGCAATTTAGCACATCAAACTTTACATAATGAAGATATTGCAAAACCATCCAAAACAGGCTTCTTTCAGTCTGATATGCTCCCAAACTATACTTTAGAGCACTCTCTGTCATAGGTGAAGAGTTTACATGTATATTTGCAAGTTAACATTACAATTCATCAAACTCTTGAAACCAAGTCAGTTCTGACCTGAAACAACAAGAATTGTTGTACAATTCCATTTGTAAGCATATGCAATGTAATTAAAACACATCAAACATTACATAATGAAGATATTGCAAAACCATCCAAAACAAGCTTCTTTCAGTCTGATATGCTCCCAAACTGTACTTTAGAGCATTCTCTGTCATAGGTGAAGAGTTTACATGTATATTTGCAAGATAACTTTACAATTCATCAAACTCTTGAAACCAAGTCTATTCTGACCTGAAACAACATGAATTGCTGTACAGTTCCATTTGTAAGCATATGCAATGCAATTTAGCACATCAAACTTTACATAATGAAGATATTGCAAAACCATCTAAAACAAGCTTCTTTCAGTCTGATATGCTCCCACACTGTACTTTAGAGCACTCTCTGTCATAAGTGAAGAGTTTACATGTATATTTGCGAGATAACTTTACAATTCATCAAAGTCTTGAAACCAAGTCAGTTCTGACCTGAAACAACATGAAATGTTGTACAATTCCATTTGTAAGCATATGTGTTGCAATTGAGCACAACAAACTTTACATAATGAAGATATTGCAAAACCATCCAAAACAAGCTTCTTTCAGTCTGATTCCCAAACTATACTTTAGAGCACTCTCTGTCATAGGTGAAGAGTTTAAATAAATATTTGCAAGAAAACATTACAATTCATCAAAGTCTTGAAACCAAGTCAGTTCTGAAATGAAACAACATGAAATGTTGTATAATTGCATTTGTAAGCAAATGTAATGTAATTGAGAATATCTAACTTAACAGAATTAAGGTAATGCAAAACCATCCAAAAAAAGCTTCTTTCATTCTGATATGCTCCCACACTGTACTTTAGAGCACTCTCTGTCATAGGTGAAGAGTTTACATGTATATTTGCAAGTTAACATTACAATTCATCAAACTCTTGAAACCAAGTCAGTTCTGACCTGAAACAACAAGAATTGTTGTACAATTCCATTTGTAAGCATATGCAGTGCAATTTAGCACATCAAACTTTACATAATGAAGATATTGCAAAACCATCCAAAACAAGCTTCTTTCAGTCTGATATGCTCCCAAACTATACTTTAGAGCACTCTCTGTCATATTTGAAGAGTTTACATGTATATTTGCAAGATAACATTACAATTCATCAAACTCTTGAAACCAAGTCAGTTCTGACCTGAAACAACAAGAATTGTTGTACAATTCCATTTGTAAGCATATGCAATGTAATTAAAACACATCAAACTTTACATAATGAAGATATTGCAAAACCATCCAAAACAAGCTTCTTTCAGTCTGATATGCTCCCAAACTGTACTTTAGAGCATTCTCTGTCATAGGTGAAGAGTTTACATGTATATTTGCAAGATAACTTTACAATTCATCAAACTCTTGAAACCAAGTCTATTCTGACCTGAAACAACAAGAATTGCTGTACAGTTCCATTTGTAAGCATATGCAATGCAATTTAGCACATCAAACTTTACATAATGAAGATATTGCAAAACCATCTAAAACAAGCTTCTTTCAGTCTGATATGCTCCCACACTGTACTTTAGAGCACTCTCTGTCATAAGTGAAGAGTTTACATGTATATTTGCAAGATAACTTTACAATTCATCAAAGTCTTGAAACCAAGTCAGTTCTGACCTGAAACAACATGAAATGTTGTACAATTCCATTTGTAAGCATATGTGTTGCAATTGAGCACAACAAACTTTACATAATGAAGATATTGCAAAACCATCCAAAACAAGCTTCTTTCAGTCTGATATACTCCAACACTATACTTTAGGGTATTCTCTGTCATAGGTGAAGAGTTTAAATAAATATTTGCAAGAAAACATTACAATTCATCAAAGTCTTGAAACCAAGTCAGTTCTGAAATGAAACAACATGAAATGTTGTATAATTGCATTTGTAAGCAAATGTAATGTAATTGAGAATATCTAACTTAACAGAATTAAGGTAATGCAAAACCATCCAAAAAAAGCTTCTTTCACTCTGATATGCTCCCACACTGTACTTTAGAGCACTCTCTGTCATAGGTGAAGAGTTTACATGTATATTTGCAAGTTAACATTACAATTCATCAAACTCTTGAAACCAAGTCAGTTCTGACCTGAAACAACAAGAATTGTTGTACAATTCCATTTGTAAGCATATGCAGTGCAATTTAGCACATCAAACTTTACATAATGAAGATATTGCAAAACCATCCAAAACAGGCTTCTTTCAGTCTGATATGCTCCCAAACTGTACTTTAGAGCATTCTCTGTCATAGGTGAAGAGTTTACATGTATATTTGCAAGATAACTTTACAATTCATCAAACTCTTGAAACCAAGTCTATTCTGACCTGAAACAACAAGAATTGCTGTACAGTTCCATTTGTAAGCATATGCAATGCAATTTAGCACATCAAACTTTACATAATGAAGATATTGCAAAACCATCTAAAACAAGCTTCTTTCAGTCTGATATGCTCCCACACTGTACTTTAGAGCACTCTCTGTCATAAGTGAAGAGTTTACATGTATATTTGCAAGATAACTTTACAATTCATCAAACTCTTGAAACCAAGTCAATTATGACCTGAAACAACAAGAATTGTTTTACAATTCCATTTGTAAGCATATGCAGTGCAATTTAGCACATCAAACTTTACATAATGAAGATATTGCAAAACCATCCACAACAAGCTTCTTTCAGTCTGATATGCTCCCAAACTATACTTTAGAGCACTCTCTGTCATAGGTGAAGAGTTTACATGTACACTCACCTAAAGGATTATTAGGAACACCTGTTCAATTTCTCGTTAATGCAATTATCTAACCAACCAATCACATGGCAGTTGCTTCAATGCATTTAGGGGTGTGGTCCTGGTCAAGACAATCTCCTGAACTCCAAACTGAATGTCTGAATGGGAAAGAAAGGTGATTTAAGCAATTTTGAGCGTGGCATGGTTGTTGGTGCCAGACGGGCCGGTCTGAGTATTTCACAATCTGCTCAGTTACTGGGATTTTCACGCACAACCATTTCTAGGGTTTACAAAGAATGGTGTGAAAAGGGAAAAACATCCAGTATGTGGCAGTCCTGTGGGCGAAAATGCCTTGTTGATGCTAGAGTTCAGAGGAGAATGGGCCGACTGATTCAAGCTGATAGAAGAGCAACTTTGACTGAAATAACCACTCGTTACAACCGAGGTATGCAGCAAAGCATTTGTGAAGCCACAACACGTACAACCTTGAGGCAGATGGGCTACAACAGCAGAAGACCCCACCGGGTACCACTCATCTCCACTACAAATAGGAAAAAGAGGCTACAATTTGCACAAGCTCACCAAAATTGGACAGTTGAAGACTGGAAAAATGTTGCCTGGTCTGATGAGTCTCAATTTCTGTTGAGACATTCAGATGGTAGAGTCAGAATTTGGCGTGAACAGAATGAGAACATGGATCCATCATGCCTTGTTACCACTGTGCAGGCTGGTGGTGGTGGTGTAATGGTGTGGGGGATGTTTTCTTGGCACACTTTAGGCCCCTTAGTGCCAATTGGGCATCGTTTAAATGCCACGGCCTACCTGAGCATTGTTTCTGACCATGTCCATCCCTTTATGACCACCATGTACCCATCCTCTGATGGCTACTTCCAGCAGGATAATGCACCATGTCACAAATGGTCAAATCATTTCAAATTGGTTTCTTGAACATGACAATGAGTTCACTGTACTAAACTGGCCCCCACAGTCACCAGATCTCAACCCAATAGAGCATCTTTGGGATGTGGTGGAACGGGAGCTTCGTGCCCTGGATGTGCATCCCACAAATCTCCATCAACTGCAAGATGCTATCCTATCAATATGGGCCAACATTTCTAAAGAATGCTTTCAGCACCTTGTTGAATCAATGCCACGTAGAATTAAGGCAGTTCTGAAGGCGAAAGGGGGTCAAACACAGTATTAGTATGGTGTTCCTAATAATCCTTTAGGTGAGTGTATATTTGCAAGTTAACATTACAATTCATCAAACTCTTGAAACCAAGTCAGTTCTGACCTGAAACAACAAGAATTGTTGTACAATTCCATTTGTAAGCATATGCAGTGCAATTTAGCACATCAAACTTTACATAATGAAGATATTGCAAAACCATCCAAAACAAGCTTCTTTCAGTCTGATATGCTCCCAAACTATACTTTAGAGCACTCTCTGTCATATTTGAAGAGTTTACATGTATATTTGCAAGATAACATTACAATTCATCAAACTCTTGAAACCAAGTCAGTTCTGACCTGAAACAACAAGAATTGTTGTACAATTCCATTTGTAAGCATATGCAGTGCAATTTAGCACATCAAACTTTACATAATGAAGATATTGCAAAACCATCCAAAACAAGCTTCTTTCAGTCTGATTCCCAAACTATACTTTAGAGCACTCTCTGTCATAGGTGTAGAGTTTACATGTATATTTGCAAGTTAACATTACAATTCATCAAACTCTTGAAACCAAGTCAGTTCTGACCTGAAACAACAAGAATTGTTGTACAATTCCATTTGTAAGCATATGCAATGTAATTAAAACACATCAAACTTTACATAATGAAGATATTGCAAAACCATCCAAAACAAGCTTCTTTCAGTCTGATATGCTCCCAAACTGTACTTTAGAGCATTCTCTGTCATAGGTGAAGAGTTTACATGTATATTTGCAAGATAACTTTACAATTCATCAAACTCTTGAAACCAAGTCTATTCTGACCTGAAACAACAAGAATTGCTGTACAGTTCCATTTGTAAGCATATGCAATGCAATTTAGCACATCAAACTTTACATAATGAAGATATTGCAAAACCATCTAAAACAAGCTTCTTTCAGTCTGATATGCTCCCACACTGTACTTTAGAGCACTCTCTGTCATAAGTGAAGAGTTTACATGTATATTTGCAAGAAAACTTTACAATTCATCAAAGTCTTGAAACCAAGTCAGTTCTGACCTGAAACAACATGAAATGTTGTACAATTCCATTTGTAAGCATATGTGTTGCAATTGAGCACAACAAACTTTACATAATGAAGATATTGCAAAACCATCCAAAACAAGCTTCTTTCAGTCTGATTCCCAAACTATACTTTAGAGCACTCTCTGTCATAGGTGAAGAGTTTACATGTATATTTGCAGAACACATTACAATTCATCAAAGTTTTGAAACCATGTCAGTTCTGACCTGGTACAACATGAAATGATTTTAAATAGCATTTGTAAGCATATGTAATGCAATTGAGCACATCAAACATTACAAAATGAAGAAATTGCAAAACCATCCAAAAAAAGCTTCTTTCAGTCTGATATACTCCAACACTATACTTTAGGGTATTCTCTGTCATAGGTGAAGAGTTTAAATAAATATTTGCAAGAAAACATTACAATTCATCAAAGTCTTGAAACCAAGTCAGTTCTGAAATGAAACAACATGAAATGTTGTATAATTGCATTTGTAAGCAAATGTAATGTAATTGAGAATATCTAACTTAACAGAATTAAGGTAATGCAAAACCATCCAAAAAAAGCTTCTTTCATTCTGATATGCTCCCACACTGTACTTTAGAGCACTCTCTGTCATAGGTGAAGAGTTTACATGTATATTTGCAAGTTAACATTACAATTCATCAAACTCTTGAAACCAAGTCAGTTCTGACCTGAAACAACAAGAATTGTTGTACAATTCCATTTGTAAGCATATGCAGTGCAATTTAGCACATCAAACTTTACATAATGAAGATATTGCAAAACCATCCAAAACAAGCTTCTTTCAGTCTGAAATGCTCCCAAACTATACTTTAGAGCACTCTCTGTCATAGGTGAAGAGTTTACATGTATATTTGCAAGATAACATTACAATTCATCAAACTCTTGAAACCAAGTCAGTTCTGACCTGAAACAACAAGAATTGTTGTACAATTCCATTTGTAAGCATATGCAATGTAATTAAAACACATCAAACTTTACATAATGAAGATATTGCAAAACCATCCAAAACAAGCTTCTTTCAGTCTGATATGCTCCCAAACTGTACTTTAGAGCATTCTCTGTCATAGGTGAAGAGTTTACATGTATATTTGCAAGATAACTTTACAATTCATCAAACTCTTGAAACCAAGTCTATTCTGACCTGAAACAACAAGAATTGCTGTACAGTTCCATTTGTAAGCATATGCAATGCAATTTAGCACATCAAACTTTACATAATGAAGATATTGCAAAACCATCTAAAACAAGCTTCTTTTAGTCTGATATGCTCCCACACTGTACTTTAGAGCACTCTCTGTCATAAGTGAAGAGTTTACATGTATATTTGCAAGATAACTTTACAATTCATCAAAGTCTTGAAACCAAGTCAGTTCTGACCTGAAACAACATGAAATGTTGTACAATTCCATTTGTAAGCATATGTGTTGCAATTGAGCACAACAAACTTTACATAATGAAGATATTGCAAAACCATCCAAAACAAGCTTCTTTCAGTCTGATTCCCAAACTATACTTTAGAGCACTCTCTGTCATAGGTGAAGAGTTTACATGTATATTTGCAGAACACATTACAATTCATCAAAGTTTTGAAACCATGTCAGTTCTGACCTGGTACAACATGAAATGATTTTAAATAGCATTTGTAAGCATATGTAATGCAATTGAGCACATCAAACATTACAAAATGAAGAAATTGCAAAACCATCCAAAAAAAGCTTCTTTCAGTCTGATATACTCCAACACTATACTTTAGGGTATTCTCTGTCATAGGTGAAGAGTTTAAATAAATATTTGCAAGAAAACATTACAATTCATCAAAGTCTTGAAACCAAGTCAGTTCTGACCTGAAACAACATGAAATGTTGTATAATTGCATTTGTAAGCAAATGTAATGTAATTGAGAATATCTAACTTAACAGAATGAAGGTAATGCAAAACCATCCAATACATGATTTTCTCAGTCTGATATGCTCCCACACTGTACTTTAGAGCACTCTCTGTCATAAGTGAAGAGTTTACATGTATATTTGAAAGAAAACATTACAATTCATCAAACTCTTGAAACCAAGTCAATTCTGACCTGAAACAACAAGAATTGTTGTACAATTCCATTTGTAAGCATATGCAGTGCAATTTAGCACATCAAACTTTACATAATGAAGATATTGCAAAACCATCCAAAACAGGCTTCTTTCAGTCTGATATGCTCCCAAACTATACTTTAGAGCACTCTCTGTCATAGGTGAAGAGTTTACATGTATATTTGCAAGTTAACATTACAATTCATCAAACTCTTGAAACCAAGTCAGTTCTGACCTGAAACAACAAGAATTGTTGTACAATTCCATTTGTAAGCATATGCAATGTAATTAAAACACATCAAACTTTACATAATGAAGATATTGCAAAACCATCCAAAACAAGCTTGTTTCAGTCTGATATGCTCCCAAACTGTACTTTAGAGCATTCTCTGTCATAGGTGAAGAGTTTACATGTATATTTGCAAGATAACTTTACAATTCATCAAAGTCTTGAAACCAAGTCAGTTCTGACCTGAAACAACATGAAATGTTGTACAATTCCATTTGTAAGCATATGTGTTGCAATTGAGCACAACAAACTTTACATAATGAAGATATTGCAAAACCATCCAAAACAAGCTTCTTTCAGTCTGATATACTCCAACACTATACTTTAGGGTATTCTCTGTCATAGGTGAAGAGTTTAAATAAATATTTGCAAGAAAACATTACAATTCATCAAAGTCTTGAAACCAAGTCAGTTCTGAAATGAAACAACATGAAATGTTGTATAATTGCATTTGTAAGCAAATGTAATGTAATTGAGAATATCTAACTTAACAGAATTAAGGTAATGCAAAACCATCCAAAAAAAGCTTCTTTCATTCTGATATGCTCCCACACTGTACTTTAGAGCACTCTCTGTCATAGGTGAAGAGTTTACATGTATATTTGCAAGTTAACATTACAATTCATCAAACTCTTGAAACCAAGTCAGTTCTGACCTGAAACAACAAGAATTGTTGTACAATTCCATTTGTAAGCATATGCAGTGCAATTTAGCACATCAAACTTTACATAATGAAGATATTGCAAAACCATCCAAAACAGGCTTCTTTCAGTCTGATATGCTCCCAAACTGTACTTTAGAGCATTCTCTGTCATAGGTGAAGAGTTTACATGTATATTTGCAAGATAACTTTACAATTCATCAAACTCTTGAAACCAAGTCTATTCTGACCTGAAACAACAAGAATTGCTGTACAGTTCCATTTGTAAGCATATGCAATGCAATTTAGCACATCAAACTTTACATAATGAAGATATTGCAAAACCATCTAAAACAAGCTTCTTTCAGTCTGATATGCTCCCACACTGTACTTTAGAGCACTCTCTGTCATAAGTGAAGAGTTTACATGTATATTTGCAAGATAACTTTACAATTCATCAAACTCTTGAAACCAAGTCAATTATGACCTGAAACAACAAGAATTGTTGTACAATTCCATTTGTAAGCATATGCAGTGCAATTTAGCACATCAAACTTTACATAATGAAGATATTGCAAAACCATCCAAAACAAGCTTCTTTCAGTCTGATTCCCAAACTATACTTTAGAGCACTCTCTGTCATAGGTGAAGAGTTTACATGTATATTTGCAAGTTAACATTACAATTCATCAAACTCTTGAAACCATGTCAGTTCTGACCTGAAACAACAAGAATTGTTGTACAATTCCATTTGTAAGCATATGCAATGTAATTAAAACACATCAAACTTTACATAATGAAGATATTGCAAAACCATCCAAAACAAGCTTCTTTCAGTCTGATATGCTCCCAAACTGTACTTTAGAGCATTCTCTGTCATAGGTGAAGAGTTTACATGTATATTTGCAAGATAACTTTACAATTCATCAAACTCTTGAAACCAAGTCTATTCTGACCTGAAACAACAAGAATTGCTGTACAGTTCCATTTGTAAGCATATGCAATGCAATTTAGCACATCAAACTTTACATAATGAAGATATTGCAAAACCATCTAAAACAAGCTTCTTTCAGTCTGATATGCTCCCACACTGTACTTTAGAGCACTCTCTGTCATAAGTGAAGAGTTTACATGTATATTTGCAAGAAAACTTTACAATTCATCAAAGTCTTGAAACCAAGTCAGTTCTGACCTGAAACAACATGAAATGTTGTACAATTCCATTTGTAAGCATATGTGTTGCAATTGAGCACAACAAACTTTACATAATGAAGATATTGCAAAACCATCCAAAACAAGCTTCTTTCAGTCTGATTCCCAAACTATACTTTAGAGCACTCTCTGTCATAGGTGAAGAGTTTACATGTATATTTGCAGAACACATTACAATTCATCAAAGTTTTGAAACCATGTCAGTTCTGACCTGGTACAACATGAAATGATTTTAAATAGCATTTGTAAGCATATGTAATGCAATTGAGCACATCAAACATTACAAAATGAAGAAATTGCAAAACCATCCAAAAAAAGCTTCTTTCAGTCTGATATACTCCAACACTATACTTTAGGGTATTCTCTGTCATAGGTGAAGAGTTTAAATAAATATTTGCAAGAAAACATTACAATTCATCAAAGTCTTGAAACCAAGTCAGTTCTGAAATGAAACAACATGAAATGTTGTATAATTGCATTTGTAAGCAAATGTAATGTAATTGAGAATATCTAACTTAACAGAATTAAGGTAATGCAAAACCATCCAAAAAAAGCTTCTTTCATTCTGATATGCTCCCACACTGTACTTTAGAGCACTCTCTGTCATAGGTGAAGAGTTTACATGTATATTTGCAAGTTAACATTACAATTCATCAAACTCTTGAAACCAAGTCAGTTCTGACCTGAAACAACAAGAATTGTTGTACAATTCCATTTGTAAGCATATGCAGTGCAATTTAGCACATCAAACTTTACATAATGAAGATATTGCAAAACCATCCAAAACAAGCTTCTTTCAGTCTGATATGCTCCCAAACTATACTTTAGAGCACTCTCTGTCATAGGTGAAGAGTTTACATGTATATTTGCAAGATAACATTACAATTCATCAAACTCTTGAAACCAAGTCAGTTCTGACCTGAAACAACAAGAATTGTTGTACAATTCCATTTGTAAGCATATGCAGTGCAATTTAGCACATCAAACTTTACATAATGAAGATATTGCAAAACCATCCAAAACAAGCTTCTTTCAGTCTGATTCCCAAACTATACTTTAGAGCACTCTCTGTCATAGGTGAAGAGTTTACATGTATATTTGCAAGTTAACATTACAATTCATCAAACTCTTGAAACCAAGTCAGTTCTGACCTGAAACAACAAGAATTGTTGTACAATTCCATTTGTAAGCATATGCAATGTAATTAAAACACATCAAACTTTACATAATGAAGATATTGCAAAACCATCCAAAACAAGCTTCTTTCAGTCTGATATGCTCCCAAACTGTACTTTAGAGCATTCTCTGTCATAGGTGAAGAGTTTACATGTATATTTGCAAGATAACTTTACAATTCATCAAACTCTTGAAACCAAGTCTATTCTGACCTGAAACAACAAGAATTGCTGTACAGTTCCATTTGTAAGCATATGCAATGCAATTTAGCACATCAAACTTTACATAATGAAGATATTGCAAAACCATCTAAAACAAGCTTCTTTTAGTCTGATATGCTCCCACACTGTACTTTAGAGCACTCTCTGTCATAAGTGAAGAGTTTACATGTATATTTGCAAGATAACTTTACAATTCATCAAAGTCTTGAAACCAAGTCAGTTCTGACCTGAAACAACATGAAATGTTGTACAATTCCATTTGTAAGCATATGTGTTGCAATTGAGCACAACAAACTTTACATAATGAAGATATTGCAAAACCATCCAAAACAAGCTTCTTTCAGTCTGATTCCCAAACTATACTTTAGAGCACTCTCTGTCATAGGTGAAGAGTTTACATGTATATTTGCAGAACACATTACAATTCATCAAAGTTTTGAAACCATGTCAGTTCTGACCTGGTACAACATGAAATGATTTTAAATAGCATTTGTAAGCATATGTAATGCAATTGAGCACATCAAACATTACAAAATGAAGAAATTGCAAAACCATCCAAAAAAAGCTTCTTTCAGTCTGATATACTCCAACACTATACTTTAGGGTATTCTCTGTCATAGGTGAAGAGTTTAAATAAATATTTGCAAGAAAACATTACAATTCATCAAAGTCTTGAAACCAAGTCAGTTCTGACCTGAAACAACATGAAATGTTGTATAATTGCATTTGTAAGCAAATGTAATGTAATTGAGAATATCTAACTTAACAGAATGAAGGTAATGCAAAACCATCCAATACATGATTTTCTCAGTCTGATATGCTCCCACACTGTACTTTAGAGCACTCTCTGTCATAAGTGAAGAGTTTACATGTATATTTGAAAGAAAACATTACAATTCATCAAACTCTTGAAACCAAGTCAATTCTGACCTGAAATAACAAGAATTGTTGTACAATTCCATTTGTAAGCATATGCAGTGCAATTTAGCACATCAAACTTTACATAATGAAGATATTGCAAAACCATCCAAAACAGGCTTCTTTCAATCTGATATGCTCCCAAACTATACTTTAGAGCACTCTCTGTCATAGGTGAAGAGTTTACATGTATATTTGCAAGTTAACATTACAATTCATCAAACTCTTGAAACCAAGTCAGTTCTGACCTGAAACAACAAGAATTGTTGTACAATTCCATTTGTAAGCATATGCAATGTAATTAAAACACATCAAACTTTACATAATGAAGATATTGCAAAACCATCCAAAACAAGCTTGTTTCAGTCTGATATGCTCCCAAACTGTACTTTAGAGCATTCTCTGTCATAGGTGAAGAGTTTACATGTATATTTGCAAGATAACTTTACAATTCATCAAACTCTTGAAACCAAGTCTATTCTGACCTGAAACAACAAGAATTGCTGTACAGTTCCATTTGTAAGCATATGCAATGCAATTTAGCACATCAAACTTTACATAATGAAGATATTGCAAAACCATCTAAAACAAGCTTCTTTCAGTCTGATATGCTCCCACACTGTACTTTAGAGCACTCTCTGTCATAAGTGAAGAGTTTACATGTATATTTGCAAGATAACTTTACAATTCATCAAACTCTTGAAACCAAGTCAATTATGACCTGAAACAACAAGAATTGTTGTACAATTCCATTTGTAAGCATATGCAGTGCAATTTAACACATCAAACTTTACATAATGAAGATATTGCAAAACCATCCAAAACAAGCTTCTTTCAGTCTGATTCCCAAACTATACTTTAGAGCACTCTCTGTCATAGGTGAAGAGTTTACATGTATATTTGCAGAACACATTACAATTCATCAAAGTTTTGAAACCATGTCAGTTCTGACCTGGTACAACATGAAATGATTTTAAATAGCATTTGTAAGCATATGTAATGCAATTGAGCACATCAAACATTACAAAATGAAGAAATTGCAAAACCATCCAAAAAAAGCTTCTTTCAGTCTGATATACTCCAACACTATACTTTAGGGTATTCTCTGTCATAGGTGAAGAGTTTAAATAAATATTTGCAAGAAAACATTACAATTCATCAAAGTCTTGAAACCAAGTCAGTTCTGACCTGAAACAACATGAAATGTTGTATAATTGCATTTGTAAGCAAATGTAATGTAATTGAGAATATCTAACTTAACAGAATGAAGGTAATGCAAAACCATCCAATACATGATTTTCTCAGTCTGATATGCTCCCACACTGTACTTTAGGGCATTCTCTGACATAGGTGGAGACTTTACATGAATATTTGCAAGAAAACATTACAATTCATCAAACTCTTGAAACCAAGTCAGTTCTGACCTGAAACAACAAGAATTGTTGTACAATTCCATTTGTAAGCATATGCAGTGCAATTTAGCACATCAAACTTTACATAATGAAGATATTGCAAAACCATCCAAAACAGGCTTCTTTCAGTCTGATATGCTCCCAAACTGTACTTTAGAGCATTCTCTGTCATAGGTGAAGAGTTTACATGTATATTTGCAAGATAACTTTACAATTCATCAAACTCTTGAAACCAAGTCTATTCTGACCTGAAACAACAAGAATTGCTGTACAGTTCCATTTGTAAGCATATGCAATGCAATTTAGCACATCAAACTTTACATAATGAAGATATTGCAAAACCATCTAAAACAAGCTTCTTTCAGTCTGATATGCTCCCACACTGTACTTTAGAGCACTCTCTGTCATAAGTGAAGAGTTTACATGTATATTTGCAAGATAACTTTACAATTCATCAAACTCTTGAAACCAAGTCAATTATGACCTGAAACAACAAGAATTGTTGTACAATTCCATTTGTAAGCATATGCAGTGCAATTTAGCACATCAAACTTTACATAATGAAGATATTGCAAAACCATCCAAAACAAGCTTCTTTCAGTCTGATTCCCAAACTATACTTTAGAGCACTCTCTGTCATAGGTGAAGAGTTTACATGTATATTTGCAAGTTAACATTACAATTCATCAAACTCTTGAAACCATGTCAGTTCTGACCTGAAACAACAAGAATTGTTGTACAATTCCATTTGTAAGCATATGCAATGTAATTAAAACACATCAAACTTTACATAATGAAGATATTGCAAAACCATCCAAAACAAGCTTCTTTCAGTCTGATATGCTCCCAAACTGTACTTTAGAGCATTCTCTGTCATAGGTGAAGAGTTTACATGTATATTTGCAAGATAACTTTACAATTCATCAAACTCTTGAAACCAAGTCTATTCTGACCTGAAACAACAAGAATTGCTGTACAGTTCCATTTGTAAGCATATGCAATGCAATTTAGCACATCAAACTTTACATAATGAAGATATTGCAAAACCATCTAAAACAAGCTTCTTTCAGTCTGATATGCTCCCACACTGTACTTTAGAGCACTCTCTGTCATAAGTGAAGAGTTTACATGTATATTTGCAAGAAAACTTTACAATTCATCAAAGTCTTGAAACCAAGTCAGTTCTGACCTGAAACAACATGAAATGTTGTACAATTCCATTTGTAAGCATATGTGTTGCAATTGAGCACAACAAACTTTACATAATGAAGATATTGCAAAACCATCCAAAACAAGCTTCTTTCAGTCTGATTCCCAAACTATACTTTAGAGCACTCTCTGTCATAGGTGAAGAGTTTACATGTATATTTGCAGAACACATTACAATTCATCAAAGTTTTGAAACCATGTCAGTTCTGACCTGGTACAACATGAAATGATTTTAAATAGCATTTGTAAGCATATGTAATGCAATTGAGCACATCAAACATTACAAAATGAAGAAATTGCAAAACCATCCAAAAAAAGCTTCTTTCAGTCTGATATACTCCAACACTATACTTTAGGGTATTCTCTGTCATAGGTGAAGAGTTTAAATAAATATTTGCAAGAAAACATTACAATTCATCAAAGTCTTGAAACCAAGTCAGTTCTGAAATGAAACAACATGAAATGTTGTATAATTGCATTTGTAAGCAAATGTAATGTAATTGAGAATATCTAACTTAACAGAATTAAGGTAATGCAAAACCATCCAAAAAAAGCTTCTTTCATTCTGATATGCTCCCACACTGTACTTTAGAGCACTCTCTGTCATAGGTGAAGAGTTTACATGTATATTTGCAAGTTAACATTACAATTCATCAAACTCTTGAAACCAAGTCAGTTCTGACCTGAAACAACAAGAATTGTTGTACAATTCCATTTGTAAGCATATGCAGTGCAATTTAGCACATCAAACTTTACATAATGAAGATATTGCAAAACCATCCAAAACAAGCTTCTTTCAGTCTGATATGCTCCCAAACTATACTTTAGAGCACTCTCTGTCATAGGTGAAGAGTTTACATGTATATTTGCAAGATAACATTACAATTCATCAAACTCTTGAAACCAAGTCAGTTCTGACCTGAAACAACAAGAATTGTTGTACAATTCCATTTGTAAGCATATGCAGTGCAATTTAGCACATCAAACTTTACATAATGAAGATATTGCAAAACCATCCAAAACAAGCTTCTTTCAGTCTGATTCCCAAACTATACTTTAGAGCACTCTCTGTCATAGGTGAAGAGTTTACATGTATATTTGCAAGTTAACATTACAATTCATCAAACTCTTGAAACCAAGTCAGTTCTGACCTGAAACAACAAGAATTGTTGTACAATTCCATTTGTAAGCATATGCAATGTAATTAAAACACATCAAACTTTACATAATGAAGATATTGCAAAACCATCCAAAACAAGCTTCTTTCAGTCTGATATGCTCCCAAACTGTACTTTAGAGCATTCTCTGTCATAGGTGAAGAGTTTACATGTATATTTGCAAGATAACTTTACAATTCATCAAACTCTTGAAACCAAGTCTATTCTGACCTGAAACAACAAGAATTGCTGTACAGTTCCATTTGTAAGCATATGCAATGCAATTTAGCACATCAAACTTTACATAATGAAGATATTGCAAAACCATCTAAAACAAGCTTCTTTTAGTCTGATATGCTCCCACACTGTACTTTAGAGCACTCTCTGTCATAAGTGAAGAGTTTACATGTATATTTGCAAGATAACTTTACAATTCATCAAAGTCTTGAAACCAAGTCAGTTCTGACCTGAAACAACATGAAATGTTGTACAATTCCATTTGTAAGCATATGTGTTGCAATTGAGCACAACAAACTTTACATAATGAAGATATTGCAAAACCATCCAAAACAAGCTTCTTTCAGTCTGATTCCCAAACTATACTTTAGAGCACTCTCTGTCATAGGTGAAGAGTTTACATGTATATTTGCAGAACACATTACAATTCATCAAAGTTTTGAAACCATGTCAGTTCTGACCTGGTACAACATGAAATGATTTTAAATAGCATTTGTAAGCATATGTAATGCAATTGAGCACATCAAACATTACAAAATGAAGAAATTGCAAAACCATCCAAAAAAAGCTTCTTTCAGTCTGATATACTCCAACACTATACTTTAGGGTATTCTCTGTCATAGGTGAAGAGTTTAAATAAATATTTGCAAGAAAACATTACAATTCATCAAAGTCTTGAAACCAAGTCAGTTCTGACCTGAAACAACATGAAATGTTGTATAATTGCATTTGTAAGCAAATGTAATGTAATTGAGAATATCTAACTTAACAGAATGAAGGTAATGCAAAACCATCCAATACATGATTTTCTCAGTCTGATATGCTCCCACACTGTACTTTAGAGCACTCTCTGTCATAAGTGAAGAGTTTACATGTATATTTGAAAGAAAACATTACAATTCATCAAACTCTTGAAACCAAGTCAATTCTGACCTGAAACAACAAGAATTGTTGTACAATTCCATTTGTAAGCATATGCAGTGCAATTTAGCACATCAAACTTTACATAATGAAGATATTGCAAAACCATCCAAAACAGGCTTCTTTCAATCTGATATGCTCCCAAACTATACTTTAGAGCACTCTCTGTCATAGGTGAAGAGTTTACATGTATATTTGCAAGTTAACATTACAATTCATCAAACTCTTGAAACCAAGTCAGTTCTGACCTGAAACAACAAGAATTGTTGTACAATTCCATTTGTAAGCATATGCAATGTAATTAAAACACATCAAACTTTACATAATGAAGATATTGCAAAACCATCCAAAACAAGCTTGTTTCAGTCTGATATGCTCCCAAACTGTACTTTAGAGCATTCTCTGTCATAGGTGAAGAGTTTACATGTATATTTGCAAGATAACTTTACAATTCATCAAACTCTTGAAACCAAGTCTATTCTGACCTGAAACAACAAGAATTGCTGTACAGTTCCATTTGTAAGCATATGCAATGCAATTTAGCACATCAAACTTTACATAATGAAGATATTGCAAAACCATCTAAAACAAGCTTCTTTCAGTCTGATATGCTCCCACACTGTACTTTAGAGCACTCTCTGTCATAAGTGAAGAGTTTACATGTATATTTGCAAGATAACTTTACAATTCATCAAACTCTTGAAACCAAGTCAATTATGACCTGAAACAACAAGAATTGTTGTACAATTCCATTTGTAAGCATATGCAGTGCAATTTAACACATCAAACTTTACATAATGAAGATATTGCAAAACCATCCAAAACAAGCTTCTTTCAGTCTGATTCCCAAACTATACTTTAGAGCACTCTTGTCATAGGTGAAGAGTTTACATGTATATTTGCAGAACACATTACAATTCATCAAAGTTTTGAAACCATGTCAGTTCTGACCTGGTACAACATGAAATGATGTTAAATAGCATGTGTAAGCATATGTAATGCAATTGAGCACATCAAACATTACAAAATGAAGAAATTGCAATACCATCCAATACATGATTTGCTCAGTCTGATTCCCACACTGTACTTTAGAGCACTCTCTGTCATAAGTGAAGAGTTTACATGTATATTTGAAAGAAAACATTACAATTCATCAAACTCTTGAAACCATGTCAGTTCTGACCTGGTACAACATGAAATGTTGTATAATTGCATTTGTAAGCAAATGTAATGTAATTGAGAGTATCTAACTTAACAGAATGAAGGTAATGCAAAACCATCCAAAAAAAGCTTCTTTCATTCTGATATGCTCCCACACTGTACTTTAGAGCACTCTCTGTCATAGGTGAAGAGTTTACATGTATATTTGCAAGTTAACATTACAATTCATCAAACTCTTGAAACCAAGTCAGTTCTGACCTGAAACAACAAGAATTGTTGTACAATTCCATTTGTAAGCATATGCAGTGCAATTTAGCACATCAAACTTTACATAATGAAGATATTGCAAAACCATCCAAAACAGGCTTCTTTCAGTCTGATATGCTCCCAAACTATACTTTAGAGCACTCTCTGTCATAGGTGAAGAGTTTACATGTATATTTGCAAGATAACTTTACAATTCATCAAACTCTTGAAACCAAGTCAGTTCTGACCTGAAACAACATGAAATGTTGTACAATTCCATTTGTAAGCATATGTGTTGCAATTGAGCACAACAAACTTTACAGAATGAAGATTTTGCAAAACCATCCAAAACAAGCTTCTTTCAGTCTGATATGCTCCCATACTATACTTTAGAGCACTCTCTGTCATAGGTGAAGAGTTTATATGTATATTTGAAAGAAAACATTACAATTCATCAAACTCTTGAAACCAAGTCAGTTCTGACCTGAAACAACAAGAAATGTTGTACAATTCCATTTGTAAGCATATGTAATGTAATTAACACACATCAAACTTTACAGAATGAAGATATTGCAAAACCATCCAAAAAAAGCTTCTTTCATTCTGATATGCTCCCACACTGTACTTTAGAGCACTCTCTGTCATAGGTGAAGAGTTTACATGTATATTTGCAAGTTAACATTACAATTCATCAAACTCTTGAAACCAAGTCAGTTCTGACCTGAAACAACAAGAATTGTTGTACAATTCCATTTGTAAGCATATGCAGTGCAATTTAGCACATCAAACGTTACATAATGAAGATATTGCAAAACCATCCAAAACAAGCTTCTTTCAGTCTGATTCCCAAACTATACTTTAGAGCACTCTCTGTCATAGGTGAAGAGTTTACATGTATATTTGCAAGTTAAAATTACAATTCATCAAACTCTTGAAACCAAGTCAGTTCTGACCTGAAACAACAAGAATTGTTGTACAATTCCATTTGTAAGCATATGCAATGTAATTAAAACACATCAAACTTTACATAATGAAGATATTGCAAAACCATCCAAAACAAGCTTCTTTCAGTCTGATATGCTCCCAAACTGTACTTTAGAGCATTCTCTGTCATAGGTGAAGAGTTTACATGTATATTTGCAAGATAACTTTACAATTCATCAAACTCTTGAAACCAAGTCTATTCTGACCTGAAACAACAAGAATTGCTGTACAGTTCCATTTGTAAGCATATGCAATGCAATTTAGCACATCAAACTTTACATAATGAAGATATTGCAAAACCATCTAAAACAAGCTTCTTTCAGTCTGATATGCTCCCACACTGTACTTTAGAGCACTCTCTGTCATAAGTGAAGAGTTTACATGTATATTTGCAAGTTAAAATTACAATTCATCAAACTCTTGAAACCAAGTCAGTTCTGACCTGAAACAACAAGAATTGTTGTACAATTCCATTTGTAAGCATATGCAATGTAATTAAAACACATCAAACTTTACATAATGAAGATATTGCAAAACCATCCAAAACAAGCTTCTTTCAGTCTGATATGCTCCCAAACTGTACTTTAGAGCATTCTCTGTCATAGGTGAAGAGTTTACATGTATATTTGCAAGATAACTTTACAATTCATCAAACTCTTGAAACCAAGTCTATTCTGACCTGAAACAACAAGAATTGCTGTACAGTTCCATTTGTAAGCATATGCAATGCAATTTAGCACATCAAACTTTACATAATGAAGATATTGCAAAACCATCTAAAACAAGCTTCTTTCAGTCTGATATGCTCCCACACTGTACTTTAGGGTATTCTCTGTCATAGGTGAAGAGTTTACATGAATACTTGCAAGAAAACATTACAATTCATCAAACTCTTGAAACCAAGTCAATTCTGACCTGAAACAACATGAAATGTTGTATAATTGCATTTGTAAGCAAATGTAATGTAATTGAGAATATCTAACTTAACAGAATGAAGGTAATGCAAAACCATCCAATACATGATTTGCTCAGTCTGATTCCCACACTGTACTTTAGAGCACTCTCTGTCATAAGTGAAGAGTTTACATGTATATTTGAAAGAAAACATTACAATTCATCAAACTCTTGAAACCATGTCAGTTCTGACCTGGTACAACATGAAATGTTGTATAATTGCATTTGTAAGCAAATGTAATGTAATTGAGAGTATCTAACTTAACAGAATGAAGGTAATGCAAAACCATCCAAAAAAAGCTTCTTTCATTCTGATATGCTCCTACACTGTACTTTAGAGCACTCTCTGTCATAGGTGAAGAGTTTACATGTATATTTGCAAGTTAACATTACAATTCATCAAACTCTTGAAACCAAGTCAGTTCTGACCTGAAACAACAAGAATTGTTGTACAATTCCATTTGTAAGCATATGCAGTGCAATTTAGCACATCAAACTTTACATAATGAAGATATTGCAAAACCATCCAAAACAGGCTTCTTTCAGTCTGATATGCTCCCATACTATACTTTAGAGCACTCTCTGTCATAGGTGAAGAGTTTATATGTATATTTGAAAGAAAACATTACAATTCATCAAACTCTTGAAACCAAGTCAGTTCTGACCTGAAACAACAAGAAATGTTGTACAATTCCATTTGTAAGCATATGTAATGTAATTAACACACATCAAACTTTACAGAATGAAGATATTGCAAAACCATCCAAAAAAAGCTTCTTTCATTCTGATATGCTCCCACACTGTACTTTAGAGCACTCTCTGTCATAGGTGAAGAGTTTACATGTATATTTGCAAGTTAACATTACAATTCATCAAACTCTTGAAACCAAGTCAGTTCTGACCTGAAACAACAAGAATTGTTGTACAATTCCATTTGTAAGCATATGCAGTGCAATTTAGCACATCAAACGTTACATAATGAAGATATTGCAAAACCATCCAAAACAAGCTTCTTTCAGTCTGATTCCCAAACTATACTTTAGAGCACTCTCTGTCATAGGTGAAGAGTTTACATGTATATTTGCAAGTTAAAATTACAATTCATCAAACTCTTGAAACCAAGTCAGTTCTGACCTGAAACAACAAGAATTGTTGTACAATTCCATTTGTAAGCATATGCAATGTAATTAAAACACATCAAACTTTACATAATGAAGATATTGCAAAACCATCCAAAACAAGCTTCTTTCAGTCTGATATGCTCCCAAACTGTACTTTAGAGCATTCTCTGTCATAGGTGAAGAGTTTACATGTATATTTGCAAGATAACTTTACAATTCATCAAACTCTTGAAACCAAGTCTATTCTGACCTGAAACAACAAGAATTGCTGTACAGTTCCATTTGTAAGCATATGCAATGCAATTTAGCACATCAAACTTTACATAATGAAGATATTGCAAAACCATCTAAAACAAGCTTCTTTCAGTCTGATATGCTCCCACACTGTACTTTAGAGCACTCTCTGTCATAAGTGAAGAGTTTACATGTATATTTGCAAGTTAAAATTACAATTCATCAAACTCTTGAAACCAAGTCAGTTCTGACCTGAAACAACAAGAATTGTTGTACAATTCCATTTGTAAGCATATGCAATGTAATTAAAACACATCAAACTTTACATAATGAAGATATTGCAAAACCATCCAAAACAAGCTTCTTTCAGTCTGATATGCTCCCAAACTGTACTTTAGAGCATTCTCTGTCATAGGTGAAGAGTTTACATGTATATTTGCAAGATAACTTTACAATTCATCAAACTCTTGAAACCAAGTCTATTCTGACCTGAAACAACAAGAATTGCTGTACAGTTCCATTTGTAAGCATATGCAATGCAATTTAGCACATCAAACTTTACATAATGAAGATATTGCAAAACCATCTAAAACAAGCTTCTTTCAGTCTGATATGCTCCCACACTGTACTTTAGAGCATTCTCTGTCATAGGTGAAGAGTTTACATGTATATTTGCAAGATAACTTTACAATTCATCAAACTCTTGAAACCAAGTCTATTCTGACCTGAAACAACAAGAATTGCTGTACAGTTCCATTTGTAAGCATATGCAATGCAATTTAGCACATCAAACTTTACAGAATGAAGATATTGCAAAACCATCCAAAAAAAGCTTCTTTCATTCTGATATGCTCCCACACTGTACTTTAGAGCACTCTCTGTCATAGGTGAAGAGTTTACATGTATATTTGCAAGTTAACATTACAATTCATCAAAGTTTTGAAACCATGTCAGTTCTGACCTGGTACAACATGAAATGATTTTAAATAGCATTTGTATGCATATGTAATGCAATTGAGCACATCAAACATTACAAAATGAAGAAATTGCAAAACCATCCAAAAAAAGCTTCTTTCAGTCTGATATACTCCAACACTATACTTTAGGGTATTCTCTGTCATAGGTGAAGAGTTTAAATAAATATTTGCAAGAAAACATTACAATTCATCAAAGTCTTGAAACCAAGTCAGTTCTGAAATGAAACAACATGAAATGTTGTATAATTGCATTTGTAAGCAAATGTAATGTAATTGAGAATATCTAACTTAACAGAATTAAGGTAATGCAAAACCATCCAAAAAAAGCTTCTTTCATTCTGATATGCTCCCACACTGTACTTTAGAGCACTCTCTGTCATAGGTGAAGAGTTTACATGTATATTTGCAAGTTAACATTACAATTCATCAAACTCTTGAAACCAAGTCAGTTCTGACCTGAAACAACAAGAATTGTTGTACAATTCCATTTGTAAGCATATGCAGTGCAATTTAGCACATCAAACTTTACATAATGAAGATATTGCAAAACCATCCAAAACAGGCTTCTTTCAGTCTGATATGCTCCCAAACTATACTTTAGAGCACTCTCTGTCATAGGTGAAGAGTTTACATGTATATTTGCAAGTTAACATTACAATTCATCAAACTCTTGAAACCAAGTCAGTTCTGACCTGAAACAACAAGAATTGTTGTACAATTCCATTTGTAAGCATATGCAATGTAATTAAAACACATCAAACTTTACATAATGAAGATATTGCAAAACCATCCAAAACAAGCTTCTTTCAGTCTGATATGCTCCCAAACTGTACTTTAGAGCATTCTCTGTCATAGGTGAAGAGTTTACATGTATATTTGCAAGATAACTTTACAATTCATCAAACTCTTGAAACCAAGTCTATTCTGACCTGAAACAACAAGAATTGCTGTACAGTTCCATTTGTAAGCATATGCAATGCAATTTAGCACATCAAACTTTACAGAATGAAGATATTGCAAAACCATCCAAAAAAAGCTTCTTTCATTCTGATATGCTCCCACACTGTACTTTAGAGCACTCTCTGTCATAGGTGAAGAGTTTACATGTATATTTGCAAGTTAACATTACAATTCATCAAACTCTTGAAACCAAGTCAATTATGACCTGAAACAACAAGAATTGTTGTACTATTCCATTTGTAAGCATATGCAGTGCAATTTAGCACATCAAACTTTACATAATGAAGATATTGCAAAACCATCCAAAACAAGCTTCTTTCAGTCTGATATGCTCCCAAACTATACTTTAGAGCACTCTCTGTCATAGGTGAAGAGTTTACATGTATATTTGAAAGAAAACATTACAATTCATCAAACTCTTGAAACCAAGTCAGTTCTGACCTGAAACAACAAGAAATGTTGTACAATTCCATTTGTAAGCATATGTAATGTAATTAACACACATCAAACTTTACAGAATGAAGATATTGCAAAACCATCCAAAAAAAGCTTCTTTCATTGTGATATGCTCCCACACTGTACTTTAGAGCACTCTCTGTCATAGGTGAAGAGTTTACATGTATATTTGCAAGTTAACATTACAATTCATCAAACTCTTGAAACCAAGTCAGTTCTGACCTGAAACAACAAGAATTGTTGTACAATTCCATTTGTAAGCATATGTGTTGCAATTTAGCACATCAAACTTTACATAATGAAGATATTGCAAAACCATCCAAAACAAGCTTCTTTCAGTCTGATATGCTCCCAAACTATACTTTAGAGCACTCTCTGTCATAGGTGAAGAGTTTACATGTATATTTGCAGAACACATTACAATTCATCAAAGTTTTGAAACCATGTCAGTTCTGACCTGGTACAACATGAAATGATTTTAAATAGCATTTGTAAGCATATGTAATGCAATTGAGCACATCAAACATTACAAAATGAAGAAATTGCAAAACCATCCAAAACAAGCTTCTTTCAGTCTGATATACTCCAACACTATACTTTAGGGTATTCTCTGTCATAGGTGAAGAGTTTAAATAAATATTTGCAAGAAAACATTACAATTCATCAAAGTCTTGAAACCAAGTCAGTTCTGACCTGAAACAACATGAAATGTTGTATAATTGCATTTGTAAGCAAATGTAATGTAATTGAGAATATCTAACTTAACAGAATGAAGGTAATGCAAAACCATCCAATACATGATTTTCTCAGTCTGATATGCTTCCACACTGTACTTTAGAGCACTCTCTGTCATAAGTGAAGAGTTTACATATATATTTGCAAGATAACATTACAATTCATCAAACTCTTGAAACCAAGTCAATTCTGACCTGAAACAACATGAAATGTTATAAAATCCATTTGTAAGCATATGCAATGTAATTGAGCACATTAAACTGTACAGGATGAAGATATTGCAAAACCATCCAAAAAAAGCTTCCTTCATTCTGATATGCTCCCAAACTATACTTTAGAGCACTCTCTGTCATAGGTGAAGAGTTTACATGAATATTTGCAAGATAACATTACAATTCATCAAACTCTTGAAACCAAGTCAGTTCTGACCTGAAACAACATGAAATGTTTTACAATTCCATTTGTAAGCATATGTAATGCAATTGAGCACATTAAACTTTACAGAATGAAGATATTGCAAAACCACCCTAAACAAGCTTCTTTCAGTCTGATATGCTCCCACACTGTACTTTAGAGCACTCTCTGTCATAGGTGAAGAGTTTACATGTATATTTGCAAGATAACATTACAATTCATCAAACTCTTGAAACCAAGTCAGTTCTGACCTGAAACAACAAGAATTGTTGTACAATTCCATTTGTAAGCATATGCAGTGCAATTTAGCACATCAAACTTTACATAATGAAGATATTGCAAAACCATCCAAAACAAGCTTCTTTCAGTCTGATATGCTCCCAAACTATACTTTAGAGCACTCTCTGTCATAGGTGAAGAGTTTACATGTATATTTGCAGAACACATTACAATTCATCAAAGTTTTGAAACCATGTCAGTTCTGACCTGGTACAACATGAAATGTTGTATAATTGCATTTGTAAGCAAATGTAATGTAATTGAGAATATCTAACTTAACAGAATGAAGGTAATGCAAAACCATCCAATACATGATTTGCTCAGTCTGATTCCCACACTGTACTTTAGAGCACTCTCTGTCATAGGTGAAGAGTTTAAATAAATATTTGCAAGAAAACATTACAATTCATCAAAGTCTTGAAACCAAGTCAGTTCTGACCTGAAACAACATGAAATGTTGTATAATTGCATTTGTAAGCAAATGTAATGTAATTGAGAATATCTAACTTAAACAGAATGAAGGTAATGCAAAACCATCCAAAAAAAGCTTCTTTCATTCTGATATGCTCCCACACTGTACTTTAGAGCACTCTCTGTCATAGGTGAAGAGTTTACATGTATATTTGCAAGTTAACATTACAATTCATCAAACTCTTGAAACCAAGTCAGTTCTGACCTGAAACAACAAGAATTGTTGTACAATTCCATTTGTAAGCATATGCAGTGGAATTTAGCACAACAAACTTTACATAATGAAGATATTGCAAAACCATCCAAAACAAGCTTCTTTCAGTCTGATATGCTCCCAAACTATACTTTAGAGCACTCTCTGTCATAGGTGAAGAGTTTACATGTATATTTGAAAGAAAACATTACAATTCATCAAACTCTTGAAACCAAGTCAATTCTGACCTCAAACAACATGAAATGTTATAAAATCCATTTGTAAGCATATGCAATGTAATTGAGCACATTAAACTTTACAGAATGAAGATATTGCAAAACCACCCTAAACAAGCTTCTTTCAGTCTGATATGCTCCCACACAATACTTTAAAGCACTCTCTGTCATAGGTGAAGAGTTTACATATATATTTGCAAGATAACATTACAATTCATCTAACTCTTGAAACCAAGTCAATTCTGACCTGAAACAACATGAAATGTTATAAAATCCATTTGTAAGCATATGCAATGTAATTGAGCACATTAAACTGTACAGGATGAAGATATTGCAAAACCATCCAAAAAAAGCTTCCTTCATTCTGATATGCTCCCAAACTATACTTTAGAGCACTCTCTGTCATAGGTGAAGAGTTTACATGAATATTTGCAAGATAACATTACAATTCATCAAACTCTTGAAACCAAGTCAGTTCTGACCTGAAACAACAAGAAATGTTGTACAATTCCATTTGTAAGCATATGTAATGTAATTAACACACATCAAACTTTACAGAATGAAGATATTGCAAAACCATCCAAAAAAAGCTTCTTTCATTCTGATATGCTCCCACACTGTACTTTAGAGCACTCTCTGTCATAGGTGAAGAGTTTACATGTATATTTGCAAGTTAACATTACAATTCATCAAACTCTTGAAACCAAGTCAGTTCTGACCTGAAACAACAAGAATTGTTGTACAATTCCATTTGTAAGCATATGCAGTGCAATTTAGCACATCAAACTTTACATAATGAAGATATTGCAAAACCATCCAAAACAAGCTTCTTTCAGTCTGATATGCTCCCAAACTATACTTTAGAGCACTCTCTGTCATAGGTGAAGAGTTTACATGTATATTTGCAGAACACATTACAATTCATCAAAGTTTTGAAACCATGTCAGTTCTGACCTGGTACAACATGAAATGATTTTAAATAGCATTTGTAAGCATATGTAATGCAATTGAGCACATCAAACATTACAAAATGAAGAAATTGCAAAACCATCCAAAACAAGCTTCTTTCAGTCTGATATACTCCAACACTATACTTTAGGGTATTCTCTGTCATAGGTGAAGAGTTTAAATAAATATTTGCAAGAAAACATTACAATTCATCAAAGTCTTGAAACCAAGTCAGTTCTGACCTGAAACAACATGAAATGTTTTACAATTCCATTTGTAAGCATATGTAATGCAATTGAGCACATTAAACTTTACAGAATGAAGATATTGCAAAACCACCCTAAACAAGCTTCTTTCAGTCTGATATGCTCCCACACTGTACTTTAGAGCACTCTCTGTCATAGGTGAAGAGTTTACATGTATATTTGCACGATAACATTACAATTCATCAAACTCTTGAAACCAAGTCAGTTCTGACCTGAAACAACAAGAATTGTTGTACAATTCCATTTGTAAGCATATGCAGTGCAATTTAGCACATCAAACTTTACATAATGAAGATATTGCAAAACCATCCAAAACAAGCTTCTTTCAGTCTGATATGCTCCCAAACTATAGTTTAGAGCACTCTCTGTCATAGGTGAAGAGTTTACATGTATATTTGCAGAACACATTACAATTCATCAAAGTTTTGAAACCATGTCAGTTCTGACCTGGTACAACATGAAATGTTGTATAATTGCATTTGTAAGCAAATGTAATGTAATTGAGAATATCTAACTTAACAGAATGAAGGTAATGCAAAACCATCCAATACATGATTTGCTCAGTCTGATTCCCACACTGTACTTTAGAGCACTCTCTGTCATAGGTGAAGAGTTTAAATAAATATTTGCAAGAAAACATTACAATTCATCAAAGTCTTGAAACCAAGTCAGTTCTGACCTGAAACAACAAGAATTGTTGTACAATTCCATTTGTAAGCATATGCAGTGCAATTTAGCATATCAAACATTACAAAATGAAGAAATTGCAAAACCATCCAAAATAAGCTTCTTTCAGTCTGATATACTCCAACACTATACTTTAGGGTATTCTCTGTCATAGGTGAAGAGTTTAAATAAATATTTGCAAGAAAACATTACAATTCATCAAAGTCTTGAAACCAAGTCAGTTCTGACCTGAAACAACATGAAATGTTGTATAATTGCATTTGTAAGCAAATGTAATGTAATTGAGAATATCTAACTTAACAGAATGAAGGTAATGCAAAACCATCCAAAAAAAGCTTCTTTCATTCTGATATGCTCCCACACTGTACTTTAGAGCACTCTCTGTCATAGGTGAAGAGTTTACATGTATATTTGCAAGTTAACATTACAATTCATCAAACTCTTGAAACCAAGTCAGTTCTGACCTGAAACAACAAGAATTGTTGTACAATTCCATTTGTAAGCATATGCAATGTAATTAAAACACATCAAACTTTACATAATGAAGATATTGCAAAACCATCCAAAACAGGCTTCTTTCAGTCTGATATGCTCCCAAACTGTACTTTAGAGCATTCTCTGTCATAGGTGAAGAGTTTACATGTATATTTGCAAGATAACTTTACATTTCATCAAACTCTTGAAACCAAGTCAATTATGACCTGAAACAACAAGAATTGTTGTACAATTCCATTTGTAAGCATATGCAGTGCAATTTAGCACATCAAACTTTACATAATGAAGATATTGCAAAACCATCTAAAACAAGCTTCTTTCAGTCTGATATGCTCCCACACTGTACTTTAGAGCACTCTCTGTCATAAGTGAAGAGTTTACATGTATATTTGCAAGATAACTTTACAATTCATCAAACTCTTGAAACCAAGTCAATTATGAACTGAAACAACAAGAATTGTTGTACAATTCCATTTGTAAGCATATGCAGTGCAATTTAGCACATCAAACTTTACATAATGAAGATATTGCAAAACCATCCAAAACAAGCTTCTTTCAGTCTGATATGCTCCCAAACTATACTTTAGAGCACTCTCTGTCATAGGTGAAGAGTTTACATGTATATTTGAAAGAAAACATTACAATTCATCAAACTCTTGAAACCAAGTCAATTCTGACCTCAAACAACATGAAATGTTATAAAATCCATTTGTAAGCATATGCAATGTAATTGAGCACATTAAACTTTACAGAATGAAGATATTGCAAAACCACCCTAAACAAGCTTCTTTCAGTCTGATATGCTCCCACACAATACTTTAAAGCACTCTCTGTCATAGGTGAAGAGTTTACATATATATTTGCAAGATAACATTACAATTCATCTAACTCTTGAAACCAAGTCAATTCTGACCTGAAACAACATGAAATGTTATAAAATCCATTTGTAAGCATATGCAATGTAATTGAGCACATTAAACTGTACAGGATGAAGATATTGCAAAACCATCCAAAAAAAGCTTCCTTCATTCTGATATGCTCCCAAACTATACTTTAGAGCACTCTCTGTCATAGGTGAAGAGTTTACATGAATATTTGCAAGATAACATTACAATTCATCAAACTCTTGAAACCAAGTCAGTTCTGACCTGAAACAACAAGAAATGTTGTACAATTCCATTTGTAAGCATATGTAATGTAATTAACACACATCAAACTTTACAGAATGAAGATATTGCAAAACCATCCAAAAAAAGCTTCTTTCATTCTGATATGCTCCCACACTGTACTTTAGAGCACTCTCTGTCATAGGTGAAGAGTTTACATGTATATTTGCAAGTTAACATTACAATTCATCAAACTCTTGAAACCAAGTCAGTTCTGACCTGAAACAACAAGAATTGTTGTACAATTCCATTTGTAAGCATATGCAATGTAATTAAAACACATCAAACTTTACATAATGAAGATATTGCAAAACCATCCAAAACAAGCTTCTTTCAGTCTGATATGCTCCCAAACTGTACTTTAGAGCATTCTCTGTCATAGGTGAAGAGTTTACATGTATATTTGCAAGATAACTTTACATTTCATCAAACTCTTGAAACCAAGTCAATTATGACCTGAAACAACAAGAATTGTTGTACAATTCCATTTGTAAGCATATGCAGTGCAATTTAGCACATCAAACTTTACATAATGAAGATATTGCAAAACCATCTAAAACAAGCTTCTTTCAGTCTGATATGCTCCCAAACTATACTTTAGAGCACTCTCTGTCATAGGTGAAGAGTTTACATGTATATTTGAAAGAAAACATTACAATTCATCAAACTCTTGAAACCAAGTCAATTCTGACCTCAAACAACATGAAATGTTATAAAATCCATTTGTAAGCATATGCAATGTAATTGAGCACATTAAACTTTACAGAATGAAGATATTGCAAAACCACCCTAAACAAGCTTCTTTCAGTCTGATATGCTCCCACACAATACTTTAAAGCACTCTCTGTCATAGGTGAAGAGTTTACATATATATTTGCAAGATAACATTACAATTCATCTAACTCTTGAAACCAAGTCAATTCTGACCTGAAACAACATGAAATGTTATAAAATCCATTTGTAAGCATATGCAATGTAATTGAGCACATTAAACTGTACAGGATGAAGATATTGCAAAACCATCCAAAAAAAGCTTCCTTCATTCTGATATGCTCCCAAACTATACTTTAGAGCACTCTCTGTCATAGGTGAAGAGTTTACATGAATATTTGCAAGATAACATTACAATTCATCAAACTCTTGAAACCAAGTCAGTTCTGACCTGAAACAACAAGAAATGTTGTACAATTCCATTTGTAAGCATATGTAATGTAATTAACACACATCAAACTTTACAGAATGAAGATATTGCAAAACCATCCAAAAAAAGCTTCTTTCATTCTGATATGCTCCCACACTGTACTTTAGAGCACTCTCTGTCATAGGTGAAGAGTTTACATGTATATTTGCAAGTTAACATTACAATTCATCAAACTCTTGAAACCAAGTCAGTTCTGACCTGAAACAACAAGAATTGTTGTACAATTCCATTTGTAAGCATATGCAGTGCAATTTAGCACATCAAACTTTACATAATGAAGATATTGCAAAACCATCCAAAACAAGCTTCTTTCAGTCTGATATGCTCCCAAACTATACTTTAGAGCACTCTCTGTCATAGGTGAAGAGTTTACATGTATATTTGCAGAACACATTACAATTCATCAAAGTTTTGAAACCATGTCAGTTCTGACCTGGTACAACATGAAATGATTTTAAATAGCATTTGTAAGCATATGTAATGCAATTGAGCACATCAAACATTACAAAATGAAGAAATTGCAAAACCATCCAAAACAAGCTTCTTTCAGTCTGATATACTCCAACACTATACTTTAGGGTATTCTCTGTCATAGGTGAAGAGTTTAAATAAATATTTGCAAGAAAACATTACAATTCATCAAAGTCTTGAAACCAAGTCAGTTCTGACCTGAAACAACATGAAATGTTTTACAATTCTATTTGTAAGCATATGTAATGCAATTGAGCACATTAAACTTTACAGAATGAAGATATTGCAAAACCACCCTAAACAAGCTTCTATCAGTCTGATATGCTCCCACACTGTACTTTAGAGCACTCTCTGTCATAGGTGAAGAGTTTACATGTATATTTGCACGATAACATTACAATTCATCAAACTCTTGAAACCAAGTCAGTTCTGACCTGAAACAACAAGAATTGTTGTACAATTCCATTTGTAAGCATATGCAGTGCAATTTAGCACATCAAACTTTACATAATGAAGATATTGCAAAACCATCCAAAACAAGCTTCTTTCAGTCTGATATGCTCCCAAACTATACTTTAGAGCACTCTCTGTCATAGGTGAAGAGTTTACATGTATATTTGCAGAACACATTACAATTCATCAAAGTTTTGAAACCATGTCAGTTCTGACCTGGTACAACATGAAATGTTGTATAATTGCATTTGTAAGCAAATGTAATGTAATTGAGAATATCTAACTAAACAGAATGAAGGTAATGCAAAACCATCCAATACATGATTTGCTCAGTCTGATTCCCACACTGTACTTTAGAGCACTCTCTGTCTAAAGTGAAGAGTTTACATGTATATTTGAAAGAAAACATTACAATTCATCAAACTCTTGAAACCATGTCAGTTCTGACCTGGTACAACATGAAATGTTGTATAATTGCATTTGTAAGCAAATGTAATGTAATTGAGAGTAGCTAACTTAACAGAATGAAGGTAATGCAAAACCATCCAAAAAAAGCTTCTTTCATTCTGATATGCTCCCACACTGTACTTTAGAGCACTCTCTGTCATAGGTGAAGAGTTTACATGTATATTTGCAAGTTAACATTACAATTCATCAAACTCTTGAAACCAAGTCAGTTCTGACCTGAAACAACAAGAATTGTTGTACAATTCCATTTGTAAGCATATGCAGTGCAATTTAGCACATCAAACTTTACATAATGAAGATATTGCAAAACCATCCAATACATGATTTTCTCAGTCTGATATGCTCCCACACTGTACTTTAGAGCACTCTCTGTCATAGGTGAAGAGTTTACATGTATATTTGCAAGTTAACATTACAATTCATCAAACTCTTGAAACCAAGTCAGTTCTGACCTGAAACAACAAGAATTGTTGTACAATTCCATTTGTAAGCATATGCAATGTAATTAAAACACATCAAACTTTACATAATGAAGATATTGCAAAACCATCCAAAACAAGCTTCTTTCAGTCTGATATGCTCCCAAACTGTACTTTAGAGCATTCTCTGTCATAGGTGAAGAGTTTACATGTATATTTGCAAGATAACTTTACAATTCATCAAACTCTTGAAACCAAGTCAATTATGACCTGAAACAACAAGAATTGTTGTACAATTCCATTTGTAAGCATATGCAGTGCAATTTAGCACATCAAACTTTACATAATGAAGATATTGCAAAACCATCTAAAACAAGCTTCTTTCAGTCTGATATGCTCCCACACTGTACTTTAGAGCACTCTCTGTCATAAGTGAAGAGTTTACATGTATATTTGCAAGATAACTTTACAATTCATCAAACTCTTGAAACCAAGTCAATTATGACCTGAAACAACAAGAATTGTTGTACAATTCCATTTGTAAGCATATGCAGTGCAATTTAGCACATCAAACTTTACATAATGAAGATATTGCAAAACCATCCAAAACAAGCTTCTTTCAGTCTGATATGCTCCCAAACTATACTTTAGAGCACTCTCTGTCATAGGTGAAGAGTTTACATGTATATTTGAAAGAAAACATTACAATTCATCAAACTCTTGAAACCAAGTCAATTCTGACCTCAAACAACATGAAATGTTATAAAATCCATTTGTAAGCATATGCAATGTAATTGAGCACATTAAACTTTACAGAATGAAGATATTGCAAAACCACCCTAAACAAGCTTCTTTCAGTCTGATATGCTCCCACACAATACTTTAAAGCACTCTCTGTCATAGGTGAAGAGTTTACATATATATTTGCAAGATATTACAATTCATCAAACTCTTGAAACCAAGTCAATTCTGACCTGAAACAACATGAAATGTTATAAAATCCATTTGTAAGCATATGCAATGTAATTGAGCACATTAAACTGTACAGGATGAAGATATTGCAAAACCATCCAAAAAAAGCTTCCTTCATTCTGATATGCTCCCAAACTATACTTTAGAGCACTCTCTGTCATAGGTGAAGAGTTTACATGAATATTTGCAAGATAACATTACAATTCATCAAACTCTTGAAACCAAGTCAGTTCTGACCTGAAACAACAAGAAATGTTGTACAATTCCATTTGTAAGCATATGTAATGTAATTAACACACATCAAACTTTACAGAATGAAGATATTGCAAAACCATCCAAAAAAAGCTTCTTTCATTCTGATATGCTCCCACACTGTACTTTAGAGCACTCTCTGTCATAGGTGAAGAGTTTACATGTATATTTGCAAGTTAACATTACAATTCATCAAACTCTTGAAACCAAGTCAGTTCTGACCTGAAACAACAAGAATTGTTGTACAATTCCATTTGTAAGCATATGCAGTGCAATTTAGCACATCAAACTTTACATAATGAAGATATTGCAAAACCATCCAAAACAAGCTTCTTTCAGTCTGATATGCTCCCAAAGTATACTTTAGAGCACTCTCTGTCATAGGTGAAGAGTTTACATGTATATTTGCAGAACACATTACAATTCATCAAAGTTTTGAAACCATGTCAGTTCTGACCTGGTACAACATGAAATGATTTTAAATAGCATTTGTAAGCATATGTAATGCAATTGAGCACATCAAACATTACAAAATGAAGAAATTGCAAAACCATCCAAAACAAGCTTCTTTCAGTCTGATATACTCCAACACTATACTTTAGGGTATTCTCTGTCATAGGTGAAGAGTTTAAATAAATATTTGCAAGAAAACATTACAATTCATCAAAGTCTTGAAACCAAGTCAGTTCTGACCTGAAACAACATGAAATGTTTTATAATTGCATTTGTAAGCAAATGTAATGTAATTGAGAATATCTAACTAAACAGAATGAAGGTAATGCAAAACCATCCAATACATGATTTGCTCAGTCTGATTCCCACACTGTACTTTAGAGCACTCTCTGTCATAAGTGAAGAGTTTACATGTATATTTGAAAGAAAACATTACAATTCATCAAACTCTTGAAACCATGTCAGTTCTGACCTGGTACAACATGAAATGTTGTATAATTGCATTTGTAAGCAAATGTAATGTAATTGAGAGTAGCTAACTTAACAGAATGAAGGTAATGCAAAACCATCCAAAAAAAGCTTCTTTCATTCTGATATGCTCCCACACTGTACTTTAGAGCACTCTCTGTCATAGGTGAAGAGTTTACATGTATATTTGCAAGTTAACATTACAATTCATCAAACTCTTGAAACCAAGTCAGTTCTGACCTGAAACAACAAGAATTGTTGTACAATTCCATTTGTAAGCATATGCAGTGCAATTTAGCACATCAAACTTTACATAATGAAGATATTGCAAAACCATCCAATACATGATTTTCTCAGTCTGATATGCTCCCATACTGTACTTTAGAGCACTCTCTGTCATAGGTGAAGAGTTTACATGTATATTTGCAAGTTAACATTACAATTCATCAAACTCTTGAAACCAAGTCAGTTCTGACCTGAAACAACAAGAATTGTTGTACAATTCCATTTGTAAGCATATGCAATGTAATTAAAACACATCAAACTTTACATAATGAAGATATTGCAAAACCATCCAAAACAAGCTTCTTTCAGTCTGATATGCTCCCAAACTGTACTTTAGAGCATTCTCTGTCATAGGTGAAGAGTTTACATGTATATTTGCAAGATAACTTTACAATTCATCAAACTCTTGAAACCAAGTCAATTATGACCTGAAACAACAAGAATTGTTGTACAATTCCATTTGTAAGCATATGCAGTGCAATTTAGCACATCAAACTTTACATAATGAAGATATTGCAAAACCATCTAAAACAAGCTTCTTTCAGTCTGATATGCTCCCACACTGTACTTTAGAGCACTCTCTGTCATAAGTGAAGAGTTTACATGTATATTTGCAAGATAACTTTACAATTCATCAAACTCTTGAAACCAAGTCAATTATGACCTGAAACAACAAGAATTGTTGTACAATTCCATTTGTAAGCATATGCAGTGCAATTTAGCACATCAAACTTTACATAATGAAGATATTGCAAAACCATCCAAAACAAGCTTCTTTCAGTCTGATATGCTCCCAAACTATACTTTAGAGCACTCTCTGTCATAGGTGAAGAGTTTACATGTATATTTGAAAGAAAACATTACAATTCATCAAACTCTTGAAACCAAGTCAATTCTGACCTCAAACAACATGAAATGTTATAAAATCCATTTGTAAGCATATGCAATGTAATTGAGCACATTAAACTTTACAGAATGAAGATATTGCAAAACCACCCTAAACAAGCTTCTTTCAGTCTGATATGCTCCCACACAATACTTTAAAGCACTCTCTGTCATAGGTGAAGAGTTTACATATATATTTGCAAGATAACATTACAATTCATCTAACTCTTGAAACCAAGTCAATTCTGACCTGAAACAACATGAAATGTTATAAAATCCATTTGTAAGCATATGCAATGTAATTGAGCACATTAAACTGTACAGGATGAAGATATTGCAAAACCATCCAAAAAAAGCTTCCTTCATTCTGATATGCTCCCAAACTATACTTTAGAGCACTCTCTGTCATAGGTGAAGAGTTTACATGAATATTTGCAAGATAACATTACAATTCATCAAACTCTTGAAACCAAGTCAGTTCTGACCTGAAACAACAAGAAATGTTGTACAATTCCATTTGTAAGCATATGTAATGTAATTAACACACATCAAACTTTACAGAATGAAGATATTGCAAAACCATCCAAAAAAAGCTTCTTTCATTCTGATATGCTCCCACACTGTACTTTAGAGCACTCTCTGTCATAGGTGAAGAGTTTACATGTATATTTGCAAGTTAACATTACAATTCATCAAACTCTTGAAACCAAGTCAGTTCTGACCTGAAACAACAAGAATTGTTGTACAATTCCATTTGTAAGCATATGCAGTGCAATTTAGCACATCAAACTTTACATAATGAAGATATTGCAAAACCATCCAAAACAAGCTTCTTTCAGTCTGATATGCTCCCAAACTATACTTTAGAGCACTCTCTGTCATAGGTGAAGAGTTTACATGTATATTTGCAGAACACATTACAATTCATCAAAGTTTTGAAACCATGTCAGTTCTGACCTGGTACAACATGAAATGATTTTAAATAGCATTTGTAAGCATATGTAATGCAATTGAGCACATCAAACATTACAAAATGAAGAAATTGCAAAACCATCCAAAACAAGCTTCTTTCAGTCTGATATACTCCAACACTATACTTTAGGGTATTCTCTGTCATAGGTGAAGAGTTTAAATAAATATTTGCAAGAAAACATTACAATTCATCAAAGTCTTGAAACCAAGTCAGTTCTGACCTGAAACAACATGAAATGTTTTACAATTCTATTTGTAAGCATATGTAATGCAATTGAGCACATTAAACTTTACAGAATGAAGATATTGCAAAACCACCCTAAACAAGCTTCTTTCAGTCTGATATGCTCCCACACTGTACTTTAGAGCACTCTCTGTCATAGGTGAAGAGTTTACATGTATATTTGCAAGATAACTTTACAATTCATCAAACTCTTGAAACCAAGTCAATTATGACCTGAAACAACAAGAATTGTTGTACAATTCCATTTGTAAGCATATGCAGTGCAATTTAGCACATCAAACTTTACATAATGAAGATATTGCAAAACCATCCAAAACAAGCTTCTTTCAGTCTGATATGCTCCCAAACTATACTTTAGAGCACTCTCTGTCATAGGTGAAGAGTTTACATGTATATTTGAAAGAAAACATTACAATTCATCAAACTCTTGAAACCAAGTCAATTCTGACCTCAAACAACATGAAATGTTATAAAATCCATTTGTAAGCATATGCAATGTAATTGAGCACATTAAACTTTACAGAATGAAGATATTGCAAAACCACCCTAAACAAGCTTCTTTCAGTCTGATATGCTCCCACACAATACTTTAAAGCACTCTCTGTCATAGGTGAAGAGTTTACATATTTATTTGCAAGATAACATTACAATTCATCAAACTCTTGAAACCAAGTCAATTCTGACCTGAAACAACATGAAATGTTATAAAATCCATTTGTAAGCATATGCAATGTAATTGAGCACATTAAACTGTACAGGATGAAGATATTGCAAAACCATCCAAAAAAAGCTTCCTTCATTCTGATATGCTCCCAAACTATACTTTAGAGCACTCTCTGTCATAGGTGAAGAGTTTACATGAATATTTGCAAGATAACATTACAATTCATCAAACTCTTGAAACCAAGTCAGTTCTGACCTGAAACAACAAGAAATGTTGTACAATTCCATTTGTAAGCATATGTAATGTAATTAACACACATCAAACTTTACAGAATGAAGATATTGCAAAACCATCCAAAAAAAGCTTCTTTCATTCTGATATGCTCCCACACTGTACTTTAGAGCACTCTCTGTCATAGGTGAAGAGTTTACATGTATATTTGCAAGTTAACATTACAATTCATCAAACTCTTGAAACCAAGTCAGTTCTGACCTGAAACAACAAGAATTGTTGTACAATTCCATTTGTAAGCATATGCAGTGCAATTTAGCACATCAAACTTTACATAATGAAGATATTGCAAAACCATCCAAAACAAGCTTCTTTCAGTCTGATATGCTCCCAAACTATACTTTAGAGCACTCTCTGTCATAGGTGAAGAGTTTACATGTATATTTGCAGAACACATTACAATTCATCAAAGTTTTGAAACCATGTCAGTTCTGACCTGGTACAACATGAAATGATTTTAAATAGCATTTGTAAGCATATGTAATGCAATTGAGCACATCAAACATTACAAAATGAAGAAATTGCAAAACCATCCAAAACAAGCTTCTTTCAGTCTGATATACTCCAACACTATACTTTAGGGTATTCTCTGTCATAGGTGAAGAGTTTAAATAAATATTTGCAAGAAAACATTACAATTCATCAAAGTCTTGAAACCAAGTCAGTTCTGACCTGAAACAACATGAAATGTTTTATAATTGCATTTGTAAGCAAATGTAATGTAATTGAGAATATCTAACTAAACAGAATGAAGGTAATGCAAAACCATCCAATACATGATTTGCTCAGTCTGATTCCCACACTGTACTTTAGAGCACTCTCTGTCATAAGTGAAGAGTTTACATGTATATTTGAAAGAAAACATTACAATTCATCAAACTCTTGAAACCATGTCAGTTCTGACCTGGTACAACATGAAATGTTGTATAATTGCATTTGTAAGCAAATGTAATGTAATTGAGAGTAGCTAACTTAACAGAATGAAGGTAATGCAAAACCATCCAAAAAAAACTTCTTTCATTCTGATATGCTCCCACACTGTACTTTAGAGCACTCTCTGTCATAGGTGAAGAGTTTACATGTATATTTGCAAGTTAACATTACAATTCATCAAACTCTTGAAACCAAGTCAGTTCTGACCTGAAACAACAAGAATTGTTGTACAATTCCATTTGTAAGCATATGCAGTGCAATTTAGCACATCAAACTTTACATAATGAAGATATTGCAAAACCATCCAATACATGATTTTCTCAGTCTGATATGCTCCCACACTGTACTTTAGAGCACTCTCTGTCATAGGTGAAGAGTTTACATGTATATTTGCAAGTTAACATTACAATTCATCAAACTCTTGAAACCAAGTCAGTTCTGACCTGAAACAACATGAATTGTTGTACAATTCCATTTGTAAGCATATGCAATGTAATTAAAACACATCAAACTTTACATAATGAAGATATTGCAAAACCATCCAAAACAAGCTTCTTTCAGTCTGATATGCTCCCAAACTGTACTTTAGAGCATTCTCTGTCATAGGTGAAGAGTTTACATGTATATTTGCAAGATAACTTTACAATTCATCAAACTCTTGAAACCAAGTCAATTATGACCTGAAACAACAAGAATTGTTGTACAATTCCATTTGTAAGCATATGCAGTGCAATTTAGCACATCAAACTTTACATAATGAAGATATTGCAAAACCATCTAAAACAAGCTTCTTTCAGTCTGATATGCTCCCACACTGTACTTTAGAGCACTCTCTGTCATAAGTGAAGAGTTTACATGTATATTTGCAAGATAACTTTACAATTCATCAAACTCTTGAAACCAAGTCAATTATGACCTGAAACAACAAGAATTGTTGTACAATTCCATTTGTAAGCATATGCAGTGCAATTTAGCACATCAAACTTTACATAATGAAGATATTGCAAAACCATCCAAAACAAGCTTCTTTCAGTCTGATATGCTCCCAAACTATACTTTAGAGCACTCTCTGTCATAGGTGAAGAGTTTACATGTATATTTGAAAGAAAACATTACAATTCATCAAACTCTTGAAACCAAGTCAATTCTGACCTCAAACAACATGAAATGTTATAAAATCCATTTGTAAGCATATGCAATGTAATTGAGCACATTAAACTTTACAGAATGAAGATATTGCAAAACCACCCTAAACAAGCTTCTTTCAGTCTGATATGCTCCCACACAATACTTTAAAGCACTCTCTGTCATAGGTGAAGAGTTTACATATATATTTGCAAGATAACATTACAATTCATCTAACTCTTGAAACCAAGTCAATTCTGACCTGAAACAACATGAAATGTTATAAAATCCATTTGTAAGCATATGCAATGTAATTGAGCACATTAAACTGTACAGGATGAAGATATTGCAAAACCATCCAAAAAAAGCTTCCTTCATTCTGATATGCTCCCAAACTATACTTTAGAGCACTCTCTGTCATAGGTGAAGAGTTTACATGAATATTTGCAAGATAACATTACAATTCATCAAACTCTTGAAACCAAGTCAGTTCTGACCTGAAACAACAAGAAATGTTGTACAATTCCATTTGTAAGCATATGTAATGTAATTAACACACATCAAACTTTACAGAATGAAGATATTGCAAAACCATCCAAAAAAAGCTTCTTTCATTCGGATATGCTCCCACACTGTACTTTAGAGCACTCTCTGTCATAGGTGAAGAGTTTACATGTATATTTGCAAGTTAACATTACAATTCATCAAACTCTTGAAACCAAGTCAGTTCTGACCTGAAACAACAAGAATTGTTGTACAATTCCATTTGTAAGCATATGCAGTGCAATTTAGCACATCAAACTTTACATTATGAAGATATTGCAAAACCATCCAAAACAAGCTTCTTTCAGTCTGATATGCTCCCAAACTATACTTTAGAGCACTCTCTGTCATAGGTGAAGAGTTTACATGTATATTTGCAGAACACATTACAATTCATCAAAGTTTTGAAACCATGTCAGTTCTGACCTGGTACAACATGAAATGTTGTATAATTGCATTTGTAAGCAAATGTAATGTAATTGAGAGTAGCTAACTTAACAGAATGAAGGTAATGCAAAACCATCCAAAAAAAGCTTCTTTCATTCTGATATGCTCCCACACTGTACTTTAGAGCACTCTCTGTCATAGGTGAAGAGTTTACATGTATATTTGCAAGTTAACATTACAATTCATCAAACTCTTGAAACCAAGTCAGTTCTGACCTGAAACAACAAGAATTGTTGTACAATTCCATTTGTAAGCATATGCAGTGCAATTTAGCACATCAAACTTTACATAATGAAGATATTGCAAAACCATCCAATACATGATTTTCTCAGTCTGATATGCTCCCACACTGTACTTTAGAGCACTCTCTGTCATAGGTGAAGAGTTTACATGTATATTTGCAAGTTAACATTACAATTCATCAAACTCTTGAAACCAAGTCAGTTCTGACCTGAAACAACAAGAATTGTTGTACAATTCCATTTGTAAGCATATGCAATGTAATTAAAACACATCAAACTTTACATAATGAAGATATTGCAAAACCATCCAAAACAAGCTTCTTTCAGTCTGATATGCTCCCAAACTGTACTTTAGAGCATTCTCTGTCATAGGTGAAGAGATTACATGTATATTTGCAAGATAACTTTACAATTCATCAAACTCTTGAAACCAAGTCAATTATGACCTGAAACAACAAGAATTGTTGTACAATTCCATTTGTAAGCATATGCAGTGCAATTTAGCACATCAAACTTTACATAATGAAGATATTGCAAAACCATCTAAAACAAGCTTCTTTCAGTCTGATATGCTCCCACACTGTACTTTAGAGCACTCTCTGTCATAAGTGAAGAGTTTACATGTATATTTGCAAGATAACTTTACAATTCATCAAACTCTTGAAACCAAGTCAATTATGACCTGAAACAACAAGAATTGTTGTACAATTCCATTTGTAAGCATATGCAGTGCAATTTAGCACATCAAACTTTACATAATGAAGATATTGCAAAACCATCCAAAACAAGCTTCTTTCAGTCTGATATGCTCCCAAACTATACTTTAGAGCACTCTCTGTCATAGGTGAAGAGTTTACATGTATATTTGAAAGAAAACATTACAATTCATCAAACTCTTGAAACCAAGTCAATTCTGACCTCAAACAACATGAAATGTTATAAAATCCATTTGTAAGCATATGCAATGTAATTGAGCACATTAAACTTTACAGAATGAAGATATTGCAAAACCACCCTAAACAAGCTTCTTTCAGTCTGATATGCTCCCACACAATACTTTAAAGCACTCTCTGTCATAGGTGAAGAGTTTACATATATATTTGCAAGATAACATTACAATTCATCAAACTCTTGAAACCAAGTCAATTCTGACCTGAAACAACATGAAATGTTATAAAATCCATTTGTAAGCATATGCAATGTAATTGAGCACATTAAACTGTACAGGATGAAGATATTGCAAAACCATCCAAAAAAAGCTTCCTTCATTCTGATATGCTCCCAAACTATACTTTAGAGCACTCTCTGTCATAGGTGAAGAGTTTACATGAATATTTGCAAGATAACATTACAATTCATCAAACTCTTGAAACCAAGTCAGTTCTGACCTGAAACAACAAGAAATGTTGTACAATTCCATTTGTAAGCATATGTAATGTAATTAACACACATCAAACTTTACAGAATGAAGATATTGCAAAACCATCCAAAACAAGCTTCTTTCAGTCTGATATGCTCCCAAACTATACTTTAGAGCACTCTCTGTCATAGGTGAAGAGTTTACATGTATATTTGAAAGAAAACATTACAATTCATCAAACTCTTGAAACCAAGTCAATTCTGACCTCAAACAACATGAAATGTTATAAAATCCATTTGTAAGCATATGCAATGTAATTGAGCACATTAAACTTTACAGAATGAAGATATTGCAAAACCACCCTAAACAAGCTTCTTTCAGTCTGATATGCTCCCACACAATACTTTAAAGCACTCTCTGTCATAGGTGAAGAGTTTACATATATATTTGCAAGATAACATTACAATTCATCAAACTCTTGAAACCAAGTCAATTCTGACCTGAAACAACATGAAATGTTATAAAATCCATTTGTAAGCATATGCAATGTAATTGAGCACATTTAACTGTACAGGATGAAGATATTGCAAAACCATCCAAAAAAAGCTTCCTTCATTCTGATATGCTCCCAAACTATACTTTAGAGCACTCTCTGTCATAGGTGAAGAGTTTACATGAATATTTGCAAGATAACATTACAATTCATCAAACTCTTGAAACCAAGTCAGTTCTGACCTGAAACAACAAGAAATGTTGTACAATTCCATTTGTAAGCATATGTAATGTAATTAACACACATCAAACTTTACAGAATGAAGATATTGCAAAACCATCCAAAAAAAGCTTCTTTCATTCTGATATGCTCCCACACTGTACTTTAGAGCACTCTCTGTCATAGGTGAAGAGTTTACATGTATATTTGCAAGTTAACATTACAATTCATCAAACTCTTGAAACCAAGTCAGTTCTGACCTGAAACAACAAGAATTGTTGTACAATTCCATTTGTAAGCATATGCAGTGCAATTTAGCACATCAAACTTTACATAATGAAGATATTGCAAAACCATCCAAAACAAGCTTCTTTCAGTCTGATATGCTCCCAAACTATACTTTAGAGCACTCTCTGTCATAGGTGAAGAGTTTACATGTATATTTGCAGAACACATTACAATTCATCAAAGTTTTGAAACCATGTCAGTTCTGACCTGGTACAACATGAAATGATTTTAAATAGCATTTGTAAGCATATGTAATGCAATTGAGCACATCAAACATTACAAAATGAAGAAATTGCAAAACCATCCAAAACAAGCTTCTTTCAGTCTGATATACTCCAACACTATACTTTAGGGTATTCTCTGTCATAGGTGAAGAGTTTAAATAAATATTTGCAAGAAAACATTACAATTCATCAAAGTCTTGAAACCAAGTCAGTTCTGACCTGAAACAACATGAAATGTTTTATAATTGCATTTGTAAGCAAATGTAATGTAATTGAGAATATCTAACTAAACAGAATGAAGGTAATGCAAAACCATCCAATACATGATTTGCTCAGTCTGATTCCCACACTGTACTTTAGAGCACTCTCTGTCATAAGTGAAGAGTTTACATGTATATTTGAAAGAAAACATTACAATTCATCAAACTCTTGAAACCATGTCAGTTCTGACCTGGTACAACATGAAATGTTGTATAATTGCATTTGTAAGCAAATGTAATGTAATTGAGAGTAGCTAACTTAACAGAATGAAGGTAATGCAAAACCATCCAAAAAAAGCTTCTTTCATTCTGATATGCTCCCACACTGTACTTTAGAGCACTCTCTGTCATAGGTGAAGAGTTTACATGTATATTTGCAAGTTAACATTACAATTCATCAAACTCTTGAAACCAAGTCAATTATGACCTGAAACAACAAGAATTGTTGTACAAATCCATTTGTAAGCATATGCAGTGCAATTTAGCACATCAAACTTTACATAATGAAGATATTGCAAAAAAATCTAAAACAAGCTTCTTTCAGTCTGATATGCTCCCACACTGTACTTTAGATCACTCTCTGTCATAAGTGAAGAGTTTACATGTATATTTGCAAGATAACTTTACAATTCATCAAACTCTTGAAACCAAGTCAATTATGACCTGAAACAACAAGAATTGTTGTACAATTCCATTTGTAAGCATATGCAGTGCAATTTAGCACATCAAACTTTACATAATGAAGATATTGCAAAACCATCCAAAACAAGCTTCTTTCAGTCTGATATGCTCCCAAACTATACTTTAGAGCACTCTCTGTCATAGGTGAAGAGTTTACATGTATATTTGAAAGAAAACATTACAATTCATCAAACTCTTGAAACCAAGTCAATTCTGACCTCAAACAACATGAAATGTTATAAAATCCATTTGTAAGCATATGCAATGTAATTGAGCACATTAAACTTTACAGAATGAAGATATTGCAAAACCACCCTAAACAAGCTTCTTTCAGTCTGATATGCTCCCACACAATACTTTAAAGCACTCTCTGTCATAGGTGAAGAGTTTACATATATATTTGCAAGATAACATTACAATTCATCAAACTCTTGAAACCAAGTCAATTCTGACCTGAAACAACATGAAATGTTATAAAATCCATTTGTAAGCATATGCAATGTAATTGAGCACATTAAACTGTACAGGATGAAGATATTGCAAAACCATCCAAAAAAAGCTTCCTTCATTCTGATATGCTCCCAAACTATACTTTAGAGCACTCTCTGTCATAGGTGAAGAGTTTACATGAATATTTGCAAGATAACATTACAATTCATCAAACTCTTGAAACCAAGTCAGTTCTGACCTGAAACAACAAGAAATGTTGTACAATTCCATTTGTAAGCATATGTAATGTAATTAACACACATCAAACTTTACAGAATGAAGATATTGCAAAACCATCCAAAAAAAGCTTCTTTCATTCTGATATGCTCCCACACTGTACTTTAGAGCACTCTCTGTCATAGGTGAAGAGTTTACATGTATATTTGCAAGTTAACATTACAATTCATCAAACTCTTGAAACCAAGTCAGTTCTGACCTGAAACAACAAGAATTGTTGTACAATTCCATTTGTAAGCATATGCAGTGCAATTTAGCACATCAAACTTTACATAATGAAGATATTGCAAAACCATCCAAAACAAGCTTCTTTCAGTCTGATATGCTCCCAAACTATACTTTAGAGCACTCTCTGTCATAGGTGAAGAGTTTACATGTATATTTGCAGAACACATTACAATTCATCAAAGTTTTGAAACCATGTCAGTTCTGACCTGGTACAACATGAAATGATTTTAAATAGCATTTGTAAGCATATGTAATGCAATTGAGCACATCAAACATTACAAAATGAAGAAATTGCAAAACCATCCAAAACAAGCTTCTTTCAGTCTGATATACTCCAACACTATACTTTAGGGTATTCTCTGTCATAGGTGAAGAGTTTAAATAAATATTTGCAAGAAAACATTACAATTCATCAAAGTCTTGAAACCAAGTCAGTTCTGACCTGAAACAACATGAAATGTTTTATAATTGCATTTGTAAGCAAATGTAATGTAATTGAGAATATCTAACTAAACAGAATGAAGGTAATGCAAAACCATCCAATACATGATTTGCTCAGTCTGATTCCCACACTGTACTTTAGAGCACTCTCTGTCATAAGTGAAGAGTTTACATGTATATTTGAAAGAAAACATTACAATTCATCAAACTCTTGAAACCATGTCAGTTCTGACCTGGTACAACATGAAATGTTGTATAATTGCATTTGTAAGCAAATGTAATGCAATTGAGCACATCAAACATTACAAAATGAAGAAATTGCAAAACCATCCAAAACAAGCTTCTTTCAGTCTGATATACTCCAACACTATACTTTAGGGTATTCTCTGTCATAGGTGAAGAGTTTAAATAAATATTTGCAAGAAAACATTACAATTCATCAAAGTCTTGAAACCAAGTCAGTTCTGACCTGAAACAACATGAAATGTTTTATAATTGCATTTGTAAGCAAATGTAATGTAATTGAGAATATCTAACTAAACAGAATGAAGGTAATGCAAAACCATCCAATACATGATTTGCTCAGTCTGATTCCCACACTGTACTTTAGAGCACTCTCTGTCATAAGTGAAGAGTTTACATGTATATTTGAAAGAAAACATTACAATTCATCAAACTCTTGAAACCATGTCAGTTCTGACCTGGTACAACATGAAATGTTGTATAATTGCATTTGTAAGCAAATGTAATGTAATTGAGAGTAGCTAACTTAACAGAATGAAGGTAATGCAAAACCATCCAAAAAAAGCTTCTTTCATTCTGATATGCTCCCACACTGTACTTTAGAGCACTCTCTGTCATAGGTGAAGAGTTTACATGTATATTTGCAAGTTAACATTACAATTCATCAAACTCTTGAAACCAAGTCAGATCTGACCTGAAACAACAAGAATTGTTGTACAATTCCATTTGTAAGCATATGCAGTGCAATTTAGCACATCAAACTTTACATAATGAAGATATTGCAAAACCATCCAATACATGATTTTCTCAGTCTGATATGCTCCCACACTGTACTTTAGAGCACTCTCTGTCATAGGTGAAGAGTTTACATGTATATTTGCAAGTTAACATTACAATTCATCAAACTCTTGAAACCAAGTCAGTTCTGACCTGAAACAACAAGAATTGTTGTACAATTCCATTTGTAAGCATATGCAATGTAATTAAAACACATCAAACTTTACATAATGAAGATATTGCAAAACCATCCAAAACAAGCTTCTTTCAGTCTGATATGCTCCCAAACTGTACTTTAGAGCATTCTCTGTCATAGGTGAAGAGTTTACATGTATATTTGCAAGATAACTTTACAATTCATCAAACTCTTGAAACCAAGTCAGTTCTGACCTGAAACAACAAGAATTGTTGTACAATTCCATTTGTAAGCATATGCAGTGCAATTTAGCACATCAAACTTTACATAATGAAGATATTGCAAAACCATCTAAAACAAGCTTCTTTCAGTCTGATATGCTCCCACACTGTACTTTAGAGCACTCTCTGTCATAAGTGAAGAGTTTACATGTATATTTGCAAGATAACTTTACAATTCATCAAACTCTTGAAACCAAGTCAATTATGACCTGAAACAACAAGAATTGTTGTACAATTCCATTTGTAAGCATATGCAGTGCAATTTAGCACATCAAACTTTACATAATGAAGATATTGCAAAACCATCCAAAACAAGCTTCTTTCAGTCTGATATGCTCCCAAACTATACTTTAGAGCACTCTCTGTCATAGGTGAAGAGTTTACATGTATATTTGAAAGAAAACATTACAATTCATCAAACTCTTGAAACCAAGTCAATTCTGACCTCAAACAACATGAAATGTTATAAAATCCATTTGTAAGCATATGCAATGTAATTGAGCACATTAAACTTTACAGAATGAAGATATTGCAAAACCACCCTAAACAAGCTTCTTTCAGTCTGATATGCTCCCACACAATACTTTAAAGCACTCTCTGTCATAGGTGAAGAGTTTACATATATATTTGCAAGATAACATTACAATTAATCTAACTCTTGAAACCAAGTCAATTCTGACCTGATACAACATGAAATGTTATAAAATCCATTTGTAAGCATATGCAATGTAATTGAGCACATTAAACTGTACAGGATGAAGATATTGCAAAACCATCCAAAAAAAGCTTCCTTCATTCTGATATGCTCCCAAACTATACTTTAGAGCACTCTCTGTCATAGGTGAAGAGTTTACATGAATATTTGCAAGATAACATTACAATTCATCAAACTCTTGAAACCAAGTCAGTTCTGACCTGAAACAACAAGAAATGTTGTACAATTCCATTTGTAAGCATATGTAATGTAATTAACACACATCAAACTTTACAGAATGAAGATATTGCAAAACCATCCAAAAAAAGCTTCTTTCATTCTGATATGCTCCCACACTGTACTTTAGAGCACTCTCTGTCATAGGTGAAGAGTTTACATGTATATTTGCAAGTTAACATTACAATTCATCAAACTCTTGAAACCAAGTCAGTTCTGACCTGAAACAACAAGAATTGTTGTACAATTCCATTTGTAAGCATATGCAGTGCAATTTAGCACATCAAACTTTACATAATGAAGATATTGCAAAACCATCCAAAACAAGCTTCTTTCAGTCTGATATGCTCCCAAACTATACTTTAGAGCACTCTCTGTCATAGGTGAAGAGTTTACATGTATATTTGCAGAACACATTACAATTCATCAAAGTTTTGAAACCATGTCAGTTCTGACCTGGTACAACATGAAATGATTTTAAATAGCATTTGTAAGCATATGTAATGCAATTGAGCACATCAAACATTACAAAATGAAGAAATTGCAAAACCATCCAAAACAAGCTTCTTTCAGTCTGATATACTCCAACACTATACTTTAGGGTATTATCTGTCATAGGTGAAGAGTTTAAATAAATATTTGCAAGAAAACATTACAATTCATCAAAGTCTTGAAACCAAGTCAGTTCTGACCTGAAACAACATGAAATGTTTTACAATTCCATTTGTAAGCATATGTAATGCAATTGAGCACATTAAACTTTACAGAATGAAGATATTGCAAAACCACCCTAAACAAGCTTCTTTCAGTCTGATATGCTCCCACACTGTACTTTAGAGCACTCTCTGTCATAGGTGAAGAGTTTACATGTATATTTGCACGATAACATTACAATTCATCAAACTCTTGAAACCAAGTCAGTTCTGACCTGAAACAACAAGAATTGTTGTACAATTCCATTTGTAAGCATGTGCAGTGCAATTTAGCACATCAAACTTTACATAATGAAGATATTGCAAAACCATCCAAAACAAGCTTCTTTCAGTCTGATATGCTCCCAAACTATACTTTAGAGCACTCTCTGTCATAGGTGAAGAGTTTACATGTATATTTGCAGAACACATTACAATTCATCAAAGTTTTGAAACCATGTCAGTTCTGACCTGGTACAACATGAAATGTTGTATAATTGCATTTGTAAGCAAATGTAATGTAATTGAGAATATCTAACTAAACAGAATGAAGGTAATGCAAAACCATCCAATACATGATTTGCTCAGTCTGATTCCCACACTGTACTTTAGAGCACTCTCTGTCATAAGCGAAGAGTTTACATGTATATTTGAAAGAAAACATTACAATTCATCAAACTCTTGAAACCATGTCAGTTCTGACCTGGTACAACATGAAATGTTGTATAATTGCATTTGTAAGCAAATGTAATGTAATTGAGAGTAGCTAACTTAACAGAATGAAGGTAATGCAAAACCATCCAAAAAAAGCTTCTTTCATTCTGATATGCTCCCACACTGTACTTTAGAGCAGTCTCTGTCATAGGTGAAGAGTTTACATGTATATTTGCAAGTTAACATTACAATTCATCAAACTCTTGAAACCAAGTAAGTTCTGACCTGAAACAACAAGAATTGTTGTACAATTCCATTTGTAAGCATATGCAGTGCAATTTAGCACATCAAACTTTACATAATGAAGATATTGCAAAACCATCCAATACATGATTTTCTCAGTCTGATATGCTCCCACACTGTACTTTAGAGCACTCTCTGTCATAGGTGAAGAGTTTACATGTATATTTGCAAGTTAACATTACAATTCATCAAACTCTTGAAACCAATTCAGTTCTGACCTGAAACAACAAGAATTGTTGTACAATTCCATTTGTAAGCATATGCAGTGCAATTTAGCACATCAAACTTTACATAATGAAGATATTGCAAAACTATCCAAAACAAGCTTCTTTCAGTCTGATATGCTCCCAAACTATACTTTAGAGCACTCTCTGTCATAGGTGAAGAGTTTACATGTATATTTGAAAGAAAACATTACAATTCATCAAACTCTTGAAACCAAGTCAGTTCTGACCTGAAACAACAAGAAATGTTGTACAATTCCATTTGTAAGCATATGCAGTGCAATTTAGCACATCAAACTTTACATAATGAAGATATTGCAAAACCATCCAAAACAAGCTTCTTTCAGTCTGATATGCTCCCAAACTATACTTTAGAGCACTCTCTGTCATAGGTGAAGAGTTTACATGTATATTTGCAGAACACATTACAATTCATCAAAGTTTTGAAACCATGTCAGTTCTGACCTGGTACAACATGAAATGTTGTATAATTGCATTTGTAAGCAAATGTAATGTAATTGAGAATATCTAACTTAACAGAATGAAGGTAATGCAAAACCATCCAATACATGATTTGCTCAGTCTGATTCCCACACTGTACTTTAGAGCACTCTCTGTCATAAGTGAAGAGTTTACATGTATATTTGAAAGAAAACATTACAATTCATCAAACTCTTGAAACCATGTCAGTTCTGACCTGGTACAACATGAAATGTTGTATAATTGCATTTGTAAGCAAATGTAATGTAATTGAGAGTATCTAACTTAACAGAATGAAGGTAATGCAAAACCATCCAAAAAAAGCTTCTTTCATTCTGATATGCTCCCACACTGTACTTTAGAGCACTCTCTGTCATAGGTGAAGAGTTTACATGTATATTTGCAAGTTAACATTACAATTCATCAAACTCTTGAAACCAAGTCAGTTCTGACCTGAAACAACAAGAATTGTTGTACAATTCCATTTGTAAGCATATGCAGTGCAATTTAGCACATCAAACTTTACATAATGAAGATATTGCAAAACCATCCAAAACAAGCTTCTTTCAGTCTGATATGCTCCCAAACTATACTTTAGAGCACTCTCTGTCATAGGTGAAGAGTTTACATGTATATTTGCAAGTTAACATTACAATTCATCAAACTCTTGAAACCAATTCAGTTCTGACCTGAAACAACAAGAATTGTTGTACAATTCCATTTGTAAGCATATGCAGTGCAATTTAGCACATCAAACTTTACATAATGAAGATATTGCAAAACTATCCAAAACAAGCTTCTTTCAGTCTGATATGCTCCCAAACTATACTTTAGAGCACTCTCTGTCATAGGTGAAGAGTTTACATGTATATTTGAAAGAAAACATTACAATTCATCAAACTCTTGAAACCAAGTCAGTTCTGACCTGAAACAACAAGAAATGTTGTACAATTCCATTTGTAAGCATATGTAATGTAATTAACACACATCAAACTTTACAGAATGAAGATATTGCAAAACCATCCAAAAAAAGCTTCTTTCATTCTGATATGCTCCCACACTGTACTTTAGAGCACACTCTGTCATAGGTGAAGAGTTTAAATAAATATTTGCAAGAAAACATTACAATTCATCAAAGTCTTGAAACCAAGTCATTTCTGACCTGAAACAACATGAAATGTTGTATAATTGCATTTGTAAGCATATGCAATGTAATTGAGCACATTAAACTGTACAGGATGAAGATATTGCAAAACCATCCAAAAAAAGCTTCCTTCATTCTGATATGCTCCCAAACTATACTTTAGAGCACTCTCTGTCATAGGTGAAGAGTTTACATGTATATTTGCAAGATAACATTACAATTCATCAAACTCTTGAAACCAAGTCAGTTCTGACCTGAAACAACAAGAATTGTTGTACAATTCCATTTGTAAGCATATGCAGTGCAATTTAGCACATCAAACTTTACATAATGAAGATATTGCAAAACCATCCAAAACAAGCTTCTTTCAGTCTGATATGCTCCCAAACAATACTTTAGAGCACTCTCTGTCATAGGTGAAGAGTTTACATGTATATTTGCAGAACACATTACAATTCATCAAAATTTTGAAACCATGTCAGTTCTGACCTGGTACAACATGAAATGATTTTAAATAGCATTTGTAAGCATATGTAATGCAATTGAGCACATCAAACATTACAAAATGAAGAAATTGCAAAACCATCAAAAACAAGCTTCTTTCAGTCTGATATACTACAACACTATACTTTAGGGTATTCTCTGTCATAGGTGAAGAGTTTAAATAAATATTTGCAAGAAAACATTACAATTCATCAAAGTCTTGAAACCAAGTCAGTTCTGACCTGAAACAACATGAAATGTTGTATAATTGCATTTGTAAGCAAATGTAATGTAATTGAGAATATCTAACTTAACAGAATGAAGGTAATGCAAAACCATCCAATACATGATTTTCTCAGTCTGATATGCTCCCACACTGTACTTAAGAGCACTCTCTGTCATAAGTGAAGAGTTTACATGTATATTTGAAAGAAAACATTACAATTCATCAAACTCTTGAAACCAAGTCAATTCTGACCTCAAACAACATGAAATGTTATAAAATCCATTTGTAAGCATATGCAATGTAATTGAGCACATTAAACTTTACAGAATGAAGATATTGCAAAACCACCCTAAACAAGCTTCTTTCAGTCTGATATGCTCCCACACAATACTTTAAAGCACTCTCTGTCATAGGTGAAGAGTTTACATATATATTTGCAAGATAACATTACAATTCATCAAACTCTTGAAACCAAGTCAATTCTGACCTGAAACAACATGAAATGTAATAAATCCATTTGTAAGCATATGCAATGTAATTGAGCACATTAAACTGTACAGGATGAAGATATTGCAAAACCATCCAAAAAAAGCTTCCTTCATTCTGATATGCTCCCAAACTATACTTTAGAGCACTCTCTGTCATAGGTGAAGAGTTTACATGAATATTTGCAAGATAACATTACAATTCATCAAACTCTTGAAACCAAGTCAGTTCTGACCTGAAACAACATGAAATGTTTTACAATTCCATTTGTAAGCATATGTAATGCAATTGAGCACATTAAACTTTACAGAATGAAGATATTGCAAAACCACCCTAAACAAGCTTCTTTCAGTCTGATATGCTCCCACACTGTACTTTAGAGCACTCTCTGTCATAGGTGAAGAGTTTACATGTATATTTGCACGATAACATTACAATTCATCAAACTCTTGAAACCAAGTCAGTTCTGACCTGAAACAACAAGAATTGTTGTACAATTCCATTTGTAAGCATATGCAGTGCAATTTAGCACATCAAACTTTACATAATGAAGATATTGCAAAACAATCCAAAACAAGCTTCTTTCAGTCTGATATGCTCCCAAACTATACTTTAGAGCACTCTCTGTCATAGGTGAAGAGTTTACATGTATATTTGCAGAACACATTACAATTCATCAAAGTTTTGAAACCATGTCAGTTCTGACCTGGTACAACATGAAATGTTGTATAATTGCATTTGTAAGCAAATGTAATGTAATTGAGAATATCTAACTTAACAGAATGAAGGTAATGCAAAACCATCCAATACATGATTTGCTCAGTCTGATTCCCACACTGTACTTTAGAGCACTCTCTGTCATAAGTGAAGAGTTTACATGTATATTTGAAAGAAAACATTACAATTCATCAAACTCTTGAAACCATGTCAGTTCTGACCTGGTACAACATGAAATGTTGTATAATTGCATTTGTAAGCAAATGTAATGTAATTGAGAGTATCTAACTTAACAGAATGAAGGTAATGCAAAACCATCCAAAAAAAGCTTCTTTCATTCTGATATGCTCCCACACTGTACTTTAGAGCACTCTCTGTCATAGGTGAAGAGTTTACATGTATATTTGCAAGTTAACATTACAATTCATCAAACTCTTGAAACCAAGTCAGTTCTGACCTGAAACAACAAGAATTGTTGTACAATTCCATTTGTAAGCATATGCAGTGCAATTTAGCACATCAAACTTTACATAATGAAGATATTGCAAAACCATCCAATACATGATTTTCTCAGTCTGATATGCTCCCACACTGTACTTTAGAGCACTCTCTGTCATAGGTGAAGAGTTTACATGTATATTTGCAAGTTAACATTACAATTCATCAAACTCTTGAAACCAATTCAGTTCTGACCTGAAACAACAAGAATTGTTGTACAATTCCATTTGTAAGCATATGCAGTGCAATTTAGCACATCAAACTTTACATAATGAAGATATTGCAAAACCATCCAAAACAAGCTTCTTTCAGTCTGATATGCTCCCAAACTATACTTTAGAGCACTCTTGTCATAGGTGAAGAGTTTACATGTATATTTGCAGAACACATTACAATTCATCAAAGTTTTGAAACCATGTCAGTTCTGACCTGGTACAACATGAAATGATGTTAAATAGCATTTGTAAGCATATGAATGCAATTGAGCACATCAAACATTACAAAATGAAGAAATTGCAATACCATCCAAAATAAGCTTCTTTCAGTCTGATATACTCCAACACTATACTTTAGGGTATTCTCTGTCATAGGTGAAGAGTTTACATGAATACTTGCAAGAAAACATTACAATTCATCAAACTCTTGAAACCAAGTCAATTCTGACCTGAAACAACATGAAATGTTTTACAATTCCATTTGTAAGCATATGCAATGCAATTTAGCACATAAAACTATACATCATGAAGATATTGCTAAACCATCCAAAAATAGCTTCTTTCATTCTGATATGCTCCCACACTGTACTTTAGAGCACTCTCTGTCATAGGTGAAGAGTTTACATGTATATCTGCAAGTTAACATTACTATTCATCAAACTCTTGAAACCAAGTCAGTTCTGACCTGATACAACAAGAATTGTTGTACAATTCCATTTGTAAGCATATGCAATGCAATTTAGCACATCAAACTATACATCATGAAGATATTGCTAAACCATCCAAAAAAAGCTTCTTTCATTCTGATATGCTCCCACACTGTACTTTAGAGCACTCTCTGTCATAGGTGAAGAGTTTACATGTATATCTGCAAGTTAACATTACTATTCATCAAACTCTTGAAACCAAGTCAGTTCTGACCTGAAACAACAAGAATTGTTGTACAATTCCATTTGTAAGCATATGCAGTGCAATTTAGCACATCAAACTTTACATAATGAAGATATTGCAAAACCATCCAAAACAAGCTTCTTTCAGTCTGATATGCTCCCAAACTATACTTTAGAGCACTCTCTGTCATAGGTGAAGAGTTTACATGTATATTTGCAGAACACATTACAATTCATCAAAGTTTTGAAACCATGTCAGTTCTGACCTGAAACAACAAGAATTGTTGTACAATTCCATTTGTAAGCATATGCAGTGCAATTTAGCACATCAAACTTTACATAATGAAGATATTGCAAAACCATCCAAAACAGGCTTCTTTCAGTCTGATATGCTCCCAAACTATACTTTAGAGCACTCTCTGTCATAGGTGAAGAGTTTACATGTATATTTGCAAGTTAACATTACAATTCATCAAACTCTTGAAACCAATTCAGTTCTGACCTGAAACAACAAGAATTGTTGTACAATTCCATTTGTAAGCATATGCAGTGCAATTTAGCACATCAAACTTTACATAATGAAGATATTGCAAAACTATCCAAAACAAGCTTCTTTCAGTCTGATATGCTCCCAAACTATACTTTAGAGCACTCTCTGTCATAGGTGAAGAGTTTACATGTATATTTGAAAGAAAACATTACAATTCATCAAACTCTTGAAACCAAGTCAGTTCTGACCTGAAACAACAAGAAATGTTGTACAATTCCATTTGTAAGCATATGTAATGTAATTAACACACATCAAACTTTACAGAATGAAGATATTGCAAAACCATCCAAAAAAAGCTTCTTTCATTCTGATATGCTCCCACACTGTACTTTAGAGCACACTCTGTCATAGGTGAAGAGTTTAAATAAATATTTGCAAGAAAACATTACAATTCATCAAAGTCTTGAAACCAAGTCATTTCTGACCTGAAACAACATGAAATGTTGTATAATTGCATTTGTAAGCATATGCAATGTAATTGAGCACATTAAACTGTACAGGATGAAGATATTGCAAAACCATCCAAAAAAAGCTTCCTTCATTCTGATATGCTCCCAAACTATACTTTAGAGCACTCTCTGTCATAGGTGAAGAGTTTACATGTATATTTGCAAGATAACATTACAATTCATCAAACTCTTGAAACCAAGTCAGTTCTGACCTGGTACAACATGAAATGATTTTAAATAGCATTTGTAAGCATATGTAAAGCAATTGAGCACATCAAACATTACAAAATGAAGAAATTGCAAAACCATCCAAAACAAGCTTCTTTCAGTCTGATATACTACAACACTATACTTTAGGGTATTCTCTGTCATAGGTGAAGAGTTTAAATAAATATTTGCAAGAAAACATTACAATTCATCAAAGTCTTGAAACCAAGTCAGTTCTGACCTGAAACAACATGAAATGTTGTATAATTGCATTTGTAAGCAAATGTAATGTAATTGAGAATATCTAACTTAACAGAATGAAGGTAATGCAAAACCATCCAATACATGATTTTCTCAGTCTGATATGCTCCCACACTGTACTTAAGAGCACTCTCTGTCATAAGTGAAGAGTTTACATGTATATTTGAAAGAAAACATTACAATTCATCAAACTCTTGAAACCAAGTCAATTCTGACCTCAAACAACATGAAATGTTATAAAATCCATTTGTAAGCATATGCAATGTAATTGAGCACATTAAACTTTACAGAATGAAGATATTGCAAAACCACCCTAAACAAGCTTCTTTCAGTCTGATATGCTCCCACACAATACTTTAAAGCACTCTCTGTCATAGGTGAAGAGTTTACATATATATTTGCAAGATAACATTACAATTCATCAAACTCTTGAAACCAAGTCAATTCTGACCTGAAACAACATGAAATGTAATAAATCCATTTGTAAGCATATGCAATGTAATTGAGCACATTAAACTGTACAGGATGAAGATATTGCAAAACCATCCAAAAAAAGCTTCCTTCATTCTGATATGCTCCCAAACTATACTTTAGAGCACTCTCTGTCATAGGTGAAGAGTTTACATGAATATTTGCAAGATAACATTACAATTCATCAAACTCTTGAAACCAAGTCAGTTCTGACCTGAAACAACATGAAATGTTTTACAATTCCATTTGTAAGCATATGTAATGCAATTGAGCACATTAAACTTTACAGAATGAAGATATTGCAAAACCACCCTAAACAAGCTTCTTTCAGTCTGATATGCTCCCACACTGTACTTTAGAGCACTCTCTGTCATAGGTGAAGAGTTTACATGTATATTTGCACGATAACATTACAATTCATCAAACTCTTGAAACCAAGTCAGTTCTGACCTGAAACAACAAGAATTGTTGTACAATTCCATTTGTAAGCATATGCAGTGCAATTTAGCACATCAAACTTTACTTAATGAAGATATTGCAAAACAATCCAAAACAAGCTTCTTACAGTCTGATATGCTCCCAAACTATACTTTAGAGCACTCTCTGTCATAGGTGAAGAGTTTACATGTATATTTGCAGAACACATTACAATTCATCAAAGTTTTGAAACCATGTCAGTTCTGACCTGGTACAACATGAAATGTTGTATAATTGCATTTGTAAGCAAATGTAATGTAATTGAGAATATCTAACTTAACAGAATGAAGGTAATGCAAAACCATCCAATACATGATTTGCTCAGTCTGATTCCCACACTGTACTTTAGAGCACTCTCTGTCATAAGTGAAGAGTTTACATGTATATTTGAAAGAAAACATTACAATTCATCAAACTCTTGAAACCATGTCAGTTCTGACCTGGTACAACATGAAATGTTGTATAATTGCATTTGTAAGCAAATGTAATGTAATTGAGAGTATCTAACTTAACAGAATGAAGGTAATGCAAAACCATCCAAAAAAAGCTTCTTTCATTCTGATATGCTCCCACACTGTACTTTAGAGCACTCTCTGTCATAGGTGAAGAGTTTACATGTATATTTGCAAGTTAACATTACAATTCATCAAACTCTTGAAACCAAGTCAGTTCTGACCTGAAACAACAAGAATTGTTGTACAATTCCATTTGTAAGCATATGCAGTGCAATTTAGCACATCAAACTTTACATAATGAAGATATTGCAAAACCATCCAATACATGATTTTCTCAGTCTGATATGCTCCCACACTGTACTTTAGAGCACTCTCTGTCATAGGTGAAGAGTTTACATGTATATTTGCAAGTTAACATTACAATTCATCAAACTCTTGAAACCAATTCAGTTCTGACCTGAAACAACAAGAATTGTTGTACAATTCCATTTGTAAGCATATGCAGTGCAATTTAGCACATCAAACTTTACATAATGAAGATATTGCAAAACCATCCAAAACAAGCTTCTTTCAGTCTGATATGCTCCCAAACTATACTTTAGAGCACTCTTGTCATAGGTGAAGAGTTTACATGTATATTTGCAGAACACATTACAATTCATCAAAGTTTTGAAACCATGTCAGTTCTGACCTGGTACAACATGAAATGATGTTAAATAGCATTTGTAAGCATATGAATGCAATTGAGCACATCAAACATTACAAAATGAAGAAATTGCAATACCATCCAAAATAAGCTTCTTTCAGTCTGATATACTCCAACACTATACTTTAGGGTATTCTCTGTCATAGGTGAAGAGTTTACATGAATACTTGCAAGAAAACATTACAATTCATCAAACTCTTGAAACCAAGTCAATTCTGACCTGAAACAACATGAAATGTTTTACAATTCCATTTGTAAGCATATGCAATGCAATTTAGCACATAAAACTATACATCATGAAGATATTGCTAAACCATCCAAAAATAGCTTCTTTCATTCTGATATGCTCCCACACTGTACTTTAGAGCACTCTCTGTCATAGGTGAAGAGTTTACATGTATATCTGCAAGTTAACATTACTATTCATCAAACTCTTGAAACCAAGTCAGTTCTGACCTGATACAACAAGAATTGTTGTACAATTCCATTTGTAAGCATATGCAATGCAATTTAGCACATCAAACTATACATCATGAAGATATTGCTAAACCATCCAAAAAAAGCTTCTTTCATTCTGATATGCTCCCACACTGTACTTTAGAGCACTCTCTGTCATAGGTGAAGAGTTTACATGTATATCTGCAAGTTAACATTACTATTCATCAAACTCTTGAAACCAAGTCAGTTCTGACCTGAAACAACAAGAATTGTTGTACAATTCCATTTGTAAGCATATGCAGTGCAATTTAGCACATCAAACTTTACATAATGAAGATATTGCAAAACCATCCAAAACAAGCTTCTTTCAGTCTGATATGCTCCCAAACTATACTTTAGAGCACTCTCTGTCATAGGTGAAGAGTTTACATGTATATTTGCAGAACACATTACAATTCATCAAAGTTTTGAAACCATGTCAGTTCTGACCTGGTACAACATGAAATGTTGTATAATTGCATTTGTAAGCAAATGTAATGTAATTGAGAATATCTAACTTAACAGAATGAAGGTAATGCAAAACCATCCAATACATGATTTGCTCAGTCTGATTCCCACACTGTACTTTAGAGCACTCTCTGTCATAAGTGAAGAGTTTACATGTATATTTGAAAGAAAACATTACAATTCATCAAACTCTTGAAACCAAGTCAGTTCTGACCTGGTACAACATGAAATGTTGTATAATTGCATTTGTAAGCAAATGTAATGTAATTGAGAATATCTAACTTAACAGAATGAAGATAATGCAAAACCATCCAATACATGATTTTCTCAGACTGATATGCTCCCACACTGTACTTTAGAGCACTCTCTGTCATAAGTGAAGAGTTTACATGTATATTTGAAAGAAAACATTACAATTCATCAAACTCTTGAAACCAAGTCAGTTCTGACCTGAAACAACAAGAAATGTTGTACAATTCCATTTTGTAAGCATATGTAATGTAGTTAACACACATCAAACTTTACAGAATGAAGATATTGCAAAACCATCCAAAAACAAGCTTCTTTCAGTCTGATATGCTCCCACACAATACTTTAGAGCACTCTCTGTCATAGGTGAAGAGTTTACATGTATATTTGCAAGTTAACATTACAATTCATCAAACTCTTGAAACCAAGTCAGTTCTGACCTGAAACAACAAGAATTGTTGTACAATTCCATTTGTAAGCATATGCAGTGCAATTTAGCACATCAAACTTTACATAATGAAGATATTGCAAAACCATCCAAAACAAGCTTCTTTCAGTCTGATATACTCCAACACTATACTTTAGGGTATTCTCTGTCATAGGTGAAGAGTTTAAATAAATATTTGCAAGAAAACATTACAATTCATCAAAGTCTTGAAACCAAGTCAGTTCTGACCTGAAACAACATGAAATGTTATAAAATCCATTTGTAAGCATATGCAATGTAATTGAGCACATTAAACTTTACAGAATGAAGATATTGCAAAACCACCCTAAACAAGCTTCTTTCAGTCTGATATGCTCCCACACAATACTTTAAAACACTCTCTGTCATAGGTGAAGAGTTTACATATATATTTGCAAGATAACATTACAATTCATCTAACTCTTGAAACCAAGTCAATTCTGACCTGAAACAACATGAAATGTTATAAAATCCATTTGTAAGCATATGCAATGTAATTGAGCACATTAAACTGTACAGGATGAAGATATTGCAAAACCATCCAAAAAAAGCTTCCTTCATTCTGATATGCTCCCAAACTATACTTTAGAGCACTCTCTGTCATAGGTGAAGAGTTTACATGAATATTTGCAAGATAACATTACAATTCATCAAACTCTTGAAACCAAGTCAGTTCTGACCTGAAACAACATGAAATGTTGTATAATTGCATTTGTAAGCAAATGTAATGTAATTGAGAATATCTAACTTAACAGAATGAAGGTAATGCAAAACCATCCAATACATGATTTTCTCAGTCTGATCTCCCACACTGTACTTTAGAGCACTCTCTGTCATAAGTGAAGAGTTTACATGTATATTTGAAAGAAAACATTACAATTCATCAAACTCTTGAAACCAAGTCAGTTCTGACCTGAAACAACAAGAAATGTTGTACAATTCCATTTTGTAAGCATATGTAATGTAGTTAACACACATCAAACTTTACAGAATGAAGATATTGCAAAACCATCCAAAAACAAGCTTCTTTCAGTCTGATATGCTCCCACACAATACTTTAGAGCACTCTCTGTCATAGGTGAAGAGTTTACATGTATATTTGCAAGTTAACATTACAATTCATCAAACTCTTGAAACCAAGTCAGTTCTGACCTGAAACAACAAGAATTGTTGTACAATTCCATTTGTAAGCATATGCAGTGCAATTTAGCACATCAAACTTTACATAATGAAGATATTGCAAAACCATCCAAAACAAGCTTCTTTCAGTCTGATATACTCCAACACTATACTTTAGGGTATTCTCTGTCATAGGTGAAGAGTTTAAATAAATATTTGCAAGAAAACATTACAATTCATCAAAGTCTTGAAACCAAGTCAGTTCTGACCTGAAACAACATGAAATGTTATAAAATCCATTTGTAAGCATATGCAATGTAATTGAGCACATTAAACTTTACAGAATGAAGATATTGCAAAACCACCCTAAACAAGCTTCTTTCAGTCTGATATGCTCCCACACAATACTTTAAAACACTCTCTGTCATAGGTGAAGAGTTTACATATATATTTGCAAGATAACATTACAATTCATCAAACTCTTGAAACCAATTCAATTCTGACCTGAAACAACATGAAATGTTATAAAATCCATATGTAAGCATATGCAATGTAATTGCGCACATTAAACTGTACAGGATGAAGATATTGCAAAACCATCCAAAACAAGCTTCTTTCAGTCTGATATGCTCCCAAACTATACTTTAGAGCACTCTCTGTCATAGGTGAAGAGTTTAAATAAATATTTGCAAGAAAACATTACAATTCATCAAAGTCTTGAAACCAAGTCAGTTCTGACCTGAAACAACATGAAATGTTGTATAATTGCATTTGTAAGCAAATGTAATGTAATTGAGAATATCTAACTTAACAGAATGAAGGTAATGCAAAACCATCCAATACATGATTTTCTCAGTCTGATATGCTCCCACACTGTACTTTAGAGCACTCTCTGTCATAAGTGAAGAGTTTACATGTATATTTGAAAGAAAACATTACAATTCATCAAACTCTTGAAACCAAGTCAATTCTGACCTCAAACAACATGAAATGTTATAAAATCCATTTGTAAGCATATGCAATGTAATTGAGCACATTAAACTTTACAGAATGAAGATATTGCAAAACCACCCTAAACAAGCTTCTTTCAGTCTGATATGCTCCCACACAATACTTTAAAGCACTCTCTGTCATAGGTGAAGAGTTTACATATATATTTGCAAGATAACATTACAATTCATCAAACTCTTGAAACCAAGTCAATTCTGACCTGAAACAACATGAAATGTTATAAAATCCATTTGTAAGCATATGCAATGCAATTGAGCACATTAAACTGTACAGGATGAAGATATTGCAAAACCATCCAAAAAAAGCTTCTTTCAGTCTGATATGCTCCCACACTGTACTTTAGAGCACTCTCTGTCATAGGTGAAGAGTTTACATGTATATTTGCAAGATAACATTACAATTCATCAAACTCTTGAAACCAAGTCAGTTCTGACCTGAAACAACAAGAATTGTTGTACAATTCCATTTGTAAGCATATGCAGTGCAATTTAGCACATCAAACTTTACATAATGAAGATATTGCAAAACCATCCAAAACAAGCTTCTTTCAGTCTGATATGCTCCCAAACTATACTTTAGAGCACTCTCTGTCATAGGTGAAGAGTTTACATGTATATTTGCAGAACACATTACAATTCATCAAAGTTTTGAAACCATGTCAGTTCTGACCTGGTACAACATGAAATGTTGTATAATTGCATTTGTAAGCAAATGTAATGTAATTGAGAATATCTAACTTAACAGAATGAAAGTAATGCAAAACCATCCAATACATGATTTGCTCAGTCTGATTCCCACACTGTACTTTAGAGCACTCTCTGTCATAAGTGAAGAGTTTACATGTATATTTGAAAGAAAACATTACAATTCATCAAACTCTTGAAACCATGTCAGTTCTGACCTGGTACAACATGAAATGTTGTATAATTGCATTTGTAAGCAAATGTAATGTAATTGAGAGTATCTAACTTAACAGAATGAAGGTAATGCAAAACCATCCAAAAAAAGCTTCTTTCATTCTGATATGCTCCCACACTGTACTTTAGAGCACTCTCTGTCATAGGTGAAGAGTTTACATGTATATTTGCAAGTTAACATTACAATTCATCAAACTCTTGAAACCAAGTCAGTTCTGACCTGAAACAACAAGAATTGTTGTACAATTCCATTTGTAAGCATATGCAGTGCAATTTAGCACATCAAACTTTACATAATGAAGATATTGCAAAACCATCCAAAACAGGCTTCTTTCAGTCTGATATGCTCCCAAACTATACTTTAGAGCACTCTCTGTCATAGGTGAAGAGTTTACATGTATATTTGCAAGTTAACATTACAATTCATCAAACTCTTGAAACCAATTCAGTTCTGACCTGAAACAACAAGAATTGTTGTACAATTCCATTTGTAAGCATATGCAGTGCAATTTAGCACATCAAACTTTACATAATGAAGATATTGCAAAACTATCCAAAACAAGCTTCTTTCAGTCTGATATGCTCCCAAACTATACTTTAGAGCACTCTCTGTCATAGGTGAAGAGTTTACATGTATATTTGAAAGAAAACATTACAATTCATCAAACTCTTGAAACCAAGTCAGTTCTGACCTGAAACAACAAGAAATGTTGTACAATTCCATTTGTAAGCATATGTAATGTAATTAACACACATCAAACTTTACAGAATGAAGATATTGCAAAACCATCCAAAAAAAGCTTCTTTCATTCTGATATGCTCCCACACTGTACTTTAGAGCACACTCTGTCATAGGTGAAGAGTTTAAATAAATATTTGCAAGAAAACATTACAATTCACCAAAGTCTTGAAACCAAGTCATTTCTGACCTGAAACAACATGAAATGTTGTATAATTGCATTTGTAAGCATATGCAATGTAATTGAGCATATTAAACTGTACAGGATGAAGATATTGCAAAACCATCCAAAAAAAGCTTCCTTCATTCTGATATGCTCCCAAACTATACTTTAGAGCACTCTCTGTCATAGGTGAAGAGTTTACATGTATATTTGAAAGATAACTTTACAATTCATCAAACTCTTGAAACCAAGTCAGTTCTGACCTGAAACAACATGAAATGTTTTACAATTCCATTTGTAAGCATATGTAATGCAATTGAGCACATTAAACTTTACAGAATGAAGATATTGCAAAACCACCCTAAACAAGCTTCTTTCAGTCTGATATGCTCCCACACTGTACTTTAGAGCACTCTCTGTCATAGGTGAAGAGTTTACATGTATATTTGCAAGATAACATTACAATTCATCAAACTCTTGAAACCAAGTCAGTTCTGACCTGAAACAACAAGAATTGTTGTACAATTCCATTTGTAAGCATATGCAGTGCAATTTAGCACATCAAACTTTACATAATGAAGATATTGCAAAACCATCCAAAACAAGCTTCTTTCAGTCTGATATGCTCCCAAACAATACTTTAGAGCACTCTCTGTCATAGGTGAAGAGTTTACATGTATATTTGCAGAACACATTACAATTCATCAAAATTTTGAAACCATGTCAGTTCTGACCTGGTACAACATGAAATGATTTTAAATAGCATTTGTAAGCATATGTAATGCAATTGAGCACATCAAACATTACAAAATGAAGAAATTGCAAAACCATCCAAAACAAGCTTCTTTCAGTCTGATATACTACAACACTATACTTTAGGGTATTCTCTGTCATAGGTGAAGAGTTTAAATAAATATTTGCAAGAAAACATTACAATTCATCAAAGTCTTGAAACCAAGTCAGTTCTGACCTGAAACAACATGAAATGTTGTATAATTGCATTTGTAAGCAAATGTAATGTAATTGAGAATATCTAACTTAACAGAATGAAGGTAATGCAAAACCATCCAATACATGATTTTCTCAGTCTGATATGCTCCCACACTGTACTTAAGAGCACTCTCTGTCATAAGTGAAGAGTTTACATGTATATTTGAAAGAAAACATTACAATTCATCAAACTCTTGAAACCAAGTCAATTCTGACCTCAAACAACATGAAATGTTATAAAATCCATTTGTAAGCATATGCAATGTAATTGAGCACATTAAACTTTACAGAATGAAGATATTGCAAAACCACCCTAAACAAGCTTCTTTCAGTCTGATATGCTCCCACACAATACTTTAAAGCACTCTCTGTCATAGGTGAAGAGTATACATATATATTTGCAAGATAACATTACAATTCATCAAACTCTTGAAACCAAGTCAATTCTGACCTGAAACAACATGAAATGTTATAAAATCCATTTGTAAGCATATGCAATGTAATTGAGCACATTAAACTGTACAGGATGAAGATATTGCAAAACCATCCAAAAAAAGCTTCCTTCATTCTGATATGCTCCCAAACTATACTTTAGAGCACTCTCTGTCATAGGTGAAGAGTTTACATGAATATTTGCAAGATAACATTACAATTCATCAAACTCTTGAAACCAAGTCAGTTCTGACCTGAAACAACATGAAATGTTTTACAATTCCATTTGTAAGCATATGCAGTGCAATTTAGCACATCAAACTTTACATAATGAAGATATTGCAAAACAATCCAAAACAAGCTTCTTTCAGTCTGATATGCTCCCAAACTATACTTTAGAGCACTCTCTGTCATAGGTGAAGAGTTTACATGTATATTTGCAGAACACATTACAATTCATCAAAGTTTTGAAACCATGTCAGTTCTGACCTGGTACAACATGAAATGTTGTATAATTGCATTTGTAAGCAAATGTAATGTAATTGAGAATATCTAACTTAACAGAATGAAGGTAATGCAAAACCATCCAATACATGATTTGCTCAGTCTGATTCCCACACTGTACTTTAGAGCACTCTCTGTCATAAGTGAAGAGTTTACATGTATATTTGAAAGAAAACATTACAATTCATCAAACTCTTGAAACCATGTCAGTTCTGACCTGGTACAACATGAAATGTTGTATAATTGCATTTGTAAGCAAATGTAATGTAATTGAGAGTATCTAACTTAACAGAATGAAGGTAATGCAAAACCATCCAAAAAAAGCTTCTTTCATTCTGATATGCTCCCACACTGTACTTTAGAGCACTCTCTGTCATAGGTGAAGAGTTTACATGTATATTTGCAAGTTAACATTACAATTCATCAAACTCTTGAAACCAAGTCAGTTCTGACCTGAAACAACAAGAATTGTTGTACAATTCCATTTGTAAGCATATGCAGTGCAATTTAGCACATCAAACTTTACATAATGAAGATATTGCAAAACCATCCAATACATGATTTTCTCAGTCTGATATGCTCCCACACTGTACTTTAGAGCACTCTCTGTCATAGGTGAAGAGTTTACATGTATATTTGCAAGTTAACATTACAATTCATCAAACTCTTGAAACCAATTCAGTTCTGACCTGAAACAACAAGAATTGTTGTACAATTCCATTTGTAAGCATATGCAGTGCAATTTAGCACATCAAACTTTACATAATGAAGATATTGCAAAACCATCCAAAACAAGCTTCTTTCAGTCTGATATGCTCCCAAACTATACTTTAGAGCACTCTTGTCATAGGTGAAGAGTTTATATGTATATTTGCAGAACACATTACAATTCATCAAAGTTTTGAAACCATGTCAGTTCTGACCTGGTACAACATGAAATGATGTTAAATAGCATTTGTAAGCATATGAATGCAATTGAGCACATCAAACATTACAAAATGAAGAAATTGCAATACCATCCAAAATAAGCTTCTTTCAGTCTGATATACTCCAACACTATACTTTAGGGTATTCTCTGTCATAGGTGAAGAGTTTACATGAATACTTGCAAGAAAACATTACAATTCATCAAACTCTTGAAACCAAGTCAATTCTGACCTGAAACAACATGAAATGTTTTACAATTCCATTTGTAAGCATATGCAATGCAATTTAGCACATCAAACTATACATCATGAAGATATTGCTAAACCATCCAAAAATAGCTTCTTTCATTCTGATATGCTCCCACACTGTACTTTAGAGCACTCTCTGTCATAGGTGAAGAGTTTACATGTATATCTGCAAGTTAACATTACTATTCATCAAACTCTTGAAACCAAGTCAGTTCTGACCTGATACAACAAGAATTGATGTACAATTCCATTTGTAAGCATATGCAATGCAATTTAGCACATCAAACTATACATCATGAAGATATTGCTAAACCATCCAAAAAAAGCTTCTTTCATTCTGATATGCTCCCACACTGTACTTTAGAGCACTCTCTGTCATAGGTGAAGAGTTTACATGTATATCTGCAAGTTATAATTACTATTCATCAAACTCTTGAAACCAAGTCAGTTCTGACCTGAAACAACAAGAATTGTTGTACAATTCCATTTGTAAGCATATGCAGTGCAATTTAGCACATCAAACTTTACATAATGAAGATATTGCAAAACCATCCAAAACAAGCTTCTTTCAGTCTGATATACTCCAACACTATACTTTAGGGTATTCTCTGTCATAGGTGAAGAGTTTAAATAAATATTTGCAAGAAAACATTACAATTCATCAAAGTCTTGAAACCAAGTCAGTTCTGACCTGAAACAACATGAAATGTTGTATAATTGCATTTGTAAGCAAATGTAATGTAATTGAGAATATCGAACTTAACAGAATGAAGATAATGCAAAACCATCCAATACATGATTTTCTCAGTCTGATATGCTCCCACACTGTACTTTAGAGCACTCTCTGTCATAAGTGAAGAGTTTACATGTATATTTGAAAGAAAACATTACAATTCATCAAACTCTTGAAACCAAGTCAGTTCTGACCTGAAACTACAAGAAATGTTGTACAATTCCATTTTGTAAGCATATGTAATGTAGTTAACACACATCAAACTTTACAGAATGAAGATATTGCAAAACCATCCAAAAACAAGCTTCTTTCAGTCTGATATGCTCCCACACAATACTTTAGAGCACTCTCTGTCATAGGTGAAGAGTTTACATGTATATTTGCAAGTTAACATTACAATTCATCAAACTCTTGAAACCAAGTCAGTTCTGACCTGAAACAACAAGAATTGTTGTACAATTCCATTTGTAAGCATATGCAGTGCAATTTAGCACATCAAACTTTACATAATGAAGATATTGCAAAACCATCCAAAACAAGCTTCTTTCAGTCTGATATACTCCAACACTATACTTTAGGGTATTCTCTGTCATAGGTGAAGAGTTTACATGTATATTTGAAAGAAAACATTACAATTCATCAAACTCTTGAAACCATGTCAGTTCTGACCTGGTACAACATGAAATGTTGTATAATTGCATTTGTAAGCAAATGTAATGTAATTGAGAGTATCTAACTTAACAGAATGAAGGTAATGCAAAACCATCCAAAAAAAGCTTCTTTCATTCTGATATGCTCCCACACTGTACTTTAGAGCACTCTCTGTCATAGGTGAAGAGTTTACATGTATATTTGCAAGTTAACATTACAATTCATCAAACTCTTGAAACCAAGTCAGTTCTGACCTGAAACAACAAGAATTGTTGTACAATTCCATTTGTAAGCATATGCAGTGCAATTTAGCACATCAAACTTTACATAATGAAGATATTGCAAAACCATCCAATACATGATTTTCTCAGTCTGATATGCTCCCACACTGTACTTTAGAGCACTCTCTGTCATAGGTGAAGAGTTTACATGTATATTTGCAAGTTAACATTACAATTCATCAAACTCTTGAAACCAATTCAGTTCTGACCTGAAACAACAAGAATTGTTGTACAATTCCATTTGTAAGCATATGCAGTGCAATTTAGCACATCAAACTTTACATAATGAAGATATTGCAAAACCATCCAAAACAAGCTTCTTTCAGTCTGATATGCTCCCAAACTATACTTTAGAGCACTCTTGTCATAGGTGAAGAGTTTATATGTATATTTGCAGAACACATTACAATTCATCAAAGTTTTGAAACCATGTCAGTTCTGACCTGGTACAACATGAAATGATGTTAAATAGCATTTGTAAGCATATGAATGCAATTGAGCACATCAAACATTACAAAATGAAGAAATTGCAATACCATCCAAAATAAGCTTCTTTCAGTCTGATATACTCCAACACTATACTTTAGGGTATTCTCTGTCATAGGTGAAGAGTTTACATGAATACTTGCAAGAAAACATTACAATTCATCAAACTCTTGAAACCAAGTCAATTCTGACCTGAAACAACATGAAATGTTTTACAATTCCATTTGTAAGCATATGCAATGCAATTTAGCACATCAAACTATACATCATGAAGATATTGCTAAACCATCCAAAAATAGCTTCTTTCATTCTGATATGCTCCCACACTGTACTTTAGAGCACTCTCTGTCATAGGTGAAGAGTTTACATGTATATCTGCAAGTTAACATTACTATTCATCAAACTCTTGAAACCAAGTCAGTTCTGACCTGATACAACAAGAATTGATGTACAATTCCATTTGTAAGCATATGCAATGCAATTTAGCACATCAAACTATACATCATGAAGATATTGCTAAACCATCCAAAAAAAGCTTCTTTCATTCTGATATGCTCCCACACTGTACTTTAGAGCACTCTCTGTCATAGGTGAAGAGTTTACATGTATATCTGCAAGTTATAATTACTATTCATCAAACTCTTGAAACCAAGTCAGTTCTGACCTGAAACAACAAGAATTGTTGTACAATTCCATTTGTAAGCATATGCAGTGCAATTTAGCACATCAAACTTTACATAATGAAGATATTGCAAAACCATCCAAAACAAGCTTCTTTCAGTCTGATATGCTCCCAAACTATACTTTAGAGCACTCTCTGTCATAGGTGAAGAGTTTTCATGTATATTTGCAGAACACATTACAATTCATCAAAGTTTTGAAACCATGTCAGTTCTGACCTGGTACAACATGAAATGTTGTATAATTGCATTTGTAAGCAAATGTAATGTAATTGAGAATATCTAACTTAACAGAATGAAGGTAATGCAAAACCATCCAATACATGATTTGCTCAGTCTGATTCCCACACTGTACTTTAGAGCACTCTCTGTCATAAGTGAAGAGTTTACATGTATATTTGAAAGAAAACATTACAATTCATCAAACTCTTGAAACCAAGTCAGTTCTGACCTGGTACAACATGAAATGTTGTATAATTGCATTTGTAAGCAAATGTAATGTAATTGAGAATATCTAACTTAACAGAATGAAGATAATGCAAAACCATCCAATACATGATTTTCTCAGTCTGATATGCTCCCACACTGTACTTTAGAGCACTCTCTGTCATAAGTGAAGAGTTTACATGTATATTTGAAAGAAAACATTACAATTCATCAAACTCTTGAAACCAAGTCAGTTCTGACCTGAAACTACAAGAAATGTTGTACAATTCCATTTTGTAAGCATATGTAATGTAGTTAACACACATCAAACTTTACAGAATGAAGATATTGCAAAACCATCCAAAAACAAGCTTCTTTCAGTCTGATATGCTCCCACACAATACTTTAGAGCACTCTCTGTCATAGGTGAAGAGTTTACATGTATATTTGCAAGTTAACATTACAATTCATCAAACTCTTGAAACCAAGTCAGTTCTGACCTGAAACAACAAGAATTGTTGTACAATTCCATTTGTAAGCATATGCAGTGCAATTTAGCACATCAAACTTTACATAATGAAGATATTGCAAAACCATCCAAAACAAGCTTCTTTCAGTCTGATATACTCCAACACTATACTTTAGGGTATTCTCTGTCATAGGTGAAGAGTTTAAATAAATATTTGCAAGAAAACATTACAATTCATCAAAGTCTTGAAACCAAGTCAGTTCTGACCTGAAACAACATGAAATGTTATAAAATCCATTTGTAAGCATATGCAATGTAATTGAGCACATTAAACTTTACAGAATGAAGATATTGCAAAACCACCCTAAACAAGCTTCTTTCAGTCTGATATGCTCCCACACAATACTTTAAAACACTCTCTGTCATAGGTGAAGAGTTTACATATATATTTGCAAGATAACATTACAATTCATCAAACTCTTGAAACCAAGTCAATTCTGACCTGAAACAACATGAAATGTTATAAAATCCATTTGTAAGCATATGCAATGTAATTGAGCACATTAAACTGTACAGGATGAAGATATTGCAAAACCATCCAAAAAAAGCTTCCTTCATTCTGATATGCTCCCAAACTATACTTTAGAGCACTCTCTGTCATAGGTGAAGAGTTTACATGAATATTTGCAAGATAACATTACAATTCATCAAACTCTTGAAACCAAGTCAGTTCTGACCTGAAACAACATGAAATGTTGTATAATTGCATTTGTAAGCAAATGTAATGTAATTGAGAATATCTAACTTAACAGAATGAAGGTAATGCAAAACCATCCAATACATGATTTTCTCAGTCTGATCTCCCACACTGTACTTTAGAGCACTCTCTGTCATAAGTGAAGAGTTTACATGTATATTTGAAAGAAAACATTACAATTCATCAAACTCTTGAAACCAAGTCAGTTCTGACCTGAAACAACAAGAAATGTTGTACAATTCCATTTTGTAAGCATATGTAATGTAGTTAACACACATCAAACTTTACAGAATGAAGATATTGCAAAACCATCCAAAAACAAGCTTCTTTCAGTCTGATATGCTCCCACACAATACTTTAGAGCACTCTCTGTCATAGGTGAAGAGTTTACATGTATATTTGCAAGTTAACATTACAATTCATCAAACTCTTGAAACCAAGTCAGTTCTGACCTGAAACAACAAGAATTGTTGTACAATTCCATTTGTAAGCATATGCAGTGCAATTTAGCACATCAAACTTTACATAATGAAGATATTGCAAAACCATCCAAAACAAGCTTCTTTCAGTCTGATATACTCCAACACTATACTTTAGGGTATTCTCTGTCATAGGTGAAGAGTTTAAATAAATATTTGCAAGAAAACATTACAATTCATCAAAGTCTTGAAACCAATTCAATTCTGACTTGAAACAACATGAAATGTTATAAAATCCATATGTAAGCATATGCAATGTAATTGCGCACATTAAACTGTACAGGATGAAGATATTGCAAAACCATCCAAAAAAAGCTTCCTTCATTCTGATATGCTCCCAAACTATACTTTAGAGCACTCTCTGTCATAGGTGAAGAGTTTACATGAATATTTGCAAGATAACATTACAATTCATCAAACTCTTGAAACCAAGTCAGTTCTGACCTGAAACAACATGAAATGTTTTACAATTCCATTTGTAAGCATATGTAATGCAATTGAGCACATTAAACTTTACAGAATGAAGATATTGCAAAACCACCCTAAACAAGCTTCTTTCTGTCTGATATGCTCCCACACTGTACTTTAGGGTATTCTCTGTCATAGGTGAAGAGTTTAAATAAATATTTGCAAGAAAACATTACAATTCATCAAACTCTTGAAACCAAGTCAGTTCTGACCTGGTACAACATGAAATGTTGTATAATTGCATTTGTAAGCAAATGTAATGTAATTGAGAATATCTAACTTAACAGAATGAAGATAATGCAAAACCATCCAATACATGATTTTCTCAGTCTGATATGCTCCCACACTGTACTTTAGAGCACTCTCTGTCAAAAGTGAAGAGTTTACATGTATATTTGAAAGAAAACATTACAATTCATCAAACTCTTGAAACCAAGTCAGTTCTGACCTGAAACAACAAGAAATGTTGTACAATTCCATTTTGTAAGCATATGTAATGTAGTTAACACACATCAAACTTTACAGAATGAAGATATTGCAAAACCATCCAAAAACAAGCTTCTTTCAGTCTGATATGCTCCCACACAATACTTTAGAGCACTCTCTGTCATAGGTGAAGAGTTTACATGTATATTTGCAAGTTAACATTACAATTCATCAAACTCTTGAAACCAAGTCAGTTCTGACCTGAAACAACAAGAATTGTTGTACAATTCCATTTGTAAGCATATGCAGTGCAATTTAGCACATCAAACTTTACATAATGAAGATATTGCAAAACCATCCAAAACAAGCTTCTTTCAGTCTGATATACTCCAACACTATACTTTAGGGTATTCTCTGTCATAGGTGAAGAGTTTAAATAAATATTTGCAAGAAAACATTACAATTCATCAAAGTCTTGAAACCAAGTCAGTTCTGACCTGAAACAACATGAAATGTTATAAAATCCATTTGTAAGCATATGCAATGTAATTGAGCACATTAAACTTTACAGAATGAAGATATTGCAAAACCACCCTAAACAAGCTTCTTTCAGTCTGATATGCTCCCACACAATACTTTAAAACACTCTCTGTCATAGGTGAAGAGTTTACATATATATTTGCAAGATAACATTACAATTCATCAAACTCTTGAAACCAAGTCAATTCTGACCTGAAACAACATGAAATGTTATAAAATCCATTTGTAAGCATATGCAATGTAATTGAGCACATTAAACTGTACAGGATGAAGATATTGCAAAACCATCCAAAAAAAGCTTCCTTCATTCTGATATGCTCCCAAACTATACTTTAGAGCACTCTCTGTCATAGGTGAAGAGTTTACATGAATATTTGCAAGATAACATTACAATTCATCAAACACTTGAAACCATGTCAGTTCTGACCTGAAACAACATGAAATGTTGTATAATTGCATTTGTAAGCAAATGTAATGTAATTGAGAATATCTAACTTAACAGAATGAAGGTAATGCAAAACCATCCAATACATGATTTTCTCAGTCTGATATGCTCCCACACTGTACTTTAGAGCACTCTCTGTCATAAGTGAAGAGTTTACATGTATATTTGAAAGAAAACATTACAATTCATCAAACTCTTGAAACCAAGTCAGTTCTGACCTGAAACAACATGAAATGTTATAAAATCCATTTGTAAGCATATGCAATGTAATTGAGCACATTAAACTTTACAGAATGAAGATATTGCAAAACCACCCTAAACAAGCTTCTTTCAGTCTGATATGCTCCCACACAATACTTTAAAACACTCTCTGTCATAGGTGAAGAGTTTACATATATATTTGCAAGATAACATTACAATTCATCAAACTCTTGAAACCAATTCAATTCTGACCTGAAACAACATGAAATGTTATAAAATCCATATGTAAGCATATGCAATGTAATTGCGCACATTAAACTGTACAGGATGAAGATATTGCAAAACCATCCAAAAAAAGCTTCCTTCATTCTGATATGCTCCCAAACTACACTTTAGAGCACTCTCTGTCATAGGTGAAGAGTTTACATGAATATTTGCAAGATAACATTACAATTCATCAAACTCTTGAAACCAAGTCAGTTCTGACCTGAAACAACATGAAATGTTTTACAATTCCATTTGTAAGCATATGTAATGCAATTGAGCACATTAAACTTTACAGAATGAAGATATTGCAAAACCACCCTAAACAAGCTTCTTTCTGTCTGATATGCTCCCACACTGTACTTTAGAGCACTCTCTGTCATAGGTGAAGAGTTTACATGTATATTTGCAAGATAACATTACAATTCATCAAACTCTTGAAACCAAGTCAATTCTGACCTCAAACAACATGAAATGATATAAAATCCATTTGTAAGCATATGCAATGTAATTGAGCACATTAAACTGTACAGAATGAAGATATTGCAAAACCATCCAAAAAAAGCTTCCTTCATTCTGATATGCTCCCAAACTATACTTTAGAGTACTCTCTGTCATATTTGAAGAGTTTACATGTATATTTGCAAAATAACATTACAATTCATCAAACTCTTGAAACCAAGTCAGTTCTGACCTGAAACAACAAGAATTGTTGTACAATTCCATTTGTAAGTATATGCAGTGCAATTTAGCACATCAAACTTTACATAATGAAGATATTGCAAAACCATCCAAAACAAGCTTCTTTCAGTCTGATATGCTCCCAAACTATACTTTAGAGCACTCTCTGTCATAGGTGAAGAGTTTACATGTATATTTGCAGAACACATTACAATTCATCAAAGTTTTGAAACCATGTCAGTTCTGACCTGGTACAACATGAAATGATTTTAAATAGGATTTGTAAGCATATGTAATGCAATTGAGCACATCAAACATTACAAAATGAAGAAATTGCAAAACCATCCAAAAAAAGCTTCTTTCAGTCTGATATACTCCAACACTATACTTTAGGGTATTCTCTGTCATAGGTGAAGAGTTTAAATAAATATTTGCAAGAAAACATTACAATTCATCAAACTCTTGAAACCAAGTCAGTTCTGACCTGGTACAACATGAAATGTTGTATAATTGCATTTGTAAGCAAATGTAATGTAATTGAGAATATCTAACTTAACAGAATGAAGATAATGCAAAACCATCCAATACATGATTTTCTCAGTCTGATATGCTCCCACACTGTACTTTAGAGCACTCTCTGTCATAAGTGAAGAGTTTACATGTATATTTGAAAGAAAACATTACAATTCATCAAACTCTTGAAACCAAGTCAGTTCTGACCTGAAACAACAAGAAATGTTGTACAATTCCATTTTGTAAGCATATGTAATGTAGTTAACACACATCAAACTTTACAGAATGAAGATATTGCAAAACCATCCAAAAACAAGCTTCTTTCAGTCTGATATGCTCCCACACAATACTTTAGAGCACTCTCTGTCATAGGTGAAGAGTTTACATGTATATTTGCAAGTTAACATTACAATTCATCAAACTCTTGAAACCAAGTCAGTTCTGACCTGAAACAACAAGAATTGTTGTACAATTCCATTTGTAAGCATATGCAGTGCAATTTAGCACATCAAACTTTACATAATGAAGATATTGCAAAACCATCCAAAACAAGCTTCTTTCAGTCTGATATACTCCAACACTATACTTTAGGGTATTCTCTGTCATAGGTGAAGAGTTTAAATAAATATTTGCAAGAAAACATTACAATTCATCAAAGTCTTGAAACCAAGTCAGTTCTGACCTGAAACAACATGAAATGTTATAAAATCCATTTGTAAGCATATGCAATGTAATTGAGCACATTAAACTTTACAGAATGAAGATATTGCAAAACCACCCTAAACAAGCTTCTTTCAGTCTGATATGCTCCCACACAATACTTTAAAACACTCTCTGTCATAGGTGAAGAGTTTACATATATATTTGCAAGATAACATTACAATTCATCAAACTCTTGAAACCAAGTCAATTCTGACCTGAAACAACATGAAATGTTATAAAATCCATTTGTAAGCATATGCAATGTAATTGAGCACATTAAACTGTACAGGATGAAGATATTGCAACACCATCCAAAAAAAGCTTCCTTCATTCTGATATGCTCCCAAACTATACTTTAGAGCACTCTCTGTCATAGGTGAAGAGTTTACATGAATATTTGCAAGATAACATTACAATTCATCAAACTCTTGAAACCAAGTCAGTTCTGAACTGAAACAACATGAAATGTTGTATAATTGCATTTGTAAGCAAATGTAATGTAATTGAGAATATCTAACTTAACAGAATGAAGGTAATGCAAAACCATCCAATACATGATTTTCTCAGTCTGATATGCTCCCACACTGTACTTTAGAGCAATCTCTGTCATAAGTGAAGAGTTTACATGTATATTTGAAAGAAAACATTACAATTCATCAAACTCTTGAAACCAAGTCAGTTCTGACCTGAAACAACAAGAAATGTTGTACAATTCCATTTTGTAAGCATATGTAATGTAGTTAACACACATCAAACTTTACAGAATGAAGTTATTGCAAAACCATCCAAAAACAAGCTTATTTCAGTCTGATATGCTCCCACACAATACTTTAGAGCACTCTCTGTCATAGGTGAAGAGTTTACATGTATATTTGCAAGTTAACATTACAATTCATCAAACTCTTGAAACCAAGTCAGTTCTGACCTGAAACAACAAGAATTGTTGTACAATTCCATTTGTAAGCATATGCAGTGCAATTTAGCACATCAAACTTTACATAATGAAGATATTGCAAAACCATCCAAAACAAGCTTCTTTCAGTCTGATATACTCCAACACTATACTTTAGGGTATTCTCTGTCATAGGTGAAGAGTTTAAATAAATATTTGCAAGAAAACATTACAATTCATCAAAGTCTTGAAACCAAGTCAGTTCTGACCTGAAACAACATGAAATTTTATAAAATCCATTTGTAAGCATATGCAATGTAATTGAGCACATTAAACTTTACAGAATGAAGATATTGCAAAACCACCCTAAACAAGCTTCTTTCAGTCTGATATGCTCCCACACAATACTTTAAAACACTCTCTGTCATAGGTGAAGAGTTTACATATATATTTGCAAGATAACATTACAATTCATCAAACTCTTGAAACCAATTCAATTCTGACCTGAAACAACATGAAATGTTATAAAATCCATATGTAAGCATATGCAATGTAATTGCGCACATTAAACTGTACAGGATGAAGATATTGCAAAACCATCCAAAAAAAGCTTCCTTCATTCTGATATGCTCCCAAACTATACTTTAGAGCACTCTCTGTCATAGGTGAAGAGTTTACATGAATATTTGCAAGATAACATTACAATTCATCAAACTCTTGAAACCAAGTCAGTTCTGACCTGAAACAACATGAAATGTTTTACAATTCCATTTGTAAGCATATGTAATGCAATTGAGCACATTAAACTTTACAGAATGAAGATATTGCAAAACCACCCTAAACAAGCTTCTTTCTGTCTGATATGCTCCCACACTGTACTTTAGAGCACTCTCTGTCATAGGTGAAGAGTTTACATGTATATTTGCAAGATAACATTACAATTCATCAAACTCTTGAAACCAAGTCAATTCTGACCTCAAACAACATGAAATGATATAAAATCCATTTGTAAGCATATGCAATGTAATTGAGCACATTAAACTGTACAGAATGAAGATATTGCAAAACCATCCAAAAAAAGCTTCCTTCATTCTGATATGCTCCCAAACTATACTTTAGAGTACTCTCTGTCATATTTGAAGAGTTTACATGTATATTTGCAAAATAACATTACAATTCATCAAACTCTTGAAACCAAGTCAGTTCTGACCTGAAACAACAAGAATTGTTGTACAATTCCATTTGTAAGTATATGCAGTGCAATTTAGCACATCAAACTTTACATAATGAAGATATTGCAAAACCATCCAAAACAAGCTTCTTTCAGTCTGATATGCTCCCAAACTATACTTTAGAGCACTCTCTGTCATAGGTGAAGAGTTTACATGTATATTTGCAGAACACATTACAATTCATCAAAGTTTTGAAACCATGTCAGTTCTGACCTGGTACAACATGAAATGATTTTAAATAGGATTTGTAAGCATATGTAATGCAATTGAGCACATCAAACATTACAAAATGATGAAATTGCAAAACCATCCAAAAAAAGCTTCTTTCAGTCTGATATACTCCAACACTATACTTTAGGGTATTCTCTGTCATAGGTGAAGAGTTTAAATAAATATTTGCAAGAAAACATTACAATTCATCAAACTCTTGAAACCAAGTCAGTTCTGACCTGGTACAACATGAAATGTTGTATAATTGCATTTGTAAGCAAATGTAATGTAATTGAGAATATCTAACTTAACAGAATGAAGATAATGCAAAACCATCCAATACATGATTTTCTCAGTCTGATATGCTCCCACACTGTACTTTAGAGCACTCTCTGTCATAAGTGAAGAGTTTACATGTATATTTGAAAGAAAACATTACAATTCATCAAACTCTTGAAACCAAGTCAGTTCTGACCTGAAACAACAAGAAATGTTGTACAATTCCATTTTGTAAGCATATGTAATGTAGTTAACACACATCAAACTTTACAGAATGAAGATATTGCAAAACCATCCAAAAACAAGCTTCTTTCAGTCTGATTTGCTCCCACACAATACTTTAGAGCACTCTCTGTCATAGGTGAAGAGTTTACATGTATATTTGCAAGTTAACATTACAATTCATCAAACTCTTGAAACCAAGTCAGTTCTGACCTGAAACAACAAGAATTGTTGTACAATTCCATTTGTAAGCATATGCAGTGCAATTTAGCACATCAAACTTTACATAATGAAGATATTGCAAAACCATCCAAAACAAGCTTCTTTCAGTCTGATATACTCCAACACTATACTTTAGGGTATTCTCTGTCATAGGTGAAGAGTTTAAATAAATATTTGCAAGAAAACATTACAATTCATCAAAGTCTTGAAACCAAGTCAGTTCTGACCTGAAACAACATGAAATGTTATAAAATCCATTTGTAAGCATATGCAATGTAATTGAGCACATTAAACTTTACAGAATGAAGATTTTGCAAAACCACCCTAAACAAGCTTCTTTCAGTCTGATATGCTCCCACACAATACTTTAAAACACTCTCTGTCATAGGTGAAGAGTTTACATATATATTTGCAAGATAACATTACAATTCATCAAACTCTTGAAACCATGTCAATTCTGACCTGAAACAACATGAAATGTTATAAAATCCATTTGTAAGCATATGCAATGTAATTGAGCACATTAAACTGTACAGGATGAAGATATTGCAAAACCATCCAATAAAAGCTTCCTTCATTCTGATATGCTCCCAAACTATACTTTAGAGCACTCTCTGTCATAGGTGAAGAGTTTACATGAATATTTGCAAGATAACATTACAATTCATCAAACTCTTGAAACCAAGTCAGTTCTGACCTGAAACAACAAGAAATGTTGTACAATTCCATTTTGTAAGCATATGTAATGTAGTTAACACACATCAAACTTTACAGAATGAAGATATTGCAAAACCATCCAAAAACAAGCTTATTTCAGTCTGATATGCTCCCACACAATACTTTAGAGCACTCTCTGTCATAGGTGAAGAGTTTACATGTATATTTGCAAGTTAACATTACAATTCATCAAACTCTTGAAACCAAGTCAGTTCTGACCTGAAACAACAAGAATTGTTGTACAATTCCATTTGTAAGCATATGCAGTGCAATTTAGCACATCAAACTTTACATAATGAAGATATTGCAAAACCATCCAAAACAAGCTTCTTTCAGTCTGATATACTCCAACACTATACTTTAGGGTATTCTCTGTCATAGGTGAAGAGTTTAAATAAATATTTGCAAGAAAACATTACAATTCATCAAAGTCTTGAAACCAAGTCAGTTCTGACCTGAAACAACATGAAATTTTATAAAATCCATTTGTAAGCATATGCAATGTAATTGAGCACATTAAACTTTACAGAATGAAGATATTGCAAAACCACCCTAAACAAGCTTCTTTCAGTCTGATATGCTCCCACACAATACTTTAAAACACTCTCTGTCATAGGTGAAGAGTTTACATATATATTTGCAAGATAACATTACAATTCATCAAACTCTTGAAACCAATTCAATTCTGACCTGAAACAACATGAAATGTTATAAAATCCATATGTAAGCATATGCAATGTAATTGCGCACATTAAACTGTACAGGATGAAGATATTGCAAAACCATCCAAAAAAAGCTTCCTTCATTCTGATATGCTCCCAAACTATACTTTAGAGCACTCTCTGTCATAGGTGAAGAGTTTACATGAATATTTGCAAGATAACATTACAATTCATCAAACTCTTGAAACCAAGTCAGTTCTGACCTGAAACAACATGAAATGTTTTACAATTCCATTTGTAAGCATATGTAATGCAATTGAGCACATTAAACTTTACAGAATGAAGATATTGCAAAACCACCCTAAACAAGCTTCTTTCTGTCTGATATGCTCCCACACTGTACTTTAGAGCACTCTCTGTCATAGGTGAAGAGTTTACATGTATATTTGCAAGATAACATTACAATTCATCAAACTCTTGAAACCAAGTCAATTCTGACCTCAAACAACATGAAATGATATAAAATCCATTTGTAAGCATATGCAATGTAATTGAGCACATTAAACTGTACAGAATGAAGATATTGCAAAACCATCCAAAAAAAGCTTCCTTCATTCTGATATGCTCCCAAACTATACTTTAGAGTACTCTCTGTCATATTTGAAGAGTTTACATGTATATTTGCAAAATAACATTACAATTCATCAAACTCTTGAAACCAAGTCAGTTCTGACCTGAAACAACAAGAATTGTTGTACAATTCCATTTGTAAGTATATGCAGTGCAATTTAGCACATCAAACTTTACATAATGAAGATATTGCAAAACCATCCAAAACAAGCTTCTTTCAGTCTGATATGCTCCCAAACTATACTTTAGAGCACTCTCTGTCATAGGTGAAGAGTTTACATGTATATTTGCAGAACACATTACAATTCATCAAAGTTTTGAAACCATGTCAGTTCTGACCTGGTACAACATGAAATGATTTTAAATAGGATTTGTAAGCATATGTAATGCAATTGAGCACATCAAACATTACAAAATGATGAAATTGCAAAACCATCCAAAAAAAGCTTCTTTCAGTCTGATATACTCCAACACTATACTTTAGGGTATTCTCTGTCATAGGTGAAGAGTTTAAATAAATATTTGCAAGAAAACATTACAATTCATCAAACTCTTGAAACCAAGTCAGTTCTGACCTGGTACAACATGAAATGTTGTATAATTGCATTTGTAAGCAAATGTAATGTAATTGAGAATATCTAACTTAACAGAATGAAGATAATGCAAAACCATCCAATACATGATTTTCTCAGTCTGATATGCTCCCACACTGTACTTTAGAGCACTCTTTGTCATAAGTGAAGAGTTTACATGTATATTTGAAAGAAAACATTACAATTCATCAAACTCTTGAAACCAAGTCAGTTCTGACCTGAAACAACAAGAAATGTTGTACAATTCCATTTTGTAAGCATATGTAATGTAGTTAACACACATCAAACTTTACAGAATGAAGATATTGCAAAACCATCCAAAAACAAGCTTCTTTCAGTCTGATTTGCTCCCACACAATACTTTAGAGCACTCTCTGTCATAGGTGAAGAGTTTACATGTATATTTGCAAGTTAACATTACAATTCATCAAACTCTTGAAACCAAGTCAGTTCTGACCTGAAACAACAAGAATTGTTGTACAATTCCATTTGTAAGCATATGCAGTGCAATTTAGCACATCAAACTTTACATAATGAAGATATTGCAAAACCATCCAAAACAAGCTTCTTTCAGTCTGATATACTCCAACACTATACTTTAGGGTATTCTCTGTCATAGGTGAAGAGTTTAAATAAATATTTGCAAGAAAACATTACAATTCATCAAAGTCTTGAAACCAAGTCAGTTCTGACCTGAAACAACATGAAATGTTATAAAATCCATTTGTAAGCATATGCAATGTAATTGAGCACATTAAACTTTACAGAATGAAGATTTTGCAAAACCACCCTAAACAAGCTTCTTTCAGTCTGATATGCTCCCACACAATACTTTAAAACACTCTCTGTCATAGGTGAAGAGTTTACATATATATTTGCAAGATAACATTACAATTCATCAAACTCTTGAAACCATGTCAATTCTGACCTGAAACAACATGAAATGTTATAAAATCCATTTGTAAGCATATGCAATGTAATTGAGCACATTAAACTGTACAGGATGAAGATATTGCAAAACCATCCAATAAAAGCTTCCTTCATTCTGATATGCTCCCAAACTATACTTTAGAGCACTCTCTGTCATAGGTGAAGAGTTTACATGAATATTTGCAAGATAACATTACAATTCATCAAACTCTTGAAACCAAGTCAGTTCTGACCTGAAACAACATGAAATGTTGTATAATTGCATTTGTAAGCAAATGTAATGTAATTGAGAATATCTAACTTAACAGAATGAAGGTAATGCAAAACCATCCAAAAACAAGCTTCTTTCAGTCTGATATGCTCCCACACAATACTTTAGAGCACTCTCTGTCATAGGTGAAGAGTTTACATGTATATTTGCAAGTTAACATTACAATTCATCAAACTCTTGAAACCAAGTCAGTTCTGACCTGAAACAACAAGAATTGTTGTACAATTCCATTTGTAAGCATATGCAGTGCAATTTAGCACATCAAACTTTACATAATGAAGATATTGCAAAACCATCCAAAACAAGCTTCTTTCAGTCTGATATACTCCAACACTATACTTTAGGGTATTCTCTGTCATAGGTGAAGAGTTTAAATAAATATTTGCAAGAAAACATTACAATTCATCAAAGTCTTGAAACCAAGTCAGTTCTGACCTGAAACAACATGAAATGTTATAAAATCCATTTGTAAGCATATGCAATGTAATTGAGCACATTAAACTTTACAGAATGAAGATATTGCAAAACCACCCTAAACAAGCTTCTTTCAGTCTGATATGCTCCCACACAATACTTTAAAACACTCTCTGTCATAGGTGAAGAGTTTACATATATATTTGCAAGATAACATTACAATTCATCAAACTCTTGAAACCAATTCAATTCTGACCTGAAACAACATGAAATGTTATAAAATCCACATGTAAGCATATGCAATGTAATTGCGCACATTAAACTGTACAGGATGAAGATATTGCAAAACCATCCAAAAAAAGCTTCCTTCATTCTGATATGCTCCCAAACTATACTTTAGAGCACTCTCTGTCATATGTGAAGAGTTTACATGAATATTTGCAAGATAACATTACAATTCATCAAACTCTTGAAACCAAGTCAGTTCTGACCTGAAACAACATGAAATGTTATAAAATCCATTTGTAAGCATATGCAATGTAATTGAGCACATTAAACTTTACAGAATGAAGATTTTGCAAAACCACCCTAAACAAGCTTCTTTCAGTCTGATATGCTCCCACACAATACTTTAAAACACTCTCTGTCATAGGTGAAGAGTTTACATATATATTTGCAAGATAACATTACAATTCATCAAACTCTTGAAACCATGTCAATTCTGACCTGAAACAACATGAAATGTTATAAAATCCATTTGTAAGCATATGCAATGTAATTGAGCACATTAAACTGTACAGGATGAAGATATTGCAAAACCATCCAATAAAAGCTTCCTTCATTCTGATATGCTCCCAAACTATACTTTAGAGCACTCTCTGTCATAGGTGAAGAGTTTACATGAATATTTGCAAGATAACATTACAATTCATCAAACTCTTGAAACCAAGTCAGTTCTGACCTGAAACAACATGAAATGTTGTATAATTGCATTTGTAAGCAAATGTAATGTAATTGAGAATATCTAACTTAACAGAATGAAGGTAATGCAAAACCATCCAAAAACAAGCTTCTTTCAGTCTGATATGCTCCCACACAATACTTTAGAGCACTCTCTGTCATAGGTGAAGAGTTTACATGTATATTTGCAAGTTAACATTACAATTCATCAAACTCTTGAAACCAAGTCAGTTCTGACCTGAAACAACAAGAATTGTTGTACAATTCCATTTGTAAGCATATGCAGTGCAATTTAGCACATCAAACTTTACATAATGAAGATATTGCAAAACCATCCAAAACAAGCTTCTTTCAGTCTGATATACTCCAACACTATACTTTAGGGTATTCTCTGTCATAGGTGAAGAGTTTAAATAAATATTTGCAAGAAAACATTACAATTCATCAAAGTCTTGAAACCAAGTCAGTTCTGACCTGAAACAACATGAAATGTTATAAAATCCATTTGTAAGCATATGCAATGTAATTGAGCACATTAAACTTTACAGAATGAAGATATTGCAAAACCACCCTAAACAAGCTTCTTTCAGTCTGATATGCTCCCACACAATACTTTAAAACACTCTCTGTCATAGGTGAAGAGTTTACATATATATTAGCAAGATAACATTACAATTCATCAAACTCTTGAAACCAATTCAATTCTGACCTGAAACAACATGAAATGTTATAAAATCCACATGTAAGCATATGCAATGTAATTGCGCACATTAAACTGTACAGGATGAAGATATTGCAAAACCATCCAAAAAAAGCTTCCTTCATTCTGATATGCTCCCAAACTATACTTTAGAGCACTCTCTGTCATATGTGAAGAGTTTACATGAATATTTGCAAGATAACATTACAATTCATCAAACTCTTGAAACCAAGTCAGTTCTGACCTGAAACAACATGAAATGTTTTACAATTCCATTTGTAAGCATATGTAATGCAATTGAGCACATTAAACTTTACAGAATGAAGATATTGCAAAACCACCCTAAACAAGCTTCTTTCTGTCTGATATGCTCCCACACTGTACTTTAGAGCAATCTCTGTCATAGGTGAAGAGTTTACATGTATATTTGCAAGATAACATTACAATTCATCAAACTCTTGAAACCAAGTCAATTCTGACCTCAAACAACATGAAATGATATAAAATCCATTTGTAAGCATATGCAATGTAATTGAGCACATTAAACTGTACAGAATGAAGATATTGCAAAACCATCCAAAAAAAGCTTCCTTCATTCTGATATGCTCCCAAACTATACTTTAGAGTACTCTCTGTCATATTTGAAGAGTTTACATGTATATTTGCAAAATAACATTACAATTCATCAAACTCTTGAAACCAAGTCAGTTCTGACCTGAAACAACAAGAATTGTTGTACAATTCCATTTGTAAGCATATGCAGTGCAATTTAGCACATCAAACTTTACATAATGAAGATATTGCAAAACCATCCAAAACAAGCTTCTTTCAGTCTGATATGCTCCCAAACTATACTTTAGAGCACTCTCTGTCATAGGTGAAGAGTTTACATGTATAGTTGCAGAACACATTACAATTCATCAAAGTTTTGAAACCATGTCAGTTCTGACCTGGTACAACATGAAATGATTTAAAATAGCATTTGTAAGCATATGTAATGCAATTGAGCACATCAAACATTACAGAATGAAGATTTTGCAAAACCACCCTAAACAAGCTTCTTTCAGTCTGATATGCTCCCACACAATACTTTAAAACACTCTCTGTCATAGGTGAAGAGTTTACATATATATTTGCAAGATAACATTACAATTCATCAAACTCTTGAAACCATGTCAATTCTGACCTGAAACAACATGAAATGTTATAAAATCCATTTGTAAGCATATGCAATGTAATTGAGCACATTAAACTGTACAGGATGAAGATATTGCAAAACCATCCAATAAAAGCTTCCTTCATTCTGATATGCTCCCAAACTATACTTTAGAGCACTCTCTGTCATAGGTGAAGAGTTTACATGAATATTTGCAAGATAACATTACAATTCATCAAACTCTTGAAACCAAGTCAGTTCTGACCTGAAACAACATGAAATGTTGTATAATTGCATTTGTAAGCAAATGTAATGTAATTGAGAATATCTAACTTAACAGAATGAAGGTAATGCAAAACCATCCAAAAACAAGCTTCTTTCAGTCTGATATGCTCCCACACAATACTTTAGAGCACTCTCTGTCATAGGTGAAGAGTTTACATGTATATTTGCAAGTTAACATTACAATTCATCAAACTCTTGAAACCAAGTCAGTTCTGACCTGAAACAACAAGAATTGTTGTACAATTCCATTTGTAAGCATATGCAGTGCAATTTAGCACATCAAACTTTACATAATGAAGATATTGCAAAACCATCCAAAACAAGCTTCTTTCAGTCTGATATACTCCAACACTATACTTTAGGGTATTCTCTGTCATAGGTGAAGAGTTTAAATAAATATTTGCAAGAAAACATTACAATTCATCAAAGTCTTGAAACCAAGTCAGTTCTGACCTGAAACAACATGAAATGTTATAAAATCCATTTGTAAGCATATGCAATGTAATTGAGCACATTAAACGTTACAGAATGAAGATATTGCAAAACCACCCTAAACAAGCTTCTTTCAGTCTGATATGCTCCCACACAATACTTTAAAACACTCTCTGTCATAGGTGAAGAGTTTACATATATATTTGCAAGATAACATTACAATTCATCAAACTCTTGAAACCAATTCAATTCTGACCTGAAACAACATGAAATGTTATAAAATCCACATGTAAGCATATGCAATGTAATTGCGCACATTAAACTGTACAGGATGAAGATATTGCAAAACCATCCAAAAAAAGCTTCCTTCATTCTGATATGCTCCCAAACTATACTTTAGAGCACTCTCTGTCATATGTGAAGAGTTTACATGAATATTTGCAAGATAACATTACAATTCATCAAACTCTTGAAACCAAGTCAGTTCTGACCTGAAACAACATGAAATGTTTTACAATTCCATTTGTAAGCATATGTAATGCAATTGAGCACATTAAACTTTACAGAATGAAGATATTGCAAAACCACCCTAAACAAGCTTCTTTCTGTCTGATATGCTCCCACACTGTACTTTAGAGCACTCTCTGTCATAGGTGAAGAGTTTACATGTATATTTGCAAGATAACATTACAATTCATCAAACTCTTGAAACCAAGTCAATTCTGACCTCAAACAACATGAAATGATATAAAATCCATTTGTAAGCATATGCAATGTAATTGAGCACATTAAACTGTACAGAATGAAGATATTGCAAAACCATCCAAAAAAAGCTTCCTTCATTCTGATATGCTCCCAAACTATACTTTAGAGTACTCTCTGTCATATTTGAAGAGTTTACATGTATATTTGCAAAATAACATTACAATTCATCAAACTCTTGAAACCAAGTCAGTTCTGACCTGAAACAACAAGAATTGTTGTACAATTCCATTTGTAAGCATATGCAGTGCAATTTAGCACATCAAACTTTACATAATGAAGATATTGCAAAACCATCCAAAACAAGCTTCTTTCAGTCTGATATGCTCCCAAACTATACTTTAGAGCACTCTCTGTCATAGGTGAAGAGTTTACATGTATAGTTGCAGAACACATTACAATTCATCAAAGTTTTGAAACCATGTCAGTTCTGACCTGGTACAACATGAAATGATTTAAAATAGCATTTGTAAGCATATGTAATGCAATTGAGCACATCAAACATTACAAAATGAAGAAATTGCAAAACCATCCAAAAAAAGCTTCTTTCAGTCTGATATACTCCAACACTATACTTTAGGGTATTCTCTGTCATAGGTGAAGAGTTTAAATAAATATTTGCAAGAAAACATTACAATTCATCAAACTCTTGAAACCAAGTCAGTTCTGACCTGGTACAACATGAAATGTTGTATAATTGCATTTGTAAGCAAATGTAATGTAATTGAGAATATCTAACTTAACAGAATGAAGATAATGCAAAACCATCCAATACATGATTTTCTCAGTCTGATATGCTCCCACACTGTACTTTAGAGCACTCTCTGTCATAAGTGAAGAGTTTACATGTATATTTGAAAGAAAACATTACAATTCATCAAACTCTTGAAACCAAGTCAGTTCTGACCTGAAACAACAAGAAATGTTGTACAATTCCATTTTGTAAGCATATGTAATGTAGTTAACAGACATCAAACTTTACAGAATGAAGATATTGCAAAACCATCCAAAAACAAGCTTCTTTCAGTCTGATATGCTCCCACACAATACTTTAGAGCACTCTCTGTCATAGGTGAAGAGTTTACATGTATATTTGCAAGTTAACATTACAATTCATCAAACTCTTGAAACCAAGTCAGTTCTGACCTGAAACAACAAGAATTGTTGTACAATTCCATTTGTAAGCATATGCAGTGCAATTTAGCACATCAAACTTTACAGAATGAAGATATTGCAAAACCACCCTAAACAAGCTTCTTTCAGTCTGATATGCTCCCACACAATACTTTAAAACACTCTCTGTCATAGGTGAAGAGTTTACATATATATTTGCAAGATAACATTACAATTCATCAAACTCTTGAAACCATGTCAATTCTGACCTGAAACAACATGAAATGTTATAAAATCCATTTGTAAGCATATGCAATGTAATTGAGCACATTAAACTGTACAGGATGAAGATATTGCAAAACCATCCAAAAAAAGCTTCCTTCATTCTGATATGCTCCCAAACTATACTTTAGAGCACTCTCTGTCATATGTGAAGAGTTTACATGAATATTTGCAAGATAACATTACAATTCATCAAACTCTTGAAACCAAGTCAGTTCTGACCTGAAACAACATGAAATGTTTTACAATTCCATTTGTAAGCATATGTAATGCAATTGAGCACATTAAACTTTACAGAATGAAGATATTGCAAAACCACCCTAAACAAGCTTCTTTCTGTCTGATATGCTCCCACACTGTACTTTAGAGCACTCTCTGTCATAGGTGAAGAGTTTACATGTATATTTGCAAGATAACATTACAATTCATCAAACTCTTGAAACCAAGTCAATTCTGACCTCAAACAACATGAAATGATATAAAATCCATTTGTAAGCATATGCAATGTAATTGAGCACATTAAACTGTACAGAATGAAGATATTGCAAAACCATCCAAAAAAAGCTTCCTTCATTCTGATATGCTCCCAAACTATACTTTAGAGTACTCTCTGTCATATTTGAAGAGTTTACATGTATATTTGCAAAATAACATTACAATTCATCAAACTCTTGAAACCAAGTCAGTTCTGACCTGAAACAACAAGAATTGTTGTACAATTCCATTTGTAAGTATATGCAGTGCAATTTAGCACATCAAACTTTACATAATGAAGATATTGCAAAACCATCCAAAACAAGCTTCTTTCAGTCTGATATGCTCCCAAACTATACTTTAGAGCACTCTCTGTCATAGGTGAAGAGTTTACATGTATATTTGCAGAACACATTACAATTCATCAAAGTTTTGAAACCATGTCAGTTCTGACCTGGTACAACATGAAATGATTTTAAATAGGATTTGTAAGCATATGTAATGCAATTGAGCACATCAAACATTACAAAATGATGAAATTGCAAAACCATCCAAAAAAAGCTTCTTTCAGTCTGATATACTCCAACACTATACTTTAGGGTATTCTCTGTCATAGGTGAAGAGTTTAAATAAATATTTGCAAGAAAACATTACAATTCATCAAACTCTTGAAACCAAGTCAGTTCTGACCTGGTACAACATGAAATGTTGTATAATTGCATTTGTAAGCAAATGTAATGTAATTGAGAATATCTAACTTAACAGAATGAAGATAATGCAAAACCATCCAATACATGATTTTCTCAGTCTGATATGCTCCCACACTGTACTTTAGAGCACTCTCTGTCATAAGTGAAGAGTTTACATGTATATTTGAAAGAAAACATTACAATTCATCAAACTCTTGAAACCAAGTCAGTTCTGACCTGAAACAACAAGAAATGTTGTACAATTCCATTTTGTAAGCATATGTAATGTAGTTAACACACATCAAACTTTACAGAATGAAGATATTGCAAAACCATCCAAAAACAAGCTTCTTTCAGTCTGATTTGCTCCCACACAATACTTTAGAGCACTCTCTGTCATAGGTGAAGAGTTTACATGTATATTTGCAAGTTAACATTACAATTCATCAAACTCTTGAAACCAAGTCAGTTCTGACCTGAAACAACAAGAATTGTTGTACAATTCCATTTGTAAGCATATGCAGTGCAATTTAGCACATCAAACTTTACATAATGAAGATATTGCAAAACCATCCAAAACAAGCTTCTTTCAGTCTGATATACTCCAACACTATACTTTAGGGTATTCTCTGTCATAGGTGAAGAGTTTAAATAAATATTTGCAAGAAAACATTACAATTCATCAAAGTCTTGAAACCAAGTCAGTTCTGACCTGAAACAACATGAAATGTTATAAAATCCATTTGTAAGCATATGCAATGTAATTGAGCACATTAAACTTTACAGAATGAAGATTTTGCAAAACCACCCTAAACAAGCTTCTTTCAGTCTGATATGCTCCCACACAATACTTTAAAACACTCTCTGTCATAGGTGAAGAGTTTACATATATATTTGCAAGATAACATTACAATTCATCAAACTCTTGAAACCATGTCAATTCTGACCTGAAACAACATGAAATGTTATAAAATCCATTTGTAAGCATATGCAATGTAATTGAGCACATTAAACTGTACAGGATGAAGATATTGCAAAACCATCCAATAAAAGCTTCCTTCATTCTGATATGCTCCCAAACTATACTTTAGAGCACTCTCTGTCATAGGTGAAGAGTTTACATGAATATTTGCAAGATAACATTACAATTCATCAAACTCTTGAAACCAAGTCAGTTCTGACCTGAAACAACATGAAATGTTGTATAATTGCATTTGTAAGCAAATGTAATGTAATTGAGAATATCTAACTTAACAGAATGAAGGTAATGCAAAACCATCCAAAAACAAGCTTCTTTCAGTCTGATATGCTCCCACACAATACTTTAGAGCACTCTCTGTCATAGGTGAAGAGTTTACATGTATATTTGCAAGTTAACATTACAATTCATCAAACTCTTGAAACCAAGTCAGTTCTGACCTGAAACAACAAGAATTGTTGTACAATTCCATTTGTAAGCATATGCAGTGCAATTTAGCACATCAAACTTTACATAATGAAGATATTGCAAAACCATCCAAAACAAGCTTCTTTCAGTCTGATATACTCCAACACTATACTTTAGGGTATTCTCTGTCATAGGTGAAGAGTTTAAATAAATATTTGCAAGAAAACATTACAATTCATCAAAGTCTTGAAACCAAGTCAGTTCTGACCTGAAACAACATGAAATGTTATAAAATCCATTTGTAAGCATATGCAATGTAATTGAGCACATTAAACTTTACAGAATGAAGATATTGCAAAACCACCCTAAACAAGCTTCTTTCAGTCTGATATGCTCCCACACAATACTTTAAAACACTCTCTGTCATAGGTGAAGAGTTTACATATATATTTGCAAGATAACATTACAATTCATCAAACTCTTGAAACCAATTCAATTCTGACCTGAAACAACATGAAATGTTATAAAATCCACATGTAAGCATATGCAATGTAATTGCGCACATTAAACTGTACAGGATGAAGATATTGCAAAACCATCCAAAAAAAGCTTCCTTCATTCTGATATGCTCCCAAACTATACTTTAGAGCACTCTCTGTCATATGTGAAGAGTTTACATGAATATTTGCAAGATAACATTACAATTCATCAAACTCTTGAAACCAAGTCAGTTCTGACCTGAAACAACATGAAATGTTTTACAATTCCATTTGTAAGCATATGTAATGCAATTGAGCACATTAAACTTTACAGAATGAAGATATTGCAAAACCACCCTAAACAAGCTTCTTTCTGTCTGATATGCTCCCACACTGTACTTTAGAGCACTCTCTGTCATAGGTGAAGAGTTTACATGTATATTTGCAAGATAACATTACAATTCATCAAACTCTTGAAACCAAGTCAATTCTGACCTCAAACAACATGAAATGATATAAAATCCATTTGTAAGCATATGCAATGTAATTGAGCACATTAAACTGTACAGAATGAAGATATTGCAAAACCATCCAAAAAAAGCTTCCTTCATTCTGATATGCTCCCAAACTATACTTTAGAGTACTCTCTGTCATATTTGAAGAGTTTACATGTATATTTGCAAAATAACATTACAATTCATCAAACTCTTGAAACCAAGTCAGTTCTGACCTGAAACAACAAGAATTGTTGTACAATTCCATTTGTAAGCATATGCAGTGCAATTTAGCACATCAAACTTTACATAATGAAGATATTGCAAAACCATCCAAAACAAGCTTCTTTCAGTCTGATATGCTCCCAAACTATACTTTAGAGCACTCTCTGTCATAGGTGAAGAGTTTACATGTATAGTTGCAGAACACATTACAATTCATCAAAGTTTTGAAACCATGTCAGTTCTGACCTGGTACAACATGAAATGATTTAAAATAGCATTTGTAAGCATATGTAATGCAATTGAGCACATCAAACATTACAAAATGAAGAAATTGCAAAACCATCCAAAAAAAGCTTCTTTCAGTCTGATATACTCCAACACTATACTTTAGGGTATTCTCTGTCATAGGTGAAGAGTTTAAATAAATATTTGCAAGAAAACATTACAATTCATCAAACTCTTGAAACCAAGTCAGTTCTGACCTGGTACAACATGAAATGTTGTATAATTGCATTTGTAAGCAAATGTAATGTAATTGAGAATATCTAACTTAACAGAATGAAGATAATGCAAAACCATCCAATACATGATTTTCTCAGTCTGATATGCTCCCACACTGTACTTTAGAGCACTCTCTGTCATAAGTGAAGAGTTTACATGTATATTTGAAAGAAAACATTACAATTCATCAAACTCTTGAAACCAAGTCAGTTCTGACCTGAAACAACAAGAAATGTTGTACAATTCCATTTTGTAAGCATATGTAATGTAGTTAACACACATCAAACTTTACAGAATGAAGATATTGCAAAACCATCCAAAAACAAGCTTCTTTCAGTCTGATATGCTCCCACACAATACTTTAGAGCACTCTCTGTCATAGGTGAAGAGTTTACATGTATATTTGCAAGTTAACATTACAATTCATCAAACTCTTGAAACCAAGTCAGTTCTGACCTGAAACAACAAGAATTGTTGTACAATTCCATTTGTAAGCATATGCAGTGCAATTTAGCACATCAAACTTTACAGAATGAAGATATTGCAAAACCACCCTAAACAAGCTTCTTTCAGTCTGATATGCTCCCACACAATACTTTAAAACACTCTCTGTCATAGGTGAAGAGTTTACATATATATTTGCAAGATAACATTACAATTCATCAAACTCTTGAAAACATGTCAATTCTGACCTGAAACAACATGAAATGTTATAAAATCCATTTGTAAGCATATGCAATGTAATTGAGCACATTAAACTGTACAGGATGAAGATATTGCAAAACCATCCAAAAAAAGCTTCCTTCATTCTGATATGCTCCCAAACTATACTTTAGAGCACTCTCTGTCATATGTGAAGAGTTTACATGAATATTTGCAAGATAACATTACAATTCATCAAACTCTTGAAACCAAGTCAGTTCTGACCTGAAACAACATGAAATGTTTTACAATTCCATTTGTAAGCATATGTAATGCAATTGAGCACATTAAACTTTACAGAATGAAGATATTGCAAAACCACCCTAAACAAGCTTCTTTCTGTCTGATATGCTCCCACACTGTACTTTAGAGCACTCTCTGTCATAGGTGAAGAGTTTACATGTATATTTGCAAGATAACATTACAATTCATCAAACTCTTGAAACCAAGTCAATTCTGACCTCAAACAACATGAAATGATATAAAATCCATTTGTAAGCATATGCAATGTAATTGAGCACATTAAACTGTACAGAATGAAGATATTGCAAAACCATCCAAAAAAAGCTTCCTTCATTCTGATATGCTCCCAAACTATACTTTAGAGTACTCTCTGTCATATTTGAAGAGTTTACATGTATATTTGCAAAATAACATTACAATTCATCAAACTCTTGAAACCAAGTCAGTTCTGACCTGAAACAACAAGAATTGTTGTACAATTCCATTTGTAAGCATATGCAGTGCAATTTAGCACATCAAACTTTACATAATGAAGATATTGCAAAACCATCCAAAACAAGCTTCTTTCAGTCTGATATGCTCCCAAACTATACTTTAGAGCACTCTCTGTCATAGGTGAAGAGTTTACATGTATAGTTGCAGAACACATTACAATTCATCAAAGTTTTGAAACCATGTCAGTTCTGACCTGGTACAACATGAAATGATTTTAAATAGCATTTGTAAGCATATGTAATGCAATTGAGCACATCAAACATTACAAAATGAAGAAATTGCAAAACCATCCAAAAAAAGCTTCTTTCAGTCTGATATACTCCAACACTATACTTTAGGGTATTCTCTGTCATAGGTGAAGAGTTTAAATAAATATTTGCAAGAAAACATTACAATTCATCAAACTCTTGAAACCAAGTCAGTTCTGACCTGAAACAACATGAAATGTTGTATAATTGCATTTGTAAGCAAATGTAATGTAATTGAGAATATCTAACTTAACAGAATGAAGATAATGCAAAACCATCCAATACATGATTTTCTCAGTCTGATATGCTCCCACACTGTACTTTAGAGCACTCTCTGTCATAAGTGAAGAGTTTACATGTATATTTGAAAGAAAACATTACAATTCATCAAACTCTTGAAACCAAGTCAGTTCTGACCTGAAACAACAAGAAATGTTGTACAATTCCATTTTGTAAGCATATGTAATGTAGTTAACACACATCAAACTTTACAGAATGAAGATATTGCAAAACCATCCAAAAACAAGCTTCTTTCAGTCTGATATGCTCCCACACAATACTTTAGAGCACTCTCTGTCATAGGTGAAGAGTTTACATGTATATTTGCAAGTTAACATTACAATTCATCAAACTCTTGAAACCAAGTCAGTTCTGACCTGAAACAACAAGAATTGTTGTACAATTCCATTTGTAAGCATATGCAGTGCAATTTAGCACATCAAACTTTACATAATGAAGATATTGCAAAACCATCCAAAACAAGCTTCTTTCAGTCTGATATACTCCAACACTATACTTTAGGGTATTCTCTGTCATAGGTGAAGAGTTTAAATAAATATTTGCAAGAAAACATTACAATTCATCAAAGTCTTGAAATCAAGTCAGTTCTGACCTGAAACAACATGAAATGTTATAAAATCCATTTGTAAGCATATGCAATGTAATTGAGCACATTAAACTTTACAGAATGAAGATATTGCAAAACCACCCTAAACAAGCTTCTTTCAGTCTGATATGCTCCCACACAATACTTTAAAACACTCTCTGTCATAGGTGAAGAGTTTACATATATATTTGCAAGATAACATTACAATTCATCAAAGTCTTGAAACCATGTCAATTCTGACCTGAAACAACATGAAATGTTATAAAATCCATTTGTAAGCATATGCAATGTAATTGAGCACATTAAACTGTACAGGATGAAGATATTGCAAAACCATCCAAAAAAAGCTTCCTTCATTCTGATATGCTCCCAAACTATACTTTAGAGCACTCTCTGTCATAGGTGAAGAGTTTACATGAATATTTGCAAGATAACATTACAATTCATCAAAGTCTTGAAACCAAGTCAGTTCTGACCTGAAACAACATGAAATGTTGTATAATTGCATTTGTAAGCAAATGTAATGTAATTGAGAATATCTAACTTAACAGAATGAAGGTAATGCAAAACCATCCAATACATGATTTTCTCAGTCTGATATGCTCCCACACTGTACTTTAGAGCACTCTCTGTCATAAGTGAAGAGTTTACATGTATATTTGAAAGAAAACATTACAATTCATCAAACTCTTGAAACCAAGTCAGTTCTGACCTGAAACAACAAGAAATGTTGTACAATTCCATTTTGTAAGCATATGTAATGTAGTTAACACACATCAAACTTTACAGAATGAAGATATTGCAAAACCATCCAAAAACAAGCTTCTTTCAGTCTGATATGCTCCCACACAATACTTTAGAGCACTCTCTGTCATAGGTGAAGAGTTTACATGTATATTTGCAAGTTAACATTACAATTCATCAAACTCTTGAAACCAAGTCAGTTCTGACCTGAAACAACAAGAATTGTTGTACAATTCCATTTGTAAGCATATGCAGTGCAATTTAGCACATCAAACTTTACATAATGAAGATATTGCAAAACCATCCAAAACAAGCTTCTTTCAGTCTGATATACTCCAACACTATACTTTAGGGTATTCTGTGTCATAGGTGAAGAGTTTAAATAAATATTTGCAAGAAAACATTACAATTCATCAAAGTCTTGAAACCAATTCAATTCTGACCTGAAACAACATGAAATGTTATAAAATCCATATGTAATCATATGCAATGTAATTGCGCACATTAAACTGTACAGGATGAAGATATTGCAAAACCATCCAAAAAAAGCTTCCTTCATTCTGATATGCTCCCAAACTATACTTTAGAGCACTCTCTGTCATAGGTGAAGAGTTTACATGAATATTTGCAAGATAACATTACAATTCATCAAACTCTTGAAACCAAGTCAGTTCTGACCTGAAACAACATGAAATGTTTTACAATTCCATTTGTAAGCATATGTAATGCAATTGAGCACATTAAACTTTACAGAATGAAGATATTGCAAAACCACCCTAAACAAGCTTCTTTCTGTCTGATATGCTCCCACACTGTACTTTAGAGCACTCTCTGTCATATTTGAAGAGTTTACATGTATATTTGCAAAATAACATTACAATTCATCAAACTCTTGAAACCAAGTCAGTTCTGACCTGAAACAACAAGAATTGTTGTACAATTCCATATGTAAGCATATGCAGTGCAATTTAGCACATCAAACTTTACATAATGAAGATATTGCAAAACCATCCAAAACAAGCTTCTTTCAGTCTGATATGCTCCCAAACTATACTTTAGAGCACTCTCTGTCATAGGTGAAGAGTTTACATGTATATTTGCAGAACACATTACAATTCATCAAAGTTTTGAAACCATGTCAGTTCTGACCTGGTACAACATGAAATGATTTTAAATAGCATTTGTAAGCATATGTAATGCAATTGAGCACATCAAACATTACAAAATGAAGAAATTGCAAAACCATCCAAAATAAGCTTCTTTCAGTCTGATATACTCCAACACTATACTTTAGGGTATTCTCTGTCATAGGTGAAGAGTTTAAATAAATATTTGCAAGAAAACATTACAATTCATCAAAGTCTTGAAACCAAGTCAGTTCTGACCTGAAACAACATGAAATGTTGTATAATTGCATTTGTAAGCAAATGTAATGTAATTGAGAATATCTAACTTAACAGAATGAAGGTAATGCAAAACCATCCAATACATGATTTTCTCAGTCTGATATGCTCCCACACTGTACTTTAGAGCACTCTCTGTCATAAGTGAAGAGTTTACATGTACATTTGAAAGAAAACATTACAATTCATCAAACTCTTGAAACCAAGTCAGTTCTGACCTGAAACAACAAGAAATGTTGTACAATTCCATTTTGTAAGCATATGTAATGTAGTTAACACACATCAAACTTTACAGAATGAAGATATTGCAAAACCATCCAAAAACAAGCTTCTTTCAGTCTGATATACTCCCACACAATACTTTAGAGCACTCTCTGTCATAGGTGAAGAGTTTACATGTATATTTGCAAGTTAACATTACATTTCATCAAACTCTTGAAACCAAGTCAGTTCTGACCTGAAACAACAAGAATTGTTGTACAATTCCATTTGTAAGCATATGCAGTGCAATTTAGCACATCAAACTTTACATAATGAAGATATTGCAAAACCATCCAAAACAAGCTTCTTTCAGTCTGATATACTCCAACACTATACTTTAGGGTATTCTCTGTCATAGGTGAAGAGTTTAAATAAATATTTGCAAGAAAACATTACAATTCATCAAAGTCTTGAAACCAAGTCAGTTCTGAACTGAAACAACATGAAATGTTGTATAATTGCATTTGTAAGCAAATGTAATGTAATTGAGAATATCTAACTTAACAGAATGAAGGTAATGCAAAACCATCCAATACATGATTTTCTCAGTCTGATATGCTCCCACACTATACTTTTAGGGCATTCTCTGTCATAGGTGAAGAGTTTACATGTATATTTGAAAGAAAACATTACAATTCATCAAACTCTTGAAACCAAGTCAATTCTGACCTGAAACAACATGAAATGTTATAAAATCGATTTGTAAGCATATGCAATGTAATTGAGCACATTAAACTTTACAGAATGAAGATATTGCAAAACCATCCAAAACAAGCTTCTTTCAGTCTGATATGCTCCCACACTGTACTTTAGAGCACTCTCTGTCATAGGTGAAGAGTTTACATGTATATTTGCAAGATAACATTACAATTCATTAAACTCTTGAAACCAAGTCAATTCTGACCTCAAACAACATGAAATGATATAAAATCCATTTGTAAGCATATGCAATGTAATTGAGCACATTAAACTGTACAGAATGAAGATATTGCAAAACCATCCAAAAAAAGCTTCCTTCATTCTAATATGCTCCCAAACTATACTTTAGAGTACTCTCTGTCATATTTGAAGAGTTTACATGTATATTTGCAAAATAACATTACAATTCATCAAACTCTTGAAACCAAGTCAGTTCTGACCTGAAACAACAAGAATTGTTGTACAATTCCATTTGTAAGCATATGCAGTGCAATTTAGCACATCAAACTTTACATAATGAAGATATTGCAAAACCACCCAAAACAAGCTTCTTTCATTCTGATATGCTCCCACACTGTACTTTAGAGCACTCTCTGTCATAGGTGAAGAGTTTACATGTATATTTGCAAGTTTACATTACAATTCATCAAACTCTTGAAACCAAGTCAGTTCTGACCTGAAACAACAAGAATTGTTGTACAATTCCATTTGTAAGCATATGCAGTGCAATTTAGCACATCAAACTTTACATAATGAAGATATTGCAAAACCATCCAAAACAGGCTTCTTTCAGTCTGATATGCTCCCAAACTATACTTTAGAGCACTCTCTGTCATAGGTGAAGAGTTTACATGTATATTTGCAAGTTAACATTACAATTCATCAAACTCTTGAAACCAAGTCAGTTCTGACCTGAAACAACAAGAATTGTTGTACAATTCCATTTGTAAGCATATGCAATGTAATTAAAACACATCAAACTTTACATAATGAAGATATTGCAAAACCATCCAAAACAAGCTTCTTTCAGTCTGATATGCTCCCAAACTGTACTTTAGAGCATTCTCTGTCATAGGTGAAGAGTTTACATTTATATTTGCAAGATAACTTTACAATTCATCAAACTCTTGAAACCAAGTCTATTCTGACCTGAAACAACACGAATTGCTGTACAGTTCCATTTGTAAGCATATGTGTTGCAATTGAGCACAACAAACTTTACAGAATGAAGATTTTGCAAAACCATCCAAAACAAGCTTCTTTCAGTCTGATATGCTCCCATACTATACTTTAGAGCACTCTCTGTCATAGGTGAAGAGTTTATATGTATATTTGAAAGAAAACATTACAATTCATGAAACTCTTGAAACCAAGTCAGTTCTGACCTGAAACAACAAGAAATGTTGTACAATTCCATTTTATAAGCATATGTAATGTAGTTAACACACATCAAACTTTACAGAATGAAGATATTGCAAAACAATCCAAAAACAAGCTTCTTTCAGTCTGATATGCTCCCACACAATACTTTAGAGCACTCTCTGTCATAGGTGAAGAGTTTTCATGTATATTTGCAAGTTAACATTACAATTCATCAAACTCTTGAAACCAAGTCAGTTCTGACCTGAAACAACAAGAATTGTTGTACAATTCCATTTGTAAGCATATGCAGTGCAATTTAGCACATCAAACTTTACATAATGAAGATATTGCAAAACCATCCAAAACAAGCTTCTTTCAGTCTGATATACTCCAACACTATACTTTAGGGTATTCTGTGTCATAGGTGAAGAGTTTAAATAAATATTTGCAAGAAAACATTACAATTCATCAAAGTCTTGAAACCAAGTCAGTTCTGACCTGAAACAACATGAAATGTTATAAAATCCATTTGTAAGCATATGCAATGTAATTGAGCACATTAAACTTTACAGAATGAAGATATTGCAAAACCACCCTAAACAAGCTTCTTTCAGTCTGATATGCTCCCACACAATACTTTAAAACACTCTCTGTCATAGGTGAAGAGTTTACATATATATTTGCAAGATAACATTACAATTCATCAAACTCTTGAAACCAATTCAATTCTGACCTGAAACAACATGAAATGTTATAAAATCCATATGTAATCATATGCAATGTAATTGCGCACATTAAACTGTACAGGATGAAGATATTGCAAAACCATCCAAAAAAAGCTTCCTTCATTCTGATATGCTCCCAAACTATACTTTAGAGCACTCTCTGTCATAGGTGAAGTTTACATGAATATTTGCAAGATAACATTACAATTCATCAAACTCTTGAAACCAAGTCAGTTCTGACCTGAAACAACATGAAATGTTTTACAATTCCATTTGTAAGCATATGTAATGCAATTGAGCACATTAAACTTTACAGAATGAAGATATTGCAAAACCACCCTAAACAAGCTTCTTTCTGTCTGATATGCTCCCACACTGTACTTTAGAGCACTCTCTGTCATATTTGAAGAGTTTACATGTATATTTGCAAAATAACATTACAATTCATCAAACTCTTGAAACCAAGTCAGTTCTGACCTGAAACAACAAGAATTGTTGTACAATTCCATTTGTAAGCATATGCAGTGCAATTTAGCACATCAAACTTTACATAATGAAGATATTGCAAAACCATCCAAAACAAGCTTCTTTCAGTCTGATATGCTCCCAAACTATACTTTAGAGCACTCTCTGTCATAGGTGAAGAGTTTACATGTATATTTGCAGAACACATTACAATTCATCAAAGTTTTGAAACCATGTCAGTTCTGACCTGGTACAACATGAAATGATTTTAAATAGCATTTGTAAGCATATGTAATGCAATTGAGCACATCAAACATTACAAAATGAAGAAATTGCAAAACCATCCAAAATAAGCTTCTTTCAGTCTGATATACTCCAACACTATACTTTAGGGTATTCTCTGTCATAGGTGAAGAGTTTAAATAAATATTTGCAAGAAAACATTACAATTCATCAAAGTCTTGAAACCAAGTCAGTTCTGACCTGAAACAACATGAAATGTTGTATAATTGCATTTGTAAGCAAATGTAATGTAATTGAGAATATCTAACTTAACAGAATGAAGGTAATGCAAAACCATCCAATACATGATTTTCTCAGTCTGATATGCTCCCACACTGTACTTTAGAGCACTCTCTGTCATAAGTGAAGAGTTTACATGTACATTTGAAAGAAAACATTACAATTCATCAAACTCTTGAAACCAAGTCAGTTCTGACCTGAAACAACAAGAAATGTTGTACAATTCCATTTTGTAAGCATATGTAATGTAGTTAACACACATCAAACTTTACAGAATGAAGATATTGCAAAACCATCCAAAAAAAGCTTCTTTCAGTCTGATATGCTCCCACACAATACTTTAGAGCACTCTCTGTCATAGGTGAAGAGTTTACATGTATATTTGCAAGTTAACATTACATTTCATCAAACTCTTGAAACCAAGTCAGTTCTGACCTGAAACAACAAGAATTGTTGTACAATTCCTTTTGTAAGCATATGCAGTGCAATTTAGAACATCAAACTATACATAATGAAGATATTGCAAAACCATCCAAAACAAGCTTCTTTCAGTCTGATATACTCCAACACTATACTTTAGGGTATTCTCTGTCATAGGTGAAGAGTTTAAATAAATATTTGCAAGAAAACATTACAATTCATCAAAGTCTTGAAACCAAGTCAGTTCTGACCTGAAACAACATGAAATGTTGTATAATTGCATTTGTAAGCAAATGTAATGTAATTGAGAATATCTAACTTAACAGAATGAAGGTAATGCAAAACCATCCAATACATGATTTTCTCAGTCTGATATGCTCCCACACTATACTTTTAGGGCATTCTCTGTCATAGGTGAAGAGTTTACATGTATATTTGCAAGATAACATTACAATTCATTAAACTCTTGAAACCAAGTCAATTCTGACCTCAAACAACATGAAATGATATAAAATCCATTTGTAAGCATATGCAATGTAATTGAGCACATTAAACTGTACAGAATGAAGATATTGCAAAACCATCCAAAAAAAGCTTCTTTCATTCTGATATGCTCCCAAACTATACTTTAGAGTACTCTCTGTCATATTTGAAGAGTTTACATGTATATTTGCAAAATAACATTACAATTCATCAAACTCTTGAAACCAAGTCAGTTCTGACCTGAAACAACAAGAATTGTTGTACAATTCCATTTGTAAGCATATGCAGTGCAATTTAGCACATCAAACTTTACATAATGAAGATATTGCAAAACCACCCAAAACAAGCTTCTTTCATTCTGATATGCTCCCACACTGTACTTTAGAGCACTCTCTGTCATAGGTGAAGAGTTTACATGTATATTTGCAAGTTTACATTACAATTCATCAAACTCTTGAAACCAAGTCAGTTCTGACCTGAAACAACAAGAATTGTTGTACAATTCCATTTGTAAGCATATGCAGTGCAATTTAGCACATCAAACTTTACATAATGAAGATATTGCAAAACCATCCAAAACAGGCTTCTTTCAGTCTGATATGCTCCCAAACTATACTTTAGAGCACTCTCTGTCATAGGTGAAGAGTTTACATGTATATTTGCAAGTTAACATTACAATTCATCAAACTCTTGAAACCAAGTCAGTTCTGACCTGAAACAACAAGAATTGTTGTACAATTCCATTTGTAAGCATATGCAATGTAATTAAAACACATCAAACTTTACATAATGAAGATATTGCAAAACCATCCAAAACAAGCTTCTTTCAGTCTGATATGCTCCCAAACTGTACTTTAGAGCATTCTCTGTCATAGGTGAAGAGTTTACATTTATATTTGCAAGATAACTTTACAATTCATCAAACTCTTGAAACCAAGTCTATTCTGACCTGAAACAACACGAATTGCTGTACAGTTCCATTTGTAAGCATATGTGTTGCAATTGAGCACAACAAACTTTACAGAATGAAGATTTTGCAAAACCATCCAAAACAAGCTTCTTTCAGTCTGATATGCTCCCATACTATACTTTAGAGCACTCTCTGTCATAGGTGAAGAGTTTATATGTATATTTGAAAGAAAACATTACAATTCATCAAACTCTTGAAACCAAGTCAGTTCTGACATGAAACAACAAGAAATGTTGTACAATTCCATTTGTAAGCATATGTAATGTAATTAACACACATCAAACTTTACAGAATGAAGATATTGCAAAACCATCCAAAAAAAGCTTCTTTCATTCTGATATGCTCCCACACTGTACTTTAGAGCACTCTCTGTCATAGGTGAAGAGTTTACATGTATATTTGCAAGTTAACATTACAATTCATCAAACTCTTGAAACCAAGTCAGTTCTGACCTGAAACAACAAGAATTGTTGTACAATTCCATTTGTAAAAATATGCAGTGCAATTTAGCACATCAAACTTTACATAATGAAGATATTGCAAAACCATCCAAAACAAGCTTCTTTCAGTCTGATATGCTCCCAAACTATACTTTAGAGCACTCTCTGTCATAGGTGAAGAGTTTAAATGTATATTTGCAGAACACATTACAATTCATCAAAGTTTTGAAACCATGTCAGTTCTGACCTGGTACAACATGAAATGATTTTAAATAGCATTTGTAAGCATATGTAATGCAATTGAGCACATCAAACATTACAAAATGAAGAAATTGCAAAACCATCCAAAAAAAGCTTCTTTCAGTCTGATATACTCCAACACTATACTTTAGGGTATTCTCTGTCATAGGTGAAGAGTTTAAATAAATATTTGCAAGAAAACATTACAATTCATCAAACTCTTGAAACCAAGTCAGTTCTGACCTGAAACAACATGAAATGTTTTACAATTCCATTTGTAAGCATATGTAATGCAATTGAACACATTAAACTTTACAGAATAAAGATATTGCAAAACCACCCTAAACAAGCTTCTTTCAGTCTGATATGCTCCCACACTGTACTTTAGAGCACTCTCTGTCATAGGTGAAGAGTTTACATGTATATTTGCAAGATAACATTACAATTCATCAAACTCTTGAAACCAAGTCAATTCTGACCTCAAACAACATGAAATGATATAAAATCCATTTGTAAGCATATGCAATGTAATTGAGCACATTAAACTGTACAGAATGAAGATATTGCAAAACCATCCAAAAAAAGCTTCCTTCATTCTGATATGCTCCCAAACTATACTTTAGAGTACTCTCTGTCATATTTGAAGAGTTTACATGTATATTTGCAAGATAACATTACAATTCATCAAACTCTTGAAACCAAGTCTATTCTGACCTGAAACAACACGAATTGCTGTACAGTTCCATTTGTAAGCATATGTGTTGCAATTGAGCACAACAAACTTTACAGAATGAAGATTTTGCAAAACCATCCAAAACAAGCTTCTTTCAGTCTGATATGCTCCCATACTATACTTTAGAGCACTCTCTGTCATAGGTGAAGAGTTTATATGTATATTTGAAAGAAAACATTACAATTCATCAAACTCTTGAAACCAAGTCAGTTCTGACCTGAAACAACAAGAAATGTTGTACAATTCCATTTGTAAGCATATGTAATGTAATTAACACACATCAAACTTTACAGAATGAAGATATTGCAAAACCATCCAAAAAAAGCTTCTTTCATTCTGATATGCTCCCACACTGTACTTTAGAGCACTCTCTGTCATAGGTGAAGAGTTTACATGTATATTTGAAAGAAAACATTACAATTCATCAAACTCTTGAAACCAAGTCAGTTCTGACCTGAAACAACAAGAAATGTTGTACAATTCCATTTGTAAGCATATGTAATGTAATTAACACACATCAAACTTTACAGAATGAAGATATTGCAAAACCATCCAAAAAAAGCTTCTTTCATTCTGATATGCTCCCACACTGTACTTTAGAGCACTCTCTGTCATAGGTGAAGAGTTTACATGTATATTTGCAAGTTAACATTACAATTCATCAAACTCTTGAAACCAAGTCAGTTCTGACCTGAAACAACAAGAATTGTTGTACAATTCCATTTGTAAGCATATGTAATGCAATTGAACACATTAAACTTTACAGAATAAAGATATTGCAAAACCACCCTAAACAAGCTTCTTTCAGTCTGATATGCTCCCACACTGTACTTTAGAGCACTCTCTGTCATAGGTGAAGAGTTTACATGTATATTTGCAAGATAACATTACAATTCATCAAACTCTTGAAACCAAGTCAATTCTGACCTCAAACAACATGAAATGATATAAAATCCATTTGTAAGCATATGCAATGTAATTGAGCACATTAAACTGTACAGAATGAAGATATTGCAAAACCATCCAAAAAAAGCTTCCTTCATTCTGATATGCTCCCAAACTATACTTTAGAGTACTCTCTGTCATATTTGAAGAGTTTACATGTATATTTGCAAGATAACATTACAATTCATCAAACTCTTGAAACCAAGTCAGTTCTGACCTGAAACAAGAAAAATTGTTGTACAATTCCATTTGTAAGCATATGCAATGTAATTAAAACACATCAAACTTTACATAATGAAGATATTGCAAAACCATCCAAAACAAGCTTCTTTCAGTCTGATATGCTCCCAAACTGTACTTTAGAGCATTCTCTGTCATAGGTGAAGAGTTTACATGTATATTTGCAAGATAACTTTACAATTCATCAAACTCTTGAAACCAAGTCTATTCTGACCTGAAACAACAAGAATTGCTGTACAGTTCCATTTGTAAGCATATGCAATGCAATTTAGCACATCAAACTTTACATAATGAAGATATTGCAAAACCATCTAAAACAAGCTTCTTTCAGTCTGATATGCTCCCACACTGTACTTTAGAGCACTCTCTGTCATAAGTGAAGAGTTTACATGTATATTTGCAAGATAACTTTACAATTCATCAAACTCTTGAAACCAAGTCAATTCTGACCTGAAACAACATGAAATGTTGTACAATTCCATTTGTAAGCATATGTGTTGCAATTGAGCACAACAAACTTTACAGAATGAAGATTTTGCAAAACCATCCAAAACAAGCTTCTTTCAGTCTGATATGGTCCCATACTATACTTTAGAGCACTCTCTGTCATAGGTGAAGAGTTTATATGTATATTTGAAAGAAAACATTACAATTCATCAAACTCTTGAAACCAAGTCAGTTCTGACCTGAAACAACAAGAAATGTTGTACAATTCCATTTGTAAGCATATGTAATGTAATTAACACACATCAAACTTTACAGAATGAAGATATTGCAAAACCATCCAAAAAAAGCTTCTTTCATTCTGATATGCTCCCACACTGTACTTTAGAGCACTCTCTGTCATAGGTGAAGAGTTTACATGTATATTTGAAAGAAAACATTACAATTCATCAAACTCTTGAAACCAAGTCAGTTCTGACCTGAAACAACAAGAAATGTTGTACAATTCCATTTGTAAGCATATGTAATGTAATTAACACACATCAAACTTTACAGAATGAAGATATTGCAAAACCATCCAAGAAAAGCTTCTTTCATTCTGATATGCTCCCACACTGTACTTTAGAGCACTCTCTGTCATAGGTGAAGAGTTTACATGTATATTTGCAAGTTAACATTACAATTCATCAAACTCTTGAAACCAAGTCAGTTCTGACCTGAAACAACAAGAATTGTTGTACAATTCCATTTGTAAGCATATGCAGTGCAATTTAGCACATCAAACTTTACATAATGAAGATATTGCAAAACCATCCAAAACAAGCTTCTTTCAGTCTGATATGCTCCCAAACTATACTTTAGAGCACTCTCTGTCATAGGTGAAGAGTTTACATGTATATTTGCAGAACACATTACAATTCATCAAAGTTTTGAAACCATGTCAGTTCTGACCTGGTACAACATGAAATGATTTTAAATAGCATTTGTAAGCATATGTAATGCAATTGAGCACATCAAACATTACAAAATGAAGGAATTGCAAAACCATCCAAAAAAAGCTTCTTTCAGTCTGATATACTCCAACACTATACTTTAGGGTATTCTCTGTCATAGGTGAAGAGTTTAAATAAATATTTGCAAGAAAACATTACAATTCATCAAAGTCTTGAAACCAAGTCAGTTCTGAACTGAAACAACATGAAATGTTGTATAATTGCATTTGTAAGCAAATGTAATGTAATTGAGAATATCTAACTTAACAGAATGAAGGTAATGCAAAACCATCCAATACATGATTTGCTCAGTCTGATTCCCACACTGTACTTTAGAGCACTCTCTGTCATAAGTGAAGAGTTTACATGTATATTTGAAAGAAAACATTACAATTCATCAAACTCTTGAAACCATGTCAGTTCTGACCTCAAACAACATGAAATGTTATAAAATCCATTTGTAAGCATGTGCAATGTAATTGAGCACATTAAACTTTACAGAATGAAGATATTGCAAAACCATCCAAAAAAAGCTTCTTTCATTCTGATATGCTCCCACACTGTACTTTAGAGCACTCTCTGTCATAGGTGAAGAGTTTACATGTATATTTGCAAGTTAACATTACAATTCATCAAACTCTTGAAACCAAGTCAGTTCTGACCTGAAACAACAAGAATTGTTGTACAATTCCATTTGTAAGCATATGCAGTGCAATTTAGCACATCAAACTTTACATAATGAAGATATTGCAAAACCATCCAAAAAAAGCTTCTTTCATTCTGATATGCTCCCAAACTATACTTTAGAGCACTCTCTGTCATAGGTGAAGAGTTTACATGTATATTTGCAAGTTAACATTACAATTCATCAAACTCTTGAAACCAAGTCAGTTCTGACCTGAAACAACAAGAATTGTTGTACAATTCCATTTGTAAGCATATGCAGTGCAATTTAGCACATCAAACATTACAAAATGAAGAAATTGCAAAACCATCCAAAATAAGCTTCTTTCAGTCTGATATACTCCAACACTATACTTTAGGGTATTCTCTGTCATAGGTGAAGAGTTTAAATAAATATTTGCAAGAAAACATTACAATTCATCAAAGTCTTGAAACCAAGTCAGTTCTGACCTGAAACAACATGAAATGTTGTATAATTGCATTTGTAAGCAAATGTAATGTAATTGAGAATATCTAACTTAACAGAATGAAGGTAATGCAAAACCATCCAATACATGATTTTCTCAGTCTGATATGCTCCCACACTATACTTTAGGGCATTCTCTGACATAGGTGGAGACTTTACATGAATATTTGCAAGAAAACATTACAATTCATCAAACTCTTGAAACCAAGTCAATTCTGACCTGAAACAAGATGAAATGTTTTACAATTCCATTTGTAAGCATATGTAATGCAATTGAGCATATCAAACTTTACAGATTGAAGATATTGCAAATCCACCCTAAACAAGCTTCTTTCAGTCTGATATGTTCCCACACTATACTTTAAAGCACACTCTGTCATAGGTGAAGAGTTTACATGTATATCTGCAAGTTAACATTACAATTCATCAAACTCTTGAAACCAAGTCAGTTCTGACCTGAAACAACAAGAATTGTTGTACAATTCCATTTGTAAGCATATGCAGTGCAATTTAGCACATCAAACTTTACATAATGAAGATATTGCAAAACCATCTAAAACAAGCTTCTTTCAGTCTGATATGCTCCCACACTGTACTTTAGAGCACTCTCTGTCATAGGTGAAGAGTTTACATGTATATTTGCAAGTTAACATTACAATTCATCAAACTCTTGAAATTAAGTCTATTCTGACCTGAAACAACAAGAATTGCTGTACAGTTCCATTTGTAAGCATATGCAATGCAATTTAGCACATCAAACTTTACATAATGAAGATATTGCAAAACCATCTAAAACAAGCTTCTTTCAGTCTGATATGCTCCCACACTGTACTTTAGAGCACTCTCTGTCATAAGTGAAGAGTTTACATGTATATTTGCAAGATAACTTTACAATTCATGAAACTCTTGAAACCAAGTCAATTCTGACCTGAAACAACATGAAATGTTGTACAATTCCATTTGTAAGCATATGCAGTGCAATTTAGCACATCAAACTTTACATAATGAAGATATTGCAATACCATCCAAAAAAAGCTTCTTTCAGTCTGATATGCTCCCAAACTTTAGAGCACTCTCTGTCATAGGTGAAGAGTTTACATGTATATTTGCAGAACACATTACAATTCATCAAAGTTTTGAAACCATGTCAGTTCTGACCTGGTACAACATGAAATGATTTTAAATAGCATTTGTAAGCATATGTAATGCAATTGAGCACATCAAACATTACAAAATGAAGAAATTGCAAAACCATCCAAAATAAGCTTCTTTCAGTCTGATATACTCCAACACTATACATTAGGGTATTCTCTGTCATAGGTGAAGAGTTTAAATAAATATTTGCAAGAAAACATTACAATTCATCAAACTCTTGAAACCAAGTCAATTCTGACCTGAAACAAGATGAAATGTTTTACAATTCCATTTGTAAGCATATGTAATGCAATTGAGCATATCAAACTTTACAGATTGAAGATATTGCAAAACCACCCTAAACAAGCTTCTTTCAGTCTGATATGCTCCCACACTATACTTTAAAGCACACTCTGTCATAGGTGAAGAGTTTACATGTATATCTGCAAGTTAACATTACAATTCATCAAACTCTTGAAACCAAGTCAGTTCTGACCTGAAACAACATGAAATGTTATAAAATCCATTTGTAAGCATATGCAATGTAATTGAGCACATTAAACTTTACAGAATGAAGATATTGCAAAACCATCCAAAAAAAGCTTCTTTCATTCTGATATGCTCCCACACTGTACTTTAGAGCACTCTCTGTCATAGGTGAAGAGTTTACATGTATATTTGCAAGTTAACATTACAATTCATCAAACTCTTGAAACCAAGTCAGTTCTGACCTGAAACAACAAGAATTGTTGTACAATTCCATTTGTAAGCATATGCAGTGCAATTTAGCACATCAAACTTTACATAATGAAGATATTGCAAAACCATCTAAAACAAGCTTCTTTCAGTCTGATATGCTCCCACACTGTACTTTAGAGCAATCTCTGTCATAAGTGAAGAGTTTACATGTATATTTGCAAGATAACTTTACAATTCATGAAACTCTTGAAACCAAGTCAATTCTGACCTGAAACAACATGAAATGTTGTACAATTCCATTTGTAAGCATATGCAGTGCAATTTAGCACATCAAACTTTACATAATGAAGATATTGCAATACCATCCAAAAAAAGCTTCTTTCAGTCTGATATGCTCCCAAACTTTAGAGCACTCTCTGTCATAGGTGAAGAGTTTACATGTATATTTGCAGAACACATTACAATTCATCAAAGTTTTGAAACCATGTCAGTTCTGACCTGGTACAACATGAAATGATTTTAAATAGCATTTGTAAGCATATGTAATGCAATTGAGCACATCAAACATTACAAAATGAAGAAATTGCAAAACCATCCAAAATAAGCTTCTTTCAGTCTGATATACTCCAACACTATACATTAGGGTATTCTCTGTCATAGGTGAAGAGTTTAAATAAATATTTGCAAGAAAACATTACAATTCATCAAACTCTTGAAACCAAGTCAATTCTGACCTGAAACAAGATGAAATGTTTTACAATTCCATTTGTAAGCATATGTAATGCAATTGAGCATATCAAACTTTACAGATTGAAGATATTGTAAAACCACCCTAAACAAGCTTCTTTCAGTCTGATATGCTCCCACACTATACTTTAAAGCACACTCTGTCATAGGTGAAGAGTTTACATGTATATCTGCAAGTTAACATTACAATTCATCAAACTCTTGAAACCAAGTCAGTTCTGACCTGAAACAACATGAAATGTTATAAAATCCATTTGTAAGCATATGCAATGTAATTGAGCACATTAAACTTTACAGAATGAAGATATTGCAAAACCATCCAAAAAAAGCTTCTTTCATTCTGATATGCTCCCACACTGTACTTTAGAGCACTCTCTGTCATAGGTGAAGAGTTTACATGTATATTTGCAAGTTAACATTACAATTCATCAAACTCTTGAAACCAAGTCAGTTCTGACCTGAAACAACAAGAAATGTTGTACAATTCCATTTGTAAGCATATGCAGTGCAATTTAGCACATCAAACATTACAAAATGAAGAAATTGCAAAACCATCCAAAATAAGCTTCTTTCAGTCTGATATACTCCAACACTATACTTTAGGGTATTCTCTGTCATAGGTGAAGAGTTTAAATAAATATTTGCAAAAAAACATTACAATTCATCAAAGTCTTGAAACCAAGTCAGTTCTGACCTGAAACAACAAGAATTGTTGTACAATTCCATTTGTAAGCATATGCAGTGCAATTTAGCACATCAAACATTACAAAATGAAGAAATTGCAAAACCATCCAAAATAAGCTTCTTTCAGTCTGATATACTCCAACACTATACTTTAGGGTATTCTCTGTCATAGGTGAAGAGTTTAAATAAATATTTGCAAGAAAACATTACAATTCATCAAAGTCTTGAAACCAAGTCAGTTCTGACCTGAAACAACATGAAATGTTGTATAATTGCATTTGTAAGCAAATGTAATGTAATTGAGAATATCTAACTTAACAGAATGAAGGTAATGCAAAACCATCCAATACATGATTTTCTCAGTCTGATATGCTCCCACACTATACTTTAGGGCATTCTCTGACATAGGTGGAGACTTTACATGAATATTTGCAAGAAAACATTACAATTCATCAAACTCTTGAAACCAAGTCAATTCTGACCTGAAACAAGATGAAATGTTTTACAATTCCATTTGTAAGCATATGTAATGCAATTGAGCATATCAAACTTTACAGATTGAAGATATTGCAAATCCACCCTAAACAAGCTTCTTTCAGTCTGATATGTTCCCACACTATACTTTAAAGCACACTCTGTCATAGGTGAAGAGTTTACATGTATATCTGCAAGTTAACATTACAATTCATCAAACTCTTGAAACCAAGTCAGTTCTGACCTGAAACAACAAGAATTGTTGTACAATTCCATTTGTAAGCATATGCAGTGCAATTTAGCACATCAAACTTTACATAATGAAGATATTGCAAAACCATCTAAAACAAGCTTCTTTCAGTCTGATATGCTCCCACACTGTACTTTAGAGCACTCTCTGTCATAGGTGAAGAGTTTACATGTATATTTGCAAGATAACTTTACAATTCATGAAACTCTTGAAACCAAGTCAATTCTGACCTGAAACAACATGAAATGTTGTACAATTCCATTTGTAAGCATATGCAGTGCAATTTAGCACATCAAACTTTACATAATGAAGATATTGCAAAACCATCCAAAACAAGCTTCTTTCAGTCTGATATGCTCCCAAACTTTAGAGCACTCTCTGTCATAGGTGAAGAGTTTACATGTATATTTGCAGAACACATTACAATTCATCAAAGTTTTGAAACCAAGTCAGTTCTGATCTGAAACAACATGAAATGTTGTATAATTGCATTTGTAAGCAAATATAATGTAATTGAGAATATCTAACTTAACAGAATGAAGGTAATGCAAAACCATCCAATACATGATTTTCTCAGTCTGATATGCTCCCACACTATACTTTAGGGCATTCTCTGACATAGGTGGAGACTTTACATGAATATTTGCAAGAAAACATTACAATTCATCAAACTCTTGAAACCAAGTCAGTTCCGACCTGAAACAATATGAAATGTTTTACAATTCCATTTGTAAGCATATGTAATGCAATTGAGCATATCAAACTTCACAGATTGAAGATATTGCAAAACCACCCTAAACAAGCTTCTTTCAGTCTGATATGCTCCCACACTATACTTTAAAGCACACTCTGTCATAGGTGAAGAGTTTACATGTATATCTGCTAGTTAACATTACAATTCATCAAACTCTTGAAACCAAGTCAGTTCTGACCTGAAACAACATGAAATGTTATAAAATCCATTTGTAAGCATATGCAATGTAATTGAGCACATTAAACTTTACAGAATGAAGATATTGCAAAACCATCCAAAAAAAGCTTCTTTCATTCTGATATGCTCCCACACTGTACTTTAGAGCACTCTCTGTCATAGGTGAAGAGTTTACATGTATATTTGCAAGTTAACATTACAATTCATCAAACTCTTGAAACCAAGTCAGTTCTGACCTGAAACATCAAGAATTGTTGTACAATTCCATTTGTAAGCATATGCAGTGCAATTTAGCACATCAAACTTTACATAATGAAGATATTGCAAAACAATCCAAAACAAGCTTCTTTCAGTCTGATATGCTCCCAAACTATAGTTTAGAGCACTCTCTGTCATAGGTGAAGAGTTTACATGTATATTTGCAGAACACATTACAATTCATCAAAGTTTTGAAACCATGTCAGTTCTGACCTGGTACAACATGAAATGAATTTAAATAGCATTTGTAAGCATATGTAATGCAATTGAGCACATCAAACATTACAAAATGAAGAAATTGCAAAACCATCCAAAATAAGCTTCTTTCAGTCTGATATACTCCAACACTATACTTTAGGGTATTCTCTGTCATAGGTGAAGAGTTTAAATAAATATTTGCAAGAAAACATTACAATTCATCAAAGTCTTGAAACCAAGTCAGTTCTGACCTGAAACAACATGAAATGTTGTATAATTGCATTTGTAAGCAAATGTAATGTAATTGAGAATATCTAACTTAACAGAATGAAGGTAATGCAAAACCATCCAATACATGATTTTCTCAGTCTGATATGTTCCCACACTATACTTTAAAGCACACTCTGTCATAGGTGAAGAGTTTACATGTATATCTGCAAGTTAACATTACAATTCATCAAACTCTTGAAACCAAGTCAGTTCTGACCTGAAACAACATGAAATGTTATAAAATCCATTTGTAAGCATATGCAATGTAATTGAGCACATTAAACTTTACAGAATGAAGATATTGCAAAACCATCCAAAAAAAGCTTCTTTCATTCTGATATGCTCCCACACTGTACTTTAGAGCACTCTCTGTCATAGGTGAAGAGTTTACATGTATATTTGCAAGTTAACATTACAATTCATCAAACTCTTGAAACCAAGTCAGTTCTGACCTGAAACAACAAGAATTGTTGTACAATTCCATTTGTAAGCATATGCAGTGCAATTTAGCACATCAAACATTACAAAATGAAGAAATTGCAAAACCATCCAAAATAAGCTTCTTTCAGTCTGATATACTCCAACACTATACTTTAGGGTATTCTCTGTCATAGGTGAAGAGTTTAAATAAATATTTGCAAGAAAACATTACAATTCATCAAAGTCTTGAAACCAAGTCAGTTCTGACCTGAAACAACAAGAATTGATGTACAATTCCATTTGTAAGCATATGCAGTGCAATTTAGCACATCAAACATTACAAAATGAAGAAATTGCAAAACCATCCAAAATAAGCTTCTTTCAGTCTGATATACTCCAACACTATACTTTAGGGTATTCTCTGTCATAGGTGAAGAGTTTAAATAAATATTTGCAAGAAAACATTACAATTCATCAAAGTCTTGAAACCAAGTCTATTCTGACCTGAAACAACAAGAATTGCTGTACAGTTCCATTTGTAAGCATATGCAATGCAATTTAGCACATCAAACTTTACATAATGAAGATATTGCAAAACCATCCAAAACAAGCTTCTTTCAGTCTGATATGCTCCCAAACTATACTTTAGAGCACTCTCTGTCATAGGTGAAGAGTTTACATGTATATTTGCAGAACACATTACAATTCATCAAAGTTTTGAAACCATGTCAGTTCTGACCTGGTACAACATGAAATGATTTTAAATAGCATTTGTAAGCATATGTAATGCAATTGAGCACATCAAACATTACAAAATGAAGAAATTGCAAAACCATCCAAAATAAGCTTCTTTCAGTCTGATATACTCCAACACTATACTTTAGGGTATTCTCTGTCATAGGTGAAGAGTTTAAATAAATATTTGCAAGAAAACATTACAATTCATCAAAGTCTTGAAACCAAGTCAGTTCTGATCTGAAACAACATGAAATGTTGTATAATTGCATTTGTAAGCAAATATAATGTAATTGAGAATATCTAACTTAACAGAATGAAGGTAATGCAAAACCATCCAATACATGATTTTCTCAGTCTGATATGCTCCCACACTATACTTTAGGGCATTCTCTGACATAGGTGGAGACTTTACATGAATATTTGCAAGAAAACATTACAATTCATCAAACTCTTGAAACCAAGTCAATTCTGACCTGAAACAAGATGAAATGTTTTACAATTCCATTTGTAAGCATATGTAATGCAATTGAGCATATCAAACTTTACAGATTGAAGATATTGCAAAACCACCCTAAACAAGCTTCTTTCAGTCTGATATGCTCCCACACTATACTTTAAAGCACACTCTGTCATAGGTGAAGAGTTTACATGTATATCTGCAAGTTAACATTACAATTCATCAAACTCTTGAAAACAAGTCAGTTCTGACCTGAAACAACATGAAATGTTATAAAATCCATTTGTAAGCATATGCAATGTAATTGAGCACATTAAACTTTACAGAATGAAGATATTGCAAAACCATCCAAAAAAAGCTTCTTTCATTCTGATATGCTCCCACACTGTACTTTAGAGCACTCTCTGTCATAGGTGAAGAGTTTACATGTATATTTGCAAGTTAACATTACAATTCATCAAACTCTTGAAACCAAGTCAGTTCTGACCTGAAACAACAATAATTGTTGTACAATTCCATTTGTAAGCATATGCAGTGCAATTTAGCACATCAAACTTTACATAATGAAGATATTGCAAAACCATCCAAAACAAGCTTCTTTGTCTGATATGCTCCCAAACTATACTTTAGAGCACTCTCTGTCATAGGTGAAGAGTTTACATGTATATTTGCAGAACACATTACAATTCATCAAAGTTTTGAAACCATGTCAGTTCTGACCTGGTACAACATGAAATAATTTTAAATAGCATTTGTAAGCATATGTAATGCAATTGAGCACATCAAACATTACAAAATGAAGAAATTGCAAAACCATCCAAAATAAGCTTCTTTCAGTCTGATATACTCCAACACTATACTTTAGGGTATTCTCTGTCATAGGTGAAGAGTTTAAATAAATATTTGCAAGAAAACATTACAATTCATCAAAGTCTTGAAACCAAGTCAGTTCTGACCTGAAACAACATGAAATGTTGTAAAATTGCATTTGTAAGCAAATGTAATGTAATTGAGAATATCTAACTTAACAGAATGAAGGTAATGCAAAACCATCCAATACATGATTTTCTCAGTCTGATATGCTCCCACACTGTATTTTAGAGCACTCTCTGTCATAAGTGAAGAGTTTTCATGTATATTTGAAAGAAAACATTACAATTCATCAAACTCTTGAAACCAAGTCAATTCTGACCTCAAACAACATGAAATGTTATAAAATCCATTTGTAAGCATGTGCAATGTAATTGAGCACATTAAACTTTACAGAATGAAGATATTGCAAAACCATCCAAAAAAGCTTCTTTCATTCTGATATGCTCCCACACTGTACTTTAGAGCACTCTCTGTCATAGGTGAAGAGTTTACATGTATATTTGCAAGTTAACATTACAATTCATCAAACTCTTGAAACCAAGTCAGTTCTGACCTGAAACAACAAGAATTGTTGTACAATTCCATTTGTAAGCATATGCAGTGCAATTTAGCACATCAAACTTTACATAATGAAGATATTGCAAAACCATCCAAAACAAGCTTCTTTCAGTCTGATATGCTCCCAAACTATACTTTAGAGCACTCTCTGTCATAGGTGAAGAGTTTACATGTATATTTGCAGAACACATTACAATTCATCAAAGTTTTGAAACCATGTCAGTTCTGACCTGGTACAACATGAAATGATTTTAAATAGCATTTGTAAGCATATGTAATGCAATTGAGCATATCAAACATTACAAAATGAAGAAATTGCAAAACCATCCAAAAAAAGCTTCTTTCAGTCTGATATACTCCAACACAATACTTTAGGGTATTCTCTGTCATAGGTGAAGAGTTTAAATAAATATTTGCAAGAAAACATTACAATTCATCAAAGTCTTGAAACCAAGTCAGTTCTGACCTGAAACAACATGAAATGTTGTAAAATTGCATTTGTAAGCAAATGTAATGTAATTGAGAATATCTAACTTAACAGAATGAAGGTAATGCAAAACCATCCAATACATGATTTTCTCAGTCTGATATGCTCCCACACTGTATTTTAGAGCACTCTCTGTCATAAGTGAAGAGTTTTCATGTATATTTGAAAGAAAACATTACAATTCATCAAACTCTTGAAACCAAGTCAATTCTGACCTCAAACAACATGAAATGTTATAAAATCCATTTGTAAGCATGTGCAATGTAATTGAGCACATTAAACTTTACAGAATGAAGATATTGCAAAACCATCCAAAAAAAGCTTCTTTCATTCTGATATGCTCCCACACTGTACTTTAGAGCACTCTCTGTCATAGGTGAAGAGTTTACATGTATATTTGCAAGTTAACATTACAATTCATCAAACTCTTGAAACCAAGTCAGTTCTGACCTGAAACAACAAGAATTGTTGTACAATTCCATTTGTAAGCATATGCAGTGCAATTTAGCACATCAAACTTTACATAATGAAGATATTGCAAAACCATCCAAAACAAGCTTCTTTCAGTCTGATATGCTCCCAAACTATACTTTAGAGCACTCTCTGTCATAGGTGAAGAGTTTACATGTATATTTGCAGAACACATTACAATTCATCAAAGTTTTGAAACCATGTCAGTTCTGACCTGGTACAACATGAAATGTTGTATAATTGCATTTGTAAGCATATGTAATGCAATTGAGCACATCAAACATTACAAAATGAAGAAATTGCAAAACCATCCAAAATAAGCTTCTTTTCAGTCTGATATACTCCAACACTATACTTTAGGGTATTCTCTGTCATAGGTGAAGAGTTTAAATAAATATTTGCAAGAAAACATTACAATTCATCAAACTCTTGAAACCAAGTCAGTTCTGACCTGAAACAACAAGAAATGTTGTACAATTCCATTTGTAAGCATATGTAATGTAATTAACACACATCAAACTTTACAGAATGAAGATATTGCAAAACCATCCAAAACAAGCTTCTTTCAGTCTGATATGCTCCCAAACTATACTTTAGAGCACTCTCTGTCATAGGTGAAGAGTTTACATGTATATTTGCAAGTTAACATTACAATTCATCAAACTTGAAACCAAGTCAGTTCTGACCTGAAACAACAAGAATTGTTGTACAATTCCATTTGTAAGCATATGCAGTGCAATTTAGCACATCAAACTTTACATAATGAAGATATTGCAAAACCATCCAAAACAAGCTTCTTTCAGTCTGATATGCTCCCAAACTATACTTTAGAGCACTCTCTGTCATAGGTGAAGAGTTTACATGTATATTTGCAGAACACATTACAATTCATCAAAGTTTTGAAACCATGTCAGTTCTGACCTGGTACAACATGAAATGTTGTATAATTGCATTTGTAAGCATATGTAATGCAATTGAGCACATCAAACATTACAAAATGAAGAAATTGGAAAACCATCCAAAATAAGCTTCTTTTCAGTCTGATATACTCCAACACTATACTTTAGGGTATTCTCTGTCATAGGTGAAGAGTTTAAATAAATATTTGCAAGAAAACATTACAATTCATCAAACTCTTGAAACCAAGTCAGTTCTGACCTGAAACAACAAGAAATGTTGTACAATTCCATTTGTAAGCATATGTAATGTAATTAACACACATCAAACTTTACAGAATGAAGATATTGCAAAACCATCCAAAACAAGCTTCTTTCAGTCTGATATGCTCCCAAACTATACTTTAGAGCACTCTCTGTCATAGGTGAAGAGTTTACATGTATATTTGCAAGTTAACATTACAATTCATCAAACTCTTGAAACCAAGTCAGTTCTGACCTGAAACAACAAGAATTGTTGTACAATTCCATTTGTAAGCATATGCAGTGCAATTTAGCACATCAAACTTTACATAATGAAGATATTGCAAAACCATCCAAAACAAGCTTCTTTCAGTCTGATATGCTCCCAAACTATACCTTAGAGCACTCTCTGTCATAGGTGAAGAGTTTACATGTATATTTGCAGAACACATTACAATTCATCAAAGTTTTGAAACCATGTCAGTTCTGACCTGGTACAACATGAAATGATTTTAAATAGCATTTGTAAGCATATGTAATGCAATTGAGCATATCAAACATTACAAAATGAAGAAATTGCAAAACCATCCAAAAAAAGCTTCTTTCAGTCTGATATACTCCAACACTATACTTTAGGGTATTCTCTGTCATAGGTGAAGAGTTTAAATAAATATTTGCAAGAAAACATTACAATTCATCAAAGTCTTGAAACCAAGTCAGTTCTGACCTGAAACAACATGAAATGTTGTATAATTGCATTTCTAAGCAAATGTAATGTAATTGAGAATATCTAACTTAACAGAATGAAGGTAATGCAAAACCATCCAATACATGATTTTCTCAGTCTGATATGCTCCCACACTGTATTTTAGAGCACTCTCTGTCATAAGTGAAGAGTTTACATGTATATTTGAAAGAAAACATTACAATTCATCAAACTCTTGAAACCAAGTCAATTCTGACCTCAAACAACATGAAATGTTATAAAATCCATTTGTAAGCATGTGCAATGTAATTGAGCACATTAAACTTTACAGAATGAAGATATTGCAAAACCATCCAAAAAAAGCTTCTTTCATTCTGATATGCTCCCACACTGTACTTTAGAGCACTCTCTGTCATAGGTGAAGAGTTTACATGTATATTTGCAAGTTAACATTACAATTCATCAAACTCTTGAAACCAAGTCAGTTCTGACCTGAAACAACAAGAATTGTTGTACAATTCCATTTGTAAGCATATGCAGTGCAATTTAGCACATCAAACTTTACATAATGAAGATATTGCAAAACCATCCAAAACAAGCTTCTTTCAGTCTGATATGCTCCCAAACTATACTTTAGAGCACTCTCTGTCATAGGTGAAGAGTTTACATGTATATTTGCAGAACACATTACAATTCATCAAAGTTTTGAAACCATGTCAGTTCTGACCTGGTACAACATGAAATGTTGTATAATTGCATTTGTAAGCATATGTAATGCAATTGAGCACATCAAACATTACAAAATGAAGAAATTGCAAAACCATCCAAAATAAGCTTCTTTTCAGTCTGATATACTCCAACACTATACTTTAGGGTATTCTCTGTCATAGGTGAAGAGTTTAAATAAATATTTGCAAGAAAACATTACAATTCATCAAACTCTTGAAACCAAGTCAGTTCTGACCTGAAACAACAAGAAATGTTGTATAATTGCATTTCTAAGCAAATGTAATGTAATTGAGAATATCTAACTTAACAGAATGAAGGTAATGCAAAACCATCCAATACATGATTTTCTCAGTCTGATATGCTCCCACACTGTATTTTAGAGCACTCTCTGTCATAAGTGAAGAGTTTACATGTATATTTGAAAGAAAACATTACAATTCATCAAACTCTTGAAACCAAGTCAATTCTGACCTCAAACAACATGAAATGTTATAAAATCCATTTGTAAGCATGTGCAATGTAATTGAGCACATTAAACTTTACAGAATGAAGATATTGCAAAACCATCCAAAAAAAGCTTCTTTCATTCTGATATGCTCCCACACTGTACTTTAGAGCACTCTCTGTCATAGGTGAAGAGTTTACATGTATATTTGCAAGTTAACATTACAATTCATCAAACTCTTGAAACCAAGTCAGTTCTGACCTGAAACAACAAGAATTGTTGTACAATTCCATTTGTAAGCATATGCAGTGCAATTTAGCACATCAAACTTTACATAATGAAGATATTGCAAAACCATCCAAAAAAAGCTTCTTTCATTCTGATATGCTCCCAAACTATACTTTAGAGCACTCTCTGTCATAGGTGAAGAGTTTACATGTATATTTGCAAGTTAACATTACAATTCATCAAACTCTTGAAACCAAGTCAGTTCTGACCTGAAACAACAAGAATTGTTGTACAATTCCATTTGTAAGCATATGCAGTGCAATTTAGCACATCAAACATTACAAAATGAAGAAATTGCAAAACCATCCAAAATAAGCTTCTTTCAGTCTGATATACTCCAACACTATACTTTAGGGTATTCTCTGTCATAGGTGAAGAGTTTAAATAAATATTTGCAAGAAAACATTACAATTCATCAAAGTCTTGAAACCAAGTCAGTTCTGACCTGAAACAACATGAAATGTTGTATAATTGCATTTGTAAGCAAATGTAATGTAATTGAGAATATCTAACTTAACAGAATGAAGGTAATGCAAAACCATCCAATACATGATTTTCTCAGTCTGATATGCTCCCACACTATACTTTAGGGCATTCTCTGACATAGGTGGAGACTTTACATGAATATTTGCAAGAAAACATTACAATTCATCAAACTCTTGAAACCAAGTCAATTCTGACCTGAAACAAGATTAAATGTTTTACAATTCCATTTGTAAGCATATGTAATGCAATTGAGCATATCAAACTTTACAGATTGAAGATATTGCAAATCCACCCTAAACAAGCTTCTTTCAGTCTGATATGTTCCCACACTATACTTTAAAGCACACTCTGTCATAGGTGAAGAGTTTACATGTATATCTGCAAGTTAACATTACAATTCATCAAACTCTTGAAACCAAGTCAGTTCTGACCTGAAACAACAAGAATTGTTGTACAATTCCATTTGTAAGCATATGCAGTGCAATTTAGCACATCAAACTTTACATAATGAAGATATTGCAAAACCATCTAAAACAAGCTTCTTTCAGTCTGATATGCTCCCACACTGTACTTTAGAGCACTCTCTGTCATAGGTGAAGAGTTTACATGTATATTTGCAAGTTAACATTACAATTCATCAAACTCTTGAAACCAAGTCTATTCTGACCTGAAACAACAAGAATTGCTGTACAGTTCCATTTGTAAGCATATGCAATGCAATTTAGCACATCAAACTTTACATAATGAAGATATTGCAAAACCATCTAAAACAAGCTTCTTTCAGTCTGATATGCTCCCACACTGTACTTTAGAGCACTCTCTGTCATAAGTGAAGAGTTTACATGTATATTTGCAAGATAACTTTACAATTCATGAAACTCTTGAAACCAAGTCAATTCTGACCTGAAACAACATGAAATGTTGTACAATTCCATTTGTAAGCATATGCAGTGCAATTTAGCACATCAAACTTTACATAATGAAGATATTGCAATACCATCCAAAACAAGCTTCTTTCAGTCTGATATGCTCCCAAACTTTAGAGCACTCTCTGTCATAGGTGAAGAGTTTACATGTATATTTGCAGAACACATTACAATTCATCAAGGTTTTGAAACCATGTCAGTTCTGACCTGGTACAACATGAAATGATTTTAAATAGCATTTGTAAGCATATGTAATGCAATTGAGCACATCAAACATTACAAAATGAAGAAATTGCAAAACCATCCAAAATAAGCTTCTTTCAGTCTGATATACTCCAACACTATACATTAGGGTATTCTCTGTCATAGGTGAAGAGTTTAAATAAATATTTGCAAGAAAACATTACAATTCATCAAACTCTTGAAACCAAGTCAATTCTGACCTGAAACAAGATGAAATGTTTTACAATTCCATTTGTAATCATATGTAATGCAATTGAGCATATCAAACTTTACAGATTGAAGATATTGCAAAACCACCCTAAACAAGCTTCGTTCAGTCTGATATGCTCCCACACTATACTTTAAAGCACACTCTGTCATAGGTGAAGAGTTTACATGTATATCTGCAAGTTAACATTACAATTCATCAAACTCTTGAAACCAAGTCAGTTCTGACCTGAAACAACATGAAATGTTATAAAATCCATTTGTAAGCATATGCAATGTAATTGAGCACATTAAACTTTACAGAATGAAGATATTGCAAAACCATCCAAAAAAAGCTTCTTTCATTCTGATATGCTCCCACACTGTACTTTAGAGCACTCTCTGTCATAGGTGAAGAGTTTACATGTATATTTGCAAGTTAACATTACAATTCATCAAACTCTTGAAACCAAGTCAGTTCTGACCTGAAACAACAAGAATTGTTGTACAATTCCATTTGTAAGCATATGCAGTGCAATTTAGCACATCAAACATTACAAAATGAAGAAATTGCAAAACCATCCAAAATAAGCTTCTTTCAGTCTGATATACTCCAACACTATACTTTAGGGTATTCTCTGTCATAGGTGAAGAGTTTAAATAAATATTTGCAAGAAAACATTACAATTCATCAAAGTCTTGAAACCAAGTCAGTTCTGACCTGAAACAACATGAAATGTTGTATAATTGCATTTGTAAGCATATGTAATGTAATTGAGAATATCTAACTTAACAGAATGAAGGTAATGCAAAACCATCCAATACATGATTTTCTCAGTCTGATATGCTCCCACACTATACTTTAGGGCATTCTCTGACATAGGTGGAGACTTTACATGAATATTTGCAAGAAAACATTACAATTCATCAAACTCTTGAAACCAAGTCAATTCTGACCTGAAACAAGATTAAATGTTTTACAATTCCATTTGTAAGCATATGTAATGCAATTGAGCATATCAAACTTTACAGATTGAAGATATTGCAAATCCACCCTAAACAAGCTTCTTTCAGTCTGATATGTTCCCACACTATACTTTAAAGCACACTCTGTCATAGGTGAAGAGTTTACATGTATATCTGCAAGTTAACATTACAATTCATCAAACTCTTGAAACCAAGTCAGTTCTGACCTGAAACAACAAGAATTGTTGTACAATTCCATTTGTAAGCATATGCAGTGCAATTTAGCACATCAAACTTTACATAATGAAGATATTGCAAAACCATCTAAAACAAGCTTCTTTCAGTCTGATATGCTCCCACACTGTACTTTAGAGCACTCTCTGTCATAGGTGAAGAGTTTACATGTATATTTGCAAGTTAACATTACAATTCATCAAACTCTTGAAACCAAGTCTATTCTGACCTGAAACAACAAGAATTGCTGTACAGTTCCATTTGTAAGCATATGCAATGCAATTTAGCACATCAAACTTTACATAATGAAGATATTGCAAAACCATCTAAAACAAGCTTCTTTCAGTCTGATATGCTCCCACACTGTACTTTAGAGCACTCTCTGTCATAAGTGAAGAGTTTACATGTATATTTGCAAGATAACTTTACAATTCATGAAACTCTTGAAACCAAGTCAATTCTGACCTGAAACAACATGAAATGTTGTACAATTCCATTTGTAAGCATATGCAGTGCAATTTAGCACATCAAACTTTACATAATGAAGATATTGCAATACCATCCAAAACAAGCTTCTTTCAGTCTGATATGCTCCCAAACTTTAGAGCACTCTCTGTCATAGGTGAAGAGTTTACATGTATATTTGCAGAACACATTACAATTCATCAAAGTTTTGAAACCATGTCAGTTCTGACCTGGTACAACATGAAATGATTTTAAATAGCATTTGTAAGCATATGTAATGCAATTGAGCACATCAAACATTACAAAATGAAGAAATTGCAAAACCATCCAAAATAAGCTTCTTTCAGTCTGATATACTCCAACACTATACATTAGGGTATTCTCTGTCATAGGTGAAGAGTTTAAATAAATATTTGCAAGAAAACATTACAATTCATCAAACTCTTGAAACCAAGTCAATTCTGACCTGAAACAAGATGAAATGTTTTACAATTCCATTTGTAATCATATGTAATGCAATTGAGCATATCAAACTTTACAGATTGAAGATATTGCAAAACCACCCTAAACAAGCTTCGTTCAGTCTGATATGCTCCCACACTATACTTTAAAGCACACTCTGTCATAGGTGAAGAGTTTACATGTATATCTGCAAGTTAACATTACAATTCATCAAACTCTTGAAACCAAGTCAGTTCTGACCTGAAACAACATGAAATGTTATAAAATCGATTTGTAAGCATATGCAATGTAATTGAGCACATTAAACTTTACAGAATGAAGATATTGCAAAACCATCCAAAAAAAGCTTCTTTCATTCTGATATGCTCCCACACTGTACTTTAGAGCACTCTCTGTCATAGGTGAAGAGTTTACATGTATATTTGCAAGTTAACATTACAATTCATCAAACTCTTGAAACCAAGTCAGTTCTGACCTGAAACAACAAGAATTGTTGTACAATTCCATTTGTAAGCATATGCAGTGCAATTTAGCACATCAAACATTACAAAATGAAGAAATTGCAAAACCATCCAAAATAAGCTTCTTTCAGTCTGATATACTCCAACACTATACTTTAGGGTATTCTCTGTCATAGGTGAAGAGTTTAAATAAATATTTGCAAAAAAACATTACAATTCATCAAAGTCTTGAAACCAAGTCAGTTCTGACCTGAAACAACAAGAATTGTTGTACAATTCCATTTGTAAGCATATGCAGTGCAATTTAGCACATCAAACATTACAAAATGAAGAAATTGCAAAACCATCCAAAATAAGCTTCTTTCAGTCTGATATACTCCAACACTATACTTTAGGGTATTCTCTGTCATAGGTGAAGAGTTTAAATAAATATTTGCAAGAAAACATTACAATTCATCAAAGTCTTGAAACCAAGTCAGTTCTGACCTGAAACAACAAGAATTGTTGTACAATTCCATTTGTAAGCATATGCAGTGCAATTTAGCACATCAAACATTACAAAATGAAGAAATTGCAAAACCATCCAAAACAAGCTTCTTTGTCTGATATGCTCCCAAACTATACTTTAGAGCACTCTCTGTCATAGGTGAAGAGTTTACATGTATATTTGCAGAACACATTACAATTCATCAAAGTTTTGAAACCATGTCAGTTCTGACCTGGTACAACATGAAATGAATTTAAATAGCATTTGTAAGCATATGTAATGCAATTGAGCACATCAAACATTACAAAATGAAGAAATTGCAAAACCATCCAAAATAAGCTTCTTTCAGTCTGATATACTCCAACACTATACTTTAGGGTATTCTCTGTCATAGGTGAAGAGTTTAAATAAATATTTGCAAGAAAACATTACAATTCATCAAAGTCTTGAAACCAAGTCAGTTCTGACCTGAAACAACATGAAATGTTGTATAATTGCATTTGTAAGCAAATGTAATGTAATTGAGAATATCTAACTTAACAGAATGAAGGTAATGCAAAACCATCCAATACATGATTTTCTCAGTCTGATATGCTCCCACACTATACTTTAGGGCATTCTCTGACATAGGTGGAGACTTTACATGAATATTTGCAAGAAAACATTACAATTCATCAAACTCTTGAAACCAAGTCAATTCTGACCTGAAACAAGATTAAATGTTTTACAATTCCATTTGTAAGCATATGTAATGCAATTGAGCATTTCAAACTTTACAGATTGAAGATATTGCAAATCCACCCTAAACAAGCTTCTTTCAGTCTGATATGTTCCCACACTATACTTTAAAGCACACTCTGTCATAGGTGAAGAGTTTACATGTATATCTGCAAGTTAACATTACAATTCATCAAACTCTTGAAACCAAGTCAGTTCTGACCTGAAACAACATGAAATGTTATAAAATCCATTTGTAAGCATATGCAATGTAATTGAGCACATTAAACTTTACAGAATGAAGATATTGCAAAACCATCCAAAAAAAGCTTCTTTCATTCTGATATGCTCCCACACTGTACTTTAGAGCACTCTCTGTCATAGGTGAAGAGTTTACATGTATATTTGCAAGTTAACATTACAATTTATCAAACTCTTGAAACCAAGTCAGTTCTGACCTGAAACAACAAGAATTGTTGTACAATTCCATTTGTAAGCATATGCAGTGCAATTTAGCACATCAAACTTTACATAATGAAGATATTGCAAAACCATCCAAAACAAGCTTCTTTGTCTGATATGCTCCCAAACTATACTTTAGAGCACTCTCTGTCATAGGTGAAGAGTTTACATGTATATTTGCAGAACACATTACAATTCATCAAAGTTTTGAAACCATGTCAGTTCTGACCTGGTACAACATGAAATGATTTTAAATAGCATTTGTAAGCATATGTAATGCAATTGAGCACATCAAACATTACAAAATGAAGAAATTGCAAAACCATCCAAAATAAGCTTCTTTCAGTCTGATATACTCCAACACTATACTTTAGGGTATTCTCTGTCATAGGTTTAGAGTTTAAATAAATATTTGCAAGAAAACATTACAATTCATCAAAGTCTTGAAACCAAGTCAGTTCTGACCTGAAACAACATGAAATGTTGTATAATTGCATTTGTAAGCAAATGTAATGTAATTGAGAATATCTAACTTAACAGAATGAAGGTAATGCAAAACCATCCAATACATGATTTTCTCAGTCTGATATGCTCCCACACTATACTTTAGGGCATTCTCTGACATAGGTGGAGACTTTACATGAATATTTGCAAGAAAACATTACAATTCATCAAACTCTTGAAACCAAGTCAATTCTGACCTGAAACAAGATGAAATGTTTTACAATTCCATTTGTAAGCATATGTAATGCAATTGAGCATATCAAACTTTACAGATTGAAGATATTGCAAATCCACCCTAAACAAGCTTCTTTCAGTCTGATATGTTCCCACACTATACTTTAAAGCACACTCTGTCATAGGTGAAGAGTTAACATGTATATTTGAAAGAAAACATTACAATTCATCAAACTCTTGAAACCAAGTCAGTTCTGACCTGAAACAACAAGAAATGTTGTACAATTCCATTTGTAAGCATATGTAATGTAATTAACACACATCAAACTTTACAGAATGAAGATATTGCAAAACCATCCAAAACAAGCTTCTTTCAGTCTGATATGCTCCCACACAATACTTTAGAGCACTCTCTGTCATAGGTGAAGAGTTTACATATATATTTGCAAGATAACATTACAATTCATCAAACTCTTTAAACCAAGTCAGTTCTGACCTGAAACAACAAGAATTGTTGTACAATTCCATTTGTAAGCATATGTAATGCAATTGAGCATATCAAACTTTACAGATTGAAGATATTGCAAATCCACCCTAAACAAGCTTCTTTCAGTCTGATATGTTCCCACACTATACTTTAAAGCACACTCTGTCATAGGTGAAGAGTTTACATGTATATCTGCAAGTTAACATTACAATTCATCAAACTCTTGAAACCAAGTCAGTTCTGACCTGAAACAACATGAAATGTTATAAAATCCATTTGTAAGCATATGCAATGTAATTGAGCACATTAAACTTTACAGAATGAAGATATTGCAAAACCATCCAAAAAAAGCTTCTTTCATTCTGATATGCTCCCACACTGTACTTTAGAGCACTCTCTGTCATAGGTGAAGAGTTTACATGTATATTTGCAAGTTAACATTACAATTCATCAAACTCTTGAAACCAAGTCAGTTCTGACCTGAAACAACAAGAATTGTTGTACAATTCCATTTGTAAGCATATGCAGTGCAATTTAGCACATCAAACTTTACATAATGAAGATATTGCAAAACCATCCAAAACAAGCTTCTTGGTCTGATATGCTCCCAAACTATACTTTAGAGCACTCTCTGTCATAGGTGAAGAGTTTACATGTATATTTGCAGAACACATTACAATTCATCAAAGTTTTGAAACCATGTCAGTTCTGACCTGGTACAACATGAAATGATTTTAAATAGCATTTGTAAGCATATGTAATGCAATTGAGCACATCAAACATTACAAAATGAAGAAATTGCAAAACCATCCAAAATAAGCTTCTTTCAGTCTGATATACTCCAACACTATACTTTAGGGTATTCTCTGTCATAGGTTTAGAGTTTAAATAAATATTTGCAAGAAAACATTACAATTCATCAAAGTCTTGAAACCAAGTCAGTTCTGACCTGAAACAACATGAAATGTTGTATAATTGCATTTGTAAGCAAATGTAATGTAATTGAGAATATCTAACTTAACAGAATGAAGGTAATGCAAAACCATCCAATACATGATTTTCTCAGTCTGATATGCTCCCACACTATACTTTAGGGCATTCTCTGACATAGGTGGAGACTTTACATGAATATTTGCAAGAAAACATTACAATTCATCAAACTCTTGAAACCAAGTCAATTCTGACCTCAAACAACATGAAATGTTATAAAATCCATTTGTAAGCATGTGCAATGTAATTGAGCACATTAAACTTTACAGAATGAAGATATTGCAAAACCATCCAAAAAAAGCTTCTTTCATTCTGATATGCTCCCACACTGTACTTTAGAGCACTCTCTGTCATAGGTGAAGAGTTTACATGTATATTTGCAAGTTAACATTACAATTCATCAAACTCTTGAAACCAAGTCAGTTCTGACCTGAAACAACAAGAATTGTTGTACAATTCCATTTGTAAGCATATGCAGTGCAATTTAGCACATCAAACTTTACATAATGAAGATATTGCAAAACCATCCAAAAAAAGCTTCTTTCATTCTGATATGCTCCCAAACTATACTTTAGAGCACTCTCTGTCATAGGTGAAGAGTTTAAATAAATATTTGCAAGAAAACATTACAATTCATCAAAGTCTTGAAACCAAGTCAGTTCTGACCTGAAACAACATGAAATGTTGTATAATTGCATTTGTAAGCAAATGTAATGTAATTGAGAATATCTAACTTAACAGAATGAAGGTAATGCAAAACCATCCAATACATGATTTTCTCAGTCTGATATGCTCCCACACTATACTTTAGGGCATTCTCTGACATAGGTGGAGACTTTACATGAATATTTGCAAGAAAACATTACAATTCATCAAACTCTTGAAACCAAGTCAATTCTGACCTGAAACAAGATTAAATGTTTTACAATTCCATTTGTAAGCATATGTAATGCAATTGAGCATATCAAACTTTACAGATTGAAGATATTGCAAATCCACCCTAAACAAGCTTCTTTCAGTCTGATATGTTCCCACACTATACTTTAAAGCACACTCTGTCATAGGTGAAGAGTTTACATGTATATCTGCAAGTTAACATTACAATTCATCAAACTCTTGAAACCAAGTCAGTTCTGACCTGAAACAACAAGAATTGTTGTACAATTCCATTTGTAAGCATATGCAGTGCAATTTAGCACATCAAACTTTACATAAAGAAGATATTGCAAAACCATCTAAAACAAGCTTCTTTCAGTCTGATATGCTCCCACACTGTACTTTAGAGCACTCTCTGTCATAGGTGAAGAGTTTACATGTATATTTGCAAGTTAACATTACAATTCATCAAACTCTTGAAACCAAGTCTATTCTGACCTGAAACAACAAGAATTGCTGTACAGTTCCATTTGTAAGCATATGCAATGCAATTTAGCACATCAAACTTTACATAATGAAGATATTGCAAAACCATCAAAAACAAGCTTCTTTCAGTCTGATATGCTCCCACACTATACTTTAGAGCACTCTCTGTCATAGCTGAAGAGTTTACATGTATATTTGCAAGATAACTTTACAATTCATGAAACTCTTGAAACCAAGTCAATTCTGACCTGAAACAACATGAAATGTTGTACAATTCCATTTGTAAGCATATGCAGTGCAATTTAGCACATCAAACATTACAAAATGAAGAAATTGCAAAACCATCCAAAATAAGCTTCTTTCAGTCTGATATACTCCAACACTATACTTTAGGGTATTCTCTGTCATAGGTGAAGAGTTTAAATAAATATTTGCAAAAAAACATTACAATTCATCAAAGTCTTGAAACCAAGTCAGTTCTGACCTGAAACAACAAGAATTGTTGTACAATTCCATTTGTAAGCATATGCAGTGCAATTTAGCACATCAAACATTACAAAATGAAGAAATTGCAAAACCATCCAAAATAAGCTTCTTTCAGTCTGATATACTCCAACACTATACTTTAGGGTATTCTCTGTCATAGGTGAAGAGTTTAAATAAATATTTGCAAGAAAACATTACAATTCATCAAAGTCTTGAAACCAAGTCAGTTCTGACCTGAAACAACATGAAATGTTGTATAATTGCATTTGTAAGCAAATGTAATGTAATTGAGAATATCTAACTTAACAGAATGAAGGTAATGCAAAACCATCCAATACATGATTTTCTCAGTCTGATATGCTCCCACACTATACTTTAGGGCATTCTCTGACATAGGTGGAGACTTTACATGAATATTTGCAAGAAAACATTACAATTCATCAAACTCTTGAAACCAAGTCAATTCTGACCTGAAACAAGATGAAATGTTTTACAATTCCATTTGTAAGCATATGTAATGCAATTGAGCATATCAAACTTTACAGATTGAAGATATTGCAAATCCACCCTAAACAAGCTTCTTTCAGTCTGATATGTTCCCACACTATACTTTAAAGCACACTCTGTCATAGGTGAAGAGTTTACATGTATATCTGCAAGTTAACATTACAATTCATTAAACTCTTGAAACCAAGTCAGTTCTGACCTGAAACAACAAGAATTGTTGTACAATTCCATTTGTAAGCATATGCAGTGCAATTTAGCACATCAAACTTTACATAATGAAGATATTGCAAAACCATCTAAAACAAGCTTCTTTCAGTCTGATATGCTCCCACACTGTACTTTAGAGCACTCTCTGTCATAGGTGAAGAGTTTACATGTATATTTGCAAGTTAACATTACAATTCATCAAACTCTTGAAACCAAGTCTATTCTGACCTGAAACAACAAGAATTGCTGTACAGTTCCATTTGTAAGCATATGCAATGCAATTTAGCACATCAAACTTTACATAATGAAGATATTGCAAAACCATCTAAAACAAGCTTCTTTCAGTCTGATATGCTCCCACACTGTACTTTAGAGCACTCTCTGTCATAAGTGAAGAGTTTACATGTATATTTGCAAGATAACTTTACAATTCATGAAACTCTTGAAACCAAGTCAATTCTGACCTGAAACAACATGAAATGTTGTACAATTCCATTTGTAAGCATATGCAGTGCAATTTAGCACATCAAACTTTACATAATGAAGATATTGCAATACCATCCAAAACAAGCTTCTTTCAGTCTGATATGCTCCCAAACTTTAGAGCACTCTCTGTCATAGGTGAAGAGTTTACATGTATATTTGCAGAACACATTACAATTCATCAAAGTTTTGAAACCATGTCAGTTCTGACCTGGTACAACATGAAATGATTTTAAATAGCATATGTAAGCATATGTAATGCAATTGAGCACATCAAACATTACAAAATGAAGAAATTGCAAAACCATCCAAAATAAGCTTCTTTCAGTCTGATATACTCCAACACTATACATTAGGGTATTCTCTGTCATAGGTGAAGAGTTTAAATAAATATTTGCAAGAAAACATTACAATTCATCAAACTCTTGAAACCAAGTCAATTCTGACCTGAAACAAGATGAAATGTTTTACAATTCCATTTGTAAGCATATGTAATGCAATTGAGCATATCAAACTTTACAGATTGAAGATATTGCAAAACCACCCTAAACAAGCTTCTTTCAGTCTGATATGCTCCCACACTATACTTTAAAGCACACTCTGTCATAGGTGAAGAGTTTACATGTATATCTGCAAGTTAACATTACAATTCATCAAACTCTTGAAACCAAGTCAGTTCTGACCTGAAACAACAAGAATTGTTGTACAATTCCATTTGTAAGCATATGCAGTGCAATTTAGCACATCAAACATTACAAAATGAAGAAATTGCAAAACCATCCAAAATAAGCTTCTTTCAGTCTGATATACTCCAACACTATACTTTAGGGTATTCTCTGTCATAGGTGAAGAGTTTAAATAAATATTTGCAAAAAAACATTACAATTCATCAAAGTCTTGAAACCAAGTCAGTTCTGACCTGAAACAACAAGAATTGTTGTACAATTCCATTTGTAAGCATATGCAGTGCAATTTAGCACATCAAACATTACAAAATGAAGAAATTGCAAAACCATCCAAAATAAGCTTCTTTCAGTCTGATATACTCCAACACTATACTTTAGGGTATTCTCTGTCATAGGTGAAGAGTTTAAATAAATATTTGCAAGAAAACATTACAATTCATCAAAGTCTTGAAACCAAGTCAGTTCTGACCTGAAACAACAAGAATTGTTGTACAATTCCATTTGTAAGTATATGCAGTGCAATTTAGCACATCAAACTTTACATAATGAAGATATTGCAAAACAATCCAAAACAAGCTTCTTTCAGTCTGATATGCTCCCAAACTATACTTTAGAGCACTCTCTGTCATAGGTGAAGAGTTTACATGTATATTTGCAGAACACATTACAATTCATCAAAGTTTTGAAACCATGTCAGTTCTGACCTGGTACAACATGAAATGATTTTAAATAGCATTTGTAAGCATATGTAATGCAATTGAGCACATCAAACATTACAAAATGAAGAAATTGCAAAACCATCCAAAATAAGCTTCTTTCAGTCTGATATACTCCAACACTATACTTTAGGGTATTCTCTGTCATAGGTTTAGAGTTTAAATAAATATTTGCAAGAAAACATTACAATTCATCAAAGTCTTGAAACCAAGTCAGTTCTGACCTGAAACAACATGAAATGTTGTATAATTGCATTTGTAAGCAAATGTAATGTAATTGAGAATATCTAACTTAACAGAATGAAGGTAATGCAAAACCATTCAATACATGATTTTCTCAGTCTGATATGCTCCCACACTATACTTTAGGGCATTCTCTGACATAGGTGGAGACTTTACATGAATATTTGCAAGAAAACATTACAATTCATCAAACTCTTGAAACCAAGTCAATTCTGACCTCAAACAACATGAAATGTTATAAAATCCATTTGTAAGCATGTGCAATGTAATTGAGCACATTAAACTTTACAGAATGAAGATATTGCAAAACCATCCAAAAAAAGCTTCTTTCATTCTGATATGCTCCCACACTGTACTTTAGAGCACTCTCTGTCATAGGTGAAGAGTTTACATGTATATTTGCAAGTTAACATTACAATTCATCAAACTCTTGAAACCAAGTCAGTTCTGACCTGAAACAACAAGAATTGTTGTACAATTCCATTTGTAAGCATATGCAGTGCAATTTAGCACATCAAACTTTACATAATGAAGATATTGCAAAACCATCCAAAAAAAGCTTCTTTCATTCTGATATGCTCCCAAACTATACTTTAGAGCACTCTCTGTCATAGGTGAAGAGTTTACATGTATATTTGCAAGTTAACATTACAATTCATCAAACTCTTGAAACCAAGTCAGTTCTGACCTGAAACAACAAGAATTGTTGTACAATTCCATTTGTAAGCATATGCAGTGCAATTTAGCACATCAAACATTACAAAATGAAGAAATTGCAAAACCATCCAAAATAAGCTTCTTTCAGTCTGATATACTCCAACACTATACTTTAGGGTATTCTCTGTCATAGGTGAAGAGTTTAAATAAATATTTGCAAGAAAACATTACAATTCATCAAAGTCTTGAAACCAAGTCAGTTCTGACCTGAAACAACATGAAATGTTGTATAATTGCATTTGTAAGCAAATGTAATGTAATTGAGAATATCTAACTTAACAGAATGAAGGTAATGCAAAACCATCCAATACATGATTTTCTCAGTCTGATATGCTCCCACACTATACTTTAGGGCATTCTCTGACATAGGTGGAGACTTTACATGAATATTTGCAAGAAAACATTACAATTCATCAAACTCTTGAAACCAAGTCAATTCTGACCTGAAACAAGATTAAATGTTTTACAATTCCATTTGTAAGCATATGTAATGCAATTGAGCATATCAAACTTTACAGATTGAAGATATTGCAAATCCACCCTAAACAAGCTTCTTTCAGTCTGATATGTTCCCACACTATACTTTAAAGCACACTCTGTCATAGGTGAAGAGTTTACATGTATATCTGCAAGTTAACATTACAATTCATCAAACTCTTGAAACCAAGTCAGTTCTGACCTGAAACAACAAGAATTGTTGTACAATTCCATTTGTAAGCATATGCAGTGCAATTTAGCACATCAAACTTTACATAATGAAGATATTGCAAAACCATCTAAAACAAGCTTCTTTCAGTCTGATATGCTCCCACACTGTACTTTAGAGCACTCTCTGTCATAGGTGAAGAGTTTACATGTATATTTGCAAGTTAACATTACAATTCATCAAACTCTTGAAACCAAGTCTATTCTGACCTGAAACAACAAGAATTGCTGTACAGTTCCATTTGTAAGCATATGCAATGCAATTTAGCACATCAAACTTTACATAATGAAGATATTGCAAAACCATCTAAAACAAGCTTCTTTCAGTCTGATATGCTCCCACACTGTACTTTAGAGCACTCTCTGTCATAAGTGAAGAGTTTACATGTATATTTGCAAGATAACTTTACAATTCATGAAACTCTTGAAACCAAGTCAATTCTGACCTGAAACAACATGAAATGTTGTACAATTCCATTTGTAAGCATATGCAGTGCAATTTAGCACATCAAACTTTACATAATGAAGATATTGCAATACCATCCAAAACAAGCTTCTTTCAGTCTGATATGCTCCCAAACTTTAGAGCACTCTCTGTCATAGGTGAAGAGTTTACATGTATATTTGCAGAACACATTACAATTCATCAAAGTTTTGAAACCATGTCAGTTCTGACCTGGTACAACATGAAATGATTTTAAATAGCATTAGTAAGCATATGTAATGCAATTGAGCACATCAAACATTACAAAATGAAGAAATTGCAAAACCATCCAAAATAAGCTTCTTTCAGTCTGATATACTCCAACACTATACATTAGGGTATTCTCTGTCATAGGTGAAGAGTTTAAATAAATATTTGCAAGAAAACATTACAATTCATCAAACTCTTGAAACCAAGTCAATTCTGACCTGAAACAAGATTAAATGTTTTACAATTCCATTTGTAAGCATATGTAATGCAATTGAGCATATCAAACTTTACAGATTGAAGATATTGCAAAACCACCCTAAACAAGCTTCTTTCAGTCTGATATGCTCCCACACTATACTTTAAAGCACACTCTGTCATAGGTGAAGAGTTTACATGTATATCTGCAAGTTAACATTACAATTCATCAAACTCTTGAAACCAAGTCAGTTCTGACCTGAAACAACATGAAATGTTATAAAATCCATTTGTAAGCATATGCAATGTAATTGAGCACATTAAACTTTACAGAATGAAGATATTGCAAAACCATCCAAAAAAAGCTTCTTTCATTCTGATATGCTCCCACACTGTACTTTAGAGCACTCTCTGTCATAGGTGAAGAGTTTACATGTATATTTGCAAGTTAACATTACAATTCATCAAACTCTTGAAACCAAGTCAGTTCTGACCTGAAACAACAAGAATTGTTGTACAATTCCATTTGTAAGCATATGCAGTGCAATTTAGCACATCAAACATTACAAAATGAAGAAATTGCAAAACCATCCAAAATAAGCTTCTTTCAGTCTGATATACTCCAACACTATACTTTAGGGTATTCTCTGTCATAGGTGAAGAGTTTAAATAAATATTTGCAAAAAAACATTACAATTCATCAAAGTCTTGAAACCAAGTCAGTTCTGACCTGAAACAACAAGAATTGTTGTACAATTCCATTTGTAAGCATATGCAGTGCAATTTAGCACATCAAACATTACAAAATGAAGAAATTGCAAAACCATCCAAAATAAGCTTCTTTCAGTCTGATATACTCCAACACTATACTTTAGGGTATTCTCTGTCATAGGTGAAGAGTTTAAATAAATATTTGCAAGAAAACATTACAATTCATCAAAGTCTTGAAACCAAGTCAGTTCTGACCTGAAACAACATGAAATGTTGTATAATTGCATTTGTAAGCAAATGTAATGTAATTGAGAATATCTAACTTAACAGAATGAAGGTAATGCAAAACCATCCAATACATGATTTTCTCAGTCTGATATGCTCCCACACTATACTTTAGGGCATTCTCTGACATAGGTGGAGACTTTACATGAATATTTGCAAGAAAACATTACAATTCATCAAACTCTTGAAACCAAGTCAATTCTGACCTGAAACAAGATGAAATGTTTTACAATTCCATTTGTAAGCATATGTAATGCAATTGAGCATTTCAAACTTTACAGATTGAAGATATTGCAAATCCAACCTAAACAAGCTTCTTTCAGTCTGATATGTTCCCACACTATACTTTAAAGCACACTCTGTCATAGGTGAAGAGTTTACATGTATATCTGCAAGTTAACATTACAATTCATCAAACTCTTGAAACCAAGTCAGTTCTGACCTGAAACAACAAGAATTGTTGTACAATTCCATTTGTAAGCATATGCAGTGCAATTTAGCACATCAAACTTTACATAATGAAGATATTGCAAAACCATCTAAAACAAGCTTCTTTCAGTCTGATATGCTCCCACACTGTACTTTAGAGCACTCTCTGTCATAGGTGAAGAGTTTACATGTATATTTGCAAGTTAACATTACAATTCATCAAACTCTTGAAACCAAGTCTATTCTGACCTGAAACAACAAGAATTGCTGTACAGTTCCATTTGTAAGCATATGCAATGCAATTTAGCACATCAAACTTTACATAATGAAGATATTGCAAAACCATCTAAAACAAGCTTCTTTCAGTCTGATATGCTCCCACACTGTACTTTAGAGCACTCTCTGTCATAAGTGAAGAGTTTACATGTATATTTGCAAGATAACATTACAATTCATGAAACTCTTGAAACCAAGTCAATTCTGACCTGAAACAACATGAAATGTTGTACAATTCCATTTGTAAGCATATGCAGTGCAATTTAGCACATCAAACTTTACATAATGAAGATATTGCAAAACCATCCAAAACAAGCTTCTTTCAGTCTGATATGCTCCCAAACTTTAGAGCACTCTCTGTCATAGGTGAAGAGTTTACATGTATATTTGCAGAACACATTACAATTCATCAAAGTTTTGAAACCATGTCAGTTCTGACCTGGTACAACATGAAATGATTTTAAATAGCATTTGTAAGCATATGTAATGCAATTGAGCACATCAAACATTACAAAATGAAGAAATTGCAAAACCATCCAAAATAAGCTTCTTTCAGTCTGATATACTCCAACACTATACTTTAGGGTATTCTCTGTCATAGGTGAAGAGTTTAAATAAATATTTGCAAGAAAACATTACAATTCATCAAAGTCTTGAAACCAAGTCAGTTCTGACCTGAAACAACATGAAATGTTGTATAATTGCATTTGTAAGCAAATGTAATGTAATTGAGAATATCTAACTTAACAGAATGAAGGTAATGCAAAACCATCCAATACATGATTTTCTCAGTCTGATATGCTCCCACACTATACTTTAGGGCATTCTCTGACATAGGTGGAGACTTTACATGAATATTTGCAAGAAAACATTACAATTCATCAAACTCTTGAAACCAAGTCAATTCTGACCTGAAACAAGATTAAATGTTTTACAATTCCATTTGTAAGCATATGTAATGCAATTGAGCATATCAAACTTTACAGATTGAAGATATTGCAAATCCACCCTAAACAAGCTTCTTTCAGTCTGATATGTTCCCACACTATACTTTAAAGCACACTCTGTCATAGGTGAAGAGTTTACATGTATATCTGCAAGTTAACATTACAATTCATCAAACTCTTGAAACCAAGTCAGTTCTGACCTGAAACAACAAGAATTGTTGTACAATTCCATTTGTAAGCATATGCAGTGCAATTTAGCACATCAAACTTTACATAATGAAGATATTGCAAAACCATCTAAAACAAGCTTCTTTCAGTCTGATATGCTCCCACACTGTACTTTAGAGCACTCTCTGTCATAGGTGAAGAGTTTACATGTATATTTGCAAGTTAACATTACAATTCATCAAACTCTTGAAACCAAGTCTATTCTGACCTGAAACAACAAGAATTGCTGTACAGTTCCATTTGTAAGCATATGCAATGCAATTTAGCACATCAAACTTTACATAATGAAGATATTGCAAAACCATCTAAAACAAGCTTCTTTCAGTCTGATATGCTCCCACACTGTACTTTAGAGCACTCTCTGTCATAAGTGAAGAGTTTACATGTATATTTGCAAGATAACTTTACAATTCATGAAACTCTTGAAACCAAGTCAATTCTGACCTGAAACAACATGAAATGTTGTACAATTCCATTTGTAAGCATATGCAGTGCAATTTAGCACATCAAACTTTACATAATGAAGATATTGCAATACCATCCAAAACAAGCTTCTTTCAGTCTGATATGCTCCCAAACTTTAGAGCACTCTCTGTCATAGGTGAAGAGTTTACATGTATATTTGCAGAACACATTACAATTCATCAAAGTTTTGAAACCATGTCAGTTCTGACCTGGTACAACATGAAATGATTTTAAATAGCATTTGTAAGCATATGTAATGCAATTGAGCACATCAAACATTACAAAATGAAGAAATTGCAAAACCATCCAAAATAAGCTTCTTTCAGTCTGATATACTCCAACACTATACATTAGGGTATTCTCTGTCATAGGTGAAGAGTTTAAATAAATATTTGCAAGAAAACATTACAATTCATCAAACTCTTGAATCCAAGTCAATTCTGACCTGAAACAAGATGAAATGTTTTACAATTCCATTTGTAAGCATATGTAATGCAATTGAGCATATCAAACTTTACAGATTGAAGATATTGCAAAACCACCCTAAACAAGCTTCTTTCAGTCTGATATGCTCCCACACTATACTTTAAAGCACACTCTGTCATAGGTGAAGAGTTTACATGTATATCTGCAAGTTAACATTACAATTCATCAAACTCTTGAAACCAAGTCAGTTCTGACCTGAAACAACAAGAATTGTTGTACAATTCCATTTGTAAGCATATGCAGTGCAATTTAGCACATCAAACATTACAAAATGAAGAAATTGCAAAACCATCCAAAATAAGCTTCTTTCAGTCTGATATACTCCAACACTATACTTTAGGGTATTCTCTGTCATAGGTGAAGAGTTTAAATAAATATTTGCAAAAAAACATTACAATTCATCAAAGTCTTGAAACCAAGTCAGTTCTGATCTGAAACAACAAGAATTGTTGTACAATTCCATTTGTAAGCATAATGCAGTGCAATTTAGCACATCAAACATTACAAAATGAAGAAATTGCAAAACCATCCAAAATAAGCTTCTTTCAGTCTGATATACTCCAACACTATACTTTAGGGTATTCTCTGTCATAGGTGAAGAGTTTAAATAAATATTTGCAAGAAAACATTACAATTCATCAAAGTCTTGAAACCAAGTCAGTTCTGACCTGAAACAACATGAAATGTTGTATAATTGCATTTGTAAGCAAATGCAATGTAATTGAGAATATCTAACTTAACAGAATGAAGGTAATGCAAAACCATCCAATACATGATTTTCTCAGTCTGATATGCTCCCACACTATACTTTAGGGCATTCTCTGACATAGGTGGAGACTTTACATGAATATTTGCAAGAAAACATTACAATTCATCAAACTCTTGAAACCAAGTCAATTCTGACCTGAAACAAGATGAAATGTTTTACAATTCCATTTGTAAGCATATGTAATGCAATTGAGCATATCAAACTTTACAGATTGAAGATATTGCAAATCCACCCTAAACAAGCTTCTTTCAGTCTGATATGTTCCCACACTATACTTTAAAGCACACTCTGTCATAGGTGAAGAGTTTACATGTATATCTGCAAGTTAACATTACAATTCATCAAACTCTTGAAACCAAGTCAGTTCTGACCTGAAACAACAAGAATTGTTGTACAATTCCATTTGTAAGCATATGCAGTGCAATTTAGCACATCAAACTTTACATAATGAAGATATTGCAAAACCATCTAAAACAAGCTTCTTTCAGTCTGATATGCTCCCACACTGTACTTTAGAGCACTCTCTGTCATAGGTGAAGAGTTTACATGTATATTTGCAAGTTAACATTACAATTCATCAAACTCTTGAAACCAAGTCTATTCTGACCTGAAACAACAAGAATTGCTGTACAGTTCCATTTGTAAGCATATGCAATGCAATTTAGCACATCAAACTTTACATAATGAAGATATTGCAAAACCATCTAAAACAAGCTTCTTTCAGTCTGATATGCTCCCAAACTATACTTTAGAGCACTCTCTGTCATAGGTGAAGAGTTTACATGTATATTTGCAGAACACATTACAATTCATCAAAGTTTTGAAACCATGTCAGTTCTGACCTGGTACAACATGAAATGAATTTAAATAGCATTTGTAAGCATATGTAATGCAATTGAGCACATCAAACATTACAAAATGAAGAAATTGCAAAACCATCCAAAATAAGCTTCTTTCAGTCTGATATACTCCAACACTATACTTTAGGGTATTCTCTGTCATAGGTGAAGAGTTTAAATAAATATTTGCAAGAAAACATTACAATTCATCAAAGTCTTGAAACCAAGTCAGTTCTGACCTGAAACAACATGAAATGTTGTATAATTGCATTTGTAAGCAAATGTAATGTAATTGAGAATATCTAACTTAACAGAATGAAGGTAATGCAAAACCATCCAATACATGATTTTCTCAGTCTGATATGTTCCCACACTATACTTTAAAGCACACTCTGTCATAGGTGAAGAGTTTACATGTATATCTGCAAGTTAACATTACAATTCATCAAACTCTTGAAACCAAGTCAGTTCTGACCTGAAACAACATGAAATGTTATAAAATCCATTTGTAAGCATATGCAATGTAATTGAGCACATTAAACTTTACAGAATGAAGATATTGCAAAACCATCCAAAAAAAGCTTCTTTCATTCTGATATGCTCCCACACTGTACTTTAGAGCACTCTCTGTCATAGGTGAAGAGTTTACATGTATATTTGCAAGTTAACATTACAATTCATCAAACTCTTGAAACCAAGTCAGTTCTGACCTGAAACAACAAGAATTGTTGTACAATTCCATTTGTAAGCATATGCAGTGCAATTTAGCACATCAAACATTACAAAATGAAGAAATTGCAAAACCATCCAAAATAAGCTTCTTTCAGTCTGATATACTCCAACACTATACTTTAGGGTATTCTCTGTCATAGGTGAAGAGTTTAAATAAATATTTGCAAGAAAACATTACAATTCATCAAAGTCTTGAAACCAAGTCAGTTCTGACCTGAAACAACATGAAATGTTGTATAATAGCATTTGTAAGCAAATGTAATGTAATTGAGAATATCTAACTTAACAGAATGAAGGTAATGCAAAACCATCCAATACATGATTTTCTCAGTCTGATATGCTCCCACACTATACTTTAGGGCATTCTCTGACATAGGTGGAGACTTTACATGAATATTTGCAAGAAAACATTACAATTCATCAAACTCTTGAAACCAAGTCAATTCTGACCTGAAACAAGATTAAATGTTTTACAATTCCATTTGTAAGCATATGTAATGCAATTGAGCATATCAAACTTTACAGATTGAAGATATTGCAAATCCACCCTAAACAAGCTTCTTTCAGTCTGATATGTTCCCACACTATACTTTAAAGCACACTCTGTCATAGGTGAAGAGTTTACATGTATATCTGCAAGTTAACATTACAATTCATCAAACTCTTGAAACCAAGTCAGTTCTGACCTGAAACAACATGAAATGTTATAAAATCCATTTGTAAGCATATGCAATGTAATTGAGCACATTAAACTTTACAGAATGAAGATATTGCAAAACCATCCAAAAAAAGCTTCTTTCATTCTGATATGCTCCCACACTGTACTTTAGAGCACTCTCTGTCATAGGTGAAGAGTTTACATGTATATTTGCAAGATAACTTTACAATTCATGAAACTCTTGAAACCAAGTCAATTCTGACCTGAAACAACATGAAATGTTGTACAATTCCATTTGTAAGCATATGCAGTGCAATTTAGCACATCAAACTTTACATAATGAAGATATTGCAATACCATCCAAAACAAGCTTCTTTCAGTCTGATATGCTCCCAAACTTTAGAGCACTCTCTGTCATAGGTGAAGAGTTTACATGTATATTTGCAGAACACATTACAATTCATCAAAGTTTTGAAACCATGTCAGTTCTGACCTGGTACAACATGAAATGATTTTAAATAGCATTTGTAAGCATATGTAATGCAATTGAGCACATCAAACATTACAAAATGAAGAAATTGCAAAACCATCCAAAATAAGCTTCTTTCAGTCTGATATACTCCAACACTATACATTAGGGTATTCTCTGTCATAGGTGAAGAGTTTAAATAAATATTTGCAAGAAAACATTACAATTCATCAAACTCTTGAAACCAAGTCAATTCTGACCTGAAACAAGATTAAATGTTTTACAATTCCATTTGTAAGCATATGTAATGCAATTGAGCATATCAAACTTTACAGATTGAAGATATTGCAAAACCACCCTAAACAAGCTTCTTTCAGTCTGATATGCTCCCACACTATACTTTAAAGCACACTCTGTCATAGGTGAAGAGTTTACATGTATATCTGCAAGTTAACATTACAATTCATCAAACTCTTGAAACCAAGTCAGTTCTGACCTGAAACAACATGAAATGTTATAAAATCCATTTGTAAGCATATGCAATGTAATTGAGCACATTAAACTTTACAGAATGAAGATATTGCAAAACCATCCAAAAAAAGCTTCTTTCATTCTGATATGCTCCCACACTGTACTTTAGAGCACTCTCTGTCATAGGTGAAGAGTTTACATGTATATTTGCAAGTTAACATTACAATTCATCAAACTCTTGAAACCAAGTCAGTTCTGACCTGAAACAACAAGAATTGTTGTACAATTCCATTTGTAAGCATATGCAGTGCAATTTAGCACATCAAACATTACAAAATGAAGAAATTGCAAAACCATCCAAAATAAGCTTCTTTCAGTCTGATATACTCCAACACTATACTTTAGGGTATTCTCTGTCATAGGTGAAGAGTTTAAATAAATATTTGCAAAAAAACATTACAATTCATCAAAGTCTTGAAACCAAGTCAGTTCTGACCTGAAACAACAAGAATTGTTGTACAATTCCATTTGTAAGCATATGCAGTGCAATTTAGCACATCAAACATTACAAAATGAAGAAATTGCAAAACCATCCAAAATAAGCTTCTTTTAGTCTGATATACTCCAACACTATACTTTAGGGTATTCTCTGTCATAGGTGAAGAGTTTAAATAAATATTTGCAAGAAAACATTACAATTCATCAAAGTCTTGAAACCAAGTCAGTTCTGACCTGAAACAACATGAAATGTTGTATAATTGCATTTGTAAGCAAATGTAATGTAATTGAGAATATCTAACTTAACAGAATGAAGGTAATGCAAAACCATCCAATACATGATTTTCTCAGTCTGATATGCTCCCACACTATACTTTAGGGCATTCTCTGACATAGGTGGAGACTTTACATGAATATTTGCAAGAAAACATTACAATTCATCAAACTCTTGAAACCAAGTCAATTCTGACCTGAAACAAGATGAAATGTTTTACAATTCCATTTGTAAGCATATGTAATGCAATTGAGCATTTCAAACTTTACAGATTGAAGATATTGCAAATCCACCCTAAACAAGCTTCTTTCAGTCTGATATGTTCCCACACTATACTTTAAAGCACACTCTGTCATAGGTGAAGAGTTTACATGTATATCTGCAAGTTAACATTACAATTCATCAAACTCTTGAAACCAAGTCAGTTCTGACCTGAAACAACAAGAATTGTTGTACAATTCCATTTGTAAGCATATGCAGTGCAATTTAGCACATCAAACTTTACATAATGAAGATATTGCAAAACCATCTAAAACAAGCTTCTTTCAGTCTGATATGCTCCCACACTGTACTTTAGAGCACTCTCTGTCATAGGTGAAGAGTTTACATGTATATTTGCAAGTTAACATTACAATTCATCAAACTCTTGAAACCAAGTCTATTCTGACCTGAAACAACAAGAATTGCTGTACAGTTCCATTTGTAAGCATATGCAATGCAATTTAGCACATCAAACTTTACATAATGAAGATATTGCAAAACCATCTAAAACAAGCTTCTTTCAGTCTGATATGCTCCCACACTGTACTTTAGAGCACTCTCTGTCATAAGTGAAGAGTTTACATGTATATTTGCAAGATAACATTACAATTCATGAAACTCTTGAAACCAAGTCAATTCTGACCTGAAACAACATGAAATGTTGTACAATTCCATTTGTAAGCATATGCAGTGCAATTTAGCACATCAAACTTTACATAATGAAGATATTGCAAAACCATCCAAAACAAGCTTCTTTCAGTCTGATATGCTCCCAAACTTTAGAGCACTCTCTGTCATAGGTGAAGAGTTTACATGTATATTTGCAGAACACATTACAATTCATCAAAGTTTTGAAACCATGTCAGTTCTGACCTGGTACAACATGAAATGATTTTAAATAGCATTTGTAAGCATATGTAATGCAATTGAGCACATCAAACATTACAAAATGAAGAAATTGCAAAACCATCCAAAATAAGCTTCTTTCAGTCTGATATACTCCAACACTATACTTTAGGGTATTCTCTGTCATAGGTGAAGAGTTTAAATAAATATTTGCAAGAAAACATTACAATTCATCAAAGTCTTGAAACCAAGTCAGTTCTGACCTGAAACAACATGAAATGTTGTATAATTGCATTTGTAAGCAAATGTAATGTAATTGAGAATATCTAACTTAACAGAATGAAGGTAATGCAAAACCATCCAATACATGATTTTCTCAGTCTGATATGCTCCCACACTATACTTTAGGGCATTCTCTGACATAGGTGGAGACTTTACATGAATATTTGCAAGAAAACATTACAATTCATCAAACTCTTGAAACCAAGTCAATTCTGACCTGAAACAAGATTAAATGTTTTACAATTCCATTTGTAAGCATATGTAATGCAATTGAGCATATCAAACTTTACAGATTGAAGATATTGCAAATCCACCCTAAACAAGCTTCTTTCAGTCTGATATGTTCCCACACTATACTTTAAAGCACACTCTGTCATAGGTGAAGAGTTTACATGTATATCTGCAAGTTAACATTACAATTCATCAAACTCTTGAAACCAAGTCAGTTCTGACCTGAAACAACAAGAATTGTTGTACAATTCCATTTGTAAGCATATGCAGTGCAATTTAGCACATCAAACTTTACATAATGAAGATATTGCAAAACCATCTAAAACAAGCTTCTTTCAGTCTGATATGCTCCCACACTGTACTTTAGAGCACTCTCTGTCATAGGTGAAGAGTTTACATGTATATTTGCAAGTTAACATTACAATTCATCAAACTCTTGAAACCAAGTCTATTCTGACCTGAAACAACAAGAATTGCTGTACAGTTCCATTTGTAAGCATATGCAATGCAATTTAGCACATCAAACTTTACATAATGAAGATATTGCAAAACCATCTAAAACAAGCTTCTTTCAGTCTGATATGCTCCCACACTGTACTTTAGAGCACTCTCTGTCATAAGTGAAGAGTTTACATGTATATTTGCAAGATAACTTTACAATTCATGAAACTCTTGAAACCAAGTCAATTCTGACCTGAAACAACATGAAATGTTGTACAATTCCATTTGTAAGCATATGCAGTGCAATTTAGCACATCAAACTTTACATAATGAAGATATTGCAATACCATCCAAAACAAGCTTCTTTCAGTCTGATATGCTCCCAAACTTTAGAGCACTCTCTGTCATAGGTGAAGAGTTTACATGTATATTTGCAGAACACATTACAATTCATCAAAGTTTTGAAACCATGTCAGTTCTGACCTGGTACAACATGAAATGATTTTAAATAGCATTTGTAAGCATATGTAATGCAATTGAGCACATCAAACATTACAAAATGAAGAAATTGCAAAACCATCCAAAATAAGCTTCTTTCAGTCTGATATACTCCAACACTATACATTAGGGTATTCTCTGTCATAGGTGAAGAGTTTAAATAAATATTTGCAAGAAAACATTACAATTCATCAAACTCTTGATTCCAAGTCAATTCTGACCTGAAACAAGATGAAATGTTTTACAATTCCATTTGTAAGCATATGTAATGCAATTGAGCATATCAAACTTTACAGATTGAAGATATTGCAAAACCACCCTAAACAAGCTTCTTTCAGTCTGATATGCTCCCACACTATACTTTAAAGCACACTCTGTCATAGGTGAAGAGTTTACATGTATATCTGCAAGTTAACATTACAATTCATCAAACTCTTGAAACCAAGTCAGTTCTGACCTGAAACAACAAGAATTGTTGTACAATTCCATTTGTAAGCATATGCAGTGCAATTTAGCACATCAAACATTACAAAATGAAGAAATTGCAAAACCATCCAAAATAAGCTTCTTTCAGTCTGATATACTCCAACACTATACTTTAGGGTATTCTCTGTCATAGGTGAAGAGTTTAAATAAATATTTGCAAAAAAACATTACAATTCATCAAAGTCTTGAAACCAAGTCAGTTCTGACCTGAAACAACAAGAATTGTTGTACAATTCCATTTGTAAGCATAATGCAGTGCAATTTAGCACATCAAACATTACAAAATGAAGAAATTGCAAAACCATCCAAAATAAGCTTCTTTCAGTCTGATATACTCCAACACTATACTTTAGGGTATTCTCTGTCATAGGTGAAGAGTTTAAATAAATATTTGCAAGAAAACATTACAATTCATCAAAGTCTTGAAACCAAGTCAGTTCTGACCTGAAACAACATGAAATGTTGTATAATTGCATTTGTAAGCAAATGCAATGTAATTGAGAATATCTAACTTAACAGAATGAAGGTAATGCAAAACCATCCAATACATGATTTTCTCAGTCTGATATGCTCCCACACTATACTTTAGGGCATTCTCTGACATAGGTGGAGACTTTACATGAATATTTGCAAGAAAACATTACAATTCATCAAACTCTTGAAACCAAGTCAATTCTGACCTGAAACAAGATGAAATGTTTTACAATTCCATTTGTAAGCATATGTAATGCAATTGAGCATATCAAACTTTACAGATTGAAGATATTGCAAATCCACCCTAAACAAGCTTCTTTCAGTCTGATATGTTCCCACACTATACTTTAAAGCACACTCTGTCATAGGTGAAGAGTTTACATGTATATCTGCAAGTTAACATTACAATTCATCAAACTCTTGAAACCAAGTCAGTTCTGACCTGAAACAACAAGAATTGTTGTACAATTCCATTTGTAAGCATATGCAGTGCAATTTAGCACATCAAACTTTACATAATGAAGATATTGCAAAACCATCTAAAACAAGCTTCTTTCAGTCTGATATGCTCCCACACTGTACTTTAGAGCACTCTCTGTCATAGGTGAAGAGTTTACATGTATATTTGCAAGTTAACATTACAATTCATCAAACTCTTGAAACCAAGTCTATTCTGACCTGAAACAACAAGAATTGCTGTACAGTTCCATTTGTAAGCATATGCAATGCAATTTAGCACATCAAACTTTACATAATGAAGATATTGCAAAACCATCTAAAACAAGCTTCTTTCAGTCTGATATGCTCCCAAACTATACTTTAGAGCACTCTCTGTCATAGGTGAAGAGTTTACATGTATATTTGCAGAACACATTACAATTCATCAAAGTTTTGAAACCATGTCAGTTCTGACCTGGTACAACATGAAATGAATTTAAATAGCATTTGTAAGCATATGTAATGCAATTGAGCACATCAAACATTACAAAATGAAGAAATTGCAAAACCATCCAAAATAAGCTTCTTTCAGTCTGATATACTCCAACACTATACTTTAGGGTATTCTCTGTCATAGGTGAAGAGTTTAAATAAATATTTGCAAGAAAACATTACAATTCATCAAAGTCTTGAAACCAAGTCAGTTCTGACCTGAAACAACATGAAATGTTGTATAATTGCATTTGTAAGCAAATGTAATGTAATTGAGAATATCTAACTTAACAGAATGAAGGTAATGCAAAACCATCCAATACATGATTTTCTCAGTCTGATATGTTCCCACACTATACTTTAAAGCACACTCTGTCATAGGTGAAGAGTTTACATGTATATCTGCAAGTTAACATTACAATTCATCAAACTCTTGAAACCAAGTCAGTTCTGACCTGAAACAACATGAAATGTTATAAAATCCATTTGTAAGCATATGCAATGTAATTGAGCACATTAAACTTTACAGAATGAAGATATTGCAAAACCATCCAAAAAAAGCTTCTTTCATTCTGATATGCTCCCACACTGTACTTTAGAGCACTCTCTGTCATAGGTGAAGAGTTTACATGTATATTTGCAAGTTAACATTACAATTCATCAAACTCTTGAAACCAAGTCAGTTCTGACCTGAAACAACAAGAATTGTTGTACAATTCCATTTGTAAGCATATGCAGTGCAATTTAGCACATCAAACATTACAAAATGAAGAAATTGCAAAACCATCCAAAATAAGCTTCTTTCAGTCTGATATACTCCAACACTATACTTTAGGGTATTCTCTGTCATAGGTGAAGAGTTTAAATAAATATTTGCAAGAAAACATTACAATTCATCAAAGTCTTGAAACCAAGTCAGTTCTGACCTGAAACAACAAGAATTGTTGTACAATTCCATTTGTAAGCATATGCAGTGCAATTTAGCACATCAAACATTACAAAATGAAGAAATTGCAAAACCATCCAAAATAAGCTTCTTTCAGTCTGATATACTCCAACACTATACTTTAGGGTATTCTCTGTCATAGGTGAAGAGTTTAAATAAATATTTGCAAGAAAACATTACAATTCATCAAAGTCTTGAAACCAAGTCAGTTCTGACCTGAAACAACATGAAATGTTGTATAATAGCATTTGTAAGCAAATGTAATGTAATTGAGAATATCTAACTTAACAGAATGAAGGTAATGCAAAACCATCCAATACATGATTTTCTCAGTCTGATATGCTCCCACACTATACTTTAGGGCATTCTCTGACATAGGTGGAGACTTTACATGAATATTTGCAAGAAAACATTACAATTCATCAAACTCTTGAAACCAAGTCAATTCTGACCTGAAACAAGATTAAATGTTTTACAATTCCATTTGTAAGCATATGTAATGCAATTGAGCATATCAAACTTTACAGATTGAAGATATTGCAAATCCACCCTAAACAAGCTTCTTTCAGTCTGATATGTTCCCACACTATACTTTAAAGCACACTCTGTCATAGGTGAAGAGTTTACATGTATATCTGCAAGTTAACATTACAATTCATCAAACTCTTGAAACCAAGTCAGTTCTGACCTGAAACAACATGAAATGTTATAAAATCCATTTGTAAGCATATGCAATGTAATTGAGCACATTAAACTTTACAGAATGAAGATATTGCAAAACCATCCAAAAAAAGCTTCTTTCATTCTGATATGCTCCCACACTGTACTTTAGAGCACTCTCTGTCATAGGTGAAGAGTTTACATGTATATTTGCAAGTTAACATTACAATTCATCAAACTCTTGAAACCAAGTCAGTTCTGACCTGAAACAACAAGAATTGTTGTACAATTCCATTTGTAAGCATATGCAATGTAATTTAGCACATCAAACTTTACATAATGAAGATATTGCAAAACCATCCAAAACAAGCTTCTTTGTCTGATATGCTCCCAAACTATACTTTAGAGCACTCTATGTCATAGGTGAAGAGTTTACATGTATATTTGCAGAACACATTACAATTCATCAAAGTTTTGAAACCATGTCAGTTCTGACGTGGTACAACATGAAATGATTTTAAATAGCATTTGTAAGCATATGTAATGCAATTGAGCACATCAAACATTACAAAATGAAGAAATTGCAAAACCATCCAAAATAAGCTTCTTTCAGTCTGATATACTCCAACACTATACTTTAGGGTATTCTCTGTCATAGGTGAAGAGTTTAAATAAATATTTGCAAGAAAACATTACAATTCATCAAAGTCTTGAAACCAAGTCAGTTCTGACCTGAAACAACATGAAATGTTGTATAATTGCATTTGTAAGCAAATGTAATGTAATTGAGAATATCTAACTTAACAGAATGAAGGTAATGCAAAACCATCCAATACATGATTTTCTCAGTCTGATATGCTCCCACACTATACTTTAGGGCATTCTCTGACATAGGTGGAGACTTTACATGAATATTTGCAAGAAAACATTACAATTCATCAAACTCTTGAAACCAAGTCAATTCTGACCTGAAACAAGATGAAATGTTTTACAATTCCATTTGTAAGCATATGTAATGCAATTGAGCATATCAAACTTTACAGATTGAAGATATTGCAAATCCACCCTAAACAAGCTTCTTTCAGTCTGATATGTTCCCACACTATACTTTAAAGCACACTCTGTCATAGGTGAAGAGTTAACATGTATATTTGAAAGAAAACATTACAATTCATCAAACTCTTGAAACCAAGTCAGTTCTGACCTGAAACAACAAGAAATGTTGTACAATTCCATTTGTAAGCATATGTAATGTAATTAACACACATCAAACTTTACAGAATGAAGATATTGCAAAACCATCCAAAACAAGCTTCTTTCAGTCTGATATGCTCCCACACAATACTTTAGAGCACTCTCTGTCATAGGTGAAGAGTTTACATATATATTTGCAAGATAACATTACAATTCATCAAACTCTTTAAACCAAGTCAGTTCTGACCTGAAACAACAAGAATTGTTGTACAATTCCATTTGTAAGCATATGTAATGCAATTGAGCATATCAAACTTTACAGATTGAAGATATTGCAAATCCACCCTAAACAAGCTTCTTTCAGTCTGATATGTTCCCACACTATACTTTAAAGCACACTCTGTCATAGGTGAAGAGTTTACATGTATATCTGCAAGTTAACATTACAATTCATCAAACTCTTGAAACCAAGTCAGTTCTGACCTGAAACAACATGAAATGTTATAAAATCCATTTGTAAGCATATGCAATGTAATTGAGCACATTAAACTTTACAGAATGAAGATATTGCAAAACCATCCAAAAAAAGCTTCTTTCATTCTGATATGCTCCCACACTGTACTTTAGAGCACTCTCTGTCATAGGTGAAGAGTTTACATGTATATTTGCAAGTTAACATTACAATTCATCAAACTCTTGAAACCAAGTCAGTTCTGACCTGAAACAACAAGAATTGTTGTACAATTCCATTTGTAAGCATATGCAGTGCAATTTAGCACATCAAACTTTACATAATGAAGATATTGCAAAACCATCTAAAACAAGCTTCTTTGTCTGATATGCTCCCAAACTATACTTTAGAGCACTCTCTGTCATAGGTGAAGAGTTTACATGTATATTTGCAGAACACATTACAATTCATCAAAGTTTTGAAACCATGTCAGTTCTGACCTGGTACAACATGAAATGATTTTAAATAGCATTTGTAAGCATATGTAATGCAATTGAGCACATCAAACATTACAAAATGAAGAAATTGCAAAACCATCCAAAATAAGCTTCTTTCAGTCTGATATACTCCAACACTATACTTTAGGGTATTCTCTGTCATAGGTGAAGAGTTTAAATAAATATTTGCAAGAAAACATTACAATTCATCAAAGTCTTGAAACCAAGTCAGTTCTGACCTGAAACAACATGAAATGTTGTATAATTGCATTTGTAAGCAAATGTAATGTAATTGAGAATATCTAACTTAACAGAATGAAGGTAATGCAAAACCATCCAATACATGATTTTCTCAGTCTGATATGCTCCCACACTATACTTTAGGGCATTCTCTGACATAGGTGGAGACTTTACATGAATATTTGCAAGAAAACATTACAATTCATCAAACTCTTGAAACCAAGTCAATTCTGACCTGAAACAAGATGAAATGTTTTACAATTCCATTTGTAAGCATATGTAATGCAATTGAGCATATCAAACTTTACAGATTGAAGATATTGCAAATCCACCCTAAACAAGCTTCTTTCAGTCTGATATGTTCCCACACTATACTTTAAAGCACACTCTGTCATAGGTGAAGAGTTAACATGTATATTTGAAAGAAAACATTACAATTCATCAAACTCTTGAAACCAAGTCAGTTCTGACCTGAAACAACAAGAAATGTTGTACAATTCCATTTGTAAGCATATGTAATGTAATTAACACACATCAAACTTTACAGAATGAAGATATTGCAAAACCATCCAAAACAAGCTTCTTTCAGTCTGATATGCTCCCACACAATACTTTAGAGCACTCTCTGTCATAGGTGAAGAGTTTACATATATATTTGCAAGATAACATTACAATTCATCAAACTCTTTAAACCAAGTCAGTTCTGACCTGAAACAACAAGAATTGTTGTACAATTCCATTTGTAAGCATATGTAATGCAATTGAGCATATCAAACTTTACAGATTGAAGATATTGCAAATCCACCCTAAACAAGCTTCTTTCAGTCTGATATGTTCCCACACTATACTTTAAAGCACACTCTGTCATAGGTGAAGAGTTTACATGTATATCTGCAAGTTAACATTACAATTCATCAAACTCTTGAAACCAAGTCAGTTCTGACCTGAAACAACATGAAATGTTATAAAATCCATTTGTAAGCATATGCAATGTAATTGAGCACATTAAACTTTACAGAATGAAGATATTGCAAAACCATCCAAAAAAAGCTTCTTTCATTCTGATATGCTCCCACACTGTACTTTAGAGCACTCTCTGTCATAGGTGAAGAGTTTACATGTATATTTGCAAGTTAACATTACAATTCATCAAACTCTTGAAACCAAGTCAGTTCTGACCTGAAACAACAAGAAATGTTGTACAATTCCATTTGTAAGCATATGTAATGTAATTAACACACATCAAACTTTACAGAATGAAGATATTGCAAAACCATCCAAAAAAAGCTTCTTTCATTCTGATATGCTCCCACACTGTACATTAGAGCACTCTCTGTCATAGGTGAAGAGTTTACATGTATATTTGCAAGTTAACATTACAATTCATCAAACTCTTGAAACCAAGTCAGTTCTGACCTGAAACAACAAGAATTGTTGTACAATTCCATTTGTAAGCATATGCAGTGCAATTTAGCACATCAAACTTTACATAATGAAGATATTGCAAAACCATCCAAAACAAGCTTCTTTCAGTCTGATATGCTCCCAAACTATACTTTAGAGCACTCTCTGTCATAGGTGAACAGTTTACATGTATATTTGCAGAACACATTACAATTCATCAAAGTTTTGAAACCATGTCAGTTCTGACCTGGTACAACATGAAATGATTTTAAATAGCATTTGTAAGCATATGTAATGCAATTGAGCACATCAAACATTACAAAATGAAGAAATTGCAAAACCATCCAAAATAAGCTTCTTTCAGTCTGATATACTCCAACACTATACTTTAGGGTATTCTCTGTCATAGGTGAAGAGTTTAAATAAATATTTGCAAGAAAACATTACAATTCATCAAAGTCTTGAAACCAAGTCAGTTCTGACCTGAAACAACATGAAATGTTGTATAATTGCAATTGTAAGCAAATGTAATGTAATTGAGAATATCTAACTTAACAGAATGAAGGTAATGCAAAACCATCCAATACATGATTTTCTCAGACTGATATGCTCCCAAACTATACTTTAGAGCACTCTCTGTCATAGGTGAAGAGTTTACATGTATATTTGCAGAACACATTACAATTCATCAAAGTTTTGAAACCATGTCAGTTCTGACCTGGTACAACATGAAATGATTTTAAATAGCATTTGTAAGCATATGTAATGCAATTGAGCACATCAAACATTACAAAATGAAGAAATTGCAAAACCATCCAAAATAAGCTTCTTTCAGTCTGATATACTCCAACACTATACTTTAGGGTATTCTCTGTCATAGGTGAAGAGTTTAAATAAATATTTGCAAGAAAACATTACAATTCATCAAAGTCTTGAAACCAAGTCATTCTGACCTGAAACAACATGAAATGTTGTATAATTGCATTTGTAAGCAAATGTAATGTAATTGAGCATATCAAACTTTACAGATTGAAGATATTGCAAATCCACCCTAAACAAGCTTCTTTCAGTCTGATATGTTCCCACACTATACTTTAAAGCACACTCTGTCATAGGTGAAGAGTTTACATGTATATTTGAAAGAAAACATTACAATTCATCAAACTCTTGAAACCAAGTCAGTTCTGAACTGAAACAACAAGAAATGTTGTACAATTCCATTTGTAAGCATATGTAATGTAATTAACACACATCAAACTTTACAGAATGAAGATATTGCAAAATCATCCAAAACAAGCTTCTTTCAGTCTGATATGCTCCCACACTGTACTTTAGAGCACTCTCTGTCATAGGTGAAGAGTTTACATGTATATTTGCAAGTTAACATTACAATTCATCAAACTCTTGAAACCAAGTCAGTTCTGACCTGAAACAACAAGAATTGTTGTACAATTCCATTTGTAAGCATATGCAGTGCAATTTAGCACATCAAACTTTACATAATGAAGATATTGCAAAACCATCCAAAACAAGCTTCTTTCAGTCTGATATGCTCCCAAACTATACTTTAGAGCACTCTCTGTCATAGGTGAAGAGTTTACATGTATATTTGCAGAACACATTACAATTCATCAAAGTTTTGAAACCATGTCAGTTCTGACCTGGTACAATATGAAATGATTTTAAATAGCATTTGTAAGCATATGTAATGCAATTGAGCACATCAAACATTACAAAATGAAGAAATTGCAAAACCATCCAAAATAAGCTTCTTTCAGTCTGATATACTCCAACACTATACTTTAGGGTATTCTCTGTCATAGGTGAAGAGTTTAAATAAATATTTGCAAGAAAACATTACAATTCATCAAAGTCTTGAAACCAAGTCAGTTCTGACCTGAAACAACATGAAATGTTGTATAATTGCAATTGTAAGCAAATGTAATGTAATTGAGAATATCTAACTTAACAGAATGAAGGTAATGCAAAACCATCCAATACATGATTTTCTCAGACTGATATGCTCCCACACTATACTTTAGGGCATTCTCTGATATAGGTGGAGACTTTACATTTGTATTTGAAAGAAAACAATACAATTCATCAAACTCTTGAATCCAAGTCAATTCTGACCTGAAACAAAATTAAATGTTTTACAATTCCATTTGAAAGCATATGTAATGCAATTGAGCACAGCAAACTTTACAGAATGAAGATTTTGCAAAACCATCCAAAACAAGCTTCTTTCAGTCTGATATGCTCCCATACTATACTTTAGAGCACTCTATGTCATAGGTGAAGAGTTTACATGTATATTTGAAAGAAAACATTACAATTCATCAAACTCTTGAAACCAAGTCAGTTCTGACCTGAAACAACAAGAAATGTTGTACAATTCCATTTGTAAGCATATGTAATGTAATTAACACACATCAAACTTTACAGAATGAAGATATTGCAAAACCATCCAAAAAAAGCTTCTTTCATTCTGATATGCTCCCACACTGTACTTTAGAGCACTCTCTGTCATAGGTGAAGAGTTTACATGTATATTTGCAAGTTAACATTACAATTCATCAAAGTTTTGAAACCATGTCAGTTCTGACCTGGTACAACATGAAATGATTTTAAATAGCATTTGTAAGCATATGTAATGCAATTGAGCACATCAAACATTACAATATGAAGAAATTGCAAAACCATCCAAAATAAGCTTCTTTCAGTCTGATATACTCCAACACTATACTTTAGGGTATTCTCTGTCATAGGTGAAGAGTTTAAATAAATATTTGCAAGAAAACATTACAATTCATCAAAGTCTTGAAACCAAGTCAGTTCTGACCTGAAACAACATGAAATGTTGTATAATTGCATTTGTAAGCAAATGTAATGTAATTGAGAATATCTAACTTAACAGAATGAAGGTAATGAAAAACCATCCAATACATGATTTTCTCAGTCTGATATGCTCCCACACTATACTTTAGGGCATTCTCTGATATAGGTGGAGACTTTACATGAATATTTGCAAGAAAACATTACAATTCATCAAACTCTTGAAACCAAGTCAATTCTGACCTGAAACAAAATTAAATGTTTTACAATTCCATTTGAAAGCATATGTAATGCAATTGAGCACATCAAACTTTACAGATTGAAGATATTGCAAAACCATCCAAAAAAAGCTTCTTTCATTCTGATATGCTCCCACACTGTACTTTAGAGCACTCTCTGTCATAGGTGAAGAGTTTACATGTATATTTGCAAGTTAACATTACAATTCATCAAACTCTTGAAACCAAGTCAGTTCTGACCTGAAACAACAAGAATTGTTGTACAATTCCATTTGTAAGCATATGCAATGTAATTAACACACATCAAACTTTACATAATGAAGATATTGCAAAACCATCCAAAACAAGCTTCTTTCAGTCTGATATGCTCCCAAACTATACTTTAGAGCATTCTCTGTCATAGGTGAAGAGTTTACATGTATATTTGCAAGATAACTTTACAATTCTACAAACTCTTGAAACCAAGTCTATTCTGACCTGAAACAACAAGAATTGCTGTACAGTTCCATTTGTAAGCATATGCAATGCAATTTAGCACATCAAACTTTACATAATGAAGATATTGCAAAACCATCAAAAACAAGCTTCTTTCAGTCTGATATGCTCCCACACTGTACTTTAGAGCACTCTCTGTCATAGGTGAAGAGTTTACATGTATATTTGCAAGTTAACATTACAATTCATCAAACTCTTGAAACCAAGTCAGTTCTGACCTGAAACAACAAGAATTGTTGTACAATTCCATTTGTAAGCATATGCAGTGCAATTTAGCACATCAAACTTTACATAATGAAGATATTGCAAAACCATCCAAAACAAGCTTCTTTCAGTCTGATATGCTCCCAAACTATACTTTAGAGCACTCTCTGTCATAGGTGAAGAGTTTACATGTATATTTGCAGAACACATTACAATTCATCAAAGTTTTGAAACCATGTCAGTTCTGACCTGGTACAACATGAAATGATTTTAAATAGCATTTGTAAGCATATGTAATGCAATTGAGCACATCAAACATTACAAAATTAAGAAATTGCAAAACCATCCAAAATAAGCTTCTTTCAGTCTGATATACTCCAACACTATACTTTAGGGTATTCTCTGTCATAGGTGAAGAGTTTAAATAAATATTTGCAAGAAAACATTACAATTCATCAAAGTCTTGAAACCAAGTCAGTTCTGACCTGAAACAACATGAAATGTTGTATAATTGCATTTATAAGCAAATGTAATGTAATTGAGAATATCTAACTTAACAGAATGAAGGTAATGAAAAACCATCCAATACATGATTTTCTCAGTCTGATATGCTCCCACACTATACTTTAGGGCATTCTCTGATATAGGTGGAGACTTTACATGAATATTTGCAAGAAAACATTACAATTCATCAAACTCTTGAAACCAAGTCAATTCTGACCTGAAACAAAATTAAATGTTTTACAATTCCATTTGAAAGCATATGTAATGCAATTGAGCACATCAAACTTTACAGAATGAAGATTTTGCAAAACCATCCAAAACAAGCTTCTTTCAGTCTGATATGCTCCCATACTATACTTTAGAGCACTCTCTGTCATAGGTGAAGAGTTTACATGTATATTTGAAAGAAAACATTACAATTCATCAAACTCTTGAAACCAAGTCAGTTCTGACCTGAAACAACAAGAAATGTTGTACAATTCCATTTGTAAGCATATGCAGTGCAATTTAGCACATCAAACTTTACATAATGAAGATATTGCAAAACCATCCAAAACAAGCTTCTTTCAGTCTGATATGCTCCCTTACTATACTTTAGAGCACTCTCTGTCATAGGTGAAGAGTTTACATGTATATTTGCAGAACACATTACAATTCATCAAAGTTTTGAAACCAAGTCAATTCTGACCTGAAACAACATGAAATGTTGTACAATTCCATTTGTAAGCATATGTAATGTAATTAACACACATCAAACTTTACATAATGAAGATATTGCAAAACCATCCAAAACAAGCTTCTTTCAGTCTGATATGCTCCCACACAATACTTTAGAGCACTCTCTGTCATAGGTGAAGAGTTTACATATATATTTGCAAGATAACATTACAATTCATCAAACTCTTGAAACCAAGTCAGTTCTGACCTGAAACAACAAGAATTGTTGTACAATTCCATTTGTAAGCATATGCAGTGCAATTTAGCACATCAAACTTTACATAATGAAGATATTGCAAAACCATCAAAAACAAGCTTCTTTCATTCTGATATGCTCCCACACTGTACTTTAGAGCACTCTCTGTCATAAGTGAAGAGTTTACATGTATATTTGCAAGATAACTTTACAATTCATCAAACTCTTGAAACCAAGTCAATTCTGACCTGAAACAACATGAAATGTTGTACAATTCCATTTGTAAGCATATGTATTGCAATTGAGCACAGCAAACTTTACAGAATGAAGATTTTGCAAAACCATCCAAAACAAGCTTCTTTCAGTCTGATATGCTCCCATACTATACTTTAGAGCACTCTCTGTCATAGGTGAAGAGTTTACATGTATATTTGAAAGAAAACATTACAATTCATCAAACTCTTGAAAACAAGTCAGTTCTGACCTGAAACAACAAGAAATGTTGTACAATTCCATTTGTAAGCATATGTATTGCAAATGAGCACAGCAAACTTTACAGAATGAAGATTTTGCAAAACCATCCAAAACAAGCTTCTTTCAGTCTGATATGCTCCCATACTATACTTTAGAGCACTCTATGTCATAGGTGAAGAGTTTACATGTATATTTGAAAGAAAACATTACAATTCATCAAACTCTTGAAACCAAGTCAGTTCTGACCTGAAACAACAAGAAATGTTGTACAATTCCATTTGTAAGCATATGTAATGTAATTAACACACATCAAACTTTACAGAATGAAGATATTGCAAAACCATCCAAAAAAAGCTTCTTTCATTCTGATATGCTCCCACACTGTACTTTAGAGCACTCTCTGTCATAGGTGAAGAGTTTACATGTATATTTGCAAGTTAACATTACAATTCATCAAACTCTTGAAACCAAGTCAGTTCTGACCTGAAACAACAAGAATTGTTGTACAATTCCATTTGTAAGCATATGCAGTGCAATTTAGCACATCAAACTTTACATAATGAAGATATTGCAAAACCATCCAAAACAAGCTTCTTTCAGTCTGATATGCTCCCAAACTATACTTTAGAGCACTCTCTGTCATAGGTGAAGAGTTTACATGTATATTTGCAGAACACATTACAATTCATCAAAGTTTTGAAACCATGTCAGTTCTGACCTGGTACAGCATGAAATGATTTTAAATAGCATTTGTAAGCATATGTAATGCAATTGAGCACATCAAACATTACAAAATGAAGAAATTGGAAAACCATCCAAAATAAGCTTCTTTCAGTCTGATATACTCCAACACTGTACTTTAGAGCACTCTCTGTCATAAGTGAAGAGTTTACATGTATATTTGCAAGATAACTTTACAATTCATCAAACTCTTGAAACCAAGTCAGTTCTGACCTGAAACAACAAGAAATGTTGTACAATTCCATTTGTAAGCATATGCAGTGCAATTTAGCACATCAAACTTTACATAATGAAGATATTGCAAAACCATCCAAAACAAGCATCTTTCAGTCTGATATGCTCCCAAACTATACTTTAGAGCACTCTCTGTCATAGGTGAAGAGTTTACATGTATATTTGCAGAACACATTACAATTCATCAAAGTTTTGAAACCATGTCAGTTCTGAACTGAAACAACATGAAATGTTGTACAATTCCATTTGTAAGCATATGTAATGTAATTAACACACATCAAACTTTACATAATGAAGATATTGCAAAACCATCCAAAACAAGCTTCTTTCAGTCTGATATGCTCCCACACAATACTTTAGAGCACTCTCTGTCATAGGTGAAGAGTTTACATATATATTTGCAAGATAACATTACAATTCATCAAACTCTTGAAACCAAGTCAGTTCTGACCTGAAACAACAAGAATTGTTGTACAATTCCATTTGTAAGCATATGCAGTGCAATTTAGCACATCAAACTTTACATAATGAAGATATTGCAAAACCATCAAAAACAAGCTTCTTTCATTCTGATATGCTCCCACACTGTACTTTAGAGCACTCTCTGTCATAAGTGAAGAGTTTACATGTATATTTGCAAGATAACTTTACAATTCATCAAACTCTTGAAAACAAGTCAGTTCTGACCTGAAACAACAAGAAATGTTGTACAATTCCATTTGTAAGCATATGTATTGCAAATGAGCACAGCAAACTTTACAGAATGAAGATTTTGCAAAACCATCCAAAACAAGCTTCTTTCAGTCTGATATGCTCCCATACTATACTTTAGAGCACTCTATGTCATAGGTGAAGAGTTTACATGTATATTTGAAAGAAAACATTACAATTCATCAAACTCTTGAAACCAAGTCAGTTCTGACCTGAAACAACAAGAAATGTTGTACAATTCCATTTGTAAGCATATGTAATGTAATTAACACACATCAAACTTTACAGAATGAAGATATTGCAAAACCATCCAAAAAAAGCTTCTTTCATTCTGATATGCTCCCACACTGTACTTTAGAGCACTCTCTGTCATAGGTGAAGAGTTTACATGTATATTTGCAAGTTAACATTACAATTCATCAAACTCTTGAAACCAAGTCAGTTCTGACCTGAAACAACAAGAATTGTTGTACAATTCCATTTGTAAGCATATGCAGTGCAATTTAGCACATCAAACTTTACATAATGAAGATATTGCAAAACCATCCAAAACAAGCTTCTTTCAGTCTGATATGCTCCCAAACTATACTTTAGAGCACTCTCTGTCATAGGTGAAGAGTTTACATGTATATTTGCAGAACACATTACAATTCATCAAAGTTTTGAAACCATGTCAGTTCTGACCTGGTACAGCATGAAATGATTTTAAATAGCATTTGTAAGCATATGTAATGCAATTGAGCACATCAAACATTACAAAATGAAGAAATTGGAAAACCATCCAAAATAAGCTTCTTTCAGTCTGATATACTCCAACACTATACTTTAGGGTATTCTCTGTCATAGGTGAAGAGTTTAAATAAATATTTGCAAGAAAACATTACAATTCATCAAAGTCTTGAAACCAAGTCAGTTCTGACCTGAAACAACATGAAATGTTGTATAATTGCATTTGTAAGCAAATGTAATGTAATTGAGAATATCTAACTTAACAGAATGAAGGTAATGAAAAACCATCCAATACATGATTTTCTCAGTCTGATATGCTCCCACACTATACTTTAGGGCATTCTCTGATATAGGTGGAGACTTTACATGAATATTTGCAAGAAAACATTACAATTCATCAAACTCTTGAAACCAAGTCAATTCTGACCTGAAACAAAATTAAATGTTGTACAATTCCATTTGTAAGCATATGCAATGTAATTAACACACATCAAACTTTACATAATGAAGATATTGCAAAACCATCCAAAACAAGCTTCTTTCAGTCTGATATGCTCCCAAACTATACTTTAGAGCATTCTCTGTCATAGGTGAAGAGTTTACATGTATATTTGCAAGATAACTTTACAATTCATCAAACTCTTGAAACCAAGTCTATTCTGACCTGAAACAACAAGAATTGCTGTACAGTTCCATTTGTAAGCATATGCAATGCAATTTAGCACATCAAACTTTACATAATGAAGATATTGCAAAACCATCTAAAACAAGCTTCTTTCAGTCTGATATGCTCCCACACTGTACTTTAGAGCACTCTCTGTCATAAGTGAAGAGTTTACATGTATATTTGCAAGATAACTTTACAATTCATCAAACTCTTGAAACCAAGTCAATTCTGACCTGAAACAACATGAAATGTTGTACAATTCCATTTGTAAGCATATGTATTGCAATTGAGCACAGCAAACTTTACAGAATGAAGATTTTGCAAAACCATCCAAAACAAGCTTCTTTCAGTCTGATATGCTCCCATACTATACTTTAGAGCACTCTCTGTCATAGGTGAAGAGTTTACATGTATATTTGAAAGAAAACATTACAATTCATCAAACTCTTGAAACCAAGTCAGTTCTGACCTGAAACAACAAGAAATGTTGTACAATTCCATTTGTAAGCATATGCAGTGCAATTTAGCACATCAAACTTTACATAATGAAGATATTGCAAAACCATCCAAAACAAGCATCTTTCAGTCTGATATGCTCCCAAACTATACTTTAGAGCACTCTCTGTCATAGGTGAAGAGTTTACATGTATATTTGCAGAACACATTACAATTCATCAAAGTTTTGAAACCATGTCAGTTCTGAACTGAAACAACATGAAATGTTGTACAATTCCATTTGTAAGCATATGTAATGTAATTAACACACATCAAACTTTACATAATGAAGATATTGCAAAACCATCCAAAACAAGCTTCTTTCAGTCTGATATGCTCCCACACAATACTTTAGAGCACTCTCTGTCATAGGTGAAGAGTTTACATATATATTTGCAAGATAACATTACAATTCATCAAACTCTTGAAACCAAGTCAGTTCTGACCTGAAACAACAAGAATTGTTGTACAATTCCATTTGTAAGCATATGCAGTGCAATTTAGCACATCAAACTTTACATAATGAAGATATTGCAAAACCATCAAAAACAAGCTTCTTTCATTCTGATATGCTCCCACACTGTACTTTAGAGCACTCTCTGTCATAAGTGAAGAGTTTACATGTATATTTGCAAGATAACTTTACAATTCATCAAACTCTTGAAACCAAGTCAATTCTGACCTGAAACAACATGAAATGTTGTACAATTCCATTTGTAAGCATATGTATTGCAATTGAGCACAGCAAACTTTACAGAATGAAGATTTTGCAAAACCATCCAAAACAAGCTTCTTTCAGTCTGATATGCTCCCATACTATACTTTAGAGCACTCTCTGTCATAGGTGAAGAGTTTACATGTATATTTGAAAGAAAACATTACAATTCATCAAACTCTTGAAAACAAGTCAGTTCTGACCTGAAACAACAAGAAATGTTGTACAATTCCATTTGTAAGCATATGTATTGCAAATGAGCACAGCAAACTTTACAGAATGAAGATTTTGCAAAACCATCCAAAACAAGCTTCTTTCAGTCTGATATGCTCCCATACTATACTTTAGAGCACTCTATGTCATAGGTGAAGAGTTTACATGTATATTTGCAAGTTAACATTACAATTCATCAAACTCTTGAAACCAAGTCAGTTCTGACCTGAAACAACAAGAATTGTTGTACAATTCCATTTGTAAGCATATGCAGTGCAATTTAGCACATCAAACTTTACATAATGAAGATATTGCAAAACCATCCAAAACAAGCTTCTTTCAGTCTGATATGCTCCCAAACTATACTTTAGAGCACTCTCTGTCATAGGTGAAGAGTTTACATGTATATTTGCAGAACACATTACAATTCATCAAAGTTTTGAAACCATGTCAGTTCTGACCTGGTACAGCATGAAATGATTTTAAATAGCATTTGTAAGCATATGTAATGCAATTGAGCACATCAAACATTACAAAATGAAGAAATTGCAAAACCATCCAAAATAAGCTTCTTTCAGTCTGATATACTCCAACACTATACTTTAGGGTATTCTCTGTCATAGGTGAAGAGTTTAAATAAATATTTGCAAGAAAACATTACAATTCATCAAAGTCTTGAAACCAAGTCAGTTCTGACCTGAAACAACATGAAATGTTGTATAATTGCATTTGTAAGCAAATGTAATGTAATTGAGAATATCTAACTTAACAGAATGAAGGTAATGAAAAACCATCCAATACATGATTTTCTCAGTCTGATATGCTCCCACACTATACTTTAGGGCATTCTCTGATATAGGTGGAGACTTTACATGAATATTTGCAAGAAAACATTACAATTCATCAAACTCTTGAAACCAAGTCAATTCTGACCTGAAACAAAATTAAATGTTTTACAATTCCATTTGAAAGCATATGTAATGCAATTGAGCACATCAAACTTTACAGATTGAAGATATTGCAAAACCATCCAAAAAAAGCTTCTTTCATTCTGATATGCTCCCACACTGTACTTTAGAGCACTCTCTGTCATAGGTGAAGAGTTTACATGTATATTTGCAAGTTAACATTACAATTCATCAAACTCTTGAAACCAAGTCAGTTCTGACCTGAAACAACAAGAATTGTTGTACAATTCCATTTGTAAGCATATGCAATGTAATTAACACACATCAAACTTTACATAATGAAGATATTGCAAAACCATCCAAAACAAGCTTCTTTCAGTCTGATATGCTCCCAAACTATACTTTAGAGCATTCTCTGTCATAGGTGAAGAGTTTACATGTATATTTGCAAGATAACTTTACAATTCATCAAACTCTTGAAACCAAGTCTATTCTGACCTGAAACAACAAGAATTGCTGTACAGTTCCATTTGTAAGCATATGCAATGCAATTTAGCACATCAAACTTTACATAATGAAGATATTGCAAAACCATCTAAAACAAGCTTCTTTCAGTCTGATATGCTCCCACACTGTACTTTAGAGCACTCTCTGTCATAAGTGAAGAGTTTACATGTATATTTGCAAGATAACTTTACAATTCATCAAACTCTTGAAACCAAGTCAATTCTGACCTGAAACAACATGAAATGTTGTACAATTCCATTTGTAAGCATATGTATTGCAATTGAGCACAGCAAACTTTACAGAATGAAGATTTTGCAAAACCATCCAAAACAAGCTTCTTTCAGTCTGATATGCTCCCATACTATACTTTAGAGCACTCTCTGTCATAGGTGAAGAGTTTACATGTATATTTGAAAGAAAACATTACAATTCATCAAACTCTTGAAACCAAGTCAGTTCTGACCTGAAACAACAAGAAATGTTGTACAATTCCATTTGTAAGCATATGCAGTGCAATTTAGCACATCAAACTTTACATAATGAAGATATTGCAAAACCATCCAAAACAAGCATCTTTCAGTCTGATATGCTCCCAAACTATACTTTAGAGCACTCTCTGTCATAGGTGAAGAGTTTACATGTATATTTGCAGAACACATTACAATTCATCAAAGTTTTGAAACCATGTCAGTTCTGAACTGAAACAACATGAAATGTTGTACAATTCCATTTGTAAGCATATGTATTGCAATTGAGCACAGCAAACTTTACAGAATGAAGATTTTGCAAAACCATCCAAAACAAGCTTCTTTCAGTCTGATATGCTCCCATACTATACTTTAGAGCACTCTCTGTCATAGGTGAAGAGTTTACATGTATATTTGAAAGAAAACATTACAATTCATCAAACTCTTGAAAACAAGTCAGTTCTGACCTGAAACAACAAGAAATGTTGTACAATTCCATTTGTAAGCATATGTATTGCAAATGAGCACAGCAAACTTTACAGAATGAAGATTTTGCAAAACCATCCAAAACAAGCTTCTTTCAGTCTGATATGCTCCCATACTATACTTTAGAGCACTCTATGTCATAGGTGAAGAGTTTACATGTATATTTGAAAGAAAACATTACAATTCATCAAACTCTTGAAACCAAGTCAGTTCTGACCTGAAACAACAAGAAATGTTGTACAATTCCATTTGTAAGCATATGTAATGTAATTAACACACATCAAACTTTACAGAATGAAGATATTGCAAAACCATCCAAAAAAAGCTTCTTTCATTCTGATATGCTCCCACACTGTACTTTAGAGCACTCTCTGTCATAGGTGAAGAGTTTACATGTATATTTGCAAGTTAACATTACAATTCATCAAACTCTTGAAACCAAGTCAGTTCTGACCTGAAACAACAAGAATTGTTGTACAATTCCATTTGTAAGCATATGCAGTGCAATTTAGCACATCAAACTTTACATAATGAAGATATTGCAAAACCATCCAAAACAAGCTTCTTTCAGTCTGATATGCTCCCAAACTATACTTTAGAGCACTCTCTGTCATAGGTGAAGAGTTTACATGTATATTTGCAGAACACATTACAATTCATCAAAGTTTTGAAACCATGTCAGTTCTGACCTGGTACAGCATGAAATGATTTTAAATAGCATTTGTAAGCATATGTAATGCAATTGAGCACATCAAACATTACAAAATGAAGAAATTGCAAAACCATCCAAAATAAGCTTCTTTCAGTCTGATATACTCCAACACTATACTTTAGGGTATTCTCTGTCATAGGTGAAGAGTTTAAATAAATATTTGCAAGAAAACATTACAATTCATCAAAGTCTTGAAACCAAGTCAGTTCTGACCTGAAACAACATGAAATGTTGTATAATTGCATTTGTAAGCAAATGTAATGTAATTGAGAATATCTAACTTAACAGAATGAAGGTAATGAAAAACCATCCAATACATGATTTTCTCAGTCTGATATGCTCCCACACTATACTTTAGGGCATTCTCTGATATAGGTGGAGACTTTACATGAATATTTGCAAGAAAACATTACAATTCATCAAACTCTTGAAACCAAGTCAATTCTGACCTGAAACAAAATTAAATGTTTTACAATTCCATTTGAAAGCATATGTAATGCAATTGAGCACATCAAACTTTACAGATTGAAGATATTGCAAAACCATCCAAAAAAAGCTTCTTTCATTCTGATATGCTCCCACACTGTACTTTAGAGCACTCTCTGTCATAGGTGAAGAGTTTACATGTATATTTGCAAGTTAACATTACAATTCATCAAACTCTTGAAACCAAGTCAGTTCTGACCTGAAACAACAAGAATTGTTGTACAATTCCATTTGTAAGCATATGCAATGTAATTAACACACATCAAACTTTACATAATGAAGATATTGCAAAACCATCCAAAACAAGCTTCTTTCAGTCTGATATGCTCCCAAACTATACTTTAGAGCATTCTCTGTCATAGGTGAAGAGTTTACATGTATATTTGCAAGATAACTTTACAATTCTACAAACTCTTGAAACCAAGTCTATTCTGACCTGAAACAACAAGAATTGCTGTACAGTTCCATTTGTAAGCATATGCAATGCAATTTAGCACATCAAACTTTACATAATGAAGATATTGCAAAACCATCAAAAACAAGCTTCTTTCAGTCTGATATGCTCCCACACTGTACTTTAGAGCACTCTCTGTCATAAGTGAAGAGTTTACATGTATATTTGCAAGATAACTTTACAATTCATCAAACTCTTGAAACCAAGTCAATTCTGACCTGAAACAACATGAAATGTTGTACAATTCCATTTGTAAGCATATGTATTGCAATTGAGCACAGCAAACTTTACAGAATGAAGATTTTGCAAAACCATCCAAAACAAGCTTCTTTCAGTCTGATATGCTCCCATACTATACTTTAGAGCACTCTCTGTCATAGGTAAAGAGTTTACATGTATATTTGAAAGAAAACATTACAATTCATCAAACTCTTGAAACCAAGTCAGTTCTGACCTGAAACAACAAGAAATGTTGTACAATTCCATTTGTAAGCATATGTAATGTAATTAACACACATCAAACTTTACAGAATGAAGATATTGCAAAACCATCCAAAAAAAGCTTCTTTCATTCTGATATGCTCCCACACTGTACTTTAGAGCACTCTCTGTCATAGGTGAAGAGTTTACATGTATATTTGCAAGTTAACATTACAATTCATCAAACTCTTGAAACCAAGTCAGTTCTGACCTGAAACAACAAGAATTGTTGTACAATTCCATTTGTAAGCATATGCAGTGCAATTTAGCACATCAAACTTTACATAATGAAGATATTGCAAAACCATCCAAAACAAGCTTCTTTCAGTCTGATATGCTCCCAAACTATACTTTAGAGCACTCTCTGTCATAGGTGAAGAGTTTACATGTATATTTGCAGAACACATTACAATTCATCAAAGTTTTGAAACCATGTCAGTTCTGACCTGGTACAACATGAAATGATTTTAAATAGCATTTGTAAGCATATGTAATGCAATTGAGCACATCAAACATTACAAAATGAAGAAATTGCAAAACCATCCAAAATAAGCTTCTTTCAGTCTGATATACTCCAACACTATACTTTAGGGTATTCTCTGTCATAGGTGAAGAGTTTAAATAAATATTTGCAAGAAAACATTACAATTCATCAAAGTCTTGAAACCAAGTCAGTTCTGACCTGAAACAACATGAAATGTTGTATAATTGCATTTGTAAGCAAATGTAATGTAATTGAGAATATCTAACTTAACAGAATGAAGGTAATGAAAAACCATCCAATACATGATTTTCTCAGTCTGATATGCTCCCACACTATACTTTAGGGCATTCTCTGATATAGGTGGAGACTTTACATGAATATTTGCAAGAAAACATTACAATTCATCAAACTCTTGAAACCAAGTCAATTCTGACCTGAAACAAAATTAAATGTTTTACAATTCCATTTGAAAGCATATGTAATGCAATTGAGCACATCAAACTTTACAGAATGAAGATTTTGCAAAACCATCCAAAACAAGCTTCTTTCAGTCTGATATGCTCCCATACTATACTTTAGAGCACTCTCTGTCATAGGTGAAGAGTTTACATGTATATTTGAAAGAAAACATTACAATTCATCAAACTCTTGAAACCAAGTCAGTTCTGACCTGAAACAACAAGAAATGTTGTACAATTCCATTTGTAAGCATATGCAGTGCAATTTAGCACATCAAACTTTACATAATGAAGATATTGCAAAACCATCCAAAACAAGCTTCTTTCAGTCTGATATGCTCCCTTACTATACTTTAGAGCACTCTCTGTCATAAGTGAAGAGTTTACATGTATATTTGCAAGATAACTTTACAATTCATCAAACTCTTGAAACCAAGTCAATTCTGACCTGAAACAACATGAAATGTTGTACAATTCCATTTGTAAGCATATGTATTGCAATTGAGCACAGCAAACTTTACAGAATGAAGATTTTGCAAAACCATCCAAAACAAGCTTCTTTCAGTCTGATATGCTCCCATACTATACTTTAGAGCACTCTCTGTCATAGGTGAAGAGTTTACATGTATATTTGAAAGAAAACATTACAATTCATCAAACTCTTGAAACCAAGTCAGTTCTGACCTGAAACAACAAGAAATGTTGTACAATTCCATTTGTAAGCATATGCAGTGCAATTTAGCACATCAAACTTTACATAATGAAGATATTGCAAAACCATCCAAAACAAGCTTCTTTCAGTCTGATATGCTCCCAAACTATACTTTAGAGCACTCTCTGTCATAGGTGAAGAGTTTACATGTATATTTGCAGAACACATTACAATTCATCAAAGTTTTGAAACCATGTCAGTTCTGAACTGAAACAACATGAAATGTTGTACAATTCCATTTGTAAGCATATGTAATGTATTTAACACACATCAAACTTTACATAATGAAGATATTGCAAAACCATCCAAAACAAGCTTCTTTCAGTCTGATATGCTCCCACACAATACTTTAGAGCACTCTCTGTCATAGGTGAAGAGTTTACATATATATTTGCAAGATAACATTACAATTCATCAAACTCTTGAAACCAAGTCAGTTCTGACCTGAAACAACAAGAATTGTTGTACAATTCCATTTGTAAGCATATGCAGTGCAATTTAGCACATCAAACTTTACATAATGAAGATATTGCAAAACCATCAAAAACAAGCTTCTTTCAGTCTGATATGCTCCCACACTGTACTTTAGAGCACTCTCTGTCATAAGTGAAGAGTTTACATGTATATTTGCAAGATAACTTTACAATTCATCAAACTCTTGAAACCAAGTCAATTCTGACCTGAAACAACATGAAATGTTGTACAATTCCATTTGTAAGCATATGTATTGCAATTGAGCACAGCAAACTTTACAGAATGAAGATTTTGCAAAACCATCCAAAACAAGCTTCTTTCAGTCTGATATGCTCCCATACTATACTTTAGAGCACTCTCTGTCATAGGTGAAGAGTTTACATGTATATTTGAAAGAAAACATTACAATTCATCAAACTCTTGAAACCAAGTCAGTTCTGACCTGAAACAACAAGAAATGTTGTACAATTCCATTTGTAAGCATATGTATTGCAAATGAGCACAGCAAACTTTACAGAATGAAGATTTTGCAAAACCATCCAAAACAAGCTTCTTTCAGTCTGATATGCTCCCATACTATACTTTAGAGCACTCTCTGTCATAGGTGAAGAGTTTACATGTATATTTGAAAGAAAACATTACAATTCATCAATCTCTTGAAACCAAGTCAGTTCTGACCTGAAACAACAAGAAATGTTGTACAATTCCATTTGTAAGCATATGCAGTGCAATTTAGCACATCAAACTTTACATAATGAAGATATTGCAAAACCATCCAAAACAAGCTTCTTTCAGTCTGATATGCTCCCAAACTATACTTTAGAGCACTCTCTGTCATAGGTGAAGAGTTTACATGTATATTTGCAGAACACATTACAATTCATCAAAGTTTTGAAACCATGTCAGTTCTGAACTGAAACAACATGAAATGTTGTACAATTCCATTTGTAAGCATATGTAATGTAATTAACACACATCAAACTTTACATAATGAAGATATTGCAAAACCATCAAAAAAAGATTCTTTCAGTCTGATATGCTCCCAAACTATACTTTAGAGCACTCTCTGTCATAGGTGAAGAGTTTACATATATATTTGCAAGATAACATTACAATTCATCAAACTCTTGAAACCAAGTCAGTTCTGACCTGAAACAACAAGAATTGTTGTACAATTCCATTTGTAAGCATATGCAGTGCAATTTAGCACATCAAACTTTACATAATGAAGATATTGCAAAACCATCCAAAACAAGCTTCTTTCAGTCTGATATGCTCCCAAACTATACTTTAGAGCATTCTCTGTCATAGGTGAAGAGTTTACATGTATATTTGCAAGATAACTTTACAATTCATCAAACTCTTGAAACCAAGTCTATTCTGACCTGAAACAACAAGAATTGCTGTACAGTTCCATTTGTAAGCATATGCAATGCAATTTAGCACATCAAACTTTACATAATGAAGATATTGCAAAACCATCAAAAACAAGCTTCTTTCAGTCTGATATGCTCCCACACTGTACTTTAGAGCACTCTCTGTCATAAGTGAAGAGTTTACATGTATATTTGCAAGATAACTTTACAATTCATCAAACTCTTGAAACCAAGTCAATTCTGACCTGAAACAACATGAAATGTTGTACAATTCCATTTGTAAGCATATGTATTGCAATTGAGCACAGCAAACTTTACAGAATGAAGATTTTGCAAAACCATCCAAAACAAGCTTCTTTCAGTCTGATATGCTCCCATACTATACTTTAGAGCACTCTCTGTCATAGGTGAAGAGTTTACATGTATATTTGAAAGAAAACATTACAATTCATCAAACTCTTGAAACCAAGTCAGTTCTGACCTGAAACAACAAGAAATGTTGTACAATTCCATTTGTAAGCATATGTAATGTAATTAACACACATCAAACTTTACAGAATAAAGATATTGCAAAACCATCCAAAAAAAGCTTCTTTCATTCTGATATGCTCCCACACTGTACTTTAGAGCACTCTCTGTCATAGGTGAAGAGTTTACATGTATATTTGCAAGTTAACATTACAATTCATCAAACTCTTGAAACCAAGTCAGTTCTGACCTGAAACAACAAGAATTGTTGTACAATTCCATTTGTAAGCATATGCAGTGCAATTTAGCACATCAAACTTTACATAATGAAGATATTGCAAAACCATCCAAAACAAGCTTCTTTCAGTCTGATATGCTCCCAAACTATACTTTAGAGCACTCTCTGTCATAGGTGAAGAGTTTACATGTATATTTGCAGAACACATTACAATTCATCAAAGTTTTGAAACCATGTCAGTTCTGACCTGGTACAACATGAAATGATTTTAAATAGCATTTGTAAGCATATGTAATGCAATTGAGCACATCAAACTTTACAGAATGAAGATATTGCAAAACCATCCAAAACAAGCTTCTTTCAGTCTGATATGCTCCCACACTATACTTTAGGGTATTCTCTGTCATAGGTGAAGAGTTTAAATAAATATTTGCAAGAAAACATTACAATTCATCAAAGTCTTGAAACCAAGTCAGTTCTGACCTGAAACAACATGAAATGTTGTATAATTGCATTTGTAAGCAAATGTAATGTAATTGAGAATATCTAACTTAACAGAATGAAGGTAATGAAAAACCATCCAATACATGATTTTCTCAGTCTGATATGCTCCCACACTATACTTTAGGGCATTCTCTGATATAGGTGGAGACTTTACATGTATATTTGCAAGTTAACATTACAATTCATCAAACTCTTGAAACCAAGTCAGTTCTGACCTGAAACAACAAGAATTGTTGTACAATTCCATTTGTAAGCATATGCAGTGCAATTTAGCACATCAAACTTTACATAATGAAGATATTGCAAAACCATCCAAAACAAGCTTCTTTCAGTCTGATATGCTCCCAAACTATACTTTAGAGCACTCTCTGTCATAGGTGAAGAGTTTACATGTATATTTGCAGAACACATTACAATTCATCAAAGTTTTGAAACCATGTCAGTTCTGACCTGGTACAGCATGAAATGATTTTAAATAGCATTTGTAAGCATATGTAATGCAATTGAGCACATCAAACATTACAAAATGAAGAAATTGCAAAACCATCCAAAATAAGCTTCTTTCAGTCTGATATACTCCAACACTATACTTTAGGGTATTCTCTGTCATAGGTGAAGAGTTTAAATAAATATTTGCAAGAAAACATTACAATTCATCAAAGTCTTGAAACCAAGTCAGTTCTGACCTGAAACAACATGAAATGTTGTATAATTGCATTTGTAAGCAAATGTAATGTAATTGAGAATATCTAACTTAACAGAATGAAGGTAATGAAAAACCATCCAATACATGATTTTCTCAGTCTGATATGCTCCCACACTATACTTTAGGGCATTCTCTGATATAGGTGGAGACTTTACATGAATATTTGCAAGAAAACATTACAATTCATCAAACTCTTGAAACCAAGTCAATTCTGACCTGAAACAAAATTAAATGTTTTACAATTCCATTTGAAAGCATATGTAATGCAATTGAGCACATCAAACTTTACAGATTGAAGATATTGCAAAACCATCCAAAAAAAGCTTCTTTCATTCTGATATGCTCCCACACTGTACTTTAGAGCACTCTCTGTCATAGGTGAAGAGTTTACATGTATATTTGCAAGTTAACATTACAATTCATCAAACTCTTGAAACCAAGTCAGTTCTGACCTGAAACAACAAGAATTGTTGTACAATTCCATTTGTAAGCATATGCAATGTAATTAACACACATCAAACTTTACATAATGAAGATATTGCAAAACCATCCAAAACAAGCTTCTTTCAGTCTGATATGCTCCCAAACTATACTTTAGAGCATTCTCTGTCATAGGTGAAGAGTTTACATGTATATTTGCAAGATAACTTTACAATTCATCAAACTCTTGAAACCAAGTCTATTCTGACCTGAAACAACAAGAATTGCTGTACAGTTCCATTTGTAAGCATATGCAATGCAATTTAGCACATCAAACTTTACATAATGAAGATATTGCAAAACCATCTAAAACAAGCTTCTTTCAGTCTGATATGCTCCCACACTGTACTTTAGAGCACTCTCTGTCATAAGTGAAGAGTTTACATATATATTTGCAAGATAACATTACAATTCATCAAACTCTTGAAACCAAGTCAGTTCTGACCTGAAACAACAAGAATTGTTGTACAATTCCATTTGTAAGCATATGCAGTGCAATTTAGCACATCAAACTTTACATAATAAAGATATTGCAAAACCATCCAAAACAAGCTTCTTTCAGTCTGATATGCTCCCAAACTATACTTTAGAGCACTCTCTGTCATAGGTGAAGAGTTTACATGTATATTTGCAGAACACATTACAATTCATCAAAGTTTTGAAACCATGTCAGTTCTGACCTGGTACAACATGAAATGATTTTAAATAGCATTTGTAAGCATATGTAATGCAATTGAGCACATCAAACATTACAAAATGAAGAAATTGCAAAACCATCCAAAATAAGCTTCTTTCAGTCTGATATACTCCAACACTATACTTTAGGGTATTCTCTGTCATAGGTGAAGAGTTTAAATAAATATTTGCAAGAAAACATTACAATTCATCAAAGTCTTGAAACCAAGTCAGTTCTGACCTGAAACAACATGAAATGTTGTATAATTGCATTTGTAAGCAAATGTAATGTAATTGAGCATATCAAACTTTACAGATTGAAGATATTGCAAATCCACCCTAAACAAGCTTCTTTCAGTCTGATATGTTCCCACACTATACTTTAAAGCACACTCTGTCATAGGTGAAGAGTTTACATGTATATTTGAAAGAAAACATTACAATTCATCAAACTCTTGAAACCAAGTCAATTCTGACCTGAAACAACAAGAAATGTTGTACAATTCCATTTGTAAGCATATGTAATGTAATTAACACACATCAAACTTTACAGAATGAAGATATTGCAAAACCATCCAAAACAAGCTTCTTTCAGTCTGATATGCTCCCACACAATACTTTAGAGCACTCTCTGTCATAGGTGAAGAGTTTACATATATATTTGCAAGATAACATTACAATTCATCAAACTCTTGAAACCAAGTCAGTTCTGACCTGAAACAACATGAAATGTTGTACAATTCCATTTGTAAGCATATGTATTGCAATTGAGCACAGCAAACTTTACAGAATGAAGATTTTGCAAAACCATCCAAAACAAGCTTCTTTCAGTCTGATATGCTCCCATACGATACTTTAGAGCACTCTCTGTCATAGGTGAAGAGTTTACATGTATATTTGAAAGAAAACATTACAATTCATCAAACTCTTGAATCCAAGTCAGTTCTGACCTGAAACAACAATGAAATGTTGTACAATTCCATTTGTAAGCATATGCAGTGCAATTTAGCACATCAAACTTTACATAATGAAGATATTGCAAAACCATCCAAAACAAGCTTCTGTCAGTCTGATATGCTCCCAAACTATTCTTTAGAGCACTCTCTGTCATAGGTGAAGAGTTTACATGTATATCTGCAAGTTAACATTACAATTCATCAAAGTCTTGAAACCAAGTCAGTTCTGACCTGAAACAACATGAAATGTTGTATAATTGCATTTGTAAGCAAATGTAATGTAATTGAGCATATCAAACTTTACAGATTGAAGATATTGCAAATCCACCCTAAACAAGCTGCTTTCAGTCTGATATGTTCCCACACTATACTTTAAAGCACACTCTGTCATAGGTGAAGAGTTTACATGTATATTTGAAAGAAAACATTACAATTCATCAAACTCTTGAAACCAAGTCAATTCTGACCTGAAACAACAAGAAATGTTGTACAATGCCATTTGTAAGCATATGTAATGTAATTAACACACATCAAACTTTACAGAATGAAGATATTGCAAAACCATCCAAAACAAGCTTCTTTCAGTCTGATATGCTCCCACACAATACTTTAGAGCACTCTCTGTCATAGGTGAAGAGTTTACATATATATTTGCAAGATAACATTACAATTCATCAAACTCTTGAAACCAAGTCAGTTCTGACCTGAAACAACATGAAATGTTGTACAATTCCATTTGTAAGCATATGTATTGCAATTGAGCACAGCAAACTTTACAGAATGAAGATTTTGCAAAACCATCCAAAACAAGCTTCTTTCAGTCTGATATGCTCCCATACGATACTTTAGAGCACTCTCTGTCATAGGTGAAGAGTTTACATGTATATTTGAAAGAAAACATTACAATTCATCAAACTCTTGAAACCAAGTCAGTTCTGACCTGAAACAACAAGAAATGTTGTACAATTCCATTTGTAAGCATATGCAGTGCAATTTAGCACATCAAACTTTACATAATGAAGATATTGCAAAACCATCCAAAACAAGCTTCTTTCAGTCTGATATGCTCCCAAACTATACTTTAGAGCACTCTCTGTCATAGGTGAAGAGTTTACATGTATATTTGCAGAACACATTACAATTCATCAAAGTTTTGAAACCATGTCAGTTCTGACCTGGTACAACATGAAATGATTTTAAATAGCATTTGTAAGCATATGTAATGCAATTGAGCACATCAAACATTACAAAATGAAGAAATTGCAAAACCATCCAAAATAAGCTTCTTTCAGTCTGATATGCTCCCACACTATACTTTAGGGCATTCTCTGATATAGGTGGAGACTTTACATGAATATTTGCAAGAAAACATTACAATTCATCAAACTCTTGAAACCAAGTCAATTCTGACCTGAAACAAAATTAAATGTTTTACAATTCCATTTGAAAGCATATGTAATGCAATTGAGCACATCAAACTTTACAGATTGAAGATATTGCAAAACCATCCAAAAAAAGCTTCTTTCATTCTGATATGCTCCCACACTGTACTTTAGAGCACTCTCTGTCATAGGTGAAGAGTTTACATGTATATTTGCAAGTTAACATTACAATTCATCAAACTCTTGAAACCAAGTCAGTTCTGACCTGAAACAACAAGAATTGTTGTACAATTCCATTTGTAAGCATATGCAATGTAATTAACACACATCAAACTTTACATAATGAAGATATTGCAAAACCATCCAAAACAAGCTTCTTTCAGTCTGATATGCTCCCAAACTATACTTTAGAGCATTCTCTGTCATAGGTGAAGAGTTTACATGTATATTTGCAAGATAACTTTACAATTCATCAAACTCTTGAAACCAAGTCTATTCTGACCTGAAACAACAAGAATTGCTGTACAGTTCCATTTGTAAGCATATGCAATGCAATTTAGCACATCAAACTTTACATAATGAAGATATTGCAAAACCATCTAAAACAAGATTCTTTCAGTCTGATATGCTCCCACACAATACTTTAGAGCACTCTCTGTCATAGGTGAAGAGTTTACATATATATTTGCAAGATAACATTACAATTCATCAAACTCTTGAAACCAAGTCAGTTCTGACCTGAAACAACATGAAATGTTGTACAATTCCATTTGTAAGCATATGTATTGCAATTGAGCACAGCAAACTTTACAGAATGAAGATTTTGCAAAACCATCCAAAACAAGCTTCTTTCAGTCTGATATGCTCCCATACGATACTTTAGAGCACTCTCTGTCATAGGTGAAGAGTTTACATGTATATTTGAAAGAAAACATTACAATTCATCAAACTCTTGAAACCAAGTCAGTTCTGACCTGAAACAACAAGAAATGTTGTACAATTCCTTTTGTAAGCATATGCAGTGCAATTTAGGACATCAAACTTTACATAATGAAGATATTGCAAAACCATCCAAAACAAGCTTCTTTCAGTCTGATATGCTCCCAAACTATACTTTAGAGCACTCTCTGTCATAGGTGAAGAGTTTACATGTATATTTGCAGAACACATTACAATTCATCAAAGTTTTGAAACCATGTCAGTTCTGACCTGGTACAACATGAAATGATTTTAAATAGCATTTGTAAGCATATGTAATGCAATTGAGCACATCAAACATTACAAAATGAAGAAATTGCAAAACCATCCAAAATAAGCTTCTTTCAGTCTGATATACTCCAACACTATACTTTAGGGTATTCTCTGTCATAGGTGAAGAGTTTAAATAAATATTTGCAAGAAAACATTACAATTCATCAAAGTCTTGAAACCAAGTCAGTTCTGACCTGAAACAACATGAAATGTTGTATAATTGCATTTGTAAGCAAATGTAATGTAATTGAGAATATCTAACTTAACAGAATGAAGGTAATGAAAAACCATCCAATACATGATTTTCTCAGTCTGATATGCTCCCACACTATACTTTAGGGCATTCTCTGATATAGGTGGAGACTTTACATGAATATTTGCAAGAAAACATTACAATTCATCAAACTCTTGAAACCAAATCAATTCTGACCTGAAACAAAATTAAATGTTTTACAATTCCATTTGAAAGCATATGTAATGCAATTGAGCACATCAAACTTTACAGATTGAAGATATTGCAAAACCATCCAAAAAAAGCTTCTTTCATTCTGATATGCTCCCACACTGTACTTTAGAGCACTCTCTGTCATAGGTGAAGAGTTTACATGTATATTTGCAAGTTAACATTACAATTCATCAAACTCTTGAAACCAAGTCAGTTCTGACCTGAAACAACAAGAATTGTTGTACAATTCCATTTGTAAGCATATGCAATGTAATTAACACACATCAAACTTTACATAATGAAGATATTGCAAAACCATCCAAAACAAGCTTCTTTCAGTCTGATATGCTCCCAAACTATACTTTAGAGCATTCTCTGTCATAGGTGAAGAGTTTAAATAAATATTTGCAAGAAAACATTACAATTCATCAAAGTCTTGAAACCAAGTCAGTTCTGACCTGAAACAACATGAAATGTTGTATAATTGCATTTGTAAGCAAATGTAATGTAATTGAGCATATCAAACTTTACAGATTGAAGATATTGCAAATCCACCCTAAACAAGCTTCTTGCAGTCTGATATGTTCCCACACTATACTTTAAAGCACTCTCTGTCATAGGTGAAGAGTTTACATATATATTTGCAAGATAACATTACAATTTATCAAACTCTTGAAACCAAGTCAGTTCTGACCTGAAACAACAAGAATTGTTGTACAATTCCATTTGTAAGCATATGCAGTGCAATTTAGCACATCAAACTTTACATAATGAAGATATTGCAAAACCATCCAAAACAAGCTTCTTTCAGTCTGATATGCTCCCAAACTATACTTTAGAGCACTCTCTGTCATAGGTGAAGAGTTTACATGTATATTTGCAGAACACATTACAATTCATCAAAGTTTTGAAACCATGTCAGTTCTGACCTGGTACAACATGAAATGATTTTAAATAGCATTTGTAAGCATATGTAATGCAATTGAGCACATCAAACATTACAAAATGAAGAAATTGCAAAACCATCCAAAATAAGCTTCTTTCAGTCTGATATACTCCAACACTATACTTTAGGGTATTCTCTGTCATAGGTGAAGAGTTTAAATAAATATTTGCAAGAAAACATTACAATTCATCAAAGTCTTGAAACCAAGTCAGTTCTGACCTGAAACAACATGAAATGTTGTATAATTGCATTTCTAAGCAAATGTAATGTAATTGAGAATATCTAACTTAACAGAATGAAGGTAATGAAAAACCATCCAATACATGATTTTCTGAGTCTGATATGCTCCCACACTATACTTTAGGGCATTCTCTGATATAGGTGGAGACTTTACATAAATATTTGCAAGAAAACATTACAATTCATCAAACTCTTGAAACCAAGTCAATTCTGACCTGAAACAAAATTAAATGTTTTACAATTCCATTTGAAAGCATATGTAATGCAATTGAGCACATCAAACTTTACAGATTGAAGATATTGCAAAACCATCCAAAAAAAGCTTCTTTCATTCTGATATGCTCCCACACTGTACTTTAGAGCACTCTCTGTCATAGGTGAAGAGTTTACATGTATATTTGCAAGTTAACATTACAATTCATCAAACTCTTGAAACCAAGTCAGTTCTGACCTGAAACAACAAGAATTGTTGTACAATTCCATTTGTAAGCATATGCAATGTAATTAACACACATCAAACTTTACATAATGAAGATATTGCAAAACCATCCAAAACAAGCTTCTTTCAGTCTGATATGCTCCCAAACTATACTTTAGAGCATTCTCTGTCATAGGTGAAGAGTTTAAATAAATATTTGCAAGAAAACATTACAATTCATCAAAGTCTTGAAACCAAGTCAGTTCTGACCTGAAACAACATGAAATGTTGTATAATTGCATTTGTAAGCAAATGTAATGTAATTGAGCATATCAAACTTTACAGATTGAAGATATTGCAAATCCACCCTAAACAAGCTTCTTGCAGTCTGATATGTTCCCACACTATACTTTAAAGCACTCTCTGTCATAGGTGAAGAGTTTACATATATATTTGCAAGATAACATTACAATTTATCAAACTCTTGAAACCAAGTCAGTTCTGACCTGAAACAACAAGAATTGTTGTACAATTCCATTTGTAAGCATATGCAGTGCAATTTAGCACATCAAACTTTACATAATGAAGATATTGCAAAACCATCCAAAACAAGCTTCTTTCAGTCTGATATGCTCCCAAACTATACTTTAGAGCACTCTCTGTCATAGGTGAAGAGTTTACATGCATATTTGCAGAACACATTACAATTCATCAAAGTTTTGAAACCATGTCAGTTCTGACCTGGTACAACATGAAATGATTTTAAATAGCATTTGTAAGCATATGTAATGCAATTGAGCACATCAAACATTACAAAATGAAGAAATTGCAAAACCATCCAAAATAAGCTTCTTTCAGTCTGATATACTCCAACACTATACTTTAGGGTATTCTCTGTCATAGGTGAAGAGTTTAAATAAATATTTGCAAGAAAACATTACAATTCATCAAAGTCTTGAAACCAAGTCAGTTCTGACCTGAAACAACATGAAATGTTGTATAATTGCATTTCTAAGCAAATGTAATGTAATTGAGAATATCTAACTTAACAGAATGAAGGTAATGAAAAACCATCCAATACATGATTTTCTGAGTCTGATATGCTCCCACACTATACTTTAGGGCATTCTCTGATATAGGTGGAGACTTTACATAAATATTTGCAAGAAAACATTACAATTCATCAAACTCTTGAAACCAAGTCAATTCTGACCTGAAACAAAATTAAATGTTTTACAATTCCATTTGAAAGCATATGTAATGCAATTGAGCACATCAAACTTTACAGATTGAAGATATTGCAAAACCATCCAAAAAAAGCTTCTTTCATTCTGATATGCTCCCACACTGTACTTTAGAGCACTCTCTGTCATAGGTGAAGAGTTTACATGTATATTTGCAAGTTAACATTACAATTCATCAAAGTCTTGAAACCAAGTCAGTTCTGACTTGAAACAACATGAAATGTTATATAATTGCATTTGTAAGCAAATGTAATGTAATTGAGCATATCAAACTTTACAGATTGAAGATATTGCAAATCCACCCTAAACAAGCTTCTTTCAGTCTGATATGTTCCCACACTATACTTTAAAGCACACTCTGTCATAGGTGAAGAGTTTACATGTATATTTGAAAGAAAACATTACAATTCATCAAACTCTTGAAACCAAGTCAATTCTGACCTGAAACAACAAGAAATGTTGTACAATAACAATTTGTAAGCATATGTAATGTAATTAACACACATCAAACTTTACAGAATGAAGATATTGCAAAACCATCCAAAACAAGCTTCTTTCAGTCTGATATGCTCCCACACAATACTTTAGAGCACTCTCTGTCATAGGTGAAGAGTTTACATATATATTTGCAAGATAACATTACAATTCATCAAACTCTTGAAACCAAGTCAGTTCTGACCTGAAACAACATGAAATGTTGTACAATTCCATTTGTAAGCATATGTATTGCAATTGAGCACAGCAAACTTTACAGAATGAAGATTTTGCAAAACCATCCAAAACAAGCTTCTTTCAGTCTGATATGCTCCCATACGATACTTTAGAGCACTCTCTGTCATAGGTGAAGAGTTTACATGTATATTTGAAAGAAAACATTACAATTCATCAAACTCTTGAAACCAAGTCAGTTCTGACCTGAAACAACAAGAAATGTTGTACAATTCCATTTGTAAGCATATGCAGTGCAATTTAGCACATCAAACTTTACATAATGAAGATATTGCAAAACCATCCAAAACAAGCTTCTTTCAGTCTGATATGCTCCCAAACTATACTTTAGAGCACTCTCTGTCATAGGTGAAGAGTTTACATGTATATTTGCAGAACACATTACAATTCATCAAAGTTTTGAAACCATGTCAGTTCTGACCTGGTACAACATGAAATGATTTTAAATAGCATTTGTAAGCATATGTAATGCAATTGAGCACATCAAACATTACAAAATGAAGAAATTGCAAAACCATCCAAAATAAGCTTCTTTCAGTCTGATATACTCCAACACTATACTTTAGGGTATTCTCTGTCATAGGTGAAGAGTTTAAATAAATATTTGCAAGAAAACATTACAATTCATCAAAGTCTTGAAACCAAGTCAGTTCTGACCTGAAACAAAATGAAATGTTGTATAATTGCATTTGTAAGCAAATGTAATGTAATTGAGAATATCTAACTTAACAGAATGAAGGTAATGCAAAACCATCCAATACATGATTTTCTCAGTCTGATATGCTCCCACACTATACTTTAGGGCATTCTCTGATATAGGTGGAGACTTTACATGAATATTTGCAAGAAAACATTACAATTCATCAAACTCTTGAAACCAAGTCAATTCTGACCTGAAACAAAATTAAATGTTTTACAATTCCATTTGAAAGCATATGTAATGCAATTGAGCACATCAAACTTTACAGATTGAAGATATTGCAAAACCATCCAAAAAAAGCTTCTTTCATTCTGATATGCTCCCACACTGTACTTTAGAGCACTCTCTGTCATAGGTGAAGAGTTTACATGTATATTTGAAAGTTAACATTACAATTCATCAAACTCTTGAAACCAAGTCAGTTCTGACCTGAAACAACAAGAATTGTTGTACAATTCCATTTGTAAGCATATGCAATGTAATTAACACACATCAAACTTTACATAATGAAGATATTGCAAAACCATCCAAAACAAGCTTCTTTCAGTCTGATATGCTCCCAAACTATACTTTAGAGCATTCTCTGTCATAGGTGAAGAGTTTACATGTATATTTGCAAGATAACTTTACAATTCATCAAACTCTTGAAACCAAGTCTATTCTGACCTGAAACAACAAGAATTGCTGTACAGTTCCATTTGTAAGCATATGCAATGCAATTTAGCACATCAAACTTTACATAATGAAGATATTGCAAAACCATCTAAAACAAGCTTCTTTCAGTCTGATATGCTCCCACACTGTACTTTAGAGCACTCTCTGTCATAAGTGAAGAGTTTACATGTATATTTGCAAGATAACTTTACAATTCATCAAACTCTTGAAACCAAGTCAATTCTGACCTGAAACAACATGAAATGTTGTACAATTCCATTTGTAAGCATATGTATTGCAATTGAGCACAGCAAACTTTACAGAATGAAGATTTTGCAAAACCATCCAAAACAAGCTTCTTTCAGTCTGATATGCTCCCATACGATACTTTAGAGCACTCTCTGTCATAGGTGAAGAGTTTACATGTATATTTGAAAGAAAACATTACAATTCATCAAACTATTGAAACCAAGTCAGTTCTGACCTGGTACAGCATGAAATGATTTTAAATAGCATTTGTAAGCATATGTAATGCAATTGAGCACATCAAACATTACAAAATGAAGAAATTGCAAAACCATCCAAAATAAGCTTCTTTCAGTCTGATATACTCCAACACTATACTTTAGGGTATTCTCTGTCATAGGTGAAGAGTTTAAATAAATATTTGCAAGAAAACATTACAATTCATCAAAGTCTTGAAACCAAGTCAGTTCTGACCTGAAACAACATGAAATGTTGTATAATTGCATTTGTAAGCAAATGTAATGTAATTGAGCATATCAAACTTTACAGATTGAAGATATTGCAAATCCACCATAAACAAGCTTCTTTCAGTCTGATATGTTCCCACACTATACGTTAAAGCACTCTCTGTCATAGGTGAAGAGTTTACATATATATTTGCAAGATAACATTACAATTCATCAAACTCTTGAAACCAAGTCAGTTCTGACCTGAAACAACAAGAATTGTTGTACAATTCCATTTGTAAGCATATGCAGTGCAATTTAGCACATCAAACTTTACATAATAAAGATATTGCAAAACCATCCAAAACAAGCTTCTTTCAGTCTGATATGCTCCCAAACTATACTTTAGAGCACTCTCTGTCATAGGTGAAGAGTTTACATGTATATTTGCAGAACACATTACAATTCATCAAAGTTTTGAAACCATGTCAGTTCTGACCTGGTACAACATGAAATGATTTTAAATAGCATTTGTAAGCATATGTAATGCAATTGAGCACATCAAACATTACAAAATGAAGAAATTGCAAAACCATCCAAAATAAGCTTCTTTCAGTCTGATATACTCCAACACTATACTTTAGGGTATTCTCTGTCATAGGTGAAGAGTTTAAATAAATATTTGCAAGAAAACATTACAATTCATCAAAGTCTTGAAACCAAGTCAGTTCTGACCTGAAACAACATGAAATGTTGTATAATTGCATTTCTAAGCAAATGTAATGTAATTGAGAATATCTAACTTAACAGAATGAAGGTAATGAAAAACCATCCAATACATGATTTTCTGAGTCTGATATGCTCCCACACTATACTTTAGGGCATTCTCTGATATAGGTGGAGACTTTACATGAATATTTGCAAGAAAACATTACAATTCATCAAACTCTTGAAACCAAGTCAATTCTGACCTGAAACAAAATTAAATGTTTTACAATTCCATTTGAAAGCAAATGTAATGTAATTGAGCATATCAAACTTTACAGATTGAAGATATTGCAAATCCACCCTAAACAAGCTTCTTTCAGTCTGATATGTTCCCACACTATACTTTAAAGCACTCTCTGTCATAGGTGAAGAGTTTACATGTATATTTGCAAGTTAACATTACAATTCATCAAAGTCTTGAAGCCAAGTCAGTTCTGACCTGAAACAACATGAAATGTTGTATAATTGCATTTGTAAGCAAATGTAATGTAATTGAGCATATCAAACTTTACAGATTGAAGATATTGCAAATCCACCCTAAACAAGCTTCTTTCAGTCTGATATGTTCCCACACTATACTTTAAAGCACACTCTGTCATAGGTGAAGAGTTTACATGTATATTTGAAAGAAAACATTACAATTCATCAAACTCTTGAAACCAAGTCAATTCTGACCTGAAACAACAAGAAATGTTGTACAATTCCATTTGTAAGCATATGCAGTGCAATTTAGCACATCAAACTTTACATAATGAAGATATTGCAAAACCATCCAAAACAAGCTTCTTTCAGTCTGATATGCTCCCAAACTATTCTTTAGAGCACTCTCTGTCATAGGTGAAGAGTTTACATGTATATTTGCAGAACACATTACAATTCATCAAAGTTTTGAAACCATGTCAGTTCTGACCTGGTACAACATGAAATGATTTTAAATAGCATTTGTAAGCATATGTAATGCAATTGAGCACATCAAACATTACAAAATGAAGAAATTGCAAAACCATCCAAAATAAGCTTCTTTCAGTCTGATATACTCCAACACTATACTTTAGGGTATTCTCTGTCATAGGTGAAGAGTTTAAATAAATATTTGCAAGAAAACATTACAATTCATCAAAGTCTTGAAACCAAGTCAGTTCTGACCTGAAACAACATGAAATGTTGTATAATTGCATTTGTAAGCAAATGTAATGTAATTGAGCATATCAAACTTTACAGATTGAAGATATTGCAAATCCACCCTAAACAAGCTTCTTTCAGTCTGATATGTTCCCACACTATACTTTAAAGCACTCTCTGTCATAGGTGAAGAGTTTACATATATATTTGCAAGATAACATTACAATTCATCAAACTCTTGAAACCAAGTCAGTTCTGAACTGAAACAACAAGAAATGTTGTACAATTCCATTTGTAAGCATATGTAATGTAATTAACACACATCAAACTTTACAGAATGAAGATATTGCAAAACCATCCAAAACAAGCTTCTTTCAGTCTGATATGCTCCCACACAATACTTTAGAGCACTCTCTGTCATAGGTGAAGAGTTTACATATATATTTGCAAGATAACATTACAATTCATCAAACTCTTGAAACCAAGTCAGTTCTGAACTGAAACAACAAGAAATGTTGTACAATTCCATTTGTAAGCATATGTAATGTAATTAACACACATCAAACTTTACAGAATGAAGATATTGCAAAACCATCCAAAACAAGCTTCTTTCAGTCTGATATGCTCCCACACAATACTTTAGAGCACTCTCTGTCATAGGTGAAGAGTTTACATATATATTTGCAAGATAACATTACAATTCATCAAACTCTTGAAACCAAGTCAGTTCTGACCTGAAACAACAAGAATTGTTGTACAATTCCATTTGTAAGCATATGCAATGCAATTTAGCACATCAAACTTTACATAATGAAGATATTGCAAAACCATCAAAAACAAGCTTCTTTCAGTCTGATATGCTCCCACACTGTACTTTAGAGCACTCTCTGTCATAAGTGAAGAGTTTACATGTATATTTGCAAGATAACTTTACAATTCATCAAACTCTTGAAACCAAGTCAATTCTGACCTGAAACAACATGAAATGTTGTACAATTCCATTTGTAAGCATATGTATTGCAATTGAGCACAGCAAACTTTACAGAATGAAGATTTTGCAAAACCATCCAAAACAAGCTTCTTTCAGTCTGATATGCTCCCATACTATACTTTAGAGCACTCTCTGTCATAGGTGAAGAGTTTACATGTATATTTGAAAGAAAACATTACAATTCATCAAACTCTTGAAACCAAGTCAGTTCTGACCTGAAACAACAAGAAATGTTGTACAATTCCATTTGTAAGCATATGTAATGTAATTAACACACATCAAACTTTACAGAATGAAGATATTGCAAAACCATCCAAAAAAAGCTTCTTTAATTCTGATATGCTCCCACACTGTACTTTAGAGCACTCTCTGTCATAGGTGAAGAGTTTACATGTATATTTGCAGAACACATTACAATTCATCAAAGTTTTGAAACCATGTCAGTTCTGACCTGGTACAACATGAAATGATTTTAAATAGCATTTGTAAGCATATGTAATGCAATTGAGCACATCAAACATTACAAAATGAAGAAATTGCAAAACCATCCAAAATAAGCTTCTTTCAGTCTGATATACTCCAACACTATACTTTAGGGTATTCTCTGTCATAGGTGAAGAGTTTAAATAAATATTTGCAAGAAAACATTACAATTCATCAAAGTCTTGAAACCAAGTCAGTTCTGACCTGAAACAACATGAAATGTTGTATAATTGCATTTGTAAGCAAATGTAATGTAATTGAGAATATCTAACTTAACAGAATGAAGGTAATGAAAAACCATCCAATACATGATTTTCTCAGTCTGATATGCTCCCACACTATACTTTAGGGCATTCTCTGATATAGGTGGAGACATTACATGAATATTTGCAAGAAAACATTACAATTCATCAAACTCTTGAAACCAAGTCAATTCTGACCTGAAACAAAATTAAATGTTTTACAATTCCATTTGAAAGCATATGTAATGCAATTGAGCACATCAAACTTTACAGATTGAAGATATTGCAAAACCATCCAAAAAAAGCTTCTTTCATTCTGATATGCTCCCACACTGTACTTTAGAGCACTCTCTGTCATAGGTGAAGAGTTTACATGTATATTTGCAAGTTAACATTACAATTCATCAAACTCTTGAAACCAAGTCAGTTCTGACCTGAAACAACAAGAATTGTTGTACAATTCCATTTGTAAGCATATGCAATGTAATTAACACACATCAAACTTTACATAATGAAGATATTGCAAAACCATCCAAAACAAGCTTCTTTCAGTCTGATATGCTCCCAAACTATACTTTAGAGCATTCTCTGTCATAGGTGAAGAGTTTACATGTATATTTGCAAGATAACTTTACAATTCATCAAACTCTTGAAACCAAGTCTATTCTGACCTGAAACAACAAGAATTGCTGTACAGTTCCATTTGTAAGCATATGCAATGCAATTTAGCACATCAAACTTTACATAATGAAGATATTGCAAAACCATCTAAAACAAGATTCTTTCAGTCTGATATGCTCCCACACTGTACTTTAGAGCACTCTCTGTCATAAGTGAAGAGTTTACATGTATATTTGCAAGATAACTTTACAATTCATCAAACTCTTGAAACCAAGTCAATTCTGACCTGAAACAACATGAAATGTTGTACAATTCCATTTGTAAGCATATGTATTGCAATTGAGCACAGCAAATTTTACAGAATGAAGATTTTGCAAAACCATCCAAAACAAGCTTCTTTCAGTCTGATATGCTCCCATACGATACTTTAGAGCACTCTCTGTCATAGGTGAAGAGTTTACATGTATATTTGAAAGAAAACATTACAATTCATCAAACTCTTGAAACCAAGTCAGTTCTGACCTGAAACAACAAGAAATGTTGTACAATTCCATTTGTAAGCATATGCAGTGCAATTTAGCACATCAAACTTTACATAATGAAGATATTGCAAAACCATCCAAAACAAGCTTCTTTCAGTCTGATATGCTCCCAAACTATACTTTAGAGCACTCTCTGTCATAGGTGAAGAGTTTACATGTATATTTGCAGAACACATTACAATTCATCAAAGTTTTGAAACCATGTCAGTTCTGACCTGGTACAGCATGAAATGATTTTAAATAGCATTTGTAAGCATATGTAATGCAATTGAGCACATCAAACATTACAAAATGAAGAAATTGCAAAACCATCCAAAATAAGCTTCTTTCAGTCTGATATACTCCAACACTATACTTTAGGGTATTCTCTGTCATAGGTGAAGAGTTTAAATAAATATTTGCAAGAAAACATTACAATTCATCAAAGTCTTGAAACCAAGTCAGTTCTGACCTGAAACAACATGAAATGTTGTATAATTGCATTTGTAAGCAAATGTAATGTATTTGAGCATATCAAACTTTACAGATTGAAGATATTGCAAATCCACCCTAAACAAGCTTCTTTCAGTCTGATATGTTCCCACACTATACTTTAAAGCACTCTCTGTCATAGGTGAAGAGTTTACATATATATTTGCAAGATAACATTACAATTCATCAAACTCTTGAAACCAAGTCAGTTCTGACCTGAAACAACAAGAATTGTTGTACAATTCCATTTGTAAGCATATGCAGTGCAATTTAGCACATCAAACTTTACATAATAAAGATATTGCAAAACCATCCAAAACAAGCTTCTTTCAGTCTGATATGCTCCCAAACTATACTTTAGAGCACTCTCTGTCATAGGTGAAGAGTTTACATGTATATTTGCAGAACACATTACAATTCATCAAAGTTTTGAAACCATGTCAGTTCTGACCTGGTACAACATGAAATGATTTTAAATAGCATTTGTAAGCATATGTAATGCAATTGAGCACATCAAACATTACAAAATGAAGAAATTGCAAAACCATCCAAAATAAGCTTCTTTCAGTCTGATATACTCCAACACTATACTTTAGGGTATTCTCTGTCATAGGTGAAGAGTTTAAATAAATATTTGCAAGAAAACATTACAATTCATCAAAGTCTTGAAACCAAGTCAGTTCTGACCTGAAACAACATGAAATGTTGTATAATTGCATTTGTAAGCAAATGTAATGTAATTGAGCATATCAAACTTTACAGATTGAAGATATTGCAAATCCACCCTAAACAAGCTTCTTTCAGTCTGATATGTTCCCACACTATACTTTAAAGCACTCTCTGTCATAGGTGAAGAGTTTACATATATATTTGCAAGATAACATTACAATTCATCAAACTCTTGAAACCAAGTCAGTTCTGAACTGAAACAACAAGAAATGTTGTACAATTCCATTTGTAAGCATATGTAATGTAATTAACACACATCAAACTTTACAGAATGAAGATATTGCAAAACCATCCAAAACAAGCTTCTTTCAGTCTGATATGCTCCCACACAATACTTTAGAGCACTCTCTGTCATAGGTGAAGAGTTTACATATATATTTGCAAGATAACATTACAATTCATCAAACTCTTGAAACCAAGTCAGTTCTGAACTGAAACAACAAGAAATGTTGTACAATTCCATTTGTAAGCATATGTAATGTAATTAACACACATCAAACTTTACAGAATGAAGATATTGCAAAACCATCCAAAACAAGCTTCTTTCAGTCTGATATGCTCCCACACAATACTTTAGAGCACTCTCTGTCATAGGTGAAGAGTTTACATATATATTTGCAAGATAACATTACAATTCATCAAACTCTTGAAACCAAGTCAGTTCTGACCTGAAACAACAAGAATTGTTGTACAATTCCATTTGTAAGCATATGCAATGCAATTTAGCACATCAAACTTTACATAATGAAGATATTGCAAAACCATCAAAAACAAGCTTCTTTCAGTCTGATATGCTCCCACACTGTACTTTAGAGCACTCTCTGTCATAAGTGAAGAGTTTACATGTATATTTGCAAGATAACTTTACAATTCATCAAACTCTTGAAACCAAGTCAATTCTGACCTGAAACAACATGAAATGTTGTACAATTCCATTTGTAAGCATATGTATTGCAATTGAGCACAGCAAACTTTACAGAATGAAGATTTTGCAAAACCATCCAAAACAAGCTTCTTTCAGTCTGATATGCTCCCATACTATACTTTAGAGCACTCTCTGTCATAGGTGAAGAGTTTACATGTATATTTGAAAGAAAACATTACAATTCATCAAACTCTTGAAACCAAGTCAGTTCTGACCTGAAACAACAAGAAATGTTGTACAATTCCATTTGTAAGCATATGTAATGTAATTAACACACATCAAACTTTACAGAATGAAGATATTGCAAAACCATCCAAAACAAGCTTCTTTCAGTCTGATATGCTCCCACACAATACTTTAGAGCACTCTCTGTCATAGGTGAAGAGTTTACATATATATTTGCAAGATAACATTACAATTCATCAAACTCTTGAAACCAAGTCAGTTCTGAACTGAAACAACAAGAAATGTTGTACAATTCCATTTGTAAGCATATGTAATGTAATTAACACACATCAAACTTTACAGAATGAAGATATTGCAAAACCATCCAAAACAAGCTTCTTTCAGTCTGATATGCTCCCACACAATACTTTAGAGCACTCTCTGTCATAGGTGAAGAGTTTACATATATATTTGCAAGATAACATTACAATTCATCAAACTCTTGAAACCAAGTCAGTTCTGACCTGAAACAACAAGAATTGTTGTACAATTCCATTTGTAAGCATATGCAATGCAATTTAGCACATCAAACTTTACATAATGAAGATATTGCAAAACCATCAAAAACAAGCTTCTTTCAGTCTGATATGCTCCCACACTGTACTTTAGAGCACTCTCTGTCATAAGTGAAGAGTTTACATGTATATTTGCAAGATAACTTTACAATTCATCAAACTCTTGAAACCAAGTCAATTCTGACCTGAAACAACATGAAATGTTGTACAATTCCATTTGTAAGCATATGTATTGCAATTGAGCACAGCAAACTTTACAGAATGAAGATTTTGCAAAACCATCCAAAACAAGCTTCTTTCAGTCTGATATGCTCCCATACTATACTTTAGAGCACTCTCTGTCATAGGTGAAGAGTTTACATGTATATTTGAAAGAAAACATTACAATTCATCAAACTCTTGAAACCAAGTCAGTTCTGACCTGAAACAACAAGAAATGTTGTACAATTCCATTTGTAAGCATATGTAATGTAATTAACACACATCAAACTTTACAGAATGAAGATATTGCAAAACCATCCAAAAAAAGCTTCTTTAATTCTGATATGCTCCCACACTGTACTTTAGAGCACTCTCTGTCATAGGTGAAGAGTTTACATGTATATTTGCAGAACACATTACAATTCATCAAAGTTTTGAAACCATGTCAGTTCTGACCTGGTACAACATGAAATGATTTTAAATAGCATTTGTAAGCATATGTAATGCAATTGAGCACATCAAACATTACAAAATGAAGAAATTGCAAAACCATCCAAAATAAGCTTCTTTCAGTCTGATATACTCCAACACTATACTTTAGGGTATTCTCTGTCATAGGTGAAGAGTTTAAATAAATATTTGCAAGAAAACATTACAATTCATCAAAGTCTTGAAACCAAGTCAGTTCTGACCTGAAACAACATGAAATGTTGTATAATTGCATTTGTAAGCAAATGTAATGTAATTGAGAATATCTAACTTAACAGAATGAAGGTAATGAAAAACCATCCAATACATGATTTTCTCAGTCTGATATGCTCCCACACTATACTTTAGGGCATTCTCTGATATAGGTGGAGACATTACATGAATATTTGCAAGAAAACATTACAATTCATCAAACTCTTGAAACCAAGTCAATTCTGACCTGAAACAAAATTAAATGTTTTACAATTCCATTTGAAAGCATATGTAATGCAATTGAGCACATCAAACTTTACAGATTGAAGATATTGCAAAACCATCCAAAAAAAGCTTCTTTCATTCTGATATGCTCCCACACTGTACTTTAGAGCACTCTCTGTCATAGGTGAAGAGTTTACATGTATATTTGCAAGTTAACATTACAATTCATCAAACTCTTGAAACCAAGTCAGTTCTGACCTGAAACAACAAGAATTGTTGTACAATTCCATTTGTAAGCATATGCAATGTAATTAACACACATCAAACTTTACATAATGAAGATATTGCAAAACCATCCAAAACAAGCTTCTTTCAGTCTGATATGCTCCCAAACTATACTTTAGAGCATTCTCTGTCATAGGTGAAGAGTTTACATGTATATTTGCAAGATAACTTTACAATTCATCAAACTCTTGAAACCAAGTCTATTCTGACCTGAAACAACAAGAATTGCTGTACAGTTCCATTTGTAAGCATATGCAATGCAATTTAGCACATCAAACTTTACATAATGAAGATATTGCAAAACCATCTAAAACAAGATTCTTTCAGTCTGATATGCTCCCACACTGTACTTTAGAGCACTCTCTGTCATAAGTGAAGAGTTTACATGTATATTTGCAAGATAACTTTACAATTCATCAAACTCTTGAAACCAAGTCAATTCTGACCTGAAACAACATGAAATGTTGTACAATTCCATTTGTAAGCATATGTATTGCAATTGAGCACAGCAAATTTTACAGAATGAAGATTTTGCAAAACCATCCAAAACAAGCTTCTTTCAGTCTGATATGCTCCCATACGATACTTTAGAGCACTCTCTGTCATAGGTGAAGAGTTTACATGTATATTTGAAAGAAAACATTACAATTCATCAAACTCTTGAAACCAAGTCAGTTCTGACCTGAAACAACAAGAAATGTTGTACAATTCCATTTGTAAGCATATGCAGTGCAATTTAGCACATCAAACTTTACATAATGAAGATATTGCAAAACCATCCAAAACAAGCTTCTTTCAGTCTGATATGCTCCCAAACTATACTTTAGAGCACTCTCTGTCATAGGTGAAGAGTTTACATGTATATTTGCAGAACACATTACAATTCATCAAAGTTTTGAAACCATGTCAGTTCTGACCTGGTACAGCATGAAATGATTTTAAATAGCATTTGTAAGCATATGTAATGCAATTGAGCACATCAAACATTACAAAATGAAGAAATTGCAAAACCATCCAAAATAAGCTTCTTTCAGTCTGATATACTCCAACACTATACTTTAGGGTATTCTCTGTCATAGGTGAAGAGTTTAAATAAATATTTGCAAGAAAACATTACAATTCATCAAAGTCTTGAAACCAAGTCAGTTCTGACCTGAAACAACATGAAATGTTGTATAATTGCATTTGTAAGCAAATGTAATGTATTTGAGCATATCAAACTTTACAGATTGAAGATATTGCAAATCCACCCTAAACAAGCTTCTTTCAGTCTGATATGTTCCCACACTATACTTTAAAGCACTCTCTGTCATAGGTGAAGAGTTTACATATATATTTGCAAGATAACATTACAATTCATCAAACTCTTGAAACCAAGTCAGTTCTGACCTGAAACAACAAGAATTGTTGTACAATTCCATTTGTAAGCATATGCAGTGCAATTTAGCACATCAAACTTTACATAATAAAGATATTGCAAAACCATCCAAAACAAGCTTCTTTCAGTCTGATATGCTCCCAAACTATACTTTAGAGCACTCTCTGTCATAGGTGAAGAGTTTACATGTATATTTGCAGAACACATTACAATTCATCAAAGTTTTGAAACCATGTCAGTTCTGACCTGGTACAACATGAAATGATTTTAAATAGCATTTGTAAGCATATGTAATGCAATTGAGCACATCAAACATTACAAAATGAAGAAATTGCAAAACCATCCAAAATAAGCTTCTTTCAGTCTGATATACTCCAACACTATACTTTAGGGTATTCTCTGTCATAGGTGAAGAGTTTAAATAAATATTTGCAAGAAAACATTACAATTCATCAAAGTCTTGAAACCAAGTCAGTTCTGACCTGAAACAACATGAAATGTTGTATAATTGCATTTCTAAGCAAATGTAATGTAATTGAGAATATCTAACTTAACAGAATGAAGGTAATGAAAAACCATCCAATACATGATTTTCTGAGTCTGATATGCTCCCACACTATACTTTAGGGCATTCTCTGATATAGGTGGAGACTTTACATGAATATTTGCAAGAAAACATTACAATTCATCAAACTCTTGAAACCAAGTCAATTCTGACCTGAAACAAAATTAAATGTTTTACAATTCCATTTGAAAGCATATGTAATGCAATTGAGCACATCAAACTTTACAGATTGAAGATATTGCAAAACCATCCAAAAAAAGCTTCTTTCATTCTGATATGCTCCCACACTGTACTTTAGAGCACTCTCTGTCATAGGTGAAGAGTTTACATGTATATTTGCAAGTTAACATTACAATTCATCAAAGTCTTGAAGCCAAGTCAGTTCTGACCTGAAACAACATGAAATGTTGTATAATTGCATTTGTAAGCAAATGTAATGTAATTGAGCATATCAAACTTTACAGATTGAAGATATTGCAAATCCACCCTAAACAAGCTTCTTTCAGTCTGATATGTTCCCACACTATACTTTAAAGCACACTCTGTCATAGGTGAAGAGTTTACATGTATATTTGAAAGAAAACATTACAATTCATCAAACTCTTGAAACCAAGTCAATTCTGACCTGAAACAACAAGAAATGTTGTACAATTCCATTTGTAAGCATATGCAGTGCAATTTAGCACATCAAACTTTACATAATGAAGATATTGCAAAACCATCCAAAACAAGCTTCTTTCAGTCTGATATGCTCCCAAACTATTCTTTAGAGCACTCTCTGTCATAGGTGAAGAGTTTACATGTATATTTGCAGAACACATTACAATTCATCAAAGTTTTGAAACCATGTCAGTTCTGACCTGGTACAACATGAAATGATTTTAAATAGCATTTGTAAGCATATGTAATGCAATTGAGCACATCAAACATTACAAAATGAAGAAATTGCAAAACCATCCAAAATAAGCTTCTTTCAGTCTGATATACTCCAACACTATACTTTAGGGTATTCTCTGTCATAGGTGAAGAGTTTAAATAAATATTTGCAAGAAAACATTACAATTCATCAAAGTCTTGAAACCAAGTCAGTTCTGACCTGAAACAACATGAAATGTTGTATAATTGCATTTGTAAGCAAATGTAATGTAATTGAGCATATCAAACTTTACAGATTGAAGATATTGCAAATCCACCCTAAACAAGCTTCTTTCAGTCTGATATGTTCCCACACTATACTTTAAAGCACTCTCTGTCATAGGTGAAGAGTTTACATATATATTTGCAAGATAACATTACAATTCATCAAACTCTTGAAACCAAGTCAGTTCTGAACTGAAACAACAAGAAATGTTGTACAATTCCATTTGTAAGCATATGTAATGTAATTAACACACATCAAACTTTACAGAATGAAGATATTGCAAAACCATCCAAAACAAGCTTCTTTCAGTCTGATATGCTCCCACACAATACTTTAGAGCACTCTCTGTCATAGGTGAAGAGTTTACATATATATTTGCAAGATAACATTACAATTCATCAAACTCTTGAAACCAAGTCAGTTCTGAACTGAAACAACAAGAAATGTTGTACAATTCCATTTGTAAGCATATGTAATGTAATTAACACACATCAAACTTTACAGAATGAAGATATTGCAAAACCATCCAAAACAAGCTTCTTTCAGTCTGATATGCTCCCACACAATACTTTAGAGCACTCTCTGTCATAGGTGAAGAGTTTACATATATATTTGCAAGATAACATTACAATTCATCAAACTCTTGAAACCAAGTCAGTTCTGACCTGAAACAACAAGAATTGTTGTACAATTCCATTTGTAAGCATATGCAATGCAATTTAGCACATCAAACTTTACATAATGAAGATATTGCAAAACCATCAAAAACAAGCTTCTTTCAGTCTGATATGCTCCCACACTGTACTTTAGAGCACTCTCTGTCATAAGTGAAGAGTTTACATGTATATTTGCAAGATAACTTTACAATTCATCAAACTCTTGAAACCAAGTCAATTCTGACCTGAAACAACATGAAATGTTGTACAATTCCATTTGTAAGCATATGTATTGCAATTGAGCACAGCAAACTTTACAGAATGAAGATTTTGCAAAACCATCCAAAACAAGCTTCTTTCAGTCTGATATGCTCCCATACTATACTTTAGAGCACTCTCTGTCATAGGTGAAGAGTTTACATGTATATTTGAAAGAAAACATTACAATTCATCAAACTCTTGAAACCAAGTCAGTTCTGACCTGAAACAACAAGAAATGTTGTACAATTCCATATGTAAGCATATGTAATGTAATTAACACACATCAAACTTTACAGAATGAAGATATTGCAAAACCATCCAAAAAAAGCTTCTTTAATTCTGATATGCTCCCACACTGTACTTTAGAGCACTCTCTGTCATAGGTGAAGAGTTTACATGTATATTTGCAGAACACATTACAATTCATCAAAGTTTTGAAACCATGTCAGTTCTGACCTGGTACAACATGAAATGATTTTAAATAGCATTTGTAAGCATATGTAATGCAATTGAGCACATCAAACATTACAAAATGAAGAAATTGCAAAACCATCCAAAATAAGCTTCTTTCAGTCTGATATACTCCAACACTATACTTTAGGGTATTCTCTGTCATAGGTGAAGAGTTTAAATAAATATTTGCAAGAAAACATTACAATTCATCAAAGTCTTGAAACCAAGTCAGTTCTGACCTGAAACAACATGAAATGTTGTATAATTGCATTTGTAAGCAAATGTAATGTAATTGAGAATATCTAACTTAACAGAATGAAGGTAATGAAAAACCATCCAATACATGATTTTCTCAGTCTGATATGCTCCCACACTATACTTTAGGGCATTCTCTGATATAGGTGGAGACTTTACATGAATATTTGCAAGAAAACATTACAATTCATCAAACTCTTGAAACCAAGTCAATTCTGACCTGAAACAAAATTAAATGTTTTACAATTCCATTTGAAAGCATATGTAATGCAATTGAGCACATCAAACTTTACAGATTGAAGATATTGCAAAACCATCCAAAAAAAGCTTCTTTCATTCTGATATGCTCCCACACTGTACTTTAGAGCACTCTCTGTCATAGGTGAAGAGTTTACATGTATATTTGCAAGTTAACATTACAATTCATCAAACTCTTGAAACCAAGTCAGTTCTGACCTAAAACAACAACAAGAATTGTTGTACAATTCCATTTGTAAGCATATGCAATGTAATTAACACACATCAAACTTTACATAATGAAGATATTGCAAAACCATCCAAAACAAGCTTCTTTCAGTCTGATATGCTCCCAAACTATACTTTAGAGCATTCTCTGTCATAGGTGAAGAGTTTACATGTATATTTGCAAGATAACTTTACAATTCATCAAACTCTTGAAACCAAGTCAGTTCTGACCTGAAACAACATGAAATGTTGTATAATTGCATTTGTAAGCAAATGTAATGTAATTGAGCATATCAAACTTTACAGATTGAAGATATTGCAAATCCACCCTAAACAAGCTTCTTTCAGTCTGATATGTTCCCACACTATACTTTAAAGCACACTCTGTCATAGGTGAAGAGTTTACATGTATATTTGAAAGAAAACATTACAATTCATCAAACTCTTGAAACCATGTCAGTTCTGACCTGGTACAACATGAAATGATTTTAAATAGCATTTGTAAGCATATGTAATGCAATTGAGCACATCAAACATTACAAAATGAAGAAATTGCAAAACCATCCAAAATAAGCTTCTTTCAGTCTGATATACTCCAACACTATACTTTAGGGTATTCTCTGTCATAGGTGAAGAGTTTAAATAAATATTTGCAAGAAAACATTACAATTCATCAAAGTCTTGAAACCAAGTCAGTTCTGACCTGAAACAACATGAAATGTTGTATAATTGCATTTCTAAGCAAATGTAATGTAATTGAGAATATCTAACTTAACAGAATGAAGGTAATGAAAAACCATCCAATACATGATTTTCTCAGTCTGATATGTTCCCACACTATACTTTAGGGCATTCTCTGATATAGGTGGAGACTTTACATGAATATTTGCAAGAAAACATTACAATTCATCAAACTCTTGAAACCAAGTCAATTCTGACCTGAAACAAAATTAAATGTTTTACAATTCCATTTGAAAGCATATGTAATGCAATTGAGCACATCAAACTTTACAGATTGAAGATATTGCAAAACCATCCAAAAAAAGCTTCTTTCATTCTGATATGCTCCCACACTGTACTTTAGAGCACTCTCTGTCATAGGTGAAGAGTTTACATGTATATTTGCAAGTTAACATTACAATTCATCAAACTCTTGAAACCAAGTCAGTTCTGACCTGAAACAACAAGAATTGTTGTACAATTCCATTTGTAAGCATATGCAATGTAATTAACACACAACAAACTTTACATAATGAAGATATTGCAAAACCATCCAAAACAAGCTTCTTTCAGTCTGATATGCTCCCAAACTATACTTTAGAGCATTCTCTGTCATAGGTGAAGAGTTTACATGTATATTTGCAAGATAACTTTACAATTCATCAAACTCTTGAAACCAAGTCTATTCTGACCTGAAACAACAAGAATTGCTGTACAGTTCCATTTGTAAGCATATGCAATGCAATTTAGCACATCAAACTTTACATAATGAAGATATTGCAAAACCATCTAAAACAAGCTTCTTTCAGTCTGATATGCTCCCACACTGTACTTTAGAGCACTCTCTGTCATAAGTGAAGAGTTTACATGTATATTTGCAAGATAACTTTACAATTCATCAAACTCTTGAAACCAAGTCAATTCTGACCTGAAACAACATGAAATGTTGTACAATTCCATTTGTAAGCATATGTATTGCAATTGAGCACAGCAAACTTTACAGAATGAAGATTTTGCAAAACCATCCAAAACAAGCTTCTTTCAGTCTGATATGCTCCCATACTATACTTTAGAGCACTCTCTGTCATAGGTGAAGAGTTTACATGTATATTTGCAGAACACATTACAATTCATCAAAGTTTTGAAACCATGTCAGTTCTGACCTGGTACAACATGAAATGATTTTAAATAGCATTTGTAAGCATATGTAATGCAATTGAGCACATCAAACATTACAAAATGAAGAAATTGCAAAACCATCCAAAAAAAGCTTCTTTCATTCTGATATGCTCCCACACTGTACTTTTGAGCACTCTCTGTCATAGGTGAAGAGTTTACATGTATATTTGCAAGTTAACATTACAATTCATCAAACTCTTGAAACCAAGTCAGTTCTGACCTGAAACAACAAGAATTGTTGTACAATTCCATTTGTAAGCATATGCAGTGCAATTTAGCACATCAAACTTTACATAATGAAGATATTGCAAAACCATCCAAAACAAGCTTCTTTCAGTCTGATATACTCCAACACTATACTTTAGGGTATTCTCTGTCATAGGTGAAGAGTTTAAATAAATATTTGCAAGAAAACATTACAATTCATCAAAGTCTTGAAACCAAGTCAGTTCTGACCTGAAACAACATGAAATGTTGTATAATTGCATTTCTAAGCAAATGTAATGTAATTGAGAATATCGAACTTAACAGAATGAAGGCAATGAAAAACCATCCAATACATGATTTTCTCAGTCTGATATGCTCCCACACTATACTTTAGGGCATTCTCTGATATAGGTGGAGACTTTACATGAATATTTGCAAGAAAACATTACAATTCATTAAACTCTTGAAACCAAGTCAATTCTGACCTGAAACAAAATTAAATGTTTTACAATTCCATTTGAAAGCATATGTAATGCAATTGAGCACATCAAACTTTACAGATTGAAGATATTGCAAAACCATCCAAAAAAAGCTTCTTTCATTCTGATATGCTCCCACACTGTACTTTAGAGCACTCTCTGTCATAGGTGAAGAGTTTACATGTATATTTGCAAGTTAACATTACAATTCATCAAACTCTTGAAACCAAGTCAGTTCTGACCTGAAACAACAAGAATTGTTGTACAATTCCATTTGTAAGCATATGCAATGTAATTAACACACATCAAACTTTACATAATGAAGATATTGCAAAACCATCCAAAACAAGCTTCTTTCAGTCTGATATGCTCCCAAACTATACTTTAGAGCATTCTCTGTCATAGGTGAAGAGTTTACATGTATATTTGCAAGATAACTTTACAATTCATCAAACTCTTGAAACCAAGTCTATTCTGACCTGAAACAGCAAGAATTGCTGTACAGTTCCATTTGTAAGCATATGCAATGCAATTTAGCACATCAAACTTTACATAATGAAGATATTGCAAAACAATCTAAAACAAGCTTCTTTCAGTCTGATATGCTCCCACACTGTACTTTAGAGCACTCTCTGTCATAAGTGAAGAGTTTACATGTATATTTGCAAGATAATTTTACAATTCATCAAACTCTTGAAACCAAGTCAATTCTGACCTGAAACAACATGAAATGTTGTACAATTCCATTTGTAAGCATATGTATTGCAATTGAGCACAGCAAACTTTACAGAATGAAGATTTTGCAAAACCATCCAAAACAAGCTTCTTTCAGTCTGATATGCTCCCATACTATACTTTAGAGCACTCTCTGTCATAGGTGAAGAGTTTACATGTATATTTGCAGAACACATTACAATTCATCAAAGTTTTGAAACCATGTCAGTTCTGACCTGGTACAACATGAAATGATTTTAAATAGCATTTGTAAGCATATGTAATGCAATTGAGCACATCAAACATTACAAAATGAAGAAATTGCAAAACCATCCAAAAAAAGCTTCTTTCATTCTGATATGCTCCCACACTGTACTTTAGAGCACTCTCTTTCATAGGTGAAGAGTTTAAATAAATATTTGCAAGAAAACATTACAATTCATCAAAGTCTTGAAACCAAGTCAGTTCTGACCTGAAACAACATGAAATGTTGTATAATTGCATTTGTAAGCAAATGTAATGTAATTGAGAATTTCTAACTTAACAGAAATAAGGTAATGCAAAACCATCCAATACATGATTTTCTCAGTCTGATATGCTCCCACACTATACTTTAGGGCATTCTCTGACATAGGTGGAGACTTTACATGAATATTTGCAAGAAAACATTACAATTCATCAAACTCTTGAAACCAAGTCAATTCTGACCTGAAACAAGATGAAATGTTTTACAATTCCATTTGTAAGCATATGTAATGCAATTGAGCATATCAAACTTTACAGATTGTAGATATTGCAAATCCACCCTAAACAAGCTTCTTTCAGTCTGATATGTTCCCACACTATACTTTAAAGCACACTCTGTCATAGGTGAAGAGTTTACATGTATATTTGAAAGAAAACATTACAATTCATCAAACTATTGAAACCAAGTCAGTTCTGACCTGAAACAACAAGAATTGTTGTACAATTCCATTTGTAAGCATATGCAGTGCAATTTAGCACATCAAACTTTACATAATGAAGATATTGCAAAACCATCCAAAACAAGCTTCTTTCAGTCTGATATGCTCCCAAACTATACTTTAGAGCACTCTCTGTCATAGGTGAAGAGTTTACATGTATATTTGCAGAACACATTACAATTCATCAAAGTTTTGAAACCATGTCAGTTCTGACCTGGTACAACATGAAATGATTTTAAATAGGATTTGTAAGCATATGTAATGCAATTGAGCACATCAAACATTACAAAATGAAGAAATTGCAAAACCATCCAAAATAAGCTTCTTTCAGTCTGATATACTCCAACACTATACTTTAGGGTATTCTCTGTCATAGGTGAAGAGTTTAAATAAATATTTGCAAGAAAACATTACAATTCATCAAAGTCTTGAAACCAAGTCAGTTCTGACCTGAAACAACATGAAATGTTGTATAATTGCATTTCTAAGCAAATGTAATGTAATTGAGAATATCTAACTTAACAGAATGAAGGTAATGAAAAACCATCCAATACATGATTTTCTCAGTCTGATATGCTCCCACACTATACTTTAGGGCATTCTCTGATATAGGTGGAGACTTTACATGAATATTTGCAAGAAAACATTACAATTCATCAAACTCTTGAAACCAAGTCAATTCTGACCTGAAACAAAATTAAATGTTTTACAATTCCATTTGAAAGCATATGTAATGCAATTGAGCACATCAAACTTTACAGATTGAAGATATTGCAAAACCATCCAAAAAAAGCTTCTTTCATTCTGATATGCTCCCACACTGTACTTTAGAGCACTCTCTGTCATAGGTGAAGAGTTTACATGTATATTTGCAAGTTAACATTACAATTCATCAAACTCTTGAAACCAAGTCAGTTCTGACCTGAAACAACAAGAATTGTTGTACAATTCCATTTGAAAGCATATGCAATGTAATTAACACACATCAAACTTTACATAATGAAGATATTGCAAAACCATCCAAAACAAGCTTCTTTCAGTCTGATATGCTCCCAAACTATACTTTAGAGCATTCTCTGTCATAGGTGAAGAGTTTACATGTATATTTGCAAGATAACTTTACAATTCATCAAACTCTTGAAACCAAGTCTATTCTGACCTGAAACAACAAGAATTGCTGTACAGTTCCATTTGTAAGCATATGCAATGCAATTTAGCACATCAAACTTTACATAATGAAGATATTGCAAAACAATCTAAAACAAGCTTCTTTCAGTCTGATATGCTCCCACACTGTACTTTAGAGCATTCTCTGTCATAAGTGAAGAGTTTACATGTATATTTGCAAGATAACTTTACAATTCATCAAACTCTTGAAACCAAGTCAATTCTGACCTGAAACAACATGAAATGTTGTACAATTCCATTTGTAAGCATATGTATTGCAATTGAGCACAGCAAACTTTACAGAATGAAGATTTTGCAAAACCATCCAAAACAAGCTTCTTTCAGTCTGATATGCTCCCATACTATACTTTAGAGCACTCTCTGTCATAGGTGAAGAGTTTACATGTATATTTGCAGAACACATTACAATTCATCAAAGTTTTGAAACCATGTCAGTTCTGACCTGGTACAACATGAAATGATTTTAAATAGCATTTGTAAGCATATGTAATGCAATTGAGCACATCAAACATTACAAAATGAAGAAATTGCAAAACCATCCAAAAAAAGCTTCTTTCATTCTGATATGCTCCCACACTGTACTTTAGAGCACTCTCTGTCATAGGTGAAGAGTTTACATGTATATTTGCAAGTTAACATTACAATTCATCAAACTCTTGAAACCAAGTCAGTTCTGACCTGAAACAACAAGAATTGTTGTACAATTCCATTTGTAAGCATATGCAGTGCAATTTAGCACATCAAACTTTACAGAATAAAGATATTGCAAAACCATCCAAAACAAGCTTCTTTCAGTCTGATATGCTCCCACACTATACTTTAGAGCACTCTCTGTCATTGGTGAAGAGTTTACATTACAAATCATCAAACTCTTGAAACCAAGTCAATTCTGACCTGAAACAACATGAAATGTTGTACAATTCCTTTTGTAAGCATATGTATTGCTATTGAGCACATCAAACTTTACAGAATGAAGATATTGCAAAACTATCCAAAACAAGCTACTTTCAGTCTGATATGCTCCCAAACTTTACTTTAGAGCACTCTCTGTCATAGGTGAAGAGCTTACATGTATATTTGCAAGATAATATTACAATTCATCAAACTCTTGAAACCAAGTCAGTTCTGACCTGAAACAACACGAATTGTTGTAAAATTCCATTTGTCAGCATATGCAATGCAATTTAGCACATCAAACTTTACATAATGAAGATATTGCAAAACCATCCAAAACAAGCTTCTTTCGGTCTGATATGCTCCCACACTATACTTTAGAGCACTCTCTGTCATAGGTGAAGAGTTTACATGTATATTTGAAAGAAAACATTACAATTCATCAAACTCTTGAAACCAAGTCAGTTCTGACCTGAAACAACAAGAATTGTTGTAAAATTCCATTTGTCAGCATATGCAATGCAATTGAGCACATCATACTTTACAGAATGAAGATATTGCAATACCATCCAAAACAAGCTTCTTTCAGTCTGATATGCTCCCACACTGTACTTTAGAGCACTCTCTGTCATAGGTGAAGAGTTTACATGTATATTTGCAAGTTAACATTACAAATCATCAAACTCTTGAAACCAAGTCAGTTCTGACCTGAAACAACACGAATTGTTGTAAAATTCCATTTGTCAGCATATGCAATGCAATTAAGCACATCAAACTTTACATAATGAAGATATTGCAAAACCATCCAAAACAAGCTTCTTTCAGTCTGATATGCTCCCACACTATACTTTAGAGCACTCTCCGTCATAGGTGAAGAGTTTACATGTATATTTCCAAGTTAACATTACAATTCATCAATCTCTTGAAACCAAGTCAATTCTGACCCTGAAACAACATGAAATGTTGTACAATTCCATTAGTAAGCATATGGATTGCAATTGAGCACATCAAACTTTACAGAATAATGATATTGCAAAACCATCCAAAACAAGCTTCTTTCAGTCTGATATGCTCCCACACTGTACTTTAGAGCACTCTCTGTCATAGGTGAAGAGTTTACAGTATATGTGAAAGAAAACATTACAATTCATCAAACTCTTGAAACCAAGTCAATTCTGACCTGAAACAACAAGAATTGTTGTAAAATTCCATTTGTCAGCATATGTAATGTAATTAACACACAACAAGCTTTACAGAATGAAGATATTGCAAAACCATCCAAATCAAGCTTCTTTCAGTCTGATATGCTCCCACACTATACTTTAGAGCACTCTCTGTCATAGGTGAAGAGCTTATATGTATATTTGAAAGAAAACATTACAATTCATCAAACTCTTGAAACTAAGTCAGTTCTGACCTGAAACAACAATAAATGTTGTAAAATTCCATGTGTAAGCATATGTAAGGTAATTAAAAAATCATCAAACTTTACAGAATGAAGATATTGCAAAACCATCCAAAACAAGCTTCTTTCAGTCTGATATGCTCCCACACTGTACTTTAGAGCACTCTCTGTCATAGGTGAATAGTTTACATTTGTAATTGAAAGAAAACAATACAATTCATCAAACTCTTGAAACCAAGTCAGTTCTGACCTGAAACAACAAGAATTGTTGTAAAATTCCATTTGTCAGCATATGCAATGCAATTGAGCACATCATACTTTACAGAATGAAGATATTGGAATACCATCCAAAACAATCTTCTTTCAGTCTGATATGCTCCCACACTGTACTTTAGAGCACTCTCTGTCATAGGTAAAGAGTTTACATGTATATTTGCAAGTTAACATTACAAATCATCAAACTCTTGAAACCAAGTCAGTTCTGACCTGAAACAACACGAATTGTTGTAAAATTCCATTTGTCAGCATATGCAATGCAATTTAGCACATCAAACTTTACATAATGAAGATATTGCAAAACCATCCAAAACAAGCTTCCATCATTCTGATATGCTCCCACACTGTACTTTAGAACACTCTCTGTCATAGGTAAAGAGTTTACATGTATATTTCCAAGTTAACATTACAATTCATCAATCTCTTGAAACCAAGTCAATTCTGACCCTGAAACAACATGAAATGTTGTACAATTCCATTAGTAAGCATATGGATTGCAATTGAGCACATCAAACTTTACAGAATAATGATATTGCAAAACCATCCAAAACAAGCTTCTTTCAGTCTGATATGCTCCCACACTGTACTTTAGAGCACTCTCTGTCATAGGTGAAGAGTTTACAGTATATGTGAAAGAAAACATTACAATTCATCAAACTCTTGAAACCAAGTCAATTCTGACCTGAAACAACATGAAATGTTATAAAATTCCATTTGTAAGCATATGTAATGTAATTAACACACAACAAGCTTTACAGAATGAAGATATTGCAAAACCATCCAAATCAAGCTTCTTTCAGTCTGATATGCTCCCACACTATACTTTAGAGCACTCTCTGTCATAGGTGAAGAGCTTACATGTATATTTGAAAGAAAACATTACAATTCATCAAACTCTTGAAACCAAGTCAGTTCTGACCTGAAACAACAATAAATGTTGTAAAATTCCATTTGTAAGCATATGTAAGGTAATTAAAAAATCATCAAACTTTACAGAATGAAGATATTGCAACACCATCCAAAACAAGCTTCTTTCAGTCTGATATGCTCCCACACTATACTTTAGAGCACTCTCTGTCATAGGTGAAGAGCTTACATGTATATTTGCAAGTTAACATTACAATTCATCATTCTCTTGAAAGCAAGTCAATTCTGACCCTGAAACAACATGAAGTGTTGTACAATTCCATTTGTACGCATATGTATTGCAATTGAGCACATCAAACTTTACAGAATAAAGATATTGCAAAACCATCCAAAACAAGCTTCTTTCAGTCTGATATGCTCCCACACTATACTTTAGAGCACTCTCTGTCATTGGTGAAGAGTTTACATGTATATTTGCAAGTTAACATTACAAATCATCAAACTCTTGAAACCAAGTCAGTTCTGACCTGAAACAACAAGAATTGTTGTAAAATTCCATTTGTCAGCATATGCAATGCAATTTAGCACATCAAACTTTACATAATGAAGATATTGCAAAACCATCCAAAATAAGCTTCTTTCGGTCTGATATGCTCCCACACTATACTTTAGAGCACTCTCTGTCATAGGTGAATAGTTTACATTTGTATTTGAAAGAAAACAATACAATTCATCAAACTCTTGAAACCAAGTCAGTTCTGACCTGAAACAACAAGAATTGTAGTAAAATTCCATTTGTCAGCATATGCAATGCAATTGAGCACATCATACTTTACAGAATGAAGATATTGCAATACCATCCAAAACAAGCTTCTTTCAGTCTGATATGCTCCCAAACTTTACTTTAGAGCACTCTCTGTCATAGGTGAAGAGCTTACATGTATATTTGCAAGTTAACATTACAAATCATCAAACTCTTGAAACCAAGTCAGTTCTGACCTGAAACAACACGAATTGTTGTAAAATTCCATTTGTCAGCATATGCAATGCAATTTAGCACATCAAACTTTACATAATGAAGATATTGCAAAACCATCCAAAACAAGCTTCTTTCAGTCTGATATGCTCCCACACTATTCTTTAGAGCACTCTCTGTCATAGGTGAAGAGTTTACATGTATATTTGAAAGAAAACATTACAATTCATCAAACTCTTAAAACCAAGTCAGTTCTGACCTGAAACAACAAGTAATGTTGTAAAATTCCATTTGAAAGCATATGCAATGTAATTGAGCACATAATACCTTACAGAATGAAGATATTGCAAAACCATCCAAAACAAGCTTCTATCATTCTGATATGCTCCCACACTGTACTTTAGAGCACTCTCTGTCATAGGTAAAGAGTTTACATGTATATTTGCAAGTTAACATTACAATTCATCAATCTCTTGAAACCAAGTCAGTTCTGACCTAAAACAACAAGAAATGTTGTACAATTCCATTTGTAAGCATAGGAATTGCAATTGAGCACATCAAACTTTACAGAATGAAGATATTGCAAAACCATCCAAAACAAGCTTCTTTCAGTCTGATATGCTCCCACACTGTACTTTAGAGCACTCTCTGTCATAGGTGAATAGTTTACATTTGTATTTGAAAGAAAACATTAAAATTCATCAAACTCTTGAAACCAAGACAGTTCTGACCTGAAACAACAAGAATTGTTGTAAAATTCCATTTGTCAGCATATGCAATGCAATTTAGCACATCAAACTTTACATAATGAAGATATTGCAAAACCATCCAAAACAAGCTTCTTTCGGTCTGATATGCTCCCACACTGTACTTTAGAGCACTCTCTGTCATAGGTGAATAGTTTACATCTGTATTTGAAAGAAAACATTACAATTCATCAAACTCTTGAAACCAAGTCAGTTCTGACCTGAAACAACAAGAAATGTTGTAAAATTCCATTTGTAAACATATGCAATGTAATTGAGCACATAATACTTTACAGAATGAAGATATTGCAAAACCATCCAAAACAAGCTTCTATCATTCTGATATGCTCCCACACTGTACTTTAGAGCACTCTCTGTCATAGGTAAAGAGTTTACATGTATATTTGCAAGTTAACATTACAATTCATCAATCTCTTGAAACCAAGTCAATTCTGATCCTGAAACAACATGAAATGTTGTACAATTCCATTAGTAAGCATATGGATTGCAATTGAGCACATCAAACTTTACAGAATAATGATATTGCAAAACCATCCAAAACAAGCTTCTTTCAGTCTGATATGCTCCCACACTATACTTTAGAGCACTCTCTGTCATAGGTGAAGAGTTTACATGTATATTTGAAAGAAAACATTACAATTCATCAAACTCTTGAAACCAAGTCAGTTCTGACCTGAAACAACAAGAAATGTTGTAAAATTCCATTTGTAAACATATGCAATGTAATTGAGCACATAATACTTTACAGAATGAAGATATTGCAAAACCATCCAAAACAAGGTTCTATCATTCTGATATGCTCCCACACTGTACTTTAGAGCACTCTCTGTCATAGGTAAAGAGTTTACATGTATATTTGCAAGTTAACATTACAATTCATCAATCTCTTGAAACCAAGTCAATTCTGATCCTGAAACAACAAGAATTGTTGTAAAATTCCATTTGTCAGCATATGCAATGCAATTGAGCACATCATACTTTACAGAATGAAGATATTGCAATACCATCCAAAACAAGCATCTTTCAGTCTGATATGCTCCCACACTATACTTTAGAGCACTATCTGTCATAGGTGAAGCGTTTACAGTATATGTGAAAGAAAACATTACAATTCATCAAACTCTTGAAACCAAGTCAGTTCTGACCTAAAACAACAAGAAATGTTGTACAATTCCATTTGTAAGCATAGGAATTGCAATTGAGCACATCAAACTTTACAGAATGAAGATATTGCAAAACCATCCAAAACAAGCTTCTTTCAGTCTGATATGCTCCCACACTGTACTTTAGAGCACTCTCTGTCATAGGTGAATAGTTTACATTTGTATTTGAAAGAAAACATTAAAATTCATCAAACTCTTGAAACCAAGACAGTTCTGACCTGAAACAACAAGAATTGTTGTAAAATTCCATTTGTCAGCATATGCAATGCAATTTAGCACATCAAACTTTACATAATGAAGATATTGCAAAACCATCCAAAACAAGCTTCTTTCGGTCTGATATGCTCCCACTATGTACTTTAGAGCACTCTCTGTCATAGGTAAAGAGTTTACATGTATATTTGCAAGTTAACATTACAATTCATCAATCTCTTGAAACCAAGTCAATTCTGATCCTGAAACAACATGAAATGTTGTACAATTCCATTAGTAAGCATATGGATTGCAATTGAGCACATCAAACTTTACAGAATAATGATATTGCAGAACCATCCAAAACAAGCTTCTTTCAGTCTGATATGCTCCCACACTATACTTTAGAGCACTATCTGTCATAGGTGAAGAGTTTACAGTATATGTGAAAGAAAACATTACAATTCATCAAACTCTTGAAACCAAGTCAGTTCTGACCTAAAACAACAAGAAATGTTGTACAATTCCATTTGTAAGCATAGGAATTGCAATTGAGCACATCAAACTTTACAGAATGAAGATATTGCAAAACCATCCAAATCAAGCTTCTTTCAGTCTGATATGCTCCCACACTATACTTTAGAGCACTATCTGTCATAGGTGAAGAGTTTACAGTATATGTGAAAGAAAACATTACAATTCATCAAACTCTTGAAACCAAGTCAGTTCTGACCTAAAACAACAAGAAATGTTGTACAATTCCATTTGTAAGCATAGGAATTGCAATTGAGCACATCAAACTTTACAGAATGAAGATATTGCAAAACCATCCAAATCAAGCTTCTTTCAGTCTGATATGCTCCCACACTATACTTTAGAGCACTCTCTGTCATAGGTGAATAGTTTACATTTGTATTTGAAAGAAAACATTAAAATTCATCAAACTCTTGAAACCAAGACAGTTCTGACCTTAAACAACAAGAATTGTTGTATAATTCCATTTGTCAGCATATGCAATGCAATTTAGCACATCAAACTTCACATAATGAAGATATTGCAAAACCATCCAAAACAAGCTTCTTTCGGTCTGATATGCTCCCACACTATACTTTAGAGCACTCTCTGTCATAGGTGAAGAGTTTACATGTATATTTGAAAGAAAACATTACAATTCATCAAACTCTTGAAACCAAGTCAGTTCTGACCTGAAACAACAAGAAATGTTGTAAAATTCCATTTGTAAACATATGCAATGTAATTGAGCACATAATACTTTACAGAATGAAGATATTGCAAAACCATCCAAAACAAGCTTCTATCATTCTGATATGCTCCCACACTGTACTTTAGAGCACTCTCTGTCATAGGTAAAGAGTTTACATGTATATTTGCAAGTTAACATTACAATTCATCAATCTCTTGAAACCAAGTCAATTCTGATCCTGAAACAACATGAAATGTTGTACAATTCCATTAGTAAGCATATGGATTGCAATTGAGCACATCAAACTTTACAGAATAATGATATTGCAAAACCATCCAAAACAAGCTTCTTTCAGTCTGATATGCTCCCACAGTATACTTTAGAGCACTATCTGTCATAGGTGAAGAGTTTACAGTATATGTGAAAGAAAACATTACAATTCATCAAACTCTTGAAACCAAGTCAGTTCTGACCTAAAACAACAAGAAATGTTGTACAATTCCATTTGTAAGCATAGGAATTGCAATTGAGCACATCAAACTTTACAGAATGAAGATATTGCAACACCATCCAAAACAAGCTTCTTTCAGTCTGATATGCTCCCACACTGTACTTTAGAGCACTCTCTGTCATAGGTGAATAGTTTACATTTGTATTTGAAAGAAAACAATACAATTCATCAAACTCTTGAAACCAAGTCAGTTCTGACCTGAAACAACAAGAATTGTTGTAAAATTCCATTTGTCAGCATATGCAATGCAATTGAGCACATCATACTTTACAGAATGAAGATATTGCAATACCATCCAAAACAAGCTTCTTTCAGTCTGATATGCTCCCACACTATACTTTAGAGCACTATCTGTCATAGGTGAAGCGTTTACAGTATATGTGAAAGAAAACATTACAATTCATCTAACTCTTGAAACCAAGTCAGTTCTGACCTAAAACAACAAGAAATGTTGTACAATTCCATTTGTAAGCATAGGAATTGCAATTGAGCACATCAAACTTTACAGAATGAAGATATTGCAAAACCATCCAAAACAAGCTTCTTTCAGTCTGATATGCTCCCACACTGTACTTTAGAGCACTCTCTGTCATAGGTGAATAGTTTACATTTGTATTTGAAAGAAAACATTAAAATTCATCAAACTCTTGAAACCAAGTCAGTTCTGACCTGAAACAACAAGAAATGTTGTAAAATTCCATTTGTAAACATATGCAATGTAATTGAGCACATAATACTTTACAGAATGAAGATATTGCAAAACCATCCAAAACAAGCTTCTATCATTCTGATATGCTCCCACACTGTACTTTAGAGCACTCTCTGTCATAGGTAAAGAGTTTACATGTATATTTGCAAGTTAACATTACAATTCATCAATCTCTTGAAACCAAGTCAATTCTGATCCTGAAACAACATGAAATGTTGTACAATTCCATTAGTAAGCATATGGATTGCAATTGAGCACATCAAACTTTACAGAATAATGATATTGCAAAACCATCCAAAACAAGCTTCTTTCAGTCTGATATGCTCCCACAGTATACTTTAGAGCACTATCTGTCATAGGTGAAGAGATTACAGTATATGTGAAAGAAAACATTACAATTCATCAAACTCTTGAAACCAAGTCAGTTCTGACCTAAAACAACAAGAAATGTTGTACAATTCCATTTGTAAGCATAGGAATTGCAATTGAGCACATCAAACTTTACAGAATGAAGATATTGCAACACCATCCAAAACAAGCTTCTTTCAGTCTGATATGCTCCCACACTGTACTTTAGAGCACTCTCTGTCATAGGTGAATAGTTTACATTTGTATTTGAAAGAAAACAATACAATTCATCAAACTCTTGAAACCAAGTCAGTTCTGACCTGAAACAACAAGAATTGTTGTAAAATTCCATTTGTCAGCATATGCAATGCAATTGAGCACATCATACTTTACAGAATGAAGATATTGCAATACCATCCAAAACAAGCTTCTTTCAGTCTGATATGCTCCCACACTATACTTTAGAGCACTATCTGTCATAGGTGAAGCGTTTACAGTATATGTGAAAGAAAACATTACAATTCATCAAACTCTTGAAACCAAGTCAGTTCTGACCTAAAACAACAAGAAATGTTGTACAATTCCATTTGTAAGCATAGGAATTGCAATTGAGCACATCAAACTTTACAGAATGAAGATATTGCAAAACCATCCAAAACAAGCTTCTTTCAGTCTGATATGCTCCCACACTGTACTTTAGAGCACTCTCTGTCATAGGTGAATAGTTTACATTTGTATTTGAAAGAAAACATTAAAATTCATCAAACTCTTGAAACCAAGACAGTTCTGACCTGAAACAACAAGAATTGTTGTAAAATTCCATTTGTCAGCATATGCAATGCAATTTAGCACATCAAACTTTACATAATGAAGATATTGCAAAACCATCCAAAACAAGCTTCTTTCGGTCTGATATGCTCCCACTATGTACTTTAGAGCACTCTCTGTCATAGGTAAAGAGTTTACATGTATATTTGCAAGTTAACATTACAATTCATCAATCTCTTGAAACCAAGTCAATTCTGATCCTGAAACAACATGAAATGTTGTACAATTCCATTAGTAAGCATATGGATTGCAATTGAGCACATCAAACTTTACAGAATAATGATATTGCAGAACCATCCAAAACAAGCTTCTTTCAGTCTGATATGCTCCCACACTATACTTTAGAGCACTATCTGTCATAGGTGAAGAGTTTACAGTATATGTGAAAGAAAACATTACAATTCATCAAACTCTTGAAACCAAGTCAGTTCTGACCTAAAACAACAAGAAATGTTGTACAATTCCATTTGTAAGCATAGGAATTGCAATTGAGCACATCAAACTTTACAGAATGAAGATATTGCAAAACCATCCAAATCAAGCTTCTTTCAGTCTGATATGCTCCCACACTATACTTTAGAGCACTATCTGTCATAGGTGAAGAGTTTACAGTATATGTGAAAGAAAACATTACAATTCATCAAACTCTTGAAACCAAGTCAGTTCTGACCTACAACAACAAGAAATGTTGTACAATTCCATTTGTAAGCATAGGAATTGCAATTGAGCACATCAAACTTTACAGAATGAAGATATTGCAAAACCATCCAAATCAAGCTTCTTTCAGTCTGATATGCTCCCACACTATACTTTAGAGCACTCTCTGTCATAGGTGAATAGTTTACATTTGTATTTGAAAGAAAACATTAAAATTCATCAAACTCTTTAAACCAAGACAGTTCTGACCTTAAACAACAAGAATTGTTGTATAATTCCATTTGTCAGCATATGCAATGCAATTTAGCACATCAAACTTCACATAATGAAGATATTGCAAAACCATCCAAAACAAGCTTCTTTCGGTCTGATATGCTCCCACACTATACTTTAGAGCACTCTCTGTCATAGGTGAAGAGTTTACATGTATATTTGAAAGAAAACATTACAATTCATCAAACTCTTGAAACCAAGTCAGTTCTGACCTGAAACAACAAGAAATGTTGTAAAATTCCATTTGTAAACATATGCAATGTAATTGAGCACATAATACTTTACAGAATGAAGATATTGCAAAACCATCCAAAACAAGCTTCTATCATTCTGATATGCTCCCACACTGTACTTTAGAGCACTCTCTGTCATAGGTAAAGAGTTTACATGTATATTTGCAAGTTAACATTACAATTCATCAATCTCTTGAAACCAAGTCAATTCTGATCCTGAAACAACATGAAATGTTGTACAATTCCATTAGTAAGCATATGGATTGCAATTGAGCACATCAAACTTTACAGAATAATGATATTGCAAAACCATCCAAAACAAGCTTCTTTCAGTCTGATATGCTCCCACAGTATACTTTAGAGCACTATCTGTCATAGGTGAAGAGTTTACAGTATATGTGAAAGAAAACATTACAATTCATCAAACTCTTGAAACCAAGTCAGTTCTGACCTAAAACAACAAGAAATGTTGTACAATTCCATTTGTAAGCATAGGAATTGCAATTTAGCACATCAAACTTTACAGAATGAAGATATTGCAAAACCATCCAAAACAAGCTTCTTTCGGTCTGATATGCTCCCACTATGTACTTTAGAGCACTCTCTGTCATAGGTGAATAGTTTACATTTGTATTTGCAAGTTAACATTACAATTCATCAATCTCTTGAAACCAAGTCAATTCTGATCCTGAAACAACATGAAATGTTGTACAATTCCATTAGTAAGCATATGGATTGCAATTGAGCACATCAAACTTTACAGAATAATGATATTGCAGAACCATCCAAAACAAGCTTCTTTCAGTCTGATATGCTCCCACACTATACTTTAGAGCACTATCTGTCATAGGTGAAGAGTTTACAGTATATGTGAAAGAAAACATTACAATTCATCAAACTCTTGAAACCAAGTCAGTTCTGACCTAAAACAACAAGAAATGTTGTACAATTCCATTTGTAAGCATAGGAATTGCAATTGAGCACATCAAACTTTACAGAATGAAGATATTGCAAAACCATCCAAATCAAGCTTCTTACAGTCTGATATGCTCCCACACTATACTTTAGAGCACTCTCTGTCATAGGTGAATAGTTTACATTTGTATTTGAAAGAAAACATTAAAATTCATCAAACTCTTGAAACCAAGACAGTTCTGACCTTAAACAACAAGAATTGTTGTATAATTCCATTTGTCAGCATATGCAATGCAATTTAGCACATCAAACTTCACATAATGAAGATATTGCAAAACCATCCAAAACAAGCTTCTTTCGGTCTGATATGCTCCCACACTATACTTTAGAGCACTCTCTGTCATAGGTGAAGAGTTTACATGTATATTTGAAAGAAAACATTACAATTCATCAAACTCTTGAAACCAAGTCAGTTCTGACCTGAAACAACAAGAAATGTTGTAAAATTCCATTTGTAAACATATGCAATGTAATTGAGCACATAATACTTTACAGAATAAAGATATTGCAAAACCATCCAAAACAAGCTTCTATCAGTCTGATATGCTCCCACACTATACTTTAGAGCACTCTCTGTCATTGGTGAAGAGTTTACATGTATATTTGCAAGTTAACATTACAAATCATCAAACTCTTGAAACCAAGTCAATTCTGACCTGAAACAACATGAAATGTTGTACAATTCCTTTTGTAAGCATATGTATTGCTATTGAGCACATCAAACTTTACAGAATGAAGATATTGCAAAACTATCCAAAACAAGCTACTTTCAGTCTGATATGCTCCCAAACTTTACTTTAGAGCACTATCTGTCATAGGTGAAGAGTTTACATGTATATTTGCAAGATAACATTACAATTCATCAAACTCTTGAAACCAAGTCAGTTCTGAACTGAAACAACAAGAATTGTTGTAATATTCCATTTGTCAGCATATGCAATGCAATTGAGCACATCATACTTTTCAGAATGAAGATATTGCAATACCATCCAAAACAAGCTTCTTTCAGTCTGATATGCTCCCAAACTGTACTTTAGAGCACTCTCTGTCATAGGTGAATAGTTTACATTTGTATTTGAAAGAAAACAATACAATTCATCAAACTCTTGAAACCAAGTCAGTTCTGACCTGAAACAACAAGAATTGTTGTAAAATTCCATTTGTCAGCATATGCAATGCAATTGAGCACATCATACTTTACAAAATGAAGATATTGCAATACCATCCAAAACAAGCTTCTTTCAGTCTGATATGCTCCCAAACTTTACTTTAGAGCACTCTCTGTCATAGGTGAAGAGCTTACATGTATATTTGCAAGTTAACATTACAAATCATCAAACTCTTGAAACCAAGTCAGTTCTGACCTGAAACAACAGGAATTGTTGTAAAATTCCATTCGTCAGCATATGCAATGCAATTTAGCACATCAAACTTTACATATTGAAGATATTGCAAAACCATCCAAAACAAGCTTCTTTCAGTCTGATATGCTCCCACACTATACGTTAGAGCACTCTCTGTCATAGGTGAAGAGTTTACATGTATATTTGAAAGAAAACATTACAATTCATCAAACTCTTGAAACCAAGTCAGTTCTGACCTGAAACAACAAGTAATGTTGTAAAATTCCATTTGAAAGCATATGCAATGTAATTGAGCACATAATACTTTACAGAATGAAGATATTGCAAAACCATCCAAAACAAGCTTCTATCATTCTGATATGCTCCCACACTGTACTTTAGAGCACTCTCTGTCATAGGTAAAGAGTTTACATGTATATTTGCAAGTTAACATTACAATTCATCAATCTCTTGAAACCAAGTCAATTCTGATCCTGAAACAACATGAAATGTTGTACAATTCCATTAGTAAGCATATGGATTGCAATTGAGCACATCAAACTTTACAGAATAATGATATTGCAAAACCATCCAAAACAAGCTTCTTTCAGTCTGATATGCTCCCACACTATACTTTAGAGCACTCTCTGTCATAGGTGAAGAGTTTACAGTATATGTGAAAGAAAACATTACAATTCATCAAACTCTTGAAACCAAGTCAGTTCTGACCTGAAACAACACGAATTGTTCTACAATTCCATTTGTAAGCATAGGAATTGCAATTGAGCACATTAAACTTTACAGAATGAAGATATTGCAAAACCATCCAAAACAAGCTTCTTTCAGTCTGATATGCTCCCACACTGTACTTTAGAGCACTCTCTGTCATAGGTGAATAGTTTACATTTGTATTTGAAAGAAAACATTACAATTCATCAAACTCTTGAAACCAAGTCAGTTCTGACCTGAAACAACAAGAATTGTTGTAAAATTCCATTTGTCAGCATATGCAATGCAATTGAGCACATCATACTTTACAGAATGAAGATATTGCAATACCATCCAAAACAAGCTTCTTTCAGTCTGATATGCTCCCACACTGTACTTTAGAGCACTCTCTGTCATAGGTAAAGAGTTTACATGTATATTTGCAAGTTAACATTACAATTCATCAATCTCTTGAAACCAAGTCAGTTCTGACCTGAAACAACACGAATTGTTGTAAAATTCTATTTATCAGCATATGCAATGCAATTTAGCACATCAAACTTTACTTAATGAAGATATTGCAAAACCATCCAAAACAAGCTTCTTTCAGTCTGATATGCTCCCACACTATACTTTAGAGCACTCTCTGTCATAGGTGAAGAGTTTACATGTATATTTGAAAGAAAACATTACAATTCATCAAACTCTTGAAACCAAGTCAGTTCTGACCTGAAACAACAAGAAATGTTGTAAAATTCCATTTGTAAACATATGCAATGTAATTGAGCACATAATACTTTACAGAATGAAGATATTGCAAAACCATCCAAAACAAGCTTCCATCATTCTGATATGCTCCCACACTGTACTTTAGAGCACTCTCTGTCATAGGTAAAGAGTTTACATGTATATTTCCAAGTTAACATTACAATTCATCAATCTCTTGAAACCAAGTCAATTCTGACCCTGAAACAACATGAAATGTTGTACAATTCCATTAGTAAGCATATGGATTGCAATTGAGCACATCAAACTTTACAGAATAATGATATTGCAAAACCATCCAAAACAAGCTTCTTTCAGTCTGATATGCTCCCACACTGTACTTTAGAGAACTCTCTGTCATAGGTGAAGAGTTTACAGTATATGTGAAAGAAAACATTACAATTCATCAAACTCTTGAAACCAAGTCAATTCTGACCTGAAACAACATGAAATGTTATAAAATTCCATTTGTAAGCATATGTAATGTAATTAACACACAACAAGCTTTACAGAATGAAGATATTGCAAAACCATCCAAATCAAGCTTCTTTCAGTCTGATATGCTCCCACACTATACTTTAGAGCACTCTCTGTCATAGGTGAAGAGCTTACATGTATATTTGAAAGAAAACATTACAATTCATCAAACTCTTGAAACCAAGTCAGTTCTGACCTGAAACAACAATAAATGTTGTAAAATTCCATTTGTAATCATATGAAAGGTAATTAAAAAATCATCAAACTTTACAGAATGAAGATATTGCAACACCATCCAAAACAAGCTTCTTTCAGTCTGATATGCTCCCACACTATACTTTAGAGCACTCTCTGTCATAGGTGAAGAGCTTACATGTATATTTGCAAGTTAACATTACAATTCATCATTCTCTTGAAACCAAGTCAATTCTGACCCTGAAACAACATGAAGTGTTGTACAATTCCATTTGTACGCATATGTATTGCAATTGAGCACATCAAACTTTACAGAATAAAGATATTGCAAAACCATCCAAAACAAGCTTCTATCAGTCTGATATGCTCCCACACTATACTTTAGAGCACTCTCTGTCATTGGTGAAGAGTTTACATGTATATTTGCAAGTTAACATTACAAATCATCAAACTCTTGAAACCAAGTCAATTCTGACCTGAAACAACATGAAATGTTGTAAAATTCCATTTGTCAGCATATGCAATGCAATTGAGCACATCATACTTTACAGAATGAAGATATTGCAATACCATCCAAAACAAGCTTCTTTCAGTCTGATATGCTCCCACACTGTACTTTAGAGCACTCTCTGTCATAGGTAAAGAGTTTACATGTATATTTGCAAGTTAACATTACAATTCATCAATCTCTTGAAACCAAGTCAGTTCTGACCTGAAACAACACGAATTGTTGTAAAATTCTATTTATCAGCATATGCAATGCAATTTAGCACATCAAACTTTACTTAATGAAGATATTGCAAAACCATCCAAAACAAGCTTCTTTCAGTCTGATATGCTCCCACACTATACTTTAGAGCACTCTCTGTCATAGGTGAAGAGTTTACATGTATATTTGAAAGAAAACATTACAATTCATCAAACTCTTGAAACCAAGTCAGTTCTGACCTGAAACAACAAGAAATGTTGTAAAATTCCATTTGTAAACATATGCAATGTAATTGAGCACATAATACTTTACAGAATGAAGATATTGCAAAACCATCCAAAACAAGCTTCCATCATTCTGATATGCTCCCACACTGTACTTTAGAGCACTCTCTGTCATAGGTAAAGAGTTTACATGTATATTTCCAAGTTAACATTACAATTCATCAATCTCTTGAAACCAAGTCAATTCTGACCCTGAAACAACATGAAATGTTGTACAATTCCATTAGTAAGCATATGGATTGCAATTGAGCACATCAAACTTTACAGAATAATGATATTGCAAAACCATCCAAAACAAGCTTCTTTCAGTCTGATATGCTCCCACACTGTACTTTAGAGAACTCTCTGTCATAGGTGAAGAGTTTACAGTATATGTGAAAGAAAACATTACAATTCATCAAACTCTTGAAACCAAGTCAATTCTGACCTGAAACAACATGAAATGTTATAAAATTCCATTTGTAAGCATATGTAATGTAATTAACACACAACAAGCTTTACAGAATGAAGATATTGCAAAACCATCCAAATCAAGCTTCTTTCAGTCTGATATGCTCCCACACTATACTTTAGAGCACTCTCTGTCATAGGTGAAGAGCTTACATGTATATTTGAAAGAAAACATTACAATTCATCAAACTCTTGAAACCAAGTCAGTTCTGACCTGAAACAACAATAAATGTTGTAAAATTCCATTTGTAAGCATATGAAAGGTAATTAAAAAATCATCAAACTTTACAGAATGAAGATATTGCAACACCATCCAAAACAAGCTTCTTTCAGTCTGATATGCTCCCACACTATACTTTAGAGCACTCTCTGTCATAGGTGAAGAGCTTACATGTATATTTGCAAGTTAACATTACAATTCATCATTCTCTTGAAACCAAGTCAATTCTGACCCTGAAACAACATGAAGTGTTGTACAATTCCATTTGTACGCATATGTATTGCAATTGAGCACATCAAACTTTACAGAATAAAGATATTGCAAAACCATCCAAAACAAGCTTCTATCAGTCTGATATGCTCCCACACTATACTTTAGAGCACTCTCTGTCATTGGTGAAGAGTTTACATGTATATTTGCAAGTTAACATTACAAATCATCAAACTCTTGAAACCAAGTCAATTCTGACCTGAAACAACATGAAATGTTGTACAATTCCTTTTGTAAGCATATGTATTGCTATTGAGCACATCAAACTTTACAGAATGAAGATATTGCAAAACTATCCAAAACAAGCTACTTTCAGTCTGATATGCTCCCAAACTTTACTTTAGAGCACTCTCTGTCATAGGTGAAGAGCTTACATGTATATTTGCAAGATAACATTACAATTCATCAAACTCTTGAAACCAAGTCAGTTCTGACCTGAAACAACAAGAAATGTTGTTAAATTCCATTTGTAAACATATGCAATGTAATTGAGCACATAATACTTTACAGAATGAAGATATTGCAAAACCATCCAAAACAAGCTTCTATCATTCTGATATGCTCCCACACTGTACTTTAGAGCACTCTCTGTCATAGGTAAAGAGTTTACATGTATATTTGCAAGTTAACATTACAATTCATCAATCTCTTGAAACCAAGTCAATTCTGACCCTGAAACAACATGAAATGTTGTACAATTCCATTAGTAAGCATATGGATTGCAATTGAGCACATCAAACTTTACAGAATAATGATATTGCAAAACCATCCAAAACAAGCTTCTTTCAGTCTGATATGCTCCCACACTATACTTTAGAGCACTATCTGTCATAGGTGAAGAGTTTACAGTATATGTGAAAGAAAACATTACAATTCATCAAACTCTTGAAACCAAGTCAGTTCTGACCTGAAACAACAAGAATTGTTGTAAAATTCCATTTGTCAGCATATGCAATGCAATTGAGCACATCATACTTTACAGAATGAAGATATTGCAATACCATCCAAAACAAGCTTCTTTCAGTCTGATATGCTCCCACACTGTACTTTAGAGCACTCACTGTCATAGGTAAAGAGTTTACATGTATATTTGCAAGTTAACATTACAATTCATTAAACTCTTGAAACCAAGTCAGTTCTGACCTGAAACAACAAGAAATGTTGTAAAATTCCATTTGTAAACATATGCAATGTAATTGAGCACATAATACTTTACAGAATGAAGATATTGCAAAACCATCCAAAACAAGCTTCTTTCAGTCTGATATGCTCCCACACTATACTTTAGAGCACTATCTGTCATAGGTGAAGAGTTTACAGTATATGTGAAAGAAAACATTACAATTCATCAAACTCTTGAAACCAAGTCAGTTCTGACCTAAAACAACAAGAAATGTTGTAAAATTCCATTTGTCAGCATATGCAATGCAATTGAGCACATAATACTTTACAGAATGAAGATATTGCAAAACCATCCAAAACAAGCTTCTATCATTCTGATATGCTCCCACACTGTACTTTAGAGCACTCTCTGTCATAGGTAAAGAGTTTACATGTATATTTGCAAGTTAACATTACAATTCATCAATCTCTTGAAACCAAGTCAATTCTGATCCTGAAACAACATGAAATGTTGTACAATTCCATTAGTAAGCATATGGATTGCAATTGAGCACATCAAACTTTACAGAATAATGATATTGCAAAACCATCCAAAACAAGCTTCTTTCAGTCTGATATGCTCCCACACTATACTTTAGAGCACTATCTGTCATAGGTGAAGAGTTTACAGTATATGTGAAAGAAAACATTACAATTCATCAAACTCTTGAAACCAAGTCAGTTCTGACCTAAAACAACAAGAAATGTTGTACAATTCCATTTGTAAGCATAGGAATTGCAATTGAGCACATCAAACTTTACAGAATGAAGATATTGCAAAACCATCCAAAACAAGCTTCTTTCAGTCTGATATGCTCCCACACTGTACTTTAGAGCACTCTCTGTCATAGGTGAATAGTTTACATTTGTATTTGAAAGAAAACATTAAAATTCATTAAACTCTTGAAACCAAGACAGTTCTGACCTGAAACAACAAGAATTGTTGTAAAATTCCATTTGTCAGCATATGCAATGCAATTGAGCACATCATACTTTACAGAATGAAGATATTGCAATACCATCCAAAACAAGCTTCTTTCAGTCTGATATGCTCCCACACTGTACTTTAGAGCACTCACTGTCATAGGTAAAGAGTTTACATGTATATTTGCAAGTTAACATTACAATTCATTAAACTCTTGAAACCAAGTCAGTTCTGACCTGAAACAACAAGAAATGTTGTAAAATTCCATTTGTAAACATATGCAATGTAATTGAGCACATAATACTTTACAGAATGAAGATATTGCAAAACCATCCAAAACAAGCTTCTATCATTCTGATATGCTCCCACACTGTACCTTAGAGCACTCTCTGTCATAGGTAAAGAGTTTACATGTATATTTGCAAGTTAACATTACAATTCATCAATCTCTTGAAACCAAGTCAATTCTGATCCTGAAACAACATGAAATGTTGTACAATTCCATTAGTAAGCATATGGATTGCAATTGAGCACATCAAACTTTACAGAATAATGATATTGCAAAACCATCCAAAACAAGCTTCTTTCAGTCTGATATGCTCCCACACTATACTTTAGAGCACTATCTGTCATAGGTGAAGAGTTTACAGTATATGTGAAAGAAAACATTACAATTCATCAAACTCTTGAAACCAAGTCAGTTCTGACCTAAAACAACAAGAAATGTTGTAAAATTCCATTTGTCAGCATATGCAATGCAATTGAGCACATCATACTTTACAGAATGAAGATATTGCAATACCATCCAAAACAAGCTTCTTTCAGTCTGATATGCTCCCAAACTTTACTTTAGAGCACTCTCTGTCATAGGTGAAGAGCTTACATGTATACTTGCAAGTTAACATTACAAATCATCAAACTCTTGAATCCAAGTCAGTTCTGACCTGAAACAACAAGAATTGTTGTAAAATTCCATTTGTCAGCATATGCAATGCAATTTAGCACATCAAACTTTACAGAATGAAGATATTGCAAAACCATCCAAAACAAGCTTCTTTCAGTCTGATATGCTCCCACACTATACTTTAGAGCACTCTATGTCATAGGTGAAGAGTTTACATGTATATTTGAAAGAAAACATTACAATTCATCAATCTCTTGAAATCAAGTCAATTCTGATCCTGAAACAACATGAAACGTTGTACAATTCCATTAGTAAGCATATGGATTGCAATTGAGCACATCAAACTTTACAGAATAATGATATTGCAAAATCATCCAAAACAAGCTTCTTTCAGTCTGATATGCTCCCACACTATACTTTAGAGCACTCTCTGTCATAGGTGAAGAGCTTACATGTATATTTGAAAGAAAACATTACAATTCATCAAACTCTTGAAACCAAGTCAGTTCTGACCTGAAACAACAATAAATGTTGTAAAATTCAATTTGTAAGCATATGTAAGGTAATTAAAAAATCATCAAACTTTACAGAATGAAGATATTGCAACACCATCCAAAACAAGCTTCTTTCAGTCTGATATGCTCCCACACTATACTTTAGAGCACTCTCTGTCATAGGTGAAGAGTTTACATGTATATTTGCAAGTTAACATTACAAATCATCAAACTCTTGAAACCAAGTCAATTCTGACCTGAAACAACATGAAATGTTGTACAATTCCTTTTGTAAGCATATGTATTGCTATTGAGCACATCAAACTTTACAGAATGAAGATATTGCAAAACTATCCAAAACAAGCTACTTTCAGTCTGATATGCTCCGAAACTTTACTTTAGAGCACTCTCTGTCATAGGTGAAGAGCTTACATGTATATTTGCAAGTTAACATTACAATTCATCAAACTCTTGAAGCCAAGTCAGTTCTGACCTGAAACAACACGAATTGTTGTAAAATTCCATTTGTCAGCATATGCAATGCAATTTAGCACATCAAACTTTACATAATGAAGATATTGCAAAACCATCCAAAACAAGCTTCTTTCGGTCTGATATGCTCCCACACTATACTTTAGAGCACTCTCTGTCATAGGTGAAGAGTTTACATGTATATTTGAAAGAAAACATTACAATTCATCAAACTCTTGAAACCAAGTCAGTTCTGACCTGAAACAACAAGAAATGTTGTAAAATTCCATTTGTAAACATATGCAATGTAATTGAGCACATAATACTTTACAGAATGAAGATATTGCAAAACCATCCAAAACAAGCTTCTATCATTCTGATATGCTCCCACACTGTACTTTAGAGCACTCTCTGTCATAGGTAAAGAGTTTACATGTATATTTCCAAGTTAACATTACAATTCATCAATCTCTTGAAACCAAGTCAATTCTGACCTAAAACAACAAGAAATGTTGTACAATTCCATTTGTAAGCATAGGAATTGCAATTGAGCACATCAAACTTTACAGAATGAAGATATTGCAAAACCTTCCAAAACAAGCTTCTTTCAGTCTGATATGCTCCCACACTATACTTTAGAGCACTCTCTATCATAGGTGAAGAGCTAACATGTATATTTGAAAGAAAACATTACAATTCATCAAACTCTTGAAACCAAGTCAGTTCTGACCTGAAACAACAATAAATGTTGTAATATTCCATTTGTAAGCATATGTAAGGTAATTAAAAAATCATCAAACTTTAATGAATGAAGATATTGCAACACCATCCAAAACAAGCTTCTTTCAGTCTGATATGCTCCCACACTATACTTTAGAGCACTCTCTGTCATAGGTGAAGAGTTTACATGTATATTTGCAAGTTAACATTACAAATCATCAAACTCTTGAAACCAAGTCAATTCTGACCTGAAACAACATGAAATGTTGTACAATTCCTTTTGTAAGCATATGTATTGCTATTGAGCACATCAAACTTTACAGAATGAAGATATTGCAAAACTATCCAAAACAAGCTACTTTCAGTCTGATATGCTCCGAAACTTTACTTTAGAGCACTCTCTGTCATAGGTGAAGAGCTTACATGTATATTTGCAAGATAACATTACAATTCATCAAACTCTTGAAACCAAGTCAGTTCTGACCTGAAACAACACGAATTGTTGTAAAATTCCATTTGTCAGCATATGCAATGCAATTTAGCACATCAAACTTTACATAATGAAGATATTGCAAAACCATCCAAAACAAGCTTCTTTCGGTCTGATATGCTCCCACACTATACTTTAGAGCACTCTCTGTCATAGGTGAAGAGTTTACATGTATATTTGAAAGAAAACATTACAATTCATCAAACTCTTGAAACCAAGTCAGTTCTGACCTGAAACAACAAGAAATGTTGTAAAATTCCATTTGTAAACATATGCAATGTATTTGAGCACATAATACTTTACAGAATTAAGATATTGAAAAACCATCCAAAACAAGCTTCCATCATTCTGATATGCTCCCACACTGTACTTTAGAGCACTCTCTGTCATAGGTAAAGAGTTTACATGTATATTTGCAAGTTAACATTACAATTCATCAATCTCTTGAAACCAAGTCAATTCTGACCCTGAAACAACATGAAATGTTGTACAATTCCATTAGTAGGCATATGGATTGCAATTGAGCACATCAAACTTTACAGAATAATGATATTGCAAAACCATCCAAAACAAGCCTCTTTCAGTCTGATATGCTCCCACACTATACTTTAGAGCACTATCTGTCATAGGTGAAGAGTTTACAGTATATGTGAAAGAAAACATTACAATTCATCAAACTCTTGAAACCAAGTCAGTTCTGACCTAAAACAACAAGAAATGTTGTACAATTCCATTTGTAAGCATAGGAATTGCAATTGAGCACATCAAACTTTACAGAATGAAGATATTGCAAAACCATCCAAAACAAGCTTCTTTCAGTCTGATATGCTCCCACACTGTACTTTAGAGCACTCTCTGTCATAGGTGAATAGTTTACATTTGTATTTGAAAGAAAACATTACAATTCATCAAACTCTTGAAACCAAGTCAGTTCTGACCTGAAACAACAAGAATTGTTGTAAAATTCCATTTGTCAGCATATGCAATGCAATTGAGCACATCATACTTTACAGAATGAAGATATTGCAAAACCATCCAAAACAAGCTTCTTTCAGTCTGATATGCTCCCACACTGTACTTTAGAGCACTCTCTGTCATAGGTGAAGAGCTTACATGTATATTTTCAAGATAACATTACAATTCATCAAACTCTTGAAACCAAGTCAGTTCTGACCTGAAACAACAAGAAATGTTGTACAATTCCATTAGTAAGCATATGGATTGCAATTGAGCACATCAAACTTTACAGAATAATGATATTGCAAAACCATCCAAAACAAGCTTCTTTCAGTCTGATATGCTCCCACACTATACTTTAGAGCACTATCTGTCATAGGTGAAGAGTTTACAGTATATGTGAAAGAAAACATTACAATTCATCAAACTCTTGAAACCAAGTCAGTTCTGACCTGAAACAACAAGAATTGTTGTACAATTCCATATGTAAGCATATGCAATGCAATTTAGCACATCAAACTTTACATCATGAAGATATTACAAAACCATCCAAAACAAGCTTCTTTCAGTCTGATATGCTCCCACACTATACTTTAGAGCACTCTCTGTCATAGGTGAAGAGTTTACATGTATATTTGAAAGAAAACATTACAATTCTTCAAACTCTTGAAACCAAGTCAGTTCTGACCTGAAACAACAAGAATTGTTGTACAATTCCATTTGAAAGCATATGCAATGCAATTTAGCACATCAAACTATACATCATATAGATATTGCGAAACCATCAAAAACAAGCTTCTTTCAGTCTGATATGCTCCCACACTATACTTTAGAGCACTCTCTGTCATAGGTGAAGAGTTTACCTGTATATTTGCAAGATAACATTACAATTCATCAAACTCTTGAAACCAAGTCAGTTCTGACCTGAAACAACAATAAATGTTGTAAAATTCCATTTGTAAGCATATGTAAGGTAATTAAAAAAACATCAAACTTTACAGAATGAAGATATTGCAACACCATCCAAAACAAGCTTCTTTCAGTCTGATATGCTCCCACACTATACTTTAGAGCACTCTCTGTCATAGGTGAAGAGCTTACATGTATATTTGCAAATTAACATTACAATTCATCAATCTCTTGAAACCAAGTCAATTCTGACCCTGAAACAACATGAAGTGTTGTACAATTCCATTTGTACGCATATGTATTGCAATTGAGCACATCAAACTTTACAGAATAAAGATATTGCAAAACCATCCAAAACAAGCTTCTTTCAGTCTGATATGCTCCCACACTATACTTTAGAGCACTCTCTGTCATAGGTGAAGAGTTTACATGTATATTTGAAAGAAAACATTACAAATCATCAAACTCTTGAAACCAAGTCAGTTCTGACCTGAAACAACAAGAAATGTTGTAAAATTCCATTTGTAAACATACACAATGTAATTGAGCACATAATACTTTACAGAATAAAGATCTTGCAAAACCATCCAAAACAAGCTTCTATCATTCTGATATGCTCCCACACTGTACTTTAGGGCACTCTCTGTCATAGGTAAAGAGTTTACATGTATATTTGCAAGTTAACATTACAATTCATCAATCTCTTGAAACCAAGTCAATTCTGACCCTGAAACAACATGAAATGTTGTACAATTCCATTAGTAGGCATATGGATTGCAATTGAGCACATCAAACTTTACAGAATAATGATATTGCAAAACCATCCAAAACAAGCTTCTTTCAGTCTGATATGCTCCCACACTATACTTTAGAGCACTATCTGTCATAGGTGAAGAGTTTACAGTATATGTGAAAGAAAACATTACAATTCATCAAACTCTTGAAACCAAGTCAGTTCTGACCTAAAACAACAAGAAATGTTGTACAATTCCATTTGTAAGCATAGGAATTGCAATTGAGCACATCAAACTTTACAGAATGAAGATATTGCAAAACCATCCAAAACAAGCTTCTTTCAGTCTGATATGCTCCCACACTGTACTTTAGAGCACTCTCTGTCATAGGTGAATAGTTTACATTTGTATTTGAAAGAAAACATTACAATTCATCAAACTCTTGAAACCAAGTCAGTTCTGACCTGAAACAACAAGAATTGTTGTAAAATTCCATTTGTCAGCATATGCAATGCAATTGAGCACATCATACTTTACAGAATGAAGATATTGCAAAACCATCCAAAACAAGCTTCTTTCAGACTGATATGCTCCCACACTGTACTTTAGAGCACTCTCTGTCATAGGTGAAGAGCTTACATGTATATTTTCAAGATAACATTACAATTCATCAAACTCTTGAAACCAAGTCAGTTCTGACCTGAAACAACAAGAAATGTTGTACAATTCCATTAGTAAGCATATGGATTGCAATTGAGCACATCAAACTTTACAGAATAATGATATTGCAAAACCATCCAAAACAAGCTTCTTTCAGTCTGATATGCTCCCACACTATACTTTAGAGCACTATCTGTCATAGGTGAAGAGTTTACAGTATATGTGAAAGAAAACATTACAATTCATCAAACTCTTGAAACCAAGTCAGTTCTGACCTGAAACAACAAGAATTGTTGTACAATTCCATATGTAAGCATATGCAATGCAATTTAGCACATCAAACTTTACATCATGAAGATATTACAAAACCATCCAAAACAAGCTTCTTTCAGTCTGATATGCTCCCACACTATACTTTAGAGCACTCTCTGTCATAGGTGAAGAGTTTACATGTATATTTGAAAGAAAACATTACAATTCTTCAAACTCTTCAAACCAAGTCAGTTCTGACCTGAAACAACAAGAATTGTTGTACAATTCCATTTGAAAGCATATGCAATGCAATTTAGCACATCAAACTATACATCATATAGATATTGCGAAACCATCAAAAACAAGCTTCTTTCAGTCTGATATGCTCCCACACTATACTTTAGAGCACTCTCTGTCATAGGTGAAGAGTTTACCTGTATATTTGCAAGATAACATTACAATTCATCAAACTCTTGAAACCAAGTCAGTTCTGACCTGAAACAACAATAAATGTTGTAAAATTCCATTTGTAAGCATATGTAAGGTAATTAAAAAAACATCAAACTTTACAGAATGAAGATATTGCAACACCATCCAAAACAAGCTTCTTTCAGTCTGATATGCTCCCACACTATACTTTAGAGCACTCTCTGTCATAGGTGAAGAGTTTACATGTATATTTGAAAGAAAACATTACAAATCATCAAACTCTTGAAACCAAGTCAGTTCTGACCTGAAACAACAAGAATTGTTGTACAATTCCATTTGTACGCATATGTATTGCAATTGAGCACATCAAACTTTACAGAATAAAGATATTGCAAAACCATCAAAAACAAGCTTCTTTCAGTCTGATATGCTCCCACACTATACTTTAGAGCACTCTCTGTCATAGGTGAAGAGTTTACATGTATATTTGAAAGAAAACATTACAAATCATCAAACTCTTGAAACCAAGTCAGTTCTGACCTGAAACAACAAGAAATGTTGTAAAATTCCATTTGTAAACATACACATTGTAATTGAGCACATAATACTTTACAGAATAAAGATCTTGCAAAACCATCCAAAACAAGCTTCTATCATTCTGATATGCTCCCACACTGTACTTTAGGGCACTCTCTGTCATAGGTAAAGAGTTTACATGTATATTTGCAAGTTAACATTACAATTCATCAATCTCTTGAAACCAAGTCAATTCTGACCCTGAAACAACATGAAATGTTGTACAATTCCATTAGTAAGCATATGGATTGCAATTGAGCACATCAAACTTTACAGAATAATGATATTGCAAAACCATCCAAAACAAGCTTCTTTCAGTCTGATATGCTCCCACACTATACTTTAGAGCACTATCTGTCATAGGTGAAGAGTTTACAGTATATGTGAAAGAAAACATTACAATTCATCAAACTCTTGAAACCAAGTCAGTTCTGACCTAAAACAACAAGAAATGTTGTACAATTCCATTTGTAAGCATAGGAATTGCAATTGAGCACATCAAACTTTACAGAATGAAGATATTGCAAAACCATCCAAAACAAGCTTCTTTCAGTCTGATATGCTCCCACACTGTACTTTAAAGCACTCTCTGTCATAGGTGAATAGTTTACATTTGTATTTGAAAGAAAACATTACAATTCATCAAACTCTTGAAACCAAGTCAGTTCTGACCTGAAACAACAAGAATTGTTGTACAATTCCATATGTAAGCATATGCAATGCAATTTAGCACATCAAACTTTACATCATGAAGATTTTACAAAACCATCCAAAACAAGCTTCTTTCAGTCTGATATGCTCCCACACTATACTTTAGAGCACTCTCTGTCATAGGTGAAGAGTTTACATGTATATTTGAAAGAAAACATTACAATTCTTCAAACTCTTCAAACCAAGTCAGTTCTGACCTGAAACAACAAGAATTGTTGTACAATTCCATTTGAAAGCATATGCAATGCAATTTAGCACATCAAACTATACATCATATAGATATTGCGAAACCATCAAAAACAAGCTTCTTTCAGTCTGATATGCTCCCACACTATACTTTAGAGCACTCTCTGTCATAGGTGAAGAGTTTACCTGTATATTTGCAAGATAACATTACAATTCATCAAACTCTTGAAACCAAGTCAGTTCTGACCTGAAACAACAATAAATGTTGTAAAATTCCATTTGTAAGCATATGTAAGGTAATTAAAAAAACATCAAACTTTACAGAATGAAGATATTGCAACACCATCCAAAACAAGCTTCTTTCAGTCTGATATGCTCCCACACTATACTTTAGAGCACTCTCTGTCATAGGTGAAGAGCTTACATGTATATTTGCAAATTAACATTACAATTCATCAATCTCTTGAAACCAAGTCAATTCTGACCCTGAAACAACATGAAGTGTTGTACAATTCCATTTGTACGCATATGTATTGCAATTGAGCACATCAAACTTTACAGAATAAAGATATTGCAAAACCATCCAAAACAAGCTTCTTTCAGTCTGATATGCTCCCACACTATACTTTAGAGCACTCTCTGTCATAGGTGAAGAGTTTACATGTATATTTGAAAGAAAACATTACAAATCATCAAACTCTTGAAACCAAGTCAGTTCTGACCTGAAACAACAAGAAATGTTGTAAAATTCCATTTGTAAACATACACAATGTAATTGAGCACATAATACTTTACAGAATAAAGATCTTGCAAAACCATCCAAAACAAGCTTCTATCATTCTGATATGCTCCCACACTGTACTTTAGGGCACTCTCTGTCATAGGTAAAGAGTTTACATGTATATTTGCAAGTTAACATTACAATTCATCAATCTCTTGAAACCAAGTCAATTCTGACCCTGAAACAACATGAAATGTTGTACAATTCCATTAGTAAGCATATGGATTGCAATTGAGCACATCAAACTTTACAGAATAATGATATTGCAAAACCATCCAAAACAAGCTTCTTTCAGTCTGATATGCTCCCACACTATACTTTAGAGCACTATCTGTCATAGGTGAAGAGTTTACAGTATATGTGAAAGAAAACATTACAATTCATCAAACTCTTGAAACCAAGTCAGTTCTGACCTAAAACAACAAGAAATGTTGTACAATTCCATTTGTAAGCATAGGAATTGCAATTGAGCACATCAAACTTTACAGAATGAAGATATTGCAAAACCATCCAAAACAAGCTTCTTTCAGTCTGATATGCTCCCACACTGTACTTTAAAGCACTCTCTGTCATAGGTGAATAGTTTACATATGTATTTGAAAGAAAACATTACAATTCATCAAACTCTTGAAACCAAGTCAGTTCTGACCTGAAACAACACGAATTGTTGTAAAATTCCATTTGTCAGCATATGCAATGCAATTTAGCACATCAAACTTTACATAATGAAGATATTGCAAAACCATCCAAAACAAGCTTCTTTCGGTCTGATATGCTCCCACACTATACTTTAGAGCACTCTCTGTCATAGGTGAAGAGTTTACATGTATATTTGAAAGAAAACATTACAATTCATCAAACTCTTGAAACCAAGTCAGTTCTGACCTGAAACAACAAGAAATGTTGTAAAATTCCATTTGTAAACATACGAAATGTAATTGAGCACATAATACTTTACAGAATAAAGATATTGCAAAACCATCCAAAACAAGCTTCTATCATTCTGATATGCTCCCACACTGTACTTTAGGGCACTCTCTGTCATAGGTAAAGAGTTTACATGTATATTTGCAAGTTAACATTACAATTCATCAATCTCTTGAAACCAAGTCAATTCTGACCCTAAAACAACATGAAATGTTGTACAATTCCATTAGTAAGCATATGGATTGCAATTGAGCACATCAAACTTTACAGAATAATGATATTGCAAAACCATCCAAAACAAGCTTCTTTCAGTCTGATATGCTCCCACACTATACTTTAGAGCACTATCTGTCATAGGTGAAGAGTTTACAGTATATGTGAAAGAAAACATTACAATTCATCAAACTCTTGAAACCAAGTCAGTTCTGACCTAAAACAACAAGAAATGTTGAATAATTCCATTTGTAAGCATAGGAATTGCAATTGAGCACATCAAACTTTACAGAATGAAGATATTGCAAAACCATCCAAAACAAGCTTCTTTCAGTCTGATATGCTCCCACACTATACATTAAAGCACTCTCTGTCATAGGTGAATAGTTTACAGTATATGTGAAAGAAAACATTACAATTCATCAAACTCTTGAAACCAAGTCAGTTCTGACCTAAAACAACAAGAAATGTTGTAAAATTCCATTTGTCAGCATATGCAATGCAATTGAGCACATCATACTTTACAGAATGAAGATATTGCAATACCATCCAAAACAAGCTTCTTTCAGTCTGATATGCTCCCACACTGTACTTTAGAGCACTCTCTGTCATAGGTAAAGAGTTTACATGTATATTTGCAAGTTAACATTACAATTCATCAATCTCTAGAAACCAAGTCAATTCTGACCCTGAAACAACATGAAATGTTGTACAATTCCATTTGTAAGCATATGTAATGTATTAACACACAACAAACTTTACAGAATAAAGATATTGCAAAACCATCCAAAAGAAGCTTCTATCATTCTGATATGCTCCCATACTGTACTTTAGAGCACTCTATGTCATAGGTAAAGAGTTTACATGTATATGTGAAAGAAAACATTACAAATCATCAAACTCTTGAAACCAAGTCAGTTCTGACCTGAAACAACACGAATTGTTGTAAAATTCCATTTGTCAGCATATGCAATGCAATTTAGCACATCAAACTTTACATAATGAAGATATTGCAAAACCATCCAAAACAAGCTTCTTTCAGTCTGATATGCTCCCACACTATACTTTAGAGCACTCTCTGTCATAGGTGAAGAGTTTACATGTATATTTTGAAAGAAAACATTACAATTCATCAAATTCTTGAAACCAAGTCAGTTCTGACCTGAAACAACAAGTAATGTTGTAAAATTCCATTTGTAAGCATATGCAATGTAATTGAGCACATAATACTTTACAGAATGAAGATATTGCAAAACCATCCAAAACAAGCTTCTATCATTCTGATATGCTCCCACACTGTACTTTAGAGCACTCTCTGTCATAGGTAAAGAGTTTACATGTATATTTCCAAGTTAACATTACAATTAATCAATCTCTTGAAACCAAGTCAATTCTGACCCTGAAACAACATGAAATGTTGTACAATTCCATTAGTAAGCATATGGATTGCAATTGAGCACATCAAACTTTACAGAATAATGATATTGCAAAACCATCCAAAACAAGCTTCTTTCAGTCTGATATGCTCCCACACTATACTTTAGAGCACTATCTGTCATAGGTGAATAGTTTACATGTGTATTTGAAAGAAAACATTACAATTCATCAATCTCTTGAAACCAAGTCAATTCTGACCCTGATACAACAAGAATTGTTGTAAAATTCCATTTGTCAGAATATGCAATGCAATTGAGCACATCATACTTTACAGAATGAAGATATTGCAATACCATCCAAAACAAGCTTCTTTCAGTCTGATATGCTCCCACACTGTACTTTAGAGCACTCTCTGTCATAGGTAAAGAGTTTACATGTATATTTGCAAGTTAACATTACAAATCATCAAACTCTTGAAACCAAGTCAGTTCTGACCTGAAACAACAGGAATTGTTGTAAAATTCCATTTGTCAGCATATGCAATGCAATTTAGCTCATCAAACTTTACATAATGAAGATATTGCAAAACCATCCAAAACAAGCTTCTTTCAGTCTGATATGCTCCCACACTATACTTTAGAGCACTATCTGTCATAGGTGTAGAGTTTACAGTATATGTGAAAGAAAACATTTCAATTCATCAAACTCTTGAAACCAACTCAGTTCTGACCTGAAACAACATGAAATTTTGTACAATTCCATTTGTAAGCATATGTAAGGTAATTAAAAAAACATCAAACTTTACAGAATGAAGATATTGCAACACCATCCAAAACAAGCTTCTTTCAGTCTGATATGCTCCCACACTGTACTTTAGAGCACTCTCTGTCATAGGTGAAGAGCTTACATGTATATTTGCAAGTTAACATTACAATTCATCAATCTCTTGAAACCAAGTCAATTCTGACCCTGAAACAAAATGAAGTGTTGTACAATTCCATTTGAACGCATATGTATTGCAATTGAGCACATCAAACTTTACAGAATAAAGATATTGCAAAACAAGCTTCTTTCAGTCTGATATGCTCCCACACTATACTTTAGAGCACTCTCTGTCATTGGTGAAGAGTTTACATGTATATTTGCAAGTTAACATTACAAATCATCAAACACTTGAAACCAAGTCAATTCTGACCTGAAACAACATGAAATGTTGTACAATTCCTTTTGTAAGCATATGTATTGCTATTGAGCACATCAAACTTTACAGAATGATGATATTGCAAAACCATCCAAAACAAGCTTCTTTCAGTCTGATATGCTCCCACACTATACTTTAGAGCACTCTCTGTCATAGGTGAAGAGTTTACATGTATATTTGAAAGAAAACATTACAAATCATCAAACTCTTGAAACCAAGTCAGTTCTGACCTGAAACAACAAGAAATGTTGTAAAATTCCATTTGTAAACATACACAATGTAATTGAGCACATAATACTTTACAGAATAAAGATCTTGCAAAACCATCCAAAACAAGCTTCTATCATTCTGATATGCTCCCACACTGTACTTTAGGGCACTCTCTGTCATAGGTAAAGAGTTTACATGTATATTTGCAAGTTAACATTACAATTCATCAATCTCTTGAAACCAAGTCAATTCTGACCCTGAAACAACATGAAATGTTGTACAATTCCATTAGTAAGCATATGGATTGCAATTGAGCACATCAAACTTTACAGAATAATGATATTGCAAAACCATCCAAAACAAGCTTCTTTCAGTCTGATATGCTCCCACACTATACTTTAGAGCACTATCTGTCATAGGTGAAGAGTTTACAGTATATGTGAAAGAAAACATTACAATTCATCAAACTCTTGAAACCAAGTCAGTTCTGACCTAAAACAACAAGAAATGTTGTACAATTCCATTTGTAAGCATAGGAATTGCAATTGAGCACATCAAACTTTACAGAATGAAGATATTGCAAAACCATCCAAAACAAGCTTCTTTCAGTCTGATATGCTCCCACACTGTACTTTAAAGCACTCTCTGTCATAGGTGAATAGTTTACATTTGTATTTGAAAGAAAACATTACAATTCATCAAACTCTTGAAACCAAGTCAGTTCTGACCTGAAACAACAGGAATTGTTGTAAAATTCCATTTGTCAGCATATGCAATGCAATTTAGCACATCAAACTTTACATAATGAAGATATTGCAAAACCATCCAAAACAAGCTTCTTTCGGTTTGATATGCTCCCACACTATACTTTAGAGCACTCTCTGTCATAGGTGAAGAGTTTACATGTATATTTGAAAGAAAACATTACAATTCATCAAACTCTTGAAACCAAGTCAGTTCTGACCTGAAACAACAAGAAATGTTGTAAAATTCCATTTGTAAACATACGAAATGTAATTGAGCACATAATACTTTACAGAATAAAGATATTGCAAAACCATCCAAAACAAGCTTCTATCATTCTGATATGCTCCCACACTGTACTTTAGGGCACTCTCTGTCATAGGTAAAGAGTTTACATGTATATTTGCAAGTTAACATTACAATTCATCAATCTCTTGAAACCAAGTCAATTCTGACCCTAAAACAACATGAAATGTTGTACAATTCCATTAGTAAGCATATGGATTGCAATTGAGCACATCAAACTTTACAGAATAATGATATTGCAAAACCATCCAAAACAAGCTTCTTTCAGTCTGATATGCTCCCACACTATACTTTAGAGCACTATCTGTCATAGGTGAAGAGTTTACAGTATATGTGAAAGAAAACATTACAATTCATCAAACTCTTGAAACCAAGTCAGTTCTGACCTAAAACAACAAGAAATGTTGAATAATTCCATTTGTAAGCATAGGAATTGCAATTGAGCACATCAAACTTTACAGAATGAAGATATTGCAAAACCATCCAAAACAAGCTTCTTTCAGTCTGATATGCTCCCACACTATACATTAAAGCACTCTCTGTCATAGGTGAATAGTTTACAGTATATGTGAAAGAAAACATTACAATTCATCAAACTCTTGAAACCAAGTCAGTTCTGACCTAAAACAACAAGAAATGTTGTAAAATTCCATTTGTCAGCATATGCAATGCAATTGAGCACATCATACTTTACAGAATGAAGATATTGCAATACCATCCAAAACAAGCTTCTTTCAGTCTGATATGCTCCCACACTGTACTTTAGAGCACTCTCTGTCATAGGTAAAGAGTTTACATGTATATTTGCAAGTTAACATTACAATTCATCAATCTCTAGAAACCAAGTCAATTCTGACCCTGAAACAACATGAAATGTTGTACAATTCCATTTGTAAGCATATGTAATGTATTAACACACAACAAACTTTACAGAATAAAGATATTGCAAAACCATCCAAAAGAAGCTTCTATCATTCTGATATGCTCCCATACTGTACTTTAGAGCACTCTATGTCATAGGTAAAGAGTTTACATGTATATGTGAAAGAAAACATTACAAATCATCAAACTCTTGAAACCAAGTCAGTTCTGACCTGAAACAACACGAATTGTTGTAAAATTCCATTTGTCAGCATATGCAATGCAATTTAGCACATCAAACTTTACATAATGAAGATATTGCAAAACCATCCAAAACAAGCTTCTTTCAGTCTGATATGCTCCCACACTATACTTTAGAGCACTCTCTGTCATAGGTGAAGAGTTTACATGTATATTTTGAAAGAAAACATTACAATTCATCAAATTCTTGAAACCAAGTCAGTTCTGACCTGAAACAACAAGTAATGTTGTAAAATTCCATTTGTAAGCATATGCAATGTAATTGAGCACATAATACTTTACAGAATGAAGATATTGCAAAACCATCCAAAACAAGCTTCTATCATTCTGATATGCTCCCACACTGTACTTTAGAGCACTCTCTGTCATAGGTAAAGAGTTTACATGTATATTTCCAAGTTAACATTACAATTAATCAATCTCTTGAAACCAAGTCAATTCTGACCCTGAAACAACATGAAATGTTGTACAATTCCATTAGTAAGCATATGGATTGCAATTGAGCACATCAAACTTTACAGAATAATGATATTGCAAAACCATCCAAAACAAGCTTCTTTCAGTCTGATATGCTCCCACACTATACTTTAGAGCACTATCTGTCATAGGTGAATAGTTTACATGTGTATTTGAAAGAAAACATTACAATTCATCAATCTCTTGAAACCAAGTCAATTCTGACCCTGATACAACAAGAATTGTTGTAAAATTCCATTTGTCAGAATATGCAATGCAATTGAGCACATCATACTTTACAGAATGAAGATATTGCAATACCATCCAAAACAAGCTTCTTTCAGTCTGATATGCTCCCACACTGTACTTTAGAGCACTCTCTGTCATAGGTAAAGAGTTTACATGTATATTTGCAAGTTAACATTACAAATCATCAAACTCTTGAAACCAAGTCAGTTCTGACCTGAAACAACAGGAATTGTTGTAAAATTCCATTTGTCAGCATATGCAATGCAATTTAGCTCATCAAACTTTACATAATGAAGATATTGCAAAACCATCCAAAACAAGCTTCTTTCAGTCTGATATGCTCCCACACTATACTTTAGAGCACTATCTGTCATAGGTGTAGAGTTTACAGTATATGTGAAAGAAAACATTTCAATTCATCAAACTCTTGAAACCAACTCAGTTCTGACCTGAAACAACATGAAATTTTGTACAATTCCATTTGTAAGCATATGTAAGGTAATTAAAAAAACATCAAACTTTACAGAATGAAGATATTGCAACACCATCCAAAACAAGCTTCTTTCAGTCTGATATGCTCCCACACTGTACTTTAGAGCACTCTCTGTCATAGGTGAAGAGCTTACATGTATATTTGCAAGTTAACATTACAATTCATCAATCTCTTGAAACCAAGTCAATTCTGACCCTGAAACAACATGAAGTGTTGTACAATTCCATTTGAACGCATATGTATTGCAATTGAGCACATCAAACTTTACAGAATAAAGATATTGCAAAACAAGCTTCTTTCAGTCTGATATGCTCCCACACTATACTTTAGAGCACTCTCTGTCATTGGTGAAGAGTTTACATGTATATTTGCAAGTTAACATTACAAATCATCAAACACTTGAAACCAAGTCAATTCTGACCTGAAACAACATGAAATGTTGTACAATTCCTTTTGTAAGCATATGTATTGCTATTGAGCACATCAAACTTTACAGAATGATGATATTGCAAAACTATCCAAAACAAGCTAATTTCAGTCTGATTTGCTCCCAAACTTTACTTTAGAGCACTCTCTGTCATAGGTGAATAGTTTACATTTGTATTTGAAAGAAAACATTACAATTCATCAAACTCTTGAAACCAAGTCAGTTCTGACCTGAAACAACAAGAATTGTTGTAAAATTCCATTTGTCAGCATATGCAATGCAATTGAGCACATCAAACTTTACATAATGAAGATATTGCAAAACCATCCAAAACAAGCTTCTTTCAGTCTGATATGCTCCCACACTATACATTAGAGCACTCTCTGTCATAGGTGAAGAGTTTACATGTATATTTGAAAGAAAACATTACAATTCATCAAACTCTTGAAACCAAGTCAGTTCTGACCTGAAACAACAATAAATGTTGTAAAATTCCATTTGTAAGCATATGTAAGGTAATTAAAAAAACATCAAACTTTACAGAATGAAGATATTGCAACACCATCCAAAACAAGCTTCTTTCAGTCTGATATGCTCCCACACTATACTTTAGAGCACTCTCTGTCATAGGTGAAGAGTTTACATGTATATTTGAAAGAAAACATTACAATTCATCAAATTCTTAAAACCAAGTCAGTTCTGACCTGAAACAACAAGTAATGTTGTAAAATTCCATTTGTAAGCATATGCAATGTAATTGAGCACATAATACTTTACAGAATGAAGATATTGCAAAACCATCCAAAACAAGCTTCTATCATTCTGATATGCTCCCACACTGTACTTTAGAGCACTCTCTGTCATAGGTAAAGAGTTTACATGTATATTTCCAAGTTAACATTACAATTCATCAATCTCTTGAAACCAAGTCAATTCTGACCCTGAAACAACATGAAATGTTGTACAATTCCATTAGTAAGCATATGGATTGCAATTGAGCACATCAAACTTTACAGAATAATGATATTGCAAAACCATCCAAAACAAGCTTCTTTCAGTCTGATATGCTCCCACACTATACTTTAGAGCACTATCTGTCATAGGTGAATAGTTTACATGTGTATTTGAAAGAAAACATTACAATTCATCAAACTCTTGAAACCAAGTCAGTTCTGACCTGAAACAACATGAAATGTTGTACAATTCCATTAGTAAGCATATGGATTGCAATTGAGCACATCAAACTTTACAGAATAATGATATTGCAAAACCATCCAAAACAAGCTTCTTTCAGTCTGATATGCTCCCACACTGTACTTTAGAGCACTCTCTGTCATAGGTAAAGAGTTTACATGTATATTTCCAAGTTAACATTACAATTCATCAATCTCTTGAAACCAAGTCAGTTCTGACCTGATACAACAAGAATTGTTGTAAAATTCCATTTGTCAGCATATGCAATGCAATTGAGCACATCAAACTTTACAGAATTAAGATATTGCAATACCATCCAAAACAAGCTTCTTTCAGTCTGATATGCTCCCACACAATACTTTAGAGCACTATCTGTCATAGGTGAAGAGTTTACATGTGTATTTGAAAGAAAACATTACAATTCATCAATCTCTAGAAACCAAGTCAATTCTGACCCTGAAACAACATGAAATTTTGTACAATTCCATTTGTAAGCATATGTAATGTATTAACACACAACAAACTTTACAGAATGAAGATATTGCAAAACCATCCAAAACAAGCTTCTTTCAGTCTGATATGCTCCCACACTATACTTTAGAGCACTCTCTGTCATAGGTGAAGAGTTTACAGTATATGTGAAAGAAAACATTACAATTCATCAAACTCTTGAAACCAAGTCAGTTCTGACCTGAAACATCAAGAAATGTTGTAAACTTCCATTTGTAAGCATATGCAATGTAATTATGCACATCATACTTTACAGAATGAAGATATTGCAAAACCATCCAAAACAAGCTTCATACAGTCTGATATACTCCCACACTATACTGTAGAGCACTCTCTGTCATAGGTGAATAGTTTACATGTGTATTTGAAAGAAAACATTACAATTCATCAAACTCTTGAAACCAAGTCAGTTCTGACCTGAAACAACAATAAATGTTGTAAAATTCCATTTGTAAGCATATGTAAGGTAATTAAAAAAACATCAAACTTTACAGAATGAAGATATTGCAACACCATCCAAAACAAGCTTCTTTCAGTCTGATATGCTCCCATACTATACTTTAGAGCACTCTCTGTCATAGGTGAAGAGCTTACATGTATATTTGCAAGTTAACATTACAATTCATCAATCTCTTGAAACCAAGTCAATTCTGACCCTGAAACAACATGAAGTGTTGTACAATTCCATTTGAACGCATATGTATTGCAATTGAGCACATCAAACTTTACAGAATAAAGATATTGCAAAACAAGCTTCTTTCAGTCTGATATGCTCCCACACTATACTTTAGAGCACTCTCTGTCATTGGTGAAGAGTTTACATGTATATTTGCAAGTTAACATTACAAATCATCAAACACTTGAAACCAAGTCAATTCTGACCTGAAACAACATGAAATGTTGTACAATTCCTTTTGTAAGCATATGTATTGCTATTGAGCACATCAAACTTTACAGAATGATGATATTGCAAAACTATCCAAAACAAGCTAATTTCAGTCTGATTTGCTCCCAAACTTTACTTTAGAGCACTCTCTGTCATAGGTGAATAGTTTACATTTGTATTTGAAAGAAAACATTACAATTCATCAAACTCTTGAAACCAAGTCAGTTCTGACCTGAAACAACAAGAATTGTTGTAAAATTCCATTTGTCAGCATATGCAATGCAATTGAGCACATCAAACTTTACATAATGAAGATATTGCAAAACCATCCAAAACAAGCTTCTTTCAGTCTGATATGCTCCCACACTATACATTAGAGCACTCTCTGTCATAGGTGAAGAGTTTACATGTATATTTGAAAGAAAACATTACAATTCATCAAACTCTTGAAACCAAGTCAGTTCTGACCTGAAACATCAAGAAATGTTGTAAAATTCCATTTGTCAGCATATGCAATGCAATTTAGCACATCAAACTTTACATAATGAAGATATTGCAAAACCATCCAAAACAAGCTTCTTTCAGTCTGATATGCTCCCACACTATACATTAGAGCACTCTCTGTCATAGGTGAAGAGTTTACATGTATATTTGAAAGAAAACATTACAATTCATCAAACTCTTGAAACCAAGTCAGTTCTGACCTGAAACATCAAGAAATGTTGTAAACTTCCATTTGTAAGCATATGCAATGTAATTATGCACATCATACTTTACAGAATGAAGATATTGCAAAACCATCCAAAACAAGCTTCTTTCAGTCTGATATACTCCCACACTATACTGTAGAGCACTCTCTGTCATAGGTGAATAGTTTACATGTGTATTTGAAAGAAAACATTACAATACATCAAACTCTTGAAACCAAGTCAGTTCTGACCTGAAACAACAATAAATGTTGTAAAATTCCATTTGTAAGCATATGTAAGGTAATTAAAAAAACATCAAACTTTACAGAATGAAGATATTGCAACACCATCCAAAACAAGCTTCTTTCAGTCTGATATGCTCCCACACTATACTTTAGAGCACTCTCTGTCATAGGTGAAGAGTTTACATGTATATTTGAAAGAAAACATTACAATTCATCAAATTCTTAAAACCAAGTCAGTTCTGACCTGAAACAACAAGTAATGTTGTAAAATTCCATTTGTAAGCATATGCAATGTAATTGAGCACATAATACTTTACAGAATGAAGATATTGCAAAACCATCCAAAACAAGCTTCTATCATTCTGATATGCTCCCACACTGTACTTTAGAGCACTCTCTGTCATAGGTAAAGAGTTTACATGTATATTTCCAAGTTAACATTACAATTCATCACTCTCTTGAAACCAAGTCAATTCTGACCCTGAAACAACATGAAATGTTGTACAATTCCATTAGTAAGCATATGGATTGCAATTGAGCACATCAAACTTTACAGAATAATGATATTGCAAAACCATCCAAAACAAGCTTCTTTCAGTCTGATATGCTCCCACACTATACTTTAGAGCACTATCTGTCATAGGTGAATAGTTTACATGTGTATTTGAAAGAAAACATTACAATTCATCAAACTCTTGAAACCAAGTCAGTTCTGACCTGAAACAACATGAAATTTTGTACAATTCCATTTGTAAGCATATGTATTGCAATTGAGCACATCAAACTTTACAGAATAAAAATATTGCAAAACCATCCAAAACAGGCTTCTATCATTCTGATATGCTCCCACACTGTACTTTAGAGCACACTCTGTCATAGGTGAATAGTTTACATGTTTATTTGAAAGAAAACATTACAATTCATCAAACTCTTGAAACCAAGTCAGTTCTGACCTGAAACAACATGAAATGTTGCACAATTCCATTTGTAAGCATATGTAATGTATTAACACACAACAAACTTTACAGAATGAAGATATTGCAAAACCATCCAAAACAAGCTTCTTTCAGTCTGATATGCTCCCACACTATACTTTAGAGCACTCTCTGTCATAGGTGAATAGTTTACATGTGTATTTGAAAGAAAACATTACAATTCATCAAACTCTTGAAACCAAGTCAGTTCTGACCTGAAACAACATGAAATGTTGTACAATTCCATTTTTCAGCATATGCAATGCAATTGAGCACATCATACTTTACAGAATGAAGATATTGCAATACCATCCAAAACAAGCTTCTTTCAGTCTGATATGCTCCCACACTGTACTTTAGAGCACTCTCTGTCATAGGTGAGGATTTAACATGTATATTTGCAAGTTAACATTACAAATCATCAAACTCTTGAAACCAAGTCAGTTCTGACCTGAAACAACATGAAATGTTGTACAATTCCATTTTTCAGCATATGCAATGTAATTGAGCACATCAAACTTTACATAATGAAGATATTGCAAAACCATCCAAAACAAGCTTCTATCATTCTGATATGCTCTCACACTGTACTTTAGAGCACTCTCTGTCATAGGTAAAGAGTTTACATGTATATTTTAAGTTAACATTACAATTCATCAATCTCTTGAAACCAAGTCAGTTCTGACCCTGAAACAACATGAAATGTTGTACAATTCCATTTGTAAGCATATGTATTGCAATTGAGCACATCAAACTTTACAGAATAAAGATATTGCAAAACCATCCAAAACAAGCTTCTTTCAGTCTGATATGCTCCCACACTGTACTTTAGAGCACTCTGTGTCATAGGTAAAGAGTTTACATGTATATTTGCAAGTTAACATTACAATTCATCAATCTCTAGAAACCAAGTCAATTCTGACCCTGAAACAACATGAAATGTTGTACAATTCCATTTGTAAGCATATGCAATGTTATTATGCACATCATACTTTACAGAATGAAGATATTGCAAAACCATCCAAAACAAGCTTCTTTCAGTCTGATATGCTCCCACACTATACTTTAGAGCACTATCTGACATAGGTGAAGAGTTTACAGTATATGTGAAAGAAAACATTACAATTCATCAAACTCTTGAAACCAAGTCAGTTCTGACCTAAAACAACAAGAATTGTTGTACAATTCCATTTGTAAGCATAGGATTTGCAATTGAGCACATCAAACTTTACAGAATGAAGATATTGCAAAACCATCCAAAACAAGCTTCTGTCAGTCTGATATGCTCCCACACTGTACTTTAGAGCACTCTCTGTCATAGGTGAATAGTTTACATGTTTATTTGAAAGAAAACATTACAATTCATCAAACTCTTGAAACCAAGTCAGTTCTGACCTGATACAACAAGAATTGTTGTAAAATTCCATTTGTCAGCAATGCAACGCAATTGAGCACATCATACTTTACAGAATGAAGATATTGCAATACCATCCAAAACAAGCTTCTTTCAGTCTGATATGCTCCCACACTGTACTTTAGAGCACTATCTGTCATAGGTGTAGAGTTTACAGTATATGTGAAAGAAAACATTATAATTCATAAAACTCTTGAAACCAAGTCAATTCTGACCCTGAAACAACATGAAATCTTGTACAATTCCATTTGTAAGCATATGTATTGCAATTGAGCACATCAAACTTTACAGAATAAAGATATTGCAAAACCATCCAAAACAAGCTTCTATCATTCTGATATGCTCCCACACTGTACTTTAGAGCACTCTCTGTCATAGGTGAAGAGCTTACATGTATATTTGAAAGAAAACATTTCAATTAATCAAACTCTTGAAACCAAGTCAGTTCTGACCTGAAACAACAAGAATTGTTGTAAAATTCCATTTGTCAGCATATGCAATGCAATTGAGCACATCATACTTTACAGAATGAAGATATTGTAATACCATCCAAAACAAGCTTCTTTCAGTCTGATATGCTCCCACACTGTACTTTAGAGCACTCTCTGTCATAGGTGAAGAGTTAACATGTATATTTGCAAGTTAACATTACAAATCATCAAACTCTTGAAACCAAGTCAGTTCTGACCTGAAACAACATGAAATGTTGTACAATTCCATTTTTCAGCATATGTCTTGCAATTGAGCACATCAAACATACAGAATAAAGATATTGCAAAACCATCCAAAACAAGCTTCTATCATTCTGATATGCTCCCACACTGTACTTTAGAGCACTCTCTGTCATAGGTGAAGAGTTTACATGTATATTTGCAAGTTAACATTACAATTCATCAAACTCTTGAAACCAAGTCAGTTCTGACCTGAAACAACAAGAATTGTTGTACAATTCCATTTGTAAGCATATGCAGTGCAATTTAGCACATCAAACTTTACATAATGAAGATATTGCAAAACCATCCAAAACAAGCTTCTTTCAGTCTGATATGCTTATGCTCCCAAACTATACTTTAGAGCACTCTCTGTCATAGGTGAAGAGTTTACATGTATATTTGCAGAACACATTACAAATCATCAAAGTTTTGAAACCATGTCAGTTCTGACCTGGTACAACATGAAATGATTTTAAATAGCATTTGTAAGCATATGTAATGCAATTGAGCACATCAAACATTACAAAATGACGAAATTGCAAAACCATCCAAAATAAGCTTCTTTCAGTCTGATATACTCCAACACTATACTTTAGGGTATTCTCTGTCATAGGTGAAGAGTTTAAATAAATATTTGCAAGAAAACATTACAATTCATCAAAGTCTTGAAACCAAGTCAGTTCTGACCTGAAACAACATGAAATGTTGTATAATTGCATTTGTAAGCAAATGTAATGTAATTGAGAATATCTAACTTAACAGAATGAAGGTAATGCAAAACCATCCAATACATGATTTTCTCAGTCTGATATGCTCCCACACTGTACTTTAGAGCACTCTCTGTCATAGGTGTAGAGTTTACATGTATATTTGCAAGTTAACATTACAATTCATCAAACTCTTGAAACCAATTCAGTTCTGACCTGAAACAACAAGAATTGTTGTACAATTCCATTTGTAAGCATATGCAATGCAATTTAGCACATCAAACTATACATCATGAAGATATTGCTAAACCATCCAAAACAAGCTTCTTTCATTCTGATATGCTCCCACACTGTACTTAAGAGCACTCTCTGTCATAGGTGAAGAGTTTACATGTATATCTGCAAGTTAACATTACTATTCATCAAACTCTTGAAAACAAGTCAGTTCTGACCTGAAACAACAAGAATTGTTGTACAATTCCATTTGTAAGCATATGCAGTGCAATTTAGCACATCAAACTTTACATAATGAAGATATTGCAAAACCATCCAAAACAAGCTTCTTTCAGTCTGATATGCTCCCAAACTATACTTTAGAGCACTCTCTGTCATAGGTGAAGAGTTTACATGTATATTTGCAGAACACATTACAATTCATCAAAGTTTTGAAACCATGTCAGTTCTGACCTGGTACAACATGAAATGTTTTTAAATAGCATTTGTAAGCATATGTAATGCAATTGAGCACATCAAACATTACAAAATGAAGAAATTGCAAAACCATCCAAAATAAGCTTCTTTCAGTCTGATATACTCCAACACTATACTTTAGGGTATTCTCTGTCATAGGTGAAGAGTTTAAATAAATATTTGCAAGAAAAAATTATAATTCATCAAAGTCTTGAAACCAAGTCAGTTCTGACCTGAAACAACATAAAATGTTGTATAATTGCATTTGTAAGCAAATGTAATGTAATTGAGAATATCTAACTTAACAGAATGAAGGTAATGCAAAACCATCCAATACATGATTTTCTCAGTCTGATATGCTCCCACACTATACTTTAGGGCATTCTCTGACATAGGTGGAGACTTTACATGAATATTTGCAAGAAAACATTACAATTCATCAAACTCTTGAAACCAAGTCAATTATGACCTGAAACAACATGAAATGTTGTACAATTCCATTTGTAAGCATATGTGTTGCAATTGAGCACAACAAACTTTACAGAATGAAGATTTTGCAAAACCATCCAAAACAAGCTTCTTTCAGTCTGATATGCTCCCATACTATACTTTAGAGCACTCTCTGTCATAGGTGAAGAGTTTATATGTATATTTGAAAGAAAACATTACAATTCATCAAACTCTTGAAACCAAGTCAGCTCTGACCTGAAACAACAAGAAATGTTGTACAATTCCATTTGTAAGCATATGTAATGTAATTAACACACATCAAACTTTACAGAATGAAGATATTGCAAAACCATCCAAAAAAAGCTTCTTTCATTCTGATATGCTCCCACACTGTACTTTAGAGCACTCTCTGTCATAGGTGAAGAGTTTACATGTATATTTGCAAGTTAACATTACAATTCATCAAACTCTTGAAACCAAGTCAGTTCTGACCTGAAACAACAAGAATTGTTGTACAATTCCATTTGTAAGCATATGCAGTGCAATTTAGCACATCAAACTTTACATAATGAAGATATTGCAAAACCATCCAAAACAAGCTTCTTTCAGTCTGATATGCTCCCAAACTATACTTTAGAGCACTCTCTGTCATAGGTGAAGAGTTTACATGTATATTTGCAGAACACATTACAATTCATCAAAGTTTTGAAACCATGTCAGTTCTGACCTGGTACAACATGAAATGATTTTAAATAGCATTTGTAAGCATATGTAATGCAATTGAGCACATCAAACATTACAAAATGAAGAAATTGCAAAACCATCCAAAATAAGCTTCTTTCAGTCTGATATACTCCAACACTATACTTTAGGGTATTCTCTGTCATAGGTGAAGAGTTTAAATAAATATTTGCAAGAAAACATTACAATTCATCAAAGTCTTGAAACCAAGTCAGTTCTGACCTGAAACAACATGAAATGTTGTATAATTGCATTTCTAAGCAAATGTAATGTAATTGAGAATATCTAACTTAACAGAATGAAGGTAATGCAAAACCATCCAATACATGATTTTCTCAGTCTGATATGCTCCCACACTGTACTTTAGAGCACTCTCTGTCATAGGTGTAGAGTTTACATGTATATTTGCAAGTTAACATTACAATTCATCAAACTCTTGAAACCAAGTCAGTTCTGACCTGAAACAACAAGAATTGTTGTACAATTCCATTTGTAAGCATATGCAATGTAATTAAAACACATCAAACTTTACATAATGAAGATATTGCAAAACCATCCAAAACAAGCTTCTTTCAGTCTGATATGCTCCCAAACTGTACTTTAGAGCATTCTCTGTCATAGGTGAAGAGTTTACATGTATATTTGCAAGATAACTTTACAATTCATCAAACTCTTGAAACCAAGTCTATTCTGACCTGAAACAAGAAGAATTGCTATACAATTCCATGTGTAAGCATATGTGTTGCAATTGAGCACATCAAACTTTACATAATGAAGATATCGCAAAACCATCTAAAACAAGCTTCTTTCAGTCTGATATGCTCCCATACTATACTTTAGAGCACTCTCTGTCATAGGTGAAGAGTTTATATGTATATTTGAAAGAAAACATTACAATTCATCAAACTCTTGAAACCAAGTCAGTTCTGACCTGAAACAACAAGAAATGTTGTACAATTCCATTTGTAAGCATATGTAATGTAATTAACACACATCAAACTTTACAGAATGAAGATATTGCAAAACCATCCAAAAAAAGCTTCTTTCATTCTGATATGCTCCCACACTGTACTTTAGAGCACTCTCTGTCATAGGTGAAGAGTTTACATGTATATTTGCAAGTTAACATTACAATTCATCAAACTCTTGAAACCAAGTCAGTTCTGACCTGAAACAACAAGAATTGTTGTACAATTCCATTTGTAAGCATATGCAGTGCAATTTAGCACATCAAACTTTACATAATGAAGATATTGCAAAACCATCCAAAACAAGCTTCTTTCAGTCTGATATGCTCCCAAACTATACTTTAGAGCACTCTCTGTCATAGGTGAAGAGTTTACATGTATATTTGCAGAACACATTACAATTCATCAAAGTTTTGAAACCATGTCAGTTCTGACCTGGTACAACATGAAATGATTTTAAATAGCATTTGTAAGCATATGTAATGCAATTGAGCACATCAAACATTACAAAATGAAGAAATTGCAAAACCATCCAAAATAAGCTTCTTTCTGTCTGATATACTCCAACACTATACTTTAGGGTATTCTCTGTCATAGGTGAAGAGTTTAAATAAATATTTGCAAGAAAACATTACAATTCATCAAAGTCTTGAAACCAAGTCAGTTCTGACCTGAAACAACATGAAATGTTGTATAATTGCATTTGTAAGCAAATGTAATGTAATTGAGAATATCTAACTTAACAGAATGAAGGTAATGCAAAACCATCCAATACATGATTTTCTCAGTCTGATATGCTCCCACACTGTACTTTAGAGCACTCTCTGTCATAGGTGTAGAGTTTACATGTATATTTGCAAGTTAACATTACAATTCATCAAACTCTTGAAACCAATTCAGTTCTGACCTGAAACAACAAGAATTGTTGTACAATTCCATTTGTAAGCATATGCAGTGCAATTTAGCACATCAAACTTTACGTAATGAAGATATTGCAAAACCATCCAAAACAAGCTTTCTTTCAGTCTGATATGCTCCCAAACTATACTTTAGAGCACTCTTGTCATAGGTGAAGAGTTTACATGTATATTTGCAGAACACATTACAATTCATCAAAGTTTTGAAACCATGTCAGTTCTGACCTGGTACAACATGAAATGATGTTAAATAGCATTTGTAAGCATATGTAATGCAATTGAGCACATCAAACATTACAAAATGAAGAAATTGCAATACCATCCAAAATAAGCTTCTTTCAGTCTGATATACTCCTATACTTTAGGGTATTCTCTGTCATAGGTGAATAGTTTACATGAATACTTGCAAGTTAACATTACTATTCATCAAACTCTTGAAACCAAGTCAGTTCTGACCTGAAACAACAAGAATTGTTGTACAATTCCATTTGTAAGCATATGCAGTGCAATTTAGCACATCAAACTTTACATAATGAAGATATTGCAAAACCATCCAAAACAAGCTTCTTTCAGTCTGATATGCTCCCAAACTATACTTTAGAGCACTCTCTGTCATAGGTGAAGAGTTTACATGTATATTTGCAGAACACATTACAATTCATCAAAGTTTTGAAACCATGTCAGTTCTGACCTGGTACAACATGAAATGTTTTTAAATAGCATTTGTAAGCATATGTAATGCAATTGAGCACATCAAACATTACAAAATGAAGAAATTGCAAAACCATCCAAAATAAGCTTCTTTCAGTCTGATATACTCCAACACTATACTTTAGGGTATTCTCTGTCATAGGTGAAGAGTTTAAATAAATATTTGCAAGAAAACATTACAATTCATCAAAGTCTTGAAACCAAGTCTATTCTGACCTGAAACAACATGAAATGTTGTATAATTGCATTTGTAAGCAAATATAATGTAATTGAGAATATCTAACTTAACAGAATGAAGGTAATGCAAAACCATCCAATACATGATTTTCTCAGTCTGATATGCTCCCACACTATACTTTAGGGCATTCTCTGACATAGGTGGAGACTTTACATGAATATTTGCAAGAAAACATTACAATTCATCAAACTCTTGAAACCAAGTCAATTCTGACCTGAAACAACATGATATGTTTTACAATTCCATTTGTAAGCATATGTAATGCAATTGAGCATATCAAACTTTACAGATTGAAGATATTGCAAAACCACCCTAAACAAGCTTCTTTCAGTCTGATATGCTCCCACACTGTACTTTAGAGCACTCTCTGTCATAGGTGAAGAGTTTACATGTATATTTGCAGAACACATTACAATTCATCAAAGTTTTGAAACCATGTCAGTTCTGACCTGGTACAACATGAAATGATTTTAAATAGCATTTGTAAGCATATGTAATGCAATTGAGCATATCAAACATTACAAAATGAAGAAATTGCAAAACCATCCAAAAAAAGCTTCTTTCAGTCTGATATACTCCAACACTATACTTTAGGGTATTCTCTGTCATAGGTGAAGAGTTTAAATAAATATTTGGAAGAAAACATTACAATTCATCAAAGTCTTGAAACCAAGTCAGTTCTGACCTGAAACAACATGAAATGTTGTATAATTGCATTTCTAAGCAAATGTAATGTAATTGAGAATATCTAACTTAACAGAATGAAGGTAATGCAAAACCATCCAATACATGATTTTCTCAGTCTGATATGCTCCCACACTGTATTTTAGAGCACTCTCTGTCATAAGTGAAGAGTTTTCATGTATATTTGAAAGAAAACATTACAATTCATCAAACTCTTGAAACCAAGTCAATTCTGACCTCAAACAACATGAAATGTTATAAAATCCATTTGTAAGCATGTGCAATGTAATTGAGCACATTAAACTTTACAGAATGAAGATATTGCAAAACCATCCAAAAAAAGCTTCTTTCATTCTGATATGCTCCCACACTGTACTTTAGAGCACTCTCTGTCATAGGTGAAGAGTTTACATGTATATTTGCAAGTTAACATTACAATTCATCAAACTCTTGAAACCAAGTCAGTTCTGACCTGAAACAACAAGAATTGTTGTACAATTCCATTTGTAAGCATATGCAGTGCAATTTAGCACATCAAACTTTACATAATGAAGATATTGCAAAACCATCCAAAACAAGCTTCTTTCAGTCTGATATGCTCCCAAACTATACTTTAGAGCACTCTCTGTCATAGGTGAAGAGTTTACATGTATATTTGCAGAACACATTACAATTCATCAAAGTTTTGAAACCATGTCAGTTCTGACCTGGTACAACATGAAATGATTTTAAATAGCATTTGTAAGCATATGTAATGCAATTGAGCACATCAAACATTACAAAATGAAGAAATTGCAAAACCATCCAAAATAAGCTTCTTTCAGTCTGATATACTCCAACACTATACTTTAGGGTATTCTCTGTCATAGGTGAAGAGTTTAAATAAATATTTGCAAGAAAACATTACAATTCATCAAAGTCTTGAAACCAAGTCAGTTCTGACCTGAAACAACATGAAATGTTGTATAATTGCATTTCTAAGCAAATGTAATGTAATTGAGAATATCTAACTTAACAGAATGAAGGTAATGCAAAACCATCCAATACATGATTTTCTCAGTCTGATATGCTCCCACACTGTATTTTAGAGCACTCTCTGTCATAAGTGAAGAGTTTACATGTATATTTGAAAGAAAACATTACAATTCATCAAACTCTTGAAACCAAGTCAATTCTGACCTCAAACAACATGAAATGTTATAAAATCCATTTGTAAGCATGTGCAATGTAATTGAGCACATTAAACTTTACAGAATGAAGATATTGCAAAACCATCCAAAAAAAGCTTCTTTCATTCTGATATGCTCCCACACTGTACTTTAGGGTATTCTCTGTCATAGGTGAAGAGTTTAAATAAATATTTGCAAGAAAACATTACAATTCATCAAACTCTTGAAACCAAGTCAGTTCTGACCTGAAACAACAAGAATTGTTGTACAATTCCATTTGTAAGCATATGCAGTGCAATTTAGCACATCAAACTTTACATAATGAAGAAATTGCAAAACCATCCAAAACAAGCTTCTTTCAGTCTGATATGCTCCCAAACTGTACTTTAGAGCACTCTCTGTCATAGGTGAAGAGTTTACATGTATATCTGCAAGTTAACATTACAATTCATCAAACTCTTGAAACCAAGTCAGTTCTGACCTCAAACAACATGAAATGTTATAAAATCCATTTGTAAGCATGTGCAATGTAATTGAGCACATTAAACTTTACAGAATGAAGATATTGCAAAACCATCCAAAACAAGCTTCTTTCAGTCTGATATGCTCCCAAACTATACTTTAGAGCACTCTCTGTCATAGGTGAAGAGTTTACATGTATATTTGCAAGTTAACATTACAATTCATCAAACTCTTGAAACCAAGTCAGTTCTGACCTGAAACAACAAGAATTGTTGTACAATTCCATTTGTAAGCATATGCAGTGCAATTTAGCACATCAAACTTTACATAATGAAGATATTGCAAAACCATCCAAAACAAGCTTCTTTCAGTCTGATATGCTCCCAAACTATACTTTAGAGCACTCTCTGTCATAGGTGAAGAGTTTACATGTATATTTGCAGAACACATTACAATTCATCAAAGTTTTGAAACCATGGCAGTTCTGACCTGGTACAACATGAAATGATTTTAAATAGCATTTGTAAGCATATGTAATGCAATTGAGCACATCAAACATTACAAAATGAAGAAATTGCAAAACCATCCAAAATAAGCTTCTTTCAGTCTGATATACTCCAACACTATACTTTAGGGTATTCTCTGTCATAGGTGAAGAGTTTAAATAAATATTTGCAAGAAAACATTACAATTCATCAAAGTCTTGAAACCAAGTCAGTTCTGATCTGAAACAACATGAAATGTTGTATAATTGCATTTGTAAGCAAATATAATGTAATTGAGAATATCTAACTTAACAGAATGAAGGTAATGCAAAACCATCCAATACATGATTTTCTCAGTCTGATATGCTCCCACACTATACTTTAGGGCATTCTCTGACATAGGTGGAGACTTTACATGAATTTTTGCAAGAAAACATTACAATTCATCAAACTCTTGAAACCAAGTCAATTCTGACCTGAAACAAGATGAAATGTTTTACAAATTCCATTTGTAAGCATATGTAATGCAATTGAGCATATCAAACTTTACAGATTGAAGATATTGCAAAACCACCCTAAACAAGCTTCTTTCAGTCTGATATGCTCCCACACTGTACTTTAGAGCACTCTCTGTCATAGGTGAAGAGTTTACATGTATATTTGCAAGTTAACATTACAATTCATCAAACTCTTGAAACCAAGTCAGTTCTGACCTGAAACAACAAGAATTGTTGTACAATTCCATTTGTAAGCATATGCAGTGCAATTTAGCACATCAAACATTACAAAATGAAGAAATTGCAAAACCATCCAAAATAAGCTTCTTTCAGTCTGATATACTCCAACACTATACTTTAGGGTATTCTCTGTCATAGGTGAAGAGTTTAAATAAATATTTGCAAGAAAACATTACAATTCATCAAAGTCTTGAAACCAAGTCAGTTCTGACCTGAAACAACATGAAATGTTGTATAATTGCATTTGTAAGCAAATGTAATGTAATTGAGAATATCTAACTTAACAGAATGAAGATAATGCAAAACCATCCAATACATGATTTTCTCAGTCTGATATGCTCCCACACTATACTTTAGGGCATTCTCTGACATAGGTGGAGACTTTACATGAATATTTGCAAGAAAACATTACAATTCATCAAACTCTTGAAACCAAGTCAATTCTGACCTGAAACAAGATGAAATGTTTTACAATTCCATTTGTAAGCATATGTAATGCAATTGAGCATATCAAACTTTACAGATTGAAGATATTGCAAATCCACCCTAAACAAGCTTCTTTCAGTCTGATATGTTCCCACACTATACTTTAAAGCACACTCTGTCATAGGTGAAGAGTTTACATGTATATCTGCAAGTTAACATTACAATTCATCAAACTCTTGAAACCAAGTCAGTTCTGACCTGAAACAACATGAAATGTTATAAAATCCATTTGTAAGCATATGCAATGTAATTGAGCACATTAAACTTTACAGAATGAAGATATTGCAAAACCATCCAAAAAAAGCTTCTTTCATTCTGATATGCTCCCACACTGTACTTTAGAGCACTCTCTGTCATAGGTGAAGAGTTTACATGTATATTTGCAAGTTAACATTACAATTCATCAAACTCTTGAAACCAAGTCAGTTCTGACCTGAAACAACAAGAATTGTTGTACAATTCCATTTGTAAGCATATGCAGTGCAATTTAGCACATCAAACTTTACATAATGAAGATATTGCAAAACCATCTAAAACAAGCTTCTTTCAGTCTGATATGCTCCCACACTGTACTTTAGAGCACTCTCTGTCATAGGTGAAGAGTTTACATGTATATTTGCAAGTTAACATTACAATTCATCAAACTCTTGAAACCAAGTCTATTCTGACCTGAAACAACAAGAATTGCTGTACAGTTCCATTTGTAAGCATATGCAATGCAATTTAGCACATCAAACTTTACATAATGAAGATATTGCAAAACCATCTAAAACAAGCTTCTTTCAGTCTGATATGCTCCCACACTGTACTTTAGAGCACTCTCTGTCATAGGTGAAGAGTTTACATGTATATTTGCAAGATAACTTTACAATTCATGAAACTCTTGAAACCAAGTCAATTCTGACCTGAAACAACATGAAATGTTGTACAATTCCATTTGTAAGCATATGCAGTGCAATTTAGCACATCAAACTTTACATAATGAAGATATTGCAAAACCATCCAAAACAAGCTTCTTTCAGTCTGATATGCTCCCAAACTATACTTTAGAGCACTCTCTGTCATAGGTGAAGAGTTTACATGTATATTTGCAGAACACATTACAATTCATCAAAGTTTTGAAACCATGTCAGTTCTGACCTGGTACAACATGAAATGATTTTAAATAGCATTTGTAAGCATATGTAATGCAATTGAGCACATCAAACATTACAAAATGAAGAAATTGCAAAACCATCCAAAATAAGCTTCTTTCAGTCTGATATACTCCAACACTATACTTTAGGGTATTCTCTGTCATAGGTGAAGAGTTTAAATAAATATTTGCAAGAAAACATTACAATTCATCAAAGTCTTGAAACCAAGTCAGTTCTGATCTGAAACAACATGAAATGTTGTATAATTGCATTTGTAAGCAAATATAATGTAATTGAGAATATCTAACTTAACAGAATGAAGGTAATGCAAAACCATCCAATACATGATTTTCTCAGTCTGATATGCTCCCACACTATACTTTAGGGCATTCTCTGACATAGGTGGAGACTTTACATGAATATTTGCAAGAAAACATTACAATTCATCAAACTCTTGAAACCAAGTCAATTCTGACCTGAAACAAGATGAAATGTTTTACAATTCCATTTGTAAGCATATGTAATGCAATTGAGCATATCAAACTTTACAGATTGAAGATATTGCAAAACCACCCTAAACAAGCTTCTTTCAGTCTGATATGCTCCCACACTATACTTTAAAGCACACTCTGTCATAGGTGAAGAGTTTACATGTATATCTGCAAGTTAACATTACAATTCATCAAACTCTTGAAACCAAGTCAGTTCTGACCTGAAACAACATGAAATGTTATAAAATCCATTTGTAAGCATATGCAATGTAATTGAGCACATTAAACTTTACAGAATGAAGATATTGCAAAACCATCCAAAAAAAGCTTCTTTCATTCTGATATGCTCCCACACTGTACTTTAGAGCACTCTCTGTCATAGGTGAAGAGTTTACATGTATATCTGCAAGTTAACATTACAATTCATCAAACTCTTGAAACCAAGTCAGTTCTGACCTCAAACAACATGAAATGTTATAAAATCCATTTGTAAGCATGTGCAATGTAATTGAGCACATTAAACTTTACAGAATGAAGATATTGCAAAACCATCCAAAAAAAGCTTCTTTCATTCTGATATGCTCCCACACTGTACTTTAGGGTATTCTCTGTCATAGGTGAAGAGTTTAAATAAATATTTGCAAGAAAACATTACAATTCATCAAACTCTTGAAACCAAGTCAGTTCTGACCTGAAACAACAAGAATTGTTGTACAATTCCATTTGTAAGCATATGCAGTGCAATTTAGCACATCAAACTTTACATAATGAAGATATTGCAAAACCATCCAAAACAAGCTTCTTTCAGTCTGATATGCTCCCAAACTGTACTTTAGAGCACTCTCTGTCATAGGTGAAGAGTTTACATGTATATCTGCAAGTTAACATTACAATTCATCAAACTCTTGAAACCAAGTCAGTTCTGACCTGAAACAACAAGAATTGTTGTACAATTCCATTTGTAAGCATATGCAGTGCAATTTAGCACATCAAACTTTACATAATGAAGATATTGCAAAACCATCCAAAACAAGCTTCTTTCAGTCTGATATGCTCCCAAACTATACTTTAGAGCACTCTCTGTCATAGGTGAAGAGTTTACATGTATATTTGCAGAACACATTACAATTCATCAAAGTTTTGAAACCATGGCAGTTCTGACCTGGTACAACATGAAATGATTTTAAATAGCATTTGTAAGCATATGTAATGCAATTGAGCACATCAAACATTATAAAATGAAGAAATTGCAAAACCATCCAAAATAAGCTTCTTTCAGTCTGATATACTCCAACAGTATACTTTAGGGTATTCTCTGTCATAGGTGAAGAGTTTAAATAAATATTTGCAAGAAAACATTACAATTCATCAAAGTCTTGAAAGCAAGTCAGTTCTGATCTGAAACAACATGAAATGTTGTATAATTGCATTTGTAAGCAAATATAATGTAATTGAGAATATCTAACTTAACAGAATGAAGGTAATGCAAAACCATCCAATACATGATTTTCTCAGTCTGATATGCTCCCACACTATACTTTAGGGCATTCTCTGACATAGGTGGAGACTTTACATGAATTTTTGCAAGAAAACATTACAATTCATCAAACTCTTGAAACCAAGTCAATTCTGACCTGAAACAAGATGAAATGTTTTACAAATTCCATTTGTAAGCATATGTAATGCAATTGAGCATATCAAACTTTACAGATTGAAGATATTGCAAAACCACCCTAAACAAGCTTCTTTCAGTCTGATATGCTCCCACACTATACTTTAAAGCACACTCTGTCATAGGTGAAGAGTTTACATGTATATCTGCAAGTTAACATTACAATTCATCAAACTCTTGAAACCAAGTCAGTTCTGACCTGAAACAACATGAAATGTTATAAAATCCATTTGTAAGCATATGCAATGTAATTGAGCACATTAAACTTTACAGAATGAAGATATTGCAAAACCATCCAAAAAAAGCTTCTTTCATTCTGATATGCTCCCACACTGTACTTTAGAGCACTCTCTGTCATAGGTGAAGAGTTTACATGTATATTTGCAAGTTAACATTACAATTCATCAAACTCTTGAAACCAAGTCAGTTCTGACCTGAAACAACAAGAATTGTTGTACAATTCCATTTGTAAGCATATGCAGTGCAATTTAGCACATCAAACATTACAAAATGAAGAAATTGCAAAACCATCCAAAATAAGCTTCTTTCAGTCTGATATACTCCAACACTATACTTTAGGGTATTCTCTGTCATAGGTGAAGAGTTTAAATAAATATTTGCAAGAAAACATTACAATTCATCAAAGTCTTGAAACCAAGTCAGTTCTGACCTGAAACAACATGAAATGTTGTATAATTGCATTTGTAAGCAAATGTAATGTAATTGAGAATATCTAACTTAACAGAATGAAGGTAATGCAAAACCATCCAATACATGATTTTCTCAGTCTGATATGCTCCCACACTATACTTTAGGGCATTCTCTGACATAGGTGGAGACTTTACATGAATATTTGCAAGAAAACATTACAATTCATCAAACTCTTGAAACCAAGTCAATTCTGACCTGAAACAAGATGAAATGTTTTACAATTCCATTTGTAAGCATATGTAATGCAATTGAGCATATCAAACTTTACAGATTGAAGATATTGCAAATCCACCCTAAACAAGCTTCTTTCAGTCTGATATGTTCCCACACTATACTTTAAAGCACACTCTGTCATAGGTGAAGAGTTTACATGTATATCTGCAAGTTAACATTACAATTCATCAAACTCTTGAAACCAAGTCAGTTCTGACCTGAAACAACATGAAATGTTATAAAATCCATTTGTAAGCATATGCAATGTAATTGAGCACATTAAACTTTACAGAATGAAGATATTGCAAAACCATCCAAAAAAAGCTTCTTTCATTCTGATATGCTCCCACACTGTACTTTAGAGCACTCTCTGTCATAGGTGAAGAGTTTACATGTATATTTGCAAGTTAACATTACAATTCATCAAACTCTTGAAACCAAGTCAGTTCTGACCTGAAACAACAGGAATTGTTGTACAATTCCATTTGTAAGCATATGCAGTGCAATTTAGCACATCAAACTTTACATAATGAAGATATTGCAAAACCATCTAAAACAAGCTTCTTTCAGTCTGATATGCTCCCACACTGTACTTTAGAGCAATCTCTGTCATAAGTGAAGAGTTTACATGTATATTTGCAAGATAACTTTACAATTCATGAAACTCTTGAAACCAAGTCAATTCTGACCTGAAACAACATGAAATGTTGTACAATTCCATTTGTAAGCATATGCAGTGCAATTTAGCACATCAAACTTTACATAATGAAGATATTGCAAAACCATCCAAAACAAGCTTCTTTCAGTCTGATATGCTCCCAAACTATACTTTAGAGCACTCTCTGTCATAGGTGAAGAGTTTACATGTATATTTGCAGAACACATTACAATTCATCAAAGTTTTGAAACCATGTCAGTTCTGACCTGGTACAACATGAAATGATTTTAAATAGCATTTGTAAGCATATGTAATGCAATTGAGCACATCAAACATTACAAAATGAAGAAATTGCAAAACCATCCAAAATAAGCTTCTTTCAGTCTGATATACTCCAACACTATACTTTAGGGTATTCTCTGTCATAGGTGAAGAGTTTAAATAAATATTTGCAAGAAAACATTACAATTCATCAAAGTCTTGAAACCAAGTCAGTTCTGATCTGAAACAACATGAAATGTTGTATAATTGCATTTGTAAGCAAATATAATGTAATTGAGAATATCTAACTTAACAGAATGAAGGTAATGCAAAACCATCCAATACATGATATTCTCAGTCTGATATGCTCCCACACTATACTTTAGGGCATTCTCTGACATAGGTGGAGACTTTACATGAATATTTGCAAGAAAACATTACAATTCATCAAACTCTTGAAACCAAGTCAATTCTGACCTGAAACAAGATGAAATGTTTTACAATTCCATTTGTAAGCATATGTAATGCAATTGAGCATATCAAACTTTACAGATTGAAGATATTGCAAAACCACCCTAAACAAGCTGCTTTCAGTCTGATATGTTCCCACACTGTACTTTAAAGCACACTCTGTCATAGGTGAAGAGTTTACATGTATATCTGCAAGTTAACATTACAATTCATCAAACTCTTGAAACCAAGTCAGTTCTGACCTGAAACAACATGAAATGTTATAAAATCCATTTGTAAGCATATGCAATGTAATTGAGCACATTAAACTTTACAGAATGAAGATATTGCAAAACCATCCAAAAAAAGCTTCTTTCATTCTGATATGCTCCCACACTGTACTTTAGAGCACTCTCTGTCATAGGTGAAGAGTTTACATGTATATTTGCAAGTTAACATTACAATTCATCAAACTCTTGAAACCAAGTCAGTTCTGACCTGAAACAACAAGAATTGTTGTACAATTCCATTTGTAAGCATATGCAGTGCAATTTAGCACATCAAACATTACAAAATGAAGAAATTGCAAAACCATCCAAAATAAGCTTCTTTCAGTCTGATATACTCCAACACTATACTTTAGGGTATTCTCTGTCATAGGTGAAGAGTTTAAATAAATATTTGCAAGAAAACATTACAATTCATCAAAGTCTTGAAACCAAGTCAGTTCTGACCTGAAACAACATGAAATGTTGTATAATTGCATTTGTAAGCAAATGTAATGTAATTGAGAATATCTAACTTAACAGAATGAAGGTAATGCAAAACCATCCAATACATGATTTTCTCAGTCTGATATGCTCCCACACTATACTTTAGGGCATTCTCTGACATAGGTGGAGACTTTACATGAATATTTGCAAGAAAACATTACAATTCATCAAACTCTTGAAACCAAGTCAATTCTGACCTGAAACAAGATGAAATGTTTTACAATTCCATTTGTAAGCATATGTAATGCAATTGAGCATATCAAACTTTACAGATTGAAGATATTGCAAATCCACCCTAAACAAGCTTCTTTCAGTCTGATATGTTCCCACACTATACTTTAAAGCACACTCTGTCATAGGTGAAGAGTTTACATGTATATCTGCAAGTTAACATTACAATTCATCAAACTCTTGAAACCAAGTCAGTTCTGACCTGAAACAACATGAAATGTTATAAAATCCATTTGTAAGCATATGCAATGTAATTGAGCACATTAAACTTTACAGAATGAAGATATTGCAAAACCATCCAAAAAAAGCTTCTTTCATTCTGATATGCTCCCACACTGTACTTTAGAGCACTCTCTGTCATAGGTGAAGAGTTTACATGTATATTTGCAAGTTAACATTACAATTCATCAAACTCTTGAAACCAAGTCAGTTCTGACCTGAAACAACAGGAATTGTTGTACAATTCCATTTGTAAGCATATGCAGTGCAATTTAGCACATCAAACTTTACATAATGAAGATATTGCAAAACCATCTAAAACAAGCTTCTTTCAGTCTGATATGCTCCCACACTGTACTTTAGAGCAATCTCTGTCATAAGTGAAGAGTTTACATGTATATTTGCAAGATAACTTTACAATTCATGAAACTCTTGAAACCAAGTCAATTCTGACCTGAAACAACATGAAATGTTGTACAATTCCATTTGTAAGCATATGCAGTGCAATTTAGCACATCAAACTTTACATAATGAAGATATTGCAAAACCATCCAAAACAAGCTTCTTTCAGTCTGATATGCTCCCAAACTATACTTTAGAGCACTCTCTGTCATAGGTGAAGAGTTTACATGTATATTTGCAGAACACATTACAATTCATCAAAGTTTTGAAACCATGTCAGTTCTGACCTGGTACAACATGAAATGATTTTAAATAGCATTTGTAAGCATATGTAATGCAATTGAGCACATCAAACATTACAAAATGAAGAAATTGCAAAACCATCCAAAATAAGCTTCTTTCAGTCTGATATACTCCAACACTATACTTTAGGGTATTCTCTGTCATAGGTGAAGAGTTTAAATAAATATTTGCAAGAAAACATTACAATTCATCAAAGTCTTGAAACCAAGTCAGTTCTGATCTGAAACAACATGAAATGTTGTATAATTGCATTTGTAAGCAAATATAATGTAATTGAGAATATCTAACTTAACAGAATGAAGGTAATGCAAAACCATCCAATACATGATATTCTCAGTCTGATATGCTCCCACACTATACTTTAGGGCATTCTCTGACATAGGTGGAGACTTTACATGAATATTTGCAAGAAAACATTACAATTCATCAAACTCTTGAAACCAAGTCAATTCTGACCTGAAACAAGATGAAATGTTTTACAATTCCATTTGTAAGCATATGTAATGCAATTGAGCATATCAAACTTTACAGATTGAAGATATTGCAAAACCACCCTAAACAAGCTTCTTTCAGTCTGATATGCTCCCACACTATACTTTAAAGCACACTCTGTCATAGGTGAAGAGTTTACATGTATATCTGCAAGTTAACATTACAATTCATCAAACTCTTGAAACCAAGTCAGTTCTGACCTGAAACAACATGAAATGTTATAAAATCCATTTGTAAGCATATGCAATGTAATTGAACACATTAAACTTTACAGAATGAAGATATTGCAAAACCATCCAAAAAAAGCTTCTTTCATTCTGATATGCTCCCACACTGTACTTTAGAGCACTCTCTGTCATAGGTGAAGAGTTTACATGTATATTTGCAAGTTAACATTACAATTCATCAAACTCTTGAAACCAAGTCAGTTCTGACCTGAAACAACAAGAATTGTTGTACAATTCCATTTGTAAGCATATGCAGTGCAATTTAGCACATCAAACTTTACATAATGAAGATATTGCAAAACCATCCAAAACAAGCTTCTTTGTCTGATATGCTCCCAAACTATACTTTAGAGCACTCTCTGTCATAGGTGAAGAGTTTACATGTATATTTGCAGAACACATTACAATTCATCAAAGTTTTGAAACCATGTCAGTTCTGACCTGGTACAACATGAAATGATTTTAAATAGCATTTGTAAGCATATGTAATGCAATTGAGCATATCAAACATTACAAAATGAAGAAATTGCAAAACCATCCAAAAAAAGCTTCTTTCAGTCTGATATACTCCAACACTATACTTTAGGGTATTCTCTGTCATAGGTGAAGAGTTTAAATAAATATTTGCAAGAAAACATTACAATTCATCAAAGTCTTGAAACCAAGTCAGTTCTGACCTGAAACAACATGAAATGTTGTATAATTGCATTTCTAAGCAAATGTAATGTAATTGAGAATATCTAACTTAACAGAATGAAGGTAATGCAAAACCATCCAATACATGATTTTCTCAGTCTGATATGCTCCCACACTGTATTTTAGAGCACTCTCTGTCATAAGTGAAGAGTTTACATGTATATTTGAAAGAAAACATTACAATTCATCAAACTCTTGAAACCAAGTCAATTCTGACCTCAAACAACATGAAATGTTATAAAATCCATTTGTAAGCATGTGCAATGTAATTGAGCACATTAAACTTTACAGAATGAAGATATTGCAAAACCATCCAAAAAAAGCTTCTTTCATTCTGATATGCTCCCACACTGTACTTTAGAGCACTCTCTGTCATAGGTGAAGAGTTTACATGTATATTTGCAAGTTAACATTACAATTCATCAAACTCTTGAAACCAAGTCAGTTCTGACCTGAAACAACAAGAATTGTTGTACAATTCCATTTGTAAGCATATGCAGTGCAATTTAGCACATCAAACTTTACATAATGAAGATATTGCAAAACCATCCAAAACAAGCTTCTTTCAGTCTGATATGCTCCCAAACTATACTTTAGAGCACTCTCTGTCATAGGTGAAGAGTTTACATGTATATTTGCAGAACACATTACAATTCATCAAAGTTTTGAAACCATGTCAGTTCTGACCTGGTACAACATGAAATGATTTTAAATAGCATTTGTAAGCATATGTAATGCAATTGAGCACATCAAACATTACAAAATGAAGAAATTGCAAAACCATCCAAAATAAGCTTCTTTCAGTCTGATATACTCCAACACTATACTTTAGGGTATTCTCTGTCATAGGTGAAGAGTATAAATAAATATTTGCAAGAAAACATTACAATTCATCAAAGTCTTGAAACCAAGTCAGTTCTGATCTGAAACAACATGAAATGTTGTATAATTGCATTTGTAAGCAAATATAATGTAATTGAGAATATCTAACTTAACAGAATGAAGGTAATGCAAAACCATCCAATACATGATTTTCTCAGTCTGATATGCTCCCACACTGTACTTTAGAGCACTCTCTGTCATAGGTGAAGAGTTTACATGTATATTTGCAAGTTAACATTACAATTCATCAAACTCTTGAAACCAAGTCAGTTCTGACCTGAAACAACAAGAATTGTTGTACAGTTCCATTTGTAAGCATATGCAGTGCAATTTAGCACATCAAACTTTACATAATGAAGATATTGCAAAACCATCTAAAACAAGCTTCTTTCAGTCTGATATGCTCCCACACTGTACTTTAGAGCACTCTCTGTCATAGGTGAAGAGTTTACATGTATATTTGCAAGTTAACATTACAATTCATCAAACTCTTGAAACCAAGTCTATTCTGACCTGAAACAACAAGAATTGCTGTACAGTTCCATTTGTAAGCATATGCAATGCAATTTAGCACATCAAACTTTACATAATGAAGATATTGCAAAACCATCTAAAACAAGCTTCTTTCAGTCTGATATGCTCCCACACTGTACTTTAGAGCACTCTCTGTCATAAGTGAAGAGTTTACATGTATATTTGCAAGATAACTTTACAATTCATGAAACTCTTGAAACCAAGTCAGTTCTGACCTGAAACAACATGAAATGTTATAAAATCCATTTGTAAGCATATGCAATGTAATTGAGCACATTAAACTTTACAGAATGAAGATATTGCAAAACCATCCAAAAAAAGCTTCTTTCATTCTGATATGCTCCCACACTGTACTTTAGAGCACTCTCTGTCATAGGTGAAGAGTTTTCATGTATATTTGCAAGTTAACATTACAATTCATCAAACTCTTGAAACCAAGTCAGTTCTGACCTGAAACAACAAGAATTGTAGTACAATTCCATTTGTAAGCATATGCAGTGCAATTTAGCACATCAAACTTTACATAATGAAGATATTGCAAAACCATCCAAAACAAGCTTCTTTGTCTGATATGCTCCCAAACTATACTTTAGAGCACTCTCTGTCATAGGTGAAGAGTTTACATGTATATTTGCAGAACACATTACAATTCATCAAAGTTTTGGAACCATGTCAGTTCTGACCTGGTACAACATGAAATAATTTTAAATAGCATTTGTAAGCATATGTAATGCAATTGAGCACATCAAACATTACAAAATGAAGAAATTGCAAAACCATCCAAAATAAGCTTCTTTCAGTCTGATATACTCCAACACTATACTTTAGGGTATTCTCTGTCATAGGTGAAGAGTTTAAATAAATATTTGCAAGAAAACATTACAATTCATCAAAGTCTTGAAACCAAGTCAGTTCTGACCTGAAACAACATGAAATGTTGTATAATTGCATTTGTAAGCAAATGTAATGTAATTGAGAATATCTAACTTAACAGAATGAAGGTAATGCAAAACCATCCAATACATGATTTTCTCAGTCTGATATGCTCCCACACTATACTTTAGGGCATTCTCTGACATAGGTGGAGACTTTACATGAATATTTGCAAGAAAACATTACAATTCATCAAACTCTTGAAACCAAGTCAATTCTGACCTGAAACAAGATGAAATGTTTTACAATTCCATTTGTGAGCATATGTAATGCAATTGAGCATATCAAACTTTACAGATTGAAGATATTGCAAATCCACCCTAAACAAGCTTCTTTCAGTCTGATATGTTCCCACACTATACTTTAAAGCACACTCTGTCATAGGTGAAGAGTTTACATGTATATTTGCAAGTTAACATTACAATTCATCAAACTTGAAACCAAGTCAGTTCTGACCTGAAACAACAAGAATTGTTGTACAATTCCATTTGTAAGCATATGCAGTGCAATTTAGCACATCAAACTTTACATAATGAAGATATTGCAAAACCATCCAAAACAAGCTTCTTTCAGTCTGATATGCTCCCAAACTATACTTTAGAGCACTCTCTGTCATAGGTGAAGAGTTTACATGTATATTTGCAGAACACATTACAATTCATCAAAGTTTTGAAACCATGTCAGTTCTGACCTGGTACAACATGAAATGATTTTAAATAGCATTTGTAAGCATATGTAATGCAATTGAGCATATCAAACATTACAAAATGAAGAAATTGCAAAACCATCCAAAAAAAGCTTCTTTCAGTCTGATATACTCCAACACTATACTTTAGGGTATTCTCTGTCATAGGTGAAGAGTTTAAATAAATATTTGCAAGAAAACATTACAATTCATCAAAGTCTTGAAACCAAGTCAGTTCTGACCTGAAACAACATGAAATGTTGTATAATTGCATTTGTAAGCAAATGTAATGTAATTGAGAATATCTAACTTAACAGAATGAAGGTAATGCAAAACCATCCAATACATGATTTTCTCAGTCTGATATGCTCCCACACTGTATTTTAGAGCACTCTCTGTCATAAGTGAAGAGTTTTCATGTATATTTGAAAGAAAACATTACAATTCATCAAACTCTTGAAACCAAGTCAATTCTGACCTCAAACAACATGAAATGTTATAAAATCCATTTGTATGCATGTGCAATGTAATTGAGCACATTAAACTTTACAGAATGAAGATATTGCAAAACCATCCAAAAAAAGCTTCTTACATTCTGATATGCTCCCACACTGTACTTTAGAGCACTCTCTGTCATAGGTGAAGAGTTTACATGTATATTTGCAAGTTAACATTACAATTCATCAAACTCTTGAAACCAAGTCAGTTCTGACCTGAAACAACAAGAATTGTTGTACAATTCCATTTGTAAGCATATGCAGTGCAATTTAGCACATCAAACTTTACATAATGAAGATATTGCAAAACCATCCAAAACAAGCTTCTTTCAGTCTGATATGCTCCCAAACTATACTTTAGAGCACTCTCTGTCATAGGTGAAGAGTTTACATGTATATTTGCAGAACACATTACAATTCATCAAAGTTTTGAAACCATGTCAGTTCTGACCTGGTACAACATGAAATGATTTTAAATAGCATTTGTAAGCATATGTAATGCAATTGAGCACATCAAACATTACAAAATGAAGAAATTGCAAAACCATCCAAAATAAGCTTCTTTCAGTCTGATATACTCCAACACTATACTTTAGGGTATTCTCTGTCATAGGTGAAGAGTTTAAATAAATATTTGCAAGAAAACATTACAATTCATCAAACTCTTGAAACCAAGTCAGTTCTGACCTGAAACAACAAGAATTGTTGTACAATTCCATTTTTAAGCATATGCAGTGCAATTTAGCACATCAAACTTTACATAATGAAGATATTGCAAAACCATCCAAAACAAGCTTCTTTCAGTCTGATATGCTCCCAAACTGTACTTTAGAGCACTCTCTGTCATATGTGAAGAGTTTACATGTATATCTGCAAGTTAACATTACAATTCATCAAACTCTTGAAACCAAGTCAGTTCTGACCTGAAACAACAAGAATTGTTGTACAATTCCATTTGTAAGCATATGCAGTGCAATTTAGCACATCAAACTTTACATAATGAAGATATTGCAAAACCATCTAAAACAAGCTTCTTTCAGTCTGATATGCTCCCACACTGTACTTTAGAGCACTCTCTGTCATAGGTGAAGAGTTTACATGTATATTTGCAAGTTAACATTACAATTCATCAAACTCTTGAAACCAAGTCTATTCTGACCTGAAACAACAAGAATTGCTGTACAGTTCCATTTGTAAGCATATGCAATGCAATTTAGCACATCAAACTTTACATAATGAAGATATTGCAAAACCATCTAAAACAAGCTTCTTTCAGTCTGATATGCTCCCAAACTATACTTTAGAGCACTCTCTGTCATAGGTGAAGAGTTTACATGTATATTTGCAGAACACATTACAATTCATCAAAGTTTTGAAACCATGTCAGTTCTGACCTGGTACAACATGAAATGATTTTAAATAGCATTTGTAAGCATATGTAATGCAATTGAGCACATCAAACATTACAAAATGAAGAAATTGCAAAACCATCCAAAATAAGCTTCTTTCAGTCTGATATACTCCAACACTATACTTTAGGGTATTCTCTGTCATAGGTGAAGAGTTTAAATAAATATTTGCAAGAAAACATTACAATTCATCAAAGTCTTGAAACCAAGTCAGTTCTGACCTGAAACAACATGAAATGTTGTATAATTGCATTTCTAAGCAAATGTAATGTAATTGAGAATATCTAACTTAACAGAATGAAGGTAATGCAAAACCATCCAATACATGATTTTCTCAGTCTGATATGCTCCCACACTGTATTTTAGAGCACTCTCTGTCATAAGTGAAGAGTTTACATGTATATTTGAAAGAAAACATTACAATTCATCAAACTCTTGAAACCAAGTCAATTCTGACCTCAAACAACATGAAATGTTATAAAATCCATTTGTAAGCATGTGCAATGTAATTGAGCACATTAAACTTTACAGAATGAAGATATTGCAAAACCATCCAAAAAAAGCTTCTTTCATTCTGATATGCTCCCACACTGTACTTTAGAGCACTCTCTGTCATAGGTGAAGAGTTTACATGTATATTTGCAAGTTAACATTACAATTCATCAAACTCTTGAAACCAAGTCAGTTCTGACCTGAAACAACAAGAATTGTTGTACAATTCCATTTGTAAGCATATGCAGTGCAATTTAGCACATCAAACTTTACATAATGAAGATATTGCAAAACCATCCAAAACAAGCTTCTTTCAGTCTGATATGCTCCCAAACTATACTTTAGAGCACTCTCTGTCATAGGTGAAGAGTTTACATGTATATTTGCAGAACACATTACAATTCATCAAAGTTTTGAAACCATGTCAGTTCTGACCTGGTACAACATGAAATGATTTTAAATAGCATTTGTAAGCATATGTAATGCAATTGAGCACATCAAACATTACAAAATGAAGAAATTGCAAAACCATCCAAAATAAGCTTCTTTCAGTCTGATATACTCCAACACTATACTTTAGGGTATTCTCTGTCATAGGTGAAGAGTTTAAATAAATATTTGCAAGAAAACATTACAATTCATCAAAGTCTTGAAACCAAGTCAGTTCTGATCTGAAACAACATGAAATGTTGTATAATTGCATTTGTAAGCAAATATAATGTAATTGAGAATATCTAACTTAACAGAATGAAGGTAATGCAAAACCATCCAATACATGATTTTCTCAGTCTGATATGCTCCCACACTATACTTTAGGGCATTCTCTGACATAGGTGGAGACTTTACATGAATATTTGTAAGAAAACATTACAATTCATCAAACTCTTGAAACCAAGTCAATTCTGACCTGAAACAAGATGAAATGTTTTACAATTCAATTTGTAAGCATATGTAATGCAATTGAGCATATCAAACTTTACAGATTGAAGATATTGCAAAACCACACTAAACAAGCTTCTTTCAGTCTGATATGCTCCCACACTATACTTTAAAGCACACTCTGTCATAGGTGAAGAGTTTACATGTATATCTGCAAGTTAACATTACAATTCATCAAACTCTTGAAACCAAGTCAGTTCTGACCTGAAACAACATGAAATGTTATAAAATCCATTTGTAAGCATATGCAATGTAATTGAGCACATTAAACTTTACAGAATGAAGATATTGCAAAACCATCCAAAAAAAGCTTCTTTCATTCTGATATGCTCCCACACTGTACTTTAGAGCACTCTCTGTCATAGGTGAAGAGTTTACATGTATATTTGCAAGTTAACATTACAATTCATCAAACTCTTGAAACCAAGTCAGTTCTGACCTGAAACAACAAGAATTGTTGTACAATTCCATTTGTAAGCATATGCAGTGCAATTTAGCACATCAAACATTACAAAATGAAGAAATTGCAAAACCATCCAAAATAAGCTTCTTTCAGTCTGATATACTCCAACACTATACTTTAGGGTATTCTCTGTCATAGGTGAAGAGTTTAAATAAATATTTGCAAGAAAACATTACAATTCATCAAAGTCTTGAAACCAAGTCAGTTCTGACCTGAAACAACATGAAATGTTGTATAATTGCATTTGTAAGCAAATGTAATGTAATTGAGAATATCTAACTTAACAGAATGAAGGTAATGCAAAACCATCCAATACATGATTTTCTCAGTCTGATATGCTCCCACACTATACTTTAGGGCATTCTCTGACATAGGTGGAGACTTTACATGAATATTTGCAAGAAAACATTACAATTCATCAAACTCTTGAAACCAAGTTAATTCTGACCTGAAACAAGATGAAATGTTTTACAATTCCATTTGTAAGCATATGTAATGCAATTGAGCATATCAAACTTTACAGATTGAAGATATTGCAAATCCACCCTAAACAAGCTTCTTTCAGTCTGATATGTTCCCACACTATACTTTAAAGCACACTCTGTCATAGGTGAAGAGTTTACATGTATATCTGCAAGTTAACATTACAATTCATCAAACTCTTGAAACCAAGTCAGTTCTGACCTGAAACAACATGAAATGTTATAAAATCCATTTGTAAGCATATGCAATGTAATTGAGCACATTAAACTTTACAGAATGAAGATATTGCAAAACCATCCAAAAAAAGCTTCTTTCATTCTGATATGCTCCCACACTGTACTTTAGAGCACTCTCTGTCATAGGTGAAGAGTTTACATGTATATTTGCAAGTTAACATTACAATTCATCAAACTCTTGAAACCAAGTCAGTTCTGACCTGAAACAACATGAAATGTTGTACAATTCCATCTGTAAGCATATGTATTGCAATTGAGCACATCAAACTTTACAGAATAAAGATATTGCAAAACCATCCAAAACAAGCTTCTTTCAGTCTGATATGCTCCCACACTATACTTTACAGCACTATCTGTCATAGGTGAAGAGTTTACAGTATATGTGAAAGAAAACATTACAATTCATCAAACTCTTGAAACCAAGTCAGTTCTGACCTGAATCAACAAGAAATGTTGTAAAATTCCATTTGTAAGCATATGCAATGTAATTGAGCACATCATACTTTACAGAATGAAGATATTGCAAAACCATCCAAAACAAGCTTCTATCATTCTGATATGCTCCCACACTGTACTTTAGAGCACTCTCTGTCATAGGTAAAGAGTTTACATGTATATTTGCAAGTTAACATTACAATTCATCAATCTCTTGAAAACAAGTCAATTCTGACCCTGAAACAACATGAAATGTTGTACAATTCCATTTGTAAGCATATCTATTGCAATTGAGCACATCAAACTTTACAGAATAAAGATATTGCAAAACCATCCAAAACAAGCTTCTTTCAGTCTGATATGCTCCCACACTATACTTTAGAGCACTCTCTGTCATTGTTGAAGAGTTTACAGTATATTTGAAAGAAAACATTACAATTTATCAAACTCTTGAAAAAAAGCCAATTCTGACCTGAAACAACATGAAATGTTGTAAAATTCGATCTGTAAGCATATGTAATGTATTAACACACAACAAACTTTACAGACTGAAGATATTGCAAAACCATCCAAAACAAGCTTCTTTCAGTCTGATATGCTCCCACACTATACTTCAGAGCACTATCTGTCATAGGTGAAGAGTTTACATGTAAATGTGAAAGAAAACGTTACAATTCATCAAACTCTTGAAACCAAGTCAGTTCTGACCTAAAATAACAAGAAATGTTGTACAATTCCATTTGTAAGCATATGTATTGCAATTGAGCACATCAAACTTTACAGAATGAAGATATTGCAAAACCATCCAAAACAAGCTTCTTTCAGTCTGATATGCTCCCACACTGTACTTTAGAGCACTCTCTGTCATAGGTGAATAGTTTACATGTGTTTTTGAAAGAAAACATTACAATTCATCAAACTCTTGAAACCAAGTCAGTTCTGACCTGAAACAACAAGAATTGTTGTAAAATTCCATTTGTCAGCATATGCAATGCAATTGAGCACATCATACTTTACAGAATGAAGATATTGCAAAACTATCCAAAACAAGCTTCTTTCAGTCTGATATGCTCCCAATCTTTACTTTAGAGCACTCTCTGTCATAGGTGAAGAGCTTACATGTATATTTGCAAGATTACATTACAATTCATCATACTCTTGAAACCAAGTCAGTTTTGACCTGAAACAACAAGAATTGTTGTAAAATTCCATTTGTCAGCATATGCAATGCAATTTAGCACATCAAACTTTACATAATGAAGATATTGCAAAAACCATCCAAAACAAGCTTCTTTCAGTCTGATATGCTCCCACACTATACTTTAGAGCACTCTCTGTCATAGGTGAAGAGTTTACATGTATATTTGAAAGAAAACATTACAATTCATCAAACTCTTGAAACCAAGTCAGTTCTGACCTGAAACAACAAGAAATGTTGTACAATTCCATTTGTAAGCATATGTATTGCAATTGAGCACATCAAACTTTACAAAATGAAGATATTGCAATACCATCCAAAACAAGCTTCTTTCAGTCTGATATGCTCCCACACTATACTTTAGAGCACTCTCTGTCATAGGTGAAGAGTTTACATGTGTATTTGAAAGAAAACATTACAATTCATCAAACTCTTGAAACCAAGTCAGTTCTGACCTGAAACAACAAGAAATGTTGTAAAATTCCACTTGTCAGCATATGCAATGTAATTGAGCACATCAAGCTTTACAGAATAAAGATATTGCAAAACCATCCAAAACAAGCTTCTTTCAGTCTGATATGCTCCCACACTGTACTTTAGAGCACTCTCTGTCATAGGTGAATAGTTTACATGTGTTTTTGAAAGAAAACATTACAATTCATCAAACTCTTGAAACCAAGTCAGTTCTGACCTGAAACAACAAGAAATGTTGTAAAATTCCATTTGTCAGCATATGCAATGCAATTTAGCACATCAAACTTTACATAATGAAGATATTGCAAAAACCATTCAAAACAAGCTTCTTTCAGTCTGATATGCTCCCACACTATACTTTAGAGCACTATCTGTCATAGGTGAAGAGTTTACAGTATATGTGAAAGAAAACATTACAATTCATCAAACTCTTGAAACCAAGTCAGTTCTGACCTGAAACAACAAGAATTGTTGTAAAATTCCATTTGTAAGCATATGTATTGCAATTGACCACATCAAACTTTACAAAATGAAGATATTGCAATACCATCCAAAACAAGCTTCTTTCAGTCTGATATGCTCCCACACTATACTTTAGAGCACTATCTGTCATAGGTGAAGAGTTTACATGTATATGTGAAAGAAAACGTTACAATTCATCAAACTCTTGAAACCAAGTCAGTTCTGACCCTGAAACAACATGAAATGTTGTACAATTCCATTTGTAAGCATATGTATTGCAATTGAGCACATCAAACTTTACAGAATAAAGATATTGCAAAACCATCCAAAACAAGCTTCTTTCAGTCTGATATGCTCCCACACTATACTTTACAGCACTATCTGTCATAGGTGAAGAGTTTACAGTATATGTGAAAGAAAACATTACAATTCATCAAACTCTTGAAACCAAGTCAGTTCTGACCTGAATCAACAAGAAATGTTGTAAAATTCCATTTGTAAGCATATGCAATGTAATTGAGCACATCATACTTTACAGAATGAAGATATTGCAAAACCATCCAAAACAAGCTTCTATCATTCTGATATGCTCCCACACTGTACTTTAGAGCACTCTCTGTCATAGGTAAAGAGTTTACATGTATATTTGCAAGTTAACATTACAATTCATCAATCTCTTGAAAACAAGTCAATTCTGACCCTGAAACAACATGAAATGTTGTACAATTCCATTTGTAAGCATATCTATTGCAATTGAGCACATCAAACTTTACAGAATAAAGATATTGCAAAACCATCCAAAACAAGCTTCTTTCAGTCTGATATGCTCCCACACTATACTTTAGAGCACTCTCTGTCATTGTTGAAGAGTTTACAGTATATTTGAAAGAAAACATTACAATTTATCAAACTCTTGAAAAAAAGCCAATTCTGACCTGAAACAACATGAAATGTTGTAAAATTCGATCTGTAAGCATATGTAATGTATTAACACACAACAAACTTTACAGACTGAAGATATTGCAAAACCATCCAAAACAAGCTTCTTTCAGTCTGATATGCTCCCACACTATACTTCAGAGCACTATCTGTCATAGGTGAAGAGTTTACATGTAAATGTGAAAGAAAACGTTACAATTCATCAAACTCTTGAAACCAAGTCAGTTCTGACCTAAAATAACAAGAAATGTTGTACAATTCCATTTGTAAGCATATGTATTGCAATTGAGCACATCAAACTTTACAGAATGAAGATATTGCAAAACCATCCAAAACAAGCTTCTTTCAGTCTGATATGCTCCCACACTGTACTTTAGAGCACTCTCTGTCATAGGTGAATAGTTTACATGTGTTTTTGAAAGAAAACATTACAATTCATCAAACTCTTGAAACCAAGTCAGTTCTGACCTGAAACAACAAGAATTGTTGTAAAATTCCATTTGTCAGCATATGCAATGCAATTGAGCACATCATACTTTACAGAATGAAGATATTGCAAAACTATCCAAAACAAGCTTCTTTCAGTCTGATATGCTCCCAATCTTTACTTTAGAGCACTCTCTGTCATAGGTGAAGAGCTTACATGTATATTTGCAAGATTACATTACAATTCATCATACTCTTGAAACCAAGTCAGTTTTGACCTGAAACAACAAGAATTGTTGTAAAATTCCATTTGTCAGCATATGCAATGCAATTTAGCACATCAAACTTTACATAATGAAGATATTGCAAAAACCATCCAAAACAAGCTTCTTTCAGTCTGATATGCTCCCACACTATACTTTAGAGCACTCTCTGTCATAGGTGAAGAGTTTACATGTATATTTGAAAGAAAACATTACAATTCATCAAACTCTTGAAACCAAGTCAGTTCTGACCTGAAACAACAAGAAATGTTGTAAAATTCCACTTGTCAGCATATGCAATGTAATTGAGCACATCAAGCTTTACAGAATAAAGATATTGCAAAACCATCCAAAACAAGCTTCTTTCAGTCTGATATGCTCCCACACTGTACTTTAGAGCACTCTCTGTCATAGGTGAATAGTTTACATGTGTTTTTGAAAGAAAACATTACAATTCATCAAACTCTTGAAACCAAGTCAGTTCTGACCTGAAACAACAAGAAATGTTGTAAAATTCCATTTGTCAGCATATGCAATGCAATTTAGCACATCAAACTTTACATAATGAAGATATTGCAAAAACCATTCAAAACAAGCTTCTTTCAGTCTGATATGCTCCCACACTATACTTTAGAGCACTATCTGTCATAGGTGAAGAGTTTACAGTATATGTGAAAGAAAACATTACAATTCATCAAACTCTTGAAACCAAGTCAGTTCTGACCTGAAACAACAAGAATTGTTGTAAAATTCCATTTGTAAGCATATGTATTGCAATTGACCACATCAAACTTTACAAAATGAAGATATTGCAATACCATCCAAAACAAGCTTCTTTCAGTCTGATATGCTCCCACACTATACTTTAGAGCACTATCTGTCATAGGTGAAGAGTTTACATGTATATGTGAAAGAAAACGTTACAATTCATCAAACTCTTGAAACCAAGTCAGTTCTGACCCTGAAACAACATGAAATGTTGTACAATTCCATTTGTAAGCATATGTATTGCAATTGAGCACATCAAACTTTACAGAATAAAGATATTGCAAAACCATCCAAAACAAGCTTCTTTCAGTCTGATATGCTCCCACACTATACTTTACAGCACTATCTGTCATAGGTGAAGAGTTTACAGTATATGTGAAAGAAAACATTACAATTCATCAAACTCTTGAAACCAAGTCAGTTCTGACCTGAATCAACAAGAAATGTTGTAAAATTCCATTTGTAAGCATATGCAATGTAATTGAGCACATCATACTTTACAGAATGAAGATATTGCAAAACCATCCAAAACAAGCTTCTATCATTCTGATATGCTCCCACACTGTACTTTAGAGCACTCTCTGTCATAGGTAAAGAGTTTACATGTATATTTGCAAGTTAACATTACAATTCATCAATCTCTTGAAAACAAGTCAATTCTGACCCTGAAACAACATGAAATGTTGTACAATTCCATTTGTAAGCATATCTATTGCAATTGAGCACATCAAACTTTACAGAATAAAGATATTGCAAAACCATCCAAAACAAGCTTCTTTCAGTCTGATATGCTCCCACACTATACTTTAGAGCACTCTCTGTCATTGTTGAAGAGTTAACATGTATATTTGAAAGAAAACATTACAATTTATCAAACTCTTGAAAACAAGTCAATTCTGACCTGAAACAACATGAAATGTTGTAAAATTCCATCTGTAAGCATATGTAATGTATTAACACACAACAAACTTTACAGACTGAAGATATTGCAAAACCATCCAAAACAAGCTTCTTTCAGTCTGATATGCTCCCACACTGTACTTTAGAGCACTCTCTGTCATAGGTGAATAATTTACATGTGTTTTTGAAAGAAAACATTACAATTCATCAAACTCTTGAAACCTAGTCAGTTCTGACCTGAAACAACAAGAAATGTTGTAAAATTCCATTTGTCAGCATATGCAATGCAATTTAGCACATCAAACTTTACATAATGAAGATATTGCAAAAACCATCCAAAACAAGCTTCTTTCAGTCTGATATGCTCCCACACTATACTTTAGAGCACTATCTGTCATAGGTGAAGAGTTTACAGTATATGTGAAAGAAAACATTACAATTCATCAAACTCTTGAAACCAAGTCAGTTCTGACCTGAAACAACAAGAATTGTTGTAAAATTCCATTTGTAAGCATATGTATTGCAATTGACCACATCAAACTTTACAAAATGAAGATATTGCAATACCATCCAAAACAAGCTTCTTTCAGTCTGATATGCTCCCACACTATACTTTAGATCACTCTCTGTCATAGGTAAAGAGTTTACATGTATATTTGCAAGTTAACATTACAATTCATCAAACTCTTGAAACAAGTCAGTTCTGACCTGAAACAACAAGAATTGTTGTAAAATTCCATTTCTCAGCATATGCCATGCAATTTAGCACATCAAACTTTACATAATGAAGATATTGCAAAACCATCCAAAAACAAGCTTCTTTCAGTCTGATATGCTCCCACACTATACTTTAGAGCACTCTCTGTCATAGGTGAAGAGTTTACATGTATATTTGAAAGAAAACATTACAATTCATCAAACTCTTGAAACCAAGTCAGTTCTGACCTGAAACAACAAGAAATGTTGTACAATTCCATTTGTAAGCATATGTATTGCAATTGAGCACATCAAACTTTACAAAATGAAGATATTGCAATACCATCCAAAACAAGCTTCTTTCAGTCTGATATGCTCCCACACTATACTTTAGATCACTCTCTGTCATAGGTAAAGAGTTTACAGTATATGTGAAAGAAAACATTACAATTCATCAAACTCTTGAAACCAAGTCAGTTCTGACCTGAATCAACAAGAAATGTTGTAAAATTCCATTTGTAAGCATATGCAATGTAATTGAGCACATCATACTTTACAGAATGAAGATATTGCAAAACCATCCAAAACAAGCTTCTATCATTCTGATATGCTCCCACACTGTACTTTAGAGCACTCTCTGTCATAGGTAAAGAGTTTACATGTATATTTGCAAGTTAACATTACAATTCATCAATCTCTTGAAAACAAGTCAATTCTGACCCTGAAACAACATGAAATGTTGTACAATTCCATTTGTAAGCATATGTATTGCAATTGAGCACATCAAACTTTACAGAATAAAGATATTGCAAAACCATCCAAAACAAGCTTCTTTCAGTCTGATATGCTCCCACACTATACTTTAGAGCACTCTCTGTCATTGTTGAAGAGTTAACATGTATATTTGAAAGAAAACATTACAATTTATCAAACTCTTGAAAACAAGTCAATTCTGACCTGAAACAACATGAAATGTTGTAAAATTCCATCTGTAAGCATATGTAATGTATTAACACACAACAAACTTTACAGACTGAAGATATTGCAAAACCATCCAAAACAAGCTTCTTTCAGTCTGATATGCTCCCACACTATACTTTAGAGCACTATCTGTCATAGGTGAAGAGTTTACATGTATATGTGAAAGAAAACGTTACAATTCATCAAACTCTTGAAACCAAGTCAGTTCTGACCTAAAACAACAAGAAATGTTGTACAATTCCATTTGTAAGCATATGTATTGCAATTGAGCACATCAAACTTTACAGAATGAAGATATTGCAAAACCATCCAAAACAAGCTTCTTTCAGTCTGATATGCTCCCACACTGTACTTTAGAGCACTCTCTGTCATAGGTGAATAGTTTACATGTGTTTTTGAAAGAAAACATTACAATTCATCAAACTCTTGAAACCAAGTCAGTTCTGACCTGAAACAACAAGAAATGTTGTAAAATTCCATTTGTCAGCATATGCAATGCAATTTAGCACATCAAACTTTACATAATGAAGATATTGCAAAAACCATCCAAAACAAGCTTCTTTCAGTCTGATATGCTCCCAAACTATACTTTAGAGCACTCTCTGTCATAGGTGAAGAGCTTACATGTATATTTGCAAGATAACATTACAATTCATCAAACTCTTGAAACCAAGTCAATTCTGACCTAAAACAACAAGAAATGTTGTAAAATTCAATTTGTAAGCAGATGTAAGGTAATTAACACACATCAAACTTTACAGAATGAAGATATTGCAAAACCATCCAAAACAAGCTTCTTTCATTCTGATATGCTCCCACACTGTACTTTAGAGCACTCTCTGTCATAGGTAAAGAGTTTACATGTATATTAGCAAGATAACATTACAATTCATCAAACTCTTGAAACCAAGTCAGTTCTGACCTGAAACAACAAGAAATGTTGTAAAATTCCATTTGTAAGCATATGTAATATAATTAACACACACCAAACGTTACAGAATGAAGACATTGCAAAACCTTCCAAAACAAGCTTCTTTCAGTCTGATATGCTCCCACACTATTCTTTAGAGCACTCTCTGTCATAGGTAAAGAGTTTACATGTATATTTGCAAGATAACATTACAATTCATCAAACTCTTGAAACCAAGTCATTTCTGACATGAAACAACATGAAATGTGGTAAAAATTGCATTTCCAAGCATATGTGATGCAATTTAGCACATCAAATTTTACATAATGAAGATATTGCAAAACTATCCAAAACAAGCTTCTTTCAGTCTGATATGCTCCCAAACTATACTTTAGAGCACTCTCTGTCATAGGTGAAGAGCTTACATGTATATTTGCAAGATAACATTACAATTCATCAAACTCTTGAAACCAAGTCAATTCTGACCTGAAACAACAAGAAATGTTGTACAATTCCATTTGTAAGCATATGTAAGGTAATTAACACACATCAAACTTTACATAATGAAGATATTGCAAAACCATCCAAAACAAGCTTCTTTCAGTCTGATATGCTCCCACACTATTCTTTAGAGCACTCTCTGTCATAGGTAAAGAGTTTACATGTATATTTGCAAGATAACATTACAATTCATCAAACTCTTGAAACCAAGTCATTTCTGACATGAAACAACATGAAATGTGGTAAAAATTGCATTTCCAAGCATATGTGATGCAATTTAGCACATCAAATTTTACATAATGAAGATATTGCAAAACTATCCAAAACAAGCTTCTTTCAGTCTGATATGCTCCCAAACTATACTTTAGAGCACTCTCTGTCATAGGTGAAGAGCTTACATGTATATTTGCAAGATAACATTACAATTCATCAAACTCTTGAAACCAAGTCAATTCTGACCTGAAACAACAAGAAATGTTGTACAATTCCATTTGTAAGCATATGTAAGGTAATTAACACACATCAAACTTTACATAATGAAGATATTGCAAAACCATCCAAAACAAGCTTCTTTCAGTCTGATATGCTCCCACACTGTACTTTAGAGCACTCTCTGTCATAGGTGAATAGTTTACATTTGTATTTGAAAGAAAACATTACAATTCATCAAACTCTTGAAACCAAGTCAGTTCTGACCTGAAACAAAATGAAATGTTGTAAAATTCAATTTCTAAGCATATGCAATGCACTTTAGCACATCAAACTTTACATAATGAAGATATTGCAAAACCATCCAAAACAAGCTTCTTTCAGTCTGATATGCTCCCACACTGTACTTTAGAGCACTCTCTGTCATAGGTGAAGAGTTTACATGAATATTTGCAAGATAACATTACAATTCATCAAACTCTTGAAACCAAGTCAGTTCTGACCTGAAACAACATGAAATGATTTACAATTCCATTTGTAAGCATATGTATTGCAATTGAGCACATCAAACTTTACAGAATGAAGATATTGCAAAACCATCCAAAAAAAGCTTCTTTCATTCTAATATGCTCCCACACTGTACTTTAGAGCACTCTCTGTCATAGGTAAAGAGTTTACATGTATATTTGCAAGTTAATTTTACAATTCATCAAACTCTTGAAACCAAGTCTATTCTAACCTGAAACAACATGAAATGTTGTAAAATTCCATTTGTAAGCATATGTAATGTAATTAACACACATCAAACTTTACAGAATGAAGATATTGCAAAACCATCCAAAACAAGCTTCTTTCATTCTGATACGCTCCCACACTGTACTTTAGAGCACTCTCTGTCATAGGTGAAGAGTTTACATGTATATGTGAAAGAAAACGTTACAATTCATCAAACTCTTGAAACCAAGTCAGTTCTGACCCTGAAACAACATGAAATGTTGTACAATTCCATTTGTAAGCATATGTATTGCAATTGAGCACATCAAACTTTACAGAATAAAGATATTGCAAAACCATCCAAAACAAGCTTCTTTCAGTCTGATATGCTCCCACACTATACTTTACAGCACTATCTGTCATAGGTGAAGAGTTTACAGTATATGTGAAAGAAAACATTACAATTCATCAAACTCTTGAAACCAAGTCAGTTCTGACCTGAATCAACAAGAAATGTTGTAAAATTCCATTTGTAAGCATATGCAATGTAATTGAGCACATCATACTTTACAGAATGAAGATATTGCAAAACCATCCAAAACAAGCTTCTATCATTCTGATATGCTCCCACACTGTACTTTAGAGCACTCTCTGTCATAGGTAAAGAGTTTACATGTATATTTGCAAGTTAACATTACAATTCATCAATCTCTTGAAAACAAGTCAATTCTGACCCTGAAACAACATGAAATGTTGTACAATTCCATTTGTAAGCATATCTATTGCAATTGAGCACATCAAACTTTACAGAATAAAGATATTGCAAAACCATCCAAAACAAGCTTCTTTCAGTCTGATATGCTCCCACACTATACTTTAGAGCACTCTCTGTCATTGTTGAAGAGTTAACATGTATATTTGAAAGAAAACATTACAATTTATCAAACTCTTGAAAACAAGTCAATTCTGACCTGAAACAACATGAAATGTTGTAAAATTCCATCTGTAAGCATATGTAATGTATTAACACACAACAAACTTTACAGACTGAAGATATTGCAAAACCATCCAAAACAAGCTTCTTTCAGTCTGATATGCTCCCACACTGTACTTTAGAGCACTCTCTGTCATAGGTGAATAATTTACATGTGTTTTTGAAAGAAAACATTACAATTCATCAAACTCTTGAAACCTAGTCAGTTCTGACCTGAAACAACAAGAAATGTTGTAAAATTCCATTTGTCAGCATATGCAATGCAATTTAGCACATCAAACTTTACATAATGAAGATATTGCAAAAACCATCCAAAACAAGCTTCTTTCAGTCTGATATGCTCCCACACTATACTTTAGAGCACTATCTGTCATAGGTGAAGAGTTTACAGTATATGTGAAAGAAAACATTACAATTCATCAAACTCTTGAAACCAAGTCAGTTCTGACCTGAAACAACAAGAATTGTTGTAAAATTCCATTTGTAAGCATATGTATTGCAATTGACCACATCAAACTTTACAAAATGAAGATATTGCAATACCATCCAAAACAAGCTTCTTTCAGTCTGATATGCTCCCACACTATACTTTAGATCACTCTCTGTCATAGGTAAAGAGTTTACATGTATATTTGCAAGTTAACATTACAATTCATCAAACTCTTGAAACAAGTCAGTTCTGACCTGAAACAACAAGAATTGTTGTAAAATTCCATTTCTCAGCATATGCCATGCAATTTAGCACATCAAACTTTACATAATGAAGATATTGCAAAACCATCCAAAAACAAGCTTCTTTCAGTCTGATATGCTCCCACACTATACTTTAGAGCACTCTCTGTCATAGGTGAAGAGTTTACATGTATATTTGAAAGAAAACATTACAATTCATCAAACTCTTGAAACCAAGTCAGTTCTGACCTGAAACAACAAGAAATGTTGTACAATTCCATTTGTAAGCATATGTATTGCAATTGAGCACATCAAACTTTACAAAATGAAGATATTGCAATACCATCCAAAACAAGCTTCTTTCAGTCTGATATGCTCCCACACTATACTTTAGATCACTCTCTGTCATAGGTAAAGAGTTTACAGTATATGTGAAAGAAAACATTACAATTCATCAAACTCTTGAAACCAAGTCAGTTCTGACCTGAATCAACAAGAAATGTTGTAAAATTCCATTTGTAAGCATATGCAATGTAATTGAGCACATCATACTTTACAGAATGAAGATATTGCAAAACCATCCAAAACAAGCTTCTATCATTCTGATATGCTCCCACACTGTACTTTAGAGCACTCTCTGTCATAGGTAAAGAGTTTACATGTATATTTGCAAGTTAACATTACAATTCATCAATCTCTTGAAAACAAGTCAATTCTGACCCTGAAACAACATGAAATGTTGTACAATTCCATTTGTAAGCATATGTATTGCAATTGAGCACATCAAACTTTACAGAATAAAGATATTGCAAAACCATCCAAAACAAGCTTCTTTCAGTCTGATATGCTCCCACACTATACTTTAGAGCACTCTCTGTCATTGTTGAAGAGTTAACATGTATATTTGAAAGAAAACATTACAATTTATCAAACTCTTGAAAACAAGTCAATTCTGACCTGAAACAACATGAAATGTTGTAAAATTCCATCTGTAAGCATATGTAATGTATTAACACACAACAAACTTTACAGACTGAAGATATTGCAAAACCATCCAAAACAAGCTTCTTTCAGTCTGATATGCTCCCACACTATACTTTAGAGCACTATCTGTCATAGGTGAAGAGTTTACATGTATATGTGAAAGAAAACGTTACAATTCATCAAACTCTTGAAACCAAGTCAGTTCTGACCTAAAACAACAAGAAATGTTGTACAATTCCATTTGTAAGCATATGTATTGCAATTGAGCACATCAAACTTTACAGAATGAAGATATTGCAAAACCATCCAAAACAAGCTTCTTTCAGTCTGATATGCTCCCACACTGTACTTTAGAGCACTCTCTGTCATAGGTGAATAGTTTACATGTGTTTTTGAAAGAAAACATTACAATTCATCAAACTCTTGAAACCAAGTCAGTTCTGACCTGAAACAACAAGAAATGTTGTAAAATTCCATTTGTCAGCATATGCAATGCAATTTAGCACATCAAACTTTACATAATGAAGATATTGCAAAAACCATCCAAAACAAGCTTCTTTCAGTCTGATATGCTCCCAAACTATACTTTAGAGCACTCTCTGTCATAGGTGAAGAGCTTACATGTATATTTGCAAGATAACATTACAATTCATCAAACTCTTGAAACCAAGTCAATTCTGACCTAAAACAACAAGAAATGTTGTAAAATTCAATTTGTAAGCAGATGTAAGGTAATTAACACACATCAAACTTTACAGAATGAAGATATTGCAAAACCATCCAAAACAAGCTTCTTTCATTCTGATATGCTCCCACACTGTACTTTAGAGCACTCTCTGTCATAGGTAAAGAGTTTACATGTATATTAGCAAGATAACATTACAATTCATCAAACTCTTGAAACCAAGTCAGTTCTGACCTGAAACAACAAGAAATGTTGTAAAATTCCATTTGTAAGCATATGTAATATAATTAACACACACCAAACGTTACAGAATGAAGACATTGCAAAACCTTCCAAAACAAGCTTCTTTCAGTCTGATATGCTCCCACACTATTCTTTAGAGCACTCTCTGTCATAGGTAAAGAGTTTACATGTATATTTGCAAGATAACATTACAATTCATCAAACTCTTGAAACCAAGTCATTTCTGACATGAAACAACATGAAATGTGGTAAAAATTGCATTTCCAAGCATATGTGATGCAATTTAGCACATCAAATTTTACATAATGAAGATATTGCAAAACTATCCAAAACAAGCTTCTTTCAGTCTGATATGCTCCCAAACTATACTTTAGAGCACTCTCTGTCATAGGTGAAGAGCTTACATGTATATTTGCAAGATAACATTACAATTCATCAAACTCTTGAAACCAAGTCAATTCTGACCTGAAACAACAAGAAATGTTGTACAATTCCATTTGTAAGCATATGTAAGGTAATTAACACACATCAAACTTTACATAATGAAGATATTGCAAAACCATCCAAAACAAGCTTCTTTCAGTCTGATATGCTCCCACACTATTCTTTAGAGCACTCTCTGTCATAGGTAAAGAGTTTACATGTATATTTGCAAGATAACATTACAATTCATCAAACTCTTGAAACCAAGTCATTTCTGACATGAAACAACATGAAATGTGGTAAAAATTGCATTTCCAAGCATATGTGATGCAATTTAGCACATCAAATTTTACATAATGAAGATATTGCAAAACTATCCAAAACAAGCTTCTTTCAGTCTGATATGCTCCCAAACTATACTTTAGAGCACTCTCTGTCATAGGTGAAGAGCTTACATGTATATTTGCAAGATAACATTACAATTCATCAAACTCTTGAAACCAAGTCAATTCTGACCTGAAACAACAAGAAATGTTGTACAATTCCATTTGTAAGCATATGTAAGGTAATTAACACACATCAAACTTTACATAATGAAGATATTGCAAAACCATCCAAAACAAGCTTCTTTCAGTCTGATATGCTCCCACACTGTACTTTAGAGCACTCTCTGTCATAGGTGAATAGTTTACATTTGTATTTGAAAGAAAACATTACAATTCATCAAACTCTTGAAACCAAGTCAGTTCTGACCTGAAACAAAATGAAATGTTGTAAAATTCAATTTCTAAGCATATGCAATGCACTTTAGCACATCAAACTTTACATAATGAAGATATTGCAAAACCATCCAAAACAAGCTTCTTTCAGTCTGATATGCTCCCACACTGTACTTTAGAGCACTCTCTGTCATAGGTGAAGAGTTTACATGAATATTTGCAAGATAACATTACAATTCATCAAACTCTTGAAACCAAGTCAGTTCTGACCTGAAACAACATGAAATGATTTACAATTCCATTTGTAAGCATATGTATTGCAATTGAGCACATCAAACTTTACAGAATGAAGATATTGCAAAACCATCCAAAAAAAGCTTCTTTCATTCTAATATGCTCCCACACTGTACTTTAGAGCACTCTCTGTCATAGGTAAAGAGTTTACATGTATATTTGCAAGTTAATTTTACAATTCATCAAACTCTTGAAACCAAGTCTATTCTAACCTGAAACAACATGAAATGTTGTAAAATTCCATTTGTAAGCATATGTAATGTAATTAACACACATCAAACTTTACAGAATGAAGATATTGCAAAACCATCCAAAACAAGCTTCTTTCATTCTGATACGCTCCCACACTGTACTTTAGAGCACTCTCTGTCATAGGTGAAGAGTTTACATGTACATTTGCAAGAAAACATTACAATTCATCAAACTCTTGAAACCATATCAGATCTGACCTGAAACAACAATAAATGTTGAAAAATTGCATTTGTAAGCATATGTAATGCAATTGAGCACATCAAACTTTACAGAATAAAGATAATGAAAAACCATCCAAAACATGATTCTCTCAGTCTGATATGCTCCCACACAATACTCTTGAGCATTCTCTGTCATAGGTGAAGATTTTACATGTATATTTGCAAGATAACATTACAATTCATCAAACTCTTGAAACCAAGTCAATTCTGACCTGAAATAACGTGAAATGTTGTACAATTCCTTTTGTAAGCATATGTAATGTAATTTACACACATCAAACTTTACAGAATAAAGATTTTGCAAAACCATCCAAAACAAGCTTCTTTCAGTATGATGTGCTCCCACACTATACTTTAGAACATTCTCTGTCATAGGTAAAGAGTTTACATGTATATTTACAAGTTAACATTACAATTCATCAAACTCTTGAAACCAAGTCTATTCTAACCTGAAACAACATGAAATGTTGTAAAATTCCATTTGTAAGCATATGTAATGTAATTAACACACATCAAACTTTACACAATGAAGATATTGCAAAACCATCCAAAACAAGCTTCTTTCATTCTGATATGCTCCCACACTGTACTTTAGAGCACTCTCTGTCATAGGTAAAGAGTTTACATGTATATTTGCAAGTTAATTTTACAATTCATCAAACTCTTGAAACCAAGTCTATTCTAACCTGAAACAACAATAAATGTTGTAAAATTCCATTTGAAAGCATTTGAAATGTAATTAACACACATCAAACTTTACAGAATGAAGATATTGCAAAACCATCCAAAACAAGCTTGTTTCAGTCTGATATGCTCCCACACTATTCTTTAGAGCACTCTCTGTCATAGGTAAAGAGTTTACATGTATATTTGCAAGTTAACATTACAATTCATCAAACTCTTGAAACCAAGTCAGTTCTGACCTGAAACAACATGAAATGTTGTAAAATTCCATTTGTAAGCATATGTAAGGTAATTAACACACATCAAACTTTACAGAATGAAGATATTGCAAAACCATCCAAAACAAGCTTCTTTCATTCTGAAATGCTCCCACACTGTACTTTAGAGCACTCTCTGTCATAGGTGAAGAGTTTACATGTACATTTGCAAGAAAACATTACAATTCATCAAACTCTTGAAATCATATCAGATCTGACCTGAAACAACAATAAATGTTGAAAATTTGCATTTGTAAGCATATGTAATGCAACTGAGCACATCAAACTTTACAGAATAAAGATAATGAAAAACCATCCAAAACATGATTCTCTCAGTCTGATATGCTCCCACACAATACTTTTGAGCATTCTCTGTCATAGGTGAAGATTTTACATGTATATTTGCAAGTTAATTTTACAATTCATCAAACTCTTGAAACCAAGTCAATTCTGACCTGAAACAACGTGAAATGTTGTACAATTCCTTTTGTAAGCATATGTAATGTAATTTACACACATCAAACTTTACAGAATAAAGATTTTGCAAAACCATCCAAAACAAGCTTCTTTCAGTATGATGTGCTCCCACACTATACTTTAGAACATTTTCTGTCATAGGTGAAGAGTTTACATGTATATTTGCAAGATAACATTACAATTCAACAAAGTCTTGAATCCATGTCAGTTCTGACCAGAGACTTCAAGATATGTTGTAAAATTGCATTTGTAAGCATATGTAATGCAATTGAACACATCAAACTTTGCAGAAAGAAAAAATTACAAAACCATCCAAAATAAGCTTCTTTAGGTCTGATATGCTCCAACACTATACTTTAGGGCATTCTCTGTCATAGCTGAAGAGTTTACATGTATATTTGCTAGAATATTTTACAATTAATCAAACTCTTGAAAACATGTCAGTTCTGACCTGAAACTACAAGAAATGTTGTAAAATTGCATTTGTTAGCATATGTAATGCAATTGAGCACATCAAACTTTGCAGAAAGAAAAAATTACAAAACCATCCAAAATAAGCTTCTTTCAGTCTGATATGCTCCCACACTATACCTTAGGGCATTCTCTGTCATAGGTGAAGAGTTTACATGTATATTTGCTAGAAAATATTACAATTAATCAAACTCTTGAAAACATGTCAGTTCTGACCTGAAACTACAAGAAATGTTGTAAAATTGCATTTGTAAGCATATGTAATGCAGCTGAACACATCAAACTTTTCAGAATGAAGAAATTGCAAAACCATCCAAAATAAATTTCTTTCAGTCTGATGTGCTCCCACACTATACTTTAGAACATTCTCTGTCATAGGTGAAGAGTTTACATGTACATTTGTAAGAATACATTACAATTCATCAAAGTATTGAAAACTAGTCATTTCTGATATGAAACAACATGAATTGTTGTAAAATTGCATATGTAATGCAGATGAACACATCAAACTTTTCATAAAGAAGATTATGCAAATCCATCCAAATCATGATTCTTTCAGTATGATGTGCTCCCACACTATACTTTAGAACATTCTCTGTCATAGGTGAAGAGTTTACATGTACATTTGTAAGAATACATTACAATTCAACAAAGTCTTGAATCCATGTCAGTTCTGACCTGAGACTTCAAGATATGTTGTAAAATTGCATTTTAAAGCATATGTAATGCAATTGAGCACATTAAACATTACAGAATGAAGAAATTGCAATACAATCTAAAACAAGCTTCTCTCAGTCTGATATGCTCCCACACTATACTTTAGGGCATTCTCTGTCATAGGTGAAGAGATTACTTGTTAATTTGCAAGAATACATTACAATTCAACAAACTCTTGAAACCAATGTTAGATCTGACCTGAAACAACAAGAAATGTTGTAAAATTGCATTTGTAAGCAAATGTAATGCAGATGAACACATCAAACTTTACAGAATGAAGATAATGCAAAACCATCCAAAACATGATTCTTTCAGTCTAATATGATCCAAAACTATACTTTAGGGCATTCTCTGTCATAAGGTGAAGAGTTTACTTGTAAATTTGCAAGAATACATTACAATTCATCAAACTCTTGAAACCAAGTCAGTTCTGACCTGAAACAACATGAAATGTTGTACAATTCCATTTGTAAGCATATGTAATGCAATTGAGCACATCAAACTTTGCAGAAAGAAAAAATTACAAAACCATCCAAAATAAGCTTCTTTCAGTCTGATATGCTCCCACACTATACCTTAGGGCATTCTCTGTCATAGCTGAAGAGTTTACATGTATATTTGCTAGAATATTTTACAATTAATCAAACTCTTGAAAACATGTCAGTTCTGACCTGAAACTACAAGAAATGTTGTAAAATTGCATTTGTTAGCATATGCAATGCAATTGAGCACATCAAACTTTGCAGAAAGAAAAAATTACAAAACCATCCAAAATAAGCTTCTTTCAGTCTGATATGCTCCCACACTATACCTTAGGGCATTCTCTGTCATAGGTGAAGAGTTTACATGTATATTTGCTAGAAAATATTACAATTAATCAAACTCTTGAAAACATGTCAGTTCTGACCTGAAACTACAAGAAATGTTGTAAAATTGCATTTGTAAGCATATGTAATGCAGCTGAACACATCAAACTTTTCAGAATGAAGAAATTGCAAAACCATCCAAAATAAGTTTCTTTCAGTCTGATGTGCTCCCACACTATACTTTAGAACATTCTCTGTCATAGGTGAAGAGTTTACATGTACATTTGTAAGAATACATTACAATTCATCAAAGTATTGAAAACTAGTCATTTCTGATATGAAACAACATGAATTGTTGTAAAATTGCATATGTAATGCAGATGAACACATCAAACTTTTCATAAAGAAGATTATGCAAAACCATCCAAATCATGATTCTCTCAGTATGTTATGCTCCCACATTATACTTCAGGGGACTCCCTGTCATAGGTGAAGAGGTTACATGTATATTCTCAAGAAAACATTAGAATTCATCAAACTCTTGAACCAAGTCAGATCTGACATGACCCAAAAAGAAATGTTATAATATTGCATGTGTAAGCAAATGTAATGCAATTGAGCACATCACACTTTACAAAATTTTGATATTGCAAAGCCATCATAAACTAGCTTGTATCAGTCTGATATGCTCTCACACTATACTTTACGGTATTCTCTGTCATAGGTGAATAGTCTTCATGTATATTTGCATGAAAGCATTACAAATCATAAAACTCTTGAAAACAAGTCAGTTCTGACCTGAAACAATATGAAATGTTGTAAGATTGCATATGGAAGCATATGTAATGCAATTGAGCACTTTAAACTTTACAGAATGAAGATATTGCAAAACCATCCAAAACAAGCTTCAATCAGTCTGATATGCTCCCACACTATACGATAGTCCACTCTCTGTCATAGGTGAAGAGATTACTTGTTAATTTGCAAGAATACATTACAATTCAACAAACTCTTGAAACCAATGTTAGATCTGACCTGAAACAACAAGAAATGTTGTAAAATTGCATTTGTAAGCAAATGTAATGCAGATGAACACATCAAACTTTACAGAATGAAGATAATGAAAAACCATCCAAAACATGATTCTTTCAGTCTAATATGATCCAAAACTATACTTTAGGGCATTCTCTGTCATAAGGTGAAGAGTTTACTTGTAAATTTGCAAGAATACATTACAATTCATCAAACTCTTGAAACCAAGTCAGTTCTGACCTGAAACAACATGAAATGTTGTACAATTCCATTTGTAAGCATATGTAATGTAATTAACACACATCAAACTTTACAGAATAAAGATTTTGCAAAACCATCCAAAACAAGCTTCTTTCAGTCTGATGTGCTCCCACACTATACTTTAGAACATTCTCTGTCATAGGTGAAGAGTTTACATGTACATTTGTAAGAATACATTACAATTCAACAAACTCTTGAATCCATGTCAATTCTGACCTGAAACTTCAAGATATGTTGTAAAATTGCTATTTAAAGCATATGTAATGCAATTGAGCACATTAAACTTTACAGAATGAAGAAATTGCAATACCATCTAAAACAAGCTTCTCTCAGTCTGATATGCTCCCACAGTATACTTTAGGGAATTCTCTGTCATAGGTGAAGAGTTTACATGAATATTTGCAAGAAAACATTACAATTCATCAAACTCTTGAAACCATATCAGATCTGACCTGAAACAACAGGAAATGTTGTAAAATTGCATTTGTAAGCATATGTAATGCAATTGAGCACATCAAACTTTACAGAATAAAGATAATGAAAAACCATCTAAGACATGATTCTCTCAGTCTGATATGCTCCCACTCTATACTTTAGGGCATTCTCTGTCATAGGTGAAGAGTTTACATGTATATTTGCAAGAAAACATTACTATTCTACAAACTCTTGAATCCATGTCAGTTCTGACATGAAACTACAAGAAATGTTGTAAAATTCCATTTGTTAGCATATGAAATGCAATTGAGCACATCAAATTTAACAGAATGAAAATATTACAAAACCATCCAAAATAAGCTTCTATCAGTCTGATATGCTCCAAAACTATACTTTAGGGCATTCTCTGTCATAGGTGAATAGTTTACATGTATATTTGCAAGAAAACATTACAATTATTCAATGTCTTGATACCAAGTCAGTTCTGACCTGAAACAACATGAAATGTTGTAAAATTGCATATACAATGCACATGAGCACATCTACCTGTACAGAATGAAGATATTGCAAAGCCATCCATAACACGCTTCTTTCAGTCTGATATGCTCCCTCAGTATACTTTTGGGCAATCTCTGTCATGGGTGAAGAGTTTACATGTATATTTCCATGAAAACATTACAAACCATAAAACTCTTGAAACCAAGTCAGTTCTGACCTGAAACAACATGAAATGTTGTAAAATTGCATATTTATTACAGTTGAACACATCATACTTTACAGAATGAAGATATTGCAAAACCGTCCAAAACAAGCTTCTCTCAGTCTGATATGCTCCCACACTGTATTTATTGGTAATCTCTGTCATGGGTGAAGACCGTACAGGTGTGTTTGCAAGAACATCATAATTCAGTCAAACTCTTGAAACCAAGTCAGTTCTGACCCGAAACGACTAGAAATGTTGTCAATTTACATTTGTAGGCATTTGCATATCTATCTTTACAGAATGAAGATATCAAAATACTATCCAAATCAAGCTGCTTTCAGCCTGATATGGTCTCAGATTATTCTTAAAGCTAGGTTATGCAATCCTGAGAGGCCAGCATTTAGCAAGCTTGTTTTGAAAGCATAGAGCCCGCCAGTAGAATGGTGGGCTCCGTAGGCATTGCCTAGTATTTTATGGCATGTGACGTCACTTGTTTAATATTCCTACGTCATATTCGGACGGAAGTGTACACCCATATCGCCGTAATCCCCCACAATGTCGACAGGCTCTACAACCCTCTTCAATCCCGGGATCCACCTTGGTTCTATTCACCTGATTTTGTATACATGCCTGAAACCTCTGTTTGCGCCCACCCTCGGGGACCTCAACCCCCGATGCCGCAAGATGAAACAGGATGCTTTCCGATGGACGTCGAAGCTAGTCTCTGGGATGCACAGGCTCAGGAGATCCTGAACGGTTCTGCTTTTGCTGCACTGTCTATCGCTGACTCATCTCAGGATGGGGGCATTCCAGCGGTTGTCGAAACAACCCACAACCCGCCGAGCGACCCAATGAGCAGCGAACCGTCCCAGGGTCGTGATGAAGATGAAGGATTTATGCCCGGCGTGCGGGTCAATGTAAACAGAGTTGTTAAAAGCGCCCTGGTGTATATTCTGCAGGCTCTCATCGACCGATCCCTGAAATCAGTCTGTCAGCGATGTGAAGTGAATCACCCCAGCCTGTTGAGGCACAGCTATCTGTTTGAACCAGATGCCTATTATTTCTGATTCTATTTCAATGTGTTTTACAGGAGACTGAACAAACCATGGCTGAAGCCGGCGCTAATCAAGGCGCTATCTTACTCCCACCTGCGGGCCACCCCCGGGCAAGTCCAGAAAATCATAGATGAGATTTTGCTGGAGCTGAAAAATGAGCCGTATATAAAAGAGAAGCTAAAAGAGTAAGTTAAAGTTAAAGCTGAGACCTGCAAAGAATTTGAGCTCTACACCACTGATTCAGACTCTGACCTGAACTGAGGGACCTGGAAGATGGGAAATGTTCTGGACTGCTTCTGTAACTGGCTCTGCCATCAACGCTAGGTGGATAGCCTGAGAGCTCTATTACATGTGCTTGACAAAAAAGTAGCCAACACAAGCCTTTTCTCTACAGATTTAACAGTCGATGAGTACCAACTTTCAAACCTGGAAAAGTTAATGGCCGCCATAACAGAGACTGGGGGGTACGAAAACTGGAGTGAGATGGTTGAGGGTGCCCAGAAGGATGTTAGTCCTTTTCATCATCATCTGTATGAACTTTTACTGATCATGTTTAACAAACCGTTGTTTACTTTTAAAATAGCCCATATTGTTGTTTTATTTGTGTATGTAACCGATGTGTGTGCCTACAAGATAAAAAACCATGTCATTGTCGATATAGAACAAGTAAGCAATCTTAACTTTAAAATAAATCGTGTCTATGTGACTGACATAGATTCACAATGGCAGATGGATCTAGTCGATATGTCAAATTTATCAAAACATAACAATAGTCACAAATTTATGTTGATGTGCATTGATGTGTTATCGAAATACGCATTGATCCGCATTCTGCACAATAAAACAGGTAGTGTGATGATATAGTGGCACAGGGTCGGTGTCCTGAAAAACTGCAGACTGATAAAGGAAAAGAGTTTCTCAACAGAGAATTTCAGAATCTGTTGAAGAGATACAATATACATCAATTCACCACCGGTAATGAGCTTAAGGCATCGGTTGAAGAGAGGTTTAACCTCACCATAAAGACCAAAATGTGAAGATATTTTACAGCTGTCAACACATTCAAGTATGTTGATAAAGTTGTGACTACACCACATAGAGTGGGGGCTTAAATTCCCCATCTGCAGACTTAATAAGCGGCAGAAGCCTGGCCAGGAGTCCATTCTTTCATTTCACTATAATTGTTATATCTTTCCTTTCCTTTGACACAGACTGTCCTGCAGTAAAGGGATGTTGTATCTTTAAGGGGGAATACAGTCTAGACAGGAAATGACCAGCAAGGTGTCACATGACCTAGCCTCTGGCTATATATACTTCCTGTTCACGGGTGTTTGTTCGGTCGTGTGTGGTTTAATGGTCGTCATTTATTTGGAACTGCCTTTGAAAGTGTGGAATGCCGGGACCCTGGTTATTTTCCAACTACTTCAAGTTTAACAGTACTCAGCAATATTGGACATGGAAAAACCATACTGCAAACAAGCCTGAAGTGTGTCCTGGTGGGTGAGAACACTTTGTTTACGTTTTTTTTTGTATATACTGGATGTGCAGGCTGGAATTGTTTTTTTTTCCTTCATCTTTTGGACGAACGTTTGCAGTGCTGTACCTTGCTATTCATTATTATTATTTTTTACCTTTCTTCTTCCATCTGGTTACTACCTTAATTTTCACTTTCTAGACTTTAAACTTTTTTTTTAATCTGGTGTTCCTTATTTTTTCGGGCAGTTGACTGGGTTAAGTCTTAACATTTAATATTACCCTTTCATCTCTAAAGTTGATAGTGTTTCCGGGAAAAAATATGTGTTAGTGAAATGGAGAGGCTGGCCTGAAAAGTTCAATAGTTGGGTCCCGGAGCAACAGGTTTGTGATATTCAAGCCTTATAACAAGAGGCCCGTGGGTATGGTGGGGGGCATTACTTTCGTTTCTTAAGATGGAATCAGGCAGTTTCTACGTGACTCTACCCAGTAATGCCTCTCTCGATATATATCCTAAAAATGAAATATCTAGTTACATGGTGCAATTTGGGAAATCTATAGATCTAAGGGGTTTGTGGGAAGTGGGGTTGGTGGAAATACAGTATCCTTACACTTGGTCTATTTTACAAGATAAGGATGCCAACTTCTCAGTTTTTGATCATGTTAAAAAGAGACAATGGTCATTTACGATACAAGGAGGTTATTACGACAGTGTGGATAAAATATTAGATGAGATGAATAAGCAGTTCTCAGATGGGAACCCCTCCCTCAAGTTATATTACAATCCTATTAAAAACCGAGTGTACATTGTGTCAAAACCTGGCCTTAGTATTCAAACCAGCGCGGCCCTGGGGCGTATATTAGGCTTCTATACCGACACAGAGAACTCATTCTCAGACGTGGTGGCCCCCTTCCCAGCCAATATCAGGGGTGGTTTTTACACTCTTTACATCTATACGGACATCATTGCACACCAGAGGGTTGGGGATAGTTACGTGCCTCTTTTCAGAAATGTACTTATTAAAGGTAAAAGCAATGACATGATCACAATTACTTATGACAAGCCGCACTACATACCGGTCTCAAAGACACACTTTGACAACATCACGATCGAAGTAAAATCAGATCAAAATATCAACGTACCATTCCGTTTCGGTAAAGTTATAGTCAAACTACATTTTCGACCTGTGAAACAGTGTGTACATTATTAATATGGATACCTCGAGGGGGTATGTCGATCCTAGTGCCTATGTGGATTATTACAAAATGCAAGCCGGGAATGGCTTGCCCAGGTTTGTAGGAGCCCCCACTATGTATGGGGCCAGTCTAGGTGGACTCTTTTGTGGTCTTTTTAGAATGGCCGTAACCCTGCTTAAGAGAGGCTTTGCTATAGCCAGACCCCACTTGAAATCAGTGGCTAAAAACATTGTTAGTGACGTGTTCGCCAATGTTATGAACCGCTCGGCTAGCCATGAGCATCAGGAGGGTTCGGGACTCATGGTGATGTCGAGGGGCGGGGGTAAAAGAAGAAGCAGCAGACGTCCACCAGGGCAACGAAGACCCCCCGGCTAACAAAAAACGAAGACTCGCTCATTCTCAATACAACACACTGCAGAAACCCGCGGAGAAGGAAGCAGCAGAAGAAAAAACCTGCAAAAAGAAAGTCTCAAAGAAAGACCAATAGAGCCTCAGCCTTAAACATGTCTTTTGTCCATAGCCTATCGGAAGAATGCGTTAAATCAGAACTGGACCTATTTACAGTCCCATACACCCAAACGAGTATAGATAAAAGCATCTATGTAGAGATTTCGCCTCTTTCCACAACTTCAGAAATGGCCCCTCTGGAGTTTTTCATAGCAGGAAATGGGGAAGATTATATTAATTTGAACAACACTGTCATTTTAATCAACTGCAGAGTGGATGATGAGGATAGGGATGCAACAGTGAAGGCAGCCCATGTTGCTGTCATCAATTACCCTGTGGCCACCATGTTTTTGCAAGTGGATGTGACCCTGGGTGATCGACTCATTAGTCAAAGCAGCAATACCTACCCCTATAGAGCCATGATGGAGTGTATCCTTAATTATAGTGAGGAGACCCTAAGCAAGCAGTTCAGTCCTGGCCTGTTCAAAGACATCCCAGAAGCTATGGACGACAGGGATACAGAGGGACTCAATTAAGGCGTGCAAAAAAGAGCAGTCTTTTCAGCAGAAGGACAGACCTTTGAGCTAATTGGGCATATTCATCCGGACATATTTTTTCAAGAAAAACTCATGCTCAACGGGGTAGACATTAAAATTAAAATGATCCGGAGCAAAAATGCTTTCTGTCTGATGACCCCTGATACTGAAAAATATAAACTGAACATATTATCGGCCTTGCTGTTTGTGAAAAAAGTGTCGTATCCCCAGCAGTTAAACTAGGACACGCCCAGGCGTTAATGATAGCAAATGCCAAGTACCCGATAGAAAGAGTCTATATGAAAAGTCCACAGTGTCCGCGCGGGGACTCGTGTGATGAACCAAGAAAATATTTTTCTAGGGCAGCTCCCAAAACAGGTTATTATAGGTCTAGTGGATAATGATGCCTTTACCGGGGTTTACAACAAGAACCCCTTTAATTGAACAGAATTTATAGCATTATACGTCGACAGAGTGCAGGTGCCTTCCAAACCTTTTCAACCGGACTTTGAAAACAGCAATGCTGTTTGGGAATATTACAGTCTAGTATTGGCTACGGGTCGCCATCTCAAGGATCAGGCTCTGATGATCAATCGCCGGGAATACTGCAGCGGCTACACGCTGTACGGCTTCAACCTGAAGAAACGTTCTGTATGATTATTATTAAAATGAACACCAGAGAGATCAACAACCTCATGACAGCTACAGCCTGTACCCGCAAACTGTTTCAAGGCATCTATGCTTGTGACAGCTGCCTAAATTTAAGATCAGAATTTACCTGCAATGTACATAATCAATACTCACCCTAAAAATATGCCTGGAGAACATTGGTTGGATATTTATCTAAGGGAGGAGCACCGTGGTGAATTTTTTTATTCCTATGGCCACCCTCCAGATTTCAGACCTTTCCCCCAGAGGATCCATAACTTTTTGCTCAACAACTGTCAAGAAACCCTTTACAATGGGCATCAAGTACAAAGTCTGCAGACCACCACTTGTGGACAACATTGTGTGTTTTTCTAATATCATAGAGCTAAAGGCCGAACATACCCAGACATTATGACTCTGTACAGCAATGACTTAGAACAGAATGATAAAAAAGTGACAGAGTTTGTCAGGACAATGTATCCTGCCCCTTATATTCCTGTTACTTATGGATCTAACCACCCTTGTATACAGACTGGCTGCTCTTGTGAGGATTTTAAAAGATGAAGGAGAAAAATAGGAATCAGTCTTTGAAGCAAATAATTTATTTAACACACTTATTATACAAGACACAATGCATGTTATAAAGAACACATTTGTACAACATTTGAAAAATAAAAGTAAAATAAATAATTACAATATTATATTAACAATATTAATAACAGGCAGCACTGTGGAGTAGTGATTAGTAGTTTTTTGGTAGCATCCTCAAACGCCTCCAAAAAGAACTTTGTCTGTTTGGGGTACATTTAACGAGCCAAGACGGTAACCTGTAGTTTATCTCTGGGATTTTTAAAAATAATTATATAATTAGCGTTTAAATTAATAGTGTGGCTTTTCTTACCTTGAAAAAATAAATTTTGAACTAAATAAATAATACTTAAATTCCTATGATGAGTGTACTTTGTGAAGGCTTTTTCCACCTCACTATTGTCACTGGCCAGTTCCATCAGGTCGTCAAGGACCACTAGATTAGTTTGACTTGGGGGGAACTTCGGGGACTCCCTGTACAAATTTCAGATTTTTTTTATTTTTTCCGCCAAAGCATTGTAGAGCGGCTGCCAGCAAGAGTAGCACCACACTATGTTGTCGAGATTTTGGGACATGGTCGCTTCCACATTTTCTATGACGTTCTTTATAAGATAGCTCTTACCCGAGTTGGAGGGGCCGGCTATAATAAATGAAAAAGGATGCTGAAGTCTGTTATCAAAACCACCACTAATATCCATAAGGTAGAGTGTTATAGTCAGGCATCAACACTCTTTTATTGTACACCACCCTGAACCGTTTGTTTAGTGATCTATTTTCCAACATGTAACCCTTTTTATTACGATAGATTCGGTTTCCGGAAGTAATAATCTCACAAGGAGGCGCGTCTTTTTCGGTTACAAAACCGGGTCCAGGGTCATCAGAGACTTAATGTTAATGAGTTTGTTGTTACAATGGTTCAGAGTGATCCCCTTAACTTTCATACATCTCTTACCAGACACCGTTCTGTACGCGTAAGTCTTAGGCCCCCCTGAAACAAACTCCACTATGTGGTCCTGAGGATCTAGCTCACTTCGTTAACTCCCCAAGGTAGTCCCTGAGGGGCGGGACCCAATCCCCGGCCTGGTGACAAAGATTACAGAGTCAGTATCGTGATAGAGCGTGTGCTCCTGTAGTTGGTCCATTAAGTTTTACAGTTCAAGCCGGGGGTAAGCCGTGGTAAAAATTGCACATTAACGTTACCCTGTAGGGTGGGGAAATCTTTAGGGGTCCGCCATTGCACCTGGGCCACTCGGTCATTTATGAATTGAAAGTGGGCTACATCGTTGAAGAACCCAGTCTGGATGCATAGATGGTAAATGTATTTATTTAACATGCCAGGCCTGGAAGGGGCCCGACATGGAAGCACTCTACCTCAGCAGAGACTTATTGAACAGCACAAGTGGTCAGCCTTATATACATTGCAGGATATGTGGGTCTGTGGCCGGGGTCTGCCAGAGTGTTATCTCGAGGTCAGATTTCTGACCCTTGTAATGTTCATGGTAGTCTTCCTCGGAAGATGTGTGGGATCCAAAGAACAGATGTCTTCCTTTGATATACTAGGAAAGGTCCGATCCCACGGATCTTATTTAACAACTGGCAATCGCTCATTAACAAAAACAATTCCTGCCTATCTGGAGAAAAGATTAAGTCCACAGACTTTTAACAAACAACTGTGGGCCCTCTCTCTCTCTGCAGTTTGATCTTTTCTGTTATTGACAGGAATGTCTAGAGGGTATGCCCTGAACAACTTGCAAAATGGTTGTTGCTACCATAATACATTTACTTTGCTTGGTCTGCATATTATTATTAATATAAAACATAATACAGTTTATATAAAATATTAATAATGGCTCTTCAATCGTGTTCTTTGGAAAACATGAATTCTATAAACTCTTCAGGGTTTTTAATCAAGGTGGTATTTAGACAGTTATTTCTCTCCCCAAACTTACCCCACAGACTGTTTAATATCAGTTTGGACATCTGTCTTTTAGCCGGGTTTACCGTTATGTTACCCGGATCAAGCCGAATCCCTTCCTTTTCATAATATTGCTGAACGTAATGCTCTTTGTCCACATTGTCAGCACACCAAGAGGGGTAGCCGGAGGCCTCCTGCTTCCCTTTCAGGTGGGTCATAATGTAATCGGCATAAAGAGTATCAGATTTTTCAGAAAAATGCCAAACCTCCTACAACCTACCGACTCTGTAACCTTTTTCCACCGCCTTGTCAAGCTCAACACTACACCAGACCCCTGTCAGCACCCTCTCTTCATCGCTGGGTGGACAAAAGGTCATCTGATTTTCAGTTCCCACACACGTTCTACACAGAGGGAACATCAATTTTCCCGAGCACCTGTAAGGCAACACGGGCAAGAACAGACCTTGGGGCGGGTATACGGTCAATTTGATCAAACCAAAGTAATGACTGATGTCAAGTAAGTCGCGATAAATAATGTTTGGATGTCCCAAGGGATACATTTTGGTCTTGTTGACAAACGGGTACAAGCTAGTGAAGTCATAGTAATCTACTCTCTCCCCCGCCTTTACCTCATAAAGTAAACAGATGGCGTTGGTCCGGCCCCCAAATAATGCCTCCCGGGGTTCGAGACGTTTCAGGGCTGTCCACTCGTGTTCCCAAATCACCACCACGTTCAAATCATAGGTGCTTTTTAAAGTTTCAATTAGTTCCTGAAAATCATAGTACATATCACCACAGAGTTTTTGAGTTACAGGATTAAATGTGTTTGGATCGAAACATTGTGCCCATGGAAAATACAACCGGCAAACTCGTAAGCGGTACGCACCGCGGCCACCTCGCTAAAACCATCTAAGTGGTAGGGACTCATTTTGACCTCCCCGCAGTTTAAAGCGTGACTGATCATGATGTCATCCCGGGCAGTCAGGTATTCCAACCACTGTATGAAGACAGTCAAAACGTTTTTTTGTCTAGTCCGATAGTTGTCAGAAGTGGTGACGGCTGTAGTATTTTTCTGCAAGAAATTGGCTTGATACATTTTCATACAGAGAGATGCTATAGTCACGCATTGTAAAGGGTCGAGGCCAGAGGTCTTGATAACCTCGGCTCGAAAACATACACATGCTTCTTTAAGGATCATCACATCATTTTTGCAATAGGCAGCCATCTCCTCTCTTAAGTCAAAAACACCACCCTTAACAGCATTGTGCCATTTAAAGAAATCTACCCGTTCATGAGGCATCATAGTGTCAACCCCATAATAATAGGTGGGCAGATAGGGTCCCCAATAATTTTGAGTGGCCTGAGTGTTGAAAAAATGACAGAACCAGCCTTTCTTCCGAGACTCGAAACCCAGAGCCTTAGGCAAATGGGGAGGAAATTCAGCGAATCTATGTACCTTTGGTTGAAAGTTTAATCGGTGAAACACATTATCTTGCTCCCCTGAGCAATAATTTTAGGGGTCACCCTAAAAAGGTAAGAATCATAACCCTTAGCACTGTGTGCAATAAACGTGTAATTGAGGTATTTCGGACTACGGTATTTTATAAAGAAAGTACTGACACAACCCTCCCTGCTGGCCGACCACTCGCGATCCATCATGTCTATACAGTGTATATAATTGGCCACATGGACCCCGTTTTCCTGGCGACATTCAATATCAAAAAAGACAAAGTTTATGCAGTGGCTCCTTTTTAATTGACTGAATAAAACATTGGTGTCCAGCCTCTATGCTCGATGGTGCTCAGTTCAACACCCTCACCGCTAACCCTCGGCACCTTATGCTCAGAAAAACAGAACGCCGAGAGACAAATCCTTAAACAATCCCCCCCCGCCCCCCCAAATAATTACCCATCAACCCTTAGCGATACAAACAAACAAACCCCTTTTAAGACTTAAAGTTTGAAAGACATTACTTACCCTCAGCGAATAGTCTTTTCTTATGTTTTTCAGCCTCTTGAAAGTCACTTGCTCTTGATGGTAAAACAAAACACGTTCTGGAAGTGGATGGTCTCTCGTTGTCTAGGACCACGTTTCTTACAGCTGTTAAAAAAGTTTTTAAAATTACGGTTGTACCCTCATGCAAGGTACTCCACATAAGTAGAATGGTGGGCTCCCGGAAGTGTACACCCATATAGCCCCTCCCCCCCTCCCCTCAAACTCTGGAAACATCTCAGGATAGGCCATCTGCTTAAAAATAAGACTAAGTTAAATTAAAAATGAAATAAATAACCTTGTGTTAAGTCTGTATAGTGGCATTGTTTTTTGTAAAAGCTCGTAAGAGTTAAACTTAAGCTGTTGCTATATTTTATTTATATCATCTCTCTCTCTCTTGTAATGTGTTCATTCTTTCTTAGTTACATACAGTCTAGTAACTGCTTTCTAACTGTTTCTAAAAGCTTGTAAGAGTTAAACTTAAGATATTCAAATGTTTTTAATTTATTTTAGCTCTCTCTCTCTCTCAACACATAATGATAAGTCTGAGTTTAAAAATAATAAGTCTAATTAAAAAAAAAATATATATATATATATATATATATATATATATACACTCACCTAAAGGATTATTAGGAACACCTGTTCAATTTCTCATTAATGCAATTATCTAACCAACCAATCACATGGCAGTTGCTTCAATGCATTTAGGGGTGTGGTCCTGGTCAAGACAATCTCCTGAACTCCAAACTGAATGTCTGAATGGGAAAGAAAGGTGATTTAAGCAATTTTGAGCGTGGCATGGTTGTTGGTGCCAGACGGGCCGGTCTGAGTATTTCACAATCTGCTCAGTTACTGGGATTTTCACGCACAACCATTTCTAGGGTTTACAAAGAATGGTGTGAAAAGGGAAAAACATCAAGTATGCGGCAGTCCTGTAGGCGAAAATGCCTTGTTGATGCTAGAGGTCAGAGGAGAATGGGCCGACTGATTCAAGCTGATAGAAGAGCAAGTTTGACTGAAATAAGCACTCGTTACAACCGAGGTATGCAGCAAAGCATTTGTGAAGCCACAACACGTACAACCTTGAGGCGGATGGGCTACAACAGCAGAAGACCCCACCGGGTACCACCCATCTCCACTACAAATAGGAAAAAGAGGCTACAATTTGCACAAGCTCACCAAAATTGGACAGTTGAAGACTGGAAAAATGTTGCCTGGTCTGATGAGTCTCGATTTCTGTTGAGACATTCAGATGGTAGAGTCAGAATTTGGCGTAAACAGAATGAGAACATGGATCCATCATGCCTTGTTACCACTGTGCAGGCTGGTGGTGGTGGTGTAATGGTGTGGGGGATGTTTTCTTGGCACACTTTAGGCCCCTTAGTGCCAATTGGGCATCGTTTAAATGCCACGGCCTACCTGAGCATTGTTTCTGACCATGTCCATCCCTTTATGACCACCATGTACCCATAATGCACCATGTCACAAAGGTCGAATCATTTCAAATTGGTTTCTTGAACATGACAATGAGTTCACTGTACTAAACTGGCCCCCACAGTCACCAGATCTCAACCCAATAGAGCATCTTTGGGATGTGGTGGAACGGGAGCTTCGTGCCCTGGATGTGCATCCCACAAATCTCCATCAACTGCAAGATGCTATCCTATCAATATGGGCCAACATTTCTAAAGAATGCTTTCAGCACCTTGTTGAATCAATGCCACGTAGAATTAAGGCAGTTCTGAAGGCGAAAGGGGGTCAAACACAGTATTAGTATGGTGTTCCTAATAATCCTTTAGGTGAGTGTATATATATATATATGTTATATATAAACAATAATGCTCATTTAAAAATAAAATAAAAAAGCTTGTGGTAATTCTGTATAGTTACAATTTTTAGTAAGTCTTCTGACATGTTCAAAGCTCGTAAGAGTTAAACTTAAGATGTAAATATATTTAATGTATTAATGTAATCTCTCTCGCTGTGTTCATTTTGTTTTTAAATACGGCCTAGTAAATTACTTCTGCCTTAAAAGCTCATAAGAAGTTTAACTTAAGATGTTTATACATATATATATATATATATATATATATATATATATATATTTAAAAGCTTGTAAGAGTTCAACTTAAGATATTAATGTTTAATTTATTTTAGCTCTCTCGCTCTCACGAAACACTTAATGATCAGTCTGAGTTTTAAAATAATAAGGCTAATTAAAAAACCTTGGGGTCATTCTTCATAGTGAAAATTTGTAGTAAACTTAAGATGTATATATATATATATATATATATATATATATATATATATATATATATATATATATATATATAAACAATAATGCTCATTCAAAAATAAAATAAAAAGATTGGGTTAAGTCAGTATAGAGTCATTGATTTTTTTGTAAAAGTCTTCTGACAGGTAACTCACAAGAGTTAAACTTTAGGGGTTAATATATTAAATGTACTTATTTAATCTCTCTCTCTCTCTCTCTCTCATATATATATATATATATATATGAGAGAGATATATATAATGTTCATTATTTTTTAGTTAAATACCTCCTAGTAACTTACTTCTGTCTGTCTTAAAAGCTCATAAGAAGTTACACTTTAAAGGTTTATATTTATATTTATATATATATATATATATATGTATATATATATATATATATATTTATATATGTATATATATACATTTATATACACATACAGCAACAGTGGTGTGGGTCTTAAACAATAGATGTAAATTAAATGAAACCGTGTTAAAGAAATTAAGTTACAAGCTTACAAAAATTGTCTGAGTAGCCCTGTCCGTAGCAGTATTCTTGCTGGCTATCTGGGGTGTGTGAATGGGTCAGAGCTCCCCAGAGTTATCTTTAAAGTCGGAAGCACTGCCCAAGGGGGAGGGGTTTCTGCACACTTCCGTGGGAACCTGAGTGAAATGTCACTTTATCACTTTTTATTGCGCTTGTCACTCAGAACAGGTCCCTTCCCACTTCCTGTTCTATAAAACGTGATGTCAGCGCAGGTTCATCCTCTTTTGCCTCTTCGCCTTGACCTGAGTACGTGAGCTCTCCGTGTCTTGTCTTGTGCATTAGACTTTGATTGTTTATTAACAATTATTATTGCTCGGTTGGTTAGCTTCACGGCTGTGCTGTCACCACCATTGTTATTATTGTCTGTGTCTATTTGTGTTATTAGTTATTATCTTTGAAATCTAATCTGACTCTGTTCCGTTCGCGCTCCGAGGCTCTGGTGCACTTTGGTTTCAGTTTCGGCTACAAATAGCACACTTTAAAAATAATAGTCGTGTTTATATAGTGTCTTATATATTCCGACTGCTTGCTGTGTTGGTTTTTTGTCCACAGGGATTTTTCCTCCACAGCAGGAGCGCTAGCAGTGGCAGTAAAATCCGAGGCCCAGCTGCCCGGCCTGAGCCTCGGTGTGTCATAAGAGATCTTGCCCGCGTGAGGTGCTCCTCCGCCGGCTTGCGCCCGCACTACAGCCCGCAGCTGCGGCTGTAGGACATCTCGCTCTCTCAGTTCGCTGAGAACGAGCACTGCTAGCGCTGCCGGTCCGTGTGTGCATGCCTTGGTTTTAGATCCCGCTACGGCTGGTGGTCTACTACCCTCGGCCCACGGACCCCGGACTCCGCAGCACCCGGTGTCCCCGGAAACCCCGGCACACACGGTGTGGTTAAGCCTACGGGCCTACGCGGCGCTTGTATTCCAGCACCTGGTGTTGGGTATACACAGTGTTCAGTCCGGCAACAGCAAGGTTGCGTGTGGTTGGTGTCGCAGCGCCCCCGTGTACATACAGTGAGGGAAAAAAGTATTTGATCCCCTGCTGATTTTGCACGTTTGCCCACTGACAAAGAAATGATCAGTCTATAATTTTAATGGTAGGTGTATTTTAGCAGTGAGAGACAGAATAACAACCAAAAAATCCAGAAAAATGCATTTCAAAAAAGTTATAAATTGATTTGCATGTTAATGAGGGAAATAAGTATTTGACCCCTTCGACTTAGTACTTGGTGGCAAAAGCCTTGTTGGCAATCACAGAAGTCAGATGTTTCTTGTAGTTGGCCACCAGGTTTGCACACATCTCAGGAGGGATTTTGTAGATCCTCTCCAAGTCATTAAGGTTTCGAGGCTGACGTTTGGCAACTCGAACCTTCAGCTCCCTCCACAGATTTTCTATGGGATTAAGGTCTGGAGACTGGCTAGGCCACTCCAGGACCTTAATGTGCTTCTTCTTGAGCCACTCCTTTGTTGCCTTGGCTGTGTGTTTTGGGTGATTGTCATGCTGGAATACCCATCCACGCCCAATTTTCAATGCCCTGGTGGAGGTTCTGACCCAAGATTTGACGGTACATGGCCCTGTCCATCGTCCATTTGATGCGGTGCAGTTGTCCTGTCCCCTTAGCAGAAAAACACCCCCAAAGCATAATGTTTCCACCTCCATGTTTCACGGTGGGGATGGTGTTCTTGGGGTCATTCCTCCTCCTCCAAACACGGCGAGTTGAGTTTCACCAAGTTCTCCTCTGAATCATTCAGATGTTCATTGGCAAACTTCAGACGGGCCTTTACATGTGCAGGCGCTGCAGGATTTCAGTCCTTCACGGTGTAGTGTGTTACCAATTGTTTTCTTGGTGACTATGGTCCCAGCTGCCTTCAGATCATTAACAAGATCCTCCCGTGTAGTTCTGGGCTGATTCCTCACCATTCTCATGATCATTGAAACTCCACAAGGTGAGATCTTGCATGGAGCCCCAGACTGAGGGAGACTGACAGTTATTTTGTGTTTCTTCCATTTGCGAATAATCGCATGAACTGTTGTCACCTTCTCACCGAGCTGCTTGGCGATGGTCTTGTAGCCCATTCCAGCCTTGTGTAGGACTACAATCTTGTCCCTGACATCCTTGGACAGCTCTTTGATCTTGGTCATGGTGGAGAGTTTGGAATCTGATTGATTGATTGCTTCTGTGGACAGGTGTCTTTTATACAGGTAACGAGCTGAGATTAGTAGCACTCCCTTTAAGAGAGTGCTCCTAATCTCAGCTCGTTACCTGTATAAAAGACACCTGGGAGCCAGAAATCTTGCTGATTGATAGGGGATCAAATACTTATTTCCCTCATTAACATGCAAATCAATTTATAACTTTTTTGAAATGCGTTTTTCTGGATTTTTTTGTTGTTATTCTGTCTCTCACAGTTAAAATACACCTACCATTAAAATTATAGACTGATAATTTCTTTGTCAGTGGGCAAACGTACAAAATCAGCAGGGGATCAAATACTTTTTTCCCTCACTGTAGCACCTGAGGGCCCGCACAGGGCAGAGCAGGTGAAGCCATCAACTCAATAGGCCTGTTGAGATTAAATGGAGACAGCACTTTCGGGAGGAACGCAGAATTAGGCCGTAGCGTGACCCGCAAAACGGACACATGATGGGTGTACGGACAGGGCATGTAACTCGCTCACGCGTTTTGCAGAGGTGATTGCCAGCAAAAATGCAGTCTTAAGTGACACCAGCTTCAGCTCAGCTGAGTTCAGTGGCTCAAATGGGGCTTGGGAATGTGCATCCAGCACTACATCAAGGTGCCATGCGGGCAGTGAAAGGGTTTGAGGAGGCCGTAGCCATCGAGCTCCCTTCAGAAACTGCACAGCCAGAAAATTAGACCCAGGAGGCTCGCCATCAATCCGAACATGACATGTCGAGATGGCCACCAGATACACTTTGAGCGTGGACGGGGACTTGCCCTGGTCCAACAGCTCTTGTAGAAATTGCAATATGACCCCGATGGGGCAATTAATTGGGTCTTGACCACCGTCTTGGCACCAGGTGCTAAACGTCTGCCAGCGGTAGGAATACTGCGACCTCGTAGAGGGAGCTCTCACCGACTGAATAGTGGCAACTACCGCGTCCGACAGACCCCAGGCAATCAATCGCTCCCGCTCAGGGGCCAGGCCCAGAGCTATAGGAGGCCCGGATTGGGGTGCCAAAGCGTGCCCTGCACCTGGGACAACACGTCCGCTCTTCACTGGGAGCTGCCAAGGCTCTCCGTGGAGGAGGGCGATCAGGTCCGCGAACCAGAATCTGCGAGGCCACCGCGGGGCTATCAGCAGAACTGTCGCTCGTTCTCTCCTGACCTTCTCCAGGACCACCAGGAGAAGGGAGAACGGTGGGAACTCGTAAAGGAGACAGCGTGGCCCACTTGTGAGCTAGCACGTTGATCTCTAGGGTTCCTGAGCGGTCTTGGACGGAGAACCATAGTGGGCAGTGTGTGGACTCTGCCGAGGCAAAGAGATCCACGTCCGCCCTGCCGAACCGGCTCCACAGTTGTTGTACCACAAGCGGGTGGAGGCACCATTCCGAGACCGGGGGGCCTCCCCGAGAGAGGAGGTCCGCCGCCGTGTTGGACAGGCCTGGGAGGTGAGCGGAACCGTGGTTGCGCACACAGAAGCAGACGGCGTGCTAGACAGTACAGTCTGCGCGACCAGAGACCTCCTTGCCTGTTGATATAGGCAACCACCGCTGTGTTGTCCGTCCGGACCAGCACATGTCTGTCCCGCAGGACTGGCAGGAAACAAGACAGTCCAAGGAGTACTGCTTGTAACTCCTGTGTGGGCTCCGTCCACCTGCCTCGGACTCCACATCTGTCGCAGACTGCTCCCCAACCCTGCTTGGAGGCGTCTGTCGTCATGACTGCTCGGTGGTAAACTGGCCCCAGGGGCACACCGAGGGTCAAATTGTGGGGGCTCCGCCACCAACAGAGCGCCTTCCAGCACGCCGGAGTGACTGTGACTCGGCGTGCTCGATCGCGGCAAGGGTGCATCCTGAGAGAACCACCACTGAACCACCACTGCAACGGCCTCAACTGGAGGCTGTGATGCAGCCGCCAGGAGGCCCAGCATCTGGCAAAGGGACACCCTGACACGAGCTCTCAGTCAGAAGAGGGAGAGACACATGTGTATTGAGGCAACTCTCTCTGATGCAGTCCGAGGAACTGTGCCTGCTGAGTTGGCATCAGGCGGCTCTTCTCTCGATTGACCCAAAGGCCCAGTTCGGAGAGGCGGCCTAAAATCAGGTCTGTGTGAATCCGAACCTGCTCCCTCGAGTGAGAACAAACCAGCCAGTCATCTAGATAATTGAGGACGTGGACCCCCTGGCAACGCAAGGGGGCTAGCACGACGTCCATGCACTTGGAAAAAGTGCGTGGCGCTAGCGACAGGCCGAAGGGGAGAACAGCAAACTCGAACACTCGGCCCTCGAAGGCAAAGCGGAGAAACTTCCTGTGGGCCTGCGCAATGCGGATGTGAAAGTAAGCATCTTTCAGATCCACCGTGGTGAACCAGTCGCCGGGCTTGATGTCCTGGGACATGGTGCGCAGGTTGAGCATCTTGAAGCGCAGCACCTTGAGGTGGCGGTTCAGGCGCCTCAGATCCAAGATGGGGCGGAAACCGCCATCTTTCTTGGGCACAAGGAAGTATGGGGAATAAAATCCCTCGTGCTGCCCCAGCGGGGGCACTTCGTGGATTGCTCACTTCTCCAGGAGAGTAGCGATTTCGACGCAAAGCGCCGCACACTGCAACCGGTCCCTCACTCGCGTCCACACCTGTGGGCCAGAGGCTGCTGGAACGGCTCAGGGACGGGGCTTGAGTGGTGGTGGAGGCAGGGTCGGGCCGGGTCCCCTCCTACCACGAGTTGCCGTGGGCCGCCGGGGGCCAGGGCAGCGAGCCTGGGGGGGCGTCTGCCTGCCAGTGAGACACTGGCGGAGATCGGCAGGTGGGCGGGGCTGTGGCCTGGGAGCCGTGGTCGGGGGGCCTCCCCGCCGGCAAGCTGCCGCAGACGGCCTGCGTTGCTGAGCCTGAGGTGCCACCAGGTACACTCGGGCCAGCTGCAGGGACTGCTCCCTCTCCTGGAGGGTGTGCGAGAGCATCTCCTCCACAGAGGGGCCAAAAGTAAAGCTCGGCGAGATAGAGGCGTCCATGACGCGAGTCCTGTCCGCCTCAGGGACCCGCCGTGCCTGAGACAGCCAAAGCTGGCAGCGCGTTGCCACAATGGCTGCCAAGGATTGCCCTGTCACCCTTGCCCCCTGGCACATCACCGTAACCAGCTGATCTACCGCCGCCGCTATCTCCGAGATGGGTGATGCGCCATGTTGCTCCGAGGGCTCTGCCAGCTGGGCCACGTACAAGCCAGCAGGCTCTCCGTATTTCGGAGGTGAGCCACTTGGGCTCCAGCCTCATACGCCCTCCAGAGCAGCGTCTCCGTGACACGACACTGCCTGTTGGGGCAGGCCAGGTCACGTGGCTCCGCAGATACGCAGGTAAGGAGACGAGCGCGGCTATGGTGGAATTAACCCGGGGAAAATCCACCAAGCCCACTTCTGCCACGCCCTGGGTCCTGGCATAAGCCTCCCCTCTCCTGGCTAGGGCAGGGGCTGTTGCCGGATAGTCCCAGGTAGCCCTCAGCTCATCAAGGAGGTCAGGCAGCAGCGGGAGGGCCCGTGTAGGCCGCTGCGCGCGCTGACCCCGCTCAAACCTGGAGCGCGGCGGGGCAGGATCAGAGGACCAGGGGAGCTGAAGAGACTTCACAGCCCTCTGAATGACTGCCCAGAACTTCCTGTCCTGTCCCGTGGGAGCAGGAGAGGCGTCCACGCACAACGGAGGAGGAGGGGTGGAAGCTGATGGTGCAGCGTCATGTCGTGGGGGCGGTGGCACCAGTTGCGCTCTTCCTTGTCGCTCACGTGCGCACGCGTGGGGGGCACGTGCGGCTGCAGCGGCGCGCACCGCGGGCACTGCAGGCAGGGGGGGCGTGGCTGCCGCGGGGGACGCAGCTGCCATGGCAGGTGTGGAAGCGGCAGCCAGCGCAGCAGCGGGGGCAGGAGGAGACGCAGGCACAGGGGGCGCAGCTGTCTCTGATCCTGCAGCCCTGGAGGAGGAGGCCCCTGGAGTGGGGCATCTCTGGACGCGGCGGCAATTGTGGCGGCGCCCGGTGAAATGGCGGACCTCCAAGCACGCTGACGGTGCTCAGACAGACGGGGCATAGGATCTACCCACTCCAGGCGGGCAAGGTGCGCTGGTCGCAAGCGGCACAGTGGTGGGGGCGAGAGGAGCTCATTGCCAAACCGAGCCCACACGCGCGTCCACAGGGAAACATGCAGCAAGTGGAGCGCCTAGCGGGCCCACCGCTGTAGGTACGTCTCCAGCCGGCAACGTTTACAGTGAGGGAAAAAAGTATTTGATCCCCTGCTGATTTTGTACCTTTGCCCACTGACAAAGAAATGATCAGTCTATAATTTTAATGGTAGGTGTATTTTAACAGTGACAGACAGAATAACAACAAAAAAATCCAGAAAAACGCATTTCAAAAAAGTTATAAATTGATTTGCATGTTAATGAGGGAAATAAGTATTTGATCCCCTATCAATCAGCAAGATTTCTGGCTCCCAGGTGTCTTTTATACAGGTAACGAGCTGAGATTAGGAGCACTCTCTTAAAGGGAGTGCTCCTAATCTCAGCTCGTTACCTGTATAAAAGACACCTGTCCACAGAAGCAATCAATCAATCAGATTCCAAACTCTCCACCATGGCCAAGACCAAAGAGCTTTCCAAGGATGTCAGGGACAAGATTGTAGACCTACACAAGGCTGGAAAGGGCTACAAGACCATCGCCAAGCAGCTCGGTGAGAAGCTGGTGCGATTATTTGCAAATGGAAGAAACACAAAATAACTGTCAGTCTCCCTCAGTCTGGGGCTCCATGCAAGATCTCACCTTTTCAATGATGAGTTTCAATGATCATGAGAATGGTGAGGAATCAGCCCAGAACTACACGGGAGGATCTTGTTAATGATCTCAAGGCAGCTGGGACCATAGTCACCAAGAAAACAATTGGTAACACACTACGCCGTGAAGGACTGAAATCCTGCAGCGCCCGCAAGGCCCCCCTGCTCAAGAAAGCACATGTACAGGCCCGTCTGAAGTTTGCCAATGAACATCTGAATGATTCAGAGGAGAACTGGGTGAAAGTGATCTCAGATGAGACCAAAAACCAGCTCTTTGACATCAACTCAACTCGCCGTGTTTGGAGGAGGAGGAATGACCCCAAGAACACCATCCCCACCGTCAAACATGGAGGTGGAAACATTATGCTTTGGGGGTGTTTTTCTGCTAAGGGGACAGGACAACTGCACCGCATCAAAGGGACGATGGATGGGGCCATGTACCGTCAAATCTTGGGTCAGAACCTCCACCAGGGCATTGAAAATTGGGCGTGGATGGGTATTCCAGCATGACAATGACCCAAGACACACAGCCAAGGCAACAAAGGAGTGGCTCAAGAAGAATCACATTAAGGTCCTGGAGTGGCCTAGCCAGTCTCCAGACCTTAATCCCATAGAAAATCTGTGGAGGGAGCTGAAGGTTCGAGTTGCCAAACGTCAGCCTCAAAACCTTAATGACTTGGAGAGGATCTGCAAAGAGGAGTGGGACAAAATCCTGAGATGTGTGCAAACCTGGTGGCCAACTACAAGAAACATCTGACCTCTGTGATTGCCAACAAGGGTTTTGCCACCAAGTACTAAGTCGAAGGGGTCAAATACTTATTTCCCTCATTAACATGCAAATCAATTTATAACTTTTTTGAAATGCATTTTTCTGGATTTTTTTGTTGTTATTCTGTCTCTCACTGCTAAAATACACCTACCATTAAAATTATAGACGAATCATTTCATTGTCAGTGGGCACAATCAGCAGGCGATCAAATACTTTTTTGCCTTACTGTATTTGGATCGCACTAAGGACATTCGGCGCTCGGACCAACTCTTTGTGTCTTATGGAGCGCGGACACAGGGCCAGGCACTTTCAAAGCAGCGCTTCTTGCATTGGATTGTGCACACCATTATCATGGCCTATGAGTCTACCGGGACCCTGGTGCCTGATCACCTGGTGGCCCACTCGACTCGAGGCTTTGCCACATCGTGGGCCCTTTTTCAAGGTGCCCCCTTGGCAGACAATTGTGCGGCTGCAGCTTGGGCCTTGCCTCTTACATTCGCCCGGATCTACAGGTTGGATGTGACGGGACCGGTCCCTTCCATTGGGAATCTGGTTTTGGCTGCAGTCGAGCCCCAGTAGCCTGCAGGCTCTGGCTCCTGCCTTTCCTCTCCCAGTCTGCCCCTGTAAGTGCATCCTGAGGGAGCTAGTGAACCGTGTCTTTCCCTTCCACCAGACTATGTCTTCCAGTCGAGCACCCATGCGAGCTGCTCCTGGATGTACAGACAGCCCTGTCGATGTGTTCCCGGGGCCTGTCGTGCGGCCTACAGGCATGTTGCCTGTATATAGTTCGTTCATTGTAATTGTGTTGCGGTGGTGCATGCGTTTGGCCTGTACCCTGCTCTGTGTATTGGTCAGCAGGTCTGTGGCCCGCTGTGGCTGTATTACGCCATAGAGCAGGGGAGCGCTGCTGTTGTCCTCCAGCGGAGGGCACTTGAGTTCTCCAGTGCCCCACTGTGTACATAGTTCATTTATTCACACAGTAGAGCTGTAGTTGCCCTGCGTTATTCAACAGGTGTCAACTGCTCCTGTGTTCCACGTGTGGTGCATGAGCCAGGTCCTGCACCCCGTGATGTATATATGTGTATATATGTATTATGTGTTAAACAGCAAATTGTAGAATGGAGTTCACTGCCGCTGTTCCCAGCTGACGGCGCTTGAGTTTCGCTGCCTCGCTGTGTATATAGTTCCTTTGTTAACACAGTAGAGCTAATGTTGCCCTGCATTAGCCGGTCTAACCAGCAGGCGTCAACTGCTCCTGTGTTCCATGGGTGACGCATGACTTCGTTCCTGCACCCCGTGGTGTATATAGTTGGTTTGTACGAAATCTAATTTGTCAGCACAATGGAGCTTTTCCACTCTGTACTGTTTAGTTGAGTTGGATGCTCTTGTGCTGTGCGCTGACAGCATGAAGGTCTTGCTGTCAAGCGATATATATGTATTGTGTATTGTTCAGCTCGGCTACTCTGTTGACTAGCCAGCTATGTATTATATTGTATTTTTCTCATTGGGTCTGTGGCCCCGCTCCTATTGGATCAGGGGTCAACTGCCACGATATTGCGCAGAGGCCACACAAGTGCTTGATTACCCGCACCAGACATTGTGCAAGTAGATTACAGACTTGCTCCTAGCTGCACTAGTAGAGCAGCCGGCCTTGCTCTTGTAAGCGGAGGGCGTAAGAGTTAACCTCTGTAGCCCCGCTTTTTATATGCTGATTGCAGACAGTTCCCGGTAGAGTGTGACTACGGTCCTCGCTCCTGGACGGCTCAGGTGTGGCCCTATGGGGCCCCTGAGGTTACTGTCTGGAGTTGTGTTGTCGAGGTCCCCTAGCGGTGCACCTCGGGGCAGGCTCCCTTATCAGCTCGCTGCCTCCTCCCTTGCGACGGTTTTGTTATACAGTAACCCCTCCCCCTTGGGCAGTGCTTCCGACTTGAAAGATCTGAAAAAGGAAGCACTGCCCAAGGGTTGCAAGGTCGCGCGGGAGTCCAGGCTCCCGGCAAAAGAGGACAAACCTGCACTGACGTCACGTTTTATAGAACAGGAAGTGGGAAGGGACCTGTTCTGAATGATGAGAGCAGGGGCCAATGGCAGCTTTGATAGAGTGACGTTTTGATCAGGTTCCCGCGGAAGTGCGCAGAAACCCCTCCCCCTTGGGCAGTGCTTCCTTTTTCAGATAACCGGGGTTGCATACGCAACCTATCGTTTTACCTTTTTACAAGGGTGTCTCAGGGATTTAGGGCTTGCAGAGTTTCCAGAGGGATCTGGGCCCCTTCTCTTGATTAGGAATGCTGCTTTCACCTAGATGGCCAAAAACAAGGGTTGTCTGGGCCCCCCCTCCCCACCTCAAACTTCACCTACTCATGGTCCCCTTTAAGTAAGGAAAGTACGGAAGTTTGTAGGCATATGTAATGCAGTCGTGTTTCCTGTAACAGGCTTTATTTTTCTGAGCAACAGCTCCTTAATGCAACAACACTTGTCTGTATCACTTCTGTCCTGTGCTGCTTCTGCGTCAGCCACTGCCCGGCTCCCCCAGTCATCGTGCCTTGTACCCGCATGGGGCTGACCCATTAACCAAGAAATCAGTTTTTCCACTTTCTAATAATCACAGTAAAATTAACATCCCCCCCCTCCCACACACAAACGCACACACACGGACACAGACATAATCAGCATCAGGCATCCACAGTTCCAGATACAGTAAGCAATACTGATATTTCACCATGAAGATCTTGCAGCCCACCGCCTGCTTGCATAAGCTTTCAAAACTAAGGTCCTGCATCCTAAAGCCAAGTAACCAATCAGAGGAATCATACATGTTCTGCCACCAGAGCATTTCTGACCTATAAGCACTGAGAGCTTTTGACTGGTTAGAATTATTTAAAAGAAAAACCCGGGAGGAGGTAATACTGGAAACTGGAAATGTTATGCAGGCAGATCGGCTGTAGGAGCTTCATGGTGAAGAAAAAATACATTTTAAAATTCAAAATTGTGATGAATCCATACATTTTGTTTGCTTTTATTCAAATAGCCAGTCCCGATTTGTACACATGATTAATACCAGTTGTTGCAAAGGAATTACACATGAATTCATGAGGAACATACTGGAGAAAAAAAGACCCTTAATAATCATGAATCATAATGAATTCATACCCTCTTACTCGCTCGCCAGGGGGTTGTGAAAAACATGAATAAATGTGTGAAGACATTTATATATATGATCAACTTAATTTATTAAAAATTAATTCTATATGAATAAGAGCCTTTAAATCATTAATTCACATACTTGAATTACAAATGAATTTCATCTGACTTCACAAGAATTACATCATGTATTCCTGTGTTTTTCCTGTGTTGTACTATCTGAATTTATGAGGCATTAATGCCCTTTGTTGTAAAGTGTTAACCAATTATAATTGAAACATGTAAATTTTTACATGTAAATGTTTTGTGGCATTAAGGTTGCTAATTAGGTCAATGAAGTCCCTGCATATTTACATCAAAAAAACAATACAGGATACTGCAGGCATTTAGGAATTAATGCATATGAATGAATGGTAAATCAATCCAAAACAAAATGGATTGTATTAAAGAACATGTATTACAAATCCAGTTGTTTCCTGCACCAAAATAAAATGAAAAATACGTTATTCTCAAATCATTGACATGTTTGATGTGGAGTTATTGTTCATGTTTATAGTACTTGTTAACTTTTAACGTTTAATTTTTAGTAAAATGCATTCAATAACCCTTATATCCTTACATCTCAATACTGCAATACCAAGAAAGGAGATTAAATAATTAAGCAGTTTTTCCAACAACTCAGGACCAAATTATTTTGTCATCATGGACCATGTGGCAAACTCATGTTTTAACTGAGAGTGGAGTACATTTTTTAAGCCCATTCCTGTAGAAAACTGATTTGAAATACTATTTTTAATCAATATTATTATTATTTTTAAGTTTACTTAGTTGTAAAGATGTATTTAATGCTTTTGAAAGGTTAAGGCTAAGGTTAACATAGCAATTACACTTGTGTACTGTAGGTACTTCATTTCTAACTGATATTAAAATTGGTTCTAGAGCCTCACTGCCACCTGCTCATCTTGATCCATGCCTACTATCAGACTAGCAGCAGAGCATGTTGTTGACATGTCTAATATACTCTGTGGCTAAGTCCCTACACTCTTCCTCACACATGGTGATGAACATGTTTGCCATTGTTTGTATTCGCTTTTTTGTCACAACCAGTTCAAAATCCATCTACTTACATTACCCTGAATGCCTACAGCTTCCAATTTGAGGATCAGTCTTTGGTTTGGAACCTTATCAAAAGCTTTTTGAAAATCTAAGTATATCATATCATATGCTTTCACCTGCTCTACAGCTGCAGTTGCATGTTCAAAAAATTCAAATAAATTAGTAAGACATGATCTGCCCATGTTGACTATCTCCAAGAATATGTTTTTCATTAAGAGGATCCTCTATTTTCTATTTTCCTAATAATTATTTCCAACATTTTACAGGTGATGCAGAAGCATATTTCTTGTTATGAAATTTAAAATATTTTGGATAATGCGTTCTTACAGCAAACTATATTCCTCTTCTTTCATACCTTTATTAATTACACAAACTTATTACAGACTAAATCACTGTTGATCTGAACAGGTACGATTGGTAATATAAATGTTAAGTTAAAATATAATATCATTGTCACCTTGTGCTTTGGATAGGGTACAAGACATAGGTACAGAGATCAGGCAGCATCTTACTAAACAAAGGGTCTAGGGCCGACAAACAGGAACAAAGGAGGTCTGGTAAAAGGCGAGGTCAGGAGGCAGGCACAGGTCAAACGATCAGGCAAACAAACTATACTGGGGAATTCCGAGAAGACAGGGTCATAGAAACTAGCAAAGGTCAGAGAACAGAAGTTGATCTAGAAAACAGGCTCGGGATTGCTACCGGACGTAAACAAAACTTCGCGAAGACTTATGGGAGCAGACCAGGTTTTATAGTGGCGGAAAGGGCATGTGAAACTGGAAACAGGTGTGTAGGGCAAAGTGATGAAGCAGGTAATCTATATTAATATATATTTTTCTATAATCTTCTAATCTATATTAATGATCTGGACTCTGGGATAGTTAGCAAACTTGTCAAATTTGCCGATGATACTAAAATAGGTGGCTCAGCAGATACAATCTCAGCAGCACAGGCTATTCAAAGGGACTTAGATAATATTCAGTTGTGGGTCAACACTTGGCAGATGAAATTAAATGTGGACAAGTGCAAGGTAATACACGCAGGTAACAAAAATGTCCACTATAATTACACTATGGGAGGAATAGAACTAGATGAAGTATCGCATGAGAAAGACCTAGGAGTCTATGTGGACTCCTCACTTTCTCCATCCAAACAGTATGGGGAAGCAAAAAAAAGGCAAACAGAATGCTAGGGTATATTGTCAAAAGTGTAGAATTTAAAACAAGGGAAATAATGTTAAGACTGTACAATGCACTAGTTAGACCTCATCTGGAATACTGTGTACAGTTCTGGGCACCACACTTCAAGAAGGATATTGCTGCTCTAGAGGCAGTTCAGAGGAGAACAACCAGACTTATTCCAGGTCTGAAGGGAATGTCCTACTCGGAGAGACTGAGGGACCTGAACCTTTTCACCCTGGAACAGAGGAGACTACGTGGGGACTTGATCCAAGTCTTCAAAATCATGAAGGGCATCGACCACATCAAACCAGAGGAGCTTTTTCAGATCAGCAGGGACACGCACCCGGGGACACAAATGGAAATTGGGCTTCAAGGCATTCAAAACGGAAAACAGGAGACGCTTCTTCACACAGAGAGTAGTCACAATCTGAAACAAACTCCCCAGCAATGTGGTTGAAGCTGAAAATTTGGGAACATTTAAAAATAGACTGGATAGGATCCTTGGATCACTTAGTTATTAATGGACACCAAATGAGCACAATGGGTCGAATGGCCTCCTCTCATTTGTAAACTTTCTTATGTTCTTATGTTCTAATACTTGCATAACCTCGCCATGCCAGTAAAGCCCTTTTGAATTAGAATTTGACAAAACCAATTCAATTATAATAATATTTGTTATCAATGTAAATATATTACAAAATAAACTAGTAGTTTTATGATGATTATGATGCAGCTGTGTTGATTATTATTCTGGACTGACAACTGAAAGGTTCTTGGTTCAAATCCTGTGTAGAGCACACTGTTACCAGATCGGGCATTTGTGAGACCCAGTGAGACCATGCTAATATAATTTGCATAACACACAATACATATTGGGACAATGTCATAATTTCACAATAGTTGCTTATTAAGAAAAAGTAAAAGTACAGCTCTTTACATACATTAAAAATAGTATTATTATTATTGTTATAATTAGGCTTAATGATAATAAATAATAATTGGAAGAAAATAAAAAAATGTGTGTAAGTAATTACAGTACTGTATCTACATGTGCTAGTGATCAGATGCCTTATCAAAGTAGTAGACCAAGTAAAAAATAGGTTCAACACCATATATTATTATTTATATATATATATATATATATTATTTTAAAGAAAATAAATATATGATCACATAGTACCTTAATAGTCATCGTGGTACTAATCTGAATCAAAAACAACAAAACTTTACATAAAGCATAACACACATACTTGAAGTAATCTTGTAATCCAGTTGTTTTTATTTTACTTCTGGAATTGCAAAGTCTTCTTGCAATTCCTTAGGTGTGTTTTTTTCTGTTTTGTAACTAATTCTGTATCCTCCTATCCTATAGGAAGCGTCAACACGTGTGGAAAGTCAATTAAAGATCCTACAGCACGCATGTCATGTAAATAAGACTACAAACAAAATTGGGATTTTACTAAAGCTTAATGGAAGACACCATGTTACATGTAGTTTAATTGCTAACCGAGAAAAATAAACTTAATTTCCATAACACTTCCACAAACTTCAGGAAGGAGTGTTTAATTTCTGTATAGTGTAGAGGACAGCGTTAGTTTAAAAATGGATGTTATAATATTATTATTATTATTAGGGGGCCAAGCAACGAAGTTGCTGGAACCCTATTGTAATTGTTAGGATTATTAGGCTTCCATGCACGAAGTGCTGGAAGCCTATTGTTTCTGTTAGGATTATTAGGCTTCCATGCACGAAGTGCTGGAAGCCTATTGTTTTTGTTAGGATTTTTATTATTATTATAATTTTTTTTTTTTTTTCTTCGCCAAAACTTCTAATGCCCCTAAAACGCTCATAAATGCATGAAAACTCACGAAACTCGCAAGTGTTGTGGACACAACTTATACCTACAAATGCAGTGAAAACTACATGTGTCGGTCACATGGTGCCGCCGCCATGTTGCGATGAGTGTCGAAATTGTGAAATGCTACAAAAATCTTCTCCAAAACCAACGGACACATGCATATGCCACTTCATACACATGCATACCTTATGGCCTACTGTTACACTTGTTCATCAGAAGATGCCCGCGCTCACGGTTTAGTCGTAATGCTGGATTTAACATGAATCCGCGTGCGAATATGAAAATGGCTACTACTCCAGAATGATAAAACCCAGTGCCCTGAAACTGTGCATTTATTACATAGATACTGCAATCTATCAAATGTGCAAAAGGCAAGTGACTGCGTGCAAAAACATGGCAGCCACAAGCAAATGACTGAGCACGTATGCAAAATACACATATTTATAAAAGCATGAACTTTGACCCCAGAAAAAACCCATGAGCCATATTCAAAAACTCAGCAAACTTGGTACACTAATCAATTACAATGTTATGCTTGATTTTGGTGAGTTTTGTCCCCAAAGGTGACACGGCGCGCTGGTACCGATACTGAAGGCCATGTCACATGCAGCAGTGAATATCTACAGAACAGTGAATCCTAAGGTGCTTACATTTTCAGTGATTAACACTAGTACAAACATCTGTCAAAGTTGAAAAAGTTGATTGGACAAAAATCATGACTGCTATACACCAATGAAAATGACAGCATCAACCACTTACTGACATCCGTTATGTAGACCTCTACCTCCATCATGTGGACAAACTTGGAAATTGCATTCTGCATCTTCAATGCAGAAAACTTGAAACTTTCAAATGTCCATAAAACGCAATGCATGAAAACTCACGAAACTCACAAGTATTGTAGAAACCACTTATACCTACAAATGCAGTGAAAACGTCACATGCTGGTGTCATGGTGTTGCTAAATATTGTGATAGGAATCTAAATTGTGAAATGCAACAAAAATATTCTTCTCCAAAACCTAATGGCACATGCATATGCCACTTCACACACATGCATACCTTATGCCCCACTATTACGCTTGTTCATCAGAAGTTCCCCGGGCGCACGCTTTGTCCGTCATGTAGCATTCTCTGATTCCAGCTTTGGTGCCTTGTAATCCATGCCACGTATACCCACTGTGCCACAAATTGGTATGCATGACACTAGTACAGAGTACTACCAAGGTTGTTAAAGGCGAGTTGCCCCAGTGAAAAACATGGGTGTTGTGGGCCAATGAAAAAAAACGTATCTGCGTCGCTTCCGACAAGTATCACATTACCTCTACACTGGAATGCAGTACACAGATGAAACTCAGCACCTATGTTTATGTCTGTGCATTGAACATAAAACCTGATCATTAAGACTGTGAGGTACACGGTTAAGCCGCAATGTTGGATTTAACATGTGTCCGTGTGCAAAAATGACAACAGCTAGTACTCCGGAACCCTAAAGCCCAGTGCCCTGAAACTTTGCATGTATTACATAGACACTGCATTATATCACATCTGCAAGAGACAAGTGACTGTGTTCAACAACATGGCAGCCACAAGAAAATGACTGTGCACGAATGCAAAATACACATATTAACAAGAGCATGATATTGACCCCAGAATAACAAATCAGCAAAATTCAAAAACTCACCAAATTCTGTTACATTATGTCACTTATGACAGCAAATATATTCAGAACTATAGCCTAATGAACTTAAATTGTCAGTGATTAAACTAGAAGAAAGATCTGTCAAAGTTGATGAAGCCAAGTTGCTAGGACACAAAATCTTGCTGCTGTACACCAACCAAAATGAAAGCTTTGCATGTCAGCCACATCATGACATTCCTTATGTAGACCTCTACCTCCATCATGAGGCCAAACTTCGGAATTGCAGTCTGCAACTTGAATGACACAATTAAAACTTCACATATATGCTAGAATTAAGTGAAAAATACAATGGCACCTTTCAAAATTGATGCATGCAATCAATAAATTAATATTATACTTCACTGACATTGAAATTCACACTTCAAGTGACAAAATATTGAAAAACTCAAATCTATACTACATTGGATTAGAATTGAAAAGTACACATTTAATAACACATGCATTTAAACTACAAATGCCTGTTCAAATCTGAAACCTACTTATACAACATGGAAGCCTTAAAAGTTGCATGCAACTTCTAGTTATTATTATTATTTTTCCGCCGTTTTTTTCAAAAGCCTATAAAACCCAAACCGCTCGACAAAAACTCATGAAACTTCATACAGTGATAGATGGCTATGTAGTGCTATGCCATGTGCAATATGGAGGCCATATGTGACATGGTCTGGTGGCCATAGTGGCTTAAGTGACACATTTTGGAAAATCTACAAAAATCTTCTTCTCCGAAACCGCAGAGTGGACAGATGTGAAACTTGGTGTGTGAAGTTATGTTATGGTCTATATTCAGATTTGTTCAAGACAAGTCGATAAATCAAATGGTTTGACAGCCATATTGGATTGGCCAAGAATCTTCAAAGATCTTCTTCTCTGAAACGGTTGGTCCGATTGATGGCCACCATGAGCCAATCAAATTTCAGAGATGGTCAAGTTGGAAATAAATGCATATGGTGCAGTATGGAACTATGTTAGAATGTATTGGACTGTTCAATACTTGACAGGATTGATCCCATGAGCAATATGGTGGTCAATGGCCATTATTATTATTATTATTATTATTATTATTATTATTATTATTATTATACTTATATTTTCTTCTCTTCCACCAGAATATGTTCAAATGCCTATAACTTTTGAACCGATGTCTAAAAAGTCACCAAACTTGGCATGGATGTAGGAGTCTATGGCATGGTCACTCGACCACAAAATGGCGGCATCATGTAACACGGTTTGGCAGCCATCTTGATTGTAGTCCAAACAAGAAATGTCAGTTTTCAAACATCGTTTTCTCAGGAACGGTAAAGAGTTGAGATATGAGACTTACAGTACATACTGCGCTTATGTTAGTTCTTGATTGGGCTATTTCCAAAAAATGTATAAGTCACACGGTATGGCAACCATCTTGGATTATGCTGAAAACACTTCAGCCTCGATTTCTCATAAACCCTTAAACTGGCTGATGTGTGCTTTGGTATACAGTATCTTTGGACTGTGTCCTATACATATTCTTAATGAAAAGTTCCTACATAAAAAAAACATGGCAGTAATGAACAAAAGAGTTTGACTTACTGTAAATTTTGTTCAATTTTAAGCCTGCAATGACACACTGTCACCACTGGTAGCAGCATATACCACATAGAGCACTGAGAAAAAGAAACGAAGCGGCCATCTTGGGCATGTACATCGTAACAACAAAGCAGTATCAGTCACTTGCAACAGTATTAGAGTGGAAACTATTGTTTTAAACACAGAAAGCGAGGGAGAAACCGAAAGTGAAAGTAAAAAATATTCTTAAATGTGATTCTCAACACTGTAATGCAAGGTATTTAAAAAAATACATGAAAATGGACAGTGGTACAACAGCAATGACGTTGCTGAATCTGTAGTGGTGTGTTATTGCTTTCAAATTAAAGTAATTTCAAACTGAGATCACAACGAGTGCATGACTTCCTGTTTATATCATGTTACACATGCAACACGGGGGGCACGACTTCCGTCCTCTTCTCTCTCTGTGAAATCGTAATTTATGGTGACATATTATATACTGATCAGTGCAGAATCGCTTGGTCTTTGCTGTAGTGTTGAAAGGGTGAACATAAGACGTTTCCTGTGTAACCTATACCCAAAAAAACGGACATACTCGGTCAGGCGCAATAGTAAAAACGAATTGCTGCTATTTGCCCCTTAGTGATATAATTTGCTTTTCCAGGTGTAAGTATATATAACGCACACATCATTAATCGATGTGACAACCAAATGAAACATCAAATAAACATCTAAATAAGGTTTCGAAGGTAACTACGAATGTATAACCTGCAGCAGTTATGAGCTGCTTACAGTTTATTTTTATTTGCTTGGTTTGTTTTAGTACACAAACGAGTCAGGGATTCTTTCAGCTATAGTCAAAAAAATACCAGAGACAAACCGAAAGTATAACAAAAAACAATAATTAAATGTAATGAACAGCACACAGCAATGCAAGATATTTAAATACACACAGGATAATTAACAGTGGTACAACAGCAATGACTTTGCCGAATCTGTAGCGGTCGATTATTGGTTTCAATTGAAAGTAATTTCAAACTGAGATCGGCTGGATCCATGCATCAGTTCCTGTTTAAATAGATAACGATGCAACACGGGGGGGGCACGAATTTGTCCTCTTCTCTCTCAGTGAAATCGTAACTAATGGTGACATATTATATACTCAACTGTGCACAATTTCTGGCTCTACACAGTAGAATTGAAAGGGTGAACATAAGACATTTACTGTGCGAACTACACCCGATAAAACGGACCTACTCACTGAGGCTTAATATTAATAATTGGAGATATTTGCCCCTTAATGAAAAACATTGCATTTACAAGTTGTAATTATATATAACGTGCACATCGGTAATCAATGTGATAACCAAATGAAACAGAAAGTTAGCAGCTAAATGAGGTTAAATGAAAACTGTGAATTGAAAAGCTGCAGCAGTTCTAAGCTATACAAATTTTTAGATTGATGTACACAAACGAGACTTGTAGAATAAAGTGTTTACTAATTTATTATAATACCAGAGCTATTGATATTATAACTAATTTAATTTAAAATGATACATTGAAATCTAATCAGGGTAGTAGATTTTTTGAGATTAATACTGGCTTATACTTTAACATATTTGACCACATGAGGGGTGAGTTCACCCCTTTTTGTATTCTGTCATAAGTTATCTGTCAGTTTCCCTTTGTGTTGTATTTGTTTCAATGTTGATTTCCTTGTCTCCCACTGAGTGGGTCCGCTTGTGCCAGAGTAAACCCCCTTATTCCTCTCTATTGCAGCAGTTCTTTCTACCTCCAGTTCTGCCTCTGTAAAGGCAGAATATAAGAGCAAGTGAGAAATAAAGAGCATGGTTTACCTTCCTTGCTTACTCAGGAAGCTATCCTGTTACAATATGTTTTTTGTGTGTGTTTGGCTTGTTAGTAAAGAGGAAGACTTAAAGAAAAAGTAACAAATATATTTTATTTTAGTCTTCCCTTGTTCAAGTTATACTAAGATAGGCATATCAATCTATCAGAAAATAAATATTTTTTTAAGTAATTGGACTACATATTATGTTAAAAGTGTAATATGTTCAGTATAATGATGACATTTTTTTGAAGGTAGTGCTATCCATGATGCCTTCACTTGGAAGGAAATCACTGAGGGAAATTGAAATTGAAGGTCCAGAGTAATTTTTTTTTTTTAATTGATAAGATGGATGCAAAAAAAAAAGAAATAGAAGAAATGTAGGCTTTGTCATAAATACATGAAGCTTCAAGAGAAAGACACAAAGGACCATGTTGTTTGGTATGAAACTTGATTTCATGTTTACTTGAAATGAAGGAGATAAGTGTATGAAGAAAATATTGTGTTTGTGTTTTTAATTTATTTTGTTGTTGTGGGGTAAATGGAGCAATAAAACAACAGTGCTATATGTCATATATATATATATATATATATATATATATATATATATATATATATAGTAATAATTTAAAAACATATGTTCAAACTTTTATGTATTTCTTGAGAACCTATTTTATCCATGGGTAAAGAATAAGTAATGACATGTACTGTGTGTTTTTTTTTTATCAATGGCATACCTTCATCACACGTGTAGGATGGGGGGCGGGGGTAAGTTACACTTTATTTACACTTTCACCTATGAATAACTCGTATGCTTCTTATAAATGTCTTAGAAACAGGGAAACAGATATAAGTAACCATTACTTGTTTTTATAAAACCAGGAAACAAATAAGAGCTAATTCCTTGTTTTTTGAGAACTGAGAAACAGAATTAAGTAACCATTCCTTATTTTTGAGATCCAGGAAACAAATAAGGAATGAGTAGCCATTCATTTTTTTCTTCATAAAATAGAAACGGGGAAAAAATAATTAAAAAAAAGCAGGCAAACTGAAAAAGTAACCAACAAGGAAAAATAAGTAACCCTAATTATATTTTGAAAATTGGGAAACAGAAATAAGGAATAAGTAACCATTTCTTATTTTTTGGGAAACCATGCTTCAGAAATAATAAACTATGTACTTGTTCTTTGTTGAAAAACTGAAAACAGGAATATGTGTCCATTACTTATTTCTTGTAAAACAGGAACAAATATAAAAATGAAAAACCATTACTTATTTTTTGAAAGCCATCAATCAGACATAAAAGTAAACATTAAAAATAAATAAGTATCCATTATTAATTTATTGAGAAATCTTGAAAAAAAAAATTAATCATTACTTAGTTTGAGAAATCATAAATAAGTAATACATAACCATCCATCCATCAATTTTCAAAACCACTTATCCTGATGAGGGTCGTGGGGAAGCCAGAGCTGATCCCAGCAGGCATAGGGCGCAAGGCAGGAACACACTCAGGATGGAACACCAGCATCTGCAGTGTCTTTCCACTTTGATGGCTCAATCAAGCAATGCAGTGACATCACAATTTTGTCAGTGTTCTCTTTCCCTTGAAATCGCCTATGGAGTTCCTGAATCAGGGAATCCAAAAAAGTGAGGTACATCCTTCCTCTTTAGTACACCTCTAAAGTCTGTGGCTGGTGGTCCTCTTTTGCTGATGTGAAGCAGTACTTAAACTTTGTTGGTACTTTTCGCCGTTTTGCTTGTCCTGGAATCTCTTCAGGCACATTGATCCCTCTTGTCTCTGCTTAAATGGTAGCATTGTGATGAAAACTGCTGTTTCCATGAATATTGGAGTTGTTATCTCCAAGCAAAGAATAAATTCAAAGTTAATGCTGTGCAACAGCATGTTTGCTTCCCCTGCAGCTGGATCAGGTGACTCAGACTTTGTCAGATCTTCCAGGAATTGCACAACTGCAGGGAGGCATTTTCTGAGAGTCCTGAGGGCTGTTTCCCTGCAGCTCCATCGGGTGTCTGAGAGCTTCTGTAGCTCAAGGGCACGCTGGCCAGGATTTATGGCTTGCTGTGTTTGAACAAAAGCTGCATGTCGTTTTGTGGAGTTGGCAATAAAGGTGTAACTACTGTAAAAAAACTGACAAAGTGTATGCTTGACTTTGCAATCTCCACTAAAACAAGATTCAAGCAATGAGCATGGCAATTAACATATAATGCCTTTTCATTTTGCTTTTGTATTCTGGACTGTAGTCCTTTGTAAGGCCCGCTCATGTTGGCTGCTCCATCAAAACCCTGGCCATGGATGTCCTCAACTTTCGGCTGGTTCTCCTTCAGCAAGTTCATTACTAGGTTTTCAAGCTGTTCTCCTGTTGTTGACTGAATGAAGACTCTGTATTGGAATGATGAAGAAAGTGTTTTGTGATAATTATATAATGTTTTATATTAAAACTAGCATTAGAAATAGCTTGTATACAGACTGAGCAGAATAGCTTTAGCAGGCTAAGCAAAAGGTCAACAAGGTTAATTTGTTAGAAATTCCTGTCTGTAATAAAAGATCACACAGTGCAGAAATAGCCTACAGCTGTTTGTTGAAAATCTGTTTGTGGACTTAATCGTTTCTCCAGATAGGCAGGAACTGATTTTGTTAATGAGCGATTGACAGTTGTTAAATGACGACCGTGGGATCGCATATTCCTAGTGCACGTCAAAGACAAACATCTGCTTTTTGGATCCATCACCTCTCCACGGGAAGACAGATCGTAAACGGACTCGGACTGGTACTGAAGAAACCCTCTTAAATTGACGAGAACGGCAGCACAGGAGTTGTGTTGCAAATGGTAAAGAAGTCTTTTAATCAGGCCGGCCCGGAAGAAAACCAGAGTGAACTCGTGTTCAAACAGCTTTCTTACAGATCTCTTCCGGGTTTGCATTTTTATACAGATCTAAACAAAAGGTGAATAATGTCCAATCAGCAGATACTGTATTTATTGTTTAAGTTTTTACATTTCAAATAAAAACACATTCAAAATTGTAATACTTATGATTAAAATTTTTTAAATCAATTCCTAAAATCACTTAAAATTTTTAAAATCTTAATGTGAATAATACAAACTCAACTAAACATGTGCATAAAACAATAAAACAAACTTGTGATAAAAGCAAACTGCCAACCAACAAAAAGGTCAAATACATTGAAAGTAACTGAAAATGCATCAGACAAAACAAAAAAACAAATAAAACCATAAAAAATAAAAACAAAACGGTCTGATGCATTTAAAATTAAAATCCAAACGGCGAAATATAAATCTGGTCACTAGTTTTGTGATGACCTTGTCTGGGGGGAAGATCATACCTACGTAGAGAAGTATCGGGAAGAGGATGGCCTTTACAACCAGCACCTTACCAGCCATCATCAAGGTCCTTGTGCTCCAGCCGTGGATCTTCCTTTGGACCTTGGATAAGGCTTCCTCCCAGCTCCGGGTGCCCGTGTTGTTCCCGTCAATCGTGATCCCCAGAACCTTGATGAACGGCTTCACAAGGAACACGGTTGGCGGGCCCCGGCCGACAGGCCATGCCCTGGAGAGGTAGACCTCGCTTGGCCCTATTGACAGCGGCCCACGTCGCCCTGCAGAAGTTGTCCAGCAGTTCCTCAACCCTGGCCACGGATGGCGCATCCGTGCAGACCACGGCCACGTCGTCCATATAGACCAGGGCTTTCAGTTGCTCTCCGCCGGAACCTGGGAGATGGAAACCTGTCACCCGGACGTCCCGGCGGATCGCTTGCATGAATGGCTCCAAACAGAGGACGTATAGCAGGGCCGACAAGGGACAACCCTGTCGGACCCCCGACCTGACCAGAAATGGTTAGGTCAGGTGGCGGTTCACAAGGACCCTGCTGCTTAGGCCGCTGTAGATGATCTTCACCCAATTCCTCAGGCCAAGAGTGAGACCCATCCTCTCCATGACGAGCTGCAGGTATTCGTGGCCCACTCTATCGAAGGCTTTCTCCTGGTCCAGACTGATTAGGACCAGGGGAAGCCCTCTCTCGTTCGAGTAGGCCACGACATCCCTGAGCAGCATGGCGTTGTCGGCCGCCAATCTCTCCCAGGCACCGCAGACCTGGTCGGGACCCACGACTTGAGGGAGTGGCAGCTGCAGCCGGAGCGTCGGTGCTTTGGCCAGTATCTTGTAGTCGGTGCACAGGAGGTTGACCAGCCGCCAATTCCTCAGATCCTTTGGATAGAGGATACTCCTCTTCATAGAAGGGGCCAGCCTACTCTCTCTGTAGATCGACCCCAAGACCTGAGCCAGATCTTCCTTAAGCACCTCCCAAAAGATCTTATAGAATTCAGCAGGGACCCGGTGTCCTTCCAGAGTTAAGACTCTTTATCATCTGGGAGAGTTCAGTGGTGGTGATCTCTGGATCCTCCTCCGCCTCCTCGTCCCCCTCGTTGCGGGACTCCAACAGGGACAGAAAGTGATGGATCAGATTTTGATCCACCACCTTCTGATCGTACAACTCCCTGTAGAAGTCCCACACCATTGTCTCAACAGCCTCTCTGCCCTCCACCTCCTGCCTCGAGGAGTCGATCATGGATGACATTGCAGGCCGCCTCTCCTTTGTTTTCTTGAAGAAGAAGCGGCTGCACTTCTCATCGTCCTCCATGATGCAGACCCTGGAAAGGACCTTGATCTTTTCTTGCTCCTCCCGATAGAGGGCAGAGAGACTCAGTTTGACCCGGGCCACCTCCTCAGCTAGGTCGAAGCCTCTGAGCTGTAAAAGACTCAGTCGCTGGAGGCGGGCGTTTAGATGGAAATATCTCGCCTGCCTCTCGCGAGCTTTCCGTTTCCCCAGCTGAATGAAGTAGCCCTTGGTCCTTTTCTTCACCATCTCCCACCACTCTATGGGAGAATCAAAAAGGTCCCTCAGGGTCCTCCACACCTCGAGGCGTCTGCTAAAGGTCTTAATAACACGAGGGTCATCGAGCAGAGAGGTGTTGAGCTTCCAGACCCCAGGCCCCGACTCCCGTGTGCTCGGGATGAGCACCTCTGTCGTCAGGAGCCTGTGGTCTGAAAAGAAGACCGCCTCCGAAGACATGGCGGTCCTCTCCAGTGGCTTACTGAGGAGGATGAGATCTATCCTGGAGAAGGAGGAGCCAGAAGAACTCACCCAGGTGAACAAGGGGACCAGGTCCCGACCTGCTTCGCAGAGTTCAAAGTCCTCCACGAACGCAGCGAGGTCCCTGCTGGATCTATCGTTGCGGGGCTTACTCCAGTCTACATCCCTCAGAGCACAGTTGAAATCACCTGAAATGATAACTGGTAAGGTGCCGATCAGCAGTGGGCATAGCTGAGGGAGAATGAGGACTCTCTCTCTCTGGCTGGTGGGGGCATAGACATTGACCAGCCTCAATACAGCCCCCTTGTATTCGCCTAGGGTCGAAGTGTCCCGGAGATCTTTGTATTCTTTTTTGAACAGGATGCCGCACTCCTGCAAACAGATAATATCTGCTTTCATACCAGCCAGAGAGTTTAAAACATCAGCCCTCTATTTCACCTCAGCAATGCTCCTCACATTTATAGATATAATAACTAAAACCATAATGGTGGTGAGGGCAATTACCTGCTCCGTAACAATCATGTAAAGAAACCCTCCTCTTCCCCACTTCTCTCTTCTCCCTCATCTAGCTTAGCGCTCGCACCCATCATTTCAACCATTTGCCTCACCGCTTGATCCTCTAGGAAGACTATGGGGGGGGGCTCGGATGTGCATGTGGATTGGCTCAGCCCTCTGCTTCTCTACTTCCTCTTCCTCCTTTGGAGTGTAGGGTTACCAAGCACCGGGGGTGACGTCAAAGGACTGTGGGGGAGAGAGTGGTTCGACATGTTTTGCACGTGGAACCAGAAAAGTGGGTGTGCAGGGGGAGAGAGACAGACAGACATAACTATACAACAACATTTTATATATTCCATTCAAGGAAATATATATACATATTCATATATGTTTGAATATTTATGCAGAGCTGATATGTCATTTATTGTATTTAAATTTGACAAGACCTCAGGTCTTTCAGGTACCTTCTGATTGGATGAACGGCCACAAACATTCTACGTCATCTTTCTATAAAGCTTCACTCATGTTTGTAAACATTAATTTCTCACTGAAGGAATTCCCTGACGTGATGCTTCCAAGCCAGTTTGATTAAAGTTCTATTTGCTTTATCTCAACGACTTTTCCAGTTATTTCCGAGACAGGTTCTACACTTGGCATCATGAACAGGATCTGATCTTGCCTCCACTCCCGGGACCAAAACAAGGGTGAGTATCTTTAAAATCTACCAACCTATAATATTTAGATTTGATCTCGGGATCGTTTGAGGCTATCAGATTGTAATTTAAAGTGAACCTGTGGAAAAGTAGAGGTAAAACAAATAGAAAGGTTGACTGTACAGCGGAGGTTCACAGCAGGGTGAACTCCAAGACAGATCTGCGGGGAGAGATACCAAGGGAACTGAGTGGCATTGCAATGCCTACTATGCACTATGTTATGCAAGGAAATCCTTGTATGCTAAGGCAGTTAGTGGCAGTCAAACCAGACAGAACCTGAGGTACAATAAAGTCCAATGATATAGCCCCATCGTTGGCAAAGATAGGATTTACATAATGGCATTACAATACGTGTCTGTATGTGAATTCCTACAAGTTTAAAAATGTTAAACTTAGAATGGTAAAGACAGAGTGGTAAAAACAAGATAACAACCGACAATGTTTCTATAATTCTTTGTCTGAATAATAGAAATTTAGAGAAGAAATTTTATCATAATGGATCAAGAAAACACCAAAGTATTGAAATAATTGAAATAAATTATTTTACATCTTATTTAAATTATAATAACATAGTAAATAAATGATAAGGGCTGTTTGAGACACTGCAGTGTCAACAACACATGCCACTAATCTAATATTTGAATTATCTTTGGATATCAATCTGTACGTGCTTTGTGTGTTTATGTACATATATAGTCTGAAGGTTATGTAAGGTAAATGTCTGTTTTGTATGCATTGTATTTTTAATATTGTGTATAGTCCAGAATAAGACTGAGAATGGAAGTAACCAATGTCATGGTTCTAAGCCCTCACCCTCTCTCTCCACTAGAGGCTGCTATCTCCCTTTCCTTTCCCTTCATTGTTCTTTTCTCACCTGTCAATCACCCTATTAACATTCCAGTCTCCCATGTGCACTTGTTCACTCTACCTCTGTTTCCATTGGCCCTGCACCTGCCTTCCCAGTTCCTGCTCCCTTTCTTAAATCCCTCACTGCCATTCACTCGGGGCGAAGTCTCGTCAGCCCAGTCTACGATTCCAAGCCTTGTCTCCTCGCTCCTTGTCTCCTCGCTCCTTGTCTCCTCGCTCCTTGTCTCCTCGGCTCCTTGTCTCCTCGGCTCCTTGTCTCCTCGGCTCCTTGATTACCATTGCCTGTCTTTCCGTTTACGATTCTGTCTCGCCTATGCTTGTCTGTCTGCCTGATCCCTCAACCATTGCTTGTGACCTCGACCACGTTCTTGCCTAGCCCATTTGTCTTGTCTGCCAGCTCTACGTGAACTGCACTTGGGTCCTAACTCCCTAAGCTCTGTGGTCCTCCCCTGAGAGACACCCTGACAACCAATAATTTCAGAGTTATATTTAAAATTATGCAGTTATTGATGTTTTAACAACAGATTAATGAGGATCTAAACATTTAACTGTATACAGAGTGCATAAGGCATCAGAAATAATAAATAAATAATATATTCTATTATAAGAATAATGTTAAAGTAATACAAAATATAATACATATTTGCTCTAGTTATAAGGTTTTATAGCATAATAAGTCTATTTGGTGATAGAATTGGCATTAGAGCAGTGCCAATTCGTTTCTAACTTTTGGAAAATTATAAGATAATAACGTTTATGCAAAGATTTGTACAGCAGTCATTACAAGGTTTTTTGTAGAATAAGGATGGAATTATATAATCTATTGTTAAAGATGAAGGTTTATTCAAAGTAAATATATATATTGAGACAATTAATGTCCATTAATGGTTAAAATACAAATCAAGAAGGGATGTTGGAATGTTGTAAGGAAATATTAGAGAAATAAATAATAATAATGAAAATAGCAATAATAGGAGTTGTTCCTAATAAAACTATGGAAATAATTTAAAATGAATTGGTAAAAAATGAATTGAGAAACAAAGATTAATAACTGCCATCATTTACCTAACAACTATTAACTATGTTGTTGAAGGAACTGTTGTAATAATTATTGTAATGGTCTCAGATATTTAAGTTAGATAAAACAAAAGACATTGTTTTGAAAGTTTGACAGCTCCACACAAAAGAGTATTTACACTAGGAAGTAAAGTTGATTCAGTAAACAGAGGAGATATGATGCTGCTGATGACAGCTGAGTGCTATACTGAATAATTTGTGATAAATTGGAATCAAGATTATTTGCCTTTTATAAGGAGGATCTCTGATGTTGTGTGAACCACACATTGTGATAAATAAATCCATGTTATCATCTGTGCATCAAGACTGGGTTCCTCAGTATCGTTTTTGCTGTGTCGTGTCCAGTCCTTATTTGCGCGCCTGCGGTGTTCAAACTTGGTCCAGCTTTCGTGTAAGATGGTTGGTTAGTTGTCTGATTGGTTAAATATGGAGCATTGACATTTTGTTATACTATACTATAGTACATGACAAGGTACTACTGTATACTATCATTCATATGTTTAGGTTGCATTTATTACTGACAATTACAAAATGATGTGAAATGTTATGGGGTGGTATATGAAGTTATATGGTTTATTATTATTATTATTAACATGGCCTTTGTAAGTATGACAAAAATATATTTAAAACTGGTTTTAAATGCATTAACACGTAGTGTCAGTACTTATAGAGTGGAAATTGTCAGAGGGGACATGCTTTATATAGAATACGTTTAATGTGCTTTAAAATACCATTACTATTATTACCGGACTGGCACTTTAAGGCAGTGCAGACTGGGAATGGGGGCGTGGTTTAATTAGGAAGTGAAGAGCTGTTTGTAGAGCACACGCCAGAACATGTGGCTAGCCGGGTAGGTTTTTTTTTTTTCATTCTCTCTCTATATATACACTCACCTAAAGGATTATTAGGAACACCATACTAATACTGTGTTTGACCCCCTTTCGCCTTCAGAACTGCCTTAATTCTACGTGGCATTGATTCAACAAGGTGCTGAAAGCATTCTTTAGAAATGTTGGCCCATATTGATAGGATAGCATCTTGCAGTTGATGGAGATTTGTGGGATGCACATCCAGGGCACGAAGCTCCCGTTCCACCACATCCCAAAGATGCTCTATTGGGTTGAGATCTGGTGACTGTGGGGGCCAGTTTAGTACAGTGAACTCATTGTCATGTTCAAGAAACCAATTTGAAATGATTCGACCTTTGTGACATGGTGCATTATCCTGCTGGAAGTAGCCATCAGAGGATGGGTACATGGTGGTCATAAAGGGATGGACATGGTCAGAAACAATGCTCAGGTAGGCCGTGGCATTTAAACAATGCCCAATTGGCACTAAGGGGCCTAAAGTGTGCCAAGAAAACATCCCCCACACCATTACACCACCACCACCAGCCTGCACAGTGGTAACAAGACATGATGGATCCATGTTCTCATTCTGTTTACGCCAAATTCTGACTCTACCATCTGAATGTCTCAACAGAAATCGAGACTCATCAGACCAGGCAACATTTTTCCAGTCTTCAACTGTCCAATTTTGGTGAGCTTGTGCAAATTGTAGCCTCTTTTTCCTATTTGTAGTGGAGATGAGTGGTACCCGGTGGGGTCTTCTGCTGTTGTAGCCCATCCGCCTCAAGGTTGTATGTGTTGTGGCTTCACAAATGCTTTGCTGCATACCTCGGTTGTAACGAGTGGTTATTTCAGTCAAAGTTGCTCTTCTATCAGCTTGAATCAGTCGGCCCATTCTCCTCTGACCTCTAGCATCAACAAGGCATTTTCGCCCACAGGACTGCCGCATACTGGATGTTTTTCCCTTTTCACACCATTCTTTGTAAACCCTAGAAATGGTTGTGCGTGAAAATCCCAGTAACTGAGCAGATTGTGAAATACTCAGACCGGCCCGTCTGGCACCAACAACCATGCCACGCTCAAAATTGCTTAAATCACCTTTCTTTCCCATTCAGACATTCAGTTTGGAGTTCAGGAGATTGTCTTGACCAGGACCACACCCCTAAATGCATTGAAGCAACTGCCATGTGATTGGTTGGTTAGATAATTGCATTAATGAGAAATTGAACAGGTGTTCCTAATAATCGTTTAGGTGAGTGTATATACACACATATATACACAGTACTGTACAAAAGTTTTAGGCAGGTGTGAAAAAATGCTGTAAAGTAAGAATGCTTTCAAAAATAGACATGTTAATAGATTATATTAATCAATTAACTACACTGATCAGCCATAACATTATGACCACCTGCCTAATATTGTGTAGGTCCCCCTTTTGCCGCCAAAACAGCTCTGACCCGTCGTGGCATGGACTCGCATAGACCTCTGAAGGTGTGCTGTGGTATCTGGCACCAAGATGTTAGCAGCAGATCCTTTAAGTCCTGTAAGTTGCGAGGTGGTGCCTCCATGGATCAGACTTGTTTGTCCAGCACATCCCACAGATGCTCGATTGGATTGAGATCTGGGGAATTTGAAGGCCAAGTCAACACCTTGAACTCGTGATTCATCAGACCAGGCCACCTTCTTCCTTTGCTCCGTGGTCCAGTTCTGCTGCTCACGTGCCCATTGTAGGTGCTTTCGGCAGTGGACAGTGGTCAGCATGGGCACCCTGACTGGTCTGCGGCTATGCAGCCCCATACGCAACAAACTGTGATGCACTGTGTGTTCTGACACCTTTCTATCAGAACCAGCATTAACTTTTTCAGCAATTTGAGCTACAGTAGCTCGTCTGTTGGATCGGATCACACGGGCCTTCGCTCCCCACGTGCATCAATGAGCCTTGGCCGCCCATGACCCTGTCGCCGGTTCACCGCTTTTCCTTCCTTGGACCACTTTTGATAGGTACTGACCACTGCAGACTGAGAACACCCCATAAGAGCTGCAGTTTTGGAGATGCTCTGACCCAGTCGTCTAGCCATCACAATTTGGCTCTTGTCAAAGTCGCTCAGATCCTTATGCTTGCCCATTTTTCCTGCTTGTAACACATCAACTTTGAAGACAAAATGTTCACTTGCTGCCTAATATATCCCACCCACTCACAGGTGTCATGATTACAAGATTATCAGTGTTATTCACTTCACCTGTCAGTGGTCATAATGTTATGGTATTTTAAGAATATACTACTTGAGGCTCAGGAGAAATTTGTACCAAAACGTAGTAAATTGAGGACCAAAAAACATTGGCCAAAATGGTTTAATAGAAGTATGCAAAAAAATATCAAGATAAAGAAAATGTTGTATAGCACATATAAAAGGGATAGAGATTAAACTAAATACAAATAATATGTTGAAATGCAAAGAGATCTTAAGAAAGGGATCAGGAAAGCAAAGACGGAAATAGAAAGAAACATAGCTCTTGGAGCTAAAACTAATGCAAAGAGCTTTTTTCAATACTACAGCAAGAGGTCAATAAAGGAGGAAGTGAAACAGGATAAATGAGGAGGAGGTACTAAAGGGACTAGCAGAATTAAAAAAAACAAATCACCTGGGCCACGTGGTATATTTCCGACAGTACTTAAAGAAATTAGGGAAATTATTTATAGGCCACTAATTCAAATATTCAAAAAGACACTTAGAACAGGGGATGTACCAACTGACTGGAAGATGGCAAATGTCATACCAATCCACAAGAAAGGGGACAAAACTGAGCCAGGAAATTACAGACCAATCAGTCTCACCTGTCATCACTTGTAAAATGTTGGAAAAAAATGATTAGACAGAAAATCGAGGAGCATCTTAGTGAAAATCATATTCTTGGAGATAGTCAACATGGGTTTAGACGAGGCAGATCATGTCTTACTAATGTATTCAAGTTTTTTGAATATGCATCTGCAGCTGTAGATCATGTGAAAGCATATGATATGATATACTTAGATTTTCAAAAAGCTTTTGATAAGGTTCCACACCAAAGACTGATAATAAAATTGGAAGCAGTAGGCAGTCAAGGTAATGTAAGTAGAAGGATTATGAACTGGTTGATGTATAGGAAACAGAGGGTGTCGATTAGAGGAGTCACTTCTAACTGGAGTGAGGTTGTTAGTGGAGGTCCACAGGGATCAGTACTAGGGCCTTTGCTTTTTCTAATCTATATTAATGATCTGGACTCTGGGATAGTTAGCAAACATGTCAAATTTGCAGATGATACTAAAATAGGTGGCTCAGCAGATACAATCTCAGCAGCACAGGCTATTCAAAGGGACTTAGATAATATTCAGTTGTGGGCCGACACCTGGCAGATGAAAATCAATGTGGACAAGTGCAAGGTATTACATGCAGGTAACAAAAATGTCCACTATAACTACACTATGGGTGGAATAGAACTATATGAAGTAACACATGAGAAAGACCTAGGAGTCTATGTGGACTCATCACTTTCCCCATTAAAATAATGTGGGGAAGCAATAAAAAAGGCAAATGCACTAGTTAGACCTAATCTGGAATACTGTGTACAGTTCTGGGCTCCACACTTCAAGAAGGATATTGCTGCTCTAGAGGCAGTTCAGAGGAGAGCAACCAGACTTATTCCAGGTTTGAAGGGAATGTCCTACTCGGAGAGCCAAAGGGAACTGAACCTTTTCACCCTGGAACAGAGGAGACTATGTGGGGACTTGATCCAAGTCTTCAAAATCATGAAAGGCAGGGACAGATCAGCAGGGACACACAGACCTGGGGACACAAATAGAAATTGGGCTTCAAGGCATTCAAGACAGAAAACAGCAGACACTTCTTCATACAGAGAGTTGTCACAATCTGGAACACACTCCCCAGCAATGTGGTTGAAGCTGAAAATGTGGGAACATTTAAAAATAGACTAGACATGATCCTTGGACACCAAACGAGCACGATAGGTCAAATGGCCTCCTCTCATTTGTAAACATTCTTATGTTCTAAAGAGCAATGACTGCAACACATATTGGACATAAATAATCGCAAGTGATTGATTGAGTTGGTGACGCTTTCTTAGTTTTTTAAAACAGAGGAGTGTGGTTTTAATAGAAAAGCACTAGAAGGCAATTTTGCCTGGGTTCTATTTATTGGGTACTAGAAATTGGCTATATCTTTCATTGCTCAGTGTATTTGTTCAGGTAGTTAAGGCTCTCAAACAAATTGTGTCTGATATCATAACTCCCTCCAACATGAAATTCTAGTTTGAGAGATAAAAGCTCAATCTCATCAAACAAGAAGTGATTAGTGCTCTTTCTTCTTTTACTCTTTCTGTCTCAAGGGATAAAGTGGTCTTGGACCTCCAACCAGTGATGTAAACCTCTTTAGAAAAATAGAAGACCCATTCTTGTAAACCACCATTTTGTTTCTGAATTGATGTTTCCCTGAGGAAGAATTTAGTTTTAATGACTGTTAGCAACTAGACTATTTTAATTTCCCGAATGCAAGAAGAACAAAAAATAATTGTCTGTTTAATGCAGGATCAAGTTAACTGTATAACAACTGTTTGCACTGTTCCTTGTCCTAGCTTTGGGTTGTTCTATATATTGTGTAATGCTAAATAATACCAATAATAGAATTGAAGACATTTGGTTGAAGAAATTAACATTTGTGAAAAAGTTTAAATAATATCATTCATTACCAGTCATTAGAGTCATATGGCTTTTTTTCACCCCTGAAATGATCAAAGTCATGATTTTTCACTGTCTGTCAATCCTAATGATATGCCTGGCCAATTGAAAAGAAAGCTGATGGGTTCAGAACACTTATTTTAATAGCTGATTATCAAGTAGTTAAAATAGTCACTGTGTGAGAAAACAAAAGCAGGAACTGTGGAGCTATTATCCATCCATGATCTTGGCATGGAGCAATTTGAAAGGTAAAAGTACATACCCGAACAGGTGCCTCTGCTATGCTGGTTAAAGTTCACTTCAGAGCCATAATGACTCTGATTCAAAGCCATTTACTACAGTAGACTGTAAATGAGACTGAAAGAGATTTTACACATTAAATAATATTAACATATATTTAATTAGGCAGTCTTTTTTATGTTTTTTTTATGTTTTATGTAATATTAATTTCTGAAGTATAATATCATGAGATAAACCATGCATTCATAATTCATCATTCATGCTTAGAAATTAAAAAAGATAGTGACATAATAGTTAACTATTTTATTTATTCAAAATATATTTTAGTATTGTGGAAAATACATTTCAAAACTATTTACTAAGACCACCCTGACATCCCTGGACTTATAACTGAACTCATGACTTCATAGATACAGAGACGGAAAGGCTTAGATACAGGGAGACAATTGCAGCACGTAAGCAACCCATCTGGCTGTTGAACTGCTATTATCGATTGTCACAGGGATATCGTTCAATAAGAGGGTGTCAGAACAAAAATAACTACCCCAGCTTTGGTAACCGAGCCCCCAGTTCAGCCCCAGGAGGCATGTCAGCTTTTGATCTGGGTCCAAGTTGCTTGTGCTGCTGTGACAGCTCAACATCGCTCTGTATAGTTTGAACACAGGAATCGGGCAATTATTCACGCTCGCCAGTGCCGGGAAAGTGTTACATCCGACACGTATCATTGGAAAAGGGATCTCCGTATCCGTCGTCCGTAAAATCACTCTCCCTGGGGGGCGGCTGTGGACTTACGGGACTCTTGGCCTGGCATTTCGTTGAAGCCTGCAGACACGGTGAGATGGCTCTCTGCTGACAGGCCATCCGTCATCGGGGAAGGTGATACCGGAGTCAGGCACCTCCAACCCATTCCCAAAAGGAGAGCCAGCCTCATCAAGGACGGAAACCAAGACCCTTCCTTCCGATCTGGTTAATGTTCTGGGCTTTAGGAAACCGATCCCAAGAAGGGTCAAGGTGAGACACACTGCTTTTGAAACTTGCTGCATAGAGTGTGATGACAAAGGTCTGCAGCACCCAGGGGTGTCTGAAGTTTGGCCACGCTTGTGATTTCATGAGGATCAACTGCCCACCAAATCTGTGGCAATAATTATATAAGGATTGTTGTTACAGACACCTGGGTTTGAGTTGAAGTTCAGTGGAGTCACAGGCATGCCATGCAAATGGTGTGATGGAATTAATGAAATGAAAACACTATTGGCGTTAGCTACTACAGTGGCACAGGGTAATGAATAAGCTCCCAAACAGCTGTGCTTATGAAAGCAATTGGGTTATGAATAACATGCTTCCACCTCATCCTGTCCAATAAGTATAATGCCCCGTTTCCACTGGCCATTTCCACTGTTACTCTGTTGCACTTCCACATGTACCCAGACTTGTTTTAGGAGACAGTTTCGTACATCGCACCTGCTGAGTCCCAAACTGGTCTAGACAGAGGTACCGTTACGAAGCGTTACGTAGCCACATGCAACGTCACTGCATTTTTTAATTGTAACTACAATACTGGCAGCCACTATCGATGCGAGAGATGGGGTAGAAAATTTTATCAAGAAAAAATATGTGTGATTACCTTGGAAAGACGATTAAATTAGAACACTTATTAATGTATGGTCTGAAAGTGCCACACAGGATCAATTACTTGGAGCAGTAAGACATTTAAAAGTGTTTGAGAAGATCATGAACATTTTGCTGGAGAAAGGACAACATTGGACTGCAATACAGTGCCGTGACTTAATACAGTCAGCTACAGCTATAATTGCATACATTCCGTACATTTTTATAATTTCATTAAATACAAAGCAAAGTACACCAAATCAGCTAGAAATATGTACACATCCCCAATTTACCATTGGAATTGCATGTTCAGTATGGTTCCCTGAGTAGGATATTTGACCTGAAGTGAAGTCCGCAAGCTTTTGAATTCCAGGGAGTTCAAAATCTTGGCCTGATGCTTGCAGTTCCCATAGGCCTTTGCACAGGGTTATGCGAGACAGCCAGTGTGAAATGTCTAAGGGCTTTCTGTGGGATGATGGAGACGAGATTGTTGTGTCAGAGCAGTTTGAACTATTTGGCAACAACAGGCTCTTGTGTATAAACTTTTTCAGTCTCATTTGCATTGGCAGAGATGGAATCCAAGTGAGAGAATGTTTGCTTTTTACTGCATCTGTGTTTGTTGTAGAAGAGACTGCAGCTCCTGAAACGTGTAGTGCATCAAACTGCGATGCAACCTGATACTCTCCTGTAAACTGTCAGCTTGGACCTGGGGACAGACTGTCCTGCTTGACTTTTGATTCAGCTAAGCATGTACTTTATTGTACATGTAACTGAAGTTCTAATTGAAAAGTTGATAGCTTTTTTATTATTTTAAAATTAGGGGAGAGATATCAAATGATATGAGGTTCTTGAATGCTCAGATGTATTGTAAGAACCACAAATAACAGAACTCAGTCATCGAATATGGGTCTAACATTTAGAAGAAACTTCTGAACACCCTCTGAGATCCCTCTTTTCAAGTGACTGAGTCAATTGACAAATAAGTAGATTAATCAATGACTAATGTGTGTTCTCGGTCTTAGGATATTGGTGATGGACAACTCGGAGAAATAGGTGATCGGAAAACTGAATTGCAAACACAGGTAATTTTCTGATTCGGTATTTGGATATAGTAACTATTGTAATAGCAAATTACATCACTTAGAAATTTGATTTTGAGTATCCATAATTCATAACTGACCACTACTGACATGATTAATAATGTGATGCAAAAAGTAACTTACTCGTGCGGTGAACCCAATGTGGGGTCAAAGCTCATTTTATTGTGTACAGATTGTTCTCAAGCCTTCTAATAGCCCTGCCTTTTATATTCCTTTGCTGTTGTGATGTTACAATCTGTCAGATGGTGGCAGTACACACCAAGACATACAGTACACAAAACCCCACTTCAAATATCACAGAAATAAAGACACATATCAAAGACCACACAGCCTGTACTCCTTCCCAGCTAAATGAAACAGCTCAGGAGTATTATTGCTTGTCAGCAGAAAATTACTGTTAAATACCCATTGATAATACTGTGATAATCACTGCATTCTTTATGCTTCTCCACACATAGCTAATACATTCAAGAATTGCATGGCATTAGCTTTGCTTTTTTCCCCTCCAAACTCTTGTATGTGCAGATTGTTACTATGAGAGTTCTAATAGTATGTGTTTGTGTTTTATTGAATATCCTCATTTTATGTCTTTGGTAAATTAGTTTTTGATTGGCTATTGTATTTATTTGTATTTATTTTTACATGGGCATACTAGACACAGGATTTACTTCCTGCTAGAGACCTTTACTTCCCATTATTTCCTACTAAGAAATCAACACAATAAAGTTATAATGTGTCATATAAATCCTTCACAAACCTTAATGGAAGAGTCCCCCTATGGTCAGATTAAATGTTGCTTTCCAATTGTCTAAGATTAGGACTTATTATTATGCTTTTAATAATGGTACACATGGTGTGGTGGAGGATGAGCTTCTTGAATAAGGCCCTTGGTGTTTTTTCTCACTTCCTGCTGCCAGCAAAATTGACTAAATTACTAATTGCCTGGAGTTGAAAGTTCTCCATCCCTAAACTAAAAGTTGTGATCAGGTAAAAAGACCCACAGGACTCTTCATGACTTTTGTCTGAGGGACAGATGGGTATGATGCTCATTCCAGAGGTAGCACCCATTCTAACACGTGTGACGGTGGCCTTGATCTGGTATGGACTAAAGGGAGGCATGAAAGACCTTAAAATGAGGTACAGATTTACCACAGTCTTCTCATTGGATTTCAAAATCCCTATCTGTATCCCTAACAAAGAACTCTATATACACAGCTTATTAAGTTGTCCTATAAGTGTGATGCCAAAAGTGTTGCCATACCCCCCAGACAAATTTAACTATAAACCGTATTTTGTAGGGAGTATTTAAACAATAAAATTATATTTTCTGCACAAAATACTAAGATAGTATCAGAAGATCATTCTGCCTTCTGAATGACATGCAAGCTCTTCTTCTCCAGTCACAGCACAGAAACATCTCATCAGCCTGACATTTTAAGGATGCAGTTGTGTCTCTTGATCCGTAAGTGAAAAAGCACTATGCAGATTAGGGGTTCTGTTGTAATGTGGGTGGTGAATGTAGAAAATAATCACAGTTTTTCCATTAAATGAAGTAGGCACGGGCAGCGTCTGTACAGTAGATGGATTTATAGGGCACCCCGACTGTGGGCAGTGAAACTGGCAAAACTGAGAAGCCTGGTGTTTGCCTAAGCTCTTCAAGGCACTGCCAGTGCAGCTGCAGAAAGCAGTAGAGGCACACTGTATTGAACTCCAGGTGCCAAGGGTGATGTATGTATGCCAATGAAAGTCTATAAACACCTCCATAAAACTGTGTTTTGCACTGAGGGATTGCAACACAAAACCAAAAGATTTTTTTTGTGTCTGGAAAAAATCTTGTAATTGCACTTTTCCATAAAGTATTCCCAAAGGAGGAAGAGCTCTCATTGTTGACGGGTAAGAAAGAGTGGTAGGTGGTAGAGAGGGTTTGCAATGGAGATGCATGGACAGTTACTTCTGAGGTCCATCAGCAGAGCTTACGACTTTACACTTGTCATAATTGTATAGTTTTAGTAATCCGAGAGTATAAACCTGCATATTCTATAGATCCTGGGGCTGTTCTTCCCTCTTGACGATGGAAATCCCCAGCTCACCTCTAAATCACCTTTATATGAAAAATATTTTGTAGGTATTAAAGACAGGGACTGAGGACTCCACAAATTAGGAAATGCAAGCAGGCAGGAATGAGAACAAGCACTGAGCGCTAATCCTCTAGAGCCAGTGTACCTAGGCTGAGATAAGGCCCTGATCAGATAGCACAGGGAGTTCCTTTCCCAGGCCCTATGTGAGGCTGGAATTTACTGTGACTCCATATGTACAGGCAGAGTTATCTTGGTCTTAGGGTCTACACAGCATCCACTTTAGATAAAGCAATGGAGCAGCAGACTCAAGCCTGGGATTTTGTGTGTGTGTGTGTGTGTGTGTGTGTGTGTGTGTGTGTGTGTGTATAGACATTTACACACACATCTACTGTAAAACCTTTTTGTGGATCTGTCTGCCCCTTTCAGAGCTTTCTCTGAGCTTCATTTTCTCTCCTTTTATAATCACTGTTTTGGAACAGAGATGCGCTGTCAGGACACTGTGGTCAGCTTAGATCGCTTTCAGTGTCATGTGTACTGCTATTTAGTTAGATGTCTGAATCATGTATTTCTGCCATGATTATAGCAGTAAACAGCATACATCCATATTTAAAACTACTGTATGCCTTATTTTAGTGACCATTTGTGAAAGAGTGTTACTCACACTGGTATAAAAGGATAGCTTTGTAGTTAAAGTATAAGGTTGGAGAATCAAACCTTTTTTCTACTTAATAGCAGGATTTGGATAGAGCCCCAGAGAAGATGACACTGTTAACAATATATACAGATGTGTGTCAAATTAAAGGAAAAACCTGAATAAATGAGTGGAGGAACATAAAGAATGCAGATGTCTCCAAAGAGGTGAACTGCATGATACAATTAAACAATTGACATCCTATCATGCTCTGTGGCATGTATAAAAATGCTGAGCAGCCCCAGTTGACCTCGATCTTGGATCAAGATGGCAAGAGGAAAGGATCTAATTGACTTTGAAAGATGGGTCATTATTGGGACACGAATGGCAGGAGCTTCAGTCACAAGGACTGCTCAACTGGCTAGTGTTTCAAAAGTTACATCTGCATTTATATCTATGGGAAAGACATCAGTAATAGGGTTGGAAATTGTGGTCGAAAGCACACGTTCGATGACCGTGATGCTTGTGCATTACTGCGATATGTAAGGAAAAACAGAAGAGCAACTCTTTCCCAGGTGACTGAAAATGTCAATGCAGGACGTGATCAGACTGTGTCAGCAAGAATAGTCTGTCGAGAACTACACAGTGAGGGGTATTATAGTAGGGTTGCAGTGCATAAACCCCTCATTACAAAGACAAATGCACATTTGATAGTTTAGTGGTGCAAAAAATAGGCACTGGTCTAGGCACATCCTTCACTATATTCTTGACAAGAGGGCGAGTGCATGTTTTGCTTACACCAAGAGAACAGTACAGGCCTGACTGCTTGATCCTTACAGTGAGGAGGTCCGGAGGCTCTGTTTGCTGTGTAGGGCATTTTCCTGGCATGGTTTGAGTGATGGAGTGATCACCTTTATCCTGTGGTGACATTTCTATCCTGATGGGAGTGGTCTCTTCCAGGATGACAATGCCCCCATCCACAGGGCATGAGGGTCACTGAATGGTCTGATGTGTATGAAAATGATGTGAATCATAAGGCCTTCGCAGTCACCAGATCTCAGCCCAATTGAACACCTATGGGAGATTTTGGACCAACATGTTAAACAGCGCTCTCCACCACCATCATCAAAACACCAAATTAAGGAATATCTTTTGGAAGAATGGTGTTCCATCCCTCCAGTAGAGTTCCAGAGACTCTTTGAATCTGTGCCAAGAGCATTGAAGCTGTTCTGGTGGCTCATGCTGGCCCAACACCTAACTGAGACACTTCATGTTTTTCCTTTAATTTGTCACCCATCTGTGTATATATATATATATATATATATATATATATATATATATATATATATATATATATATATACAGGGCAAGTTCTAGACATTTGGAGGCCCTAGGCAAAATTTATTTTGGAGGCCCCCCTCTTGATTGGTGGACTGGTGTAGATGATGTAGGTCAGGGCTCCCCGCCCGGTATTCGAGCCATGCACCTCTGGCACTCCACATCATAGCTGCTCCAGTGCAGCAGACTGTAAAGCCCGCTATACTAACAGATTTGGACTCCTACCACAGCAGGATTAACACTATACTACTTTTACAGAGGAGTTACGTCACTTTGTAACGATCTCATTATGACAGAAATGAGCCCCGTTACACTCGTGTATAGGGATGTTACGGTTATGGAGGCCCCGCCTCCAAGCCCAAGGCCCTAGGCAATTGCTCACTCTGCCTAAAGGTAGCGCCGGCCCTGTGTATATATATATATATATACACTACTCATCAAAAGTTGAAGAACACCTCAATGTTTCCAGTTTTAATTTAAATTTTCGCAGTTTAATGTCTCAATGCACTCTGAAATTAAAGCATAGAACAAATAAACAATTGGAGATAAAAATAAATCATGGAATCGTTTTGTTTAACAAAATTTAATCTAAATTTTTGACTCATCAAAGTACCTTTGCAGATATAACAGCCGAACACACTCATGGTATTCTTTCTACAATGGAAATCAAATATTGTTTGGAAAGTTCTTCCCAACACTGTTGCAGAAGTTAATACAAATGTGTTGCACTTGTAGGTTGCTTTGCTTTCACCCTTCTGTCCCGTTCATCCCAAACCAGCTCGATGGGGTTTAAGTCTGGAGACTGTGCTGGCTATTCCATGATTTTTAAGCCTACCATCTTGTTATTTTCTTCTAAGGTAATTCTGACATAGCCTGAAGGTATGTTTTGGGTCATTATCTTGCTGTAGGATGAACCCCTGACCAACTAGGCATATAACTGAGGGTATTGCATGGCGCTGCAAAATGCTGTGGTAGCCGTTTTGGTTCAGCGTGACTTGTTTACTTCGACAACTGTGAAGCTGTGCTTGAAGCTGTTGTCCTGTGAGCCGCCTATCTGCTATCTGCCTAGCTGTTGACTCTCAGAAATTTGTCTTCTGATTCTGTTGTGGCTTTGGGTCTGCCAGACCTCTTCCTGTCAGAGTTTCCTCCAGTTTCCAATTCCAAGTACCTTTTGATGATTTAGGAAACTGTACTCACTGACACCTTGGCTTTCTTTGCAATTTCTCTAAAGGAAAGACCTACACTTTTAAGGGTTATAATGGTCTGTCTGTCTTCCTTTGTTAATTGCCTTTTTCTCACCATTATGATAGCAATATACTACTTCTTGCAGTACAATACTTTTGTTACAAAAAGGAATTGTTAGCATCAACTTAATTTACTTCCAATTAATTTACAGTCAATTCAGGACTAATGACCTTCATGAAGAAATTAATAAACTAACTAAACAACTGTGTACTCTTCTACCAACCCTTTTTATCTAATTCAAACAATTCACTCTGTACTCACAAATACAATATTTTTTCTCCCCCGCTGACGTTCATTAGCTTTTTTAACGCATTCCCCTGCACAATAAATGATTGGTATTGTGCTATCAAATTTGGCACTTGTAATGTACAAAGTCAGCACCAGTTTGAATGTAGTTTGTATTGAAGTGTTGTGTGTGGCTGTGTGTCCCTGTGGTTTTGAATGGCAGCGGCAGGGGGCTGGCAATTGATAGCAAGGGCTTGGGCTGGAGGTGAACAGTCCCAGGGCTGATTGGTGTGTGGGCTTGCATGATTAACGACTGATAAGACGGCAACACCCATCTCCTGGAGGTTGCCAAAAGGTCAGAGGTCACTTCCTGAGGTCTCTTGAGTGATAGACAGGGTTGACTGTGGTCTGCTGGGGTCTGGCAGCAGAATCTTGTTGTAAGCTTGGGCACCTTGCCTACAAACTCCATAAAAGTGCCAACATTGGCCCTCTTCGCAAATCGCTGTGCTAATTCACCCTTATGGAGGTGTCACACCTTTCTTGTGTCCTTGTGGCTTTTTCTGATCATAGTGTGGTGTGCTTGGGTCAATTTTAAGTTAGCCTGGTTTATACAGTGTGCTGAAATTAGCATCGCCATGTGTCGAAAAGAAGAGAGGCTGCCTCACACAAGAAGTGAAGGGGGTGTGTGGAACAGATTGCCAAATCCAAAACTTTAGTGGAGTTTCCTCCTGAATGTTGCTCAGGGAGAATGACTAGCTGAGGCTTTAGGATTGATCAATTACTGGGATCCGAATGACTGAAACAGTCCGAGCAGGTTCTTTCTGTTTGTTATCTTATTTGTATTCTTGTACAATTGTGACTCAGACTTCAAGTACTATTTTGGGTGGACTGGAGAGACCACAAGATGGCAGCAAAAAATAAAACTACACTGCTTTGTCAGAAATTCTCAACAGAGCCCCCATTTAGTATACTTTTTCCCCCTATTCTTTTAAATTGAGCCTTGCTGACTCAGCAGCAGCAGGGAGTCAGCGCAATCCACTCACATTTAAAGGCTGTTTTTCTTTTTTACAGTTGGCTTTGCCTTTCCCCGGAGGACACTAAGTCTCCTCGGAGCATCGGGGACTAAGATCCTGCACACCTCTGAAGCTGACCCCTGAACTTTGACCTGTGGCTTCACTGGGCAGGCCCCATACGGTGAGTGGGCTGTCCTGGGAGGGAAGCTGATTGTGCACTGTGCTGTCTGGAAAAGGTGGGCAACAGTTCACATACATTATATATTGCCTGCTTTGGCCAAGCCCTCGTTACTTCATATTGCAGGATTTCAGGTGTGCCTGTCCAGGGAGGCTTGATTGACAGATTGGCCAGCATGAGACTCTAGTAAATTGCATTCCATGTATGGTTTGCCATTAGCTGGGTTACCTTTCTTGGTTTAAGTGCTGAAGTCGACAAACCACTTGTGTGTTTTTCAAAGAGGAGAATATCTGCGAGGATCTCCACAGTTTAAGCAGGTTCCCCCTGCAGTAATTAATATGGCAGAGCACACCCCGTCTCCAGTTTAGTGAATAATATGTTTATTATTTGGAAAGAATGGAAAACGACTGGTCTGAGACTTTAGTGTCAGCCCATTGGGAATCTTGGTGAAGAAAATAGAGAAATACCATCACCTCTGTATTTTTCCATCCATGATTTATAAGAATCTGTAAGAGAGAAGTGTAATATCCTATTTTTTGATTCTCTCTCTGACCTTCATACTCTGAAATATTATGAAATACAAAAAAAAGGTGATGTTGGAATTACAGCATGCTGTCTACAGATATGTTCCCTTTGCTAGTCACCTACTCCTTTGCACTGAAATTAAATAACTTAACCTGTTCAAATAGTTTACAAGGAAACCATTGAACCTTTTGTTTTTCTTCAATCCATTTGTATTTATATTTGTTTATATGTAAACAACTTAAAAATGAAACCTTCCTGAAAGAATAAAAATAGTCATTCCATTTTATGATCTCAACCTCAATCTCATTAGCTGTAGTCACTCATAGTGCATTGGGGGGGTGTGGGGGTGGATCCACTTGTGACCCATGGACACAAGTGGATCACATAGGAAAGTTTCATGCTTTTAAAAGAAACAGTAATATGATCTGCCACTGACTTGCCTGAAAGAAAGATATAAAACTTAAGACCCATGCCCAATCACTGTGAAAGCAGTGTATAAATTCTGCACATGTATCCACAATTTCTTCAAGTAACTATAACGGCATTGTCAACTGCCTTTTAAGGTTTGGCCTGTCTGAAGTCTCTGTCCTCATATCTTCCACACCCCCCCCCCCTTTCTCTCTCAGGCCCTGGTCATTAGTGCTCTAATGTATACCATCCTGCAATAAGGCAAGGAAATAAATAATTTTTTCCCTTTTCTCCTTCCTGACTATTCTCTGTGACACATGAAATAAGATCCGAAGCCTGGTGTGAGACAAGCAGCTCTGTGTTTTTGTCCCACTGAAATAAATCTTGATGCTCTGTATTAGACAGGAAAATGTATTTCAGCTCAGGGGATTACTTACACTGCCTTGTCCCCCATGGTCTATTTTCTTTTCGTTTAACCTCCTTGATAGTGGTTGCTCAACTGGTGTCACTGGCTTCATATATCAAGAGAGAAGGAGAGTTTCCATTTCTTGGCCCTCTTTATGAACAGGTGCTGTAAAGATAAAGGGTTGCTCTGTGTCCAATAATGGGTTCCTCTTAATTATTATAGGACTGTTGGTATTGTTTCTCAGATGATGGTCTCTATTTGCTTGACTAATTGTGTTGTACTCCATCTTTTACCAGTGTATACTGCATTGATGACCTCCACAAGTAATATGTGATGTGGAATGACCATCCTGGTTTATATCGCATCTAAGGTTCCTTTGAACGGAAATTACTTAATCTCTTCAGGCAGTTAGGGGTGATTTGACTGTCTTCAAAGTGTTCATGAGTGATCAAAGTTGTTACTGCATGTTCAGTTTGTTGATCGGACCTAAAGTTGGAATTGGAAATTTCACACTGATCTAGAAAGCATTTCTCCGTAAATGTCTGAGCTTTGATGGGCTGAATGGCATGTTCTTCTATTTGGAAAAGATTTTTTAAGTACTTTTTAATGTACCGCCCTCCAGATTCAATGCATCTGGTCAATCCTGCTGTGAGCTCCTGCAGTGTTAAGTTAACAGACTGATTTGATGCCCTGCAGTTTGACAGCTAGTTTCTGTGCCTGCTTGTTTCTGATGCAGTGCAGTGCATTGGTGTGGTGTCCTTGCCCTACGCTGCCAGCATCTGAGGGGGGAGGAGCTTGCTGCCAGCTTCTAAGCAGGTGTGTGGCACAGACATCTGCACAAATAGGCAGCTAGGGGCATCTTGTGCCAGCTCCATGGGACAGGAGAGGCCACCCACCAAGAGCGAGCCAAAACAAATACAGCTGCCATGTGTCTCCCTCCTATCTCCAGGCAATCATAGATACCACATCCTCTCCCTACCGCACCCCCCCCCCCCACACACACACACACCAGCATTCTTAAAGTGATAGGACTCGCTCATCTGCATCTCTTCTGAGATCCTGAAACCCTCCAGAACTGGCATTGATGGTTTAGCCCAGATCCATATCTCATCATCCAGGGAGAGAGCTGCTATGCAGGATTTCCATCTGCCCATACACAGGATCAGTCCCTGTCCAGTCTTGACACTAAAGGCATATCACAGGAGCTAATCTATATATCCTGCCCCCACCAACTCCAGACTTGCTACATTATTAGTTGTGGCTGTAGGAAATGTGAGAGCGCTCATGGGATTTTTGTAACTGTATACCAAGTAGCACCTTCAGGCATGTTCACAGAAATAGGGAATGAGTTGAAATTTAGATATTTATTTACTTTCCAGATTTAAAGCAAGCATGATGAAATTCATAATTCCCAAACATGGCCAATACTGTATTGGGCATCTAATTGACCTTATATAGGACTACTTGCATCTAGTCTACACTCTACATTAACAACATTGAATGTTTGATCAACCTAAGAAATGTTTCACAAATCCCTCGTAGAAAACAAAACAAAACAAAAAACGTTTTGTGAATATAGGCTACATTTGTAATGTTGTGTGAAAGTGTTTTGTTGTTTATGTTATTGCTTTTGCATCAACCTAAAACGACCACACTTTTAGGTGAAGTTGTTCACTTTGACTAAGAACATAAGAAAGTTTACAAATCAGAGGAGGCCATTCGACCCAACGTGCTCGTTTGGTGTCCATTAATAACTAAGTGATCCAAGGATCCTATCCAGTCTATTTTTGAATGTTCCCAAACTTTCAGCTTCAACCACATTGCTGGATAGTTTGTTCCAGATTGTGACTACTCTCTGTGTAAAGAAGTGTCTCCTGTTTTCCGTTTTGAATGCCTTGAAGCCCAATTTCCATTTGTGTCCCCGGGTGCATGTGTCCCTGCTGATCTGGAAAAGCTCCTCTGGTTTGATATGGTCGATGCCTTTCATGATTTTGAAGACATGGATCAATTCCCCTCATAGTCTCCTCTGTTCCAGGGTGAAAAGGTTCCGTTCTCTCAGTCTCTCCGAGTAGGACTTTCCCTTCAGACCTGGAATAAGTCTGGTTTCTCTCCTCTGAACTGCCTCTAAAACAGCAATATCCTTCTTGAAGTGTGGTGCCCAGAACTGTACACAGTATTCCAGATGAGGTCTAACTAGCGCATTGTACAGTCTTAACATTACTTCCCTTGTTTTAAATTCTACACTTTTGACAATATACCCTAGCATTCTGTTTGCCTTTTTTATTGCTTCCCCACATTGCTTGGATGGAGAAAGTGAGGAGTCCACATAGACTCCTAGGTCTTTCTCATGCGTTACTTCATCTAGATCTGTACCTCCCATAGTGTAATTATAGTGGACATTTTTGTTACCTGCATGTATTACCTTGCACTTGTCCACATTGAATTTCATTTGCCAGGTGTCAGCCCACAACTGAATATTATCTAAGTCCCTCTGAATAGCCTGTGCTGCCAAGATTGTATCTGCTGAGCCACCTATTTTAGTATAATCTGCAAATTTGACAAGTTTGCTAACCCAGAGTCCAGATCATTAATATATATTAGAAAAAGCAAAGGCCCTAGTACTGATCCCTGTGGAACTCCACTAACAATCTCACTCCAGTTAGAAGTGACTCCTCTAATCAACACCCTCTGTTTCCTATACATCAACCAGTTCATAATCCATCTACTTACATTACCCTGAATGCCTACAGCTTCCAATTTGAGGATCAGTCTTTTGTGTAACCTTATCAAAAGCTTTTTGAAAATCTAAGTATATCATATCATATGCTTTCACATGATCTACAGCTGTAGTTGTATGTTCAAAAAACTTGAATAAATTACTAAGACATGATCTGCCTCGTCTAAACCCATATTGACTATCAAAAAGAATATGGTTTTCATTAAGATTCTCCTCTATTTTCTGTCTAACCATTTTTTCCAAAATTGTTCAAGTTATGCAGGTGAGACAGATTGGTCTGTAATTTCCAGTCTCAGTTTTGTCCCCTTTCTTGTGGATTGTTATGACAATTGCAGTTTTCCAATCAGTTGGCACATCCCCTGTTCTAAGTGTCATTTGGAATATTTCCCTAATTTCTTTAAGTACTGTTGGAAATATACCATATGGCCCAGGTGATTTGTTTGTTTTTAATTCTGCTAGTCCCTTTAGTACCTCCTCCTCATTTATCCTGATTTCTCTTAGGGTTTGACTGGACTGATTGTTAACCTGTGGCATGTTATCTGTTTTTTAATTTTGTAAACACCTCCATAAAATATACATTTAGAACATTTGCCACATCTTGTTCTTTTTCTGACATTGATTTTTATCCTTTAGCTCCTCTTGTTCTTTGCATTAGTTTTAACTCCAAGAGCTATGTTTCTTTTTATTTCCCTCTTCACTTTCCTGATCCAGCTCTTAACATCTCTTTGCAGTTCTATATAATCTTTGTATTTTGTTATGTTGTATGTTGTTTGTCTCTATCCTTTTTGTTTGTGCTTTACAACATTTACAACATAATTCTATTAATCGCTTTTGGCCAATGTTATTTGGTCCTGAATTTGATAAGTTTTGGTACAAATTTCTCCTGAGCCTCAAGTAGTATATTCTTGAAATATAACCATCAATTTTTGACTGAATCCAGGGGCGGATTGGTAATCAGGAAGTGCTGGAGAATCCCCGGAGGGCTCGTCTACTAGGACCTGCGTGGGCTGCTGGTCTATATTTGATTTATTTGATTTTTATTTTTTTGCTTTTGACCGTTACATGCTGACAATGACACAGTTATTACCTGGGCATTCTCGCTCTCTCTCACACACACACATCATTACTCCAATCATTGCTTGTGTAAATCTAATATTGCAATATCTAAGGGGTGGGGACTGGCCACTCTCTGATTGGATTTGCCAGGATTTTCTTACAATGGGATTGGTGAACCGATTTCGCCTTTCGTTGGAATCATTTGTATTCATAATGGATGAATGTCATGTCAGTCAAAGATCTTCTATTGCAGGGGTTCCCAAATTGCGTCCCAGGGGGCCAAATGTGGCCCTTGATGTTTGGTGCGGCCCCCAAAAGCCAACCTTCAACCGCCCCTTTTCTGAACCATTATTATATTTTCACACTTTCTGAAAAAAATATGTTACAAATTGCACATGTTATTAGGGGGAAAATAAGAAAACAACAATTAAAGTTCATAAATGTTCCCTAACAGAAATGTATAGGAAATACAATGATATAATTTGGGACAAATATTTTGTTTTCATCGGTGGTTCATTTTCTTCTGCGGCCCCCCCATCCCATGCAACCTCCGGAAATTCACCCTTCATCACCAGACATTGGGAAACCCTGTTCTATAGTAAGAAGATACTCCACTCACCTTGACTCCCAGCACGTTGTACTCAACAAATCCCGGTAGAGACAGAGAGTGTGTGAGAGAGAGAGATAGAAAGATAGCTTTGCATACAGTAACAAAATGACATAATGTTAGCACACTCTAATACTCAAAATGCCCCAAGAACAAGCAGGAACTAAAGACAGCTGCAGTACAGGCCTGGCAGAGCATCACCAGGGAAGAAACCCAGCATCTGGTGATGTCTATGGGTTCCAGACTTCAGGCAGTCATTGACTGCAAAGGATTTGCAACCAAGTATTGAAACTCAAAATTTAATTCATGATTATGTTAATTTGTCCAAATACTTTTGAGCCCCTGAAATTGGGGAAACCACATACAGTGAGGGAAAAAAGTATTTGATCCCCTGCTGATTTTGTACATTTGCCCACTGACAAAGAAATTATCAGTCTATAATTGTAATGGTAGGTGTATTTTAACAGTGACAGACAGAATAACAACAAAAAAATCCAGAAAAACGCATTTCAAAAAAGTTATAAATTGATTTGCATGTTAATGAGGGAAATAAGTATTTGATCCCCTATCAATCAGCAAGATTTCTGGCTCCCAGGTGTCTTTTATACAGGTAACGAGCTGAGATTAGGAGCACTCTCTTAAAGGGAGTGCTCCTAATCTCAGCTCGTTACCTGTTAATAAAGACACCTGTCCACAGAAGCAATCAGTCAATGAGATTCCAAACTCTCCACCATGGCCAAGACCAAAGAGCTGTCCAAGGATGTCAGGGACAAGATTGTAGACCTACACAAGGCTGGAATGGGCTAAAAGACCATCGCCAAGCAGCTTGGTGAGAAGGTGACAACAGTTGGTGCGATTATTCGCAAATGGAAGAAACACAAAATAACTGTCAGTCTCCCTCGGTCTGGGGCTCCATGCAAGATCTTACCTCATGGAGTTTCAATGATCATGAGAACAGTGAGGAATCAGCCCAGAACTACATGGGAGGATCTTCTTAATGATCTCAAGGCAGCTGGGACCATAGTCACCAAGAAAACAATTGGTAACACACTACACCGTGAAGGACTGAAATCCTGCAGCGCCCGCAAGGTCCTCCTGCTCAAGAAAGCACATGTACAGGCCTGTCTGAAGTTTGTCAATGAACATCTGAATGATTCAGAGGAGAACTGGGTGAAAGTGTTGTGGTCAGATGAGACCAAAATCGAGCTCTTTGGCATCAACTCAACTCGCCATGTTTGAAGGAGGAGGAATGACCCCAAGAACACCATCCCCACCGTCAAACATGGAGGTGGAAACATTATGCTTTGGGGGTGTTTTTCTGCTAAGGGTACAGGACAACTGCACCGCATCAAAGGGACGATGGACGCGGCCATGTACCGTCAAATCTTGGGTGAGAACCTCCTTCCCCCTGCCAGGGCATTGAAAATGGGTCATGGATGGGTATTCCAGCATGACAATCCCCCAAAACACACAGCCAAGGCAACAAAGGAGTGGCTCAAGAAGAATCACATTAAGGTCCTGGAGTGGCCTAATCAGTCTACAGACCTTAATCCCATAGAAAATCTGTGGAGGGAGCTTCAGCCTTGAAACCTTAATGACTTGGAGAGGATCTACAAAGAGGAGTGGGACAAAATCCCTCCTGAGATGTGTGCAAACCTGGTGGCCAACTACAAGAAACGTCTGACCTCTGTGATTGCCAACAAGGGTTTTGCTACCAAGTACTAAGTCGAAGCGTTCAAATACTTACTTACCTCATTAACATGCAAATCAATTTATAACTTTTTTGAAATGCGTTTTTCTGGATTTTTTTGTTGTTATTCTGTCTGTCACTGTTAAAATACACCTACCATTACAATTATAGACTGATAATTTCTTTGTCAGTGGGCAAATGTACAAAATCAGCAGGGGATCAAATACTTTTTTCCCTCACTGTATAACAATGGGTGTAATTCCAACACCGTTCACCCAGTTTGGATGTATCTATCCTCAAATTAAAGATGAAAGTCTACACTTAAAGCACATCTTGATTGTTTCCTTTCAAATCCATTGTGGTGGCATGCAGAGCCAAAATTATGACAATTGTGTCACTGTCCAAATACTTATGGACCTAACTGTAGGTGGTTGTGCGAGTGTAGGGAAAGAGAGAGAGAGGGGTTAGTTGGGAACAGGGAATCAGGGAATCCTGGCCATGTGGAACGAGCTAATCATTCTGGACAGTTGCCAAGGTTGTGGTTATTTTTGTGGTCTCAGGTGCCCCTCTTTGAAGAGTAAGGCCTTATAAAGACCTCCAGCTTAACAGAGTGGAAGCAGGTTATCTGTCGGATACTGACATGGCCAACTTGTTTGTATCTAGTCAGCACCTTCCTCAGACTCTTACCCAACGGAGCTCCAATAGCAGACCCTAGATAAGGCCCTCTCCCTGCATTGGATTCCTTGAAGCCGTGACTGTTTGGTCCTGCTTGGAAATGGTATTTGTATATGGAAAAAAATAAAATAAAAAGAAAATAAGGAGTTAAATAACAAAAGGGATTATGATGTGATTGTCTTTCTCTAAAGGCACTGATTTCACATACAAGCTGACTAAACTTCAAGTTATCACCCCCCAAATAAGAGGTATCTCTGGAGGGGGTAATTCAGTGTTTAATTAACCACAGCAAACCTCCTATGCTATTAACCGGTTATTATCTGCTTTTGTTCTGAATCTGTGTAGTTAACTATCTTATCCTGTCCATTACATTCATCGGAACTCCATGTAAATAATACTTGTACCTTTTGACATGGCACTGTTGGTAAATTTAGAACCATATAACTACACACTCAAATTCGCATTCTGTCTGACCACTGCAAACCTCCAGTTCTTTCACTTTCCACTCAAATCTGCCAGTCTCTCCCAATTCAGATCGAACTTTCTTGACTCGCATCTTTTTGCTTTGCTCAGTATGTGAATCCTATAGGGATACTCTTTCTTATAAAAGCTCCTTTAAAGAGTTTTAGTCTTTTCAGTCTTACACCAGACCTGAACTCTTGCCCAGCCGTTTATGAAGATGAGTATTATATTTTCTTAGCTTTTTCATCTAACTTGTTATGTTTTAACAGACTTTTTTTCTTCTTCTTCTTCCCTCCTCTCTTCCCCCTTTCTAATGTTTTACTGCTCTTGGACCAGGCACTTCATTTGTCAAATACAGGCCAGTGTCTTAGACAGAAAAACTGTGGAAATGAAAAGAATTCCAACTCCCCCCCCCCCCCACCTCCTCTGTTCCTTTTTTCCACTTTGAGACAGCTGCCAAAAAAGGGGGTGTTAAATGCACCTAAGATAACAAAATGTCTTGGCTTATCTTAATACTGTATTAAAACACACACACACACACACACACACAACATATATTTATAGACATTTACAGAAGGATTTATTTATTTATTTTGTACATTTAGTTCACAAGAGGTTTGTAGGGGGGATTGCCACAAATTGTGCCACCTTAAAATCAAGCATAAAATTTGTGTTCAGAATTCAGCTATTGCTTCTTAGTTTATGTGTGTCTGGATATTTCTGAGTTAGGATTACTTGTCTGGTTCCTGAGACCCAGATTAGAGATAGCTAGACTTTCTTGTCTTAACAGAGTTATTTTTTACACATATGGTAATATGTTTTGTGAAATGTGTATTATCTGTATTTTTTGCAAAGTACCCTGAGTAATACTTTTGACTATATATGTTTTTGGTGTGTCTTCACTAACCCAAGACAGTGAAAAGTGAAAGTGAAAGGAACAGTCAAGGACAATATTGGGTATTTACACATAGAAGTAGAATATGTTCCTATTTGAGAAAGTAATCTGTAACATTCATTAACACAAGCATCTTCCCAAGCATGCCTTAATTAAATCCTGTACACCACAATGATCAAGAAACTCGGCTGGACCTGAACTTCGTCCCTACAATCCTGAAATGTTAACTTCAGGCCTCCACACTTTCTAATAATACAGTGAGAAAGCAACAGGCTGGGAAACATTGATTTATTCTTAAGAAAACAATTAAATTCAAGACAAGAAAAAGTAGCAGACCTTTTCATTTCTAAAGCTTACAATTTCTTACAGAAACTCAAAAATATACATTTTTTTAACATTTTAATTAATTCTTAGTTTAGTGTTGAAAGACAGATGTATAAATTGGCCACATGAGCTCAGGGCCTAGGTTTTAAACAAGCCGAATGTGTTGCTGTTGCTGTTTAACCAATGTCCCCAGTAAGAACAGCAATGTATTTTCAGCCTGTAGCAGCCAAGAGCTGCAAGCAGTTAAGAAAAGCATTTTTCCAGGCGCTTTGATCTTAATCTTCTTAAAGTTTGGGCCTGACCCTGGTAGGGTCTTATTTAGACAGCTCGGAAACACGCTGCAGCTGATGGGACTGGGGACAGGACACGTTGCAATTCTTAACAGCTTGCTTTCACTGTTTACTTTTCCACTCTCAGTGAATCACATTAGGGGTCCTGGGGAAAGTGGCAAGTGGAAAAGGTGCGGGGAATCGGTGCCATCCTTTTTAATTGATTCCAGAACACCCAGCGCTCTCTTGAATGGTACCGGTGTGAAAGAGCCGGGAGGAGAAACGCTACAATGTCTTGATAGGTATGATAAATCCTGCCCATGTCCCAGTGTCTCCCTTCGTGAATCTGATTGGTACATCCCTGTCTCCTGTATATGTCCGTTAAGGGCTAATTTAAACATGATTCGCGGGGCCTTTCAGATCACGCGCAGATCTATAGTTAGAGATTGATAGCATATCAAGATTTGCTTTGGAGAGAAGCCACATCACTGGTGAAAGCGGCTTCTGATCAGTCTCTCTAGCCAATACTTCCCAGCTTGGCATGGAAGAACATTAATCTTTCATCTTGCATGGTCTACTGTTTATTATTGGTGCCAAAAACACAGCAAATTGAAATAAAAAAAAACTGCAGGCAATGCCCTTTTTTAGTATTTCAGATAAAGGGCCTGCTAGTAGAAAAGGGGATAAAATTGGAAATGTCTGCTTTGCTGATGTAAAACTCAGTAGACTCAGCAAATAATACAAAGCCGAACTGTAAGATTTCAAAGCTTAACTGCAGAATTAAGGGATTCCTTTTTTCTGTTATAGTTTATTGAAAGACAATTGCACATTCAAGTGTAGTTTGCTCCATCATCTCTATGCAGTTTGCCCAAAGGCTATAGGTGTGTTATTCTACCACTAGGTGGCACTGCCATCCACAGATTGACCTCCCCCACCCCCAAAACATGTTCATTTGTAAAAGGAAGGGTTTTGCAGGAGATTTTGCCTCAATGTCTCTGCTTCAGCATGTGAAGGAGATTTTACTGGAACTGTCAAATTAAAAGCAGATCTGTACTTTGGAGGACTGTTGCACAGTGTGAGGTTATTTCAGTGGCCAGGCTGGGAAAACAGAGCCAGGGAGACAAGTGTTGACTGGCAGTTGAAGAGGCTTAATGGAGCTTGTGATCGTTTCATCGTACCCGCAGTTTCGTTCAATCCCTACCCATACTGTATTTATGTTTGTGTGCTTGCATTGCACTAAATCGACAAAATCATTCAGCTTATGACCCAGCCCACACACCGGTCAACACCAATCAAATGAACTAAGACCAAAATTCCAACCAATTAAAACTCTGAGTGTGGTTTTCAGCTGTCTAGACTTAAACACATTGCAGTCTTGGACTTTAGAAATTGCATCATTAGGCCCACAAATGGAGAATGAATGCTAAATGGATTGGGGTTGAAAACATGAAAATTCAGATTGCATTAACAGATATGGGACTGCTGCTAGTGACTGCTGTATTGTGTGTGGATGGTTGAATGGTATCTGGGCTTTCTAGCTCTAGGAATTATGGCTTGTATAGCAGACCATTGTGCAAAGCATACTTTTTAAATGATCTTTATTGTTACGTAAAATTACAAGTCAGGGGTTTGGTAACCCCATTCCACACTTCTTTAGGAATTCAGGACATGTTGCATCTTTTCAATTTGAATTGCTACTCTCTGGGGAGTAGCAGCAACAATCAAGTATGACCCAAGATTGTGTGCAACCTGCGCTCTTGAGTGGGGGGGCTTTCCCTAGCTCAGCCCCTGACCAGCTGCACTATTGAGCTTTTCTTTCTAAATTCACATAGATGGCACACGTGAAGAAAAAGGCAACAGAGCAAAGAGTGTTCTGTGCCTTTGAATCCTATGGTTAATGCTCAGGTCGTGCTCACTCGCCTATGCCGATGTAGTTGGGAGATTTCTTCAGGCGCACTGATGTTGATAGGGAGTGTGTCCTCTGTGACCCGGCCTGATGCTAATTTGCTCTCCCTGTGTCGTCGGTGAGAGCTGGGTTATTCATGGGATTTTCTCCACAGGTGATAGGTGACAGAAATTACAGCCTGCCGCTGTTTGACTCCAAACCCCAGTATCTCGGAGCATCAATCTTGAGTGCAACGAAATCTAGCGAGGCAGAGGCAGAGCGCTATACCAAGCCAGTAAGTCACCCCTTTCGAGGATATGGCAGTACTGTGCAGGGTTTGAATGGGTACACAGACAGCACGGTTTTGTGCCTATTGGATTGAATTATGCAGTTTAGAGCAATGGGTAAAATTAATACTGTGCAAGTTGTGTATTTTTCACTTCACAAAGGTGCAGTATCATTTTAACTCCTGGAATCATTCTTCCTGGACTCTAAAAGGCCTGTTTAGAATGGTCAACTACATATATTAGAAAGAAAACATTTCCTCTTACAGTACTGTCTGTTTGTAACTCATCAACATAAGCTTTCGATTGTTACACTTTTTATTATGTTTTACAATTTTATTATTATTTTTAAATAATTTTGTGTGCCCCAGATATCCTCGCTTAATTATGGTGAGGTAAGTGTTGCATGGGAATATTAAGTTTTCCTGTCATGCTTTACAACATTTTTTATTTTTCTTCTAATAATGTAATTATCCCTGCACAAATATTGCAACAAAATCTGAAATTCCACAATTGCAAACAAGCATTTAATGAGTTTTATAATGTTCAGGTTTTAGTGGGCTGTTTGTTAGTATTCTTTCCAAATTATATCTCCCTGGTGAATTTCCATCTGATGCATTGGTTTCTCTCCAGAGAGATTGGTGCTGTTATGGATTTGTGTTGTTTTACACTGAGAAGTCTATTTTAACACATACAGCGGCATTCAATTGCTGCAGTGTCATGCTCGTGTCCCTTGTGCCTTAAGTTGTTCTATTGGTTACAAATATAAATGGGTAAGACTAAATTACCACAGCAACACTATGTAGGACATTTTTGTCGTGATTGGCTGACCTTTTAAGTCTGACATGCTTTGTACATGGCCAGTTGGACAGAAATGGGAGAGACATGTTCATGTAAGGCTGTTGTAACACAACTGAAATTCAACGACTTAAAGCTCCCATGTAAGGGGCTTTGCCCAACACACCTATCTAACAGAAGAAAGCTTCTTCTGGAAAGCTCTTTCAAATCCACAGATATTCCAATAAATAAACAGCTATGCACATGCACTGGGGTACTGAACAGTTGTACAACTATTCTGGAAGGAAGTACTTCACGTTATCATCTTTCACAACCACATCCCTCTCCCCTCCAGCATTGTTTGCAGTGTGACAATGTGATCAATCCTCTTAGTATCTTTATGAGGGCAAAACAGAACAGTTAAATTCGCTACATATTTAATTAAATGAGGAAATGTCCTTAGTAAATGTCCTTATTGTCTGGGTGAGCTGTTTTGGAAGGATATGCTTGTACAGGTGTAAAGGCTAATTTTGTGTTGAGGGTGAGTATGTATTTGTGATTACTTAATTCAGAGAAAAAAATAATTTGTAAAATATGTAGTGTGTGGGAACCCAATAACCGCTTGTGTCTGGGCTAGGGCTTATTGAACATAACCATACCCTGTTTCGATTGTCCATACTTAGGCACACTTAAGCATTTCCGTACCGCAACCCAGACACCTAAACATGGTTGCCTGCGTTTGTATTGCATTTTCATTAGGTACAGCTGCCCCAGGAAGTGAATGTGAGACACCAAATGTCAGTCAGCATTAAAAAAAAAAAAGTTACCATTTTATGTTGTTAGCATCTTTAACCTTTTTGAGTACAAAAGTATTTTTAGTTTCTTGATTTTTTCACAGCACTGTATTGCAGTCTGATGCTGTCCTTTCTCCAGCGGGATTTTCACGATCTTTTCAAACACTTTCAAATGTCTTACTGCTCCAAGCAATTGATCCTGTATGACACTTTCCGACACTACATTAAGTTAAGTTAAATTAAGTGCTCTAATCTTCCAAAGGTAATCACACATATTCTTTCTTAAGAAAGTTTACAAACGAGAGGAGTCCATTCGACCCATCGTGCTCGTTTGGTGTTCATTAATATCTAAGTGATCCAAGGATCCTATCCAGACTATTTTTAAATGTTCCCAAACTTTCAGCTTCTACCACATCGCTGGGTAGTTTATTCCAGATTGTGACTACTCTCTGTGTAAAGAAGTGTCTCCTGTTTTCCGTTTTGAATACCTTGAAGCCCAATTTCCATTTGTGTCCCCGGGTGCGTGTGTCCCTGCTGATCTGGAAAAGCTCCTCTGGTTTGATGTGGTCGGTGCCTTTCATGATTTTGAAGACTTGAATCAAGTCCCCACGTAGTCTCCTCTGTTCCAGTGTGAAAAGGTTCAGTTCCCTCAGTCTCTCCGAGTAGGACTTTCCCTTCAGACCTGGAATGAATCTGGCTGCTCTCCTCTGAACTGCCTCTAAAGCAGCAATATCCTTCTTGAAGTGTGGTGCCCAGAACAGCACACACTGCACACTTCTTCTTGGGAGAAGTTTCTATCGCATATCTTGCATCGATACTGGCCGCCATTATTGTGCACCTAAATGTGGCAAGTGAAAACAGGGAATCAGATGACTAGTGCAGGAACAACAATGCAACATGGTCAGCCATGGAAATTAAGGAACTGTGCTGCTAGAACTGAGAATGGGAGACACTCCTTTACACAAAGAGTTGTGGGTGTTTGGAATAAGCTACTACACCCAGGTTGTTGAACTTGTTTCACTAGGATCCTTTTAAGAAATGTTATAGTGAGCAAGATGGCTAATTTTGTTTGTAACCTTTCTGATCTTAAGTTGTTGTGAAAGAAATTCACAGTTATTTTTAGATCAACTGTTTGGTGGGACTGTGTCTGTCTGTACCAATTAAAATGAGGTTTTGTCAAGTGCCTTTCCAAGTCCTGTGTCATAGATTCATTTGAAGGACCTTGTGGGGGATTTAGGAAGAAATGTCTATGAACACTTCATACTGAGGACATTGAGAAGAGCTTAGCAAAATTTAGCAAAAAAGGGAACTGACTCTGCTGGGTTTGGAGAAAGTTGAGCAATAACCATGGGGCCCACACTCCTAAGTGATATATCTTTGTAGCTGAGAATGACAGGAATTAACTTTTCTTTCTGTGAGAGCTTTGAGTCTTGTGTTACTCCACAGACTGCTCACCGTTTCCAAATTATAGAACCAGACAAGTTTCTCTTTTGACACTTTTTTCATCCTTTGAGGTGATCAAGTTGCAGTCTTTTGAAATAGAATTTCTCTTTCTTTGAACCTGCTAACTCTCCTTCTAAAAACTAGCAGTAAGACGATGAGAAGATAATTGATCAATAGGCCTAATTGTTCCAATTATGCTATTGTAACAGTGCTCCAAAATCTCAGAAGACATGCTCTACTGAAAAAATAAAATTATACAGATAAAATGTTTTTATTGATGTAATTTTGTTTCATTCTGAATATTTTGTATCTGTAATTTCTGCACTTTTAAAAATAAACATAGACATGTAGCAAACCTACATCAGACTTCAAGAACTTCAAGGTGAGAAGATGGAAAATGTGTGTTTTCAGAGATGTCAAGAAATATACTATATCAATTCCAGTTTCAGAATAAGGGTGTTAGTCTGTAATGCAGTGCGGATGTTACTGGGGAAATTCATAAAATGCAAATGGAGAAATCAAGGCTGAATGATCAGGCTTTCTTTTTTCTAAAAAGTTGCTGAAACAACTTGATGTTAGATTTGATCATTTTCATGAGCACATGGAAAAGGTTCTCTTGTTTGTTTTCAAATATCATATCTGCTGATGCAAGCATACACACTTTAACTACCTTTGGGAAAAGCTAGAATTAAACTGGGCCCTTACATATTCCTGATCGTTTCTTGGCGTTTTTTCAGCTTTGGCAAAGGTGCATACTTACACTTATTAATAATTAAGTAAATACAAGGCTGAGCAAATACAAATGCAATCCAAAGTGTCAAATCTGTTCTTTCTAGTGAGGCTTGCAGGTGTATGGGTCACAAATCCTTCCATCTCTGACTACTGTTCCTCCCTTCTGCATGTGATATATACAAGCAACAGCAGACGTCACTGATGCAGCAGGAGTGAACATGTGTTGCATCAGAGAGCGTCACTTTACCAGGACAGTCTCTCTCTCTCTCTCCCCCTGCGTTGTGCCAGGTGTAACTCTGGCTCTGACCACCGGCATGGCCTGGTGCAGGGGTTGGGTGGGGGGGGGTGTTAGGTGGTGTTCTTGCTGCCCAGGTCCACCAAGTTGCTCTGGACAGGTTGTGGAAGTGGGAGGCAGGCCTGGGCTCGTGCCCAGTGCAAAGAGAGCACCATCAATCAAGCTCCAGAGTCCACAGCCTCCACTTCAAAAGGAAGAAGGGGATTAAGGCGAGGCGTACTTTTTCCAAGATGAATCTGCACTCTGATGAGATGAGTCCCATCTCCTTTTCCACAAGCTCGCACGCACACGCCGGCCCTTTCTCTCACTGATGAGAAAAACATCTTTCCCCAGTCCCCTGGCTCTAATCGGAGGATGGTTTTCCCGACTTCTTGTTTAAAATTCAAGATCAAATTCAGGCATCACCACTGAACTCTATTTTGTGACTCAGGGCACTTCCATTATCTCCACTTTAATGATATTTGATGTCCAAGTATTTTCTGTTTCATAATTATTATTTCACTTCCATTTAATAACTGTTTATCAGTTCACACAGGTCATTGCCTAAACTTCGGTTGTCTGATTGGGTCCCATTTTAAAAAGACACATTTTTCAAGGAGATGATTATTAAGCACCTTGAGGTGATTGACTGATTGATTTGATTGAGGTGATAAGTATGGTTCCAAATGAGAGGTGGTTCAACCGTTTTGGTTTCTCGTGGCTTATCAATCCCATAATTCCATCTAGCCATTCCTAGACAGCAGCTCCAGTCTCCTGTAACTGTTCCTGAATATGACAAATATTTGATCTATCTTCAGTTTTCAGATTTTATTTTAATAAGACTACGTGTCTAGGGCCATTTTAGAAGGGGAGAGTGTGGTGTCCCAATAAAGAATTATAAAATGGGACAGCAAGAGGTGGCCAAAAAATGGCACAATGGCATTGTGTTCCCATGGCATTCAGGAGCCAAGTGACAGAATGGGCTGAAGTGTCTGATGAAATGTAGTTGCTGTCAGTGGAGGCCCATCCGTGTCTTGCCTGGATAGGAATGAAATGTAGGATTTAAAATGATTTAAAAGAGCAAGGCAAACTCCTTGTGCCCCATGGTTCATTTTCTGCCTCAGCCTGATGATGTGCCACTTACAGATGGCTCGTCGGGTCTCTATGGGTTTATCTATGTATACGAAAGAGTTGAAGTGGTGTGTGCAGGAGTGCTTGTGAAATCCCAACACTGAAGACGCATTTGTCATTGTCTCTATTGGCCCCTCAGCAGCATTCCTTCCTATGGTACGGCGAGTAGATGCTTTCCACTAATAAAATGCACTTAAAAGGACATGAAGCTTTGATTCCAAAATGATAAAATTGCTACTGAATAAAAAAAAGTCTGTATCCCTGTGAAATGTATCCATAAGAAGAAAATTACCAGTTTTGATGAGAAGAATGTTTTGACACTCAACCTGAGCCAAAACATCCACCCACTCACCCACCACCAGCTAAGAATGAGAGCTGCCTGGATATTGTACATGCACAAGTACCTATCAGCAACTGTTTGAAACAAAACAAGAAAGAAAATGAAGAATGTAAATGCCAGGCAGGCCAGCTCTTTAAGTGGACACGTTTTAAGTTGTTTCTTTTCCTTTAAAAAGGGAAAAGGTGCTAATTAAGGTGGCTGTCAGGGCTTTCTTGAAATGGGGCGCAGAGAGATAAGCTTGCACGCTGCCCGAGGACGAGCCCTCAGAACCTGGGCCGGCCATCTGGTCCTCGTTCCTGCCTGGCAGGGCTGGTAAGGGGGCTGGGGGGGAGCTCTGGCTAATCCCAATCTGGACCTCAAGGGCCGATCCTGGCAGGACAGGAGTACAGGAGATAAGGGCTGCAATTAAAAGTGCAATCTGAAACACCCTGTGGTTCCCAGTTTCTGGTGCATAACCTCAAGCCTTCAACTAATATCATCAATGCACTATCCTTTGCCCATGCTGTATTAGAAGGAATTGACCATTGACTTTCCTTACTAATGAATAAAGGAGGGCTTTTTGTTGTTTTAGGGAATAAATCCTACTTTAAGAAAAAATAGGCTCAAAAACATTAAACAATGCATTCAAATGGATGTTTTTGGTAGAATATGCATTTTAGAGCTACTTTCTTTCAACCAATTTTTGGAAACTGAAAGTACAGAGTAGGGTGGCACAGTGGTATGGTGGTTAGTGCTGCTGCTGCCGCCTCACAGCTCTAGGGGTCCTGGGCTCAAGTCCCAGCTCGGGTGCCTGTCTGTTTGGAGTTTGCATGTTCTCCCTGTGTGGGTTTCCTCTGGGCACTCTGGTTTCCTCCGGGCAATCTGGTTTTCTCCCACCATCCAAAGACATGTGGGTTAGGTTAATTGGCCATGCTAAATTGCCCTGTTGGTATGTGTGTGTGTGTGTGTTGCCCAGTGATGTCGCATCCTGGGTGTATTCCTGTCTTGTGCCCTATGCCTGCTGGGATTGGCTCCGGCTTCCCCATGACCCTCACCAGGATAAGCAGTTTTGAAAATGGATGAAAGTACAGTAAATCAAGAAATATCCCTTAACCATTGTATAATTCATAGCATTTGGTTACTGCTGTCCAGTGGCTTTTATTACATAGTTTGCAACTCAAAGAAATTGCTCCCCAAATCCATACTAACATCAAACATATTTTCCGGTTAACAGAACACCAGGCAGGCAGTTTACCTAGATTGCTCCAGTAAAAACCCAGCTGTAAATATGGGAAATTGAATGTAGAAATTATGTGATATAATGTAAAAATTGTAAGTCGCCCCGAAAGAGAAATATAATAATTAATGACCTTCATTTCAAGAATGTAAGTTACCTGGATAAAGGCATCTGCCATGCAAAGTACTAATATATCACACTTAATGGACACCCTCAGTCAGAGCTGCTCAGGTTATCGTAAACTCCTAGATGGTGCTGGTGACGGAACAACCTGTGGGAAAGCTCTTACATGAGTTCTTGGCTCTACATTTCATTTATTTATTCTCCTTTCCTTTTTTGCTGTGATGATACTGATTTACAACAACTCAGCAGCCTGGATACGGGCATTCAGTACTGACATATAGACACGTTTGTCAGTAACTTTATTGTATAAAGGTTGCCTGGGGCACTGGTCCAACAAGAGCACAAAGTCTGGCAATATTACACTAAGCATGGTTGAAACTGTGCCAATTGTGCAATTCCTTCCATGTACTTCTCCAGCCCTTGTTTACTAATCCAGTTCTCTGTATGCCAGTCAGCATGACATTCAAGGCCAAGCTACCATCTATGCATGTGCTTGTGTGTGCTCTGGTGTAGGATTTGTGCCTGTAGTTGCATTTGCTCAAAGCAGATTTGAATTAGGCAGTACTATGCAGTACTATGCAGAGCTACAGTGTTATGATATGAAGCTGCAGTTTTCGGATTTCATACCAACAGTTCACAAAAGTACCTTGATAGAGGGAAAACCTACCATTCAAAGTACATGGAGATCTCTGGCGATGTCAATTTAAGAGTAATGGTCTATAAGCTGCTGATAACTGTTTCTGGGCTATGGGCTTTTATATATTTAAATAAATAATCAGTGATTGGATTCTGGTGCAGAAAAAGTTTGTTTTCAGCCTCTGTAGATTCTCTTCATGATCTGAAACTCTTTAGCGCGCAGGGTAACTTTCTTATAACTGTTTCATTTTGACAAGAATAGAATGCACACAAATGTAATTGCGAAAATATGAACATGTACATTTAAATCACATTTGGGTGTGTGTGAAATTCAGTAATAAACACATCTTACATCTTTCATTCTTTTAATGTGCTTGCCTTCAAAATGCTTTCCCTTGCTTTATCCTTATCATTTATATACTCTCATCCGATTAAATCATCTTGCTGTCCTGCCAGAAGCCCCAGAAGTATGTTTTACACTTAATACAGTATCATTAATTGATGAAGGAATGAGTGTGGTGTAATGGCCCATATCCCCCCCCCCCCCGATGCATCTGCCAGCCAGGCATAGTGCTCCACTTGGGAGAACATGACAGTCCAGCTCTGGGACTCTTTTGAAATCAGTAATTACATGATCAAAACACAAATGGGAACTATTTAGTCTCAACTGCCTGTGCCACGTTGGCACTGTGGTTAATGGAGAAGATCAATACATTTGACTAGTGACCTTATTCAGTATCTGGAAGATTTGTTTATTATATTATATGTTTTTAATTGTCTTTATCTTTCTTGAATCATAGGCCCCTGTATGCATGTGCCCCTTTTGTTGGCTCTTAACTGGTATGTGCTATGCTGTTTGTGTAATATATGCTATAAACATTATTATTATTATTATTATTATTATTATTATTATTATTATTATTATTATTATTATTATTATCAAAATCTACCAGTTTTACTGCACAAGGAAAGACGTGTCAAAGCTATGATATAGATTGGACAGAAATTGAATATTATTTGTTACTGATCTAGTCAGAAATGCAGTTTCTTCCCCCACTGTCAGAAATGCGGCACTGTCAGCAGAGATAAACGTGGTGACAATGTTGCATTGTCTGGCCACAGGGACAATACAACAGTGTAGCAGTGATGATTTGGGACCATGACAGCCATAATGGCATTAACAGCACCTGAGATCATTCGACAGTTGATTTCCCCACCACCGTGCGGCAAATATCCCCAAAACAAGCTGCATTTATAATCAATAGGGTAGCCTATATTTATCAAGGGTTTTACATTGCACTAATTGCATATCTAACTATTTTTCTAACACGAATAAAAGTAAAAATATGCCCAAAAATGTATGAAAATGTATACTCCTAAACTAACTTTTGGCATGATTCCTAAGAGTAATTCTGAGATGATTTATGAATACGGGGACTGAAAGCAGTATGAGATTAAGTCAAAACAAGAAGGCACTGATGGTTGTTAAAGGATGCTAGCAAGTATTGCCAGATGTTTTGGTACATCAGGGTCAAAGTGCAATGATAGCAGCCGTTAAAATCAATCCAGATATACCATACACACATACTGATGGAACCTGATTTTACTCTGAATTTTGTTAGTCAGGAAAAATGGGAGATTACATGTGGAACATGTACAACATTCAAATATTGTACAGAGTTTAGGAGAGAGAGAGAGAAAGGGAGAGGGTGAGGGTGAGGGAGTGTGGTGAAGAGCAAGCCACATCAAAGAGAGAAATGGATCAGAGATAACCAAATTAGTTTTCTGCTTTTTTTCTATGAATTTCAGTGAAAAAAATAAAACAAATGACTCCCAATGACTCTCATCCTTCTTGGCCCATCTTTAATCTTTAAGCCAGTTCCTGTTCTATCCCCCTCTGAACTCAATAGCCACCGATCAACCTCTTTAATGAACCAGGCTGTCTCCTCTCTCTCTCTCTCTCTCTCTCTCTCTCTCTCTCTCTCTCTCTCTCTCTCTCTCTCTCTCCTACACAGCTTCTGGTTGCCTTGCCCCCCCCAACTCCTCCACTTTAAAGTGCAACTGGTTGCTCTTTAGTGGAATGCCTTCACTCATTCATTACAACAAAGACCTGTTCAAAGGCTTTGGCTTCCTTAACAAAATCCTTTAAACTTGGCATAGAGAATGATAGAGGGGAAAAAAACAAGAACTCCAGACCAGAGAACAGGGGTGTTGAATGCAACCTGATTGCAGCTGGTGAGAGGTGACAAATTAAACACATTTCCAATAAATACACCAGCAAGTTATAGGGTGCCCCTTGGAAATCTTACAGAAAAGCATATTAGAAAAAAAAAAGAAAAGAAAATTGATTTATTTGAAGATGCATTAAGCCCCTAATACAAAAATGCCAATAAGTTTGTATGTCATTTTACTACGGCTTTTTGAATGTGAATCATCGCTGCACATAGTCTGGGCATTCTCTTTTGTATAGTCTGGGCTTCTGTTATTTGTATATTTTTGTTCACATTACAAATATAGGTTTTGTCAGACTGTTGCTGGTCACCATAGGCCTGTGATGTAGTGCTATACACTACCGGTCAAAGGTTTTAGAACACAAATTTATGCAGTTTAGTGTCTCAATGATGTATTCTTTCTACAATGGAAATCAAATATTGTTCAGAAAGTTCTTCCCAAGTTCCCATAAATGTGTTGCACTTGCAGGTTGCTTTTTCTTTCACCCTTCTGTCCAGTTCATCCCATGTTTTGGGTCATTATCTTGCTGTTGGATGAATGCCTGACCAACTAGGTGTATACCAGAGGGTATTGTATGGCGCTGCAAAATGCTGTGGTAGCTGTTTTAGTTAAGGGTGCCACTCTCTATGTGCAAGTCTCCGAATCTGGATCCAGCAAAAGAGCCCCAGATCATAACCTTGTTCCTCTTTTTCTTATTTTGCCATCTTATCAATGGCTTTCTTACTGCCACTCAACCTGTCAAACCTGCAGCTCGAAGTTTTCTCTTCACAGTTGAAACTGAGACTTGCTTACTTCGACCAGTGTTAAGCTGTGCTTGAAGCTGTTGTCCTGTGAGCCACCTATCACGCAAGCTGTTGACTCTCAGAAACTTGTCTTCTGATTCTGTTGTGGCTTTGGCTCTGAAAGACCTCTTCCTGTCTGAATTTCCTCCAGTTTCCAAGTGCCTTTTCATGGTGTAGGAAACTGTAGTTAAAAACTGCTTAAATTTAAATAAAAACTGGAAAAATTGGGGTGTTCTAAAACGTCTGACCGGTAGTATATATAGTTATAGTTTTGGATTTCGACCACAGATCAATATGGAGGGTATCTGTGGTTCAAAGGTATGCAAATCTGCAGTCACTTAAAGTCTACATGATATTACACTGTATGTTCCAATGCTCCGCGACTGCCAATATTTGCTAAACCGTTAATTTAAAAGTTAGCAGCACAACAAAGGGGCTGGATTGTTTTGAATGTTTCTTGGTATGTGTTTGTGTTTGTTTTTGTTTTGTGTATGTATACATGATCAAGAATCAAACTCCCTAGTTTTATTTCTTGAATACTCTTCCCTGTTTCACTGTTGTGATGTTTTTAATTTCTATATATTTGTTGATTGCTGTTATCTATGTTGCCTATTGGTCAGGTTGTCATTTTAATTGACAACCTGGTTAAATAAAGGTTTGATCAGTTGATTGTTGTCTGTTTGCGGTTGCACATGCGTGTATAAATTCACCAAGTCTATGTCCACCTCTCTTCAAGTCTGAGTTAATGAACAGTAACAGGTGACTTAGTAGGCAAGTTAAACAAGTAATCGGTCGTGGCTTTGATGTGCACAGCTGCTGTATGTTGTACCACAGTTTGTAATGCAATTCAAAAGGAGGTTTTTATTTCCAGACAGAATTCAGATATCGCAGTTAGGTGATGTACAGTCTGTGCCAGTCAGTCTGGTGTGAGGAATGGTCACATTGAAAAAAAATGGCTGCAGACTGAATATCGGAAGAATAACACCTGGGCATCTGACTGACTTCTCCTTTGTATGCAACGTCAATCAAAGTTATAAGCCTGGATTAGGGTTATGGAGAGCAATAGGATTAGGTGTAGGGTTACAATGGGGATTTACATGGGATCAGCATCAAAACTCACATGCAGTTGAACATATTATGAACCCAGCAATAATGTCACTACAGTAGGTATCCATAGTATGTGTAAAGAAACTAGATTTGTCACTGAAGTACTTCATGCAAAATACTCTGTTTAGAAGAAACAGCTTGGTAAATATACTTCTATAAAAGCAATCATCAGCTGCCATTTTAGTTTTATTGTCAATATTTATTGGTCTTTACAGTAAATCTTACCACTGTTTTTACTGTAGTTCTGTAATATCTTAAAAAATGCACCATTTTCTATTTTTTACTAGTCTTTTTGGTAGTTTCAGATTCATAGTTATAGGAATTCATATTGGAACAACATTTAAAATTGTACAGTTACATTTTACTTTAAGAACTAATTTTAAAGCCAAATTTGTGCCCATTATTTTATAGTTTTTTTTTTTTTTTTGAGAAATTAATGTTTGCATCTGTGTTAAAAATGTTAAGGTGTATAAAGCAGGATTTGAGTTGAACAGATATTCAAGATGAATCATATTTATTCAAATGTCTCCCAGTGTCAGCTGAGTGGGTACTAATCAAATTAAAATTAAATCCAATTCACTTTATCATAAGAGTTTTTTCATGTAATGTGTCAGATGTGGTTAATTAAGTAATATTCCATTCAAACAATGTTGAGTTAACATTTAAAAAGAAAAGAAAAGAATGAACTTAGTTGCTCTTTGCTTTTATAGTTGCTAAATTATTCCTGTGCTAAAGTTCCAATTTAATAATCCCTTTGGAATGACTTCTAAATGGTTGCATGCTGTTCTTTTCAGGGAATTGAAGTCAAAGGCAGGAGCTGGATACACTTTACTGACAAATAAAATCAAATAACCAGGAAAGTGCATCTATATCTTCTGGTCTGCCGAAGATACACGTTTTCCTGTCACATTCGTAATTTAATTATAATCAAGTCAGTCTGGGAAGTACCCCCAAAACCAGGAGAAATTGGAATTCTATGGACTTGCTATGTATATTTCAATAATGTGTTGCATGTTAAGATCAGATTAACTTGTTATTGTTAATGCAGCCGTGGATTTATTTGAATAAAAGCTTTTGTTCCTCTCGTGGTGGTGAGTGTGAACTATTTCGAACCGGGCCTTGCCACACTGTCATCATTAGTCATCTGCCCCTTTTAACAAAGTGACACAGAGCCTCATGCATATTGCAACACATTAATATTAACTTCTGTGCTGTTATTTGGGATGCGGTGTTGGTGCTCCAGATATTCCATTTACAGCCGATGCTTCCTCCATTGAGTGTTTGAAGGAGGGGGTCCCTGCGGTGGGTTTCTGTGCGAGTGTGTGTTATGTATGAATAATAAGGTGGAGGTTGGAGCAGTAGACTGATGCTTCAGCTGATACTTATTTTACAAGGCTTATAGGGACCAGATTACCTTTGGTCAAGGTGAGATATTTACGTGAGTGGTCAAAATATACAGTAACTCCTGCTGAATATCCCATACATGTCAACTGGTTATTTATGCTTTCCATGATGCACATTGTCAATGACTCTCTTATTGATACCTGAGGGTTGTAGCTCTGATCTGTAGTGCCTAGCAATTTGCCGTTTCCACAAATCCATGTTGAATACATTTAGAAAGAAGGCATTTGTTATTATTTATGATTATGAAACTAGAACTCAATGTGATTTTATAGGAATCAAGACATGTTCAAGTGAGTTTTCAGCTAGTTCATTGAAACCAAACAAATATGTGAATTCAGTGTTAGTACCCTCACTGGTACTGGAGTGATGAGAGTGGGAGTAATAAGTGACAAGTAAATAACTGGTAAAATAATTTTAACCACAGATAACTCCAAGTTAAAACTGCAGCTTAGGTTTAAGGCACAATGTTTTAAGGCACTGTTCTTTTGTACATGCTTTGGACTTTGCTCTATTGTAATATGTTTTTTTTTTCAAAATATGTAAGTTTTATATAGGCTAACTCTCAGATGCCTCTCAGAGCCTTTGATAAAAAATAAAAAATAATAGTAATAGTATACAGTAATGTAATGAATAATGAAATTGTCTTTTCTGTCAGCATAATCTCTCTAGCTCAGCACTAAAGGTGGAATAAACGAGGTCACGAGCTAGTCTGCCGAGACCAAACCCCAAGATGCCTATTGTGATTATTCTAATGTCCCAGATTACTTCCCCATGGGAGGGTTTCTTGTAAGATGCACCAGGCATGAATTTATTTGTGTGAGTGTTTTCTTTTTGCTTAGATTTTCTGCCCAGTGACAGGTGACAAACATAGGCCCATTCATTATTCACCAGCCACAACGAGGCACAAAAACACCAGTGCTGGCATCCTTGAAAGGGAGATGGTGTTTTATGGAAATTATGGTTTTGAGAACGAAGTGGGGGTGAATGCCCATCTATAATTGATCACAAGTTGTATTTGCTGGAAAACTGACAAGAGTGGGGGGAACAAGGTGGCCAAATGGAGACGACAAAAAGATTGTAGTTGGAGGAGCCGGCCCATTTGTTTGTTTATTTGCTGTTGTTGTAACTTGACGGTTTCTCAGCGGTGTCCCGTGTTTGTCGATGACAGGCCAAATCCAAAACCCAGAAACAGCAAAGTACAAACAGTGCTGTGTAATCCTCCAGGGAGAAGCTCTTCTACTGAAGAGAGAGCAGCATTTCCAAACAGTATAGTTGTCAACTCCTGAGCGGAAACAGCTATGTTTGTCCACAACAGACTTTGAGCTGGAAGTCACATTTGCAGGGTTTATATATCTCATTGACTCACTGAGTAAAAATAAAAAGGTTTGTTTTACAGTGTATGCTTCCTGGTTTTGTGTAATAGACTCCGGAATTCTGGGGCCAGGAATGTTTTCACCACATCTAGGACAATATGGGTTCATAGACTCAGCACAGAAAAACAAATTAAACATTATACCTCTGATGAAAACAGTGGTGGAAAAGAGTGGTGGCTTATTTGTATTATTTCCAAGACATGAATACATTAAACCTCTTGTTAATTAGTTTGTTACAATGCCAAATGTGCAGTTATTCTAAAAGCTGATCACTCTGACTGAAGTGTGTCAGTCTTACCCGTTTGTTGGGGTACAGACATTAAGAACCAATATCCATGTCAACAAAGCTTTCTTTACACATTAATTTGTTTCAGTTTTACAGCATTTTTAAAATCTTTTCCTGTCTCACATTGTGTATGAAGTCATGTGGTCACTGCAGTCAAGTCACACATCTCACTATTGTAATGAATGTGTCTTATAATAAATGTCACTAAACTGGTATGTCTTATACAATACTTAATTCTACTACACTAAGTATCATTTCAGAATATTTTTTCAGCAGCGTGTTATTGCTATAATCAGTGAAAAGGGTTATGGTGATAATTACGACACTATGATATTCCTATTTTAAGCATTTTTAAATACTTAATAACAATATACCTTTATTACAATATGAGTTGTTGTAACACATTTGTTTCCATAATGACGTGAGCAGACCCTAGTATAAGGCTGACAAATGACTGAATATTATTCTTGTGGTGGCAGTTCACATCCTGTACAAACCCTAAGCCAGGACTTTTGTGCCTTTCTGGCTTGGCTTCCACCTCGGTTAACATTTACTACATCATTCTTTTGATTCTTTGATTAATTGGAAAGTTGTAACACATCCTCTTCAACATGTGGTGTTGATAACCTGCTTTGATCTCTGTGGCATGAAATACATCTTATTGTAAATATAAAAGACTCAGATAAAGTTTGACAGGGTAGGAGAATCCTTTCTTGGTGCCTTGGTCCACAAATTTGTCACTAGGTCACACATGTAGGTCACACATGCAGCCTTTTGCTAACTGTTTTCACAAGAATGGTGTTGCCAGAACCTGTATTTGTTCTCTGTTTTATAGGTCACCTCAAAGTATCACAAACATTCAAATGTTTTTAGTTTTTTGTCCTCAATTAAGCAAAATGCTTGCTCAAGATGCTTGCTTAAGATAACTGTGGTCCTTGAGGGTCAAAGGGAATTACGGATTTAACTGACAGCCTGACAATGTGATCACATGTCCATGTTTTTATAAATTGGTACTTTAAAGGTGACCTATAATTGTGTCTCTCCAGGACTAGGGTATTTATAGATACTGGAGACACATCAAGTCTATGCACTTTTCCCAAATTTTACTTCTTTCACACTTTTTTAAGGACTTTAGGGATTACTGAAACCACACTTCCCCCCAATCTGTTCTCTATGTTTTACTGCACTGAGCTCTCCCCCTGTCCTTAATTGATCCTTCACTCCTTGCTCTCGTTTGGTCTTCTGCATTGTCCCCACCAGCCACTTGGCTGAGGGGAAATCCACAAGTGCCACTTTCTTTGTGTTTGCATTTGGTTCCCTTTAAACGCTGCTTGAGATTCGTCTCAACAAAGAGAATGTGAAAGATACTGAGCAGATGGCTTTTTCGAAACATGAACATGATCTGGTGACCCACGCTAGCCCACCACACTGACTCAGTGAAAGGTAAAAAGCAATAGGACTTCCTCCAGACAGGAAGAGTTTCAGCCTCTGGCAAAGATTTTCCAGGCTTAACCCCCCCTCCTTCATATCCCCTGGCGTGTGCATCTCCTAAGTACATGTGCATGTCCTAAGTACTAACTCATTTAATTGGATTGTTTTATTGTTTCTTTTAATGTTTCAGTCATACAGGCTTAGTTACTCATCTCACTTTGAAGCCCATGTTCTGATGGGAATCCTGTTTGTCCAAAAAGCACTGTTTCTGAGGAGAACCATGGTAGAAATGAATCTACATACAACAAAATAAACCGTAGCTGCAGTTTAAAATAAGGCCTATATTGGGTAGATACACTTAAGATGTGTATATTTAGGATGGATTTAGGGTAGTTTTTGCTGATACTGAATACAGTGAGGGAAAAAAGTGTTTGATCCCCTGCTGATTTTGTACGTTTGCCCACTGACAAAGAAATGATCAGTCTATAATTTTAATGGTAGGTGTATTTTAACAGTGAGAGACAGAATAACAACAAAAAAATCCAGAAAAACTCATTTAAAAAAAGTTATAAATTGATTTGCATGTTAATGAGGGAAATAAGTATTTGATCCCCTATCAATCGGCAAGATTTCTGGCTCCCAGGTGTCTTTTATACAGGTAACGAGCTGAGATTAGGAGCACTCTTTTAAAGGGAGTGCTCCTAATCTCAGCTAGTTACCTGTATAAAAGACACCTGTCCACAGAAGCAATCAATCAATCAGATTCCAAACTCTCCACCATGGCCAAGACCAAAGAGCTGTCCAAGGATGTCAGGGACAAGATTGTAGACTTACACAAGGCTGGAATGGGCTACATGACCATCGCCAAGCAGCTTGGTGACAACAGTTGGTGCGATTATTCGCAAATGGAAGAAACACAAAATAACTGTCAGTCTCCCTCGGTCTGGGGCTCCATGCAAAATTTCTAGACTGTATTGCACTTTTATAATGCTCTTATGTTTTGTAAATCGCCCTGGATAAGGGTGTCTGCTAATAAATAATAATAATAATAATAATAATAATAATAATAATGAGGACTAATGCAGTTCTCACTAACAACACTGTGGAGATCACAAGCTTCTGATAAGCCAAAGGAGTCCCTGTTGCACACAGTCAAGATGGGTTACAAGGTTCAACCTTTACTCTCAGAGGAGGTCTTGATCCACTGGGGACAAAACTGCATTTTAATATTTATTTTAGTTTTGTCTTCTCCATAGAAATGTTTGCCCATCACATCAAACCTCTTACGTATCTTTTGAATGCTTCAAGAGAGCATTGCGCCTTGCCTACCTCAGTCGGCTTAACAACAAAAGCACCATATTTTGCAGAGCTGTCTTACTCCCCCCCATCCTCGCCACACACACACACACGAGTGCTGTAGTAAATCCAAGCCTGGGTCCTCCCCAGATGACACTTACAGTCTGCTTCTTATGTAACTAATCAGTGAGGAATTTGAGGTTTCCATGGAATGCTGTCGTGGGCCTTTTCCCTGGAAGATCTACAGCATCCTAATGGAGAATGATCATTAGGGAAGCAAGAGCTGCTGTGGGGGGAATTGATCAGGGTGGGAAGAGGGGGGGGGTCTGCATCTGCTTGTTCTTAAATTCTTAATCTGTTACTTCAAAGCCATCAGGTCTTTTTCAGCACTGTTATCATAAGAATCAATACATTAATACTTATTTTTTTCTGCAGATATAAAAATACATTTTATTATTTGAATATGAACTCAAACATACATTTGCCAGAGTAAGGCTTTTGGGTTGTGTTTAACTGATTCACTTTCATACTTGAATGCATTATAGTTGAAGGGCTATGTTCAATTCTTGATATGTTAAAACCATCATTGGTGTGCAGTTTGACTTAGCAAAAGATTTGTTCATTAGAATTAGTGATGCATGATCACACTTATATAAAGATGCTTATGTTATAATTGGGTGTCCGTGTCCATAGACTGAGATCATAGTGGAACACCAATCTGTGCTTTTGTCATTTGGATGCCAAAGTGGATAGAGTTTGATTATATAGGGGACTATGCCCTGTTTATTTGTGTTTTTTTGGTAGTGTAGTTGTTTGGCTGTGTTTTTCCCAACACATGTCTCTGCTTCAGACCTCCCTGTTGTAGGTCTGCCCAGTACCCCTGAGAGCAAATCTTAGGCTTTATTCTGGATGTAAACCAAGGCAGCCAACAAGGCAGTTTAATGACCCCCAGGCCTTGTGTACAGGTATTATAGGGCTTGATTGAATTATTTTCCCAGAAATCCTCCTGGTATTTCTGGTCAGAGGAACTTAAGCATTTTAGTTCAGGGGGAAATTTGTTGATGTCCCTAAAAGTCTAAATTTGGGAACTTGAAACTTAATGAGGATCTGCTTTCAGCTTTCAAGTGGCTTGTGTGAGTTACATGCATAAATAAAATAAATACATGCAAAAAGTAAATACAATTTCCCTTTATTTCCCCTTTAATACTGTAATTTGGTGTTGACCATTGTGGTTTTTCTCGGCTAAAACATGTCACAGTTGCAAAATGCAGAACCTAGGTTCTTAAGACCTTATATAAATGCATGATGAGTACAGCACTGAACAGAGTTTTGGGTAATAATATAATATTGAAATGTACAGTATAGTCCTTGAAGGAAAGGTGGTATGACTGGAGTACACAGTATGCCAGTGCATTGGGGCTCCTTGGTTGTCCTCTCCAAGCCCTCATGGTGACCAGGTTGATAGATTTCTTCTGGGGTGAATTAGGCCCTGGACTGTACCAGGGTTTCTCCTTTTCCTAAAACTGAGGATCTCTCCAGGTTGTCCCGTGAGCACAGCTTGTTGTTATAACTCTTGTTTAACTGGAATTCTGTAATCATGTGGTGTTTGAAGTAGGGGAAACCAGGCGCCCATGATGATGGCCATTTCTGCACAGTTTTCTATGAAACATTGTGAGTGACAGGGTTCAAACCATTCTCTTTGTAGGGTAGTGGCTGGTGGTTAGCCGGACAAACAAACTCCTGTCCGGTGAACTGAAAGATACAGAATGGCTTCTTCCCCTTTCACTTTTTTTGTCTTTCTGAACATCTGGTTCTATGACACTAAGACTCTGCAGCTGCTTACAGTCAGAAAATGACATCCCGGGGAGAATTATGTATCTTCACTGAAGTTTGCTTTGGTAGAGTGGCTTATCTCTTCCCTTGAAGTGAGTTTGGAGTTGTGTTTTTGTTTAAAGTAGGAAGAAATTGGCCCCCTACCAACAGGGGGCATTGGAGCTCTTGGCGTGTGCAGAGGGGAGAGGGGGCTGGAAAAATGGGAGTGAATTCTTGTCCAAACAGTCCACGCAAGGGGATTTGTATTCATTGCACCCCTGCCGCTATTGATATCATTATGCAGTGTGCTCCAGCTGAGAGGCAGAGGCTGGGGGGATTAGGGGCGGCAGGAGCACCAGCGGCTGTAATGAGAAGTGACACTGGCTCCAGGTCGGCCGAGCATCCCCAGGAATTCAATCCGCTCTTTTTCCATTCAGCGCATTAGATCAAAGATCATTACCTGCTAATCAAAACACATGCGCATGAGGGCTTTCACTTCACTTCACTTCACCTCACTTCTCCTCACCGGGCAGCTACTGGATTCCACCTTCCCAACCCAAAGAGCTGGAGCCATCCTACCAGCCATTTTTCCCATCCAACTTCCTGCATGAGCCCAGGATGGAGCCAGTGATGTGCTACATAGAAGGCTGCTTCATAATATCTCACATGGGTGAACTGCAAGAGACTCTCGCCGTTGCACCTGCTGCCTTCCTGTCCATGCTTCAGCACACAACGATTGTGCCTTGTGTTCCCTTTTATGCTTGGTCTTTTGCAGGTTGACCACACTGCATGCATAACACAGACAAATAACAAAAAAAGCTCTGTGCACTCTATCAGACAGGTTTGTTTTTCAGATGTTCCACAGGCGGCATTTTTATAGCATTTTTTAGGCCAGTAGATGTTTACACATTCCATCTCAGTTATGTGGGTTTTGTTTAACCTTTCCTTAATACCACTGAATTATCACATTACAACATTGGTATGAATCCGAACTGAACAGTTTGGATGAGATACAGAAGGGCCTTCCCAAACAGTAACAGACCAAGTGTGTAAGTTGCACTTCAACAGGTTAAAAAGCTGCTGTTTGCCAATATTAAGTAACAGACAACAATCCATGTAATCTACACTGCTATTAGAGCTGCTGAAGAAACAATTAAATGGCTTGTCTTATGTCTGCCTTTTGTTTGTGGTGTTGTTTAGTGCACTGTGTTCCAGCCGGGAGAAAATGTCTTTGAAAAAAATGCTCAAGATGCTCCCATAGATGCTGACACTCCAGTAACAAACCCTTCCAAGTCTCCATGTTTGGTAATACACAGATTTTCTTCCCAATGTAATCCAAGTTTGCCATGGCCGTAGGGGTGTAGCCCTAGCCTGAGTCCTGATTCGGGCTTCCCTGTTGGTAGCTCATTAGGTCACTTCCTTCACCAGAGCGTGGCAAACTGAGTTTGAGTTTCTGTTTGCCAGGCAGGACTGTGGAGCTCTGACCCTCCTCAGGAACCAGCTTCCCCCTGATCCCATTAAAAGGCACTCGGCTCATTCCAGGCTCTGACCTTGTGATGTTATCAGTGCCTTAAGACAAAGAAGAGCCCGTTACGGAGAGCAGGGGCTAGTGGGGGCTATCTTGGGCTGGTGTGAGCTAGTGAAAGCTAATGAGAGCTAGTGGGAGTCAGAAAGTGCAACTGTCTTCAACTAATGCACTTTTGAAATCGGGACCAAAGTTTTTCTTGCACCGTCAGTATCTGGATGATCCTTTCTTATTAATTCTAATCAAATGTTGGGTGCGTCTTTGGCATATACTGTAGGAACAACATCACCATATCTGTTATTGCAATTAGGCACATATCAGATTGGGAATGGGGAAACATGTCTTTAAACAAAGAGTTGTAGCGGTCAGGAACAAGAATCCAGGCCTGTAGTTGAAACTGACCCCTGAGTGCCTTTGAAAAACAATCTTGTGAGAGATTCTAGGGCCCTTCAATTACTTCAAATCAAATGCAGCCAAACAGTTTGATTTGTGTTCACTTTGCGTCATGTTATGGGCAGAACACCTTCACTTGACTCGGCCAGTTGTGCTGAATGGCTATTGTTTGCCACCACTCTGGTGTCAGAAAATTCATCCATTCAGCACAACTGGCCAAGGGTTTGAAAGACCGATGCTGTGTGTCCGTCTGGCCCTTTAACAGCCTCTTCTAGCCAGTGTGGGTAGAAGGAGGGGGGTGGTGGAGAGCCCACAGCGCTCAAGACTCCACGGCCCATTAATCGTTTGTTTGAGTTTCCGCCCCACTGAGCATGTCATGTCTCCATTAAGAGTGGTTTGTTTCTCCTTCCTGCCTGCCTCTTGGCAGCAGGGGGCTCTCACACATCTCGCTCAGCTTTGCTAGAGTCTGGTGCCAGACAGACTGACTAATGGGGGAGGCCTGACCCCTGCTTTCCTCTAACACAATGGCTAATAAGAGTCTAATGACGACCTGGGGGTTATGGATCTCCAGCCTGTAATCCCAGATTTCGTGGGGGTCTGTGAGTCTTGTCTCTGGACTATGATTATACAAGGAGGCTGCCACAGGTGTCACAAACCTGATGACCTCGATGTACAGTATTGGTATTGTTCTAGTGGACACATTGGGCTTCCTAGATCTGCGTTTGGAACAGAAACACGGGGCTATTCTTTGAACTGGTTTCCTGAAACCCCCCTTTAATTTAGATGTTAATTAGTGCCCTGGTTATAACAGAGTAATCACTGCCTGGGTGTCTTAGGACTGAGGGGTCCCCAGCCAATGAGTCTCCACCCTGCCCCTTTGGGAACAAAAATTTGAACAACGGGATCCAGGCTATTGGACACATTCTTCACTCTGGGGGTGGCTTTTAGCAGAAGCACCACTAGAGAGGCCCTGAGTTCAAAATTTATTAAGAAGCCTGAGACATTACTTGTCAAAGGCTTTATACCAGAGATGAACATTAGCCGCTTACTATGCTGCACACAGTGATCTGACGCAGAATTGGCTGAATCCGCCCCCCTGCAGTGCCTGGGCGGCCCCATCTCAGGCTGCTAGATGCTGCTGTACTGTACACTCAGTGGACTGAGAGGGTCTGTCACTGACAAAAACCATGGCTAACAGTTTGACATGGTGTCAGTGTGGCTGGGGTTGACTTTTTAGGTTTCTTTCACATTTCTGTATACAATCACAGTGATGCTGATGATGATAATGGCAATGAAATAACACAATAATAACAATAATAATAATAATTTACAATGATGGTTGTTATTGTTAAATAAGAGAGTAAGAGCAATACAATATAGGAGCCTGGAAACAAGCAATCCATAGCTATTAATTGGAATTAAACTGTTTAATTGAACAGTTATACTATTAAAATAACATAAATAATAATGTGAATAATAAATCATCGTTATCATCATCCTCATCAATAGTAATAATGAGTCTGATAAAAAGCCTCTAATCTGGCTGTCTGTGGGCAGACTTGGGTCGGCTCAGATGACTGGCGGCTCCCCAGTCTGTCTGTGCCGGTGCAGGGGCCGAGGCTGAGGCAGCAGCTGACCCGAGTGCTCATGCCTATCTTGATGTTAGTTTGACCCCTGACCCCAGCCCTTTCTTCAGACAGCCGCCCACTGACCTGTCAAATGGGCCCTTTTATTCTCCTGACCCTGGCGTCCCTCTTTAACTTGAAATATGGCTGCAGCGTCGAGCAGAAGCCGGCGATTATCTCCCGGGCGGAGATCAGAGTGGCACGGCGACCCGCCACTAATGATGATTTCTGTTTATCTGCTGGAGCCCCTGCTTTACTGGCCTCTTAACTCCTTGCTGACTCGCAGGGATTTCCCCTGATGACTCCACAGTCTGCTGCAAGATTTAGACACAAGAATAGTGGACTGGATCTCTTTTCAGCATAAATATTCCCACTAGTTATAATAACATATTTTATTGAACACTTTTTTATACTATTGGTAATGTACAGCTTTTCTGTCCCACTCCAGATAGTCCTGATGTAACTGTCACTATATTTCCACTTTTATTTGAACTAACCCCTAATAGCATTGTGCATTGCATTCTATACTTGACTTCAGTTAATTATGGCTTACATTGTATGTGTTTTTAAATTTTTACATGAATTGTAACGTTTTGTGAAACATGTAGGCTATATACCCTAGGTAAGGGTGTCTGCTAAGATATAAAGAAGAACAAACAATATCTTATATATTTTTTACATTTAGTGAAGAGACTAAGGGAAAGCAGTTAAATGGTAAACATACCATTTATGTATAAATGAGAAAACTGTTTAGCCTAATGACTTTATGCACAGGTTAGAATGAGAATAGGTTGAGGTATATTTTCTTGAGGTCTAGACTTGCCTTGATGCTGGCGATCTGACTTCTATGTGTTTAAAGTGTTTTGTAATTTGCTTTGAAAGGTGTTTGACTGCAGTATCACAATCTCACCCACTTGACTGATTTTATACCAACCAATAGTAGGCTACACCACAGTTAACCACTCTATATGGACTTCTATATAATGTTCTCGTAGAGGGAGCTCTCGCCAACTGAATAGTGGCAACTACCGCGTCCAACAGACCCCAGGCAATCAATCGCTCCTGCTCAGGGGCCAGGCCCAGAGCTGGAGGAGGCCCGGATTGGGGTGCCAAACTGTGCCCTGCACCTGGGACAACAAGTCCGCTCTCACTGGGAGCTGCCAAGGCTCTCCGTGGAGGAGGGCGATCAAGTCTGCGAACCAGAAACTGCGAGGCCACCGTGGGGCTATCAGCAGAACTGTCACTCGTTCTCTCCTGACCTTCTCCAGGACCACCGGGAGAAGGGGGAGCGGTGGGAACGTGTAAAGGAGACAGCGTGGCCACGTGTGAGCCAGACGACGTGCTAGACAGTACAGTCTGCGAGACCGGAGACCTCCTTGCCTGTTGATATAGGCAACCACCGCTGTGTTGTCCGTCCGAACCAGCACATTGTCTGTCCCACAGGACTTGCAGGAAATGAGACAGTCCAAGGAGTACTGCTTGTAACTCCAGGATGTTGATATGGAGGGCCCGTGCTGGCTCCGTCCACCTGCCTTGGACTCCACGTCCGTCGCAGACTGCTCCCCAACCCTGCTTGGAGGCGTCTGTCGTCATGACTGCTCGGTGGTAGACTGGCCCCAGGGGCACACAGAGGGTCAAATTGTGGGGGCTCTGGCACCAACGGAGCGCCTTCCAGCACGCCAGAGTAACTCTGACTCAGCGTGCTCAATCGTGGCGAGGGTGCATCCTGAGAGACCTGAACCACCACAGCAACAGCCTCACTTGGTGAGTCGCGGGTTGCAGTGCGGCCACAAGCCGGCGGAGGTCTCTTACGACACACACGGATTTTACTGCCGCTGCTAGTGCTCCTGCTGTGGAGGAAAAAGCCCTGTGGACAAAAAACCAACACAGCAAGCAGTCAGAATATATATAGCACTATATAAACACGACTATTATTTTTAAAAAGGCTCTTCTTGTGAAACCTGAAAACCTGAAAAAACTGAAACCGAAAGCGCAGCCGGACCTCCGGTGTGCGGACGGGACAGAATTGGGATTAGCTATCAATAATAACTAAACATACACAAGACAGAGACGATGTGCAGCGAAAACGGTGGTGAAAAACACTATGAAGTGAGCCAGCCAGCTGAAATACGCAGTTTGAATATTTATTACAAACACAGACACAGAGAGCTTACGAGTCCAGCGAAGGGGCAAAAGAGGACAAACCTGCGCTGATGTCACGTTTTATAGAACAGGAAGTGGGAAGGGACCTGTTCTGAGTGACGAGCGCAGGGGCCAATGGCAGCTTTGATAGAGTGACGTATCGATCGGGTTCCTACGGAAGTGCGCAGAAACCCCTCCCCCCTGGGCAGTGCTTCTGACTTGAAAGATAACATACACTTTTTTAAGAAATTGACAATTCATGATAATTAATATTGGTGATTTTAATCTGAGAGCTGACCAACATTTTTCACATTTAGCATGCATAACTTGACTGGATACAGAAAGTAACAATCTGAAAACCCACAGGCCCAACTAAAATGACCCTCACTAGCTGTGCTTCCATGTAAGTATGAGTTATTTCCAAATATGACAAATTTAAATGGGTAAGGCTAATTTACAGCAGCGGTGTTACATAGGCTAATTTACAGCAGCAGTGTTACATGGCCAAGTCTTAAATGTTTTTGTCCAGATACTGCTCTTGGGAAATGGAATCCTGATGTGCTTTGAACAGTGCCTACTTCTACAATGATTATATCTGAAGTCTGTTGTATTGCATGGCAATGACAGAGCTTGAAAAGCAAGACATTTCCTGAAAATTACAGCAAGCCCTTCTTGGCAGGGCTTGTCTGGGTAACACAGCTGTCATAATTCAGTTTCCCATTGAAAACATGTTTGCCACAACGGACACTCGCATCTCCACACAGCTGATGTTAAATTTGGGACTGGAATCAAAGACCCCATTCAGAAACCTATCCATGTGTGTTTGTTCTGTTATACTGAAATCATTGACAGACCACCACCAGATTAAAAATATATAATTTCAAAGAGAAGTGGATACCCCCCAATTAAATTAATTTCAGATTGTACAAGCTGCCCAATCTTAAAGTAATCAGCTGGACATTTCAAAACAATCATCTAATTTTTAGTAAATTTTCCCAGACGGGTATTGCTTATCGGTTTCATCAGGACATTTTGCTTGCAGTTCTGGTGGGGGGGACCAAACTTTTCTTAGAGGTCTTATCTGGACCTTTCTATGCTTTGTTACCTATGAACTGTGACCACCAGCACAGCGCTGCTTCACACACAGCCCTGCTTCACACACAGCCCTGCTTCACACACAGCCCTGCTTCACACACAGCCCACTTCAGATCATCAGGCCACAAGCACCTCGTAAATACTGTATATACACGCGTCACAACTGAGGGGGTTCAGTGTGACGCACGTGACCAACAATGCCACCTCAATTGATGAGCGAGAGGAACTCACAACCCCCTTCGAATTCTCTCCCTGGGCAGGCTCGATCAGACCCAAAGACAACAGCAGGAGGCAAGTAATAATTTTATTTAAACCGTTTGGTTTGACATGCACAGGGCACGAAGCTGGGCACCGCTTCCCCAGATTCTAGGAGAGATACAGGTCAGTAGTATTTGTTAAAAACAGTCTGTGCAAAAAAGCAAATATTGCTTTCCTTTTCTATTACAGATTGTAAGTCCCAGAACAGCCACCAGAGGAGAGCGAGGGAAAACAGCAGCAATCAAATTATGCAATTGCAATCCCAACTGTCCTTTATCACATTCTATGGTGTTTGAAATAAAGTACCATATTTAACTCTTATTGTCTTATCACTTTTCCATATACAGGGAAACAAAGGTAAGGGTGTGGTGTGGTCCCTGCTTTTATAGGCAGAACAGTGGAGTCAGCAGTGCAGGTGGTGGTAATTAGGTAGGTGACGTGGCAAGTCCATGTGGGAATGCGACCGAGCGGCGTGTGGTTGGCTGTTGACTTAAATAACACACATGAAGCAATAAACTAATTAAAAAACAATTAAGGAATAAATAATAAAACAAACCAAAACACTTATTAATAAGTGAAAATAACAAAGCCAAAAGTGAAATGTAATAGTGCACACATTACTCAATGGTGATAAAGGACCAAAGGTGATAATTGCCAGTCATGCCTGCTCGTGCCATGCATGCAGAATAATGCAATCATGCTTGATATGAGAGAGGGACCGAGGATATGTGCAGATAACCTTAATGCACAGCAATCAGAGAATGTTAACTGCTCCTGGTGGTCAGGGTAATATGTCTGTGCAACAATAGGTGCATTTACACTGCTATTTCTGAGCAGGATCAAATGCATTGGTAGCATTTGATCCTGCTCAGAAATGGCAGTGTAAATGCTTGGCGATTGGATCAAATGCATCTCTCAGGGAGATGGTACAGATCTGGAACAAATGCATTGGTAGCATTTGATCCTTGCAGTGCAGATGCTCGGCCGACTCAAGTTCCAGCATACACTGGAATTGTTGTTAAAATTAACGGTACATGGCTTATTTTATGTTTGCAAAAAATATATAATTGTAAAACAAGATTAAAATAAAAAATACATGTAAGAATAATTTGTAATGAGATAAAATGACAGTTTTTGATAAAGCTTTGTGTTCTAAAAGACTAATTTCATATATACATAATTAAGTTTGGACTTCATGCAAAGACACCTGGGGCTGCTGACAGTTGATACAGATCAAATGGCAGTATAGACGTGATGCCACTGATACATTTGATTTGGATCAGCAATGGCTGTGTAAAAGGGCCTATTGTTTCTCACATTGTACAACTCACACCATGTTGTGAAAAGGAAATGTGTTCGTTTGGATAGTACTCTGCCTTGATTTTGTTGCTCTATATCAGAAGGCCCCCCTACCCTGCTGTTTTTTGTTCCAACTAAGCTCTCAATTACTGAATTGAACCCTTAATTTAAGTAATAATTTATTAAATCAGAGCCTTTTAATAATTTTAAACATATGGGGTTTTAAGTTAAGTATAGAATTGTATAAATAACTTAATAGACCAACTCTTATATTACACAATTTAAAAAGTCAAAAATAGGCAGATTGTTACTTAAATTAAGGTTCAATTAAGTAATTGAGAGCCCAGTTGGAACAAAAAACAGCAGGGTAGGGGGTCCTCCAGGACCAGGGCTGGGAACCCTTGCTCTGTATAACCTTTAGAATACATGGTGTTCAACACTGTACAATAATGTAAGTAATGTAGCGCAGTGTAAGATTTTACGTTTTAAGTGCCTTGTACAAAGGTGTCAGTCTTAATACTGATACTGGTAATAATGATGGTAATCATCGTGATAATGGTACATTACATGGTTTTCACTGTAAGTGCAAGTGCTACTCTTTGTTTTGTTTCAGAGGTCTCTGTCTCAGTGTCTCTAGCTCCTCTTTGATTGTAATATATGTCTTTAAGATGGTTACTAGAATCTGGATAACTGCTCAGCCCAGGACGAGTCAAGAGCACTGCTATTTTATCTCAAGGGTTGAGCACAGTCCTGGCCATTTAAACAAAGAAAGACACTCTCATCTGTGCACCCTCTCTTCCATGACAATTTCTACTTTTACATTAAGATCTACTCCTCAGAAAACTATAAGCGCTCCAGCAATAAAGCCTAATTTAGCTAAATTAACTTAAGGCTGGGAATGGTTAGGATGCATGGTCTAATAGCATTACATTAAAGGATTTTCTGGCTCATAACCTCGATGGAGGTAGGGGATTTAACTGCAGCCCGTTAAATTTTTGAAGTAACATAAGCTACAGCTTGATAACTGCATGTAACAAAACATGCTGTACAGTTTTGTGCACAGTTGAATTTGTGTGTTGGTTTTCCAGTCATGCTTTAGTGTTTTTATGTGGGCTAGGTGTGAGTTGTCTATGGTGCATGGTTTAATTGTGACATTAGAAGTCAAAGATGTATGACATCTTATCAAAATTACTACAGACGTTATTTGATTGAACTGACAGAAAACAGGTGGGGTGTAAACATTGGACTGCCGCTCCAAGAAAACAGTCTAGAGGCAATCTGAAAATTGCACGCTCTCTGTCAAATGCAGTCTTTACAGTTTTCTCTAGGCTAGAATCAGTTTTCTGCAAATCCTGAAAAGACAGCATTGACAAAAATATGTTGTCTCATGAACAACATTTATTCAAAGGAAACGTGAGAGAGCTTTCAAAAGCAACTGCATGTTTAAATACAACAACCAGATTTGGAAATAACACACAGAAACAGCACATGACAAATCTTTGTCCATACCTAGGAATTAAATGGTGAATGAATACACATTGCCCAAGTTTGGAATACAAAGTTCTTTAATGTACTGTATGGAGTGGTTCGATTATGTATTTGCCACAGCATACCTGAGACTCTGGCACCTGCTGCCCTCTTAACAGGTTCTCTTCAGTGAGGAGTTGGGGGGGATCTTACTGCCAGGCTGACAGGGGTGCACCTGGCACTTTTTTTGGAATTACCAGATCTTTGTAAATTCCTATCCCTCCCAATGGATTTGCTCAAATTGTTCATTGCAGATTCTCAGATAGACATGAGTAAGGAAGAGATAGATAATCTGGACAGAACAGACAGGCTTCAGAGGAAAAAAGCAGAGGGAGACAAATAATCAAACAAAGAGTACAGTGGCTCTCAAAAGTATTCACCCCCTTGGACTTTTCCACAAATCATTGTGTTACAACATGATATCAGAATGGATTTAATCAGGAGTTGTTGCCACTGATCAACACAAAATGTCCATAATGTCAAAGTGAAAAATATAATCTGCAAATTGTTCTAAATTAATTACAAATACAAAACAGAAAATAATTGAATCCATAAGTAATCACCCCCTTCAGTCAATCTTTGGTAGAGGCACCTTTGGCAGCAATTACAGCCATGAGTCTATGAGGATAGGTCTCTACCAGCTTTGCACATCTGGACACCGCAATTCTTGCCCATTCTTCTTTGGAAAATTGCTCAAGCTCCATCATGTTGTATGGGAACCTCTGGTGAACAGCAATTTTCAACTCTTTCCACATACTCTCAATTGGATTGAGGTCCGGGCTTTGACTGGGCCACTCCAGGACATTGACCTTTTTGTTTTTAAGCCACTGCACTGTGGCTTTGGTTGTATGTTTTGCATCATTGTCCTGCTGGAAGAAGATGATCTTCTCCCAAGTCCCAGGTCTCTTGCAGACTTCAGCAGGTTTTCTTCCAGGATTTCTTTGTACTTCATTGAATTCATTTTGCCCTCTATCTTTACAAGGTTTCCAGGCCCTGTTGCAGAGAAGCATCCCCATAGCATGATGCTGCCAACACCATGCTTCGTGTTAGCTCTATTTTGGTCTCATCAGACCATAGAATCTTCCTCCACTTGATCTCAGAGTCGCCCATATACCTTCTGGCAAACTCTAGCCGAGATTTTATGTGAGTTTTTTTCAACAATGGCTTTCGTTTTGCCACTCTTCCATAAAGGCCACTTTTGTGAAGCACCCAGGCTATTGTTGCAGTCTGCACAGTGTCTCCCAGCTCAGCCGTGGAAGACTGTAACTCCTTTAGAGTTGCCATAGGCCTCTTGGTGGCCTCCCTGACCTAGTGCCCTTCTTGCCCGGATACTCAGTTTTTGAGAAAGGCCTAATCTAGGCAGATTCACAGTTGTGCCATATTCTCTCCATGTCTTAATAATGGACTTTACTGTGCTCCGGGGGATATTCAATGCCTTGGAAATGTTCATATATCCTACCCCTGACTGGTGCTTTTGAAGAACCTTATTCATGATGTAGTTTTTGTTAGGAATTGTAACCTGAAATCGGACTCCATTCAAATAATTACATGACTTCTAGACAATTGGTTTCACCACAGCTCAATCAGGTGTGTCATAGCAAAGGGGGTGATTACTTAGGGTTTCAATTATTTTATGTTTTGTATTTGTAATTAATTTAGAACAATTTGCAGATTATGTTTTCCATTTTGACATTTTGTGTCCCAAGAATGAAGAACAAAAGAAAAGGAGAGGAATATTTCAGTTATAATGCTCCAAGACTGTGGAATTCATTACAATGGTTTATTAGAGATGCACCCTCACGGACTATATTTAAATAAAGACTTAAGCGTTCTTCAATGGACTGTGTTCCTAACCCTGATATTGATAAATCTTTTTGTCATTATTGTTCCCTGTATTTTATTGTGTGTTTTATTCTCTTTCTTTGTTGTATTTTAAATATTCAATTAATTTTATTTTCTCGTACAGTGATTTTCTCTTTCAATTGCTTATTGGTATTGAAGGAGCTATATAACTAAAGTAACACAGGTGCCTTCTAAGCCACAGTGATCTCTGTTGCCAAGCAACCCCTGAACATGCTGTCTGGACTGCAAGACTCAACATAGCTAACAATATACCATTGTGCTTATTTCAGATTTTGTTTGGACAACTTAAATTTGTACACTCCCTGATAGGCGCATACAACCTTTTGAGAATCAAAATCGAATGTTGTTGCAACATAACCATGTAATTACCCAGTTGTTAACATTGCTATAGAGTGGTAATAATGTTGTTATATGACATTGGGACCATATAATCATACTAACCTTATTTTTAAACTTTCCTTTTTTTATTTGGAAAACAGTTATTATAAACAATTAAAGATATTTCCCTTAAACAAAGGAGCAATGAGCATTTATGGAAATATAGTAAAATACTGATGTTCATATAATGAATATAAAACATCCTCTTACAATAAGGCCATTTAAAAACATATATATAGCTAAAACAGTGCTTCTCAAAGAGTGGTTGATCTAGAAACAATGACAAAGATTATCACATAAACTTTATCATAACATTTGATAACCGAATGCATTTTGTCATCAGGGGAGGGGTGCTGGGTAGTCCATGAAAATGTTTGCATCAGCTGAGTGTTCTGCAGGCCAAAAAAGTTGGAGAAACTAAAGACTTGTGTTTCTGTTACATTGCGTCAACATTTCTCTCTCAGATTTAAATTGTCAATGTTTTAGCAAGACAGTTTCCACTTATGAATAGGGGATTAAAAAAGGTTATAAAGACAGTCGACATGCCCAACCAAGGTGTCCATGGGGGGTGGCGGGGGTGGGGCAGCAGTGAGTGACAAGGACAGGCAGGATTACAGGAAGCAGTGAAGCGCAGTGGATTACACGCAAATAATACACCAGTGTAGGATACAGAGGCAGTGCGCTTGATAAGTACCCTGTTCTCTTAAACAGAGCTGTCGCCTTATCGATCTCCGATATGTTGGCAGCTTGTGTGGCCCCTGATTCCTGGTGTTGTGCTTGACTGCTCCCCGCACCTTCTCTCTCGGCCTACACATGGGGTCACCATGTGCACTGCTGCCCGGGTAACTAGTCCCCAAATAGGACCTCACAGCTTCCGGTCCAGCGGATTCCAATTCCTCCCTTTCCCCGTGTCTGCAGAAGACTCTCGCCACCCCCACCCTGGTCCCCGAGACATGTCCACGTTTGTCCCAATTAAATTAATGCAGCTTCTCCTCTGTTCTTCCAAAAAGGCGACAGCCACTTCCATCTCCCAGCAGGCCGCAGTGACAGCCACCAGGTCTCCTTGCGCTGGCGACACCTAGCAGCAGCTAGCAAGGAATCAATAGCCCGCTCAAGTAGAAGACAAAAGTGGCTGTTAGCTCCAATTTTTCACCTTGTCGTTTCCGAAACTCAGCTAATATTTCCTGATGTCTGATGTGGAAGATTGATATCTGTTGCACCGAAGGGTTTAAGCCTGTGGCAAAGTTTTACCCTTTCGGTGCCATCTACAGAACTGGGCTTACTGGACTTCTTGGCCTGGCTGTTTCAGGGCAGCTAGACTAGGCACTCCCCAAGTCAAGAGAGATCCAGCATTAGACACATTAATTGCATAGATGTCTGGAAATACTACTTTTTCAATTAAATAAGCAGGCACTTGTTATCCCTCATTGCAACTACTCCTGTTTATGTACTAATGCAGGGGGCTGCTGATCTGCCCCAAAGATAGATTCCTGTGCTGGTAAAATGGAGGCTGATGTGGTGCTCACTTCAGTTAATCACGTGTGTTGTCAAAACATCTAGTGCAAATCACACACAAAGCAGTCTGCACACTTATGTTCTGTTGTTGCATTTAGAAGTCATGTTAAGTCATTTTTGTGGATTTTATGCATACATCTGATGTAGTTGAATACATGATGAGAAAAGTTGCCACCTTGTATTCCAGTACAAGTTCCTTCATACACTTTGACACAGGGGTAGTTTGTTGAGGGCCATTCTGATTGGATACAAATGCGTGTGAATTAAATAAATGTATACATTTTGTCACTCATAATCTCTGCATTATTCCCTGATTACTTCATTGTTTTTTACAGTAATTTATATTATTTAATTAAAATATGCCTGAAGTAACTTAAAATTATTTCTTACCACACACCCTTATCCAGGCCGAATTAGAATTGTTACAATATATCACATTCTTTTAACATACATTTACCCATTTATACCCATTTAGAGAGAGGAAGTGAGGACCGGCACAAGAAAGGGAGGATTTAAAGGAATAAGAGTAAGTGACAGAGAGAGAGAGAGAGAGAGAGAGAGAGAGAGGGCACAAGCACAGTTTACATTGGGTCACACTATCCCTTTTGTTTTCTTAAATACCTCTTGTATACTTTTTCAAGTGCTTAAATAGTGTTATTCAAAGCTGTAATGTTCATAGCCCCCCTCTGCACCACCCCCCCTCCCCCCAAAACATTTTTTTCTCGCAAGTCCTCTCAAGACATCTTGGGGGGGAGGGGTGGCTGGGCCAGGGAGAAGCGGAGCCTGATAACATTAAGTACCACTTAAGCACTTTGATCACCAGGGAACATCAATCTCTTTGGGGTGAGAGCCTTGTATATTTTACAAAGTGAATCAATGTTATTACTGGGACAGCTGGGATCGGACTAGCCCTGTACTGTCTGCAATCTCACACACACACACACGCATACACACACACACACAGACATATACACACACACTTATATATATATACAGCAGGGCCCAAGCAAGAAGTTAGAAGTGTGTATTCTGTCAGAGAATTGGACTTATGCCTAACTGCATCATTGAAATCGTGGATGGTTAGAAACTACATTGGCATGCATTAGCAACTTCCTCTCAGCATTTGGTAAGCATCCCTCCTGCATTTGGTAATTCTCAGCTTAGATATTTCCTTCAATCAAGGGTGCAGGTTTACCTTAAGAGCTTGTCCGATTCCTCAGGAAAGTATGACTGAAGTGGTGTTGAACCTTCAGGGGAAGCAGGAGGAAGATCCTGACTGTTGCCATCCACAAAATGTGTGGGCCAATGACTCCTTCCATTCAGCTTGTGGCTTATGAATATAAAAAGTCTGCAACTTGCCTATTAGTGACGTAACTCAAAATTGACTTGACGTATGACCTCAGGAAGTTGTTGATGGGATACAGTAGTATGTGCCTTCCTCTCCCCATTGCCCCCTAATGAAAGAGAGCACTGTGGAGTAGTGGTTAGGGCTCTGGACTCATGCTTTAAAGGTTGTGGGTTCAAATCCCAGGTGGGGTAGTGCTGTTCTACCCTTGAGCAAGGTACATTGCTCCAGTAAAATGCCCAACTGTATAAATTGGTACAAATGTAAGTTGCCCTGGATAAGAGCGTCTGCTAAATGACAAATAATGTAATAATGATAGATATTTTGTAAGGTGTTGCCTTGGTTTACCAAGTTAAGTGAATGAAAGCTTCTGCTTCAGACCCATAACTTTCCCTTCTCCATCTCATGGCTGCATAGTTTATGATTTCATTTTCGCATCTTCTATGCGGTCGTCTTTTAGGTCTTTTTAATCTCTTGGGATTCTTTCAATAGCTTCCTTTGCCGATCTACTTGCAATGTGTCCGGCCCATTTTAATATTTTCACTCTTGCAGTGATGTCACATATTTATGTTTGTTCTTGAATCCATTCATTTATTTTGGTTATTCCAAGCATCTTTCTAAGCTTCTTAGTTTTGTCCACCGTTTCTGCACATTTTAGCATTTAGTGCCCAGGATTCAGAGGCATAAGTGAGCACTGGTATTCCACATTGATCTAATACTTTTCTCTTCAGACCAATGTCTAGGTTTTATTTCAACAGCGTACTGTCTCAACCAAATGCACCCATTGTCAATTGATCCACTTCAATTTTCTTACATTTAAAAACACTGTTAAAACATGACTTTGGTTTTACTCAGGTTAATTTTAAAGTAGTGAATAGAATGGAATATACACACGCAATGGGGAATTGATCCTTGTTGTTCAGGTTGACCTATTACCTTCTCTGTATGGACCAAGGAGAAAAACAGTCACACCAACCACATTTTTGAAGTGCCTTTTTATTCCTTTTCACAAAGAAGCTAAAATACATGTACATTATCTTGCACCAACCTGCAAGCAAACTGAAAACAAATGCATGCATTTGCAGAAATGTAATTCAACATTTACATAAGTCATTGATAAGAAAAAGGCTGAAAATGTTCTGTGAAGCGTACGTTATCGAAGTTGTATTTTTTGCCCCTCAATCCAAGAATGCAGCTGGAACTGCTAACAGCTGATTTATACCCACCCCACCGTGGCTGTGTCCTGCCACCTCGGGTCCTCCAGGGTGTATCCTGTGCTCTGAATAGTACTTTTAAATAGATTTGAGCACCTAAATCCTACAGTTGTGCTGACTTTACTCAACAAAAGTTAAACTGAAACTGCCATTCACTTGTTGTGTAACTAATGCCTGGACCAAATTCAAACCTGGACTAAATCCAAACCTGGACCTCCCTGTAAATCTCAAATGACAGACTTCATTTCGTTTTCATTTCTCGACAGAACCCATTTTCTCCTGCTTAACAAGAAATTAAAATGTCATAGTTTGCAATTTTGCGACTTGAGTTTAGACTGGCTCCAGGCCTAGGTTTGCATCAAAGTCTCCAAAATAAAATTTGAGGAAACTTGCCAACAGGGTCTGAAACATGGTCTGTTTTTAAGCAACTCAAGTTTATTACATGCGGCTGGCCACTGCATCAGGAAAGCTCTCTCCAGCTTTGAGAAGCAAAATAGTCATCTCCTGCTGGAGACCAAGGACACAGAGACTGCTTAACCTTGACCTGAGATGGCCAACTGAGAATGGCTTTGTGAGGGAACTGCTGCCTCCTCACGTAGCTCACTTTACAAGATGTTTACATTGGGCCGTTACATTTTTATCTCTTCCCTGTGCTCTCCCCGACAGTTCTCACAGCCCTGACTCCAAGGAGAACAAAGGGAATGGGTGCCAGCAAGCTCTGGAGAAGGAAGATGTCACAATGCCATTTATTTCACCACACTGGCTCCTCTATGCTGTGTTGCCCAGCCCCTGGTTTACAGCTCTGGTCAATGAGCCATCATCTCCAACCCCCATCTTTTTTTTTCTTTGTTGATATTTGAGATGAAATAGAATGCATTGGAACATCATTTCAGTCTAAAGTTCCATTCCGATTATACACAGTTTATAAATCTTAATTCAAATATTAGATTTTCAAGGACAACTCAATACTGTATAAACCAGAAAGGACAACCATTGCAGAAAAATAATAAGAGCATTTTCATATTTATGGTTTAGATCACAGTTCATACCTATGTCTGCAGAATAGAGTACATGATATTAAAATAGCACACAACTTGTAATTCTGTGATTTGTACCATTTATATAATATATTCCATGCAGGCCTGGTTATCTCTCAGTTCCAATGGCTGTCATGAGTCTGTTGTCTTTCTGGGCATGATGGGTCCTGCATTTCTTTTCAGCTTCTCCTGTCTCCTCCATTGTCTGCTTAAGTGATAAAAACCAATTGACCCCATTACTGGCCTGCCTGGTATATTGATTGCGATTAGGGTTTCCCCCTTGCAGAGATAAACCTGCAGGGCTGGGAGAAAGTCGACCTCTTCACATTGTTTACACCACCTGCCAAGAGATGGCCGCACAGCGTCATTGTCCTCTGTAAGCCAACAAAGAGAGCCTAAAACCCGAAGGTGCTCCGTTCTCAAGTTGATGTAAGGATGTTTAAATTATACTTAATTAATAATGGAAAACCAGACTATTATTAGTCAGATTTGCCTTATTACATTGGTCATTTTAATTTTTGTTGTAATAAATTGAAAGTAAAAGAAAAGTTTATTCATTCTTGCTTTTTGTTTTGGTTGCTTTTTAGTATGGGGCTTGGCTTATTATTTTAATTCTCAATCCAGTTGTATATGTGAGTGTGTTTTTTGTTAATAGTCTTTGAGTAAAGTTTGTTTAAGAGCTCTGATTAACTCTTATTGTCATAAGGGCCTGATATGTGTATAAAATGTAAGAGTACTTCATTTTTATATATGTTCTGGAATAGGTCAGTTTACAAATGTTTAATTCCTGTATTTACTGTACTTTCATGCACTCGACTAAGATTATACGTATGCAAGGTGGCCATATTCATTGATTCTTTTTTATTGTTATGTAACTCCAGATACTTTAATTTAATTTGCATATCAGAATTGTTTGAACATTTTTTGTGACACCTGGATTAGGGCAAACAATGTATGACATTCAAGTAAAGGTACGTAACTAGCTGGGGTTAATCATTTCGATGCTGTCTGTGGAAGTGATTTTATTCTGGAGTAGGTGTTTTCTGTTAAGCCGACTGTGTGGATAAATCATACAGTGAGCCCTTATTTGGAATAATGTGAAGTTCATAATTAGAGGATGGCAATAGAATGGAAGGGAGTACTCAGAAGAGATTTAAAGGGTTCCTTATCTATGGTATACTGTTCATGCTTTCATACTTACTTATTTAATGTCATATTCATCTCCTGCTTAACCAGTCTTTTTTTCTGGCATTTTTATAATTTATATTTTCATTGATTTTCTATTTAAGCCCAATAGCACTACATACATTTTTCAGTACGTACAGAATTATATTCCGAAGCAAAATAGAGGGACAATAAACAATAATAAGGTAATCGCTCATTGAGGCCGGTAAATGCAATTATAGTTCAAATACGATAATGGAAAGAAAGGAAATGGGTGAAAACAAAAGAGAAAGTCCTTTGAAATGCATACTAGTGAGACCTTCTCTTGCTTTCCATTACTACAATGTCATTCCATAAACATGTCCCTCTGTCCCAAAATGTTTCTGGCTGAAGGTCATATTATCTTAGATAATAAATGCATCCATATCTTAAGTATTAGTATTGCTCCAAATTACAATAACAACATACAGTTTTTGATGCTAGATCCCTTATTCTGTCCATTAGTCTTTCATCAGTCTGGCCCCTGTACCAAGAGACAATCTGTCCCAAAAAATGCAGAACTGGGCCTCAATATAACAAAATGTTTATCTTTGGTAACTGAATTTATAGATTTCCAACAATCATTTATTTGATCATGTAGCCAAAAGCCTATGAATAAAAGAGCATGTTTCATGTTACATGTTGCTTAGCATGTCATTTTTTTATGTTATATTATATTGACTTCTGCCTCTGCTATGATCCTTGCTGGTTACAGGATTTTATCCGTCTGATTTTGACTATTGTCTTTAGTGTTTCAAGTGTAAGTGTCCCTAAAAAAGACGTAAATGAGACTTTCATCTCAGTGAGTTTTGAGTTGCTGCATAAGTCCTTAAAATTAGGGGATGACAATGCCAAAAGGAAGTGAGTTTTCATGTAGCTGATCTGCAGTCAATCTTGTAGCCACTGTGAATGCACCTCACCCTCTCACACAACAAAAAAACACTTATGGCACTCAATTGTCAAAGTCAACAAAGAAGATGGAGTCATTATCACTGTGACAGGCTATTAGCTCTTACTGATGCTGAGACAGGCCTGGGATGGATTTAGTGCTGGCTACTAGATGTCGTGATAAGTGGCCAAGCCCTTTTACAAAAAGAAATCTAAAGACCACCAACAAACCCATAATGAAGGCATAAGAGCTGCCCTTTTAAGGAGCAGAAGACTCAATTTCCAAGTGAAAAACTTCAGCTGCTCTTCTAGGCAAACAAGATTAGATAAGACAGGCAATATATATATATATATATATATATATATATATATATATATATATGTTTATTATATACATAGATATAGATAGATAGATATAGGTAGATATATTTTTTCTTGTGGCCATTAGTTTGTCAAAACTTACTTCCTTACTTCCTTTATACGAATATAAAGTGGCACACCTCTATCCCAGTAGGAGGTCTTTGGGTGGCGATAAAAAAAGCCAAGTATCAGGCCTCATCCCCAAACTGTCTTAATGCGCACACTTATCAGAATCCAAGTCTCCAGCCCATTTTTTTCCATTTTCCCGTTATTGAGAGAGGAGTCCCATCATCTCGCAGAACATTCTAACTTTTTTTTTTTAAGAAAAATCAATATGCTTTGTTTCTGTGCTGTTTAATGATTTTTCCATTTCGCACATCCTGAATTGTATTGTTTCCTATTAAAGGTCAGTTTGCCGGGACAAAACATGTTTTTTGTTTAGTTTTTCACCACTACTTCTTGGCATCGATTCTCATTTCTCCTTAGTTCTTATTTGCCTCTCCAGTCGCTTGACCACACCAGCCACCAATCCCTCAGCCCTTACCACATTAACAGTCAACTCCTATCAGCCGCTCATCTCCACTCACAAATCCCTATTGCCCTTACAATTCTGAGATGTGACCACCAGCCCACATTGCTGAACAATCCCTAATACACACAAAGCTAATTACCTCACCTTATTCATTTTCAAATAATAATAACAGTAATACACATATAACCATAAGAATCATACAAGATCTGTATACCACACTTGATACAATAGTTGATTTATGATGTATGATGTCCAGCTTAAATACAGCCTGGCACAGAGGAATATTGTGCATATGCACTTGCTAGTGCAGAGACACTGTATTTGACTGGAGGAAACCTTATAAAACCTCCATACCCATCAGCCCTCCAGGTGAATGAAAATTATGCAACCTTTACTTTTCCCAATGGGTATCATTAATGTTTGAAACACTTAAATAGATAAATAAATCATAATAAAATAAAAGAGAGTACATTTATTATTATTATTATTATTATTATTATTATTATTATTATTATTATTATTATTATTATTATTATTCTGAATGCTTCTATGCTCCCCTGTTTGTGACATGAAAGATTACTCACCCCACCACCACCACTTGTGCTCTCCAAAGACAAATAAAATGAATACAAATAAATGTGCGGCTGCTCAGCTGGGGAGGTTTGTGAAAAATTGGCGTTCTGAGGTGAGGCATCGAGCTGCACCTCTGAGAGAGCGAGCAGGGAGCTGACCCCTGCCTGCGCCAGCCTCACATTTTATTGATAACATCAAGTCACACGTCCTGCGCTCTGAGATCAGAGGCTGCTGGGAGCTAACCTGGGTGGTCAAACACAAAAGAAAGTCGGGGCGATTCCCATTTTCCCTGCTCTCCGGACTTCTTTGGAATAAGCACCAGCCCCTCTGTGTTAGCTAGATCAATATCTCTCAACCCACAGCCCGCCTGTTCCCAAGGGAGACATGGGGTATCGACTCGGAGCTGGTGTTAATAGAGACGGCAAAGACATTCTCTGACAAAGTGTCCTTTCAGCATTCCACTCTCCTTAACCATAGGCACACACACACAGGCACACGCAGCAAACTTTTACTACAAGTAGTAAATATAAGACATCTTTAAAAAAAGCACAAATTTCTGACCTGGGAAGCACACCTACAATGGCACTGTTCTACACTACTGGGAGGAGGAGGCTAAAGTGAAAGAAAATGGGAATAAATACTGACTGCTATGTTGAAACTTTCAGCCCTTGTTTTTTATTATTTAGTAATTACCAGGGAAGGGTTTATACAGAGACCAGACACAATCCTTTTGTCACATGCTTTTGTTTGTTCTATTTATTAGTTTTTTGTCTTTTCTTGTTATTCTAAATATTTATTACCGTGCCTCTTTGTGTTGCTTGCAGTTTCTGTAGAAGTTTTGCATTTAGTAAGCAGATTTCAGAGTCATGAGTGAGCACTGCTAGTATGAATTGAACAAATACTTTTCAATTTTTGACAATAGCATGCCATTTCTACCACGTCCTCCATATCATTTTTCACTCCTCTTTTGATTTCTTCTATAAGATCTTGTTGATTTGTTGTCCATACTTTTTTACTTAAAGTATCCTTTAATCTATTTTGTCAGTTTTAACAAAGCTCTTATGATTTTGGTCTCATCAAGCTCATTTTGATTACAGTTTTCTTACTTGCAGTCAAGAAGTCTTCTAATTAGAAGTCTTCTTCGAGTGTTGCTGTGTAGACTTTGGAGAGATTCAAATCTTGCTTATGTCAGTGTCTTGGTGAGGTCAGATTGCTGATGTAGAATTGTAGATATTTTTCATAAGATTTATGCATGTTTAATCAATATTTTGATGTTTGTTAGAGTTCTGATGACTGAGTTTGTATATATTGAATCAAATGTTTTCTCATAGTTAATAATGCCCTGGAACATATTCTTTTTCTATTCATCTTTCGAATACTTCTTGGATGACTTGAACCACCATATTTTATTCACTTCTGAATCCTGCTTGTTCTCTTGGTTTGGCACATCGCCATCGTCTTGAAGGTGATGTTAAACCTTGATAACTACTGAACATATAATTTCAGTAGTACAGTTTTGTTTTGTTTTGTTTTTATTATCAGGGTGTGTCCAGAAAGGTTTAAGAAACTAATTAGATGATCCTATTTTTCCCATTTAAAATTAATAGTTTTCTTTCATGACTGTTAAAGTTAACCTTCATATAGACACTGTGGCATACTATTAATAAAAAAATATATAGGATTTTTAAAATGTCACATAAAAATTGGGGGTGGACATCCATTCAACAAAATGTATTATTATTATTAATAAAAATAATATTGTTTTTGTTGTTGCCTGTGTGGTCCTAGAATTTGTTTAATGCCAGGCATGTCAAGTATTACCATTCCGCATTGTTACTCAAAAAACAGTTCTGTGTTTCAGGCTGTCTGCCCAGTTGTGCATTTGAAAAGGAAACATATTTTTTGTGTTCAGAAGTCTGCCATGAAAGATGGACTTCTTCGAGAGATCAAAGTTAATTGAATAAATCCGATAGATATAATGTTGTGTGCAGCCCCTCCGTGTTGGTTTTCGAGCTTTAATCTAGAACAGACATTTGGATGCATGAGAGTATATTTTTTAATCCTATTTCGCAGATCAAATTTTTGCACTTCAAAACTTAAAAGTAAATCTTCTATTGCGAGGAAGCCTCATCCATCTTGCACTGAGGGACTGTCTTCCTGGTTTAAATACCAAGAGAGGCCTGTCCTTATATGAAGCACAAGAGAAGCAGTTTGCTTTTCTCCTTCTACTAAAACTCTTTACTCCCTGTAGTAAAGTGTGATTTGTGGGTATCTGTGTTTTTCCTGTGATAAAAAATTTGCCTCTGATTTGAGTGATTGATTGATCAGCTGTTTCAGTCAGCAAAAAAGAGAGTCTGCTCTCAGTCTCATAGTCAAGGTGTAACTGAATTCACTTGGAAGGATAACCTGACCTCATAAAATGTGCTCGTTTTAATTTTGACAATCATGTTGTTATTTCGTATACATATTTTGTTCATCATACTTTATACAACTGTATAATCAAGGCTTATGTTACACTACTTTTCACGTACAGTGACTCAGTAGTATGTGGCTTGTTTGTAATCAATTCCTGCCAGTTTAAACCTTGAAAGGAGACCTGCAAAAGGCCCTGGTCCACATTCTGTTTATTTTGTTCTTTCCACAATGGACAATCCATAGCTCCAGTCAATAGTTATACAAGGTTTTCAGAAAATACAAATAATCATTAAAAAAACTGCAGCTCCCAAGTGCACAACAACCCCGCAGTAATTGGCCACATTAACCTGGACAAAGGCGTGCGGTTGTTGAAGATGACCAGAAGACCTCTAAACTTTCCCTCTGCCTTTTTGCCTGTTTATTTCCTCTTCACTCATTCTGTGCAGAGAAGCCCGGGGAGTACCTGGTATGGCATGTCTGATCTTAAAGCCCGCTGCTCAGCGAGCGCCCGGCAGCCTGGTACCACCAAGCTGCTCGAATTAAAACGCAGGAAAGTGTGAACGATCCATAATGTTGCACGGAGCATCCTATTGACCCAAACTGTGCTGCCTTGCACCTGGGGGCTGGCTGAGGAGCACTATCCCTGGAGAAGCAGTAGACTGGGGGTATTGATCTGCCCCTTCCCTCCCTCACCCTCCCCTCTTGACTGTCACGCTGTACAAAGGTGTTTCCAGTAGAGCTCTGCGGATCTGCAGCTACACTTTTTCCAATACTCACCACCCTGGTCTTCTCCCCCCTACTACACCATGTTGTACAGGGTGTTTGCAGGGGGTGGAGTGGTTGGAGTGGGGGAGCAGTGCACTCCTGTCACAACACAGGGGACATGACTTTTCATTGACCGCTTTCCGTGACCACGTTAGTTCCACTCCGAGGGCCTGCTGTCATTGGAATAAAGGCGATTTGCTCTTAACCCATTCCAGTGCTGTCCCGGCATCCATGCATAAACCAGAAGCTTTAGTGATCGATTGTGGCCGTTCCTCAGGCCTGCACTGAAAGCAAGAAAACCACACCTGCATGTCAAGGATCACCAAGGATTTTTTTTTGGGGGGTGCTGTCTTTTATTTAGCAATCAGAGGTCTGACAGCTTGGAGAGATCTCCATCTCATCGGAGGGAGGTATCCCCCCAAAGGACACCATCACGGCAATGTCTACGGTCTTCAGATGCCGGCCTGCTGAGCTTTGCACCCCAAGTGCGAGACCTGAGCGATGGCTTGGCATCACGCTCTCACGACACTGTACTGAGCTTCTCACCCATGTCGAGATTTGGACATGGGTGTTGATGTACACACACAACATTTGGAAACCATCATGCAGGCAAAATTGGAGTATAAAGGAACTATCCACTTACAGAAATGCAAATTGCTTATTGTAAGTTTGATGTCATTGTATCAATTTGGATGAAACTTGCAGAGAGCTGTGTTTGACACCATATTGCCTTTCCCATTCCCCCAAGTTGGATGATCTCATGCTTTGGGAAAGTGTCAACTCATATAGTGGAGCCACAGTAACGGTGCAGATAATTTTCCAAAAGGAAAGTTACAACCTGCTATGCCCTACTTTTACAGTGATAGCTATAACTGCTATTATTTTGCCTATCAATCCATAGTAATAAAGCAGTCCTACAATCTAATGGTTGCCTCTAAACCAAAGTTTCTGGTTAGATCCAAAATGTTAAATATATTTTTTAACAAAACCCAGAGTTTATTATCAAAGCAAAAATACCAAAATCCCAGTTTAACACTGGCACCTCCCTCTCTACTGGATGCTTCCAAATGTTCACCTGTCGAAGTAAAAAATAAAAGCCAGGTCATTTATAGATGGTGAATAAATATGGCTAAAATACAAAAAGGAATTCAGATCTAAACTCACCAGTATCAAATTGTGGGTGATAATGTCAATAAGTGTTTATTGATTGATTGGTTCTTGTTCTGCTTGTTTACAATGAAGGTATGCTAAAACAAAATATAATTCGAGCCCAGACCTGTCACATTTCATTTTTATCCCCAATAAATTAAACTGTGATTGGGTACACATTTGAAGAAAGTGAATGAATATTGAGAAAATAAACTAAATAATTGAATAAACTAATCACAAGATGTTTTTTCAATGTATTGATTTCTTGGCCTTTTCTGTTGCCATATCACAGAAAAACTAGCATTCATTTGTTTTTTTTCTGCTGCGTGCTCTATATGTATTTTTTGAAAAAATGTTTTTATATGTACCTATTGTTGGTAATATCCTTTTGATTTCATTAGATAGTGTAGTACATACACTGACATTTGTGTCACTCATATGTCATGTGTGATACAGTCCCATAGACGAATACCACACACATTTCAGTGCTGTCCTTAGATGACTTAGGTGTTTCAGGAGATGCAAGCAAAAAGTTGATTCCAGTGGAGCCATACAATTACAGAAACGTATTATTGTGATTTTGTTTTCTGCTAGTAAAGACATGTTTAAAGCAGTGATTTTCTTTCTTAAACATGAAGATTTATTTTGGCCTTCGGGAATCTAGCTTAAATAAAAGACAGAATGATGCCAGTTGTAGTTAATGCTAACGGAATGCATGTATATGAGATAAATACAGAAAAGACTTGCCCACAATGTGTTCCATATGGGTGAAAAATGCAGGTGAAAGTGGGCACTGCACAGTGTAATGTCACAGGGAATCTTACCTTTTCCCACAGACAGAGAATAGGGAGGATTTGTCAGTTGCAGCAATGAGACAGCTGGAAGACATTTGCGATAGGATGCTTGGTCCTTCTCTGGGCAGATTAAGCTTTAAAAAGCACAGAGCTCATTTAATCTACTCGTGTGGAGAATGGATGGAGTCATTCTGACATCAACAAAGAAATATTCAAAGCTAATGTGATTTCATTCTTTCCTTTTTTTTGTTTGCACTGTAATCTCTTGTTAAAAAAATATCTTGTCATGGATCTAATTGGTTTGAAAAGGTTCCTCTCCTCTTCTTCATCAAAGCCTTGCTATTGGGGGTGAGGTGGATTCTCTGCTGGCTGTACCGCAGTAGCTTAGCAGAGCGTTTCCTCTATTCTTAATGACAGACAGGAGTGCTGTCGTTGGGAAAGCCTGCAAGGAGTCTTGACGGGATGTGTCTTATCTGAATACGACGCAGAGAGAAACCTGAGCCTAAGAACACTTTAAGACATTTACATTAATGCAATTCCTTTTCCTGTATATGTGGACATGCCTGTATTATTTTGTGCTTGCTTCTACAGTGTTTTGGCCAAAGTGACCAACATAAAAAATACATTAAAATAATTAATGTATGAACTGCAGGAATAACAGGGATATCACTTAATCTGAGCTTTGATGTCCCTTGCTCTCTCAGTGTCCTCTTGCGCAACTCCCCAAGGAATGGACAAGTGAGGCTGAGCAGGGTCAGATTTTGGAGTTCATATCAACTGATAGTTTGCTATGTCTGGCAAAACGTTGCTTGGGAAGGTGACCAATGAACTGCAACCTTAGTCTTAACAGACTGAGAGCATCAGGATGTGTATTAGCTAAATATAGTTTTATTTTGTGATTCCCATAAGACAAAACGGGGCACATGAGACACTTTTGCTGTAGGGCAGGGGTCCTGGGGGGGCGCAGTGTCTGCTGGTTTTTGTTCCAACAGGAGCTCCCAATATTTTAATTAATATCATTATTTACTCAGGTAGGCTTCTCTAAAACTTTCATCTTTTATTTTTATAGATGATACCATTTGTTGATGACTCAAAACATTGAACCCAAGGAACATTTCAGATTCTGAAGAGAGATGTTCAATTCATCCAGTTAATTATTATTATTATTATTATTATTATTATTATTATTATTATTATTATTATTATTATTATTATGATTTATTTCTTAGCAGACGCTCTTATCCAGGGCAACTTACAAAACATGAGAGCAAAACAAAGTGCAAAAATACAGTTCAAAGCATAATGTAATTTACAAATTCCAATTTATATGCCTGTATAGGAAATATACAGTAAACAATACAAGTCTGTTTTATATCATTACTATTTGTGTCTAATGTAGATATTTTATTGTTGTACTCAGTGTCAGTACCTGCAGTCTGTAGCTTTATTCTCACATCTTTTTATTTTTGTGACTGTTAAAGGGTACAAGGTTATAAGTTAAGGATAGTAACTCCTGCTGCATATTGTTTAATCAACTTAAAACAGTCCACCTCCGCAGTGGGGACTTTGTGTCTCTGAGTGTTGATGCACAATGATACATCCTAAATATATCCAAATCAAAACTGACCCATAGGCAAATCTCAAAATAACAAAATAACGGCTTTTGCATGCCGTTCGCTGAAAAATATGAAGGTTAGTTCCTTTCCTAAAAACAAAACAATGTGATTAGTTAAAAAACATTTTTTGTCAATATCCGGTACCTTTCACACAGTGTGATTTATTGGGAGCTGCCACTTGTTTAGTTTAGTGAGAGGCCAAAATGTTGTTTTGGTCTAGGCCTGAATTACATTTTGTTTTAGCAATCTTCATCGTACACAAGCAGAACAAGAATCACTCGATTTCAACACTTGTTTAATTGATTGGCCCAATTGTCTTTTTCTTGTAAACATTGCAGATTCATCATGTTATGGTGATCAGGTCCTGTTTAGAAGCATCACAGAGCCCAACCATACAGTCCCAAAAACAACAATCAGGAAAACTGACATACATCTAAAAAACAAATATACATAAGAAATATACAAAACAAATTGGAATGCAATCGGGCCTTGAACCGAAACTTAAATTGGAGGCCTGAAAACTCAAAAATCTAAAATATTTGAGAAAGACAAACTTTAACTAAATACAGACTCGGTGACCACAGCCTACCCATTGAAAAAGACCGTTAAAAAAATTCCTGGGTGGCCAGAGAAGAGCGGTTGTGCAGCCAGTGTGACCTGGGGGAGGTCGAAACAGAGACGCACTTCCTGCTGTCCTGCTGCTTTTTCCCTTTATCCTTCCCCCCAAATCTATCTATTTATTTATTTTATAATGACTTGTTTTCAATAAATTTTCTTTAAATTACAATATGTTCCATCCTCCATTCCCAGGGTGGTTTCTGTAAACTGTACTGTTTTGTTACTGTACAATGTGTTGTTGCTTTAAGCCTTGGCAATACTGGAGCATTCTTGTCATGCCAATAAAGCAAATTATGAATTTGAATTTGAATTCAGACAGGGGGGCGGAGGGAGGGAGAGAAGGAGAGAGAGTGGAAAGGAGAGCGAGAGAGAGAGACAGAGTGCAGGGTAGCAGAAAATGTAAAATGGGGTGTGAAATGAGAAATTAAGGAGCGTGACTTTGCCAAGTTTTCCAGTCATTACCTAGTATGCATAAACCCTTTCCTACACTACACCATTCTTACTTTACTTGCAAAAACAAAATGCCTGAACGTCTACATGCCTGACATCCAAACCCCATATGCTTATGAGAGTTTCCAAGTGCCTCTAATCCAAGGAGCCCCTGTCCCCTTGCCAAAGCTGCTTAGGTGTCCAGACAGAAACTGTTATAACGTTGGGGGGAGGACTATTACTGGGAGCCACATCAAAAAAGGCCAACCTGCGGCCCAGTCTCTGAGGACAGCTCTCGTTACAGGCCTGAACATAAACTCCCTTAGATGTTTGGGAACAGAGAGAGTGATAGGAACCGTGGGTCCCCCTGCCTCTGTTTGTTGATCTTGCTCCCAGTGCTTCACAGACACCTGCTTGCTGGGCTAGAGTCATGCAGGGGTCTGCAGAAAAGCCCCCCAACTCCCAGGCTAGAAGGGGTGGGGGGGGCTGACAGGCACCTTCCACTAGAGATTCAACACCATAGACATTTGACATATAAAGGATTTGAAGTCTGAGAGCCCTGTGTACATTTTGTGTTGTTGTTTCTTGTGTAAAATGCCTCTCTCATTGATGGCTCCTTATTCCTCAGCCCTACCTGTACCTTGCACCTATATCGCTGTGTGTTTAAAAAGAAAAATACTTTGAGATGGTCTTCAAACAAAGACAGATCGAAGGGCTCACTGAGCATACCATATCTGTTCTCCCTCTGCACAGTGCGTATTTACTGAGCTGTCCGCTAAGTGGAAAGACATCAGCTGACGAAGTGCAGGCCTCCTTGAATCATTAGGGGATCTCTCAAGACCACTGGCTTTCTTTACATCAATGGAAATTTCAATTAATAAAACCAAGGAATTTTCCCAATAAAAACTGTTAGGAAAATGTAGTTTTTAACAACCCAGCATGGTAAAAATAAGGGTCTTTGAGAAAGGGTGGGACACGAGAAGGAATTAACTAGCAGGTAGAAAAGTGTGGTTAATGGCATAGGAGAGTCTTCCTGCTGTAGTGTAGGTCTTTTGAAATGTGTGGATACAGAAACAACAACAAAAATACACATTGTTAGCATCAGAGTTTGTTGTTTTCTTCACCTTCTCATCATCCCCCCAGCATTATTCCCAGCAGGCCTGCAGAGAGTGAGGAATGACAGAACGATGAAGAGAGAGCTATCAGTGTTAAGTGAGGCTTGTATTTGTTGGAGAAGCCTGCAAGGCCTCCCGTTCCCATTATGTCTCTGCGCAGCTACAAAGTGAAAGGCCTGTGCAGATGTCTCTCAATCAGAGTGATGTATGACCTCGTTGATTTGTTGGACGTCTTACATGAACCAGAAGACGTGTTATCTGATGAAAATTGCTTAACTTAATATTCTGCTCAGGCCAGGCTGGGCTGGTCCTGGGACTCGGCCAAGGGTATGCTGTTCTTTACCTGCCGGCTGACTGCAGCTCCTCATCTGAGCAGATTATTTGTTTTTTAGGCCAATTAGAGATATCTATATACTACAAGAGTCTGTCACAACAGTGCTCAAACCATTTTGTTTAATTTACGAGGGGACTGTGGTTAAAATAAGGCTGTTGAAATTAAACTTCAAAAAGCAGTTTGGAATATGTCAGTCTGCCCATGAATGAACTAAAACAAATGTAAGCAACATACATGCAATAATATGTTATATATGATAAAATAGTAAAACAATGGCCCAGAAAGATATATTTTGAAAATGAGACATCAAAATGTATGTATACTTATATACTTAAATAGTTTTTATGTATGATCAATTTTCCCTTTAAACCAATAACATTTTCCCAACAAGCAGTACATCCATATCAGGTGATGGATGAACCCGGAATATTTTTCCTTCTTCCATTTTATAAGCAGGCATTCATCATAAATTGATCAGGATTTCAGCACTGTAACATTTTAACATTGTAATCCCAGTTGTCGTTTTTTCTCCAGTTTGGAATGCTCTTGTTCTTTCTTTTTTTCTTCCCTGCCATATCTTTTGAAGACCCTGCTGTCGTGAGTCTGGTAGACCTTTCGCTGATTTGTTTTCTTTAGTGATTTGAAGCTGAACAGGGCCAGAGCTTATCACAGCTTTCACTTTGCTATAGCTTGTAATTTGTGCTCTCCTGAATCTACAGTATGTCACCTTGTTTTCCCTCCAGTATTTACCACTGAGTAACATAGTTGTTTGAGTGGTTGTTCTCAGTCATATGAAACATAGTTAGCTTTTTGTGTTTTCTTATTTATTTTTTATTGAGGAATAATCAGACCATGAGTTGAATAACTGTGAAAAAGTCATTTTTTTCTGCAAACCTATCAAAAAAGAACCCCACAGAAATCACAGAAGTAAGAATTTGGTTAAAGTACATGTACATAAGATAGGATTAAGATATGTAATGAAACAACTTGATTTAATGGATAGTAAGTAATTTAGCAAATGCCTTTGTCCAAGATGATATAAAGCTACCATAGAGTTAATTACACATGCACAACATAACAAGTGTAACAATATCCCTATAAAAAAGATAGAGATAGATCAGTGGTCTCACAACAAATTTAACAGAATGAGAGAATTACAAGTAACAGGGGATGTGCCAACTGATTAGAAAACTGCTAATGTCATACCTATACACAGGAAAGGGGACAAAACTGAGACAGGAAATTATAGAACAATTAGTCTCACCTGCATTACCTGTAAAATTTTGGAAAAAATGATGAGACACAAAATAGAGGAGCATATTAATATTAACCATATTCTTGGAGATAGTCAACATGGGTTTAGACAAGGCAGATCATGTCTAACTAATTTATTAGAATTTTTTGAACACGCAACTGCAGCTGTAGATCGTGTGAAAGCATATGATATGATATACTTAGATTTTCAGAAAGTTTTTGATAAGGTTCCACACCAAAGACTGATCCTCAAATTGGAAGCTGTAGGCATTCAGGGTAATGTAAGTAGATGGATTATGAACTGGTTGATGTGTAGGAAATTAGAGGAGTTGCTTCTAACTGGAGTGAGGTTGTTAGTGGAGTTCCACAGGGATCAGTATTAGGGCCTTTGCTTTTTCTAATCTATATTCATGATCTGGACTCTGGGATAGTTAGCAAACTTGTCAAATTTGCAGATGATACTAGAAAAGGTGACTGTAAAATAGGCAGATATAATCTTGTCAGCACAAATTATTCAAAGGGACTTAGATAATATTCAGGTGTGGGCCGAGACCTGGCAGAAATTCAATGTGGACAAGTGCAAGATATTACATGATATTTGATCCCCTGCTGATTTTGTACGTTTGCCCACTGACAAAGAAATGATCACTCTATAATTTTAATGGTAGGTGTATTTTATCAGTGAGAGACAGAATAACAACAAAAAAATCCAGAAAAACGCATTTCAAAAAAGATATAAATTGATTTGCATGTTAATGAGGGAAATAAGTATTTGACCCCTTCGACTTAGTACTTGGTGGCAAAACCCTTGTTGGCAATCACAGAGGTGAGACGTTTCTTGTAGTTGGCCACCAGGTTTGTCCCACTCCTCTTTGCAGATCCTCTCCAAGTCATTAAGGTTTCGAGGCTGACGTTTGGCAACTCGAACCTTCAGCTCCCTCCACAGATTTTCTATGGGATTAAGGTCTGGAGACTGGCTAGGCCACTCCACGACCTTAATGTGCTTCTTCTTGAGCCACTCCTTTGTTCCCTTGGCTGTGTGTTTTGGGTGATTGTCATGCTGGAATACCCATCCATGACCCATTTTCAATGCCCTGGCTGAGGGAAGGAGGTTCTCACCCAAGATTTGACGGTACATGGCCCCGTCCATCGTCCCTTTGATGCAGTGCAGTTGTCCTGTCCCCTTAGCAGAAAAACACCCCCAAAGCATAATGTTTCCACGGTGTTCCATGTTTGACGGTGGGGATGGTGTTCTTGGGGTCATAGGCAGCATTCCTCCGCCTCCAAACACGGCGAGTTGAGTTGATGCCAAAGAGCTCGATTTTGGTCTCATCTGACCACAACACTCCTCTGAATCATTCAGATGTTCATTGGGAAACTTCAGACGGGCCTGTACATGTGCTTTCTCGAGCAGGGGGACCTTGCGCGCGCTGCAGGGTTTCAGTCCTTCACGGCATAGTGTGTTACCAATTGTTTTCTTGGTGACTATGGTCCCAGCTGCCTTGAGATCATTAACAAGATCCTCCCGTGTAGTTCTGGGCTGATTCCTCACCGTTCTCATGATCATTGAAACTCCACGAGGTGAGATCTTGCATGGAGCCCCAGACCGAGGGAGACTGACAGTTATTTTTTGTTTCTTCCATTTGCGAATAATCGCACCAACTGTTGTCACCTTCTCACCACCCTTTAAGAGAGTGCTCCTAATCTCAGCTCGTTACCTGTATAAAAGACACCTGGGAGCCAGAAATCTTGCTGATTGATAGGGGATCAAATACTTATTTCCCTCATTAACATGCAAATCAATGTATAACTTTTTTGAAATGCGTTTTTCTGGATTTTTGTGTTGTTATTCTGCCTCTCACTGCTAAAATACACCTACCATTAAAATTATAGACTGATCATTTCTTTGTGAGTGGGCAAACGTACAAAATCAGCAAGGGATGAAATACTTTTTTCCCTCACTGTAAGCCTATGCAAAATGTAGAAGTAAAGAATATTTATTTTTCCACTGAGATATATGACCATGTAGTGTACTAGGATAAAATGACCTGTCTGTAAACTCAGCGGTCTCAAATTCCTTCACCCAAATGGCTAGATCATTCCATAGTTTTGGTGGCTGTATAGGATGGCATGCTTCATTCCCAATGTGTTATTTCAGCACTGGGAATGACCATTAACATAGAATTGTAACTCCAAGGCTTGGCTGTGTGGAGTAATTCCTTGAAATATACTGCTTCTGAACCATTTAAGTTCTTGTTAGTTAAAAGAAGGATGTTCTTGGTTTTATGCCTCATAGGGATACAAATAACTGCAGCGTTTTGAAGGCACTGTTGTGGAGACCACAACATGTATAGGTCTTTTACATCTATAGGTCTCTCTCAGGTACAGCAGGGGAGGATCCTGCCAACATTGCAGATTGAATTGAAACTTTGTCCTCCCTGTGAAAAACAAATGACCCTGGGATATTTAAAGTAACGGATACTCTAACAGCTACAGAGTTTAAAAGAGCAGGTTACATCATCAATCACAGGACTCATAGTGTGGTTGGGGAGTGTGTGGGTGGGTTGGCAGTTGTAGTGGTGGTGGGTGGATATCAATAACTGTGAAAGCTCTAAATCTTCTCTAAAGCAGGGGAGCCAAGGCCATAGGGGAAGGGGTTAATGAATTTCTCTTCCTGCCGCCGGTCGGCGCATTCAGATCTGATAAGAGGGCCCGTTGTAGGGCAGGTAGTGTAGTAAGCCATGGCGGTCACATCAAAGCCCAGGGCGAGGTCATGATTTGGGGCTCAAAGCCAGTGAGGAGGAGGGAGCGAGGCATCGCAGACCTTTCCTCAATCTGCCATTTTTCAAATCCTTGTGATCTCCCTCAGATGTAATGACTTTGACCATTTTCTTTTTTTCTTGAAACAAAATGTGGGATATTTGGAACAGTCTGACCTGCATGCTCTATCTTGCCATACCCCAATCCCAGCCGTAATGCATGCCCCCTCCGTGAAATACTTATTTGCAAAGTCTTTGATTTTAACTTTTTTTTTGTTGTTGCTTATTGTATTGCTGTTTTTTGTCTTCTTCCTGAAAGATGCCACTGGCATTATGCAGATCTGAAAATTAGAGCTGAAAAATGTCTTTAATATCAAGGTGGGAACTTCTCAATCACACCAAACCAAGAAAAGAGAATGGCACACTACCAATAGGCTTTAAATTATTTGTATTGTCTTAGTGCACACACAAAAAAAGACATTATAATAATACTGCATCTGCTACTGTCCTACAGTTGAGATATTGTACAGACCTGCCTCATAATTCTTCCTTTGAAGTGTTTTGTTTTGTGGGGGTTGGCCAGGTGGAGACTAGAGCAATAAGAAAGAAAATGAAGCAAGGTGCTAAATCAGCCTGACCCTGCGGCCTACAAACACAGTTAACTACTGATTTGTGATGCTTCACCCCCCCCACCCCCACTACACTCCCCTCTCATCCTTACAACTGTAAAGCTTGAAACTCCCTGACAAGCCAGAGGCTTCTGTGATGCAGTCAGTGCAGTTTTCTTCTTCTCCTAACCTGCTCACTGCAAGTTGCTGCAGAGAGCTTCTTGTAGTATCAATTAGAGATGCAGCTGTCTCCCAAAACCCTTTCTGGTCACAACCCTACATGGGCTTGCATGCTCCTCAGTTATTTTCTTTCCAGACCCCACTAGCAGTTCTGTGTGGTGATGTTTGCTTTAGTTATAGGCCTCAGCTGATGAAAATAAAATCTCATCTGTGCCTTATAGTGGGTTTTTTTCTGCAATATTTTTATATTTGAAAATATATATATCAGATCTCGTTTCTTTTCATGATGAAGGCAAACATACTACAACTTTTGTCACATTACGATTATTATTATTATTATTATTATTATTATTATTATTATTATTATTATTATTATTATTATTATTATTATTATTTTTTTATTATTTTTTTATTTTGTATTTATTTCTTGGCAGATGCCCTTATTTTTATTTCTTGGCAGATGCCCTTATCCAGGACGACTTACAACATAAGTGCAAAAATACAGTGAAGTACAAGGCATCAATCATTACAAAATCAATGTATCAATCAAAATCAATCAATGCCTTGAAGGTTGTATCTAGATTCAATCTAGTAATGCCCAGCTTTTTTCAAAATGTGTATTTGTGTTTGTTTGTCAAACTGTGTGTATTTTTCAATATTGTTTGCTTTTGTACTTTACATTCTCTTCTTTTAACATACAGTGATGATGCCTTATGGCATATCTATTTAAATTACACTTGTAAAGGTATTTGATACTTATTATATGAAAGATTTCTATACATTTGACTCAATTGGTTTCTCCATGACTGAAAGTGACTGAATGCAATCAGGCTGAACTTGAAGTAATACAATTATTTCACTACAGTCACTTCACTGTAATCTTTGTTGTCCTGTTGTGAACCTTTGAAGTACACTGTATGTTATAGTTTGGAAAAAGGACACATTTTGACTCGAGTAAAGTAAGGTGTCTGTTGAATGACAAACTGTAAACCTGGACATAATGGTTTTGCCAGCTGCTGCCATTTATAATCTATTCAGGTCCACTACCAGTCAGATATGGCACATGTTAAGGGCAATTAGAAAAAATTGTCAACATTTTACTACACAAGTATGGAGACTGGAGAAAATTTTCCCTCCAATAACCTCCACATGGTATTAACATTAGGGAATAAAAGCACAATTTAAAATAATTTATTATTAGTAAATATAGCCTAATGATCAAATATTTTTTTGTTGTTGTTGTATTTGTTGTGAGCAACATTGGAAAGGAACAAAGCCTGTAAAGACCTAGCCTGTTTAACCAGGGTTAAGGCACTAGAGTCAGTTAATCTAATTTTGATGCCACTGTTCCCTGAAGAAGAGATTCCCCCCCACCACCACCACTCTTTACTGCTTACAACTTTGACTTCTGTTCTTTGTTTGTGCAAGAAGTAATAGCTTTTCGGGTCTTACTCTGCTAGAGTCTTTTACATGTGTCTATCAAAGATCAAAGCCTCCTTTTCTTATTTTCTCTCTTAATTAAACTGGCTTGTATGCAAATAGGATAATGTAAAATGTGCTTACAGTCAACAGGATGGTTTGTTGGTTTCATTTGGATTGTTTGTCAACTTCGGATTTATTTGTGATGTTATTACTTTAAGATAGTAAAGATAGTAAACAGATTATTATTTGACTGATGCCTTTGTCTGTGGTAAACCAAGTGAGCTGTAAGATGCTACACAGTACAACGCTGGCCCAATGCACAGTGTGTAATATTATTGTGAATTATAATAATTCTGTGCACATGTATACTTGGAGTTCCCTATGGAGATGATACTCAAGTGAGGCAGTCAGTTGTCAAAGGAAAACCCTTAACCCAAAGTGAAACCAGTAGCAGTGTTGGCATGTACTGTCACTATCTTCTGTCTCGTATCAGTGTACACATTCGTTGTGACACAAAGTACTATTATTATTATTATTATTATTATTATTATTATTATTATTTTTATTTCTTGGCAGATGCCCTTATCCAGGACGACTTACAACATAAGTGCAAAAATACAGTGAAGTACAAGGCATCAATCATTACAAAATCAATTTAGCTAAAACAGCAATTCAGAATAATACATTTTACAAATTCCAATTTACAATTTACACAAGTACAGTAAGTGACTTCCTACATCCTGGACGGTGAAAGCTAAGTGCTGTCAAGATGTAGGGTCACAGACAAGGGGTACGGGAAAGGGAGCAAGGAGGAAAACAATCAAGAACGCGAGAAGCATAATAAAAACTGTGAAGTGCTATCTAGCAGGGATAGAGGACTAATATTACAAGTACTGTCAGAAAAGATGCGTCTTCAGTAAGCGCCGGAATGAGGTCAAGGACTCTGCTGTTTTGACTTCGGTGGGCAGGTCGTTCCACCATTTAAGGGCCAGGGATGAGAAGGAGCGGGCTCTGGAGGAAGGAGAGTGGAGAGGAGGCAGAGTTAGAGTTAGTAGTTCTTATTATTGACATTCTCCTTGTCTCATGGGTCATGTGCTTCTGTTTCATTCAACAGAACTAACTCACTGTTCACAGAGTTAAATTTGTGATTTGTCTGCCTTTTGAGCATCCTGATCTTAATTTTCTTGTTTTCGCTGATTACAGCAACCAGCTTCTCTTATTTTTTCAAGTTTATTATCTTCAAAGTTAATGTTAGTTGGATGAAATAATATACCCATTAGCAAACTAATTACTTACGGTAACTAGTATTATTTTAATCTCTGAAGCATGTTAATTGGCAGTGGCATGGTTGAGGTTGCTTAGCTACAGTCAATCAGGGTATGTTTTGTAACCAGTCAGAGTTGAGGTGGGGGTGAGCATCCTCTTTAAACACTTTCATCGATCGAATTGTCTCAATAGTGCCTAAGCAGATTATTATACTGGCAAATGTCATTGTGAAAGCCAATATGAAATGAATCGCATGTACAGAGAGGAAAAAAGCAACATGCCACAGCAAAGGAAAACAATAGCAAAAGCGATTGTGTTGAATGTGTGGAGGGAAAGTCAATGTATGGTATAACTCCAGGGAAATTACCTCACAACTGTACAGCCCATTATAAGGCTGTTTCTGGGTGCAACGCTCTGCCCCCTTGCCACAGAGAACTCCATGTAGAAAGACCTGATGCAGAACTCCCTGATTCATGACTTACCCTGTGCAAATACCGCAGCAGCAGTGGCACTGTGAAGGTGGAAGACGAACAAGTCCCAAAGGTATGACGGGGTCTGTAGCTCAACCTTTATCCCCCCTAATCAGCAACCTTTCTGCAAGAGCTGCCAGATAATGCAAGCAATTAGCTGTGACCGCAGCCTGATTTAAAGGGTCTATAAAAACTAATTCCACAAGATCGCAGTCACACTGACCCCTGAGCGGCCCACAGCAGAGGCTTTAAGAGACTAGGCTATACAAGGACAAGATCCTCCTTTTTTCCTTGCACTCATTCCAGTGGGACAGCTGCATGACTTACCCTGTGTGATTGCAACCTTCAAGGCATGGGTAACACAATGCCTTGAAGGTTGTATCTAGATTCAATCTAGTAATGCCCAGCTTTTTTCAAAATGTGTATTTGTGTTTGTTTGTCAAACTGTGTGTATTTTTCAATATTGTTTGCTTTTGTACTTTACATTCTCTTCTTTTAACATACAGTGATGATCCTTTTTGGCATATCTATTTAAATTACACTTGTAAAGGTATTTGATACTTATTATATGAAAGATTTCTATACATTTGACTCAATTGGTTTCTCCATGACTGAAAGTGACTGAATGCAATCAGGCTGAATTTGAAGTAATAACATTATTTCACTACAGTCACTTCACTGTAATCTTTGTTGTCCTGTTGTGAACCTTTGAAGTACACTGTATGTTATAGTTTGGAAAAAGGACACATTTTGACTCGAGTAAAGTAAGGTGCTTGTTGAATGACAAACTGTAAACCTGGACATAATGGTTTTGCCAGCTGCTGCCATTTATAATCTATTCAGGTCCACTACCAGTCAGATATGGCACATGTTAAGGGCAATTAGAAAAAATTGTCAACATTTTACTACACAAGTATGGAGACTGGAGAAAATTTTCCCTCCAATAACCTCCACATGGTATTAACATTAGGGAATAAAAGCACAATTTAAAATAATTTATTATTAGTAAATATAGCCTAATGATCAAATATTTTTTTGTTGTTGTTGTATTTGTTGTGAGCAACATTGGAAAGGAACAAAGCCTGTAAAGACCTAGCCTGTTTAACCAGGGTTAAGGCACTAGAGTCAGTTAATCTAATTTTGATGCCACTGTTCCCTGAAGAAGAGATTCCCCCCCACCACCACCACTCTTTACTGCTTACAACTTTGACTTCTGTTCTTTGTTTGTGCAAGAAGTAATAGCTTTTCGGGTCTTACTCTGCTAGAGTCTTTTACATGTGTCTATCAAAGATCAAAGCCTCCTTTTCTTATTTTCTCTCTTAATTAAACTGGCTTGTATGCAAATAGGATAATGTAAAATGTGCTTACAGTCAACAGGATGGTTTGTTGGTTTCATTTGGATTGTTTGTCAACTTCGGATTTATTTGTGATGTTATTACTTTAAGATAGTAAAGATAGTAAACAGATTATTATTTGACTGATGCCTTTGTCTGTGGTAAACCAAGTGAGCTGTAAGATGCTACACAGTACAACGCTGGCCCAATGCACAGTGTGTAATATTATTGTGAATTATAATAATTCTGTGCACATGTATACTTGGAGTTCCCTATGGAGATGATACTCAAGTGAGGCAGTCAGTTGTCAAAGGAAAACCCTTAACCCAAAGTGAAACCAGTAGCAGTGTTGGCATGTACTGTCACTATCTTCTGTCTCGTATCAGTGTACACATTCGTTGTGACACAAAGTACACAAAGGTCACAAAGTTTTGACAGATGTACTGACCCAAAGACTGTGCTATTCAGTTGTAGGACACTGTGAAAGTTTACTGTTTACAATAAGTTTACAGTACTGTTTACTGTACCTGCAGTCTAGATGAGTAGAGAATTATGAGGCTCACTCAATCCTGGTTAAAAGAAAAATAAAGTACAGAATGCATCATGAATGCAATTTCAAGAATCAGTGTAGGAAGGACTGGGTAAACACTTAAATCCTTTCACACTTGAATTAAAAAAATGGGGGAAGAAAGTGAAACTGTTGATTTGTTACAACGTAAATTATTTAAGAAAACATAAATCATAGCAATCAGAACCCTGTTATATATATATATATATATATATATATATATATATATATATATATATATATATGTAATATTATTTTGACAGACCTGCCGCAGGAAGAGAAAAAGGTGCACTTTATGTGAGTTTTATTTTTATGTACAAAAATAGAAATGTGTGTAAAGTAAGAAGACTTTAGATAGAAATTTGGAGTAGTCACAGCAATTTTCAATCCACACTAATACAGCTGAGACTGAATGGGAGTGAGGAAGACAACATACAAACTTCCTCAGGGACACCTATTGGCAGCACTTTAGATTTGGAGTAAATCCCATCCACAGTAATGACATGTAGGGATGTGGCTGAACAGCGGACTGTTGCTGACCTTGTGCTGAGCTGTGTCTGCATCACTGTGAAGAGCTGAAATGGGGGATGAGAAGCAGTTACCAGGACTGTCCTGCTCTGCACTGTAGGCATCTAACTCCCCATGAGAACCCAAATTCCAGGTCAGGCCTGGCACTCCACCAGCACAGAGTAGCCCTGTCACTGCCTCACTGCCACATCTTCTCTACATTCATAAATAGGAGTATGAATGCTTCATTACATGATCTATAGCACAATGGGAAATAAGAATGAATGCTGCTACTTATTTACCAATTTACCATGTACTGTATATCAATAGTTTGTATATACATTACATTATACATATTTTAATTTTGTCCTTACTTACTTGCAGTTATACATTGTGAATTTACTGTCCACTTCCATTTAGGAATGTATCAGCTGAATTTGTATAGGCCAGCCCCATTCCCAATATTAAATGGTACTGAATATCATCTGTTTCCATGGGCTGGTGGGTATCCCAATGGATTTGATATCAGAAAGTAAACAATCAGTTGATGTTATTGTTATATGTCTGAAAAGACAGACACAGGACAGTACAGGTGGAACCAGGTGGAGCCAGTTAGGTGTGAATTGGTGGCAGATAGACAAAATGTACTTAAAGCTGCTGTTGAGAAAGAGCTACGCTGTTTCTCAGTGACAAAAATCTAAGTTGACTAGGGAACAGAAACCAAGAGACTGACAAACTGTAACATTTAGAAGCATGTGGCCAATACAGTGTCAGGTTTGCAGAATGACTGCCTTTCTGGATGAACTTATCCAAGAAGATTTCATTTGTGAATGTTGTTGCAATGTTGAAATCCTAGAGATCAAAATCTGTGATCTTGAGGCTCAGCTTGCTGATCAGCACTGTATTAGTGATATGGAAGAATTGGTCAATCTGCCCATGAGAGAGATGTTGTGCAGCCAGATGTTGGGCCCTTACAGCAGGAAAGTGTACAGAACTGCTGGGTTACAGTAGGTCGTATCCACAGAAAAGGGTGAACACACCCCTAGGAGAGACAACCCAAGAGCTAGAAATGCCCAACAGGTTCAAACTGCCGGACACCAAAATGGACAGTGACGGCTCAGAGGGTGATGGGAGGGCAGTTGAGCTCCAGAGCACCATGGTGTCCACTCCCCCCCAGTACAGGGGAGGTAGTTATAGTAGGAGACTCGATTCTTAGAGGTGTAGATCGCACAGTGTGTTTTAGTGATAAGGAGACCCACATGGTATCTTGCAACGTTTTATTTTTCGAAAGAGATGTGGCCAGCCTGACTGTGCCAGTATATTTATTGTCTGAGACAGACAACGCAGTCAGTTTGAATAATCCAAAATGTTCTTTAAATTTATTGCAGTTCTGTATATACATTTGTGTTTATTTACAACATAAACAACAAAGTAAACCATCTTTTTTACAATTGCATTTGAATATTCTCATTTCTAGAACATTGTTTAATATTTTTCTTTAAAAAAAGGTTCAAACAAAGCAAAAACAAAACAAAGGAAAAAGTAACTAACAATATATATTTTTTGATAAACTAGAACAAATTGATTTATAATACTAGAACAATAAATACTATGAACAAGAACAATACTAGTTAATACAAGCATCTGTCACATTCTCTCTTTTCAATAATCAATACTTGATGCATAATTTAGTATTATTTTATCCTTCTCATATTTGTGGAGGTTTTTTTAACTTTCAGATCAACCTAGGCTTTATAATAGGGCACTAAACTGTATTGATATAAATGCATAAGTGGACTGCAATTTATGGTGATGCTCTGTACACTGGTAATGAAACATATTATGAAAAAACAATCAACGTATAGAAACACCACTTCCACTTTTCTGTGCTGCCCTTCTTTATTCTGAAACTCATCACATTCTGAGTTCTTTATAGCAGATAATTGTTGAGGATCCTACTGCATACAAGACATCTGAAATAGATATTCCAGTAAAGCTTATGGTTCGGCGTCACCAGTGGTGTAGGTTAGGTTTCAGAATTGGGACACACACATCCACTATGCCTATGGAGCCAGGCATATATTATTGCAGGGGACTATTAAACGTTCTCTCAACATTGGTAGGTCTCCCCCTAAACCTACACTTACACAATCCACATCACATACATGGATCTAGCTATCTGAACCTCACTGCGCGTTACAGAACCCACTGTATATATGATCGCATATGAGAGCATCATTGAAGAGATTCAGAAGGAAGAGCCATGTACAGTCTGACTGGGCTTTGGCTCAGGAAAAGTCTTCCACTCCACTCCACCACTAAAGCAAACTGATCTGAGTTTCAAGCCTCCCAGAATGACACAGAAACAGATGCATGTTGTTTAGAGCTACACTCACAGTTTCTAAGGTAGTAGTTATGTTGTTGTTTTTTCAGATTTAATTGGAGATACTTGAGTACAGTAATTTAAACAAACAAAGAAACAAAAAAACACCTATAATTAGCAATTAATTCAGGGACTTTGATTTTCTTCCAATACCCTTCATGGTCTGAGTCTCACTAAAGATTTAGTTTGCAACCAGTCATGCATTTGTAAGTGTGTGAGAGATTTGCTGTTCTTTGCCCCAAGCAGGAATCTTTAAAACATCAATAATTAATAATTTCATTCAGATTGTGAAAAACAGTACAAGCTTTACATGATCAAAACAGAGTACATTTACATTGCAATATCAAAGCAAGCTCAAAACCCAGAAGCAAGATTGTCCTGCACTTAAAATCAAATTCATATCAGAGTCTAATCTCAGTTCGTTGCAGGTGAATGGAACTGAAGGGAGTCAGTGTGTTGCAGAAATTTGATCATTCCCGTGTAGACCTTTAACAGTGCGGGTGAAATAACTCAGGATCAGGAAATAAGTCACCAGATTTTTTAAACAAAACTGGGTCATAAATGCTGTTGAGAGGGAATAATTTTAGCTGTGACTAGACAGGAATAGTCTACATGATAATTTTTTCCTGTCAGTTTCTTAGTTGTTGTCATAGCCCATGATGGGCATAGGGATAACAGAAATGTTGAATTGATGAAGGGGCCAATTGACCAAAGGCTTCTCAAGTGATGATTTCTGACATTCTGGGTAATGCTGTTAAGTTGTAAATGCACTATAGATTGACTGATAAACACAGGAGTGAAAGTTAACCAATCTGTGTAGGAACTACCTATGCCCCCCATATTGTGACATACCTGCATTCATTGTGATGTGCACTATCTGGGGTGGCCTGCATCTGAGCTCGATTGCATTATAGGTCACTAGAGACCTAAAAAGCTGCTGGTTGCTGTTTAATATGGGAGGATTTTGTTCAGAATTGAACTTAATTTCAGCATAAGGAAAAATACATTATAAAATGTGTCCCCCAACCTTCCTCTTGGAATAGAAGGTGGTGTGATTTGTATTTGTATTATTAGTTTTTTGTTGTTCTTGTTTTGTCAGTATGGGCACAAAGCTGCATTTAAAACACAGTCTCTGTTTTGTTTAGGATGAAATCAGCCGCAACAAAATTTGAAAGACCAATAGCCAATTCATCAAGATTGCAAAATAAGAAACCACAGTTGGAAAATCCATCATCATCATCCGTCATCGTGCTTCTAATTGTGCTCTTTCCAATGGTAAGTTCCACGGTTGTTTTCTGCATTTCTCGGAAGTCTTATTCTAAACAACATGGTTGTCTTTTCTGCTCACACCAGTCTTCACCAAGAGCCTAACATGACATCCCATTAACCCTTCCTTCACTGAAAAGAAAGTTCTGCTAATGTACTTATCCCCGCAAGACATCATTATTGTAAGTATAAACTAATCCACAATAAGTCATTTCAACCAGTGAGTGCTTTAATTTATACCAAGAACAATTCAGGGATATGAATAAAGAAATGATTGATGCCTGTTTTGTGTTCTATACCACTACCAATATGCAAGCAATTAACACAATTTTCCTTTCAGACAAAGTCATCTTACTTCTGTGTGGTTTAGATTGTCGCAAGAGACTGGGATTCAATCCAGACACCACATTTCAACACATCGTACCAACTTATCTCTAGGGTTTTGTCATAGTGATGATAATATTTAGAACATCTGCGTCACAGCATAGAGCTTTTGCTAAAGAGTGTAAATGCATTAAGCTGTATTTTGAATGAAACGTTTGTGGCTGCATCTTCAAATCACTTCACTTAATAACAGAATCAAACTCAATGTTGACATTTGTAGAATGGGAAAGTTGAAACAATCTCAGATTTCTTGGGAAATGCAACGGTAACAATTGTTTGAGTTGATGCTCACAGAGATCACACCTCACAGAGTTTTGGACTTGTTTGTCTCCTGTCTCTATCAGTTTGTTGTGAATTTATCTGCACAGGAAAAGAAAAATACATTTTTCAGTGGCTCTGTACCTTGTTTTGTATGTTCTGACCTAAAGGTTATGAGTTACCGTATCAGGAAATTCTGTATATTTTCCTTTTCTAAATAGCACCTTATGAAACTAAGGGGAACAAAACACCCAAAACAGCAAAAGAAAAACTATAGAAATGAAAACCCGGAGCGCAGGTTGCACATTGTCAGAGGTTTACTGATCACCCTGCTCTGATGTCTCTAACCACTCTCACAGGAGGTTAATCATTCTCTTCACTGCCACAGGATGTGGGCACGTTCACAGGACCAGCTTTTTGATTCTGTCTTATTTTATATTTTGTATTTTATATAACTCTGGTTTACCTTTTTTGAAGCAGCCTGGATTGTCCTCTCTCCGGGGGGAGGGAGAGAGAGGGGGAAGTGGGCGTTCACCGAGACAATAAGGCCGCCCGCTTTTCCCTCTCTTTCTGTCTTTTGAAATGCATTTAATTGAAAACGTCATTTTGCCGGAAACCAGTTTTTTGTTTTGTTTTACTTGTATTTTATTACTCCATCTCCCTCCCCCCTTCAATCAAGTCTTTCCCACCCCATCTTCTCTGGGTACAAACATCCAATTAGCTGTTCTCGCTCCACTCAGGAACAATTCCCACGCCGTGCACGGGGTGGTACTGGTGTGGGGAGAGGTTGCGCGGCATACTGTGGGGGTACAGGTACTCGTTTCCCTGGAGGCTGGCAGTGGGGGACTGGATGCCAGTCTGGGGTCCGCACTGCCGGGCCAGGGGCTGGTGGGGCATGGAGCCCTGGTACATGCTGTGAGTGTCTGCGATCTGCGGGGAGGCATGGTTGGCGACCCCACTCAGCCTGGGCATCAGGGGTCCAGAGGTGAAATGGGCAGAGAAGTGCTGGTAGGGTAGTCTCTCCATGGACTGCATGGCGCTCACCGGACAGGTACTGTAGGGCGGCACAGTGGTCCAGTTGTTGCAGCTAATGTCCTCCAGGCCAGGCACAGCCTCGGCCGCTTGTGAGGCACTGGCATACATGCAGGCCTGGCGCTGGGCTGACTCAGTCCTGTAGGAGGCGCTGCCCAGGCCAGGGGGCTGCGTGTAGCTGCCGGGTCGGTAGTACGGGTCCTCATCACTGGGCGAGCTCTCGATGTATGACTTCTTATAGGGGTGGTCTCCTGTCTGGCACTCGTCCTCCACTGCACAAAGACAGACAGACACTCAGTGAAGCCCTGACCAACTCTGACTAACAGATCCCTCCCCGCTGCTTGCCACTAATTAGCCAGCCTAATAATGTGATGAACTTTATGAATATAACACTCTTTTCCAGAAAGCAAAACCCTCTGCAGGTGATGCCCTGGAGTCAACAGCAGGAGATGGCAGAAAAAAAACACACCCACACACCAAACACCCCCCCAGAGAAAGGCTTTGCAGTGAGAGTTACCTTTCCTCTTGGTGCAATGGTAGACCTGGTTGTGCTCATGGGGGAGGGGGTAGGGGTTGGGCTGGGTAATCAGGTCCTGAGATGAACTGCTCACTCCGTTTTCACATTGGTACTGTGAGCCCAGGCTGCCCGGCGTGGCCAATCCCCTGACATCTCCGCTGTAGGGACTCTGACTGGAGCCCACCCTCTGTCTGACCGTGCTGCGAGGAACCACGGGGTACTCCTTACTACAGAGGATCAGCACCAGAAGAGAAATGTCAGCAAAAGTACCCAGATATAGGTCTAACCAAAGCCCTACAGCATATCTTAAACAAATTCCTGCCACCTAAAATTCATTTATATAATTTGTAATAAAGTAATGTAGCATATTTTGGCCTCGGAATGAAGAACACTGTTGTATCAATCCATGTGTTATTTTTCAGGGTAAGGACCATGTCAAACTGCTTCGACTTGCTAAATGCCTTCTTTTGCAGGTACAAAAAACGCAGATGTACACATGAATACAAATCATCACCAGATTAAGGCAAGGTCTGCTCAGCAGGTGAAATCTACTAAAGATAGCATTTTGTGTCTGGTTTGCTTTTCAAAATTGGACACAAAATATGGTATGGAGTCACATTTCAAATGCATTGTTCATAATATATCTTTAATCTCACGAGCAGAGAATCACAAGTCAAGCTGACTTCCACCTGCTTTTTTTAATACATAACCAGTTTCCTTCCATTCTGTTTTTTTGTTTGTTTCTGATTATTAACATTTAACTTTTATCAATTTGAATGTTCAATGACCAGCAACTAAATTAGTCACCTAAAATATTGACTAATCAGCCATATGGTAGTAAGTGGTACCTTCACAAAGCCATTCTGAAGACCAGAATAAAGAAAGCACTCACAGCAACCTCAACTAGTTTCCTAGGAGCTATTGTGTATTACAGGAATTTGCCAATTACTTCTGAGACCAAGAACATCTTAAAGAATCAGCATAATTCATACATATCAGCAATGATATGATCTCAGACATGCAAGACATGGTATATAGCTGTAGTATAGCTGTAGTATATATTACTATGATACACAGGTGATTTTAAATGAATACAGTGTAATGCAGATTAGTATAATATTAATTCTAATACCTGGAATATTTGACCATTTGGTACGTTTGTCAAATAATGTAATTGTCCCAGCCCGAGTTCTGAAAATAATGTGTATTCTCTTTAACTTAATATAACGTAATGACCTAATAACTTAATATTTACAGTTGAGGGTTTCTTTACATATATAGTTTTCAAACAAATTACTTATCATTATATTATATTTTGCCTCTGAAACTTTCATCACCTGACAAAAATATCGATTTGGTGCTCTCTGTTCACTGTGGCACATCAAACATTCTTGAAATTTTGAACTTATCCAGGAAAGTGTTACCTTTCTCTACAGTCAGCTAGAGAAGTTGCTTGTTACTTGAACATACTGTATATTAAAACTAACACACAGGTCTAAAAATATATTTCAGCTTTTTGTCACATCACATTGCTTCGCTCTGGTTGAATCTCTGAATAAGCGATGACTCATCCTCTGCTTTCTTGGTTTTAAACTTTTATTTCTTTAGAGATATTTTTAAGTGTGGGAGAGCAAGACTATTTTGCTGCGTGTTACTTCAAAACAACATGTAAATGTAAATTCTCCTGCGTTTTGCAATCGGAGCTGGGCTATTTATTTTTTGTTTGTTTGCTTTTTGGGGTTTTTTGGTAAGGGGGAGAGACCTGCTGCAGATAACTGCTTTTCTCTTGAATTTCTTTTGACAGTTCCAAATTATTCTGCACCATGAGTATAGTAAACATATTCCTTTGATAATTGCTTAATAGATGAAAGATGTGTCTCTGGAAAAGATAAAAATAAAGAAATTGTGAGTATTGTATTTGCAAATATTTCATTTTACAAGCTTTCTCTTCAATGTTCATTTTTCATATCCTGACAATATTTTATATCCAGAACCCTAAAGTCCTTTGTAAAGATCGCTTCAGGATGGCAATTTCTTTGACTGTGGATGTGTGCTCTTATCAGTGTCAGAAAAGCAGTATAACCAGTGCTTGGCTTTTGCCAAAAAATCTCGGGTCGTGACTGCTGTGTGCTGCTGCTGCAATTAAATTACAAAGACAAATTAGTTATTTCCTCCATGTTTAAATAAATGGTATTAAATGTAATAATGCAAAATAATGAATCCGATTTATGTTGAAATGTCTTCTGATTCCTATTTTTATTGTTTAATACAGTGAGGGAAAGAAGTATTTGATCCCCTGCTGAATTTGTACGTTTCCCCACTGACAAAGAAATTATCAGTCTATAATCTTGCTGATTGATAGGGGATCAAATACTTATTTCCCTCATTAACATGCAAATCAATTGATAACTTTTTTGAAATGCGTTTTTCTGGATTTTTTTGTTGTTATTCTGTCTCTCACTGTTAAAATACACCTACCATTACAATTATAGACAGATTATTTCTTTGTCACTGGGCAAACGTACAAATTCAGCAGGGGATCAAATACTTTTTTCCCTCACTGTATATAGATATATATTTTATTTCCAGAATGTTTCTGATATCACATAAATTGTTTCTTCTTCTTCTTCTTCTTCTTCTTCTTCTTCTTCTTAATAATAATAATAATAATAATAATAATAATATTATTCATTGGTTATTTTTCAACAAAAAATAGACTAGTATTTTCCCCAAATTATCCCTTAATTTAAATCAAATAATAATTTTCTGTAAATATTCGACCTTCAAATAGAATAAATACCATATAATAAAACTATGTATTAAATATTAATACATTAAATAAACCCATAAAGATTGTTAAATATGTTTAAGCAGGAATAAATAACTACATTAATTTAGTTTATCTTTGTATTTGTTTATTCTATGTGTTAGATTTATGTTTAAAAATGTGTGTGTGTGTGTGTGTGTTTAATTTTGTATTCCCTTTTAATTTAGACAAAACTTATCCCCTTAGGAAAAAATTAAAATCACAGTCAGTCTGAATGATCTTTTGTACCACCATAACCCCCCAGGATACTATGTAGAACAAAAAAACAAGTACTTTTTCCTCCTACTTTTTTTAAATGTTATGTCCGTATTCCATCATTTAACATCAATCCACACTCTTTAAACTGCCATCCTAGCAAATCTTTACAATAGCCTTTTACATATTAAAATATTAACAATGAAGAAAGAAAACAACAGTGCCCATCATTGTAAGAACATCACTACTTGCTACTTGATCACTGCTTTGGAATATATCAAAATATTAATATATCAGTATATTGTGTTGTAGGACTACAAATCCTTCATTTAAATCTTAAACTCTTCTTAATGTCACCTTTGCCTTTCTCAGATGGAATATTACTAACACTCCCAACAAGCAGACTGTATTATATCACTTAATCAAGTCAAGATTACCTCTCTACATGTTTATATTTTTGCTGCAGTAACCAGTTTTTGATCTACACTTAGTAAAACACAGCTGCAGACTAATCAAAATGAAGACTATCATATCAACATTGACTTTTGCCCTAGTTACTATTGACACTTTTTGACCCAATAATCAGTCCTAAATTACAAAAGCAGACACTGTTTGTTAAATTCTGCTTTGTTTCTGTGTTCCTTACACAATGTTGTTTTCACCAGACATGTCTGTCAATTATATTTGTTACCAGGAGAAGCCTAGTTCAAGACACTGGTTCACGGTGCAATGCCTTGAGCAAGCTAGTGAATCGCGTTAAGCTCACTGATGAGATCGAGAAACCGAGATCTTGCCGTTGGCGCCATTGCTGATGCATAGTTTACCTAGTCTCTCTTAATTACCTGAAAGTGTCTGCTACACGACTGTTCTTTATCACAGAGAAGTCGCCTCAAAAGAGCCTAGGTTTGCAAGAGCTGGAAAAATATATTATTGTCCCAAAAAAAAAGCTCCCCCAAAAAGAAGCATACTGGAGCCACTGTATATAAAATATATAGGCATAATAAATGTTTTCAAGCCTGTTGTAATAGTAGGGAATTCACAGGGCAATCGCAGCCTGTTCAGAAGTTTAGCCAGAGTGACCATGAGAGCTTTGTTCAGGAAGACCCGAGCTAATCGCTGGCTGCGATTCAACAACTGCACTTACGTCATATCTGTGAGTGGAGGGAAAATGCACGCCTGCATCTGCATTAAATCATATTTCTCCTTTATGTAATTTTTTTGTGTTTAGGCAATTGGTCTTCATCATCTTAGATGAAGCAAGGCATAACAATCTGCCCAAAGGAGCTGGGAATCTGTTTTTTTAATATTCCAGTTCAGGAAAAAAAAACATATATGCCTGATTGTGAAATATGAGAAAGAGTGGCAGCAAGGGGACCAAAATAAAACAGCTGATTATTACTTTATTTTCTTTTAATTTAATTTCCCTTGCTTAAAAAGCAAGTCACTGAAGGAAATTATAGACTGCTGCATCCCTTTGTGTTGCTCCAGTTGTCTGAGTAACATACCTTTTGTTTATTTTCTCAGGTAAATTCCTGGTAATTATTTTCTATAATACAACAAAAGTACTAAAATCTGTCTCGCCTGGTTATCTAAATATCATGTTTTTGGTACAGAGGAGATGTGATGTGATGTGTTTGTTTAGAAGTGTTCTTAACATGAATAAATACAGTGCTTTGTTTTTTTTTGTGATTGCCCATTTCTGTTCAGCTGTAGCATGGCATGTTTTTGTGAGAAACTGATAAGCCATACAATTCTATTTCTTTATCCAACTTCTGGAAGGACTCCATAGGCACAATTGATAGGTATCCTACACACCATTTACATGTATAACAAAAATGACCCCCCACCCACGGTGCCATTTCTAATGGTAATCTGTAGAATTCAGCTTGCTTTCCATTGTTTCTAATGGGAAATGTTGCTGGTTCATTTAAGAAAGAAGTGCAGCAGCACAATTACAGATTTCACTTGGCAGCACGTTATAGGGGGAATAAATGTCAGTCAGACATTTAATGTATTCCTTTTTGATACAATACATGAGCATTCCCCAGCAAGAAACAGCACCCTGCTTCCCTAAGGATTTTGTGCACGGAAGACATAGCCTACAGTGCACCTGGATACAACAGAGAGAGAGAACGAGAGAAAGAAAAAGAGAGAGAGAAAAACCCAATCACAGCACCAGATGTGATTAAGAATGTCTTTGCAGACTTGCAGCAGGATGTTCTGCAGAGAGCAGTGTAATGTTGTGGATATGAATGATATTTGCATCACTCCTCAAAAACCAGGCAGTACTGAGGTAACCTAGCCACCCTGCCAAGCTTCTGGAACTCTTTTAATGGTACTGTTCTCTTCGAGTCCACTGCAGAGAAGAAAGATAACTGTAGTAGATTAATAGATGGAAGGAGGTCAAAGGGCAGCAATGGATTAATGCTCCAGTGACACTTTGCCACAACCACTAATACTTTAGTCTTTGGGTTGATAATTGTGGGGGGTGGGGGTGTTCATGCTTACCTCTGCATTCTGGACATCCTATGAAGCTCCATGTCGTCGCTGCCCCGGAATCCTTTTGCAAAGGGGTTGTTCTCAATCTTGAGCTGTGTGATCTGCAAAGCACAGCGAAACACAGTGTGAAAGGGACAGCAGGAATCCTGCGAGGTACACAGGAAGTGGGTGAATATAGTCAGGCTTCAATAGGGTCACATGACATATTTCATTTTTCTGCTCACTTTTTAGAAAAGGGCACCACACATTCTGCTTTTTCTTCTTCATCTTCAACAGTGACTCCTTTCCTGGATATCTCCCCAGGATTTTCCATTCTATACAGTCCACTGGTGATCCATGCTGTCTGGCTCATCATATCCCTCCCTTTGTTCTTATTCACATTGACCTAAACCTGCTGAACCCATTATTAGTGTTTTTCGTTTGTTTCTGCTGACCCCTCCTTGCTTCTAAAGCGGTCATTAGAATTGTTTGTGTGCTGCACGTTAGCCATCAGATACTGACAATATGACATGAATAATTCCTTCCCATTTAAACAGCATTTATGAAACAGGAAAAATGCTATATAGACTTTGCAGATGCAGATACAATCCTTTATCTAAATGTGCAATAAGGAAGACTCCCTGGTGGTTATCGTACTTTTTAAGTGAATTGTACAAGGGTTCGCATGAGGCTTGGCCAAGGCAGACTCTGAATGAGGAATTTAAGTAGAAATACAGGGCAAACTCTTGAAAATGGAATGATCTGGTAATAAAACACCCAAATGAAATGAGATTTGCCATATGCACCAAGACCATTTTAGTAATTAAAGAGCTGAGTACCCAAAGGTTATTAATGATATACAGTGAATGGTCACAGATAAGAAGGGAGTGACTGAAGGTTGTTAAGAATAGTGTCTAGGGGCCTCTTGAGTGGCTCAGTTGGTAAAAGTGCAGACTGAGCCCTATAAGCTGTGGTTTGCTGGTTTGATCCCAGCTTATGTCTTTTGCCAATGGTGAAATAATTGGCAATTCCAAATAATGCAGCATCTATTTCAAATCATCTGAATTAAGCCCTCCTCCTGAATCAATCAATTAAAAAAAATGTATGTTGTATAGCACCCCTTCACATGCACGTTCACATTGAAATAAGGAATCCCTGACCAAAATCTGATAGTTTCACTTTTGCCAGCTTGTCAAATCTTTTCGCCCACCCTGCACTGACTGATGGTGCTTCACTGAGGGGTTAGATGATGTGAGAGCTTACAATAGGGACTACTGGAAGAATCAAACTGATACCACTTGGGTTTGCATCACAGTCAAAGGTCATGCTGACGTAAGGAGATGCCAACATCGCTACAACAGGACACTTTATATTATTGCAGTCAAGTGGTTGAAGCTAAAGACACGATAGGCCTCTGCCCATTTGCAGCCAGGACAGTCATTCCATTGAACTAATTAATTAAATGATTGAAAAAAGCACCACTACATACATTGAATTGCCTGACACACTCAATTCAAAAAGCTGTGCATCTGTGGGTGCTACAATTTAAATACCCATCTTCGTCATACTGTCCAATAGCTTTATTAATTCATGATCTAGCATAAAGCTTATTCCCACTTCCCACATAAGGCATGATTTAGTTGGCAGGTACTTTCTTGGTAGCAAAGTGGTGTGTATCCCCTAACACATGAATGCTGTCTGTGCTCTGGCTTTCACTTACTGCGAAACCTTGTAAAACCCCCTTTGTTGTGACAAAGACCTTGTAAACGCATGGTGTGTTTGGCAACCACCTGATCACTATGTTCCCTTTTGTGCCTTTCTCTTTTTTTTTCCTGCTTTGTTTTCTGTTTTGGTAAGGATAAGATCTCCTCGCTGTATTGCTTGACAACAAATGTCAGGTTGTTGGCACTTGAATCGAGTACTGTAGTGTGTAAGACCTTGCGGTTCACCTGTAGTGGAACACAGAAAGGAAGCGGGTAGTTGTCAAATGCTGAGACGAACACAGCAGTTAGTTGAGACTGATGTCACATCAATGGTGAGGCTGTAATGAAATGGAGAAGGAAAACTATGTATGATGAGAACTCTAACAGTCAGAACCCAATCATCCTTGTTCCATAGGTGTTGTCACTCTTTTATATATACAAAGATTAGTTAACTTGAATGAAAAATCAGGACAAATAATTGATTTGTAGCTTATGACTGAATATATTAATTAATTGAATTAGTAATTGTTTCATGGTAACGCTGGTCATTACGGAGGAACAATTATATATTTTCATTTCTGTTATGGCTGGAAGTAAAAAAAAGCTCTCCATTGACACCAGAAAATGATTTATTAAAGCATTAGTAATCCTATCTATAATTAACTTCTGTCAAAATCATAGGTGACCATTTGAACAATTCAAAAGGGATGAGAGGATAATAGCAGTGTTTTAGTGTTTAGCAGAAGTTGGAGTTATTGTGTTTGAAATCTGCCTGCGCAGGTCATGTAGTCATAATAAATATGTTTTTTTCCAATATTTTCGGAATTATTATAAAGGAAATCTGGGCTCCGTTCATCAAGAAATCTAATTCTAAGCCTACTGCTTCTCTATTTGCTTTACTGGCAATAATATTGCTTAATATGGGTCAAAATATGTTAAACGTGTTTCTTTTTGATGCAGAGTCATTTTAATTGTAAATACACCCCCTTCACCGATTTTTACAACCCTCACTAGTGTAGTTGGAAGTACACTATAGCAGATTTCTTTCTACTGAGAAATTATTCATTAAAACTGTGTTGGTGAGCGTTTGATAATACCGTACTTAATTTTGTATATCTGATTTTAGAAAGTCCACAAGTATAAACATGTTTAATAAAAAATATACTGTTTTCATAAAAGATGACAAGTTTGTTAAAATAAATGTGATTTAAATCTTTTTTTTTTTTTTTTTTTTTTTTTTTTTTTTTTAGTGGTGCTGTATCCTGTACGATTGGAAGTGTTTGCGAATCACTTTTTTGCATTTATTAATTCCCATTCTTGAAATCGTGATGTGTGTGAAGTTATTTTACAGATCTTGAGGTATTATTATAGTCTAATATTTATGAAAATTCGGTCGGAAATTGACTGTTACATTTGTTTTACAAAACATAATAATAATAATAATAATAATAATAATAATAATAATAATAATAATAATAATAATAATTCCGTCTGTGGTCAATAAATATAGTGTATTATGAATCCATAATACACTATATTTATTGACCACAGACGGAAGTCGGCTATATCCGTAAGAACAAAACATTTAAGATAATTGAGTAAAGACCTCATAACCGAGTCTCTTTTAAATTACATCCAGAAAACGTTTGCTTATTGTGTGCTTCTGTGTGTCTGAAGGATTGCATATGGAAAATCCACCCCTATAGGACAGCACATGGTGTTACCATATAGCCTAGATCCATAACATGGGCGTTTTTAAAACTACAAACATAATAACGTTAATGCAATTTAAAAATATTAATATAATTGAATTCAATAACTTGTATTATATATTATCTTATATTTAATCTATTGCGTATTAGAAAGCTGTTCAAAGAATAATCTGAATTTAAAAAAGGTGCAGAAGAATATTAACTTTCCAGATTGACGACAGAGAAATTCTTCTCATTTGCAGGCATCAGTTATAAAATTATCTATAGTGCTTTATTTTGTATGCATATAGATGTATGTTATCTTGTAGTTGTTTCGTCGTGTTCCCTGCTTCAAACTATAGTACAGTGGTGTTACTATGGTAGATAAATATCCACTTTCCAAATATTTTTCGTAAAAACATCGACTGCAGAAACGGTCCTGTTTGAGAGAGTGTCCCTGCTTTCCAATCCGCTACAAAGGTTGAAGAAAAACAACAGGTGTTTGTACAGGAACGCGTTTTTGCGCACAGCGCTGCTTCGGGTCTGGCAATTCCAAGGCACAATAAATGAAAGCCTATTAATTTGAGGTATTTCACATTTTCCTTGTTAAGAAAAACACCTGAGCCAAATGTGGGGGGAAAGGGTCAACGCTGTATATCCAGAGGAAACTAAGTACATTTTTCAGTTTTCCAGCCCCAAGCTGTAAAACTTAATGAGAATAATTATTGGCCAAAAGCAGTGCGCTAAAAGCCCTACAGTGAAGGAATGGGATATAATTACGGCTTCCCTTAGGACAACGTTCCTTTAGGTTTCCTGTTCTCAATGGCATTTAAAATTTGGATTGGCTCACACGAAATAAATGTGTCTCGCTTTGTTCCCCCACCCTTCAGTGGGGCTGTTATACAGGATATGAAAAACATGTCAATTAGGAGAAAATCAAGATATTGATTTTTTAAGTTTGACACTGGTAACATGTAAATCAGAAACATATTCATGTTAGCAATATTTCACCGAAGGACACTGGATTTCTGTACGGATAATTTCCAAAAACGTGACGGCACAAAGACTTGGAAATTAACCAAAAAGTCGCTCTGTCTATGATTTATTTGTAAATTACAATATAAACAGGCAAAATAACCAATGTCGTATGAAACATTTCAGTCCACAAATCATGCACAATCTAAATACTACTATGTTTATATATATAGGCAATATATAGGCAATATATAGTAAATTATGAAACGTTACCCTGGAACCTGACATAGTGTCAATACATTGGTACCTTGTGAATCATATACTGATTAGAATTATGTGTAGGCTAATCTTTGTTGATGTCAACGTCTCATAACTTAACTGCCAATTAATAATTACTTGTGTTTATTATTATTATTATTATTATTATTATTATTATTATTATTATTATTATTATTATTACTTTTTAAAGTAGAAACAACGAAAATCCGAGAACCAAATAAATAGATGGAAATGGAAAGAAAGACATTTGCAAAAGAGATTATATCTGAGTACTATCTATTCAGTAGTTTACATTTGTTATACATTACTACAATAACCATGACACTGAAAGCGTTATGTCTAATAAATAGATAAACTAAGCATAGTGCTTGCAGTGCAAATTAAGTGAATGTATAAAACGTGCTTAAAACCAAACATTTTCTGCGAATATCTGAGGTGCCATGAAACTCTCAAAGTGTAACTGCGTTTAAATAAACTCGTATCGTAATATAAACTGCCTTGAAGTGGATCTGTTTACATCAGCTGGTGCCATTTTTAATTATAGGTGCTAAACCACAGAATGAGTCTGGATTTAACCTGCATAAAATTGCCGTATAAAAAAGACATAATCTTAGATTTACTTTTGTAAATCAGCGAATAGGGAATATCAAATATGTAACCAGTAAGACCATTGTAAAAGAAAATAATTGTATTTTTTTAAACTTAGATATATAAATAAATAATCAAACAAACACATTAATAAAAGAGGGCAACATATATAATATAAATATTCTATTACCCGGCTGAACTATCCGTTATTTATCTAAACTCTCCCCATTAAAAAGGTGTATAAACATACGGAATCTGAACATGCATATGCGTAGGGGCGTTTAGGAAACTTAATGATTAATTCAGGATGATATGCTTTCAATAAGTAATATACATTAAAATGTACTAAAAAACAACTGCATGAAAATATCATATGCCATTTCATTCCAAAGTATTATAAATATGCGGTCACTACACTTTCAAGTTAATGTATTAAATAAGTATGTAGAATTGAGAACATAAACGGTTTTGATACTTTCTAAAATAATGTTTTATTTTTAAAAGGTGCGTATTGAAATAAACTGAATCACGCAACTGAGTAAACAGGGATTGCATGTGAAACGTGTACCTCGATAGCCCCTGTTGCACCGGTTTCTGAAAAATCAGGGAATTAAAACAACTAAATGTATTCTCATGCGCACTTGACATTTTACCTTTCCAAACCAAACAAAATATAACCTTAAAATATTAATACTATATATTTGTATTCGTCTTGCATTCTTTTCATTTTCAAATTCCCTGGCAGATCATTCTTTAGCATTGAGTCCTATATTCTCAGGCAACTGCAAAACAACACCCCAGTGAGAGCTGCAAAACACTGCGCAAGGACAAAATTGTACTCAAGAGAAAAACACACTGCTCCTTAATGCATTCCACCCCACATCGATTTAAAATCTAATTTTGATGAAAAACTACACATATTCCCCCGAAAGTTTAAAAACATTTGCTTTTCACCAATCCAAAATAAAATGGGTTTCTTTAGGATCTGTGATGCAATGCGAAAATATAATGAAATGCTGGACATACATAATAATAATGTGATGAAAACGGCTCACCGATAAGCAGTGGGTTTAATTCTGAGGCACATTAGCGTTAAATATGTTTCTTGGTCTTTTTCGCGCAGATAAAACACGAAGAGTTCATTCCAGCATTAGAGTATTGTCTAATAACAACACTTGTTGCATCTGACAGATTACTTAGTTACCTTAGAGTCTGTCTGCTTTAAACTGGGGAGTGATCAAAATATTTTTACACCATATTTAAAACACATTTGCAAACTAATTCCAAATAAACAATTAATCAATCAATAGATATGGCAGTGATGTCATTATGTCAGAATGTTTTAGAAAATAGTTATTATTCCTATTCCATCGTCCATATGCGTGTATGTCACGTTGTAAAATTTTCTACACAATATAAGCAATGTCAATAATCATAATAATAATAATGTTTAAGAAACTGACATTAGAAATGTTACATTTACCAATCAGTTTAGGTTGACGCTGGAGTCTGGAGAATTGTCGTTAGGATTTCGTTAAAGATACGTTCATACATGGCAGAGGGATGCGTTGTCAAATGTTCAAATACATCTTGAACTACACGTCCTATAGCATTACCTATAGCATCGCCTTATATATATATATATATATATATATATATATATATATATATATATATATATATATATATATATGAAATATATCAATGCAGTGAGGGAGATGTGCACTTGATAAAGCCATAGAAACCCAAGTGAGATGCAGTTAATAGGAGGTGGTTGGAATGTCACTCTCCAAACCAACAAACACTTCCAAAAATGTCCTTATAGGCACGGTTTAAAAAAATAAGAAAAAAAGAAACAACAGCAACCGAGAGTGTACAAAACAAATACAGGCTAAAACACAACACCATGAAAAGCGTATGAAAGCAGTGCGTATTCCAAAAGCAGCAGTCCATGTGTAGAACTCGCCTTATATAAATAGAACAACAGCGTGAACTACTGCTACACTTATGGCTAAATATATTGCTTGGTTAAGCATTTGTCAGTCTCATGTGAAAGCTTCATGTATGTGTTTACATTTGTCTGGTTAATCTGTAAAGTCTAATGAAGTCCCACAAGGTAATTGTCTTCCAAAAGCCCCAGGGATCAATGATAATATCGTTAACAGGTGAAAATTATTATTATTATTATTATTATTATTATTATTATTATTATTATTATTATTATTATTATTGTTATTGTTTATTATTGTTATTATTATTACGTTTTATTTTTACCCCGGTGTATGTTATCGTAATGTGTCATTATGTAGATGAATGTGGGAAACACATGAATATCCTGTTACCCTGTTTCTATACGAATGCAGTATCACCTCGGGAGCTGTTTGGAAAAAAAATCTGCTTGACCACAAGATAAATGCACTGCTTTCATGTGCTGAAGTACCAATTCACTCTTTTTCTTTGCATTAAAATGTATAACAGGGCAACATAAACAGTTTTGCACAAGAGCATTTTGTTTGATACGAAAGCACATCTTGTTGTTATTTGTTGGTTTTACGCCAGTTGTTTTGCCTGCTTCAGCATTATATTGTGTTGTTTTCATCACCTGTAGTGTTACATAAATGTAAGGTGTACATTTAAGTAATGATTGTATTACTTTAGGTGCCACTAACTTGGTGTTTTGATTAATTCAAATGACAAACGACATAAACATTGAATGCGGCAGTAATTCATGATGCAAAAGGGATCAATCAAGTCTAGTATTATGACAGTGAGGCTTCAACAAGTATCGGAGTTTACATAAAAATAAAATTCAGAACCTGCACTAAAAATGTTATTGAAAAGAACTGGTGTAGTAAAGGAGACGACAAAATATGGTGTTTTCTAGCACACAAAGCTATATTCTGCATAAAGATTCAATTGTATTGAAGATCATAGAGTAATGGAAACGTGTATGTCAGTAGTAGCACCGACTTAGACATGGATAACTAGGGTGTAATATACTAATTACAAAGTTTATGTAATCATTGCAATGCCAATTACTCATGTATTGATTGATTGATTGATTGATACCCTAGGGTAGTCCGATTGATTATATTTGCATAGATGGTCGCTTATGGGTTCATTACTCTCGAGAGGTTCGAATATAGTTACAATTGGGTTAAACAACCATATGAATAAACAACCATACTTTCCAGAACATCTCAGTAGTTACCATTAAATAAACTGGAACAAAGTCAACATTAACTCCAATTGCCGAGAGTTTAACGTCCCCTAACGTTACATATTTATCAGATACGTATGCATTGCTGTGCATTTAGAGGACAATAGTACAATGTTGAAGCAGCAGTGGATGTGATACAGTGGAAGTAAACGAGTTAAAACCTCTCTCATCTGGCAAGAAACCGTTTGCGCGATAGTTGTACCGAGCAGGCTACATACACAACCTGGCCAACCGGTGGACAAATGTATTGCTTTCTAGACGAGTTTTAGAAAATCAATAATTGAAACGTGGGCTTACCTTATGGTTTTGGTAGGATGTGACTGCAATGAATGCCGTTTCAGGAAAGACGTGAGTGCAAAAGGCCGTGTTTTTGGAGCCGAAGCCGTTATTTTCGTCCGCTTTCACAATGTGGAGCCTAGGCTGGTATTTGTGCATGGAGTTTAATATAATCTACAAAGGAAATATACAGACCAGAGTTAGTGTGGCAGAGTCTAAGAGCCGCAGGCAAGATACTCTGTTTACTGAAAGGGATGGGTCATTGACACAACTACATTATTTGAAGGGCATAATAATAATAATAATAATAATAATAATAATAATAATAATAATAATAATAATAATAATAATAATAATACGTTTTGGTTATTGTGGGTAATCAATTTTCAGATTTTAAAGGAAATAAATGCATAAAGTCATACTATGATACCTTAAACACTTAAACAGCTTTGCTTTTTTCTGTTAAATTAATATATGTCTATAAAGATGAAGTTCAGTAATTAAAAAATGTGATAGCCTATATAAATATAAGAAATGTAACTGATGGGGAAGAACAAATATAGCCCACATTTCAATTCATCATAATTATCATAAAATGGTCACTGTACACGTTAGTGGAGTTCATATCTCTCTCTCTCTCTCTCTCTCTCTCTCTCTCTCTCTCTCTCTCTCTCTCTCGATTGTGGCTACTGAGGGCCTTGGCGACAGAAAGACGCTGTTTGTCCAGCCAGATCCGCGCCGTCCACGGCTCCGAGAAGTCATCTTTTCTAGCCAAGCCCTCTCATCCAAGGGTGTAAGCCAAATTGCTTTGACGTTTCGGATAGCTGTGGACATCAGTGGTGAACGATCTAATAGTTTTTAATTTCATTACAGCGACTCTAATTGAGAGCCAGCAGCGCAGTTTGTTTTCTGAAGTCCCTCATTGTTGGCTGTGCCCCTCAGTTTGTTTAAAAGGCTCGTTTCATTACCCGCCTCTTCACAGTAGGAGGAGATTGCCCCCTTGCTTTTGGGGGGCATCTTATATCATTACAAAGGCATTCTGCAAAAGCTACTGTTTGTTCACCGGAAAGGCCCTCCATCACATGGTCTAGCATGGTCCATACTAGTCACAGGGATGAGAGCTGTGTGTTAGGACGTGTGTGTGTGAGTGTGTAGCAGAAGACACGATTCCAGAAATTCAAGCTACATCACACCAATGCATTACAACTTGTGCATCAACATTTGAGGTCATTCTCCGTCGTTTTAAATGCCCCTTTAAAAGAAAACCCTCAAACTATTACTTCCAAATCACTGCTGTGCGTCCAACTATGGCATGTTTTCCATGATCAAAGATAGGCCATTGATGAATTTTAAAACATGTGTAGCAGGCAGTTGACTTATTGCCAGTTGATATAGACTGTATCTGTCAGTCTACAACAAAGCCTTTCGCATTTGTGGTCTCGCTGTAAACATTCCGTAACCCTGATGTTAAAGGTCCCCATGTTTCTAACAGAGCTCTCAGATCAACTGATAGACAACAGAAAAGTCAGCGACCTTTATTCCTTTGAAGATCTATGTAATTAATAACTCGGAAGACGCTTGCTAGACGGACACTATGCCGCAATTACCGCTCCCACTACACACAGAGACATACACACATACGCATATACACAGACAGACACACACATATATATTAAAAGTAAGCTATACAAAATATTAAAATAAATGAATATGTCCGAAAATGCGGTTTGGTTATAACCACGCATAACAACAAAATGAGTCTTCACGAAAAGAGGTTCGTCAATGTAATATCACCTTTTCAATGGCATTCCCTGACTACATTTGTAAACCCCCAAAACCTAAGAAATTAGGGATATAGGTCACTATACACAAAATACAAAATAAAAAAGAATGTGGTGCTGTATGTGGAGCCACCATTCAGGGGATTCTGCATAATGGGTTATTAATCATACCATTGTTCCTAATGAATCCAAAGCAGAGGCTGCAAATCTCAGCATAATCCACTTTTAATTGTATGTGGACCGTACAACCAGTTATTCAATAAAATGACAAGCCGCAATTTAGCCTATACACATCAGAATTCGTCTATGCTAAAATGAACATTGACTCAGAAAGCTGCATGAACGAGAAAGCAGCCACGTTAGAAATCATTCGACATGCAATGTATATTTGTTTTTTTTGTTTTGCTGTCTTTTAATTATTATTATTTTTGCCAGCCATAACTCCGTTTAGGACCGTGGTAGTATATTTCTCCCTGTGTACGCTATGTTATGCGCGTATGTATGTGTATATTTATTTTGGGATGTATGTTTGCATTTATTTATGTAAGTTTTCAAATGGTAATCTGATTGTGGAACAACACAAAGAGACCTTAAGCTCAATGTTGTTCCATTGCTGCAGTGCTCGATTTGTTTTAGTTGGCTTTGCCGTGGCCCTGTAGGAATGGTCTTATTTATCCCGTTTTTAATGAGCTTCTCCATCCTGCTCCCCACACAGACCTCGACTAACGGAGGGACCAGTACAACAGCACCTCAGAAATGTAGCATGAATGTACCACATGCATCCTGGGCATTGACTTATGCAATGTGTGCATTCTGGCAGGCACAAGTGGTTAATCACACTGCCCCAGAAATGCATATTGAAAATATCTATACTTTACTATGTGCGGCACTGTCATTAAGACATACTTTAGCAGCCACTGATGGATAAAGTAGGATTCTCTGCTGTAAGGTGAAGCCAGATCTCGGTGCAGGGCTTACTGTTGAATCATGCAGTTATTAGACGCCTGTGTACTCTATATGCATCCTACATTAAAAATATAAGTAAATAAAAACATGTATTAAAAAGGTGACAATTTTAAGAACATATACATCTTTGCCTAAAGGTGCTGCAATTGTTATGCATTTTTATATGCATGTGAGATATCCAGTTTTGGAAAAGTTGTTTCCAAATAAAAGGGTCAAATATCAATGATACACAAGACTATCACATGGTAGACAGATGCACTTGAAGGGTTCCTGTATTGTGTGCACAGGTACTGCAGAGGCAGCTATAGATCACACTTCCCCATCGTGCCTTTGTAAATGGGCCCCTGTCTTTTCCTGGGACCACCCACTTAGAAGGTGAAAGAGGGCTTCATGATGCCTTGCTATCAATCCTTGGCCTGTCATTGTCCTCTGGGTTGTCTGACTATGGTTATTTTTTCATAGGATGAGCTTACTGAACTGATTTCACTTGGACTTTTCAATACCCAGGTGCCTGCATGTCAAAAAGATCAAAACAAACTTTCAAGTGAATCTGAGACAACCAAATGATCTCAGTATAAATCTAAATGAAGGAAAAACTTTAAAACAGTGCCTTAAAGGCTTGTTAGTATTCCTATAATGTCATATCTTAAATCAATAATGAATTATAATTTCAATGTTATGAAAAGGAATGAATTGGTGAATTTTCCTTTTATGTTGTATACAGGGTCAGATTAGAGTTTCCGAATGCCGTATTACAATATATACTTTCACCCTTCCACAAAACGACTTGCCTCATGCTTTCTTCCTTGCTTAGGATGGCAAACAGTGTCATAAGAAAGGGTTTTGACAGATTTTATATATCCGTGGTAACTGATACTGAAAAATTGCCAGTCTGGAAAACTTGCAATAAAAAAAGTTTTTTTCAACAGCTGGAACAACATGCAAGTCAATCGATCATGGCATTTTTGGTCAGATACCAATATTCCTTTTACAACTCCCATTACACCCTATCAGCACAGAAAAGGGTGTCTGCTAGGAACCACTGCAGGCCATCAGAACTGTTCTGGCTGCATTCTTTATGCATTCTCACTGTAAAACCATATTCAGATGCTATTCTGCCTGTAGAATGGATCATTCTACAAACATGTGCAGGTCTGATATATGATAGATGGGTTAGGGCAAAATATAAGGTTTTCCTTGTGAACAGAGGAACAGTGAAGGATCAGTGTGTTATTTAAAGGCATGTGCAATAAATGTGTTTAATGGAACCCTCATTTTGTACATCTTCTATGTAGTGCTGTGCTTCTAACCTCCAAAACCTAAATGACTCTATATGTAATCGTTAGAGGCTCCTGAACCAGATGCTGTCTCAAGAGCGGAACAACACATTTATAATGTTTTTCTTCTTGTTTTTATGTTCTTTTAAAATTCCCATTGTACAGCACTAGCAGTTAGATGTGCAATCTTAATATGATCAAGGAAGCATGGTACATTTCAATCTTAGCTTAAAAGAATGCACCCTGAAACAATCTAATATTGTATACCAATCTAATAGAGCATACTGACAGTAATGTAAATCAAAATGGATTGTGGTTTCTTTCGGTAGTCTTCCAGTGTCATGTCTTTAAACATGCAAAGTACATAAATAAGATTCACTAACATGAATCCAGTGCACTAAAATCTCCTATTACAAGTTTGCATACTGTTAATATTACATATTATATATATATATATATATATATATATATATATATATATATATATATATATATATTCAACAAAGATTTTGTTTATATCTTTCCTTGTTTTGGAAACAAAAGTAAATACACTAATTGTTACAACAATCTGCTGTTTCTGATTCCCAGTTGTCTCTCAAAACACAACATTTTAGATGTCTACAGACAGTTGACATCAATATTATGAAATCATAGGTAGCAAGTAGCCTACACTGTCAGCAGTGAACCTGCAGATCTGCACACAGACAGAGGACACAGGGGAAACAGAGAGGCCATCTCACAGGCTCTGAAGTAAACTTCCTTTTGGGGACTTGTGAGATGTGTGTTAAAGTGTGTAGTGCATTTCTGAAGTGGGGATTGTTCATGCAATTTTAAAGTGATCTCCTGTTACTTATAATAGAAGGTGATAAGGGAAGCCTTCTTACTAGTCTACATTCTGATAAACTGATAAAATACAAACTGTGCCCTGTTGCAAGGGTACAATAGCAAGTGCTAAACCCCAAAAGAGTTTGAATACAGACATAGGCACTAAATTCATGTGAGAAGACTTTAAATTTCATGACACAAACTAGATTGTGTGCTGAATGCTGAATTTAAATATATTGTACAAGTTAAAACCATTGTTTTATATATATATATAAAGTATTCCCAAATAAAGTACTGTACAGTTATGCTATCACAATTTGTTTTGTTTTATTTAATTTCACTGACTCCAGTTGGCTTTAAAAATATGACACACATTATATTTGTTTGTGTTTCCAGCTACTGCACTGACTTTGTAAAGGTCCAGAGAGAGCAGAAGAAATGTTCGGATATTGTCCACACCTCCATCCCTGCCCTGGCAGAGAATTGATATGTTGGGATCCAGGTTTGGTGTGAGAGGTAAGTAATCTGTAATGACTAATGTATTTTCAAGTACACACCATACTGGGTTTGTACTAGATTTGGTGACATATAGCTACTTCATTGCTGCTTATTCCCATCCACCACAATCCACAAATGCTAAATCCCTTGGTGTTGTAATACTATCTAAAGCAAATGCCAGTTTTATGTGTGCATTTAACTTGACACGTTTTACATACTACACATTATCAACATTATGCTATACAACTTTCACTGGAAGAATGATTTCAGCATTGAAACACTGAAATGTGTAATTTGTTTTAGCATACTTGTTGCCCTCCACCCAGCATATTGGAGTTCTTCTCATCACTGTTAAAGCCTTGAAGTTTTACAAAAGGCTCAGATTCAACTATAATATTTTCTGATATTTCATGACAGCAGTATTCCTGAAGTGATATACATCTGTTAACTGCTGCTAACCATGACAGATCTAAATGCTGAAAAATATTTAAAACTCACGAATAAAACTAAGTATACAGTATATTTTTCTTCATATAGATATGGAAATCCACACACTTACATAGTCTTTCCACTACGTTTGTAATGATAAATTGCTCTATTATGGATCTGAGGGTGTTAAACAATAGCATATGTGATATTGCTAATCCCATATGTACTGCGTTATGTTAATATACATCTATATTGACAAAGTACGTAAACAAATTGAGCAGGGAATGCAGTTTTAATTATTGCTGCCACATTCACATAGCAATTATAGATGGGTAGGTGGATAAGATTTGTTAACATGTCTGGAATTAGAATTTCTCTTTATTGAAACAAACAGAATAACTTTATCATTCAATTATGGATACTACCCTGCTAGAACGAAAGTTAAAAATTGAGGCATTTTCACAGCCTCCGAAGATTTATAGATTTTAATCAGTGACAAAGTCTGATGTGACATTCAGTTCACACACCTGTGAATTTGGCACTAAGCACCTGAATGTTTATTATTTGTAAATGCCAGATGTTGTTTTTCTTTTCTTTCTAAATAAACCTTTAAGATTTGTATCCCTTACATAATACGTTTGCCTGCATGTGTCTTTTTGTAAAAGTATAACCAAAATGATAGTTCTTAATAATAATAATAATAATAATAATAATAATAATAATAATAATAATAATAATAATAATAAAAATATGGTTTTAGAATAAGCCTCTTTCATTTGGACATGAAATCCAATAGGGCCTATTGAACTCTTTTGAAACAACTTTAGTTTCCGAACCGGCATATCAAATTCTATGTATCAAGGGAGATCTGTGACGCAAGTGGTGTGTTAGTTTTTTACAACGTCGTTAAGGTTTGGACGGCAGTAACTGCGTCTTTCGAATTGATTAAAGAATGCTAATTAGGCAGGCTAGTTACTTTCCTGAAATAAAAACGGGGGGTCAGTTGATGCCAATCTATTTTAATCTTTCTAGATCTTCATATTTACAATTTAAGGAGCAAAAGATGACGTGTTATATTTTCATGCACCCACCCCCTCAGAATTAGTTTGGTTGAATGATTTAAAATATATCTATATAAAGCATTCCCAAAAATCCAATGCTCAAGTAATGATATTGAATGCCGCATCACAACCGAGAAACCGTTGTTACATATTTGTAATTAGCTCCCTACGTATTTAAGCACTTAACATGACATATGCTCATAATAGAAAAAAAAATGTCTAGCAGAAATATCATGAATAATTAAACAAAAATGAAAAAAGTCATTAGAAATACTTGAAATAATAATTTTAAATCGCTAAAACTAAATTGCTTTGGAAATCATATTGTCACTATACTGTTATGTAATATATAGCATTTAAGAATACTTTTTTTTTAATAGGCCTATTGTTTGCAAGCGTATTATGTTAGTTTAGTTTTTATGAAAGTTTGAAGAAAGACCAATGAGGTCAATTAAAAATTAAAGCAATATTGAGGGTGTCTAACTACTGTCTTTTAAACGTTTTCTTTCTGATTGTTTTCTTGATATATCTTTTCACTATAATTCTGGGCGACGTTTTCCAAAAAAAAACAAGATTTTCTTTAGGCGTGTACGACACAACGCCAAAATCTCTGCCATTTTCTTTATTTTTCAATTATAAGGAAAACAATCATGGCAGAGAATGGCCGCAGACATCAAAACAACAAAACAGTAACACGTTCAACTTACATGTCCGAATGGATCGAGGTGGTTGTTGGTGAGCTTTAGCTTCTGGAAGGAAACAAGCTGCCTCATCCAATGCGCCCCGGTTGCCGGCGAGTCTGGATGGACGTAGAGCCGGCCGGGCATAGCGGGCTCTGCCTTCCCCGTCACAGACCTGGGGCACAGCGGACAGTCACAGTGTTATACACTCATCCGCCACCGCCCGCTCACCCCCGGGATGCACATGATTTCATCCACAAACACTTGGCTTGGGTATTTTACGCGTGGCGGTTAACCCCTTGTCAAGATTGCGCACATACGATCTCTTTGATAAACAGGGAATACAGGCAACTGTGCATATTGCGTTACCACCCTCAGTATCATTTGAGGGTATTTGGAGTTAAGCATAGGTCCAGCTGGCTGACATTGAAGTGTTGCTGGTTTACCAAAACTGGACTATTTGCATAATGAAGTTATCCCCCACGCAGTGTCACATTCTTTCCCGTGTTGTATATATACAGTTAGGCTGGCATGGACTACTGTACACCAGCCAGCATGTCAAAAAAGTCTATTTTCGCAGGCGAGATAATGCAATTCTTCACCTATACGTTTAAAGTCTGGAAGAACAGGAACTATCAGTTACATAGTAACTTTCCATTCTGACAGTAACAGTGTAGGGTTTTATTAGTATCAGCCGATATAAACTTTAGCCTATTGGTTTTATGAATTATTTTATTATTATGTTCTAGCCCATACTGACATTTTGAAAATTGTAATGATTGTTTTAATCCATGCATTTGTTGGCTGTTAGTTTAAGTTTCAGTTTAAGTTAGTTTCAGTCGTGGGATATCACCATGTTGTTGTTTTCTTAAAGGCAATTTTGTTTATTAAACAGCATAATGGCATTTTCCTGTGGTGTATGTCTGAACTGAGACTCGAGCGAATTATTTTGTTCTCGAAGGAGAGACTGAGAGTTGTTGCTGTAGTGTCAAATGAAACTGTATGTCATGGAATGAAACCAACTAGAAATGACTATTAAAGCTACAGAACAGATTTCAACTTTTATCCATTTCAATAGCATTGCATTATTTTTATGATTAAGAAAAATACGCTGATTTATTGGGTAGACAAAAACTCCCCTATTCTAAGAATGTATATATGTGTGATTCTTTTTTTAAGGAGCTACAATAATAAAAATGACACATTCTCAAAATATACCTTTTGTTAGTGACCTTACATTACGCATTTTAGAAAACTAAAATAGTTTAACAATAGGATAATACTACTACTACTACTACTACTACTACTACTACTACTACTACTAATAATAATAATAATAATAATAATAATAAATAATAATAACGTGTTTGTCAACGCGTTCCAGAGTTTTTGCAACTGTTTTTAAAATCCCGAAGTTCAAATCCCAATGTAGTTTGGGAGAATCATACATTTGTATGTATGTATGTATGTATGTATGTATGTATGTATGTATGTATGTATGTATTTATTTATTTATTTATTGGCATTTATCCAGGGCGACTTACAAAACACCTTAGACTCATAACTTGCTGCATAACAAATGTGTTAGTATTCGTGTTGTAAGGTAATACATATATTTTTTTAATTTCTGTCAGTGCAGTGGTAACAGTTTTAACCGAACTTGGTGTGTAGGTCTATACTATTTAGGACAAATTAATCCACATACTCAGGGAAATAATACCGGAATCGTCTTAAAAATACGAAAGTTTACGAAGAAAACTTTAAGATGGGATGGGAAAAAAAAGAAACAGGAATTGAAGTGGGGAATCACAGAATACTTAATCGGCAATGGGAAACCGGTCCTCTTGCCATTGGTGTTGTTTTGATGTAATTCATCCGGCCTGGACATTAACTAGTGACCAAACGCTTATTTAGTTAAATATTTAATCTGTAGCTGGGCTCAGTGCCATTGTCAAATTTATATTTTTATTTTTATCCTAACAAAATGCATGCATAAACAAATAAAAACATTAATTAATGTAATATGGAAGCAATTTATCTGGGTCCACGATATGGATGAATTATTTTTTAAAATATATTTACAGTTTATAATATTAAATACTTATTCTCTTATTAATGACAATTGGGTTCAATGCAATAGTGCACTACTTGATTGATCGTCAATAGATAAGTGTCAATATATATTAATAAACCACTTTATAAAAATTGCAGACAGTGCACAAATAAGTATTCATTTGTACACTTGTGAAAACTAATGATCTATATATAAGATTATTTTTAAGTATCTAAATTAAACTGATACACGACACGTTATGTAACACCCAGGACTGTAACTTCAAATATTCGAATGTGTTACACATTGTGTGTTTAAAGTACGTTAATTTAAACAAATAGTGTGAATTTCCTTTGCGTAAACATAATCAGCCAATTATATGACTAGTTGTTTAGCAGCAATAATAGTTATAATAGCCTAACATTCACGGAATGACTTTGTCAGGCTGCGAAGCCTCAACATGTCTTCTCTGCACAAAAACCAAGATGAGGAGGGGGAGGTTATTTTATTTTTTACATTAATTATATTTGGCGGATGGAATTGGAAAGCGTCTTTAGAAAGGGTAATAGCGATACTGCTTTCCTTGTTCTTCTGTCACACAGCATTTGACCCAGAATTGACTAAAATCTTCATCATTATCACCTTATAATCCGTCTTGACATGCACTTCCCTGTTTTGGAACAATCGGTACCGGTATTTGCAGAACAATTATTTGTGGCGTATTACATGTATAAAGAAGGCTCTCGAATCATTTCACTATTACTACCAGCACCACCACTGAGAATACGAATGCAGTCTTCAAAAAGCACGAAAACCAGTTAAAAGAACTCCTGTGGTTGCAGTTAACGCGTTTTCTACCTTATTTACCTACAAATGACACTGAATGTCTCAGTAAGAGCATGCTAGTAGCATACTATTAGGCTACTGCTTCTGCTGCCAATACAATTTATCATAGGCCTAACAGCATTGTGGAAATCAATGGTACTAGTAGGCCACAAATACACAATATTGTTCTTTTTACTAGGTAATGTGGACCAGTGTTTAAGATTACTGACTCTCTACGCATGTATGTCTATTTGAAGACTTAGAATGTATGAGAGCCAATGGAAATGCAATCCTCCCAGCAAGAGTGAGTATGTGTGTATAAATGTATAAAATGGCGCCCGAGAATCCAAAATTCAAAAGTTGTTCAAGGGAGGTTTTAGTACTATCACAGCGCATCTGGCCTCCCACAGAGCAACAGGCTGCATTAAGTCCCATTAATTTAAGATTATAATGCTACTGAAAAACGGACTATAATGAAAAAAGCTAATCAAGTTTAATCTGTCATCCAATGAAATCCAACAGAGAAATATACACATTCGAAGTCGTTTGTATTAAACCCTTTTTTCCTCCGCGTTTAGTTTTTTCTTTTCTTTTGAAATTACACAGTAATAACACAAAATCCTCTCAGTTCGTCGGTATGGTAAAAACACGATAGTGTTCATTTATGAGTATTCATATGTTGGATACAGTTTCATGTTTGCATGTTTCCTTATTTATTTATTTATTTTTATATTTTGCAGAAGTACCAATATTTTCCATTAATGGAAGAATCAATAAATAAATCATGACCATTTTGTGTAGAATGACTGATATAATTTGTGATTTTTCTTACAACGTTTTTTCCACAATACACAAGAAATATATCTAAAATGTTGGGTAAATGCATTCCCCAAATGTAGATAATTCCGGAGAGAGAGATTGAAAGAGAGAGGGAGGGAGGGAGGGAGAGAGAGAGAGAGAGAGAGAGAGAGAGAGAGAGAGAGAGAGAGAGAGAGAGAGAGAGAGAGAGGGGAGGCTTTTTATACTACATTGAATGTCTTAGTATAGTATACTCACGTTACATACCATTTATTATCGGCGAATTTGTAGCGGTGGTCGTCTGCCGGTACTATATCCATCAAGAGAATATATTTCGTTTTTGGATTCAGTCCAGTTACCTTCACTTTGTAGCTGGGAAACATTCGCCTGTAAAACATAATAATAATAATAATAATAATAATAATACATGAGCTGGGTGACAGGTGATGTTATGCATGTTTTTTGTTTTTTTCCCAATGGTGTCTGAGATCCGTGGATTACATGAAGCAAATTGACTTTAAAAAGCCATGTTGAAAACCCCTCAATTTTTAGTTAAATAGTCCTTATATATACCTTCGGTTTCCTTCAGCACATACACACTTGCCCTAGAATTACACAAGCTCTTCTCTGGTAACATAAACACTGAGTTGGGACAACGTGACCATTGAATGTAGGCCAGAACAAAACGGGACGAGTCCCAAGTTTTCCAGCCTTAACTTTTTTGGCGCATTTTTCTTCAGTAAGTTTATAAAATGACGACTAAAAGTGAAACATCACATTTCCATCATTTGTCATTTTTCATTGCGTCTTTAATAATAATAATAATAATAATAATAATAATAATAATAATAATAATAATAATAATATATACTTAGACATTGCATACAGTTTATAGATTATGTTTCTACTTAGACGCATTTATTTTTAATCTGCAATAGGGAGTAGCCTATACCTGGAATCCAAAAAATATTAATTATATTCTAATATAAAACGAGTCATTATCAAAACAATACATTCCCTAGAAATAAACGACAATGATACAATATCAGCGAAAGCAAATACTCCAAAAGATCGAATATGTTTTCTATTATTCACGAATTGCACTCTGTAAGGGGCTTTTTTCTCCCTTTACATTTATGTAACATTGACTAATGTTTCTTTGACCACAATAAAATCTGGCAGCTGAGGCGGAAGGGCCCTCTTTATTTAAGAAAGTTTTGCCAAGACCTAAAATCAGTCTGACTTCAAAGAGCAGGGGTTCCACATTGCAAACCTGAGGGCCCCGGTGTCTGGCAGGGGTTTAGCTGCTACAAACTAACGCTGACCAGGTGGCACTTTTGAGTTTGGAGATCGGTCCTATTTAGCGGGCTGGGGGTGGGGAGCAGTACATTATTACTATTATTTTCAGTAGAAGAGGAGAACTCGCCGATTGTGAACATAAAGCCCTCTTTGTGTGACTGTATGAAGGGTGAAGGGAATGTGCAGACATTATATAGCTCTAGTAGGACAAGATGTTTACATATCATCGGCATTAATACTGAAATAATCAATATGTTTAAACGAACACGAACTATGGAAATGGCCTCTCTCTCTATCTATGTATCTATGTATCTATCTATCTATGTATCTATCTATAAGAGCATAATGTGTTATTTAATGAAAAATGTTTCACTTTGGTCTACATAACAAACGGTTTTTCACTATGTTATGTTAACAACTCTCGGTTGACAAGTTAAACAAAGGTGAAAACTGCGCAACAGGCACAACTGCTGATTTACTTTTAAAGCACGCCTTTACTTTTAAAGTTACCTTAAAGGTAACCAGACATAAGTCACTGACACTACCCCCTCCATGTTAACAAGTTTTACCTCATACCTTTATATTATACCATATAAATCAAACCGATATAAGCATTTCCCCTTAGGTGTACACTTAATATACATACTTATATAATGTTTACCAGAAATGTTGCCATTAGGCATTTTCGGTTAGGTTCTATTCGTGTACTGTTGAAAATCTAGTTTCCTTTTCGCACGTTTTGCTTAGCCCATGTAACTCGCCTCTGATCCATTATCTTATAATAAATAAATAACCTGCCATCATAACATTAAAAACATAAGAAACCAATCGCTGTCAAATTGTCCTAATCACACACACACACACACACACACACACACACACACACACACACACACACACACACACACACACAACACACACACAACACACACACACACACACACCAGCATAATCGCCGAGATGCAAAATTGTTCTTGACAATTTAAATACAATTCCAAACGTTGTTCCTACCTCCCCGCCTTGGTGATTATCATCTCTGTCCCCACTTCGTGAAATTTTGTCCACAGTTCTCGTTCGTGTAAGTAAACTTTGATCCCCTCCATTCCCTGTTAAAAATGAGTATGGTTTGTTTAAGGCAAATCAAGGACAGTGAAATCAACATTCGACATGCACACCATTAAACTACAGTATTTACTTATGTCTGTCTGTATGTCTGTCACTGTCTATCTATGTATCTATATATCTATATATCTATCTCTTATCATTAACTTCTAATGTCACTATCTAGCTAAACCTTATAATTAACTTCTAATATCCCTATCTGAATACCACGTCGACATATATCTGTGTTTTACACAGTGTATCTGTTTCTGTCCAGTGTCTAGCAAATTTGACTTTAACTTTAACTGAACTATTTTTGCTTCGGGAATTTTGATTTGTGGTGCAAGTTAAATCAAATCAATGTAACAAAAATCCTTATATACACTGTAAAAAGTGCTGGGTTATAATTTTAAGCCAATCATTGGGTTATGTGTGTTGGCTCAAGTTGTTGGGTTATTTATTGGGTTAATTTGCTGCTCTGAGATCTTAACCCAACGCCTTACGCATAGTATTTATCTGTTTTATGTATCTTCTTATCTCTGTGTGGCACATGTGCAATTAAATGGAAACGGTTTTAGGAAAACAAATAGCCACAGCATAGAAAACTTTGAAAGGGTTTGAAAATAAAACAAACATTTATTTTTATTTGTATAATACATAGACCTAAATATGAATGTGATCAAAGCTCAACCAATGAAACATTTTAAGTTATAATTCTTTTGAACACACATATATAGACCTGTATGTATTTATGTATAACTATATATTTGTTGTACTTAAATATCTGCTTAGAAACCCACAAAACAACTGAAATACACAATCTTGGATCTTTTTGGAGGAAAGCTTACATAATGAAATTAAAGTAGCTTACTTTAAACGTTGTCTGAACTACACTAAAAATGTATTGGCTTAAATTAGTGTGGCCTAATGGTAGTTCAACTTTGTACGATATAACCTGGTGAAAAGCGATTAAAACGATTAAACCGGCAAATAAATAACACAAAAAACCCAGTCATTTCATGCAGACTGTTTCGCAGGCAATGGGTGCACTTCCATACAATTGAAACTGACATTGTGAAAAATCCCAGACGTTTTTGGAATAATAGATATCATTTTTATGATGCATTCTTTTTGTTTTTGTTTTGTAATAATTGAGACAAATGTTTGGGTATCTATGTGTACGAGGAAGGGGGGAAATGGGGTTGTGGGGGATTTTAATTTTTAATTATGTGAAACTGTTTGTCAATCGAAGTGGAATTAACTGCCGAAACTAAATGAAAAAAAACATGACGGCAGTTTAATCTTTGCCTCAAAACAGTCAGATTATTCTCCCTGATCCTCATTTTGCTTTCTTTAGAAGAGTTAAACTGCTATTTGATAACTATGAAATTGTTATTATTTGGAGTCCAAATTCCTGGTGCATATACACTACGGACTCCACTGTAACTCTGATGTTACAAATTCTTCAAACGCATATGCAGTGCTGCTGCCAATAACAATAGGATCAAGTTGGACGCAGGGAAGTAACCAAAGCTGACCATGTGCAGAGTAAGCAAGTTGCCATATCTGAAATGAGACCACAGGAATAAGACCGAGTCTGAATGGTGTGTGTGTGTGTGTGTGTGTGTGTGTGTGTGTGTGTGTGTGTGTGTGTGTGTGTGTGTGTGTATGTGTGTGTGTTTATGTTTGCGTAGTAGCCCAAAATAAGGCACGTTCAAATTAACGTTCAATGCTTGCACCAGTGCTTGACATACGAGAAATCAGTTTTTCAATTCTCATAAGAACCGCGATACTATTCTATGCCTCTCAAAACATGTACAATTGCTAATAGCTTTACTAACAAAACAACAGTATACCTAGTGGTATTGGTAGAATCAGTAGTGGTATAAAAATAAAAATAATAATAGTCGAAGTAGTAGTATTACCGTATAAGTTATTATTATTATTATTATTATTATTATTATTATTATTATTATTATTATTATTATTATATGAGGTGTTAAAATGTCCCTATTCTCTCTGGCCGGTTTTACAAAACCTATAAGAAAAGCTGAATATCAAACAAGCACACACTTGTGTACATAGAGAGCAACATCGTCATTTGCTCACTAACAACATAAACATAGCTGCAAACCCTTGCATTCTTGACACATTTTGGTGCGTCTGATTAGAATAATATGATTATAATAATAAGGCAAGAAGAGTTTATTACTCCGATTACAGCTTTCGTCCATTTACATGTTTATTGGTGGCAAACAGAAAATAAATCAAGTCCTGTTGATATGTAAATTCGTAATGGCATTTACCTGATATATTTATTTTAATATTTAATACAGAAAAATCTCCCTGACTTAAATGACTGCAGAGCTTTTCGGATTGATTCATCACTACACAGCCCCAGAGCAGGCTGTTTAACTTTCAGGGCCGCTTTGCATTATTTTTCTAGTCATGGACTTTAACACCATGAATTTCTTTGACCGATCAGTAATAGTGTATTATATGACGTACCATCTGGCAAGGGATTGTTGTGATTTTTAATACAGACAACGCAATCTTGTGGTTAAAAAATAATAGCATACAGAACATGCAGGTGTTAACACACTAGTTAACACAAGTTAGTTCAAAACAGGAACACACTGGGTTCAGACACAGTTCTTGTCTGCCTTTTTGTGTGTTGTTCTTAATGAGTATGTATTTCCCCTATTTGAAGACAACGCAGGTTTTATTTAATGTGAAATTCAGATTTTTGACGTATTAGTGTGTGTGTGTGTGTGTATATATATATATATATATATATATATATATATATATATATATATATATGTTGGGAGGGGGGTTATATATGTTTATATTATTAAGCACTGTCCCGAACCTTGTGTATGGTATGCTTTAACCCTAATTGAACAAAATCATAATGTATTAGTATTATTGTTGTTTTTGTTTTAAGGGAAAAGGTTTCTTTTTGCGTGTCACCTTATTCTTTGGTGATTTCTGTGGAGGAACGAGAAGCACACATTGTCGTAGATACATGTTGAGTCTGACCTGTTGAGTGTATGTTGTTTGTGGCGATGGCGATTTGCTTGTAGGTCCTGTTTGATTTTCCTGTTTATTCTCATTCTGTAACTCCTTAGAGTCCGAGTCACTGGGAGTATGTGGGAGCCCAAAGCTTTCATCTGTATCCGCCATGTCAAGCGCGCTTTCAGCCGAGCCTCCAACTGTTTAAGAAAACAAAATAATTAAAAAAAACATAGACAACAAAAACTGACAATACAAGACACTAAAACATTTCGGACTTCATCTAGACATCCATGTCTTTTTTTGTTTGTTTTTTTGCTGCTGCTGTGTAAAACAGTGCGTTCCCTGTTTAGGCTGACAAACATATTGATTTTGAAAAATAATTTTACAATACAACCTGGCTAAATTCGGACACGCTAGGAGTGATCTGTAGTTATGTCACCGTCCGTCTAGTCGAAAAGAAGGATGGCTGGTATTTAATCTAATTCGTGCGGGCTTCTGAAAAGGCCTAATAAAGATAAGGGTCCCAGACAGATCTGCATTAAAGAGCAACCCTTGAAAAATAAAATGGAGTCCAAAATACTTAAATACAAGTATAGTTTTAAATAATAACAATTAATACATAAATAAAAATATGATATATACTTGTGTTGATAACGAATATGGCTAACGATGTACTAACGATGATTAAGTATACGCATACAACTTTTTTTTTTCTATTGGGTTTTCTAAACCGCTTAACTGTTAGATAGTTTTGTCAGTGAAAGCCTGCATAACGTGTAATGCTTTCACAATTATATATATATATATATATATATATATATATATATATATACTGAAAAAATAAAAAATTATATATATATATATATATATTTTTTTTTTTCCAGTAAAGAAACTTCAACGTATTTCTAAATACAGAATGAAAGGTGACAGAAATATCGTGTCGTCAAATGTGTATCTTCATGGTAATCACACTCACTATTACACTAAATAATGTAACTTGATTTACCTAATTTTAGCAACATTTGTGTTATGTTGATCATGTTATGATTATGGTTTAATACGAATAAATTCTAACCTGTCACTCTTCCTCTATCTGTTCTAAAATGCGTTAAAACTCATGTACAGTTATATGTTTATGTTTTGTGAAAATTTCAAGAATAATCATTATATTTCGAGCATGAAGACAATTGTTACATGATTTAAAATTTTTATTTTGTTATTTTGCATGTACGGTGAACTGTGTACTATAACTTTTGCTGTTGAGACGGGCCTTTTTACTAACAAACACGAAAGGTCTTCGAATTGTGCCTTAAAGAAATTTTAACATTTTGCCACAGTTGCAATGTCTGAAGACCATGGCGTATATAAATGCAATTATTAAACCATGTATTAGCCTACAGATCAATTGCAATTGTATGAATACTAATGCACAGTGAATGAATACACTGTTGTCAGTTAAGATCTATTTTTAGTGCTACCACAGAAATACATATATAGGCTATATATTTTTAAACAACCATTTTAACTGTAAGTGGTATGCCGTTTCATTCAGATAATGACATAATTAAACATGAATTCAGGTATAAAATATGTATGTTCTCTACTTATCTAGGTTCAGTAAAAGTGGTACAGATATTATATAATAACACGACATTCAAGATTATACATAACTATATATGTGTGTGTCTCTGTGTGTAATATAACCCCTACACACACACAACACACATACACACATGTTGGCCTATTGAATAATGTAGTAATATATATATATATATATATATATATATATATATATATATATATATATAAACCGATTTGTTTTATATTAATAAGTCTAATAAGTGTAAGGGTAAGACACGAACTATGGTTGTTATTCAATTTGGAAGTCCATGTGTTCTGGAGTACTGTCTGTGAAATGCATAGGGGGGGGAAGCTAAAGTTGTTTTATTTGCTTGAGGCTTGGTCATGTATTATGCATACTTACCTAATCTATGTGTGCATTAATGTATGTATGTAGTAATTAACAGCTTAATTCGATATAATAATAATAATAATAATAATAATAATAATAATAATAATAATAATAATAATAATAATAATAATAAACCACTAAATCTAGAAATTGAAACTGTCAACAGCAAAAAGAAAAAAGAAAAAGCACAAAGTACAACTTATACAATACTTAATACACTGTCTGAACCTTCGCCGTGTGTAAAGGAGCAGTAGGCCTTGCTGTTTCTTGGGCGAGGATTGCAATAACAGTGACCTCGGTGAGGCACTTTCACTACTCACGACAGAGTGAAATGCAGGGATACGACACACAGGACATAAACTGCTTTACCTTGTTGTAATAGTCGAGCCGTTCAGCGGTGTAAATCCCGGGAGGCGAAAATACTCTCCTGCTTTTTGGTTATTTTTTATTTTTTATTTTTTTCGTTTCCACCTAACTTGTATTAATACATATTCCACTCGTAAGACCCCAAAGCTCTACCCGACAGATCCACAAATGTCTTTCTTTTCAAACACTTCCAGGTTCACTTGCCAGTTCCAGTTCCCAAAAAAAAAGAGAGATTAGAAAAGTAAAGGTACTTATTGTTCTGTTTATGCTAAATACCAAACTTTTCAAGCGATGCCCGGCTATTGCACCGATTGTAGTAGGAACAGTTCTCCTCTAGACGAGCAGGTTCGTCTCCTCTCTCACACACATTCTCTCTCCCTCTTTCTCTCTCTCTCTCTCTCTCTCTCTCTCTGTATCCCTCTCTCTCTCACACACACACACACTCTCCACTCACACACTGCGCTGAGAGGAATGACGTGGGGGTAGCTTTGGTTGCTCTCAGGGTGCTGAGAGCCTGTGTCCAACCAGTAGTGATCCACTCCAAAGCTTTCTCTCGTATCTACGAGCCCCTTAGCCCCCTGCCCCCCCACCCCACCTCCCTCCCCGTCTTACTCCGAGTCTCCCTCTTTCTGTCTCTTGTACACAGACACCGTAGTCAAGCATTTGCAGGATAGAATTAACCCTGAAATGTGCTCATGATTTGAACTAGCATAATATCAACGATCAAAAATGAAAAACACTCACAGCAACTAAAGAAAAATAAAGCAGAAATGGATACTCGAGAGCCTCTGCGTCTCCTATTTTTCTCCTCTCCTCGAACAAAAAGACACGCACGTTTTTCATACAGTAACATTTGACCGCTCAGTTGTAAATAACGCCTCATAGACGAGACAGAAATGGTGGTGATGGGGGGGATGGAAGGGGGGCATCGGAATTGAAACGAAAATGGAAAAATGTCTATGCAAGGAAGAAAGAAAGAGAAAAACAAATAAACGGAAAGATCAAAGATATTTTCTCCCCCAGACTTTCTCGGGAGTGCTCAATGGCTATTGCATGCGAGTGGTACAATATATACAAACCGCGTGGTTTTCCTATATTAAAATAATCAAGCCGTCAGCGGAGGATGGGGATTTGTTTTATCTTGACGTGCTCTCACTCCGTTGTCTGTAAATGTATTATTTAGAGGGTAAAGTTGAATAGGTCAATGCGAGGTAAACAGCCGCGCTGTCTCATTCTGCGCGGTGAAGAAAAACATATTGGGGATGTATTTTTGATAAGACAATGCATAAATGACATGGTTTGCATCATCCTGGACCTTATACTAAGGCCTTTGGCTTCACGAATAGCCTATTTCAAAAGATACAGGAAAGTGTGAGTTTATTGTTTGAGCTACAGTTATCACTAACACCAACATTATATTCACTCATTTAGCCTTGTCTGCCAGCCTCACGCGTGGGAGGCAATGTTAAATAGGCTTCAAATATAATTTTTCCATGGTGCGTAACCGTAACTGTGAAGTGTTATTGTGTGTTTAGGCGAATGAAGGCGTAAAAGTCTCATTTTTAAAGAGAGATAGTGTGTGTGTGTTATGTGTATACATGTACATTTATCCACACACATACCCATATACACATTACACATATACCAACTACAATGCTTGTTTCAAGTCAATTGTCTTTTAATCCTGAGGTATTTATTTCCTGACGTAAGATTGAACCTTAATGCAAACAGGCACTATACCTTATTTTCTGTTTTCACGGACATCGCTTCTGAATCACGATGTTTTTTTCTTCTGTTGTTGAGACGGGTTGTATGTGTGAAATACACGTTTGTCATTTCATTATTTTCTTGAAACATTACGAAATTAGCCTACGTCTCCTGACGTATGAGCCTGACACTTCAAAAGAGCTGTCTTTGCTGCAGAGTGATGCAAATGTCTATGACTCGTACGGTTGTCTTTACGAAGCTGGAAAACTTCTTACCTTGTGATGAGGCGTGATGTACAGTTGTATTTCCCCGTGTCAAGCACAAAGCTTCAGATGTTTTCCAGAGCCTACGCGTAGAAATATTGCAGCGACCGTTGCACTGCCCTCGGCGGAGGAAATAGGTAGAAATAGAAAAGAGTACACATTTAAACGTCGGCAGCGACCACGTTAAATATCGCTCTTTATTTTCAGCTGTACTCCTAAAACTAGCATTGTACGGGGTAATATCTGCTATCTCACCAGCCTCCCGCCTATAGAGCTCATAAACGTCACAGATCACGCAACTGGCCGCTTTGTAATGGTTGAGTGCAACGAAAACAAAAGCTTAATCTATATGGCCGCGCAATTAAAAACAGGATAGCTATAATAATAATAAAATACACCAATGGCATTCACCAGTTGGTTAAGAATACATTTATGTTTTGTAGCTTAGCATTATTACACTATACATCGGTTATACATTAAAGTGTGCATATGTATTCACACACTAAGATACATATATGACAGTAAGCACAACATTTCTCCAAAAAGGATGGGAAAATCCTTTGCTTCAGACATTCCTTCTGTTTATAGTGGACCTGTCCTGCTTATTTTTATTGCGACTGAAAACTTGACAAATGACTACTCTGACACCTCTGTGACAACCAGGTCGCGCTATATATAGTTAATGATAACCCGGTGGTTCACACATTGAAGTATGGGAACCAATTATTTGCAATGATAAAAAGGTAATCCAGCAAACTCGTGCCAAGATAAACGAATGCTTGAGCCGACGGGGCAACCCTGAACTCTGAAAGCTCACTGTGAGATAGGCACTGTGAACGGCATGTGACTCTCGGGCGCCTTCATGGCATTTACATCCCACTTTCCACAGATTGCAAGGCAGGAAAATAATAATACAACAAGTAGCGTAGTTGACTGTAAAAAATCGCAGGCTGTCCTGGTCATCCCAGCTCTAAGGTAGGGAATCTTGTGGGCGAGATCATCTGGAGGTGCTCAAAACTGCATTTGGCTAGGAGAGGGTGAGTGATAATTTCAATTCACACTTGAAATTGCATGATATATCTTTATTTTATTTCATAAATGTTATATATATATATATATATATATATATATATATATATATATATATATACAGAGAGAGAGAGTAAGATAAGCAGACATATAGATAGATAACTTTACACAGTCTAAATAACACTACCCGTTCATAGCAAACTGCACAGATCTTTCTCTTAATTCCCTGAGCTCTATCTATCTAATGGAATCTAATCTAATCTAATCTAATCTAATATAATATAATATAATATAATCTATCTATCTAATCGATCTATTTCCCCATATACCATTTATACTTTGGAAAGCACAACCAAGTGGTTTACTGTTAACCGTGTGCTGTGGCAAGTACCCAATCTGATACGGTATTCTATTTGTATTCACCCCACAATACTATTTTAAAGAACTTTAGTGATATGGTGTTGTTGTGTTTGGGTTTAAGTTTAGGAATTAAATGGTGTGTATATATTAGTTGCGCTACTTGTACATATTCAGATAAACTGATTTTAAAATCACAAACAATCGCCAAACCAGGCACGTTTGCATGCTTTAATATTACAAATGGTGGTCTTCGAATATGTCTATTTAATCGTATTTTCAAATGCAGGCATCAACACATATTTTCATATAGAAAACAATATATCTACTCATGACATACATAGACACTGGATGCATTGAATTTGGCAAAAGGAATTCGGAACAGGACATTTGCTGAAACTGTTTGACCGAGTACTCCGATTAGCCTAGCGAGAAATGCAATTCTGACAAGGTAAAATCTACTATCACCCAGATGTTGCACAGAAATTACTAGGTCAACGGTATTGAATTTGAAGGCATTGGTCAGCTATAGTTCTGCATTCATGGCCACTTCGTGGAAACGATGGATTCTTTGCAACAGGAAACTTCAGGACACCTTTTTAAGTTCTGTGTATTAGGTTCCAATGTTATTTTGTCAAGGGGACATTACCAATGGTGTCTAAATTGTTATTTAAGTTAAAATGCTTCATACCATTTATTTCAGTCCACATACACAATTCAATCAAAATAAATCTGAATTGTGTTCTTCCAAGGAGGGTTATACCCAGCAATATGCATCGCAGGGCAAACATTCACTTTCTGGTATTTTATATACATGTCTTTATTGTTTTGAACATTGTTACAGATCAAATGGCAGTTAGATAACTGCAGTAGGTTATATTTCTCTATAATATACCAAAAGACTCATCAACTAATTATTTAAACAAATAAGATATGTTTTGTTTTTTAGCTTGATTTTTGAAAGGTATTAAAAACACAGTTCAACCAATCTGGCAAGTTACCTCTTTAACACGGAATCATGTTGATTCAACTTTGGATTCGTTCTTGTCTATTTGAAAAGACCAGCGCCTACTCTTGTGAAACAGTAGTGTACTAAAAGTGTACTGTGTCGAAATAGTTATTAGTATGCTAGTATGCTATTAGTATATTATTTTGTACTATTTTGACCCAACTATACTTTCGTAGTTGCTCTTTATCTGTATAATTTAAAAGTAAAATACATATTTACACACACACACACACACACACACACACACACACACACACACACATAAATAAATCGACCCAAACCCAAACAGGTACCCAAACAAGTCGGGTCACTATAGGTATGTATCTGTATATATAACGAAGACAGACAACATGATTAGGCATTTCTAATAGAGTTTTGGGCTTAAAAGCCTTTTCAATTAGTATTTTGTTCTGTTCCTATATATATTGTACCGTCGTATAATATTATTATATTACTGAGGATACGGAAAACAAAACTGACCAGTCAGAGGATTCTATTTAAAAAGACCTATACCTCGACTGAATAAGAATATAATAAAGTTTTTTTTAGATTTTAACGACAACTGTGGGCATTTAAAGTAAACATAGCTCTTCCAATTACACTGGCCTCAACTGTAATCTCAATAATAGTCCATTATACACACAGTTATTCATTTAACTGACTAGAGAGAAAGAAAAAACACTATGTTTCAAATTGCTGAAATAAAATAACTAAAAGTATAAAACATACAGTAGACAGACTTTCAATTGTTGTGATGTTATTTGCCTAACGCAATTTAGTGTAAAGATGAAAGACCTGAAAATTAAAGGTTTACCTCACAACCTATTTTTCCATACCTTTAATTTCGACGCAGTGTTTTAGGCTAATGCTTTTTGTTCTTGGTGGTGGTGGTGAAAAGGAAAGTATTATAATACTTAAAATATTTGACATAATAAGTAGAAAATACTAACAGTATAAACTATAATTTAACTAATATTTTGAAAATACACCAATAAAACGTACTCATCTAACACTGCACAACACTGTGCTTGAAGTTTTAAACATGGAGCAAAAAAAAATGGACGCTTCTCTAAGGGGATGTGAGAGGTGGAACACGTGTATAGCAACTGGAATTGGTAGTTTTGTAGAAACTTGGAGGCATACCGGAAACATGTATCGACTAAATATAATGAAAAGTTGAATTTGAAAACACGATATTCAAGGAAAAATATGCACTTATAATAAAAAAAAATGTTCGTTTAATTAATGTATTTGTTTAAAACGGATCTCTAAATCTCGTGTTGCTGTTGTATTATTTGAGGTTACCCCTTTAGGTGTGTTCACCAGTCTCATACAAATTTAAGCATAACCCACAATTCCCACGTCCTTAATTAAAGCATCGCTGCACTCCTTAATTGGTTAATCTTACAATGTTGTATTGGATCAAGTAACTGGCTTATCGACCTAGGCATCTCAACTTACCTTGTTGCTCGTATATTTTAAACTTTAATTTCTTGGGTTTGCTTTACTTTATTTTACATACCCGATGCGTATAACACATTATTGTATTGATGCACGCAACAGTAATTCCATTTAGCTAAGGCTGTCTGATAATACTAATGAAAGTGCTGGCAGAGTTGTCTGTGTGTCTGTTGCCAAAATAGTTTCTTATTTTTCATATAATTACGTACATAAGGAAAATGGCTATTAGATAAAAAGGTGTAATTAGGAGGGTTTATATCTGTTACGTATAAGTAGACCTAAACTCAAATTTTGATTTGCTTGAAAATGAAATAACGTTTCAGAACGAGAAAAGCAATTGTGACAATTGTGTTAAAATCAACCAATCAAATTAGTTTCATGTAATAAATAATTGCTTATTTTAACAATAAAAGCAATATCCCGGCATGAACACAATTTCTTCTTTTGGCGTACCATTGTTAAAAGTGTATGTGTAATTCGGATTTGTATTTTTTACCCAATTATACTATGCTGGCTTTGATGTATTTTATCAAGGTTACCTTTTCTTGGTTGTATGTAGGTGGTGTGTCCAAATTCTGAGCTTGACTGGTTGATCCCTGCGAAATGTCGACAGAGATATTTCTGGGTACAGAAGAATGATAAATGCGATTTGGAATATATGTAAACGGTGTCTCTAACTAAGTAAATATAAGATAGGTTACTTACAGACAGCCGATACGTCGAGTTTCGTTATATAGTTCTGCACAGGTAACTAACACATAAGACAACTTCATCCACTTTCATTTTTTCTTTGGAGTAAGTGTCAGCTAAATTCTTGAAACGTGTGCACTACCAAGATATTGTTTGTTGTGATCTCTTTCTTTCTCTCTATCTTTCTCCCGACAACCAAAACCAGCCTTTCCAGTGACTTCTAAAAGTATATTTAAAATAAGGAATTATGCAGTTTAAAACAGAGAAGCATGCGATATTTTTCATTCTAGTTGCTCCCCGGTTTCAAGTGGTCTTGTTAACCAGAAAGGAAAGGATTTCAGAGGAGGGCCTACTGTACGCAAACAGAAGAAATGTAAACATTTATTTTGTATTTCACTGTACTTGATGGACTCAAACGTCTTACAATCTAAAGAGCTTATGGTTTACAATATTCATTTTTCTTAACAATGAGTAGGCTTAGGAATCATATATTGCTAAACCTACTCCACAGCTCTGTTATTTCTTTATATCATTTTTTTACACTTTTTACTTTGAAAATGCATACCTCTCAAACTATGGGTGGTCAGCTTTTCAGACTACTGCAAGCGCCAGAAACGTTGCCCACAGTTGTACAAAGGTAAAATAATGAATTAGCCGTCCAGAGTTTGCCTTTCCTTTGAAGCTGTTCTTTGCCTAAAGAAGTGTACTTTTTCAACACAGAAAATGTGTAAGCTATGGGGTTTATTTCTGCAACTGGTGTTTTATTTTGTGAGGGGTGTGTTTTCTTACCGATATTTGAAGGTATTGTAAACTGTAAATCAGTGACGCTTCAGTTGTTCTGATCACATTAAATCAAAACTGACAGTTTTTCAAGTGAATTTTCCAATGTCATAAGGTGCTTTACTGATAAACACAGCTTCAATTTAAGTGCTAAAATCTGCATGACTGTATTTACATAACAAATGTAAATACAAAGACCAAGAGCCAGATTAAATCAAAATTTGGATCCACCCGCTCATAGCAAACTACATACTTTTATATTGTATCACTGAATTAGAGTAAGAAAATAGCATTAAATAATCAAGTCGCAACTGAATTAAGGTTTGTAGGCTATTCTATTAGGGGGTGGGTGAAAGTTTTAATTTGATCCCAGCCCAAATCAAATCATTTCCGTTTATCGCAAACTACACATTTGTAGCCTATACGCAGTTTAAACTATTGTCACAAGCCATATGTAGGCCTACAAGTTCCCAGGTAGATCAGATTTGGGCTATAGACCTTAGTTAAGTGAACTCTGAATGTAACAATGTACACCATTCATTTATAATCTGTACAATTTATGTTTAGAAATACATAAAAAGACACACACAAAAAAAAAACAGAAAACATTTTATGAGGCCATAGGATGAAAATACTCAATTGGATAACTTGTGACCGCTTTGTGACTTAATTTCGAACTTATGAAACGAGGTATGCATATACTACTATCGTGTGCATTGTACAAGCAATATCAAAATGATTCATATCGCTTACTCTAAAGTAACAACTTTGTTGTCTGGGCCAAACTGGTGGGACCAAGCTCTGGACTTGTAACCGGACGCTCTGGACTCATAGGTTTAAATACTGAGGTTGACATTTTTGTACCTTTGAGCAAGAAACTTGCAAAATTTACTCCAGTAGAAAAATAAACTGTTTAAATTGATATTCATGTAATCGGTTTAAAGCTTCGGTGAAATAAATGAATAATTCATATATTGATTAATTTATACCTGATTCTTGCTGCGTATGAGGAGCTGGGTTATCACAAATTACAATGTTCCAAGCATACATCGAACATTTTGCGACATAAATGAATTAGTTGTACTGATTGTCAAATGATCATAACATTTGGTTAAACTTTTAGTTAAGTCTTTAATAATAATATATTCTTCTTTGCACCATTTCGTTATTTCTTACTGTTGTAAAACTATATACCCAGAGCTGCAACATAAGCCCCAGGCCTAAGTAAGCTGTTCTGCTTCTCTCTCAGAATGGTAAAACGGTCTTGGATTTGCAACTCCAATATATGAATTACCATTGAAGAGAAGCGGCATTCCAACCTGGTGATGCTGGGGGTTTGCCAAGCTTTGTGTGGACAGGGTTCTTGTCTGTTAAAAACTAAACCAGACCGAGGGAGTCTGCAGACACCTCGAGGATGGAGAGAAAGATACCTTAGAAGACATGAAGGTCAGTGTCGGTTTCCCTGAAGTTCCTTTTCCGCTCCCTCACGTCACCAACATAGGAGGCCAGTGTAGCCTGTGGTGTCCGATAAGATCAGTGTACAGAAAAGCAAAAAATGCAAATTTGTGAAGGCAAATGATTGTGTAAAAAAGCGGCCAGTGGCTGTCATGTTGTCGGCCAACGGGTTTGCATCACTAAGAACCACACGCGCCATTCGGTGCTGTGTTTCAGACTGGGATATTGAACTTCGAACATCACACGTCTCTCAGTGCATTTGGATACCACATAGCCTGATATGGAACATGATACATCGTTGAGAAAGGCCTTTTGGCGAATGCGCAAATACTTCGCGAGTTGCTTGACTCGAAGGAATATCGATTTATCGTGGAATGGCTGTGGAAAGATTTCCTGAAAATAGCATTCTCTAATTTCCAGTGATTGACAGCACATTTCAGTTCCCTATAGACACGTCCTTACGTTTTGGTATTTCAGTCTTCAGGTTTAAATTGCTATACGTCACGTTATCTGGGCAATCTAATCCTAATATGTACTTTCGAACTGAGAGATTTACCTCACATATTTAGTGTATTACTATGAGCAGGTTGAATCTCGTCCTTCAGTCCTGTTGTGATTCTGTAGCAACAGTTCCTGGTGCATATTTCACTCCTTAGACTGTGTTTGCTGCTTTGGATTAGAGTATGTTCAATTACTTTAGTGGTGTTTTATTGTATGGCTCTTCGAAGCGTCATTGCAAGTGCCATATGAAGTGTATAATATTGCCAGTTTCCAATATTAATCGCAGCGACAATTGAAATAACGGGTTCCACATAGCTTTAGAGAAGTGAGTGAGTGGAGTGAGTTTTGTCCAAAACAATCAATGTTTGTTCCCTGTATCTCATTTGCACGTGTGGATCCAGTCGTAATGAATACGAATGCAAACATTTGTTTCTCGTTAATGCTAATGAGGACTTGAGGCTCAAAGGCAGCTGTGGATCTTGGTTTTAAGTGATCAGGCTGGAATGGCACATGGAATGGCGTTTCTTAAAACAAGTACAGTATACAAGCGCCGCATACATTCTCTCATACATTCTGATTTCTGTAAATGTATTTAAGTGAAAACAGTTATATTTGTATTAGCCTGGTGATGTCGTGTGGAACTGGATCAAAAAGCACTTCATAAATTAAAAAGTAAACTCTTTGGTTGATAAATATACAGTTTTGCTTATAAACGAATTTGTGGTACAAAAGTCACCAATTTAGGCACATGGCAACTATACTTTAAGACAATAACAACAACAACAACAATATTACAGATAGTTAAATAATATCTTATTAAACACAAAATCAAAATCTTCTTAAATTATATGTAATCAAATTCAGAATTAAAAAATCTAACTTCGACAGAATAATATATTTAATTGCAGTACCAAGAAGTCCGTTGTTGGTCCGATTGTTTTAGAGACTTTTAATAATTAATTACCCCAGAAAGAAAACAAAATTCAGGAGAGTAACCAATCAACCGCATCCCCCCTCCGGTCGCATCCCTCTGCCCTTTTCTATTCTGCAGTTTAGTCTTCAGTTTCAAAATTTGGCATCCGTTATACTGCTAAAGGCAACATATACCAGGTCTCTGTGGTTTACTATGAGAGCTTTAATATCCTAACCTTATAAAATGTTTCTGAATGGGGCTATTTCTGTTTTTGTTCAGGCGATGATGCCAATCCTCCCATGCAGGTAAACCAGATTAAAAGATAATGTAAGATGATATATACTGCATTTATTTTTTTAATTAATATGCATGTAATATCTGAAATGACTCTGACTTGGGCCCGTTTAGCCTAACTTCAAACATCTGTAATTGTCCGTCTGAGAAGGGAGATTCAATGTTTTAAGTACCGTGCACAGGTTTATTTTCATTTTAAACGAAATGGCCAACGCACATCTGCTATCGGGGAGGTGTTTGAATTTTGAATACCAACAACATGTTGTTAAATTAATTTCCTATATCCTTTTTGGTTTAATTCATATCACACAACACGCTCTCTCATATGGATGGAGTTTATATACTTCCAAATATGCGCCTCACGTTTAAGAAAAGGACCAATTAAGAATGATTGATAACAATGGGTTCAGATCAACCCCCATTTAGCAGGTTTATTGGCCAAAGCACACCAGACATACACATTACTTATTAATTGAAAGTACAGCTCTCGCTACTCAATAGATGTGCGGTTTAATTTTTAAGGAGGAAAAAAGCGAAATCTTCTTATTTCAGCACATGCATGAAGAAAGTTTAACCTTTTGCTCTATAGTTATTGAATAACTGCAAATGTAGCTCCACGGTCATGCTAACGTTTAATTGTGCACTTGTTGTACTGTCAACTCACAGACCCCAATTTGATGACAGAGGTGTAAACAGCGAAACTAGAATGACACATGTTCAGCCTATAGGATAACAATAAAGATGTCCGTGGAATTAATTGATTTCTTCTTACAAGAGCGGTCGAATCTACGTTTAGCCTGAAACAGGGGTCATTGAACTTACACGAAGAAATAATTGAATAACATCAAAGTAAGTTGAAATCCGCTTACTTTCTGACGACTTTTGCTCTGAGGCATTGGTATTTGTCTGATTTTTCTCAGTTGATATGCGCCCGAACTCTGCACCCAAGCCAGTTGGTTCTATGTACTGAAAAAAATAAACAATGGGTAAGCATCTACTGCTCATGCATGCACCAGGGTTTTAAAACTTTTGAAAATAAAAATAATAAAACGGAACAATACAAAATAAAACACAAATATCTCGTTAAATTTGACATTAAAGTTTTAGTTTCTGAGTTTTTACATTGTAACTTCTACTACTAAAATTACTACATATAGTACAATTATTTATAAATGAACAATATCACTTTTTCTAAGCAGACACACTCAGAAGCGCGATTGCGACTACTGCAACAACAATAACAACAACAGCTACAACTATAATAATAACAGTAATAATAGAAAATGTAAAGCAAAATAAACAAAGAAGAAAAACAAATCGGAATACATTCACGCCACAAGTTACAGAAATGGAGAGTAGAGATGTTTAATGAGGCACAGAAATGGAAGATAACCCGGCGGAAGAAGAACAGGGATTCGTAGATTACTGTGAGTCAATCAAACGGGCCTGTCTCAGAAGTGACATTTTTGTCCCCTTAAATTTGGAATTCCTTTAAAAAACCTTTAGCGTTGACTGCATGAAAAACATACACAACGGCGTATACCCGAGGCATTACAGCACATGTTCTCAGATGGCATGAGGCTTCTACCTGCCAGGTATGCAACACATTTTCAAGTAGACTTTTGTACATGACTGTAGGTGTAACTAAATGCGTACAATTGAAACGTTTTCCTTGTGATAAGGGTTTGCAAGGAAATTAAAAAAACAAAACAAAACAAAAAAACAGGTTCAAATGTGTAAATACTTCAAGCAGCGCTGCCAACTGTAATGATAATAATATTAGTTATGTCTTTTGTCCACCCCAAGTGTCCTATATCTTTATAATTTAAGGGGTTATAAACCAAACTTGTTTTACATCTGAATAACCTATACTATGGATTACTGTCACATTTCAATTAAACTAACTTTAATAAAACCACTGGGTGAAAGCATTGTGAATGTAACCTTCGTCATTTTGTTTTTAAGCCAGTGACATTAATACAACCGCAGCCATGGTGATACAAGCGCCATTCAGTTTTATTCAGGCTAAGGTCTGGGATAATACCACTGTATGATATAAAGTGTGTACACTTTAACTGCCTTGTAAACAGTCATTTTTTAAAAACATTTTGTTATTAGTTTTGTTGAGAGATTCATTCTGTGGTTCTGCTACATGTTAATAAGAGCCTCACTCTCCTTAAAACAGAAAAAAGGTATACGAATGATGTAGAAAATATAATTAAATCGCTTTTCTTCAGTCCGTTCATATCATAAATCCAATATTCGGGGCACTAATCAAAAGCAACAAGTGGTCTACAAAACAAGTTCACAGGGTTCAAAAACAGATGGTGCACACACCTTTATAAGGTCTTTTATAAAGAGCAATGCATTCAACGTATTTGGCAAATATTCACCTGTGTCTTGATGTGTGCCAACTAGATTTAATGACTCGTAACGACATATAAGCAGGGAGCCAAGTAAGCCGGTGAACTGGTAAACTTGTGAAGCTGCACCGCAATGCAGTAGAAATGGTCACATATCAACCTCTCGTTAAATCATTGTATACATTTCCTAACATTGTTCATAACGTTGTTCATATATTCACACAAAGCCATGTCATATTTGATTTATTTATTTATGTATTAAAATGTTATGTATTGCATTTAATTCGTTTAACCAATCCAAGTCAATATAAAATTGTGAGGCAAAAACACATCTAATCTGGGGCAATAAGAAAAGTTAGAGAGCGAGCTTTTTTTCCTGAAAACTTTATTGGCTGCTTTATTTCTTACAGGAAAATAAAATATTGCTCTAAAAGTGTAAAGTTTTCAGAACCATGGCCAGTACCAAATCAAGACATAAAGCAGGTATGCGGACTTCCTGCTTCAACATGCCAGCCTTGAGTTTCTTTCTTCATTCGTTCACCGTCGCCTACTTAAACTTCATCATAAGGGTGTTTGACATGTTTTTTCTTAATAACTTATAGGCCAAAAAGCTGATCGATGGTTGAAGCCTTAAACATCATAACAGACCCGTATAGCAGTACTAGGAGCATTTTATACATGTAATAAACGGTTTGTTAAAATATAGAAAGACCGAATGATTTGTATTTGATTAACAACTGCCGATATTTTTCCTATTGGAAATGATGGAGTAGGTTTTCCTCGATTGATAAAATTGCTTAGAATCAACGCAATGCTAAATGTTTCCATAATGTTTTGAGGATCACAGATACGTCGTAAACCAGTTGGCAGGCACAGTCAACAACTTATAGCTTGTTAAAAAGCTTATAATGATGGGAAATATTGAGAGCATATTTAACTACACATATTAAAGAAATACATGCATAAAAACTCCAGAATCTGTATTTACGTCAAAAAACGGCCAGGGGTAAAACAAAAAAGATGCATCGAAGGCTTGCAAGCAGGTAAATATAATAAACTAACGAACTTCGTAAATATGCACAAATTAAATCAACCAATCAGTCAGTGATGTTTTGAAAGTATTCTGAATGTATAATAAAACATGTATTTATAATACTGAAACGTTCAGTTTGATTTTCGGAAATTTCAGAAATTCAGCCTGTATTACTGAATCACTTCCCTAGTGTTTTTAAACGTACAGCAGGTAGATTGTTTTCCATTCAAACACTCTGGAAGGAATGACCCGAATGAGGTTTTAGAAATAACTTTTGCACTCTTTTCAACTTATGTTGCCTCCTTTACAAATCACGCTGCTTTTGTGTAGCTTCTTGCATGGTCTGTGTAGGATATTGTGTGTCCCATAAATATTTCAACACAGTGTCTTAATCAAATGCAGTAACGTGTAACAAAAATAACACATTATGAATTGTTTTTAACACATTTGTTCTAAATGTTCTAGAGGGTAAGAGAGCACAATAATACCCATTCTGTGTAACATCAATTACCTACAGGAAATGTACAATCTTACATCTTGGATATCCAATTATTATATTTATCGATTTGTCCTGTCTTTGAGACGTTATGTCAACATGTGAACGAAATCTACTTCAACATTTTCATTACTGGGCCTTGTCTGATGCATATGCCAATTGTTAATTTATTAGCTTCTATGGACGGTTTTATTTTGCAATTAAGTAGTAATAGACTGTTATAGAACTCGTCTCGTTATTTAAAGGGCAGATGCCTTATTTTTTTAAATCCGAAGCAATAATTAATTTGTGCATGTTTGCCTTCCACGCTACCTAAATCATGGCTTTTGACCTAATAAATGTGCCCTGTAGCCTACAGCAATTCCTGCAGACATTAGTTTCTATCAAGAGGCATGTCAAGTAAGAATTGTATTTCAACTTGTTGAAAAAGTCAATTTATTCTCATAATATACACATGAAATAGCCTATGGTTAAATATGATGTCATGCAACCTTTCTCCAGCAAATCCGTGACAGTATCTGGCAATTCGGACAAGGTATAACCTGTTATAAACAAGAAAAAAAAGTCATGTCCATAGCTGCCTGGAAAATACGTTTTGGGAAATGTTATCGTGTCTAAAAAGCGAAGAGAGCATATACTGCAGGTTCCTCGTAGTAAATTTGACAAAGCAGAATACATTGTCACGATAAATATTCCCCCCTTCCAATATTTTATTTAAATGTCATCGAGACAAACAACTTTAGCTGACTTCCTGTTCAGTCTGGCTTCCACGACCCTCGAGTGCCCTTTGAAAGATGTCATGTCGCGTTTCTTTGCAAAAAAGCTGGTAACTCAACTGAGTATGCGGGTCAAAGCCGTATATTGGCTTCCATCCGTACACCGAGACTGTATTTAAACGGACGAAGAACTGCGGCATTCCAGATTCTTGCATTATCTCTGGTGTGTTCTGAAGGTTATGGAGGATATTCGATGCCAAAATTACAATTTTGATTTAAAATACAGGTTGAAATATATACATAAAGCTGCAAATAAGTATGAAAACAAATACATGTATTTGTTTTCAAATTTAATTGAGCTTTATGTATATATACTCACATATGTGAGTTTGCTATTTCTTTTCACATGTCACTGATAAAATCCAGCTCTCAATCAAAACCTGTGGGCGGTATCGAGTGTTCCACAGCAAAGCAAGTAGTTCTGAGTCAGAGTTGGCATCAATTTGGGTCGAATTATACTGTGGAATTCACACATTTCACACTGTTTTTTGATTGGCCAATGATGCGCTCGACACCACCTAGAGACTTTGATTGACAGTGGGATTTTGTCATAGTGAAAAGTAAAAAATAAAATATCGAAGGCACATTTAAATGTAAACTTTAAAACGCAGTCGAAAAAGACGTGTAGAGTCCAGAATATAAATAGCAAAGCAGAAAAGGAAAAGTGGAAGAAGCAGGGACGCCACCACCGGGGGCGCAACAGGGGCGATGTCCACTTTTCAAACTGGGGCAGCGAATGATTCCCTCTCCATTTAGGCAGTAGGGGATGTAGAATTCTGTGGTCTGTGGTCCAGAAAACTCGGACCATATCGAATGAGTGTCAGGGACCATATCGCTTGAGTGGCCCCTGCCCTGGTCCGAGTGGTCCCTGCAGTGGTTGCAGGAGTGCTGCGGACCACTGCGGAGTGGTCTCTGTTGTTCCCCGGACTCCTCCGCTGAGCACCTTACGGTTCATTCAGTGCTCTGAGGAAGATTATTATCGTTGTTTGGTATTAGTTGGCGCTAGTACGTTATGTTTCTGTATGTTTTTTGTTTGTTTTTGTCTTTATTTTTGAAAGTATATTTATTTTTATTAATACATATCTATTGAAATTTGTAAATTGCATTATGCTTTGAACTGTACTGCATTATTGCAGTTTGTATTGCTCTTTTTATATTTTGTAAGTCGCCCTGGATAAGGACGTCTGCTAATAAATAATAATAATATTATCTGTAATAGGCTATATGTGAGGTAGCCTAAGCACAATAACATTATTTATGTATTTATTTATTGGCAGACGCCCTTTTCCAGGGCGACTTACAAAACATAAGCGCAATACAATGTTCAAAAATACAGTTCAGTACAAGGCATCAAACATTACAAAGTCAGATTTACATAATGCAAAGCAATTTTCAGAGCATAATACATTTTACAAATTCCAATTTACACAAGTGAATACAATAAATTAGGTCTTACATCCTGGATAGTAAAAGGTAACTGCGGACAAGATGTTAGGTAACAGTCAAGGGCTACGGGGAAAAGGAGCAAAGGGGAAATCAAAATAATACGAGTACCGCAAGTAACGCAAGAAGCATGTTAAAACGTTGTAAAGTGCTATCCTACAGGAGAGTAAAGGACTAAAATTGCAAGTATTGTCTGAAAACATGTGTCTTGAGTAAGCGCTCGAAGGGGTCAAGGACTCTGCTGGGAAGGTCGTTCCACCACTTAGGGAACATCACATTCAATGGTTTAGAATATAATGACAGTTGTATTTATATGTATCAGTATTAACAACAAGGACAGTAATACATACGTATATCAGCTCGTATAAATTGATTCTTGTCAGTATTTATTCATTCATTAAAGTAAGGTCTACTACGATACCATGACGTATTTCTCTGGTGGCTGGCGTGGTCTGGACACTGCTGAATGGTCCTATATCGAGTGATCCGAGTGGTCCCTGCGGTGGTCCCTATTGCTGGCTCTGTAATAACGGTGCTCTGTAGTGTGCTGTGAATTGAAGACATACTACACTGCTACACTACATTGAAGACTACTTTATCTGTTAGTGTTAAACAGGGTACAGTGCAATGCACGGTGTCCCACAGTGAGCTAACCATTCAAACTGTCTCATTACTATTTGGTAGTTTTGTCACACAGTATTGTTGTCTATTTTGCGTCTCTGTAAGAAAATGCAAATTACATGAAGTAACACAAATAAGTATGTTTTCCTTAGTGTGCTGAACGAATACTAAATGCGTAAAACATGAACAGGCAATGTTTGTGAGTGGTCACGTTTCTCACGCGATCTTGAGTGTTGTAACTGGAATGCTGTGGTGGTCTACACTGCTATGAGCACACTGCGCTGTGTATTTTGAGTTAGCTCAGACAGTTATGTAATCTGTTATTACTTTTTGTTTGTTGTTCTTCCCTTTGTTTATAGCATTTTTTATTATTTTGCATTTTTTGTGTAGCCTCTCACAAGGCTGAGATTATTTGTTGCGAGTGTACTGACAGTCAGCTTGTTTTCTAAAATGATATATATATATATCTGTATATGTATTGTCTGTCGTTAGAAATATACTAGCCTAATTATTCGTTCTTTCAATACTACTGGATTTACAGTACGGTGACAGACAGAGCGAATTCTGAATTCTGAAATTCTGAAATTAAAATACAAACCGTTAACTTTAAATACAACAAAGAATAAGAAAAAAGACGTATTCGTATGTATTACACGTGTAGCAAAGTTTTTATGAATCAATTACATGACACAATATTACATAATATGAATTGTATCCTAATAGTGAGACTTCCAACATCTGGCAGGAATGACAACAGTAATTCTGACAAAAGTGTATTTAATAAAAGAAAATAAATAAAACGTGAGTCTCATTATCTAACTTTACAACTGCATTCTTTATTGGGGCTTTCACTGTACTTGTCATTAGACTTAACTTATGATTATGTTTAAGGTCCATTAAGGCACACACACACACACACACACACACACACACACATATATATATATATATATATATATATAATACATGTGTTACCTCTCAGCCTTAATTGTTATGCTTATTTGTAATTCGTTTTAATGATGGAAATACAAAATTATACATTTATGTCATAATTGGATGTGAATATGGAGATTCTCTAAATTGATTTTACTTAGTAGACTAAATTAGATTGGACACTGTTGGCTATATAAGGCAGGGGAAATTGAGGATCAAGCAACAAACTGAGCCTACTTTTCAAAACATGACATTATTGTTGTTCAAACAGTGGTTACAGTTTCTGTTTTAAGAGTTAGATTGTAACCTTAAAAAAAAATTGGACTTTCTTGTGTTTCCAGGAATAGAAACTCAGCAGTCTTTTGAGATCACTATATAATCTTAAATGTCAGATATTGAAGCTATTGTGACTTCTGCCTGAAATCTGCAGAATCCTTCATGCTTTTCTAATATTTTGATGATGATATGTAAAAAAGTGCATCAGTTATCTGTTAGAGATCACCATTGCAGTGTTAACTGTGGATACACATTATTTAATTCTTAAATAGTATGACATTTTTCCCATACATAGTTTGCCTATGTAAGCAAACACATTCATAGCATGGCTATTATATATTACATGGTATTGCAAATTGTAAAGTATTTAAAACTATATTTAAAATAAATATTAACCTCTGAAGCCAACACGTCTAGCAGTAATGATGTATTCTTATATGTCATGTCCAGGTTCACAGCACTTTGTATTTTATCATACAGAAAAACTGTCTGCAAAAGAAAGTGAGATCACATAACAGTACCAACACTGCTGCAGGCTATCAACATCAACAACAGTTAAATACTCTATATTTACTTGCCTCTTTTTCATTGAGTACTGAGTGTCTGTTTCAGTTTTGGCATATAGGAAGGGTTTTGGAACAAAAACCTGTTTGGTTTATTTTTGCCTCTCATTAAGTCATGCACCAGTTTCTGTTGGATAAACAATATATCAATATCACATTTATATCAGGTCCTCTCTCCAATTAATAATATCAAATTTAATTTTACATAGCATTATTTACTTTCCTATGCATTCCATTTATTTCAGTGTTTTATATAAACAGGAGATAGGCACTTTATTCCATGTAGGTATAATAACTTAAAGTAAAGCACATTCAGATTACTTTAATTATTAATTTAACCATTTGTACACATAATAGTAACTTAAAAATCACTACTTACTTGCAATGCTGCTGTTAAAACCATACACAGTGGAATGGTAAAGAGAATCCGGCCATTGAAATTATGAAATCCTGAAATGTATTCTTGAAGTCAGACTGGTATTTCACAGACTGGGCATAGATTTACATACACTTGGATGCTTGTGTATAAAAGCATAAACAATACTTAAAGGACATTAATTCAACAATTCAAAATACATATTAATATCTGCTTAAATGGAAAATACTAAAGTCCATATACAACAACATTCTTAGTCAGCAGTTTTGGATCTGAGAGCTGTGGTGGGGTTAGGACAGTAAGGACATATTGTTTCATGTGGGATAAACTGTCCAGGTACATCATTTTCCTGCTTTGCTATGTCTTCTGGTTATTCTTCGGGTATCCATTTATTATTCCACAAGTAATTAACCATCTTGACAAGGCGTTCTCTGTCTGGTGGGTATTCATGTACTTCAAATGAAGGTTCCTGTTCAATATCCATGCATTTCTAACTCACAACTTCTGTGGCCTCTTCATCACTCTCATTTCTCTCAGTTCTAACTAACAAATCCTTTTGTTCTTGATATAGCCACCACATTGAGAGATACCTGTGAACACATCTTGACATTGTCCTACTTCCTTTGCATTGGCAGTACCACTGACCTGTCTTGATGTCAAAAATAACTCTTGTCCTTCCTAAATAACACCAATAATCTTTCTTTCCAGTATACACAAAAAGTATACATCTATCATGATCATTGAAAAATATTGGGTAAACACTACACACCCCTCGGGTGGGGCAGTGCTGTTGTACCCTTGAGCAAGGTACTTCACTTTACTCCAGTAAAATGCTGAGCTGTATAAATGGGTACAAATGTAAGTCGCTCTGGATAAGGGTGTCAGCTAAATGACGGTAATGTAATGTAATGAAAGACATTAATCTTTCCTAATAAGGCCATTATCACACATATTATCAAGAAAGGTCTCATGTAGTGTAGATGGTGGAGTGAATGGTTGTGACACAGCAGTTCTCTATAAATTAATACATTTCAAAGCTGGATTGCCACTTCGGCTAGCAAGAGCCATAAACTCCCAACACTTCTCTGATTCACAATCAGTCACTTGTTCAGTGAAAGATTTGCAGATGTGTAATGGTGCCCTTTGACCACTTTTGTCTTTGGGAGTGAAATAAATACCACTTGCAACATCAACACAGTAAATGGGATCCTTTGCTACCCCATGTTGGTACATAGCGTGTCGTCGCAAGGAAGCATGACTTCCAAAACTGGCATTGCAGGTATTGCATTGTTGAATCTTCCCTCCAGGACTGGTTTGGCTGTCTAGAGGAATCTTTCTCCTTTCAGCCAGTGTTTCTAATAAAACAAATGCACAATGTTTAATGAAAAACACATATAGTGTCAGTATAGTGTATGTTACGGTGCTCTACTCACACGAAAGGGTTTTGAGATCAGTGGTTTTCTTATTTCATCTGATTTGCCTGTATAGCATTTTTATGTGTAGGAATGTAGCTTGTTACAAAAATACAACAGTGGTAAAATATTAGGATCAGCCTTAGATAGTACAGTCATTTAAAAAGCAAGTTAGAATGTGTTAATAAATAGTCCTTACCTTACCTGTACCACATTTTCCATTTTTAATTTTGCAATCTATAATAAGAAGGACATATATAGTTTTGGGAATGTTTTTTTTCAAAATATACAATTTGAAAAGCAGAATAGGCTATTATGATTACAATTACAATTACAATTGACATAAAAATGTATCAGTATGGAAAAAGTGGAGCATAAGACTGACTATGAAAATATAAAAAAGTAGAGCACTTAGAGCATTCTTAGACATTTCATAGAGTTACAATTAATTATATAAAAACAATTGTACTCATTCGTAATGGTATGAGATTCTTAAAATACAATGGTTTCAATCTGTATTACCATGTTTTTCAAGGTGTTTCTTGAAATTATGCTTTCTCTGCACAACAGGTTTGCACTTATGACAGTGACAGTGGCTGCTCATAACAGAATGAGGGCTGTCATTGCTGTTATATAAAACTATAATTTTAAAATAAATAAAACCAAGGAATTTTACCAAGGAATTATCATACCAAGCATTATCGTAACCGCAACCATATATATAATTAAAGATGTTGGAAAGCAAGAAACTAGAAAGAGAAAGAAAAAGAATGAACGAAAGTAAGAAATAAAAGGAAAGACAAAAAACATACATATCTGGATCAATAACTAAACATGCAATGACCTTTTAATGAACATTCCAGTTTTCATTCCTATTACTTCGTTACCACTTAAAATCACACAAGAGAACTCAACGAAAGCAAACAAAAAAACGAATTAAATAAGTACAACATATGTGTTAAAAGCATTCTAAATAAAACTGATCATGTACAATATCAACATTTATAATTGGCTTAGCATTTTTGGTTATACAAGTTATTGTTTTTCTTCACAAATTCTCAAGATGTTCCTCTCCCGCCCCCCCCCACTCTCTCTCTCTCTCTCTCTCTCTCTGTGTCTTTGATAGAGTAAGCACCCTCTTTCTCTCACTTATAGTGTATATGTTATTGAAATACCTGCACCCTTGTCGATTTCATAATTTTTCACTGTAGGATTATACAGCGTACTGTAAGTATTAGCTGATTAAGACGATACAGTTAATTAACGTATTTAAGGTTTGTAACTGTTAAGACAAGTGACTGTACCTGCAGGGGCGTGTGTAGTGAGTTGTTAATTGTCATCTATTACGACCAAAGAAGCAGCAACATCAGTATAGCTCCTAACTTTCTAAGTAGATGTAATGGCTATTGCGTCATGTTGACCCTTTTCCCTAAAATAAATAAATGTAGGATTGTTATAGCTGACATTAATAATTTTCATGCTATGCTACATTATCTATATACTTACTAAATATAAGGTATTATTATAATGATCTACCCCTTACATTAACTGCAGAACTACCTATCTCTCATGGCTGTTCTTTCACAACAGAAACTGATTAGGTCCTTATTAAGGCCTTTGGAAAGTAAACATTAAATAACATCTCTGTTAAAATAATTTGTTTGGCACAACCTAATTCCCTACTTCTGTATTTTACTATGTATATTTTGCACGCACGGATTGTTTTGGGTTATGACTGCAGAATAAACTGGCTTTCTCCAACTACCATTGAATCCAGTCTTTAATTAAAACCTCAACGTTTTAGACTGAACCGGTTACCATAAACACCGCCAGTGTAGTTTCCAGCACAAGGCATGCATTGTGGTGTAGGATATGAAAAATGTTTAGATTTGTTTTATCACATGGGTCAGGTGTGCAGTAAATGTTCAGGGAGATTTGGGCCCATGTGCATAATGGAATCTAGGCTTCATGCGTTTTTTAAACTTTTGATTCCAGCTTAATAGTCATTAATTCATACATACATATCAACATACATACACTATTAAAACGAACTGAGTTTTTGAAATTATATATATCATATATACCATGAAAAAATGTATGTTGGTTTTGCACGTGGATAGCCTACCTATTTTAGTACCACCAACTTTTCGCAAATCACAATTCCAATATGTGATTGCAGACTTTTGTTTGTCAGATGTTTTCTTCTTCTTTTTTACGCTTAATCGTCTACCATCAAACCCAAAACACACACAATCGAAGACATATTGTGATTAAATACAGATAAAGTCCCCATGTCTTCCCAAAGAAGTAGTCTATAAACATGGCGTTTGAAGGCAAAATTCCTGTATACATCGAAGAAACAATTTGAAAGTAAAACTGAAAGACAACAAGTCGACACTATGGGTATTTAGTTATTAGCACAGGATACTATTTAGGAAACCATTTTCTTTATGTAATTAAAATGTGGGCATTACTTTCTCAGCCAATAATTAAACAAGGTTTGTCCACTTTCACAATTAGTGGCCCCTGTATTAATTATGTATGTATGTATGTATGTATTTATGTATTTATTTATTCGCAGACGCCCTTGTCCAGGGCGACTTACAAAATATAAGAGCTAAAAGGATTTTGGAACTAATGTCTGAAGTCCCAAAATAAAACCCCTTGTCTGTAGTCAGTCTGAACCCAGACTAAACGTTTTCCAATTCAGCATCCCTTTACTTTATTCAGATGAATGGAACATTAATGCACCATAGGCTATGACTTGACGGACCAAAGTGTATTTTTCAACACTAACCTTAACATGTTTAAAAAAATTAATCTTCGAACACCTGACGACCTATATTAATTTAATGAATTGATCTATTTATGATTGTAATTAAGGCCTACAGCAAGCAAGAAAACTCCGAATTACACACATTTTGGCGTTATGGGATATGCTGCTTTCCGCAAGGTGATGTAATTCTCTCTTCCACTCAACTGGCCCATTTCATGTTGGGTATGTTTTACATCTAAACTTCTCGTTAATGAAGTATACAGACCTGTTTCGCATAGATCACAATACCAAGATTGGCTTTTTATGAGCATTGGATAGTCTCAGGGTCTCTTAAAGCTGTATCAGGAAACCAAATATATTATATATTCTAGTTATCTGTGCTTCTTAACTTATTAAAACTGGATATATTGTTGTGTAATAGTAAAGCTAAGATTATGAATGAAAACAAATAAGCTACTGTCCCGTCAGTCCCGTGTCTGTCTTATTAGCTATATATTTTTTTCTTTTGTTTCTTTTTCCTAATCTGAACTCCAAAAGTGACGATGTTCATATACATTTTTGCTTTCCAAGTGATCATTAGTCATGGTTACTTACTACATCTTTCCGCCCAGTGTCAAATCTATCTACACCTGCTCATAAATGAGCATCCACATTTGTAGACAGGCTGGTTCAAACTGGCTGACCCTGTTCACATGGCACTGCGAAATTAGATTACCTTTTGTGCCCATAATGTAAAACATGCGTGGCCTACGTCAGGCAGTCTTCTTTAGCCAGGCGTGCAGGTAATTCCTGACACCGAATCTGTTAGTGCAGGGGTATCAGGGTCCGGTCATGCTTTTGTTCTGTTACTCACTTCATATCATTATTTTCTCTGTCAGGCTTATTAAGATGTGCACTGTTAAATTGATCCACGACTGGATTGTGACACTCCTGTGCTAGGAGGGAAATATATATTTTTTCATGTGGAGCTGTCGAGCACAACCCACAGGTTTCTGAATGCTATCACAGACAGCATTCTGTTGCCAGTTATGTACCTTTGCGACATATACATTTTCAATTTCGAACCAAAATGCATGTCAAAATGTCAGTTTAAAACGCTCCATCGTTATTTATTCATGTTATATAAACAGATGATAATTTAAGATAATAGTGTCATTTACACTGCACCTGTCTAACGTCTTGTTTTTTGGCAGGATTGGAGAGGTGCTTTTTGCAAGTTATTGCGCTTACCACACATGCGCCGTTTTAAAAAGTCAATTAATTTACGCCTTCGTATGTAAAAATTTTAATCAAGCTCTAAACTTGTTAAAATTCATGGGGCTTCCAAATAGCCACCAGAAAAAAATGAGGATGAAAATAGGTGGATTGCAGTGACATTTCCTTGGATGTAGGCCTACCTATTAAAATATATATCCCGAACACAATCAAAACGACACCACTCAGCCTGTAATAATAACACCAACGTGACCTCTTGTGTCACATATCGGCTGTTAGAGCCATTAGACACAACATCTGTTCCACGTGCCTCCGCTTTTCTCGCCATTTAGCCTCCTGCCTTCCCCTGCGGCTGCACATGATCCACAAAACTCAACAGCTCCACCGCGGGGATCTGCACTTCTTCACTGGACACACGGCTGTGAGGCATGCAATATGGATCTGCTGTCAGTGCGAGCCACGTTTTGCAAGTGAAAGCCACCGGAGATGTTCATGGCATCTCCGTTTTGGTCCAGTGCTGAAAAAGATGCATCTCTTTAGCCAGACCTGTAACAACACGGGAGATACACATGGTGTATGTAGTGAGACTGTTGTTGATCTTCCATTGAATGCAGAATACAAAACCCTTATAAATGTCCCCTGTGTTACAGGAATATTGACATGGGAGTATATGTAGAGCACGTGTCTAATGTATTTGTTCTTGTAGCATTATTTTACAAGCCTATCAATGAAGTATTCAGTGCGTCATAAACGAGGAAGCACTCGGTTTGAGATTATTATAGAAAGTAATGTATGTGTTAAAAATAATTCGTCCACTATGGATGTGTACTACTGATCTACTTGAGTCGGGCTGATGTTAAACTGTCTAAGGAGCAAAATCCCCGGACATAGGTCTTGTAATACGGATCGCGACTTTGATTGTTTGATGTTTCATTCATTTATGCGAGCAGCCCAAGGAGATGATTAACCATAAATTACGCAGAACTCTTTACAAGACTTTCACAAAGCAAAACGCTTGAGTGCTTTTAAATGGTAGGCTCTACCACGCAGGAATCTTAGGTGTGATTTGTCATGCATCACTTTCTCCAGCCAGAACACCGGAGAGAACATGCATCTTTTTTTACAGAATCAATATGCTTCCTCCATTGCATTCTTCAACATCACAATTAAGTCGTATACAAGCGACTGTAGCACATTAATATGTAAGTTAAAAATATGATAATCAATTGTGCATCAGAACTCCAGCTGAGTAAGTCAGAACTTTTTTCTTTTTTCTACTACCATAATAACCCCATGAAGTCTCCAGTTTATATTCTGCGAAGTTTTCAAATCCTTCTATTTACTGAAATAAGGTATAGTCATATACAGTGAGGGAAAAAAGTATTTGATCCCCTGCTGATTTTGTACGTTTGCCCACTGACAAAGAAATGATCAGTCTATAATTTTAATGGTAGGTGTATTTTAACAGTGAGAGACAGAATAACAACAAAAAAATCCAGAAAAACGCATTTCAAAAAAGTTATAAATTGATTTGCATGTTAATGAGGGAAATAAGTATTTGATCTCAATCAGCAAGATTTCTGGCTCCCAGGTGTCTTTTATACAGGTAACTAGCTGATATTAGGAGCACTCTCTTAAAGGGAGTGCTCCTAATCTCAGCTCGTTACCTGTATAAAAGACACCTGTCCACAGAAGCAATCAATCAATCAGATTCCAAACTCTCCACCATGGCCAAGACCAAAGAGCTGTCCAAGGATGTCAGGGACAAGATTGTAGACCTACACAAGCTGGAATGGGCTACAAGACCATCGCCAAGCAGCTTGGTGAGAAGGTGACAACAGTTGGTGCGATTATTCGCAAATGGATGAAACACAAAATAACTGTCAGTCTCCCTCGGTCTGGGGCTCCATGCAAAATCTCACCTCGTGGAGTTTCAATGATCATGAGAACGGTGAGGAATCAGCCCAGAACTACACGGGAGGATCTTGTTAATGATCTCAAGGCACCTGGGACCATAGTCACCAAGAAAACAATTGGTAACACACAGCCAAGGCAACAAAGGAGTGGCTCAAGAAGAAGTACTTTAAGGTCCTGTAGTGGCCTAGCCAGTCTCCAGACCTTAATCCCATAGAAAATCTGTGGAGGGAGCTGAAGGTTCGAGTTGCCAAACGTCAGCCTCGAAACTTTAATGACTTGGAGAGGATCTGCAAAGAGCAGTGGGACAAAATCCCTCCTGAGATGTGTACAAACCTGGTGGCCAACTACAAGAAATGTCTGACCTCTGTGATTGCCAACAAGGGTTTTGCCACCAAGTACTAAGTCGAAGGGGTCAAATACTTATTTCCCTCATTAACATGCAAGTCAATTTATAACTTTTTTGAAATGTGTTTTTCTGTTTTTATTTTGTTGTTATTCTGTCTCTCACTGTTAAAATACACCTACCATTAAAATTATAGACTGATCATTTCTTTGTCAGTGGGAAAACGTACAAAATCAGCAGGGGATCAAATACTTTTTTCCCTCACTGTACGTGTATTCTGAAAATGAGGCTATATTATTTTATAAATTGTTCACTCTTAGCTATAAACTCCACCTATTACAACCTAAGCCACAATTAACCAATCTTTTATCCGTTTAACACAAGTCATTCTGATGATGCTACTGCCCCTATTTTTAATAATAGCTGCACCCTAACTTTTTGAATTTTTTATAAATAAATGAGCGAATACTAACCGAAAGCCACATTGGAAATACCAAACTTGGAATTTCGTATGTATGTGTGACATTATTATATTTACTGAGAGTTAGGTTTGTATAATGTTAAGCATATATTTACATCAAGTAAATACAAATACAAACTTGCAACTTTATTACAGATGGGAGGTTGCCTGACTGATAGGGAATCTCAGTGATAAATGTTGATGTTTAGAGATAGTACCATCTCTAATGAAATTGCTAGTTCTGAGGTTTCATCGAAATGTTTAAGAAATTCTAAACAAAGCAATAACCTTTAACCAGTATTGACATATGCAATTGAAGAGCTACACTTCCACAATTAATGTTTTTATGTGTTTATGTATATATGTATTTCTCGCAAATTCAACACCAAGGGGATTTCCATAGTTTGTAAATTAGCACACATTGTACTGATTTTTCAGCCTAATAAGAAAGTCACGTTGTTGTTAACAATGAATACGTTTGAAAAAGATGTGTCGTCACCGTCAAAACTACTTTAATCTGACAAATCAACACATATAACAAAGAAAAAAGAACAAATATAACGCCTGGCCTAGCTGAGGTTTAATTAGATTGTTAATCAGAATTAATATTTGTTTTGTGTGATTTATTTGAGTGTATTTTGCGGTGAATTATTGTTGTTCCGTAGAACGTTAAAATAACTACGCTACAGAAATACAATAAAATTGTTGGTAAAACATTATTTGTATAGGTAGTAATTAGCTGAACAAAAATGAGATTCGAGTCAGAAAATGTACAGGTCACTGTTTTTTAAAATAACGTGTTAATTAAAACGAAATTATTATTATTATTATTATTATTATTATTATTATTATTATTATTATTATTATTATTAAAATAAAAAGAAAGTGGCGAGAGGCATTTTGCCTGAAATCTTTAATAGAAAACAGTTACCTTAAATGTGACAACACTATACAAAATATTCACCGTTCATGTTATTATAGTTGATTAATTTAGTAGGCTACGATATTAAACCATCATGACTTAATTAAGTTAATTAAATGGTCACACGTTTACAATATCTCTGTGGAGGTTGCAAATTAGAATGTATCCGTATGACATATAGCCTACCACACAATATCACACAACTCACGGCTGCTCGGTATATATATTATTAATCGATGAGATCTTGATCTCCTGATCAGGAGCCTCCACACAGTTGCTATCAGATAAGCATCAGATTTATTGATGAAAGTGTCTGTTTCCACAGGCCTTCCTTGTCGTTCATCTTGAACATTAAAGTTTTGGGCTGGCAAATGAGATCCCAAGGGTGGGGTATGTGACAGTAGTGGACAGCAAATGTGTACTCTGTAGGAATTACAAGGCACCCTTTTCTAAATATAGAATAAGTTCTATCAATGTTAACAAGACCTGCTTTTAGGGGGTGTTCCAGTCTTTTGAAACTGTTTCCTGAAGGACAAAAACTGACTGTCAAAATTAAGGCGTCTGGGGTACATTTGGTTTTCTGGGGGTTGAGTGAACAGTATCTTGCACTAGTGCATTCTTGCACTCACCTGTGCATAATAGAGTCAGAATATCATCCCCTTTTTGTATTCCAGACCCATGGGCAGGGAAGACACCTTATGTGGCAGAGGGTAAGCCTGGCACTGCTCTTGACATCTTGTTCAGTCCTGGCTTCCAGTTGTTTCTCTAGGGGCTCCTGTACGCCCAGCCGATAAGGTATCAGACCGGTCAATGACTGCACATCCACTGGCTTTGTGTACCATCTCGGTCCTCATGCTGTGCTCCAAAGTAGGGCCCTTAGAGGGAGGGCTAGGGGAGGCGGCGGGCAGGGGCAGAGAGGGGGACGTGGTGGGGCACGATCAACAAGTTTCTGGGAACAATCACATCACACAAGCGACTCACATTCCAACATCCCCTTTTACTCTGTATTAGCCTTTCCACATCCAGTCCAATCACACCTCTAGTGGTTTCGTGGTTAAGGTCACCATAACCGAGGAAACATAGCCCCCCATCCCCCGGACAAGGTTTCTGAATGGCTAATAACACACATGTGATGAAACAGGGCTGTGTAAAGGAATTCATTATCAGATGAGATGTGAAGGAACACTCAGTATGCCTCCAGTGGATTTGGCCCCATAACTGACTACTTTCTGGATAAAACCACAAGGATCTGGAATGTAAAAGTCAGATTTTGTAGGGGTTGGGGGAGAACATGGGTTTTAGCATGGTGTGTTTATGATTAGATGTTTACACACAGTTCACTAATGCTCACAATCACAATGACATTTCTGTTGAGTGTAAACTAATAGTAATTCTATGTAACCCACACTCAAAACATACCTATCCTCCCTGTTTTAATATTAGTGAAGAAACAACTAAATACAATTGACATCATCTGTCCAACTTTTCACCATCACACTAACATTATCCTAAATGACAATATATTGTAAATATACTGTTGAAAACATTTGCATATAGCAGGGGAAATGCACTTGTTAGTGTAAAACACACATATCTCAAATTGTAGTTTATCCCACTCCTTGTGATCCAAATGTAATACTGCCATCTACTGGTCCACCAATGTTCTGCAGTCTCTCATTTCCTTTAGATTTTTCAGGTGCTTAACAAATCAAACCTTCAAAGAGTATTCAAGGTCTAGCTTCAGAGTGTTCTTTTTTGTTTCTTCTTTTCTTTAACCAGGAGATCCCAAGGATCTATGCACAATAGAAGTTGGCCAATATGTCCTTGGATTGTCTCACAACAGCAACTCCCTGTGGTTTCTTTTGCAGCTTCAGGTTGTTCACAGTTCCACCTGCATCTGATCCTCTGATTGGTGGAATATGGGCTGTGGGGCTTTCTGGGCTTGCAGTGTGTGAAATAATGGATTCATTTTCACAGCATGAGTTTCAGAGGATGCATGTTTGGTCTTATCCCTCATAAAGAAGCATGGAGCCAATTTGAGTCCAGTAACTGGTGATTCCAAACCAATAAATGGGCAGATTGTGGCATACTTCCATTTGAACAGAGATGGAAAGAGTTTGTTGCCCAATCCCTTGAAAACCAGATGTTTAAATAAGCATTTCTTCTGTAGCATTAGCAAAAGATGTAAAGCAAGAATCACATGAACTAAGAAATCCAAAAATTACATCACATTTGAAGTTTCCTTATTTTTTCATACATTACTGGCAGTCTTTCAGAGATACTAACCACAATAAAACAAATCTGGGTTCAGCTTTTTTTTCGTTCTTGCATGTACATTTTTTTTAAATAGAAATCAGCTTTCATCCATTTCAGAAAAGTTCCTTGCATTGACTCCAGCCTCCACTTTGCCATCCAAAACCTTATAATACTATATTTTGCTAACTGGAAGTGATATAAATATAAAATAAGTAATTGATGTGTTTGACTTTAAACATTTGAACCAGCACTGCTAAATCTATTAAAGAGAAAATGTTAGGTTTTGTATGCTGGTCAGTTTATTGAGTTTATTATTTGTATGTTTAATCCATCAAACCAATTTTCTGATGATCAATGTCTAGTATTTAGTATCTAGTACCTCTCCAAAGAAAAGTTGGTAAGTTTTTTGCTGTTGTTGTACACCAGCAATATTCTGGACACTCTGGTACAATCGCACACTGTTGATATCTTGAAGACTTCTTTATAAACACATTTTCCACCACTTTTTAAATGCTGTATTGGACTCTAAAACAGGAGTACTATGAACTCTGGCAGGTGCCTGGGTCAAGATTCTGTCTGCCGAGTTCCGGATATGTTGTCATTTGGAGAGACTGCTTTTGGACACACCAGCCAGAGGGGGTTACAATAATCAGTTTGGGAGAAAATAAGACCAAGTTGTGAATCAGCTTCTCAGCTACAGATACTGATAGTGTAGTAGCAGGGAGACTAGTGATATTTCTACTTCTGTGTTACAGAGGTAGAAATTTCTGCTTTTCATTACTTCTTTGTGTTTCAATTAAAACTATGCATATACACTCACCTAAAGGATTATTAGGAACACCATACTAATACTGTGTTTGACCCACTTTCGCCTTCAGAACTGCCTTAATTCTACGTGGCATTGATTCAACAAGGTGCTGAAAGCATTCTTTAGAAATGTTGGCCCATATTGATAGGATAGCATCTTGCAGTTGATGGAGATTTGTGGGATGCACATCCAGGGCACGAAGCTCCCGTTCCACCACATCCCAAAGATGCTCTATTGGGTTGAGATCTGGTGACTGTGGGGGCCAGTTTAGTACAGTGAACTCATTGTCATGTTCAAGAAACCAATTTGAAATGATTCGACCTTTGTGACATGGTGCATTATCCTGCTGGAAGTAGCCATCAGAGGATGGGTACATGGTGGTCATAAAGGGACGGACATGGTCAGAAACAATGCTCAGGTAGGCCGTGGCATTTAAACGATGCCCAATTGGCACTAAGGGGCCTAAAGTGTGCCAAGAAAACATCCCCCACACCATTACACCACCACCACCAGCCTGCACAGTGGTAACAAGGCATGATGGATCCATGTTCTCATTCTGTTTACGCCAAATTCTGACTCTACCATCTACCAATGTCTCAACAGAAATCAAGACTCATCAGACCAGGCAACATTTTTCCAGTCTTCAACTGTCCAATTTTGGTGAGCTTGTGCAAATTGTAGCCTCTTTTTCCTATTTGTAGTGGAGATGAGTGGTACCCGGTGGGGTCTTCTGCTGTTGTAGCCCATCCGCCTCAAGGTTGTACGTGTTGTGGCTTCACAAATGCTTTGCTGCATACCTTGGTTGTAACGAGTGGTTATTTCAGTCAAAGTTGCTCTTCTATCGGCTTGAATCAGTCGGCCCATTCTCCTCTGACCTCTAGCATCAACAAGGCATTTTCGCCCACAGGACTGCCGCATACTGGATGTTTTTCCCTTTTCACACCATTCTTTGTAAACCCTAGAAATGGTTGTGCGTGAAAATCCCAGTAACTGAGCAGATTGTGAAATACTCAGACCGGCCCGTCTGGCACCAACAACCATGCCACGCTCAAAATTGCTTAAATCACCTTTCTTTCCCATTCAGACATTCAGTTTGGAGTTCAGGAGATTGTCTTGACCAGGACCACACCCCTAAATGCATTGAAGCAACTGCCATGTGATTGGTTGGTTAGATAATTGCATTAATGAGAAATTAAACAGGTGTTCCTAATAATCCTTTAGGTGAGTGTATATATACACTTGGCTGTCCTTAGGAAATCCTATTCAACAACTAAGAAATTAAGAACCATAAGCAACCATCAGATTGAATGTGATGTCATAATTTGTGTTCTTCTTAGCTATATTTTAATAAGAATTCCAACCTATAGATACAGTTCAGAGAGAGACCAAGACAGAGAGATTTGTTTACTTCATGGTGGTATTTCCATAAGATTTCATATTACCTAAATTGTTCCACTACAATATATATACAAAGAGAGATGCACAAACACTGCCCACTCTTATAACAGTGACTGTTGTAATACTCCAATGCATCACATGTGACTGTAACTATGTGTCATTAATTTAGATCAGCAGAGACCATCTTTGAAGGGGATTGCCTTAGAACTTCAGGGGCTATCAGAGATCTATAGAGTGTGGGACCTTCACCTGTACAGACCATGCAGTGCCACTCCACTCAGTGAGTCTAAATGATGCCATGAGGAATTTGTTTGGACCTTGGTCTGATCACTTCAGAGACACACTCTACAGCTCATGTTGATGGACAAATCCTACATTTATCTGTGGTCTGCACACATGTGATCTGTAGGCCATATTTGGGATTCTCTGGTGCAGTCTTCCCAGGAGTGTCAATTTGATCGAATTGTCTTTTTCATCAAGGCAGTTATGTGGATACGCATGCCCCGAAACCAGGCACAATGTCTCTCTCGCCCTGCCCCTGCCTAGTTAGTGTCTTCCTTTCCTGCTCTGCCGTACTGGATTTATCCCCGCCTTGGGGGGCCTGAGTTCCAATCTCTGCCCCAGAGGTCTGCGCTGCATCGGGGCTCACCTCTTTGTAAGGTCAGCCGGAGACTGCCGGGGTCAATTCTTCCGTCTGCAGGCCAAGATTTATAGCTAAGGTTTAGCGAGGACATCCAGGTTTCAATGCTTTCTATTCAACTAAGGATAAATGCGTTTAAGGCAACGTGTTTAAATATATCCTTTTTATCTTTTTCTTGTTCTTTTGTATTCTTTCCTTGATTGCAATAAAGAAGTATTTTTTTATTCTTCTGATCTTATGTATTGGTTACAATGAAAAAACTTGTAATGACTCTCTAATTGTATTTGTTTATTTCACTTTGAACAATGAACAAGTGTTAAAAAATGTGAATTGTCAACATGCATTGACATACATGTGACGTGTAATGAAATAGACTTTTGAATATATGAATGTGTCGGCCTATATAATATTGCAATAAATGTATGAAATCTTCATTTCTATTGTCTATTTCTATCTATTTCTTATCCATATGGGATCATGGGAAGAAACATTTCAGTACCTGCAATGCCTTTTAAATAGTGTTTTTAAACTCAATAGGTCTTTCAGGTGATTTAGTCCCAGGGATAGATGAATACCTATTGACTTATTGTGTTGTTTACCTTGCTGTTTTCTGTGCCACATGTAGTGCTTGTGTGAGAAAATGGTACTACTACAGCAACACAATGGCAAATTGGCTTACAATATCTGGGTAAGTGTCTGTTTCAATAAATGTTTATAAGGTCACTGTAGTTCTGTATGCATTTGTGTTTTTTATACATAGTGAATCTAAGTTTTGGATGACTGATAAATATGAAGGGGCATTTGTCTCAATCACCACAGTTGAGATTTCACAATGATTATACTGATAGTGCCAGTGCAATCTGCTACAGACCGTTTTTCACAGACTCCTCATTCATTTTGGGGATTTCAAGTCCAGCTGGCATTTAATCTCATCCTTTTTAAATTTTCTTGCATATACTTGAAAAAAAAATACTCAAAGTCTTGAAACAGAATCATGTGAAGTTTGCGAAAATGCGAAAATGTTTAATCTTATTGGCATCTGAGCCACAGGGCATGACTAATGGGTCCATGCACAAGCCTTTGTTTATTTTTTTAGCACTTTTAATTGTTATTGCATGCACACATCACTTTATTCATTTATATTAAGTTTGTATGATTTACACGGCTTCTGCATTGGTGGTAGGGTTGTATTCCCTTTCCAAAGGAGGAAACCGCCTCCTGTAATTTAATCATTGAGTATAGCCCTCGTTAGGTTAGAGAAATGCACCTGAAGTCATTAGTGAACCCTATTTTACGAGCAGGAACGCCGGAGATCAGGAGAATGAGATTAGAGCACACACGGTGGGGGGGGGAAGGAGAGTACCTGAGAGTTAGAGCACATGGCTGATGAGAGCCCACGTACGGAGCAGGTGGTTTAACTAAGGACTAATCACGAGCTTGGGACTGAGAGGAAGCAGTGCAGATTGAACAGAAGGGCAGTAAGGAAGCCCTGAGTCTGCAACTTGCTACAAGAATAAATTAAGGAGAAGTTGAACACTGGAAGCTAAATAAGGGAGTGCTGAACTACACGTAAAGACAAGCACGTATAAGACTGGACTCTATATTGGGAAATTGCAACATAGGGAGAAGCCCAGCTGAGAAGCAAGACAGCAGAAAGAAGGTAGAGAGCACTAGATGGACGGCATTTGAAATTAGCCCCTTCAAGCTATGGGGGTCCAGGGTCTCTCCAGTTACTGCTTTACAGACCGATAAGTTGCACTTTTCACTTTTCCCACTGCCCCTGTATGAGCTAGTTTTAAATCTTTGAAGTGTGCCTCTGAGTTTTATTCTTTTTAGTTTTGTTATGGCTGGATTTTAGTGTTTAACCTTTTATTAAATAAATTCAAGAAACCTGTGCTTGATTTTTAAGATAAATACTTCTTTATTAAAGATCCCTTCGCAAGGATACCTGGCGTACTGACAGGGGCTTAAGTAGCAATTTTGGTATAATTTAATCACTTTGTTTTCTATTTTTTTAGTTGGATTGTGTGTTGCGTAGGATGTTTTTATCCAGCGCCGACTGCTGCCACGGGAGGACGCTGGAGACACTAATTGTTTATGTTTTTTATTCGGACACTTGGCCACTTGAATTTGATGTTTTTTTTTTTTTTTTTACTTATTGGGTGGGGTTTTTATTTGCTACTTTGGCTCCTAGCCAATTAGTGGAGTCTGGAATTGAGTGGGGGGGGGTTTCTTTTGATACTTTGGCTTCTAGTCAAGTGGTGGAGCTGATAAATGGCATGTTTTAACTTGTGTAATAAATCTTTGTATAACTAAGCCTGTGTAGAACTCCTGTGTGGTTTTTGGTCTGACAACAACTGCTCTAAACTAGTTGAAATATGAACCTGTGCGGAGAGATAGTATTCAAGTTATTATTCTGGGTCCTAGTGCCCGATAAACACTGGGTGGCGTAGATCAGCAGACTACATTTTTCGTGACAATTGTCAGTAATTTGGGCTATACAGTCCGGTGGACATCCCGTCTTGTGTCACACGTGCATAGCATTAGCCCAGATATTTCTGCAGGTTTCGGGAGGAAAATCTTCTATTCTGAGACCACAGAGGCTTTGTGGAGGCCTACTTCAAGTGCAAAGGCTCAGAGCGCACTGTAGAACAGCGGAGGATCCCATGAGTGCGGCCTGGTGTTATCCATGGCGCAGAGGCCGAATGGTCTCAGGCTGCTGGCAAAATAAAAGCGGTTCATAAAACTCTTGCACTCATTTCAGCCTGATGATATGATTCTATTAATCAATTTACCGGTATGCCTGTCTGGGGGAAATACCATGCCAATGTAGAGAAGAATAGGGAAGAGGATGGCCTTTACAACCAGCACCTTACCAGTCATCGTCAAGGCCCTTGTGCTCCAGCTGTGGATCTTCCTTCGTACTTTGGATAAAGCTTCCTGCAAGCTTCGGGTGCCCGTGTTGGTCCCGTCGATCGTGTCCCCCAGAACCTTGATGACCGGTTTCACAGGGAACACGGTCAGCTGGCCCCATCCGACAGGCCATGCCTGAGAGAGGACCTCGCTCTTGGTCTTATTGACAGCAGCCCTCGTCGCTCTGCAGAAGCCGTCCAGCAGTTCTTCAACCCAGGCCACGGACGGCGCGTCCGTGCAAACTACGGCCATGTCGTCCATATAGGCCAGGGCTTTCAGTTGCTCTCCGCCGGAACCCGGGAGATGGAAACCTGTCACCCGGACGTCCCGGCGGATCACCTGCATGAACGGCTCCAGACAGAGGATGTACAGCAGGGCCGACAGGGCACAACCCTGTCGGACCCCCGACCTGACCAGAAATGGTTCGGTCAGGTGGCGGTTCTCAAGGACCCTGCTGCTTAGGCCTCTGTAGATGATCTTCACCCACTTCCTCAGGCCAAGAGTGAGACCCATCCTCCCCATGACGAGCTGCAGGTATTCGTGGCCCACTCTATCGAAGGCTTTCTCCTGGTCCAGACTGATTAGGACCAGGGGAAGCCCTCTCTCGTTCGAGTAGGCCACGACATCCCTGAGCAGCATGGCGTTGTTGGCCGCCGATCTCCCCCGGGCACCGCAGACCTAGTCGGGACCCACGACTTGAGGGAGTGGCCGCTGCAGCCGGAGCGTCAGTGCTTTGGCCAGTATCTTGTAGTCGGTGCACAGGAGGCTGACCGGCCGCCAGTTCCTCAGATCCTTTGGATCTCCCTTCTTATGAAGAAGAGAGAGGATACTCCTCTTCATAGAAGGGGCCAGTCTACTCTCTCTGTACATCGACCCCAAGACCTGAGCCAGATCTTCCTTAAGCACCTCCCAAAAGATCTTATAGGATTAGCAGGGATCCCATTGGGACCCGGTGTCCTTCCAGAGTTAAGACTCTTTATCACCTGGGAGAGTTCAGTGGAGTTCTGGATCCTCCTCCACCTCCTCGTCCCCCTCGTTGCGGGACTCCAACAGGGACAGAAAGTGATGGATCAGATTTTGATCCACCACCTTCTGATCGTACAACTCCCTGTAGAAGTCCCGCACCACTGTCTCAACAGCCTCTCTGCCCTCCACCTCCTGCCCGGAGGAGTCGATCATGGAGGACATTGCAGGCCGCCTCTCCTTTGTTTTCTTGAAGAAGAAGCGGCTGCACTTCTCATCGTCCTCCATGATGCGGACCCTGGAAAGGACCTTGATCTATTCTTGCTCCTCCCGATAGAGGGCGGAGAGACTAAGTTTGACCCGGGCCACCTCCTCAGCTAGGTCGAAGCTTCTGAGCTGTAAAAGACTCAGGTGCTGGAGGTGGGCGTTTAGATGGAAATATCTCGGCTGCCTCTCGCGAGCTTTCCGTTTCCCCAGCTGAATGAAGTAGCCCTTGGTCCTTTTCTTCACCATCTCCCACCACTCTATGGGAGAATCAAAAAGGTCCCTCAGGGTCCTCCACTCCTCCAGGCGTCTGCTAAAGGTCTTAATAACACGAGGGTCATCGAGCAGAAAAGTGTTGAGCTTCCAGACCCCAGGCCCCGACTCCCGTGTGCTCGGGATGAGCACCTCTGTCGTCAGGAGCCTGTGGTCTGAAAAGAAGACCACCTCCGAAGACATGGCGGTCCTCTCCAGTGGCTTACTGAGGAGGATGAGATCTATCCTGGAGAAGGAGGAGCCAGCAGAACTCACCCAGGTGAACAAGGGGACCAGGTCCCGACCTGCGTCGCAGAGTTCAAAGTCCTCCACGAACGCAGCGAAGTCCCTGCTGGATCAATCGTTGCGGGGCTTACTCCGGTCTACATCCATCAGAGCACAGTTGAAATCACCTGAAATGATAACTGGTAAGGTGCCGATCAGGAGCAGGCGTAGCTGAGTGAAAAAGAGGACTCTCTCTCTGGCTGGTGGGGGCATAGACATTGACCAGCCTCAATAGAGACCCCTTGTATTTAAAGTCGAGGCTGGCCAACCTGCCCGCCTCTATCACCCAAAATTTTTTAACAGATATAAATGGATTCTTCAGGAGTACGGCAATCCCGTCCGCTCGGGACACATTGAACCCCGACCAGAAAGATTCACCTAGGGTCCAAGTGTCCCGGAGATCTTTGTATTCTTTTTGGAATGGGATGCCGCACTCCTGCAAACAAATAATGTCTGCTTTCATACCAGCCAGAGAGTTTAAAACATCGGCCCTCATTTTCACCTCAGCAATGCTCCTCACATTTATAGATATAATAACTAAAGCCGCTCCGTAACAATCATGTAAAGAAACCCTCCTCTTCCCCACTTCTCTCTTCTCCCTCACCTAGCTTAGCGCTCGCACCCATCATTTCAACCATTTGCCTCACCGCTTGATCCTCTAGGAAGACTATGGGGGGTTCGGCTCCCGCCACCTGGTAAGGCTGGTGAAACGCCACTGGGCTCAGGGCCCGTGGTGCTGGAGGTTCTCCCTGGTTCCCTTGCAGCCAAGGCCCGACGAGCAAGTGGCAGAGCAGAGGCCTTGTGTGTAACTGAGGAGAGGACTGGGTAGACCCCGCTAGATGTCTTTTTAACTAATGGTGGGGGAGGGGGTGGTCTCTCCCTTCCCAGCTGTCTGCTGCCACAGGCCTCCTCTCCTAGCGCCAGTGACTCCGCCATTGCAGCCCTAAGGTCTTCTTGGCAGAAGACACTGGCGCAAACTCTCCTCTCCTGAGGACCTGCGGCTCTCCCACTACTGCCAGGAGGGCATACCTGTCCCCTCCCCTGAGAGAGTCTAGGGCGTGGGGCAGGAGGGATGTTACTATTACTATCCACCAGGCTGCCCACTTGGGGGAGTGGAGAGGGCCCATAACTCTCCGCTCCGGACTCGGAGTGGGGCGTATAAAACTGAGAGGGAGAGGTCTCTGCAGCGGGGGGGGGAGCTGGCGGGGGGGGGAGAGCTAGCAGAATTAATCCTCTTGCTCTTTGCACCCCCCCCACCCATGCTCCTCTTCTCTGTCCTTCGCCTCTTTCCCGTCACAACTGTCCACTCCCCCTCTGCCTCCACTTCCGACCCAGAGTCAGAGAGGGAGCCTATGAGACTCCTGAGGACTGTTTCCTCTCTACCCCTATCTTGGGGTGTCTCCTTTGGAGGAGCCTCCACTTGATTTTCTGTCTCTCCACTACCCCCGAGGGCCCTATTTGCATAGGAGGAGGGACAATTCCTAAAAAGGTGCCCTCCCCCGCCGCACAGGTTGCAGGCCCTCTCCTGCTTGCAGGCCCTGGTCAGATGTTCTCCGCCGCAGACCTTGCACTTAACAACAGTGCAGGCTGTGGCTAAATGACCCAGGGCCTCACAGTTCCTACACAATTTGGGCATGCCATGATAGAAGACTATCTACCTGCCACCGTCGAGCACTGGTCCAAACCCCATCCTCATCATTGACCCTCTTACTTTCGGAAAGGATCTCACAGTGTCTCCTCAGCCATACCTCTACATCATACTCTGCCACTGCTTCATTATAGAATTGAATTGTAACGATTTTTATCTCTCTATCAGTCAGGGCGTTGACTACAAAGTCACTCAGGGGCATGCAATCTTTCTTTTCCCTATATATATTCCAGAAACTCTCCAGCACTTGAGGGTTCTTAAAACTCACTTCAAACACGTCCCTAGGTCCAGGCAGTTTCACCACGCAGTTCAACTCAGAAGGGGCAAAGCCCAGGCCCCTCTGCAGCACGGACCTGCTAAACTCCAACCGGGTGAGGGCCGCGGTCTCGACTCCAGCCTCTCGGCTGAAGCGCACCGCATTGTGGCGCCTCACTCCGGCGGTTTGCTGGGCCATGCTGCAGTTTCCTACCTGGGAAAGGGTCCAGAGGCTCTCAATCCGGAGGTCGGGGCAAGTCCACCTGGCTGGGGAGCAGCTTCCACCTCCGGGGCTCTTGCAGGGAGCGGGTCTTGTGGGGAGAAGTCCGGGCCCTGGCTGCAGGAGGCCTCCCTCAGGGACATTCGCCGTGCGGCCTGGTCGGTCCCTGGAATCCGAGGCCTCTTCTGGATCCTGGCTGGTGACGTCAGCGGGGAGCAGTCCTGGTCAGGCCGGGCTCCGGGTAGATGGTCGGCCGGGCTTCTGGTAGGAACCCACTCCGTGAGGAGTCCGCCGACTCCTCTGGCTAGGTCCCTTGTCGCTCCCGGTCCGTCCCAATCTCCTCTTGCCTCGGCCTCAGGACCGCTCCAAGGACCCAGGACTCTGCAGCTCTGTCAACCGGAATCTCCCCGTCTCGTCTCGTCTGGCCTGGTGGAACAGCTCCCTGCAAACAGAAGAAAAAACACTGTCAAATACAGTTCGAAGCCCCCTGCTGGACAAAGGTTTCTCTCACAATTGGAGGGAAACCCGAGTCCAAGATTCCACATGTTAATACTATTTTTATTGGTAAAAGTATTTTACAAATACATTGAAAATAACTGAAAATGCATTGAACAAAATAAAGAAACAATTAAAAAAGTAAAAATAAAAAACAAACAAAAAAGGTCCAATGCATTTTAAATTAAATTAAATTGTCCAAAACGGACAATGTATTTGACAAAAAAATAGAACAAAACTAAACCAAAAAAGCCCTAAACAATTAGTGTTTTAAAAACAGCTAAATCTTTAAAAACAATTAAAATTCATTTTTAAAATTCATTTTAAAATATAATCATTCATAAAAGAATTAAAAGATCTTGGACTCGGGCTCCAGCAGGGGGAACTGACCGTCCCCGGAGGTGGGTCCCATCATGGGATCCTGAGCTCCCCCAGATCTTGTATATGCCAGTTCTTATAGGCTTCCTCCTTGCCCCTCTGATGGACCTCCAGATTGACGTAGTCCCTCACGAGCACCATGCCCCTCCGCGCAATGACAATCGGGTCCAGCTCCTGCTTATTGAATAGACAGATATTCCGTCCCTCCTACAGGGCCTGCTTCACTGCGCAGACGACACGCCACCAGCACCTCAGGGTGGAAGATGTTAATCCCCTGGCAGGACCGTATAAGATCTGCTGGGCGGTCGCCCGCGCAGGAACGGCAAACCTGTGGAGGAACGGAGAAAACAGGAGCCAGACCCTGTAGGCGGAGGGGTAATCTCTAAAGATGTGAGCCTCCGTCTCCTTCCCCAGGCAACCCTTATAGGGGCAGGTGTCATAAGGAGCTATGCCCCTTCTGTGCATGAACACTCGGGTGGGGAGACACCGACAGCCATCCAGGAGACATCTTTCTGCGTATTCGTGAGGCAAACGTGTGTAGCATTAGCCCAGATAAACCAGCAGGTTTCGGGAGGGAAATCTTCTATCCGGCTGGTCTCCTGGGTAGATCTCATCTGGCTATAGATGGTTTTATAATCCCAGGAGGCCAGCACGACTTTATGGAGGCCTACTTTGAGCGCAAAGGCTCGGAGCGCCCTGTAGAACGGAGGGGGATCCCACGAGTGCGGCCTGGTGTTATCCATGGTGCAGAGGCCGAATGGTCTCAGGCTGCTGGCAAAATAAAAGCAGTTCATAAAACTCACTTTCTTGCCAGCAGCCTGGATGTTCTTGACCACATAGGCCAGCCCCTGCGCCTTTATCAGCCGCACAACGTCCGGGACCCCCCTGCCTCCATCCAGGGTACCCTTCACCATCTGCACTCTTTTCAGCCTCTCCATTTTGCTCAAACGAACCGAAATATAATTCGGGTCACTAATTTTGCGATGACCTTGTCTGGGGGGAAGATCATTCCTACGTAGAGGATTATCGGGAAGAGGATGGCCTTTACGACCAGCACCTTACCAGCCATCGTCAAGGTCCTTGTGCTCCAGCCGTGGATCTTCTTTTGGACCTTAGATATGGCCTCCTCCCAGCTCCGGGTGCCCGTGTTGGTCCCGTCGATCGTGATCCCCAGAACCTTGATAAACGGTTTCACAGGGAACACGGTCGGCGGGCCCCGGCCGACAGGCCATGCAATCCCACATGTTAATACTGTTTATTTGGTTAAAGTATTTTACATTTCGAAAATAAAAACAATTCAATATTTAATACTTATGATTAAAATCATTTAAAATATCAATCATTAAAATCACTTAAAAAATTTTAAAATCTTTGTGATTTTAACTAAAACAATTAACTTTAAAATAAACGTGCTCAAATCAAATAAACAAAACGTGATAAAAGCTAAAAAATTGCACACCAACAAAAGAGTCAGATACATTGAAAATAACTGAAAATGCATTGAACAAATTAAAAAAACAATTAAAAAGGAAAAAATAAAAAACAAACAAAAAAAGTCCAATGCATTTTAAATTAAACCCAAAACGGTCAATGTATCTGACAACAAAATATAACAAAACTATTTAAAAAAAAACCCTGAACAATGTGAATTAAAAACAACTAAATCTTTAAAAACAATTAAGATTCGTTATTTAAAATCTTTTTTTTTTAAAACAGTCATCCGTAAAATCTTTAAAAGATCTTGGACTCGGGCTCCAGCAGGGGGAACTAACCGTCCCCACATGTTAATACTGTTTATTGGTTTAAGTATTTTCTTTTCATCAATAAAAACAATTCAATTTTTAATACTTGTGATTAAAAACATTGACATATTACCTTAAAATCACTTAAAATTTTTAAAATCTTGTGATTTTTAACCAAACTAAAACAATTAACTTTAAAATAAACGTGCTCAAATCAAATAAACAAAACGTGATAAAAGCAAAAAAATTGCACACCAACAAAAGAGTCAGATACATTGAAAATAACTGAAAATGCATTGAACAAATTAAAAAAACAATTAAAAAGGAAAAAATAAAAAACAAACAAAAAAGGTCCAATGCATTTTAAATTAAACCCAAAACGGTCAATGTATCTGACAACAAAATATAACAAAACTATACCTAAAAAAACCCTAAACAGTGTGATTTAAAAACAACTAAATCTTTAAAAACAATTAAGATTCATTATTTAAAATCTTCTTTTAAAAACAATCATTCATAAAATCTTTAAAAGATCTTTAAAAGATCTTGGACTCGGGCTCCAGCAGGGGGAACTAACCGTCCCCGGAGGTGGGTCCCATCACGGGATCCTGAGCTCCCCCAGATCTTGTATGCGCCAGTTCTTAAAGGCTTCCTCCTTGCCCCTCTGATGGACCTCCAGATTGACGTAGTCTTTCACAAACACCATGCCCCTCCGCGCGATGACGATCGGGTCCAGCTCCTGCTTATTGAACAAACATATGTTCCGTCCCTCCCACAGTGCCTGCTTCACTGCGCAGACGACACGCCACCAGCACCTCAAGGTAGATGTAGAAATTCCCTTGGCTGGACCGTATAGGATCTGCTGGGCGGTCGCCCGCGCAGGAACGGCGAACCTGTGGAGGAACGGAGAAAACAGGAGCCAGACCCTGTGGGCGGAGGGGCACTCACTAAAGATGTGAGCCTCCGTCTCCTTCCCCAAGCAACCCTTATAGGGGCAGGTGTCATAAGGAGCTATGCCCCTTCTGTGCATAAACACTCGGGTGGGGAGACACCGACTCACAGCCATCCAGGAGACATCTTTCTGCGTGTTCGTGAGGCAAACGTGCGTAGCGTTAGCCCAGATAAACCGGCAGGTTTCGGGAGGGAAATCTTCTATCCGGCTGGTCTCCTGGGCAGATCTCATCTGACTACAGATGGTCTTATAATCCCAGGAGGCCAGCACGACTTTATGGAGGCCTACTTCGAGCGCAAAGGCTCGGAGCGCCCTGTAGAACGGCGGGGGGTCCCACGAGTGCGGCCTGGTGTTGTCCATGGCGCAGAGGCCGAATGGTCTCAGGCTGCTGGCAAAATAAAAGCGGTTCATGAAACTCACTTTCTTGCCAGCAGCCTGGATGTTCTTGACCACATAAGCCAGCCCCTGCGCCTTTATCAGCCGCACAACGTCCGGGACCCCCCTACCTCCATCCAGGGTACCCTTCACCATCTGCACTCTTTTCAGCCTCTCCATTTTGCTCCCCCAGACAAACCGAAATATAATTCGGGTCACTAATTTTGCGATACCCTTGTCTGGGGGGAAGATCATTCCTACGTAGAGGAGTATCGGGAAGAGGATGGCCTTTACGACCAGCACCTTACCAGCCATCGTCAAGGTCCTTGTGCTCCAGCCGTGGATCTTCCTTTGGACCTTTGCTATGGCCTCCTCCCAGCTCCGGGTGCCCGTGTTGGTCCCGCCGATCGTGATCCCCAGAACCTTGATAAACGGCTTCACAGGGAACACGGTCGGCGGGCCCCGGCCGACAGGCCATGCCCTGGAGAGGTAGACCTCGCTCTTGGCCTTATTCACAGCGGCCCCCGTCGCCCTGCAGAAGCCGTCCAGCAGTTCCTCGACCCTGGCCACGGACGGAGCGTCCATGCAGACCACGGCCACGTCGTCCATATAGGCCAGGGCCTTCAGTTGCTCTCCGCCGGAACCCGGGAGATGGAAACCTGTCACCCGGACGTCCCGGCGGATCGCCTGCATGAACGGCTCCAAGCAGAGGACGTACAGCAGGGCCGACAGGGGACAACCCTGCCGGACCCCCGACCTGACCGGAAATGGTTCGGTCAGGTGGCGGTTCACAAGGACCCTGCTGCTTAGGCCGCTGTAGATGATCTTGACCCACCTCCTCAGGCCAAGAGCGAGACCCATCCTCTCCATAACAAGCTGCAGGTATTCGTGGCCCACTCTGTCGAAGGCTTTCTCCTGGTCCAAGCTGATTAGGACCAGGGGAAGCCCTCTCTCGTTCGAGTAGGCCACGACATCCCTGAGCAGCATGGCGTTGTCGGCCGCCGATCTCCCCCGGGCACCACAGACCTGGTCGGGACCCACGACTTGAGGGAGTGGCCGCTGCAGCCGGAGCGTCAGTGCTTTGGCCAGTATCTTGTAGTCGGTGCACAGGAGGCTGACTGGCCGCCAGTTCCTCAGATCTTTCGTGTCTCCCTTCTTGTGAAGAAGGGAGAGGATACTCTTCTTCATCGAAGGGGCCAATCTGCCCTCTCTGTACATCGACCCCAGGACCTGGCCCAGATCTTCCTTAAGCACCTCCCAAAAGATCTTATAGAACTCAGCAGGGATCCCGTCGGGACCCGGTGTCCTTCCAGAGTTAAGACTCTTTATCACCTGGGAGAGTTCAGTGGTGGTGATCTCTGGATCCTCCTCCTCCTCCTCGTCCCCCTCATTGCGGGACTCCAACAGGGACAGAAAGTGATGGATCAGATTTTGATCCACCACCTTCTGGTCGTACAACTCCCTGTAGAAATCCCGCACCACTGTCTCAACAGCCTCTCTGCCCTCCACCTCTTGCCCCGAGGAGTCGATCATGGAGGACATTGCAGGCCGCCTCTCCTTCGTTTTCTTGAAGAAGAAGCGGCTGCATTTCTCATCGTCCTCCATGATGCGGACCCTGGAAAGGACCTTGATCTTTTCTTGCTCCTCCCGATAGAGGGCGGAGAGACTCAGTTTGACCCGGGCCACCTCCTCAGCTAGGTCGAAGCCTCTGAGCTGTAAAAGACTCAGGCGCTGGAGGCGGGCGTTTAGATGGGAATATCTCGCCCACCTCTCGCGAGCTTTCCGTTTCCCCAGCTGAATGAAGTAGCCCTTGGTTCTTTTCTTCATCATCTCCCACCACTCTATGGGAGAATCAAAAAGGTCCTTCAGGGTCCTCCACTCCTCGAGGCGTCTGCTAAAGGTCTTAATCACACGAGGGTCATCGAGCAGAGAGGTGTTGAGCTTCCAGACCCCAGGCCCCGACTCCCGTGTGCTCGGAATGAGCACCTCTGTCGTCAGGAGCCTGTGGTCTGAAAAGAAGACCGCCTCCGAAGACATGGCGGTCCTCTCCAGTGGCTTGCTGAGGAGGACGAGATCTATCCTGGAGAAGGAGGAGCCAGAAGAACTCACCCAGGTGAACAAGGGGACCAGGTCCCGACCTGCGTCGCAGAGTTCAAAGTCCTCCACGAACGCAGCGAGGTCCCTGCTGGATCTATCGTTGCGGGGCTTACTCCGGTCTACATCCCTCAGAGCACAGTTGAAATCACCTGAAATGATAACTGGCAAGGTGCCGATCAGGAGCGGGCGTAGCTGAGGGAGAAAGAGGACTCTCTCTCTCTGGCTGGTGGGGGCATAGACATTGACCAGCCTCAATACAGCCCCCTTGTATTTAAGATCGAGGCTGGCCAGTCTGCCCGCCTCTATAACCTTGAATGTTTTAACTATTAAGAAGGGGTTTTTGCTCAAACGAACCGAAATATAATTCGGGTCACTAATTTTGCGATGACCTTGTCTGGGGGGAAGATCATTCCTACGTAGAGGATTATCGGGAAGAGGATGGCCTTTACGACCAGCACCTTACCAGCCATCGTCAAGGTCCTTGTGCTCCAGCCGTGGATCTTCTTTTGGACCTTAGATATGGCCTCCTCCCAGCTCCGGGTGCCCGTGTTGGTCCCGTCGATCGTGATCCCCAGAACCTTGATAAACGGTTTCACAGGGAACACGGTCGGCGGGCCCCGGCCGACAGGCCATGCAATCCCACATGTTAATACTGTTTATTTGGTTAAAGTATTTTACATTTCGAAAATAAAAACAATTCAATATTTAATACTTATGATTAAAATCATTTAAAATATCAATCATTAAAATCACTTAAAAAATTTTAAAATCTTTGTGATTTTAACTAAAACAATTAACTTTAAAATAAACGTGCTCAAATCAAATAAACAAAACGTGATAAAAGCAAAAAAATTGCACACCAACAAAAGAGTCAGATACATTGAAAATAACTGAAAATGCATTGAACAAATTAAAAAAACAATTAAAAAGGAAAAAATAAAAAACAAACAAAAAAAGTCCAATGCATTTTAAATTAAACCCAAAACGGTCAATGTATCTGACAACAAAATATAACAAAACTATTTAAAAAAAAACCCTGAACAATGTGAATTAAAAACAACTAAATCTTTAAAAACAATTAAGATTCGTTATTTAAAATCTTTTTTTTTTTAAAACAGTCATCCGTAAAATCTTTAAAAGATCTTGGACTCGGGCTCCAGCAGGGGGAACTAACCGTCCCCACATGTTAATACTGTTTATTGGTTTAAGTATTTTCTTTTCATCAATAAAAACAATTCAATTTTTAATACTTGTGATTAAAAACATTGACATATTACCTTAAAATCACTTAAAATTTTTAAAATCTTGTGATTTTTAACCAAACTAAAACAATTAACTTTAAAATAAACGTGCTCAAATCAAATAAACAAAACGTGATAAAAGCAAAAAATTGCACACCAACAAAAGAGTCAGATACATTGAAAATAACTGAAAATGCATTGAACAAATTAAAAAAACAATTAAAAAGGAAAAAATAAAAAACAAACAAAAAAGGTCCAATGCATTTTAAATTAAACCCAAAACGGTCAATGTATCTGACAACAAAATATAACAAAACTCTACCAAAGTCCCCACATGTTAAGCCAGGAATCTGCTGCTGCCATCTCTGCCTCGGTCTCTGAATGCCGAGTGACTCCTTTCAGCTGGCTAAATAGTCCTGGTCTACAGGTCGGGGGCGCAGGTGAAACAATCAGCTGGGGAATGTGGGTGGATCCACGTGGGAATGTGCTCTGGCCATTTGAAAATATGCATTTTTTCATTGAGTTTTTATTGTTTAAGTACTATATAGGCCTAGAGAAGATGAAACACAATCCTAATACAATAATCATAATTTGGTTAACACATGCTGGTATGCAAATGTGCAATAGTACCTAATGTGAGATTTTATGGTTTGAAAAAAAAGTAGATAAATGTCTTATTGGACTAATTGGCTAGATTGTCTTAATTTTTTCACTTGGTTTGTTTTATATCTTGGTGTATTTGTGCCTTTGATTGAAATTAAGATATGGATAATTTTCACCAAACACACTATACATGTATGATGTTGTCACACCCTTGCAGGTGATTAGGTGATTGGTGACTAGGCTGCATGACCATGACACCTTTTTTGTTAACGAGAGAGGACCTCGTTCATCCAGTGCAACGCTCAACCGGAACCCAGTACACCACCACACAGAAAGGCAAGTTTCCACTAAATCACAATTTATTATTATTTACACAGCTTGGACAGGGCATGAAGACTGTACCATAGTGGGAAAACAGTACAAAGGACATGGGAACCTAAATCTAAAAAAAACTAATCTAAAATTGCCTTTAATAAACAGGGCGATAAAACTAATAAAAACCCTACAAAATACAAGAAATAATAAAGTAAGGAACGAATGAAGAATGAATAAAACTCAGTTTCCTTTTTTTTAAATATAAAAAAAAACAGCAACCATAAATTCACAAACTCATTCACAGGAAAGTGCAATAGTGCAGAATAAATCCCCCTTCCTCTTTGAGGATGTTGAACAAGTTTCTATCAGCTGTAACCAGGACATCGTCGGTCAACTGGGACCCCAACTGGACTCCAGGTAAGAACTAAGTATTAATGTCAAGGTCTCAGATTATACAAGCCCAAATAAAATTGATCACTATTTTTCTCCCTTTATTTACAGACACAGTTTCACACCACAGGGACTATGTAGAGGGAAAGCTGGTGACATTGTCCATAACCCAGCACAGAGACCCTTCTCTGTCCAGGTAAACACAGCGAAATGGGATAAATGTCCAAAAAGTCTCAATAAAGATTTGATATAAACACCGTCTATGCTTCTTTTCTTGTAACCATTTCCTTCTTCAAGAAGGAAAGCAGAATACTTAACGCTCCGTAGACTTCTCGTCTCAGCAATTAAGTCTCCTTCATCAGTGTTCAGTCTCCAAGGGTTTCCTATGGTAATTTCATTGTAATCCTTCTTCAGGGAGTTCTTTGCTGTTGTCCCCATCTTTCACCTCCTCTGCCTATTTACTTTCCTCTAGCCCTGTGCCTTCTGGATTGGATTGGATTGGATTGGATTGGATTGGATTGGATTGGATTGGAGCTTGCTGCACCCCATATATCCTCGGTCAGTTGCTTTTCTCTTGAATGACACGGTTTCTGCGCTTAAATACCATAAATAAAGGGGTGCAGGTGAAGGCAATGAAGAGAAGACGTGCAGGCAAGTCCAGGTGAGAATGTAGCCGGCGGCGTGCGCTTGTCAATGAAAACAAACCAATCCCAACCCCAATAAACCAATAATACCAAAAGAAAAGTTAACAATATAAAGTAAAATAAAAAAATGACACTTGGAAAAGTGGAAGTGGAAAAGACAACCGTGATTTAGAAAATGTGGCACCCACCCCAATGTTATTATATAATAAAGTGATCTACGACAGGGGTTCCCAAACTTTTTTGACCCAGGGACCCCTTTGCCACCCAGATTTTGGTCCAGGACCCCCACCTACCAATGGATGGCGGTGGAAGGGGGGCCCCTAATGGTCCACGGACCCCAGTTTGGAAACCTCTGATCTACACCACCCTTTGATTATACCAGGAGCAAAGAGTACTGAATCCAATTGCTTTAAAATCCCCGCTCAGATCCCTTCCACACTACATGGGAGAATAATTTAAACACGAGCGTGCTCTGTTCTATCACAGGCAAGGGTCTTTAGTATTATATATAAATAAAAAAGACATTTACTGGTTACTTAAAAAATTAAATTAACGTCTGCCAATCGCTATGGAAATAAACTTCTCCCCAAAAGCACCCAGGGAAATACACAATCAAATGTGTCACTGCTCCTAAATACAACATGCTCAAAAGGAAACCAAAATACAAATACTAATATTTCACAGAAAATAGGTAAAATGTTAAAATCTTTAACTTAATAAATATAAATCAAAAATACCACACCACAAACGGGTCAGTGAATATATTCTAACATTTGGGCTATAGGTTATATTACATTCGTATTGCAAAAATTCACAAAGCGATATCTAGTCAATTAAAAAAAACAGCGCAAAAGAATAAAACTAAAAATTAAACCAACAAAACTGAAGTGGAAGCAAAAGTGGCCAACGCATTTCCTATAGAAGAAAGAAAAACAATCTTGACCACCAACATAATTCAAACAATACCAAAACTATAAAACATACATTACCTTGGTGAACCACAACCAAATAAACAGCCGTCACTCCAACCTGTTCACCCTACAAATACCCATAACAAAAATAATAAACAAACCTTTAGAAAATCAAAAAGGGAGATCAACGCACGCACGCAAGCAAGCAAGCAAGCAAGCAAGCAAGCAAGCAAGCAAGCAAGCAAGCAAGCAAGCAAGCAAGCATAGCGGGAGAACGCAACACTCCTTATCCATAGCAACCGACACGAACAGCAGTTCATTGTACATTGAATGCTGCAAGGGTTGATTATATACTTAACACCCCTCTCGTTGCTTTAACAGATTAAATTAACTAATCAAACAATAATTAGCAGGGTGTGGTCTCACCTGCTACAAAAAGAATAAGTGCACACATATAAATAAATAAGTTAAATAAATTGTAATAAATCAATTAAGTGCAATCAATGAAATGCTAAATTGCCCATCACGCCCTGCCCATGACACTTTTATTATTATTATTATTATTATTATTATTATTATTATTATTATTATTATTATTGAAGGCTGTGATCATCTCTCTGAATTTATGGTTATCTTTTAAGTTGGAAGCACTGCCCAAGGGGGAGGGGTTTCTGCGCACTTCCGTAGGAATCTGATCGAAAATATCACTCTATCAAAGCTGCCATTGGCCCCTGCGCTCGTCACTCAGAACAGACCCCTTCCCACTTCCTGTTTGTAGGTGACATCAGTGGAGGCTCTTCTTTTATTGCCTGTGTCTGTGTTTGCAATAGACATTCAAACTGCGTATTTCGGCTGGCTGGCTTCACTTCATACTGTTGTTCACCATCGTTTTTCGCTACACATTGTCTTGTGTGCATGGCCGTATGCAGGGTTTAAAAAATACCGAGGTCCAAAAACTAAGTTTGCTAGCGGGGTTCGGAGGCAAATATATTGATTTCCCCAATTGACATATGTGCATTTTAAGACGTTGGATACTAACAGCTTTAAAACCATGTGCCTGTCCCTTTCTTTGTGACTCCTCACTTGTGTCTCCTGCCAAAGTGTAGTAAAAATAATTTACCCAATAATTTGAACCTATAGGCTTCACTGTAATTACCAAAGAACACATTTCTCTGTGGTAATTAGCCTACATTGTTTGAATGAGATCAGGTCAGTTTTTGTTTGTGTTAAACAGCACAGTAACATAATGCTAATCATATTTTGGGCACAGTGGGTAGTACCTGCTCTTCCTCGCTCATCTCCATCATCTTCTCTTTTTCTATTTCTCTCAATCTCATCTCCTTGCCTCTGCTAGGATAATCTTGCAATAAAAATATATAGTAGTACCTCATCATTTTAACATACATTTCAACCCTACACAAACTGATACAAATAAAAACTGATTGATTGACTCATGTTTACTCATGATGGACGACCACTGTTTAATGAAGCATGACTGCGCACTGGAGCTATTTGTCACATGATGTCTGACTGGGTGTGGATGAATCATGGCAATGAACTACCAGCAGACGACTAGTAAACTTCTCTAGTTACCTCATAACGCTTGGGCAGATTAAGGTGCCTGCACTGCCCGGTGTGTTGACATAGTTGATAGTCATATAGAGAAATCTCTATCCCTGCGTGCACACTGCCCACTCGCTCAGCTTGCAAGTCGCTGGCGCGCTGTCGCTGACCCTACGTGCACACTGCCCGCTCGCTCAACTCGCAAGTTGCTCAGTCTGGCGCGGTGTCGCTGAGCCCTGCACTGTGTGCACACTGCCCGCTCACCGTGGGCGGGTCTTATTTTTAAACTAGCGAGTAGAACAGAGAAGGCACTTCAATATGTAGAGTACATCTGCCTCCCATTGGTTGTTGCCAAACTCTGTCACTGCGTGCTCGCTGCTAAAATCCAAGGCCCAGCTGCCCAGCCTTGGTGTGTCATAAGAGATCTGTGTGAGGAGCTCCTCCGCCAGCTTGCGCCCACACTACAGCCCGCAGCTGTGGCATCCTTGTCCATGTGTGCAGGCCTCGGTTTTAGATCCCACTAAAGCTGGTGGTCTACTACCCTCGGCCCTCTCAGAACCCACACACGGTGTGGTTAAGCCTAAGGGCCAGTGCAGCGCTTGTATCGTACACTCCGGTGTGTGGATACACAGTGTTCTGTCCGCCAACAAACAAGGTTGTGTGCGGTTGTGTGTTGCAGTGCCCCCATGTCCGCTAATGTTGCTGAGTGGAGACGCACTTACAGCGGGCCAGTCCTGCTAGGCGCTCCACTTGTCGCCCCCCGCTCACAGCTTCCAGGCTTCAGCCCAGGCTTCAGCCCAGGCTTCAGCCCACCCTCCTGCCAATCTTCGCCACCGTTTCACTGGCAGGCAAGTGCCCCCCAGGCTTGCCGCCCTGGCCCCCAGAAGCCCACGATAGCTCGTGGTAGGAGGAGGCCTGGCCTGACCCCACCTACCCCACCACCCGAGCCCCATCCCTGAGGCATTCCAGCAGCCTCTGGCCAACCCTTACACCCCCCAGCAACTCTCACATTGGCAACAATGCACCAAAGACTCTTGGGTGCGCCAAATTATATTATATTAGCCTCCCTACAGTTCCAAGTACATCCTATCCCTTCCGAGGCATAGTGTGGACGCAAGTGAGGGACTCGTTGCAGTGTGCAGTTCATGTCGAAATTGCCCTTCTCCTGGAAAAGTGAGCAATCCACGAAGTGCCCCCTCCGGGGCAGCAGGAGGGATTCTATTCCCCATACTTCCTAGTGCCCAAGAAAGATGGCGGCTTCTGCCCCATCTTGGATCTGAGGCACCTGAACTGCCACCTCAAGGTGCTGCGTTTCAAGATACTCTACCTGCACACCATGTCCCAGGCCATCAAGCCCGGCGACTGGTTCACCATGGTGGATCTGAAACATGCATACTTTCACATTCTCATCGCGCAGGAGCACAGGAAGTCTCTCTGCTTCGCCTTCGAGGGCAATCATTCGAGTTTGCTGTTCTCCCCTTCGGCCTTTTGCCAGCCCCACGCACTTTCTCCAAGTGCATGGATGCCTTGTTGGCCCCATTGCTTTGTCAAGACAACTGGCGCTCCGTTGGTGGTGGAGCCCTTGCAATCTCACAGTCGGTGTGCCCCTGGGGCCGGTCTACCACCAAGTAGTCATGACGACAGATGCCTGCAAAAAGGGTTGGGGAGCAGTCTGTGACAGATGTGGAGTCCGAGGCAGGTGGACGGAGCCCACACGGGCCCTCCATATCAACGTCCTGGAGCTACAAGCAGTGCTCCTCGGACTACACCATTTCCTGCCAGTCCTATGGGACAGACACATGCTGGTCCGGACGGACAACACAGCGGTGGTAGCCTATATCAACAGGCAAGGAGGTCTCTGGTTGAGCAGACAGTATTGTATAACGTACTGTCTGCTTCTCTGGGCGCAACCTTGGTTCTACTCCATCAGAGAAGTTCACCTCCCAGGCATATCCAACACAATGGCGGATCTCCTCTTGCGGGGTGGTCCACTGGTTTCCGAATGGCGCCTCCACCCGCTAGTGATGAGTGGAAGTGGATCTCTTTGCTTCGGCAGAGACCACCCACTGCCCCCTATGGTTCTCCATCCAAGACCAAGGAACCCAGGGGATCACACACATGGCCATCCTATCTCCTCTACGAATTCCCACCATTTCCCCTTCTCCCGGTGGTCCTGGAGAAGATCAGGAGAGAACGAGTGACAGTTCTGCTGATAGCCCCAAGGTGGCCCTGTAGAATCTGGTTAACAGACCTGATCGCCCTTCTCCATGGAGAGCCTTGGCAGCTCCCAATGAGAGTGGACTTGTTGTCCCAAGCGCAGGGCACGCTTTGGCACCACAACCCGGGCCTCCTCCAGCTATGGGCCTGGCCCCTGAGTGGGAGCAATTGATTTCCAGGGGTCTGTCAGACGTGGTAGTAGCCACTATTCAGGCGGCGAGAGATCCCTCTACGAGGTCACAGTATTCCTACCGCTGGCGGACATTTAGCACCTGGCGCCAAGACAGCGGTCAAGACCCAGTAAACTGCCCCATTGGGGTCATTTTACAGTTTGTACAAGAGCTGCTGGACCAAGGCAAGTCCCCGTCCATGCTCAAAGTGTATCTGGCGGCCATTTCCAGGTGTCATGCCCAGATTGATGGTGAGCCTCCTGGGTCTCGTTCCCTGGCTGCGCAGATTCTGAAGGGAGGTCGATGGCTATGGCCTTATCACACCCCTTCACTGCCCACATGGCACCTTGATGTAGTGCTGGACTCACTTTCCCAAGCCCCATTTGAGCCACTGGACTCAGCTGAGCTGAAGCTAGTGTCACTTAAGACAGCGTTTTTGCTGGCAATCACCTCTGCAAAACACGTAAGCGAGTTACATGCCCTGTCTATACACCCTTCATGTGTCCAGTTTGTGGGAGATGGCTCCAGGGTTACACTATGGCCTAACTCTGCATTCCTCCTGAAAGTGCTGTCTCCATTCCATGTCAACAGGCCTATAGAGTTGACCTGCATGTAATGCCTTGCACTTGTCCACATTCAACTGAATATCCACAACTGAATATTATAAAAGTACCTTTGAATAACATGGGCTGCCGAGATTGTATCTGCTGAGCCACCTATTTTAGTATCATCTGCAAATTTGACACGTTTTCTAACTATCCTAGGGTCCAGATCATTAATATAGATTAGAAAAAGCACAGGCCCTAATACTGATCCCTGTGGAACTCCACTAACAACCTCACTCCAGTTAGAAGCAACTCCGCTTATCGACACCCTCTGTTTCCTATATTGAATATTGATTTCAAAGTGAATCCAAAACACATTACATTTGGGCAAAATGGACAAAATGTCCCTGTGTTCAAGATATCCATTGATTGGTAATTTAGAGAGACCTGGAAAACCTGCAGGATTGCAGCTCTCCAGGAACAGGGTTGGCCACCCCTGGCCTATGGTGTCACCAAAACCTAAAAATATGAATTAATCTGTTACAGAGCCCCTTAAATGACATAAACAGGCGTTAAGCAACACATAGGCCTACATTAATACTATGCTATGCATGTGAAAAGTGAACACGTTGGGCCCACACATCTATTTTCCTCTTAATCTGGAACAAAACTCCACTTATGCGGTTATGTAGATTTCAAGAAACCCCTAATTAACTGCACAGACTTTATGAAGCCTGGAATGGATGATTCCGTGTCAAGTTTAGCTTTGATGTTGTACTAATTATATAAGACCATCTGTTTTTTGATTTTGAGTTACTTTCTTTATTCTCTTTTTTAAACAAAAATATGGGTGAGGTCACGTAAATAAGCATTCATTGAAAAAATAAAATAAAGAAAAGTATGCCATTTATGTCCATATGCCAAATTAATTGTTTTAATTGTTAGTTTGGAATTTTAGGATTTGATTTTATCCCAAGCAATGCCGATTTACAACAGATAGGCATTTAATAGACTGACGGAAATTATTAAATGACAATTTCAAAAACAACACGATCTCTTATTATATATATATATAATATATATATAATATTTCGCTCCTGTTCTCACTCTACACTCGCTCCCTGGGCCCCCTCATCGCTTCCCATGGCTTCTCCTACCACTTCTATGCTGATGATGCCCAGATCTTCCTGTCTTTTCCCTCTTCTGACCCTCTCATCCCCTCACGCATCTCGTCCTGCTTGTCTGCCATTTCCGCCTGGATGCACTCGCACCACCTCAAGCTCAACCTCTCCAAATCAGATCTCCTCTTTTTCCCCCACTCTTCCTCACCTTCTGCTGACCTCCCCATCTCGATCCCCTTGGAATCCACCACACTCTCTCCTTCTTCAGCTAAAAATCTAGGAGTCACCCTCGATCCTGCACTCTCCTTCTCCCAGCACATCACCACGCTGACGCGTACCTGCAGATTCTTCCTGAGCAACATACGCTGGATCCGTCCCTTCCTCACCGACTACTCGACCCAGCTACTCGTCCAGTCACTGGTCCTCTCCCGCCTGAATACTGCAACTCCCTCCTGGCCGGCCTGCCTGCATCCACTACCCGCCCACTCCAGCTCATCCAGAACTCTGCAGCTCGTCTGGTATTCTCTCTGCCAATATTCGCACACACTACTCCACTGCTCCGCTCCCTCCACTGGCTCCCGATAGCGGCACGCATTCAATTCAAGACTTTGACCCTCACCTACCGCTGTCTTGACCACACTGCACCAAGCTACCTTCAGTCACTCATCTCTCCATACATCCCCTCCAGACCACTGCGCTCCTCCAGTGCCAGAAGGCTAACTCTGCCTCCTCTCCACTCTCCCTCCTCCAGAGCCCGCTCCTTCTCATCCCTGGCCCCTAAGTGGTGGAACGACCTGCCCACTGAAATCAAAACAGCAGAGTCCTTGACCTCATTCCGGCGCTTACTCAAGACGCATCTCTTCCGACAGCACTTGTAATATTAGTCCTCTATCCCTGCTAGATAACACTTCAGCTTATTTTGCTCCTCACGTTCTTGATTGTTTTCCTCCTTGTTCCTTTTTCCCGTAGCCCTAGCCTGTAACCCTACATCTTGACAGCACTTAGCTTTCACCGTCCAGGATGTAGGAAGTCTCTTACTGTACTTGTGTAAATTGTAAATTAGAATCTGTAAAATGTATTTTGAATTGTTATATTTTAGCTAAGTTGAACTTGTAATGATTGATGCCTTGTACTTCTCTGTATTTTTGCACTTATGTTGTAAGTCGCCCTGGATAAGGCCGTCTGCCAAGAAATACAAATAATAATAATAATAATAATAATAATAATAATAAATAATAATGTACAGATTAACGAGAACCACTCAAATTTAACTGAGGTTAAGTACGGAGTCCCACAGGGCTCAGTCCTCGGACCTATCCTTTTTTCATTGTACATGCTCCCTTTAGGTGATACCATTCGACGACATAATATTAACTTTCACAGTTACGCAGACGACACACAATTATATCTGTCAGTAAATCCTAACAATACCATAGACCTAGAAAAACTAATCTGCTGTCTGTCTGAGATTAAAACATGGATGACAAAAAAAAAATCTTATGCTTAATTCTGACAAAACAGAAGTCATAATTTTAGGAGACAAAAATCGAACTGTTCATCATGCACTTACAAAACTGAGTAATGATAACTTTAATTTCTCCCCTAAAGAGATGGCACAAAACCTGGGTGTCATCTATGATCATAATCTATCCTTTGAATCACACATTCAGAATGGATTACTGTAATGCCATTCTGTCAGGCAGCACAAACAGAGCTATTTCTGCACTTCAGTTAGTCCAAAATGATGCTGCAAGAATCCTAACAAAAACAAAAAAACATGAACACATCACTCCAGTATTGTCTTCTCTTCACTGGCTTCCCGTGCGCTACAGGATAGACTTTAAAGTTCTCTTATTAATATTTAAAGCACTAAAGGGACTGGCACCTCCCTACCTAAAAGATCTTGTCAAATACACTCCAGGTCACTGAGATCACAGGAAGCCAGTTACTTAGTGCTCCCTAAAATACACAAGAAAACCGCAGGTGGTAGAGCATTCAGTTATAGGGCCCCGAAACTGTGGAACGATCTTCTGCCCCCTCTGTCTTAGCCTTTAAATCACGGCTGAAGACTCATCTGTTTAGTCTCTGTATTTCTAGCCCATAGTTCCGCCGGTGTGCCATGGACATGCAATTGCACAACTATCTTTGGAAATGTCCTGCATTGCATGACCAGTATCTGAGCACGACTGCCTTCTTGTCTTCCAGCAACAGCCCCCTCCGAGGGTCCAACGAGGCACCTCGTCCCCCACCATGGAAGTCTGATGAGGCACAACCCACCCCAGAGGCACCTCACCATGGAGGGTCAACGGGGCATCCACACCCAAGGTCTGACGAGCCATCGCAACCCAAAGTCTGTTGATGGTCCAACCCCCCCACCCCGATGGCCAGCGAGAGGCCTCCTCCAGAGGGAAGACCACAGCCAGCAGCACCGATAAAGAACTTTCTGATCTCCTTGCTGCTGTAATAACTATACTGCCTGGATGGGAGACAACCATTAGGCCTAGGCCCTAAGCTGTGGACCCCCAGAGATTCATTTTCTCCTACATGCCATCCATAGGAGTTTTTTGTTTTTCTCTCCTCCGTGCCTAAATGGTTTATTTACTTAAATGTTCACTCACTTTATTCTAGATCATGTAAAATGTTTACAGGTCTATATTTAATTTTATTGTATTTATGTATTTTATTTTGCTGTACGTTTGTTGTATGTTTACCAGTCTGTAAAGTGCTCTGTGACTACCCTGCGAAGGGCGCTATACAAATAAAAATGTATTGATTGATCTTAAGAAAGGGATCAGGAAAGCAAAGAGGGAAATACAAAGAAACAGCTCTTGGAGCTAAAACTAATGCAAAGGGCTTTTTTCAATACTACAACAGCAAGAGGTCAATAAAGGAGGAAGTGAAACAGATAAAGGGCAAAAATGGAAGTATCTTGGAAAACGAACAAGATGTGGCAAATGTTCTAAATAAGTATTTCACAGAAGTTTTTACAAAAGAAAAAACGGATGAGACTGATCCTCAAATTGGAAGCTGTAGGCATTCAGGGTAATGTAAGTAGATTGATTATGAACTGGTTGATGTATAGGAAACAGAGGGTGTCAATTAAAGGAGTCGCTTCTAACTGGAGTGAGGTTGTTAGTGGAGTTCCAAAGGGATCAGTACTAAGGCCTTTGCTTTTTCTTATCTATATTAATCTGGACTCTGGGATAGTTAGCAAACTTGTCAGATTTGCAGATGATACTAAAATAGGTGGCTCAGCAGATACAATCTCGGCAGCACGTTATTCAAAGGGACTTAGATAATATTCAGTTGTGGTCCGACACCTGGCAGATGAAAATCAATGTGGACAAGTGCAAGATATTACATGCACGTTACAAAAATGTCCACTATAATTACACTCTGGTGGAACAGAACTAGATGCAGTAACGCATGAGAAAGACCTAGGAGTCTATGTGGACTCCTCACTTTCTCCATCCAAACAACGTGGGGAAGCAATAAAAACAGCAAACAGAATGCTAGGGTATATTGTCAAAAGTGTAGAATTTAAAACAAGGGAAGTAATGTTAAGACTGTACAATGCGCTAGTTAGAGCTCATCTGGAATACTATGTGCAGTTCTGGGCACCACACTTCAAGAAAGATATCGCTGCTCTAGAGGCAGTTCAGAGGAGAGCAACCAGACTTATTCCAGGTCTGAAGGGAATGTCGTACTGAGAGACTGAGGGAACTGAACCTTCTCACCCTGGAACAGAGGAGACTACGTGGCGACTTGATTCAAGTCTTCAAAATCATGAAAGGCATCGACCACATCAAACCAGAGGAGTTTTTCCAGATCAGCAGGGACACACGCACCCAGGAACACAAATGGAAATTGGACCTCAAACAGAAAACAGGAGACACTTCTTCACACAGAGAATAGTCACAATCTAGAACAAACTCCCCAGCGTTGTGGTAGAAGATGAAAATTTGGGAACATTTCAAGTCAGACTGGATGGGATCCTTGGATCACTCAGTTATTAATGGACACCAAATGAGCACGATGGGTCAAATGGCCTCCTCTCATTTGTAAACTTAATTATGTTTCTTATGTTTCTTATATATATACAGTGAGGGAAAAAAGTATTTGATCCCCTGCTGATTTTGTAGAAATTATCAGTCTATAATTTTAATGGTAGGTGTATTTTAACAGTGAGAGACAGAATAACAACAAATAAATCCAGAAAAACGCATTTCAAAAAAGTTATAAATTGATTTGCATGTAAATGAGGGAAATAAGTATTTGATCCCCTATCAATCAGCAAGATTTCTGGCTCCCAGGTGTCTTTTATACAGGTAACGAGCTGAGATTAGGAGCACTCTCTTAAAGGGAGTGCTCCTAATCTCAGCTCGTTACCTGTATAAAAGACACCTGTCCACAGAAGCAATCAATCAATCAGATTCCAAACTCTCCACCATGGCCAAGACCAAAGAGCTGTCCAAGGATGTCAGGGACAAGATTGTAGACCTACACAAGGCTGGAATGGGCTACAAGACCATCGCCAAGCAGCTTGGTGAGAAGGTGACAACAGTTGGTGCGATTATTCGCAAATGGAAGAAACACAAAATAACTGTCAGTCTCCCTCGGTCTGGGGCTCCATGCAAGATCTCACCTCGTGGAGTTTCAATGATCATGAGAACAGTGAGGAATCAGCCCAGAACTACATAGGAGGATCTTGTTAATGATCTCAAGGCAGCTGGGACCATAGTCACCAAGAAAACAATTGGTAACACACTACGCCGTGAAGGACTGAAATCCTGCAGCGCCCGCAAGGTCCCCCTGCTCAAGAAAGCACATGTACAGGCCCGTCTGAAGTTTGCCAATGAACATCTGAATGATTCAGAGGAGAACTGGGTGAAAGTGTTGTGGTCAGATGAGACCAAAATCGAGCTCTTTGGCATCAACTCAACTCGCCGTGTTTGGAGGAGGAGGAATGACCCCAAGAACACCATCCCCACCGTCAAACATGGAGTGTTTTGGGGGTGTTTTTCTGCTAAGGGGACAGGACAACTGCACCACATCAAAGGGACGATGGACGGGGCCATGTACCATCAAATCTTGGGTGAGAACCTCCTTCCCTCAGCCAGGGCATTGAAAATGGGTCGTGGATGAATATTCCAGCATGACAATGACCCAAAACACACAGCCAAGGCAACAAAGGAGTGGCTCAAGAAGAAGCACATTAAGGTCCTGGAGTGGCCTAGCCAGTCTCCAGACCTTAATCTCATAGAAAATCTGTGGAGGGAACTGAAGGTTCGAGTTGCCAAATGTCAGCCTCGAAACCTTAATGACTTGGAGAGGATCTGCAAAGAGGAGTGGGACAAAATCCCTCCTGAGATGTGTGCAAACCTGGTGGCCAACTACAAGAAATGTTTGACCTCTGTGATTGCCAACAAGGGTTTTGCCACCAAGTACTAAGTCGAAGTGGTCAAATACTTATTTCCCTCATCAACATGCAAATCAATTCATAACTTTTTTGAAATGCGTTTTTTTCTGGATTTTTTTGTTGTTATTCTGTCTCTCACTGTTAAAATTCACCTACCATTAAAATTATAGACTGATCAGGTCTTTGTCAGTGGGCAAACCTACAAAATCAGCAGGGGATCAAATACTTTTTTCCCTCACTGTATATAACCTATATAATATAAATATGAATATAATGTTTAAATGTCTGGATTATATAGACTATAGCATATGTACACGCAAAGGTATATTTTTATATCCAAATCGAGTGATATTATCATTGAATAATTTCCTTCATTCCAGAAAATACGTTGTTTATTGCAAATCTGCTTTTGTTGTGATACATTTAAATCCTGTATATAGCCTATGCATATGCAATGCACTATTAGGGCTGTATACAGTTATTACTTTATTCTCTTGTTTTGAAAATGTTGTTGATGGTATAAAATGTTAAAAATGCATCACCTTTTACAGTAAAATGTATTAAATACAACTGTTCGCATTGCATCCATTTGGGCACATGTGTCAGATTGCCTCATTACAAAACAAAAACAGATCGGCTGGTGTTCAGTCTTCCCCTTATGGTTGCTCTGATAATGTATCATTGTTGCACTCAACTTAATTAACTTCATAAGAATTTTAAAGACTGTAATTTTTTTAATTCGATTCTAAGTTTAACAACCAATAATAATAATAAACAAATGTCTCCACCAAAAACAACTGCTTGTTAATTATTTTTCAAAAATGATCGAGGTACCTAGTAGAAAATAGGAACATAGTATTGAACAGGGGAATTCAGTTGTTAGCTAAATACTTTAAGGAGATACATCTAACATGAAGAATGCCCATCCATGACCATGCTCCACAGTAGGAATGGTATTGTTAGGGTGATGCACTGATTTAGGCCAAATAGTCCCATTTTAGCTCATCATAGCACAAAACGGTTTGCCACATGGCTAGTGTTTTCATGGAGTGTTTCAAGTGGGCTTTCTTGAGTAATGGCTTGCCATTTCGATCATACAGGCCAGATTTGTGGAGTGCTTGAGGTATTGCTGTCCCATGCACACATTGACCAGTCTTGGCCATGAAAGCCTGTAACTCTTGCAAAGTTGCCATTCACTTTTGGTAGCCTCTCTGATCAGTCTCCTTCTTACTCAGTCATCCAAGTTGGAGGTACAGCCTGCTATAGACTTCTTAATAATGATCTTGAATGTCCTCCAGGATATTCAAGCCCTTTTGATATATTTTATACCCATACCCTGATCTATGTCTTTCAACATCTTTGACCCTGAGTTCTTTTGAAAGCTCCTTGGTGCTCATGGTTCAGTCTTTGCTTTAAAATGTACTGTCCAGCAGAGGGAACCTACACAAACTGCTTAATTGATCCTGAAATCATGTAGATCACTACAATTTAACACTTAATTCGGTGTGATATTGAAGGCAATTGGTTACACCTGAGCTAATTTAGGGTTTATTTATTTGGAAGTTGTGGGGTAGGAAGTATAGATAAATGAAACATTGCATGTGTTAAAATTGTCACAAAGATGTTGTTTATAATCACTCAGTAATGTGTAAAAAAACAACACATAAAAAGCCCAGATAAAAAGTTACCAGTATACAGATATTGAATTAAAAGGCTTTTTATGAATATATCATCAAAGCAACTTGGAACTCCCTGTTGGATGAACACATACCTAGACAAAGCATACACCAGGAGGCTGCAGCGCGAACCTGCCTAAATACACAAATACGAAAAGCCACATCTGATGATATTGCCATATCTGATAAAAGCACAAATATATAGACTCAGAATCACACTCTCCATCAAATGGCATTTGCAGTAACTTGGCATGTACATTTGTAACAATTGCACATGTTCTATTGAGATGCTTTATGTTCACCTTCTGCAATGTAATTCACCTTAGTGTGGAACCGCTGTTTCATTTGACAGACTAAAACAAAAGTGTTATATAATCCCTTCATCCTTAACACAGTCTACCTAGGAGAACCTTTTATTCATCATCGTCATTTGTCTTCTATCATAAGTGCAAAAACACACCCACAAACCCCAAATCCTACTTTAACATTTACACTGATTTATCATGCTCCTTCTAGGGAATGCATAGCTAGAGAACAATGTACTGCAGTTTAATGTAAATATTTATATTCTGTAGATGGAGCATCATGCAACCATGAGATTATCTTTTCCTGTTGGTTCTTTAATGCCTTGGTGGCATAAGAATCAAATGTATGAATAGGTATGCAGTCAGTGAAAATACATCCCTTTCTTTAACCACTAGGCCCTTGTATAAAACATTTCTGTTTCACTAAGCTAGTTGACAGTCTGCTCAGTCTAGATTATTCCGAAGGCCTACTGGAGAGAAATGCACTTGAAAATACAGAATTGGCCGACTTTATATTCTAAAAAAATACACCGTTATGTTCAGTATTTCCATATGACCTTGTGGAATGGTCCTTCAGGTTATAGTAGCATTAATATCACATTCATATCACCCCCTACCCTGCTTATTTGTGTTCCAACTGAGCTCTCAATTAATTGAATTCTTAATTTAAGTAATAATTTCCTAAATCACAGCCTTTAAACCCTCATCCTATCAACATATTATACTTACATGGGTTATCAACTCTGGTCATTCTGACCCCAATAAGCAATTATTGGAAAAAGCAAACAATTATTGCAAAATATCATCTTATTTCTTATCAATATATCATTAGCCATGTAATTAATGTGATATGGGGATTTTTTTATTATTATTTTAACAGAATTACAGCTAATTTGCATATTATGTTTCCTTTGTATAATTTTCAGTTTTTTCCCCAGATAAAATTCATATCAGTGCTAAAAAGCTGATTTACCATCATTTGATTGTAGTATAATTTATCTAAATGTGTTTTTGTTTCATATTTATGTACTAAAACCAGCCAGAGTCATTTTGACCCTAAAATTATACTATTCCCTCAAATAATGAAAACCAAAAATACCATCTGAACACATTTATTGTAAATTTAAACTGAAAAAAAAATGTATCTTTTAAACATTTGTAACCCCAATTTTGTCCAACTTATCAGTTGTAAAAAGTTGATTTTACATCTAACTAATTATCTAATTCATACAGTATCATATATTGTGAATCATTTCATTTCAATATATACTCAGTGGCCACTTTATTAGGTACACCTATCTAATACAGAGTAGGACCCCCTTTTGTGTCCAGAACAGCCTGATTTCTTCGCAGCATAAAACATTCCTTGGTCCATGCTGACTCGATGGCATCACACAGTTCCATTCGACCTCATGCCGAAGGTAATCTATTAGATTGTGACCTGGGGACTGTGCAGGCCATTGGAGTAAACTGAAGTCACTGTCATGTTCGTGGAACCAGCTTGAGATGATGCATGCTTTGTGACGTGGTGCATTATCCTGCTGGAAGTATCCATTTGAAAAAGGGGAAAATGTGGCCATATAAAGGGATGCACATGGTCAGCAACAATGCTTAGGTACACTGTGGCATTCAAAGTATACTCAATTGGTATTAAGGGACCTAATGTGTGCCAAGAAATTTCCCCACACCAATACACCACCACCAGCAGCCTGTACCATTGACACAAGGCAGGATGGATCTATGCAGATTATGCCAAACACTTCCAAACTCAAAAGTGGCTTATATTGGTTTCCCCACATGTCCTTTCTTATAAAGTAATGATCTCACATTAAATATATGGCTTACAATTGTTACACTACATCACCCATTTAAACAGTTGAGTTTTTGCTGGATAATGGGTACAAACCGCAGTGTCCCCCACCTGGAATTGATCTCACAACCCTCCACACCAGAGTTCAGAGCCATTACCGCTGCCCTTGAGTGTTGATCAGAAATAACAATACAAAATCAGTAGCACTTGCTCTTAATACTTTTAACTCATCTTTCCTGGGAGGTAAGGACCAGCAGGACCAGGGAACCCCTGAGTTAGACCTGCTGTCTTGCTAATTGATATCCTCAGATGACTACTCCGATGTCAATTAGCGAGACAGGAAGTCTAACTAATGCATCATCCTCGAACCTGGAGTTTTACCTTTTTTATCTGCATTTTAAGTTAGTAGCTAAAGATCAACATAATATTGACTCATTAATGTAATAACAGGTTAATAAACCTATACGGGCTAATAATTGAAATGATTCTCGTTAAGCCCAGTAATTATATAATAACCGAACTTTTACTAATAATAATATTACTACTACTACTACTAGTAATAGTAGTAGTAGTATATTTGTACAGTAGTATATACTAGTAGTAGTTAGCTTTCATGCATTTCGCTGCTTAGTTGTATTTTTTGTGTTGTAACTACTTCAAATCATGGGTTTTCAATTAATTTTGACTCTACTGCCCCATCTACTGGTAATATTTTGTAACAATTACAAAATATATCTATGAATATATATCTTCCTCTTCCATGTAACACCATCAAACGCAGAACTTAATTTACCATCTTTTAAGTAGTCTTCTGTAGGTCTTTTCTCATTTCTTGGGATCCATTCGATGGCTTCTTTTGTCCATCTTTGATCTGTTCTTCTTACAATGTGTCCGGCACTTTTTCATTTTAACATTTTCACTTCATATGTATGTTTGTTCTCGAATCCATTTATGTATTGTTCAATCTCTTCTTGTTATTCCGAACATACATCTTTCCAAGCTTCTTTGTGCCCTCCGTATTTTCTGTGACATTTGTGCGTTTTGACCAGGTTTCAGAGCTAGGATTCATATGTTGTTGTTGTTCTTTCTTTCTTTCTTTCTTTCTTTCTTTCTTTCTTTCTTTCTTTCTTTCTTTCTTTAATTTATTTGTTCATTAGCAGATGCAGGTCGTCTTAACTATATATGCTAAAAGGAGGGGGTATATGCAGTGCAATGACCCCAAACTACATAATCGTTAGGGAAGGAGCATCAGTTAAGCCCTTTCGAATACGTTTTTTGATATATTTTGAATATTGTACCGTCCTGCACTTATTCTTGTTTGTGAGGCGCTATACCTTTGCAATGTTCGTGGAGCAGTAACATTTGCGTGTTATCGAAAATAAAGTAGTTTTTGTCCAAAGTCGGCCCAGACAGAGATCAAGGTGCCCTAAACACAACCACAGAGCTTCATCTTCTGACGTGTTTTCTGGGACGAAATCGGAGTGACATTGTGATGTTCTCGGATGTCACTGTTAAATCGTTGTCGTTATCAATCCTTCATTCAGAGTTACCCCAAATGCCAGTCAACCCTTTATTTAGAGCACTGTCACTTTCCGTTGTGTTCAATATCGGCCCAAATAAACAGAACAATCTTAGGACATTTATCTCACCATATCTCTCATGTTGGAGTTTAGGGTAAGGTTGAAACATAGCAGACCATATTCATAAAACTTGCACTTTCCGGTTTATTTCATGTTTTTCATGTTGCAGAAAAAGTGGGGAAATGTCACAGAACTTTCCCAATATTAAATACATTAATAAATTAAACCAAATTAAATTCTTATTATTATTTGGTACCGTTGTGTGCTTTTAATCTGAAAATAAAAATAATAACAGCATTATTGTATTTATTTAATGAGGATATCGGCCAGTGTTATGTTGCAGAGTGTGTAAGCTTGTGGCCAAGGAGAGAAGGTATTGTCGATAAGAGAGACCATGTTGATAAACATAAAAATAACACGGATAGCTTTGAATAATAACTGATTTATCGATTTCGTTTTTTGTTATTTGATTATTTGTATGTATCTTTTATTGTTTTTAAATGACCGCAAGAAAGAACATGTGCACAAATATAAGAAGCATCTCTTCTGGGAAAACCGCCCAAAGCCTTAGACTGGAAGAACATTGTAACCTTGTAATTAAAAGCCGTGCTTCACGCAGCCTAAAAGAAGAAATAGAAAAAAAGAGAATAGAAAAGCGGCCTTTTCCTGTATGGAGTTGAGTTGAGCTGTCAGAAATGTCAATGTTTTGCACGGCTGCTTGTGGCACTAAATGTTGTGTTGACAGTTGTGTCGATGAATCAGTTGGAAGGTGCTTTGTGTACGTGCTGAGCAGTGCTTCATTTATAATACATATATTTATTTAATTTGGACAGTTCTTGTCATTGATGCTGGAGAAACGAGATACAAGTAAAAATGACCACGAAACATATATCCTCGAAGCTGACGTAATGTAGTGTTTCTCAACTCTGGTAATGGAGGAACCCCTACGCTGCTAGTTTTTGTTCCAAACGTGCTCCCTTACTTGAACTAATAATTTCCTATATTAGAGCCTTATAATTATATTAAACACTAGGAGTTTTGTGTTAAGTTAAATGTAAAAAGAAACATACTATCTTATTAAGGAACTCACTTACACAATTTTAAAAGTGAAATGTAAGCAATTTATTACTTCAATTAAGGTTCAATTAAGTAATTGAGAGCTCCATTGGAACAAAAACCAGCAGGGTAGGGGGTCCTCCAGGACCAGGGTTGAGAACCACTGATCTAAGGGCACCCTCAGTTATCCGCCAGTGCCATTGTAGCACATGGGGAATCCATTCACTATCTCTACAGGGAATTGTATGGTGATAGGAAACAAAGTTCAGCAATTACTAAAGGGCGAAAAAATGTTCTGTGAGGAGCCTTGCCAAAAAAGGTGGTGTATCCTACATAGGCAGAAGCATGTCCCTCGAGCATGTGGAGAGAAATGCACAAAAGACTTGTTTAGGTGTGCATACATACAGTGTGGTTAGCCCTGGGAAATCCCCTGAGGCTGGACATGTTATATACAGGATTCTGTTGGGTATCAAGGGATCCTGTAGGCTTGTCTGGGAGAGTATGGGCTGCTGTGTGCAACAGCTTAGGCACATCCAGGGAGAGCCATCAGAATTACGTGATTGTCAGGGTGTAATAGGAAGGCCCTCATGTGTCTTAGTTAGCATTGACTGGAGCCAGGCCTTTTGACCAACTGTTGAACTGCAGCAGTCACATCTTGTATTCTTCAGCTTCCTCCAACCGCTGTCACTTCACAGAGGGGATACGTCTCACTGTCTGTGTCTACAGACTGTCTACCCTTTGCTGATTTGGTCTGAAAATATAGGCTGTCAATTCATTCAGCACTGACTTGACATCCTCAACAGCAAAACCTGCATTTCCTGCGCATTTTCGTTCTTTTCTGATATTGATCGCAGTGAGGGCTGGGTTTAACACGGGCTTGGAGTTAGGACTAGGGTTAGAGTGACAGCATACAGTACATCAACATTGGATATTTTGAAGATTTATTACTAATCTAATAAAGTTTACATAATTCTCTGCATATCAGACTCAATCTCCAAGCTGATATTCAAGCACTGTGGCAAAGGGAAGTAGTCTAATTTCTGACATATATTTTGAGACCCAGCTATTGGTGTCAGTGGCAAGAGCGTGAATTCTGACTTCAAATATGCTGCATTCTCTAACATTTGCTAAACACATATTACATACTGGGGTTTTCACTTGCATATTGAAGAGTGTATCTCTGTGAAAAACACAATTTATTTTTAAATGATACATTACAGCTGGGTCACAGTGGCTTTAAAGACATTACCATGAATGAATTATGCATTTTACATGCTGTCCCGTCTCCTGTGTTAGTTAAAAGAGATACCAATGTGATCAACTTTGATGCATTTTAATAAAAAAATAGTATTTATTAATTTAATTATGATTATTTGCAATGGCAGACACATTTGATTGCATTTGTTTCACTCAATAGAGTTGATAAAACAAATAGCTTTGCAGTTTAGAACAGACCCGTAGCGCCATCTGCTGATGGTGAAATAAATAACACCAGAATTGATCCTCAGAGCTCATGAGTAATGGGGAGTTCAATACCCACAAACAGCTCACAGATCTAAGCCCTTTTTCAGATCAATTCTAAAGAAAGTTAGAAAGGACAGGGCCATGATCCTGACACAAACTGGCTATATTGTATGGTCCATATAATGTGGTATTATTATTAGTAGTAGTAGTAGTATTTATTATGTATTTATTTCTTGTCAGACTCCCTTATTCAGGGTGACATAGTTTACACAATAAGCAATTGAAGCATTACAGAAGTACAGTAGTCCAATCAAACCAAAATTATAATATGTATACATCCAAGTATCAATTCTACAGGAATTTGTCCCCATTACTTCAACAAGGAGACCCTGAGGCTAAGAATGTCTGCAGCAGGTTTGAAAATTGTAGTTATATATAAGATATTATAAATGATGTAGTATCCCCTTATAAGCTGCCTGCTATTGTTTCTTTGGAGGTGCCTAACTAAATCTTCTAATTCCCTTAATTAGCTCCATTTGTAAATGCAAGGTCTTCTCCAAATGCATGAAACATTTACAATTTATAGATTGTCTGGGCAACCAATAGAAATCAACATGACAGTTACTGCAAATACAAAATTGCCAGTTGTCTGAATATATTGTGTATTTATAATGAGCTGTGACTTTTTTATGTAGGCAGGTGGACACTGTAGTGTAATGTGTTATGTGCTGAATTGATTTATTTGTCAATGTAATGTAAAATGTAAATAATAAGAAATAATACAATTATGAGAGATTAAAGAGTACTAACCCCAATGCAGCTGGAGGCTTTTAGCAATGCATTATGCCTGTAGACAAACTCACTTTTTTGTATTAAAGTGCAGACATTGTTTTTCATCTTACTTTCTTCTCTGTGTTTTCTTTCCACATTCCCCGAAAGATACTTTACCAAAGGAACAAAAATAAAATAGAATCAAATCACATTAAAAAAATAACATCACTGAGAGTTCATAAGCATGGTTTCCAAGATTGGGGTTTGATCACTCAGCAGCTGTATTCCTGCTTTAGCCTTTGAGAAAATAGCCTCAGGTGTCTTGCTATCTCCTGATGTTTTCTCCTATACAGGATGGTTGCACATCATTGAAATGTGAGTGACTGTTTGTGTTGAGGGCAGAAGGGTGTTTAGACAATAGGTTTTGGGTGTCTATAGCTCTCATCAGTCAACTGATGCCTTATGTCTTATGTCTCTTCATATTTAATGTGAAGCCTTGGCTCAGACCTCAAATTTGATATTCATCTCAATATTGTACTTTTTGCATAAAGAAACTTGTATATTTCTGGGGACTTGATCATTTGTGTGGTTTTACAGAAACTTGGTTGAATTAAATTACTCTCTTATTTGAACAAACTTCTCAAAGACTGCAAACATTCCACAGCTACAGTGAGGGAAAAAAATATTTGATCCCCTGCTGATTTTGTACGTTTGCCCACTGACAAAGTAATTATCAGTCTATAATTTTAATGGTAGGTGTATTTTAACAGTGAGAGACAGAATAACAACAAATAAATCCAGAAAAACGCATTTCAAAAAAGTTATAAATTGATTTGCATGTTAATGAGGGAAATAAGTATTTGATCCCCTATCAATCAGCAAGATTTCTGGCTCCCAGGTGTCTTTTATACAGATAACGAGCTGAGATTAGGAGCACTCTCTTAAAGGGAGTGCTCCTAATCTCAGCTTGTTACCTGTATAAAAGACACCTGTCCACAGAAGCAATCAATCAATCAGATTCCAAACTCTCCACCATGGCCAAGACCAAAGAGCTGTCCAACGATGTCAAGGACAAGATTGTAGACCTACACAAGGCTGCAATGGGCTACAAGACCATCGCCAAGCAGCTTGGTGAGAAGGTGACAACAGTTGGTGCGATTATTCGCAAATGGAAGAAACACAAAATAACTGTCAGTCTCCCTCGGTCTGGGGCTCCATGCAAGATCTCACCTCGTGGAGTTTCAATGATCATGAGAACGGTGAGGAATCAGCCCAGAACTACACGAGAGGATCTTGTTAATGATCTCAAGGCAGCTGGGACCATAGTCACCAAGAAAACAATTGGTAACACACTACGCCGTGAAGGACTGAAATCCTGCAGCGCCCGCAAGGTCCCCCTGCTCAAGAAAGCACATGTACAGGCCCGTCTGAAGTTTGCCAATGAACATCTGAATGATTAAGAGGAGAACTGGGTGAAAGTGTTGTGGTCAGATGAGACCAAAATCGAGCTCTTTGGCATCAACTCAACTCGCCGTGTTTGGAGGAGGAGGAATGCAGCCTATGACCCCAAGAACACCATCCCCACCGTCAAACATGGAGGTGGAAACATTATGCTTTGGGGGTGTTTTTCTGCTAAGGGGACAGGATAACTGCACCGCATCAAAGGGACGATGGACAGGGCCATGTACCATCAAATCTTGGGTGAGAACCTCCGCCAGGGCATTGAAAATAGGTCGTGGATGGGTATTCCAGCATGACAATGACCCAAAACACACAGCCAAGGCAACAAAGGAGTGGTTCAAGAAGAAGCACATTAAGGTCCTGGAGTGTCCTAGCCAGTCTCCAGACCTTAATCCCATAGAAAATCTGTGGAGGGAGCTGAAGGTTCGAGTTGCCAAACGTCAGCCTCGAAACCTTAATGACTTGGAGAGGATCTGCAAAGAGGAGTGGGACAAAATCCCTCCTGAGATGTGTGCAAACCTGGTGGCCAACTACAAGAAACGTCTGACCTGTGATTGCCAGCAAGGGTTTTGCCACCAAGTACTAAGTCAAAGGGATCAAATACTTATTTCCCTCATTAACATGCAAATCAATGTATAACTTTTTTGAAATGTGTTTTTCTGGATTTTTTTGTTGTTATTCTGTCTCTCACTGTGAAAATACACCTACCATTAAAATTATAGACTGATCATTTCTTTGTCAGTGGGCAAATGCACAAAATCAGAAGAGGATCAAATACTTTTTCCCCTCACTGTACACAGGATGCTTTCAACTTTACCTTTTCACAAGGTGGTAAGTATGCACAGTATATAATATATATAATAATAGCAATATATATATTTCATCATCTGGTATGAATGTAACGTTGAAATGCACAGAATGTTTTCAGTCCTTGAGAGGTTTGTTCAAATAAGAGTGTAAAATAATTTATTCTGGATTACTGGGTAGAATGAACCACAGAGGAAAGTGCAGAGTGTGCAACCAGGTTTCTCTACAATCCTAAACCACAAGATTTGTTGTATCTTTCTAGGTTGCTTGAAATGGTATATATAACCTAGCTTGTTTACAGTGTTATCACATGATCTGCAGCAACTGGTTTATTTTCTTTGGTTCTGTTCTGAACAGAGAAGACCTGAACTTCCTTTATATATTGTATCTGATTCCATCGCAATTTGTAAAAGCATAACCACATGCAACTACAGTTTTAAACCAGCCTTCTTTGTATTGGTTTTCATCTCACCTGGGGTCTTAAATAACTTAAATAACTATTATTGTCTTAATACAACTCATTAACTAGTTGACCGAGTTCTGAATGTTAGTGATTGTAAGAGAGCTGGAAAACCTGTGGAACTCTTGGGGTGGGGACATGTGCCTAAGAGCTAATTATATCAGCAGTTGCATTGTTTTTAATAATTTGTTTAGAAAGACAAATGCATATTTTTTATATGGAAAGCATCCACGGATTGAAAAAAAAAAGAATGATTAGAAGTGTAAGAATCTCAGATTTTAAGTTATTGTCTGTAAAATTTAAAGTCTTAAATTAGCCTAACTGAGAAAATCAATTAATGATTTGAGAAATTGGGATCTTCTGTGGTACCACAAGACACGCGATGAAGACAGGTCAAGGGAATCTCTTTAGTCTTGGCTCAAGTGTTTGGAAAAGTCAACCCCAGTGCCTTACATGAAGCTCAATAATCAAATAAGGACCAGTGGTCACAAGTTTGAATTGAGTTTGGGTGATGGAAGATGGAACAGAGGAAGCACTGCTTTGCACTGAGTAGTAGACATTTGGAACAACCTTGACCAAGGACAGGTGATTTTTTATATTCATTGAACCAATTCAGTTAGCCTACTCATAGAATGAAAATAATCAGTCCATACCTCAATATTTATTCACCAGAAGTACCAGTACATATGGAGTAGTCCTCAATGTGAAATATGTTTGATATGTCCACCTCTTTTTTGAAGTGACATGCGGAAGTTGAGGAATTCAATTTCGACAGTATAACTTGCAAAGTGTTGTTATGATTGACTACACCTCTTGCTCTACTGTCTCTTTCAAATAACCAGTTGGACGTGGATTGTTTTGGAACATTTTGTCCTAATATGTACATTGCAACACTGACATGAGAAATCCAGCACGATATTCATTAAAATGCTATTAGTGAACGGTTTAAAACATAGAACTAAACCTACAGCACGATGACCGCCACTAGATGGCGACGTTACTGAAGAATTGTATTTCTAATTTTGAAATGCTATTTGGAAGTTTAAAATTTAAGGCATTCTTCTTCAGTTCAGTTGTACTGATGTACACTAATCGTCAACATCATTCAAACTCTCCATTCGGTGATTCATTTAGATTAATACATCTTCTTAATTAAACTATATTTATCAGTTGTTTTTGGAGTCTGTTGAACACTGATTCTGTCAGAAAACTGTAGGTTCCAGTTGATTTGATTCCAATCTACAAATTTGATTTGAACAGACTTAAGAGTCTGCCACAGTCATGTTAAATACATGTGTATAATAAATATACGATATAATATACAAACAGAACAAATACAGGCACTGTTTAATGAACACGATTTATTAAACTTAAGGAAAAACATTGTTTCAGATGTAGGGGATACTTTTTACAACAGCTGTGTGTATAGCCTATTGATTTGCGATTAAAAACAATAATAATATAATAATAATCATCATCATCATCATCATCATCATCATCATCATCATAATTATATTAAATACCACCGTCTTTTCAAGTGTGTGACCAAACTGCTGTTCTATCTAAATTAATGAGGGCGGGGGGAAATCCGTAACAACCATACATGAGGATGGAGTAAGAAACAGGAGCAGGAGATAGCTGGTAAATAAAAGTGCGGCTAACTCGGTGGAAGAAGGTTAAACATGTACACAGCATATCGACATAGACAAACTCAAACTTGTCATTGATAAACAACTTTCACAGACGTGTAACAATTGCATACAATATGGCGTTTGACGTGAATGTCTCAGGCGGCGGAAGAATGCTTTTCAGATGCGTTGAAGGTGGTTGCCTGTGCTTTATCATCCTACGGGAAACCACACCACCAATAACAATGACCGTGGGAATGTTCTCAGTCTCCGGGTCCTAAACTCAGGTCTGTGAGTGTGCAAGCTCAGACAGAGACTCGTCCCATTACTTACCATCCCCGGCGTAACCAGTGCGTAACTTGGTGTTTGCATTCCTATAATGGCTTTATCAACCACCTATTATACAAAGGTGTAGAGGTCAAGGGAGTACAGGCCGGTCAGGCATCAAGAGGCAACACAAAAGCCTGTCGCACATTTCTCAGCCAACTCCTCGGCACCTTCCCATAGATGGCGCCGCTGGCCTCATCAGTCGCAGTAAATCTGACGCCTTACGCTGAGATAAGATCTGTGTACAAGGATGGGCTGGAGGTGGGTCCTTCTGTTGCAAACAATGATACAGTCCTGACCCAGCCAGTACAGTCCCGTACAGTGTAAAACTTTTGTTAGACTATACCTGTTTCACCCAGTCTTCCAGTATCCCACTTGAGCTTTTTGCCGCTGCCCATACTAATTGTTATAGCAAGGCATCCGTACTCTCTGTCCACCTGAGATGGAATATTGAACCTCATTTTCCAATCAACTATTTATTTTACGGGATGAAGAGATAGTTCGTCCTACTAATGATTGTACTGAAAATATCTTCTTGTACTTTAGTGGTACATGTGTGTACATCCAGTACACGAGTGCGGTTCATTTAATGTAATCATTGATGTTCATTTAAGTATACGTTTTTATACATTTTGTATATATTCAGAGTGTACTGAAGTTCGCAGGTTACAAATTGTTCGTGTGATGCGTTGCGGTGCGCAAATACAACAGGCAGCGTCAGATTGGGTGGTAGTTCTGTTTTGAAACAGCAGGGTGCGGCAAGTATCTACGGAAATGTATGACAACTTCGCTGCCTTGATCGTTAAGCATCAGCAACACAATGCAATGTTGAAAAACAACTTTGGTCACCAATGTTTCTGTTTAAATAAATATATGCATAAATAAATTACAGAACTGCAATAAGGCTGTTTGAATACAGTAGATTTTGCTTCAAGCACTTTAAGTGAAGGCATTGGTCTTTTGTCATTAAAATGTCACCTATATATCGTTTATTTTTTCTTTAGGATCTGGTGCGTTTGTATTCCGATGGGTAGTAACCGGCCCACCGAAGTAAAAATGGACCGGCCCTTCTGGAATAGCTAGATGGCCAGTCCGCCTATGGGTTTGTCTGAGCTGCAAGGCAGTGCTCTGATGTTTTCGTCACGTCAGAAACCGTGGAGAAGGCAAGTGACAAAATGATACTCTTGGGCCATGTCCACGATTTTGTACACTAGTAGCTTATACAAGTATGTCAGTCATCAGTGGACTTTCAGTCAAGTGACATTCTGAGTATATTTGTTTGAAATGTGAGAGAGGTTCTAATTTAATATTTGACTTGACTGTGTATGCTACAGTTTAGTTTTTAGGTTTATATTGTTCGCTTCAACTTAGTATTGCTATTCATTTATATTACAATTTGCAAGACAAATTACAATTTCTCAGGAACCTAACAGCATCTAATGCAGGATTTTAGCTTATTGGATTCAGTGTCTAAGTTGTTGAGTTATTACGATTTAGTTATTAAATTGAAAGCATTTGTCTACTAAAACACTCCTGGTATTAAACACTGCATCTCACCATACACTAGTGTTTATCAAAGTGATCTGCTGTTGAAAGCAAACAATTTATGTTGAAACTACGACAGGTAACGTTAACTGTATTGCGTTACAAAAAAATACCTCTTATGAATTAATACATATGTGTATATTAAATCAGTTTAGTTTAAAATGGTCTTTCATTGGTCTCGCTGCTATGGAGATCGTGGGTGATACTTCCATGAATAGAACAGACTAAAACTAAGACGTGCATCATGTATATATCTAGATTAATATACAATTGAATGTAGTGTACTTATCCATATTGCCGATATATATATATATATATATATGAGAGAGAGAGAGAGAGGTCATGTTTAACAAGAGCTCCTAAAGTAATTTATTAATATGCTCCTTTGGAATTAGTAAATCAGTTGGAAATGAAAATTAAACTTAAATAAATGAAACAAAATACAATACAATCCTTTAATAATAAATACATCTAGAAGAAGAAGATAATTTTTATCAAAAAGAAGCTTTGGACACAGCAAAATCAAACTGAAGTACTTAACTGCAAAGAAGAGAATAGATACCAGAAAGAAAACTGAAAAGAACACCAGAAAAAAGAGAGAAAGAAAGTAAAAGGAAGAAAGGAAAATAAAGAATACAAGAAAGAAAAAATAGAAAACAACACTCAAGGAAAGGATTTATATCTGCAGCCATAGAAAGGATTAATTAAGACATAAGGTAAGCCTCTCACCTTATACATGTATTTATTCCCAATATTATACATATATAATCAACACAGAGCTGTGGCTATACTGAAAAGCTGTTGACATTTGAAAAGTGACAGTTAGAGGTTTGAATTTGAAACTGGCAGTTGAGCCTCTAAAAAGTATCAATTTATAAAAGATACAATGAGCAGCTCAGCAGCACAAGCCCCGCCCCTCTGCAGGAGCTGTGCGATCCAGTACCCACAGCACCTGAAGAACCCTCAGGCCAGGAAGAGTCACAAACAACACATACTGAAGGACAACCCAGAGACTCTCAGAACCGACTTCTCTCAGACTGGAGACCAGCAAGTCACCTGCAACCTGGTCTTCTACACCGAGCACACCGACGCCTGGCACGCTGCTATCTGTCAACTGTACAGGCACATTAAAAAGAGAGGCATCAGTAAAGGAAGGCAGGTGTCAATCAGTGAGGAGGACGACCCAGACACCTCCATGCTGACAATCAATCTGTACCACACTGGGACAGTCTTAATACAGGGCAGCCTGGGCACCTTCGAAAATCAGTTCCACTCACTGAAAACGCTGGCTGACAGAGAGAAACAGGAGAGACGTGTCCAAAAGAGCACAGATGCAGCCACACAGGAGGAGAGTCCAGCCCCACACTGCCCTGCCAACGGAGGGGAGAGCGCCGCGCCAGAGAACAGCGAGGAATCCACACACAGCCCAGCGCAGGACACCCCTCAGACACCCGACACAGTGTCCCAGCTGAGGGAGAACATGTCCCTGCTGGAGGTGGAGCTGATGGAGCTAAAAGAGCTGGTGCTGGCCAAGCTCACAACCTCCAACACCACAGAGCAGCTAACAGACCAGCTCAACAGAGTCCAACACGAGCACAAGGTCACAGTGAGGGAGCTGAGGGAGGAGGTGAGGGAGCTGCAGCAGGACAGGGAGGCCATGAGGAGGGAGATGACGGCCCTGAGAGAAGAACTGCAACGCAGAGACAAGACAGTGCAGAGCCTGAAGGAGCAGCTATACAAACTCACTGCCCACAACAACCAGCCCTCAAGAAACTCAGCAGTCCACACTGTGTAGAGCCCTCCCACTGCAATGACACCCAGACATACTGACTCTCACACAACACACCACTCACACACTGCACCCAACACAAACCCTGAACTCGACACACACACTGCACCCAACACACACACACACCGACCCGAACACACACACACCCTGAGCCCGACACACACAGTGCACCCAACACACACACACACCCTGACTCAGACACACACACTGCACCCAGCACACACACACACCCTGAGCCCGAAACCACTCACAAAACCTGCGCACCCCACACACAGGCCGAACCAAACATAGATGAGACCCCCTCACACAGAAAGACTACCAGGAAGAAGAACACTGAAGTAGCCCTGCTGATAGACTCAAATGGCAAACTCATAAATGAGAGGCGGCTCTTCCCTGATGGCAAGATCTCCAAGGTCTGGTGTCCGACCACAGAGAGGGCCATGCAGCAGCTGTCTGAGGAGAGCCTCGGCTCCCCCAGCCATATTATTATAAACACAGGCACAAACGACCTGAGGACCCAGCAGGACAAGGTGGCCAGCTCCATCAGAAGAGTGGCGGAGAGGGCCACCCAGACCTTCCCCCACGCCAAAAATCATCATCTCCACCCTGCTGCCCAGGAAGGACTTCCACCCCCACACCATCCACATGATCAATGCCGAGATCTCTCGGGGATGTGCTCTGATGCCAAATGTACAACTGGCACACCACCCCACTCTTGGGGCCCACAGCTTGTTTGACCACGTCCATCTCCACAAACAAGCAGTGAACGTCTTCGCAAAGACACTCAAAGATGTCGCCCTGGGCTGAAACCCAGCCAGCCCCCCACATGGCCACAGAAGGGTCTCCAGCACCCACATCACCCAGAACAACCCCGAGCCAATCAGGAGAGCGGCCCCTGGGAGCCCCTGCACACCACCTTCCCCAGCCCAGACACCGCAGACCCCAGCCGGGATACGCCCGACCACAGGACAGCAGACCCAGAGTGGAGCCCATCCAGAACATACACAGAGCAGCGCAGCAGCACAGCCAGCGCAACTACGCAGCAGCGGTTAGCAGAGTGGCTGACACCGACACCGGGGAGCTGCAGGAGATCCGACACCTGCTCAACCTCATGTGCACCCGACTGATGAGATAAGTAACTGTGCATAACAAAGAAACCACTGCAGGAGGTGACTAGCTATTACCACATCCGAAAATCACCCCTGTATATATGTAGTTATATACTGATATATATGGACATATTTTCTAAACATTATGTAGATATATGGATGCTTACATATATGTGTATATATGTATATGAGGGTATATATGTAGATATATGTGTATATATATATATATATATGTGTATATGCGTATGTATATAAGAGCGTTAGTGAGGAGGGTTTTATTTTATTTTTATTTATTCGTTTCCTATTTTTACATATCACCAGTATTACTATTTATTTATTTGTTTACTTTTCACCTCACACATTTCCAGATATATCTCATTCCAAAGGAGTATATAAATTGCTTAATTAGAGTAGAAAGAAATGCGATCCCTATCTATCACCATGTGGAACATCCAAGGCCTGGGCTCCTCAGTGTTCGGGCTGAAGAGCACAGACCCGGAGTTCAGAGAGAGAGTGAGAGACAAGGATGTCATCATCCTGCAAGAGACATGATGTCGGGCAGACGTGTCCAGTCACTGTCCCTCAGGCTACAGAGAGGTCATAGTGCCCTCCCTGAAGAAGCCCTCCGTCAGACACGGCAGGGACTCCGGAGGCATAATAATCTGGTACAAAGCAGAGCTCAGTGACTCCATACAGCCCATCAAAACAGCAGAGTCACACATATGGCTTAAAATAAGCAAAGAAATCATTTCTACACAAACCGATGTGTTCCTGTGCGCCGTGTATGTTCCCCCCTCAGAATCCCCATATCACAATGAGGAGATCTTCCCCAACCTCCAGACTGAGGTCTGCCACTTCCAGGCCCAGGGAAGTGTGCTGATCTGTGGGGACCTGAACGCCCGGACAGGCAGCCTGCCTGACTTCACCAGCACATAGGGAGATGGCCACATATTCGGCCACACCCCCTTAAACACCCCCATCAGCTCCCTCAGACACAGCCACGACAGGGGAGTGAATAAAAACGGGCAACAATTACTGCAGCTCTGTCAGGGACTGGGCCTGTATATCGTGAATGGCAGGATCCGGGGAGACTCTCTGGGAAGATACACCTACAGCTCAGCTCTTGGCAGCAGCACGGTAGACTATGCCATCACAGACCTAGACTCCTTCTCTCTCAGTACATTTACCGTCAAACCACTGACACCTCTATCAGACCACAGCCAAATCACTGTGTTCCTGAAGAGGACAGAGCACAGCAGCAGTGCTCACACACAGCCCAGCAAGCTGTACAGCCTCAGACACTCCTACAGATGGGCTCCAGACAGCACACAAGAATACCACAAAGCAATTGGCAATCAAGACATCCAATCACTAATACACACCTTTCTGGTCACCCCAAAATTTAATAAATTAAAACCTGAAGAATTGGCCATTCAAAATGGAGATATTTGGAAAAACCACTTTGAAAAACTTTATGAAAACATTCACCACACTGAGAAATCAGCTCAGCATGACATCAGTGTGAAACTAAAAAGAATGGAATTGGCATTTTAAGACACCCAGAATCCCCTGGACTCAACTATTACTGAGCAGGAGTTGCAGGAGAAGCTGCGCGCTCTGCTGCCCAGGAAAGCCTGCGGGCCTGATGGCATCTCCAACGAGATGCTGAAACACAGCAGCCCTGAGCTGCAGCAGGCCCTGCTATGGCTGGTGCTCAGTGTGGGCCACTTCCCTTACATCTGGAATAAAGGACTGATCACCCCGATTCCTAAGAGTGGAGACAAATTGGATCCTAATAACTACCTGGGCATCTGTGTGAGCAGCAACCTGGGGAAGGTGTTCTGCAGTATCATTAACGCCCGGATACTGGCCTTCCTTACCGAGCACAGTGTCCTGAGTAAGAGTCAGTTTGGCTTCCTCCCAAAACACCACACAACCGATCATATTTACACCCTACACACCCTCATTGACAAACACGTCAACCAAAATAAAAATACAATATTTGCTTGTTTCATAGATTTAAAAAAAGCATTTGATTCAATCTGGCACGAAGGTTTATTTTACAAACTTCTATATGACATCATCAAATCAATGTATACAGGAAACGAGTGCGGAGTTAAAATTGGCAATAAAAGAACAGAGTTCTTCACTCAGAGGTGTGGGGTGAGGCAGGGCTGCAGTCTGAGCCCAACGCTATTCAATATTTACATCAACGAATTGGCCACAATGCTGGAGCAACCTGCAGCCCCCGGCCTCACCCTACATGACACAGAAGTCAAGTTCCTGCTCTACGCAGATGACCTGGTGCTGCTGGAGCAGTACTGTCAGACCTGGGCCCTGGCAGTAAACATGAAAAAGACAAATATCATGATATTCCAGAAAAAGGCCAGGCCTCAGGGAAGTAGGTACCACTTCACTTTAGGAAACAGCACCATCGAACACTGCACCCACTACACATACCTAGGCCTCACACTCAGCTCAACAGGAAGCTTCAACACGGCGGTGAAGACACTGAGAGAGAAAGCGTGCATGGCCTTCTATGCCATAAAGAGACAAATTAGCATAAAAATACCTGTACAAATCTGGCTAAAAATATTTGAATCCGTAATCCAGGCCATTGCTCTCTATGGCAGTGAGGTGTGGGGTCCCCTCACAGGACAGGAGTTTGCTCAATGGGACCATCACCCAACAGAAACCCTGCATGCAGAGTTCTGCAAAAATATCCTATAGGTGCAAAGGAAAACACTGAACAACGAATGCAGGGCAGAATTAGGCCAATACCCTTTATTAATCAACATACACAAAAGAGCAATTAAATTCTGGCTCCATCTAATAAACAGCGACACACTCCTACCACCACAAGGCCCTGCAATGCCAAGAGATGAACCCAGAGAGGAGCCCCCTCAGCCAGCTGGTCCGCAGGCTCACTGCGCAGACACACATCGACACCGGCCAGCCTCAGGACAGCAACACACACATGCACACAATCAGAGTCAACCAAATTATCACACAGCACAAAGTAAACTGCAGTGCTATCGGGCCCTAAAAAGACACTACACATTGGCAGAATACCTTAAATTAATAACGAACGAAAAACACAAAAGGATCCTGACCAAATACAGGCTCAGTGAGCACAGCCTGGCCATCGAGACGGGCCGACACAGGCAGACCTGGCTGCCCAGAGAGGACAGGCTGTGTCCCCACTGCCAGCGCAGAGAGGTCGAGACAGAGCTGCACTTTATTCTAAAATGTGAAAAATAAAAACATTTACGAGCAAAATTATTCCCCAAAATAGCAGATCTCTATAAGAGATTTCCAGACCTGCCAGACTCGGAGAAAGTGCCAGTCCTTCTGGGAGAGGAGACCAGCTGCATATTACTGGCAGCCCAGTATACAGCTGCCTGCCACAGCCTGAGGGACACAGTGGACACTTAGTCCACACACACAGGGGACACCCCTAGACACAGGCAATGACACCCATGCTACACCGACTTATTACTATTAATATCAATTTTATGTCTCTGACATATGGTTTAAATTGTATTAATTGAAATGAATCAGTTAACTGTTTTAACATACATATCGTGTATTTCTGTATGCAAATGTACATGTATATGTTCAAAACTGTTGTTTGTCACCATTGCTTTGGAAATAATTATTTTTGGTCATGCCAATAAAAGCACGTTGAATTTGAGAGAGAGAGATTAATTACAGTAATCGTCAATCAGATTGTAAGTCTTTTTAGTTTTGGTTTCCTACAGAATTAGTGACCGAGAATTGACCTTGTGTTCAACGTTCAAGTTCAAGTGTACACAAGGGGGCGCCAAAACCACACTACAATGCCGTTTTCTCGGTGTAGAATTGCAGTAAGGCTATATGCTATTTGCTCAATGTCAGTGAAAATCTAAGATTCTTTGAACAGACACAGTGAAACATCATAAAATAAGTAGCAGATACTCAGAATACAAAAGGATGACTTGGAGGTAATTATTAAATCCTATCCTATCGATTACCATTTAAAATGTGTAGTCTGATAAAGAGATACAATTGCCAGTTTATAAACTATGGATTATATTCGAGTACCGAAGCAATATAGATCTTGTTTGTGTAATACGTGAGTTTTGTCTTGTTCGAAATCATCAGAGGGATTCATTATTCGTAGTGTGTGGAAAATGTGTAAATACTTGTTTTAATTGACTGCCGAAATATAACGTTCTTGTTTTTGAAGTACTTTAATGCCTGTTCTTGCAGGTCAGTGGGCTATATTCACAAGGGAAACACTGCACTTATTCCTTATATTTAAATGTGAAATTATGCAAAGACTATGTATTTTTGATTTATGAATTCCTGGGCGTTTAAAAGTCAAATATTACAATTTTAGATACATTTTATATTCCATAGAAATGGAACCCCTCCTATAAATGATTGTACCGTGTCGTTACATTCATATGGTTATTGCATCCTATCTATGTATTTAATTATATATATATATATATATATATATATATATATATATATATATATATATATATATATATATATATATATATATATATATATAATTACTGTATGCAAAGCCTTTTTTCGTGGTATCAAATTCTGAAAATATTTGTATGATCTTACTCTGAGCTTATAATTGTAAACCGTATTTTGTATATTCTTTAATTGTTCTTTGTAGATTGGAAATTCGCTAATATACTGTTCACATGCCAAACAATAAATCATTCATATGACCTAGAGATTTGACTTTAAACTAATAGAAATCCGCTAGTTTGGATTTTCTAAAACAAACCAGCTAACTTAACACAAACTTGCTGTGATTAATTTGACCATGGGAGTTTTCGGTTCATTTATCCCGGATTAAATAAAACATACTGACTCATCATCCAATGGCAAATTATAATTCCAGTATTTGATATCTGATTTCTATTAAGTAGAAGCAATACGCCTCTAGATATCAAAAAAGCCATCTTCTGGCTTTATTATGTAATATTGGCGTGTTCCTTTACATTTTTGATTCAATCCAGGCTTTAAAATCATGAAGGGTGTCGAGGAGTATTTTATTAGAGGAGGATTACACTACCGCGCGATGGGCTTCTCATATGTATTTATTTATATTTGTGTATCGGAGTGCTATTGTATTCGTTACATTCAGTTGTAATTTTGTTATAGTTTAACAAGGAAACCATTCTCCGTTCTTCATATAATAAATTGAAGTAGACAGACACACAATTATAGGTTTACTTATCTCCTATAGAAAGAATATTCTATTTTTAAATGGGCTGGATTTGCAATTTACACTTCATTCACTCATATCCTTTGAGAAACTGATAGGTTGGCTAGGTTCGTGGGGAAGGGAAACATAACCAAAATAACCAATTTTTAGACTGTAACATTTGCAGCTTTTCTTCCAGTGTTTGAATCCTCCAAATCCTCCTAAATAAAATAATTAATGAATGCAGTAATTGCATAGTGTTTGCATACAGTGTACGATAGGCTATGCTCGGCGCCTTACCTGCCCTTCTGTTCAGATAAAACAAATGATGATTAGGCTAATTTAGGTGCAATCATAGAAATACAAAAAAAAATCAATGCAACTATAATTTGTTGGACGTTTTCTATTGAAATGTGTTTTGGTGCTTTAAGATTTTACCCTCGGCAAAGCCATGATATCCGCCAGTGTAGTCCAACATCTACTTGGCTGCAGAAAGCGCACCAGGCTATCATACAAGCCCCATCCCCGTGGCATTGATCCGGCAGTACTGATCCTTGTCTCGGTTCCTGCAGAGGGTGGAAAAATGTACAGACACACTCTAAAGGGCAGTGATGATGTAATTGAAAATATGTCCGTAAAATGCCTTTTCCTTGTCAGAGCAGATACACCCAGCGCTCTCTGCGATTCCTTGACCCCGTTTGAAAGTGAAAGCCTGTTGTTGTTTTTTTTTCTGCAGGCAGTTGCCCTTTTCATTATTCAGAAAAAAGCTAATACATACCTGTTCGTTTCAGCACAATGATTTATCAACAGAGAGGTCTGGCACGCTTGGATAAAGACGATGCACATTTGGTTGCATTTTTGATCCTGGCATCCATTTGAGCGTCGAAAATGGTGACCTGAAAAAGTCTCCTGTGTTGTTTGTATATCTAAGTACAGTTGTGTAAACGTTGTCTATGTTTTTCCTTTGGTCTTTGCTACAGGAATTGAGTTTTGTGCCTCAAAAGCTACAGCTCATTCCAATGTTATACATGTAATCGTAATAGTGAAATGTTTGTAATGGTAAAATCGACTATATATATATATATATACTACGTTTACACCAAATAATAATAATAATAATAATATTATTATTATTATTATTATTATTATTATTATATGAAATCACACTACCACAACTAATACATGGCTAATATGGTAAACCCTGTAATATGGTAGATACATACCCAAGTATAGAGGGCCCGTGAAAATAGACTATATCTCCGTTAATGTAAGGTCATATTGGATAAATTGTAACAAGCAGTTTCAATAACTTACAATGTTCTGTTGTGTGTGTGTGTGTGTGTGTGTTTGTGTGTGTGTGCCGACATCAAAATGTTTATTTTAAAAGATTGACCTATTTTTCCTCATTCCATCTTTCCGTCATCGTATATATTGTGTTGAAAGGAACATACATTAAGGTAACCCGACTTTGCACAATGTTCGATATAAAGATATTCGAAACGGTTTGTTTCTAGACTGAGGCCCAGACCAAATCAAAACGTTGATCTTCCCACGAAACGTACATTTCAAACTTGTACCCTATCGCATTTTGATTTATAAGTTGAAGAAAATGGCTTCTGATAATACATTTAATCACAATTTTAAATTGCGTTGTATACTTTACTTGCTGTACATCAACAAGTGAATATTTCCATAAGCAATTAATTATAGTTAAGTTATCGATAGCCCAACACTCAAGAAAGTATCAAACAAAATAAACTCGTATACACGGGGGGTAACCGAGTTAATCAATACATGGCACAATAATGCCTCGAGTTACCAAGATTTGTAACTGTTTGTATGTGTGGATTTTAACATGACTAAAATACTTTGTGATGCTTGTAATATACTATTATTATTATTATTATTATTATTATTATTATTATTATTATTATTATTATTATTATTATTATTATTTATACGGTACAATCTTCAACATTGTAACTGAGGAAGTGGTCTGCATGAATGCAGATAACTCTTACATGGAAATATCCTAGGCTACCATAACAACTTTTAAAGTACGGCATACCTTTATTTTTAAACTTCACAAACCAAAACGGACCTTTCTCTTGTATTGTCCGTCCCATGAAGAATATTACTGGGTGACAAAATAAGATTATCGAGATCCTATATATGCAATTATTATATGAACTTGACAGAGCTCTTGTGTTCTGAACATATTGTACCATAGTCGAGCAATGCATTAGCACTCCAATAGGGCTCTATTTGCAAAACCCTGTTCGTTTTCATTACTTAATGTTGGCTTTCGTGAGACCTGATGATCCGAACTATAATACCTGTCTAACGAACTGCATGCAATGACATCTAAGGGAAAGCTCGATAAAATCACCATCTCGGAAGTGCAAATATTATTTTATATTATTCCGATATATGTCTGTTGCCATCTGCTGTATTTATATTGCATACAAACAAAAATCAAACAAACGACAAAGTGTGGTTTTGAGTAGGGTAAGGCATGAAGCACTGGCGACCTAATAATATTTTTTTAAAAAACCTGACCCTTTCCTGTTACACTTATTTGCCTTAAGAAAACAAAAGGGGTATATTTTCTTGCGTGTCTATGTATTTGTGTAGCGGCTATATTGTTTGTTTTACAGTTACGTGTGGGCCATGTTAGCACAATATTGATATGTTTTCCCTGACCTCATGAAAAAAGTTATCTACCTTCAATTGCAGTGCAAACACTACTGATAGCGTTCAAACCCCGGCCAGTGCCTTCCCCGTTTGCAGTTCAGCCTATCCTGTAACACATTGGCCTTGCAAAACACAATCATGTTATCCTTTATAGGAAACTATAACATTATTATCATATATTTTGTTACGCCTTGGTTATTAAGTGGAAGAGTTCTGTACCAAGAGGTGCTTTACTCGTATAATGCCCTCTGTGGCCGCTCGGTGGCGCTCTGCCAAAGACTCGCGATGAGACACAATGATGGTAGATCCGCAGCCGCCTTCCAGGCAATAAAATCAACGGAGAGATCAACTGAGGCGCCAGGTGAGCAATAGAGAGAGCAATCCCGATAGATTGTGTGCTGTTTACTCCTATTCCCAAGCGCCACAGTCGTTACTTATTAACCTTATATATACAAATAAAGATATGCCCTTGATAAAAGCATGTCTCAAGGCAGAATGGACTCGGTAATCAAGTTATTTTACATTCTTTACAAGTCCACTGTTGCGGGAAGAAATCAATACATAGCCTCCTCCGAAAAACTGCACACACGCAACCTTTGTAGTTGTAGTTTATCGTTTAGTTGCTGTTAATCTTTAAGGCATCCTGTCGCCTATGAATGTTTATTACTGTATTATTATATTGAAGTCCTAAAATTAAAAAATACAGATATTATTATTATTAAAAAATTAAATATGAATAAACACATCCGCTCAATGTTGACAGAATGTTACATTGTACCCCCGAATAATTTATGCCTGGCTCCATAGGCGTAGGGGACACCCCCCCCCCCCCCCCCAAATTTTGAAACCAAAACTACGCCACTGCGTCCACGTCCAGATGAACTGCGTTTTCTGTCAGGGCTCTTAACCCGCTAAATTAGAACATTTTCTAGGAAGTTCTAATTCTGCCAAATACTTATCTAGTAGTTTTATTTACCAATCATGACATAACATTTATTAGAAACCTATTGTCGTTATTTGGAAAAGACTTCCTAGGCTGCGTTTCTTTATTCATTATTGTTTTAATGGGAATACTTTTGAAATAATTGAAGTTTATGTCAGTACTGGTGTATCTGCACGTTCGGTTACATTACAGGTTTGTATGTTCACAGTTCAAACTTTGGTGCAAAATACACACACATACACAATAGAAGAACGGAATTGGGGTTCAATCAAAATAGAATAAGGCATTTTTTTTTGCATTCTTTTTATATATGTGTGTCTGTGTGGTGGTGGTGGTGGGGGGGGGGGGGGGGGGGGAGGCGGGGGGTAAGGGTGACAAATTACATGACACTACTAAAATAATGAATTGAATACTGTACAGTGTTTTGGTTCCAGAAACTAAATGTATATACTACAACTACGTGTATGTATGTATGTATGTATGTATGTATGTATGTATGCATGTAATTTCAGTTTATTGACATTTTAAAAATTAAATTTCACTTTGCGAAAGACTACAAACGGCATTTGTGGAAGGCATTGTGTACATTTCAGTATTTTATTGAAACTTTCAAGAAACATTTTTTGTTAACAAAACAAAAACAAACAAAAAATATTTAAAATACTACAGAAACCCAAGGACAACTTTAGAAACACAAATTAAACCTTCATATTTTAATAAGTTCGGCACTTTTACTTTCAAGCTGCAATAGACCTACGGATTTTTTTTTTTAATCCATTATTTTATTGACACACAAATAAAGTTGTTTTATATAAAGAAAGAGAAACTTCATCACGTTTTAAGCCACTGGTGCGCTGTGTTGTCACTTTTTTTTTAACAGTAGCACTTTTAACACTGAGACAATGGTAAAATCTACAATGGCACATTTTTCTTTGCAGAGAGAAACACGTTGATAGTGGCAGAGTTGAGGACAGATCTGAATTATGAAATGCAGAAGACTAAAACCAAAACAACTCGCAGACAATATTTACACATATATATGTACAACAACAATAAATTAAGGGCAGAATCTCAAAAATTCTAATCCGATATATTTACACGAAATAGCAAATAATTACATAAATATTTTTGAATATATATATATATATATATATATATATATATATATATATATATTTATAGTCTACGTTTCAATTTGTTTCATTGTTTTCTTTTCAGATTATTTTTCATTTGTCCATGTATTAAAAACAAAATCATATACACAGGGGTAAGCAAAAAGCATTCGAAGTATTTTGTTTTGCAGATTCATTACGTGAGGGTGTGTTCCATCTTATATTTGATATTTCCCATATTTTGGTCTTGTTTGAAGAATTGAAAATGGCAATCAGAATCAAGATATTGATATGCAAAGTCTTTTCTATTTTTCTCCGGACAACTATATCCATTTATAGTTATATAATAATAATAATAATAATAATAATAATAATAATAATTATTATTATTATTATTATTATTATTATTATTATTATTATTATTATTATTGTTTCTATCAAACAGCAGACTTTACAAGCTATACCAGAAGAGGTTTACAAATTGGCCAAACCAATCCAGCGTAAATCTTAAACTCGTTCTGTTTGTTCACCCAGCACCTAACATGTAAAAGATATATATCACATAGCAGCAACTTCATATGTCTTTTAATTACAAATTTCTTAAGAATCCCTTTCCGTTTCAATACTTGTGTGGTATTCAAAATACAGACAAGTCCAGAGTACGTGTATATGTTTTAACACAAGAGAAATAGAGCGTACATTAAGTTTTTTTTTTTTTTTTTTTTTTTTAAACAAAGTGCATTGGAAAAAACAAACAACAAATAATAATTAAAAAAAAAAAAAAACATAATACACGGTTTGAGAGATCTGCAAATCCAAACCCGCTTTAGCTACAAATGTATTCATTAAAGGTTTTGTGTATCTTTCCTCTAAGGAGACACGCTTCGTGGCCGGTCTGGTTTTGAATCTAGTCCACTGACCAAACGTTGGATGCTTTGCAGTTCGTTGGTCGAGTCCTTTTCCGAACATGTTTTAGGCGATAGAGAAACGGAGCCCGATGATATAGTGGAGGACCTGCTGTTCACCTCAGACGTGGAGTCCAGGGTAGCCGACACCGGGCTTGTGGCCATGCTGTTGGCTTTGAGCTCCATGGCGCTGTTGACCATAGAGGGAAGGGCTGTGGTCAGCAAAGTGCTGCTGTCCGGTAGACTCATGGGGATTGAATAGGGGCTGTACCGCAGCCGGGGGCGCACCGCGTTCAGAAACGGGTGGCGGTGTACGGAGGAGGACGCCGCCGACGAGGCGGCCGCAGCTGCCGCCATATAGGTGTAAGGATAAGGGAAAAGGCTTCCGAATGGAGACATCGCCAGGCCCTGCAAACAAGACAAGCCAATTAAACGCATTGGAGACTGGCTGCATTAGGCTGATATCATACTGGTTCTGGACACTTTTCGTTCAGGCTTATGGGCTATAGCCTATAGGCCTATATTCTGAAGCAGCACCTCGAGCAGACAGCCGGCGCATATATATGTGTGTGTGTGTGTCGTCCCCTTCCCTCTAATTTCCTTTATTGTTGTTGTTCCGTCAAATAATCCATTTAGTTATCATCTTACACATCTCAGAAATGTAGTTCTAATTATCTGCCTGCATTAAAATGAAAGATTATTACATCTATTGTATAATACAAAGCTCAGATTAATTCACCGCTTGCAAAGTCAAAGAATTAATGAAAGAGCTGTCGGTGCTTAGTGCTTTTAAAATATACATTTAAATGTAAAATTACCGTACAGCACAAAAAACAGTTAGGGATTATAACATTATTTTAGGCTATGGACCTACAATTGTCAAAGGCTTATTATAAATTATATTAATCTACCAATTAATATATTCACTACATATGCCTACGTTTTTAATAAGCAATATCAAAATTAATGTAGCCCTATAACAGTCGTTATTTTGATCAACCATAACCATTAAATACAGCACTTTTAGTCATAAACCAAGAGTTCTAGAAGCGCTTGGATTAAGGTTAGAATGAGAAAGTATCCTACGTTTTGATCGATCTTGCATCCTAATAAGGCACTCCACACTTAATTAAAAATGTTGCGAAGAAAGGACTTTTCTTTTGACTAATTAACATGTGCCATATCCAATCAAAAAGGTGAATATTTTCATTATTACAGTCGCATCAAAATTGAACTCTACCGTGCTAATCCTGATTGGCTAATTGCAATAATTAACTTTCTTTTCACAATGTTACTTGTTGGGGGGGGGGGGGGGGGGGGGATGAGGAGCTTAGATAACCAATACACCACGTGTCTTTGCATTAAGCATTTAGTTTGCATAAGGCTTTGTCGGGGGAGAACTATACAAATAAGCCAGTTAATCGAATAAAACCACATACACTAAAATAAAAATAAAAATTGTTTAGGTTACCTAACAGCCACATCAGTCCTAAAAGTATTTTGTCGTCTTATACATAAACCAAACATACAGTTCCAAGCGAAAACATTTGCAATACCATGAATAGTTACGTCTAATTAGGTATTTTATTTATAAACTGGTTATGTTCTTCTTTATAGGTTAGAAATATACACCTAATAACCAGAGCATCAGTGCAACTATAATGTTACTAGGCCCACTACAATAGGCCTACTCATAACGACCAATAGTAATATAACATATTTACCTGTGATGCCAGTACGTGTTGTTGGAGGTGAAAGGGCAGTCCTGATGATCCCGTGAGTCCCTGCGAGGAAGCAATGCTGGCGGTGTCCATGGTGCTAACACCCCCAGAAGATACCGCGGCCAGTAAAGGACCCATACCTGCGGCCGCCATATTCGTGAAAGCGCTTCCCATGTTGAACTGGCTGGGGTGCAAGAGGAAAGGATGGGCGCCCCCTAAGGGATTGAAAAACTGCTGCCCCGCCAAGCCAGGTGGAAATCCAAAATTGTGTAATGGGCCCTGGCTAAGGTGCGGGCTGCTGTCCGTTTGAACCGTCAAGGGCACGTAATTCTCTTTGCTCATAGCCCGACATTCGTCCTGTTTGGGGTGATCTCGAATGGGACTCTTAAGATCTTCTCCGCTTAGAGAGCGCGTAGTACTGGAGATGATGGTGACGGGGCTTTGCCTGGAGTCGGCTGGGCTTTTCTCAGTCCTGGCCGTGTCCTCTCTGACCCTGCTGGTAGAGTCTGTACCGGCAAATAGGTGGCTTTTGGTAGGGCTGGTCTCCGTATCTTTCACATCCTCAGTGGTGGTGGAAATTTTACCCGAGTCCGGCCCGTCTTGGACGTTTCCATCTTTGCTCTCCTCGTCGCTGTCCTCATCGCTCTCACAGACGTCTGTTAAAAGCCGTACATTTTAAAAATGAGTTGTTTCCCATTGTGTTAATCACATATTTTCACATAATATAAATTGTCAAAATCTAATAGTTTGGGTGCGCTTAGATATATTATGAGAGAAAATCAAGCAGCAAGAGGCATGAACCTTCTAGGGCACGGGTTTTTGGGAAAATAACATTATCATACTGACATTAAAAGTAGAATAGTAATTGGCTAGAATGAGATGGGGCAAATGAAAATCTGGGGACTGCCAGTAAGACGTTTATAAACATAATTGTAAAGTAAATAAGTTCATACCATTATATATCACTTAGTTCTTTGATATATTAATTTGGTTGTGGTCACAAATCGACTTTTTTATACACACAAATCAGTCTCTGTATTTATGGAAACCTTTTAGTGATAGTGTGTTTGCTTCTTTATAACTTGTCATTTATATGTGTTCTTGGTCAGTATAACTATATTGCAACTCAGATTTTACTAAACACTAAATTTCACGTGAATTTATATTCCCCACACTATAACTACCTTTCAGAAAAAGATAAAGTTCCATCGTAAAAAGCTTTGTAATCATCAAATATGCTTTAATATAATTTAACCGTTTTCATAGTAGGCTATATAGCAACCACTGGGTTTTGTGAATCTTAAATTGTATGTGGTGAAATAAAAAAATAAAACTATGATGATTAAAAATAGACATCATTACGTCTACGGGTCTATTACAATTATTCCATTAAATATATCTCCAGTGGTCCAATTAAACCCCCCAATTAGCAGCTTGCTTTTTAAAGGAAATGTCCAAGTTTCCCTTTCAACCTCACTCTGTTTTATGGCAGCTTAGCTATTTGGGTTTGCCTGGCGTATTATACAGACGAGAACATACTTCTCTCCCCAAAACTATCAAACTACCCTCGACTCCGTTTCCTTCAGCCCAATAAAGAAGTTTCCCTTGACAGGATACCCTGATCTCGCTGACCTTTCAGGTTCGGGGCCCTGACCGCAGGAGATAAGGTCTGTCCGAAGCACTTGAACGACGCCTGCTCCCCAGAGGAGTCGTCGGACGTCGCGTTGTCTTTTTTCTGCTGCTCCTCATAGGACCTCATGGACTGCAAAGCCAACTGTTTCCTGTACATTCAAAACAAATTCATGCTTGCTTTAGTAAACATGCTTACCTGTCAAATTGCTTGTGCATATGCGTGTATGTAAAGTAAGCCTAAGTATGTGTGTTACTATAAACGTATTTTCAACACAGTAACACTTCGATATAGGTTATAGATTGTTCAATTTAACACACAAATTATCCCCCTGTTTGAATACATTCACATTGACGAGCGGGAAAGACATCTACCAACACCAATGTAGTAGATCTGAAAAAGGTTTAAAGAACTGATGTGTATTTAAGTGCATTTATCAGTGTGTAGTTCATGGATTTCGCTTTACCGCTGCAGTATAACGCCCGACTTTATCGATTAGTCAGTTGAATTTTACAAACCCAAATTTGTAGATATTTCTTCCTTTTAAAATAGCTAATCAGTCATATGACACGCTTAGGGCTAAATAAATTGACCAGAAAGCAGACTTTTTTTTTTGTTAACTAGCTAAATAATTTGAGAAGTGATGCATGCAGGTCAAAAACCTCACTCTCACACAAATTACTCCTGAAACGTGCCAACTTTTCCATTTGTTTTCCTAATATCAGACGTCTAGTTCCGACAGAGCCCCAAATGTATAAATACAAGGCGAATTGAGTATTGAATTCCACGTTTAGCTGGAATGAACTGGGCTTTTTAACATTCCTGTGTATAATATCTGGGCTGTAATAGCAGCAACAATTTAATGAGACCATGGTTTTCTGCTAGAATCACAGAGCTTCTAAGGTTTTGCAGATATAGAGCCTATAGCGGTGAAGTGATTTATGCTCCCACCCCCCAAGAAATCTTACCTCTTTTCTCTTCTACCATTCCCTGTGTCACGGAATCCCTTGGCAAACGGATTATTGTCGATTTTTAACTGTGTGATCTGAAATCAAATAAAGTAAGTAAATTATATAAACATTCAGGCTGCGTATTGAATTTAAGATTTAACGTGCAACAACTGGTATCTGTTTTCCACATTATTAGTAGAAAAAACATAATTCTAATGCAAGTGCATGACTGGTGTGTTCAAACATGGCCTTTAGGCCTCTACAAAGGATTCACCAATAATTCCTGTTGCTGTGATTATATATGTGAATGGCTCAATGTTCTTTATCCGAGCAAACTAATAAAACGTCCTCTTGGTTTTGGTACGTATCGTTTTAGTGTATGTACTAACGAAAACAAAAATGCACCACTTACTTTGATTGTAATAACAATAATAATAATAGTAATTAATAAAGCTATCCACGATCATACCAAATAATATCTAGAAATCTGAATGTATAGTTTTAACGCCTTTACTTTAAATGCCTTTGTAGGCATTTAATGTAGGTATTTAATCATAATTATGATGATTATTATTAGATTACTAACAAATTGATACAAAATAGAGGGATTAAAATTAACCTAGATTATTATACAATCAATTCATTTTTTAAAGAAAATTAGCAGATATGGGGGAAATATAATGAAGTAGTCAAATTAGTATTTTATATTCTACGGAAATAAACGAAATAATCTTAATAAGTTAATCACAAAAACAAAAAACGAACTGACTTTCCACTCTTTATCGATCTGGACCGGGTAGCTAAATGTGGTGGATGAATTTCTGTATCACAGTAGGTTTATATCCAGTATGGAGAGAATAGCCTCCGTGTTGAACCACTTCCCATGTCAAGCTATATTTGTCATTTTGGTATTTTTCCCAATCGCACTACACTTGTGTATGACTTGTTTTATTATTTTGTGGTTCAGACTATACTGCATTTTTTCATTTCCAGCACAGCAGTGGGCGATTAAATAATGCATTGTACTATTACACAGAATAGGGAACATTGCTAAAACAGTGTCGTGCGCTTGTAAAAATGAAATACGCACTTTGTGCCATTTTTTGGTCTTAATAAAACGGTGACATAATTTGATAGGTTTTACTATATTAATTGTCGACCATCAAACACTATTTACCATTGTTGACAGTGATCTTCATTTTTTTCCCCCAAAACATGCCCTGTGCAAAATATGACTCAAGCGAATACACTTCGTCTTGTAGAATACTGAAGACATTGGAAACATTGAGATTAGGCGATGTGTTTTGACACAGAACTATCGTTTCAATGGGTTATCATTTAAATTTATCTCACACAAACTCTATCTCATACACACACACAACACACACACACACATTACATTTTTATTGAGGTATGCCAATGCCTCCCTTCCCGTCCTCAACCGTATCTATCATTTCGATATTAGTTTACTAAGAAAGTAAACACCAATGACCCTCGCAGGCCTCTCTGGGAGAAAAAAAGGGTACTTCAGATTTTCTATAATTGCCGGTTAAGTAAACACGTAGGTTCACCCCCTCTTTTTAAATTACATCTTCAGACATAACCCCCGTATCGTAATTAAAAAAGGTAAATAGTTATGAAAATGAGAACCGGGGACAGGTTAAGTGCTTTTTAATTTATTGGGGGGAAAAAAAGGTTTCTGAGCTGGCGGCTATTTCAGATTTTACGCATGTTACCGACCTCATGGTCGTATCTAGGGGCTGTATGTATATACGTGTGTCTGTGTATACACACCCGCCCCCTGCTAAATAAAAAAAAAATAAAAAAAACATTTTTAATGTTCTGATTGACAGTATGAACAAACATTTTTCAGCATGTGTGCTTAATAACTATTTATTATATTTCACGCTTGACCCCTCTTCCAACCCTATCCGGCGAGTATTTTCTTTTTTTTCCAGTGTAAGTAAAAAATCAGGAGTGCCAAAAACGTAGTCTCCATTTTGATCAGCACCTTGTTGTTAACATAACGAAGAAACTACTCCCAACTGCTGTAGTGCTACAAGAGTTTTATGGTTTACCTCATGCCCATCACACTACACAGTCAGTCAAACGCGCAAAATCCAAAACGTTTATGCAATTCAGAAACAAAAGGAATTAGCCTTGCAGGACTATATTTAAGATAATCACGGATTCGTGATTATTTGCTCTTTTTTTATAAATAATACGAAGGCCAGGTAAAGACGTGTGTTTGTCAGATTATTACTATTATTGTTGTTGTTGGTGTCGTTGTTGTTATTATGTCTGTGAAAGTATTTGCTACGTGCATTACAATTGCATTGCCAATGTACAAGTCTGCGAGCTTAAACCCATTGCATTTTCTGTGACTGGTGTAAGGTTGCACGATGCATGTGGCCTGTCTGAGTCGAGCAGAAACCGAACAGAAAAGCAACACATGTGGCATAGAAAGGCCGCTGTTTCTCAAAACACCACGTATAAATCTAGTTCAGCTGAATACTGAATTGTAATAGGTCGATTTATGTAAAGGACTTGTAGTTATGCAGAGGAGGCATATTTCGACGTTTGCTATTTTTTCTTGTATCAGTTGGCGACTTCAGACTATCACAGACGACTAAAGAACACCCCTATACACTGATAAGTAGTAGTAATAATAGTAATACTAATAACAATAAATCTTACCTTATCGTTTTGATATGCAGTCACAGCAATAAATTCTGTTTCAGGAAAGACGTAGGTCCTAAATGTGCTGTACGGAAGTTTTAATATATCGTTGGCTCTCACAATATGGAACCTGGGCTGGTACTTGTGCATGGAGTTCAGAATCGTCTGCAACAGGAAACAATTATGGATTTAAAAACATAAACAAACACGAATTCTCTCTCTCTCTCTCTCTCTCTCTCTCTCTCTCGCTCTCTCTCTCTCACACACACACACAAACACACATACACTCACACACATACACACACACACATACGCAGGCATATGTCTCGTTGTAAATATGCAAAATTGGCTTTATTAAACATTAGAGAAATTCCTATGATATCGGTGTTTTAAAAAAATATATCTGACTGATAAAATGTGGTTGATGATGATGCTAATAATAATAGTGGTAGTTCACCATTTTATAATAATGTATTACAACGTGCTATTACTAAAATGAGCAATATAACTAAATATGTTATGGTCTGAAGTTATGCATTTGAATTTTTGCAAATTCGGCTTCAAAAATATACATTTGACCTTTCAAAAACGAATTTCTTACACTATCAAACAAAAATCTATTGAACATATATCCTCGTAATTACTGCAACAATTTAACAGATTGAAACAGTTTTGTTGAGTGCTAAATAATTATAGTCTACATAAATAGAATATGCTTCACTGCTAAGTTAGTTCATAGCAATCATAATTATGTATTTCCTACTATTTTATTTTGCATAATTTGCAAAATGTTGCAATGCCTAAAAACATTTATTTTTTTCTCTCCTATAATAATAATAATAATAATAATAATAATAATAATAATAATAATAATAATAATAATAATAATAATACATTTCGATTATGAGTGGTGCAAGTAAATCGTCTCCAATTAACATTTTACATAAATCTTGACTTGAATTAAAAGTACATTGTGTATTCTACCAGACTCCATGGAAAAACGTTTTTTACAATTCGTATTTTTAATTGTTATATATTTTTAATGAATTATACTACTAAAACCACGATTACTACTATAATGATGATACTGATAATAATTGCAGCATTTCAGATTAATCAATACATTAATAACACAGACGTATACAAAGAGACAGGAACACGTAATAGGGAATTGCAGTAAAAACTTACAAAACCATGTTTGTCGGAGATGTTGTTTGTCAGTTTAAGTTTGTGGAAATTGACGACTTTGGACATCCACTGCTCACCAGTGGCCGGGCTGTCCGGGTGAATGTACATTCGCTTTGGCATTTCGGGGTCGGCCTTCCCTGCTACCATCCACCGAGAGTTGTGGAATTTGTACCTGCAGTCGTCCGCTGCCACAATATCCATCAGCAAAATGTACTTGGCCTTTTTGTCCAAGCCTGTACATCTCACTTTAAATGGAGGGAACATTCGCCTTGGGAAACAATATATATATATATATATATATATATTAATTTTAAACTTCATAATATGACTTACATTTTAAACATTCGTGTTAGGCATTTATTTAACTATTATTTTTGTTATTGTTTGCTTTCTTATTATTTTTTTACTTGACAATTTATATTGGTATACGTTGAATGTACTGCTTTGGCCTTAAAGTGCAATTCCAGTACACACCGCTTAAAAAAGCATGATATTGCCACACCACAAACATATATGAGACTGAGTGTTTATGTGAGTGTGTGTGTATACATATGTGTGTGTGTGTGTGTGTGTGTGTGTGTGTGTGTGTGTGTGTGTGTAATATCTTTGCTCTGGTATAATCTCTGAAGATAAGATTTTACGGTACTCTCCAGTGACATGAATATATGATTTATAAACGTAATTGCAGCCAGCATTGCTATATATTCTAAATGCTATATGATAGCATATCTCTATAATGCTCTGTAACTACATTCGTGTAGCTTTTTATAAGTGTTCTCTGAACTGCAACAGGATACCACAAATTTGCTGTTTATTATACCAGACTACTGGCATAAAGGAACCTTTACTTAAAAGGAAACATATGATGAGAAGCCAACAAACGTATATAACCTAATTCATAGGAACCCAGTTAAGATTATATTGTCAAGTGCATGTATATTATCGTGATCCGAAGACGTGTTGTCTAGTTGTTGTTTGTATGGATTGGCAATCTAAACAATATTTGGAAAGAAAAGCTCTGTAAAAGCTCATGTCATTGCATTAGTGTCTGAACCCCCGGAAAAGAGAGGGACAGAAAAAAACACGACCTAACACAAATTGAGGAAAGTTACATGATAACGTAATTATGGGATTTTATTAATCCCCAGTCTAACTCGCAACAGGCTCCACATTTTATGTTTTTATAATCGCCAATTGGTGTCATAAAATAAGTACAAGTTAAATTGTTACTAGGGAAGGTGTCTTTGAATCCATTTATAGGTTGGGTTGGAATTTATATTTTTCTGCAAGGATAATATTAACGTGGAAGACAATCGAGTAGGCTACACAGAAAATGTTCCTTTCAGATAATATATTTGTTTCACCTGAATAAAAGATTTGCCAATTTCACTGCAAATGACAATACAATTCAGAAAGCTGGGTGCGTGTTTTTAATGTGGTCGAGTATAAATCTCAAATATAAAAAAACTAATAATAATAAAATGACACATTTTAATCTTTAAAAGACGCACGGTTTCAGTTTGCACGGTGTGTATAAAGGAAAAAAGTTAACGTGCGGCGGTGTGAAAGAATGATAGGGGAGGGGAGGGGAGGGGGGACAAGAATCTTCAGGAGACAACATTTTTTTTTATGGGGGGTTAGGTTTACCTTCCGGATTTTGTGATAACCATTTCAGTGCCTCGCTTATGGAACTGTTCCCAAAGCTCCTTAGCTTCCAGGTGAACTTTGGGGTCATCCTCCACCTCTTCTTCGGGCTCCAGCGTCTTCAGGGGCCTGAGGTGGGCAGCAGCAGCCTGGTGACTTAACGAAGAAAAGTGGAGGCCGGTCTCTGCTGCGCCCACCAACTGATCCATGATGGGTTTCCCTAGCGCTCCGGGGAGAGAGAGAGCAGCCGCGCCGTTTGGAGGCAGTGCCAGGGCCGGGAAGAAAGGAGGCTGATGCCCCAACATTGCACTCATAGCAAAGTCCGGAGCCCGGTGAGGTAAAAACGGATGGTATGCCATACTCGTTCCTGGTATAACTGGATCTCTCATCGGTAAGCTCATCCACTTCACCACAGCGTCTCCAGTTAGTATCAGACGAGTTTATTTTGCTTTATGAGGAAAAAAACAATAACTTCTCATTTGTCTCAGTTGTAAAGTTTTGCGTATTTTCCCCCTCTCTTTTTCTTTGTCTTCTTCTTCTTCTTTTTTATTATGTCAGAATTGTAAGAAGCATCCCAGAAAGAACGGTTTGGCACAATAGAATAGCTCTTTACAACCGTTTCGACAATCCCATCCGAATGTCTGCCATGAAAACTTCAGAAATGTGATCCTCCTTATGTTCTCAAGTGCTGTAAATAGGATTCGTTTTCACTGGTTAACGCGTTGCTGATTCAACTTGAGCTTATTTCTCTCTCTCTCTCGTTGTCGTTTTATTGGACAACTGCGTAAATAAGAAAATAAAATCAAAATCAAACATACAGGGGCATGAAAGTGATTTAATTTGCAGTTATCCTGCTGTCCACCCCGCGTTCCGTGAAAAATATTCCGTTCAAAAAAATAAAATAAAAAAATAAATAAAAAAATATGACTCCAGTGTGGCTTCGGAAGAGATGCGTTGATATCTTTCGGTGGCACAGAACCATTCGTCTCTTCCCCGGTTCCACGCAAACACGCTCCCACACACTCACACTCTTTCTCTCTGCTTTAGGCACACTCTCCAAAACACACACTTCCAAAAAAGAGAGAGAGACAGAGAGAGGGGGAGAGAGAGAGAGAGAGAGAGAGAGGGGGGGAGAGAGAGAGAGAAAGAAAGAGAGACGGACTCCCGTCGGAAGGCAGAGAGAAAGGCGAGACCTCAGCACCAAGAAATTCCCTGCGCTTCTGTGCGCTCAGGGCTCCAGATTGTATGGATGTGTTGTGGGTTGCAAGACGCACGGCCCTGTTGATTGGCCATTTGACGCTTTCGGACCAATTGTGCGGCTGCGTAGGCGTGGTTGTGACAGGTCGGGTGGAGGGGACAGACTGGAGTTATAAAAAGAAAGGTGTCGGAAACAGTAACGCTACAGCCAAGCATCACTGGGGCGCTCCATGCCGTGTGAATATGTCAACATCATTAGGTTGGGGAGGGTCGTTCGGCCGGACCTATAGTGAGGAAAAAGTAGCTCCAGTCCTCCTCTAGGTGGCTTTGTCCATTAGGAAATCACTGCCTTGTGCGCATAGCTGGAGAGCTTGCAGTCCCCAGTACACGTTTGCCATTGCCTTTTTTAAACTGCACAATTACTAAGGTAGGGGCTGCATTGATACATGTGCAGTATAAACTAAAATTATAATAATTAGTAGCTTGTATTATTGGCAGATATTATTATTATTATTATTATTATTATTATTAGTAGTAGTAGTAGTAGTAGTAGTAGTAGTAGTAGTAGTAGTATTACCATGTTATGTTGTAAGCAGTTTTTACGTATATCTTCATAATACTAATAATTATAATCATCATCATAATAATAATAATAATTATAATAGGCCAAACAACAAATTAAAATATGTTTAATAAATACAACTTGCAAACCTCCCCCAAAGCTAATAAAATCAGGGCTACAGCATCGGACACGTATTTATATATATATATATATATATATATGATATATATATATATATATATATATATATGATATATATAATTATTTAACTTTCATACCATCTAGCTATGATTTAACTGATCTGATCGCAGGATCTCATTTGTGGTTTCTTCGCCCAGCGGGTCTTATCGTGAGGGGCATCGGGGGGATTAATTTGGAAGGCAAACCGTGAATTGGTTGGTAATCACCGTCTAATTCCATATTATGCCCTATGTGCCCCTACAGTGTGGAGGGAGCGGGAGAGGGATAGAGAGAAACTAATTTACAGAGGTGATTTAATTATCTGTGTATGGCGCCTGATGGACGGCGGTGTCTTGGGCGCTTTTAAAAGACAGCAATTTCTGTCTCTGCTAATCCAAAAGCAGTTTATAAAGGGAGAGAAAGCGGAAAGGAGGCAGTCAGAGTGGGTATTGTATATGTGTGTGTATGAGAAAGACGGACTGCAGTATTAGAAAGAAAAAAAAACACTAAATAAAATACACACTCATACAACGGGACTAAAGCTGGAGATGGGAGCGAAATATTTAAAGTGATTAGCTGTTCTAGCATTGCATTTTGGATTTTGCAGAGCGCTTGGCGCCAGCTCGGTGACGTCCATTTCGTTACCAGCGTCATATCACTTTCCATTCACCAGAAATCACTTCTCCAATGGGTGCAGGGGAGGGGGTTGGCCATATTCTGCACATGTCGGTTATAATCTAACTCTTATGATTGAGTGGTATTATAATCAACATGATGGGATAACGAATACAATTATTATTATTATTATTATTATTATTATTATTATTATTATTATTATATTTAGTAGTAGTAGTAGTATTTGTAGTAGTAGTGAACTTTACAATAAATGAACATGACCAAAACGAGTAAATACTCATGCCTGTATTTAGATAAACTTCGGATATTTTGTTGTGTTTTACTGAAATTTGCAAAGAGCCATAGTCAGATCCGACGAGTTTAGTGTTAACTACTTTGAATATAGTGAAATCTGCACAATCATTTTGCAGAACACGGCATTTGAAAAGTTAGTTGTCCACATTGTGACCATGGGGTCATGCAGAGGTATTCTTCTCTCAGGTTAATGCCCAATGATTCTTTAAATGTGTTTATTCTGAAAATCACATCAGTGGGCACGACAGCACCAATCAACATATTTAGGGAAAAGGCTTGCTTATTAGTTATTTTAATTTAACGTTGTGTTAATGATGTACAAACTTCGGCCAATCGTAAGTGGCCTACTAAGTAAAAAAAAAAAAAAAAAAAAAACCTGGAGCCTCGTTTTATGAGCGAGGCAGAGCTAATCTAGGATCAAACGGAGGAAGGTGTGAAGTCTCTTAGTCTCTCCCTGGCCGCCGCATGTTAGTGATAAATCTACACTGGCGCCGACTACGCATTGGGTGATTAATTTGCAAGTAAATAACAGGGACTCGATGGTGGTCAGCCATCTTAGTTAAACATTCACTGCAAGCGGCGCATCCAGCAACCTATCTGTGTGAAGCAGCGCAGCACAGCAGGCCTTCATGGCAGTGAGGACGATGCCAGGCCAGCAAAACAGATCAGTTGTGAAAGTGTTTTACAGCCTGCTGCAAAAGTGATATTAAATAGAAAGCTGCATAGACTCAAAAGGACGGATCTGTGTCTATATATCTAGAGTTTTATAACGTCAGTCAGTCGCAAGACTATTAGTGTTTTAATAGGCATCCCAAATTGTTGTAATCCCTCCCCGGCGACCTCCCCAATCACAGGCACTGACCTGTACCCTTCACGCTTGTTCTGAACCATAGACTTGAAAAGGACGTTACTTTATCTTCGTATACGTCTCCACATCTCTCTCCTTTTCCTGGCTTAGGCTAGTCTTAAAAGATGTAGCCTCGACACGGTCACATAATGGAAAGAATTTGTTTCAATATAACCCCTATTATTATTATTATTATTATTATTATTATTATTATTATTATTATTATTATTATTATTAGACAATATTATACAATAATATTATTTTTACAAAGTGAGACTTCAAGATACAAAACACTCAAATTTGTCTTTCTTAACATATTGTGCCGTTTTGTAAGCTGCTTGATTAGGGGGGACGTTTCGCCTACACCAGAAGTTACACCAGAAAGTATACTGGATTATCTTCTTAAAAGACTTTTATTTCATTTTTAACATTTTTATTAGCAGAGCTGTCTTGACTGTATACGCATGCCCCTGGCAAATGTCTTTGTTCACATTGGAATTCGGGAAGCTGCTCTCACAAAACTGGGCTGGGTTCACGGTTTTGTTTTGTTTTGTTTTTTGACATTTGTGATAGTGGCTATAAGTGCCTCGCTTGTGAACTATATTATTATTATTATTATTATTATTATTATTATTATTATTATTATTAAAGTGTGTCTAAATATAATCGTATTCCTGTGGTAAATTCTTGTTTTCATACTTAATGTGATAAAGGGATGTTTGTGTTGTTTTTGTAGTTAAGAGGCACAAGAACATCGAGTCCACTTGGGAGGCACCGTTATTTGTGGGTAGGCCACTGATGGGTGTTGTTGGGGGGGGGGGGGCAGGCGCGTTTACTTTGACAAGTTTGGTTTGCACGTGTGAGGTCTGGCGTGGGGGCGATTACACGCTTATTCTTATTTAAACTTTCACCCCTATTTGCAGCACGTTTCAATTTAACAGAAGGTGTCACCAAATAGGAAGCAGTGTTGACACAGCGGTACCCTTTCATTCTCAAAGGCCACCAGTCTTAATTAAGTAAGTTACCCTCAGAGAATAGTCAATACACTATATAAACTTTTACGGGGTTAGTGCTCTGAGGGACTGGCGGTGGCAGTAAAAATGCAGACTTGACACGGGTGATTGATGGCTAGTTTTTCTCTCGACTGTTTTTATATTAACAACGAGGACGTATATCACCATCAAAAAGACATATATTTTGGGAGACCACGCAAAGGCAGGTGGCTGTGATCGCGGCCAAATGCTGCTTCGGAATTCTCTCACCGGTTTTACATGCATATAGCTGCAAAACCAAATCAAACCAAATTAAATATTTATCATATTTTGTTAATTTGACTATTCACTTGGTTCGTTCGTCCTTGGTTGATCTCCTTTATCTTGTAAACCATAGAAAACAAAACCCGATAAGTTCACCTTGTTAGCATAATCAGAGTGTTTAGTGTAAAAGTCACCAGGTAATTTCATTTCTTAATTTATTGTTGTATGTGTGTATGTATATGTATGTATGCATGCATGTGTCTTTGTGCCAAATAAAACAGTAACAGCAACCGCTTTACGTCCATACACAATAATTAATGATAATAAATAATAAAAAATACGTCCTTTAATATTTTAAACGTCGTTCCATTTTTGACACAGCCTATGTTAAATGTTTTTAGCTGTAACTTTCCAGCAGGTGCAAATGGTGTTAATTTCCGGTGCTGTTGAAACTTGGGAAAAAGCACAACCGTATTACAGGGGAGCTTTGCAATAATAATAATAATAATAATAATAATAATAATAATAATAATAATAATAATAATAATAATGCACTATATACATGCAATGGGTCATATGCGGCTACAGTACTGGAAACTGTTAGGAAGACATTTAAAGTGCCTCGGCTAAGAACGTGCAGATATAATTTTGTGAAGGTCATGTCAAAAAACTTAAAAAAAAAAAAAAAACAGCCACTTGACTTAAGCATAGAAGAAGATATTCTTACACGGGGAACCGCAACTCTAATTACATTGTTCTTGCAGCGTGGAGGTAGAACTCAACTGCAGATGTCTGAGGCACGAACATTGTGTTGGCAAAACCCTCATCTGAATATTTTGGGAGCATTTTACTAAAAGGAGTGTCTCTGAATGGCCTTATGGTCGCCGAAGGCCTTATCTCGTGCACAGCTTTTCCCACGTGTTTTTCACTGATTATTATTATTATTATTATTATTATTATTATTATTATTATTATTATGATTATTATTATTATTATTATTTAGCAATTTACAGAAACATTTTTCATTTGCTTTTCTAATGACATTATTCTGTGTTGATATGCATGTATATATGTGTGTGTGTTTCTATTCTTTTACTGGGTACAAGAGAGCAGTATCTTCCTGCTATGCATTGTGCTATATCCCAATGATTACAGTCTTAACTTAATTGCCTTCATCAGAGAGGAAGTCTTCAGCATATAATAACTGTGAAGTCTCCTCATCTCAACACTCATACATGTCTGGGATGCCCTGGGATATACATTTACATAAAAACTAAACTGAATACACAGCCTTGTTTGGAAGGAGTAGTTAACGCTATACATCAGTGACCTTCAAGTTCGGTCTAAGAGGGGCAGAGTGCTTCTGCTCTCCATTCCACCTGAGTTCTTAATTAGTTAATTGAACAAATCTGTCACTAATTGCATCAGTTGGACCCCTCTCCCAGGTCCAGAGCAGGTGATGATTTAAAGAGACCTATAAAACCTGCTGGATTGTGGCCTTCAGGAACTGGGTTTTAGGACTCCTGCTGTACACTGTGATGTTGCTCCATGTCATTCTTTCAAGACAACCATGGGCTGGCACACTATTTGGATGAGCTCAGCAGTGCTGGTCTGTGGCCCGTTCCTGGCACAGAGTTTGGAGGAAGTCCTGTAAGTGGGTTAACTGGTATGCTTTGGCAGGTTTCGTGTGAGGATAGACCACAATTGTTCCACAGTGTTGATATCCAGTGATAAGAGCTGGGAGCTGTATTACTGAGACTCTTTCCATTATTGTAATTGCAAGAAAAGCTATCTACTATACAAATATGGTATATATACACTACCAGTCAAAATTTTTAAAACACCCCCATTTTTCCAGTTTTTATTGAAATTTAAGCAGTTCAACTCCAGTGAATAACATGAAATGGTACAAATGGTAAACTGCTAGAGGTAACAAAAAGTTTAGGTTTCCAAAAACTGAAACATAATGTACATTTCAGACTTATATACTGTGTTATGCGTAGCTCCTGTGCATAGAAGTTACACTGTATTCCTACAATGTGCACATCCTTTAAAAGCTTATTCTCTTGACAACCAGTGCATTTAATTCTCAAACACATCTGATTTACAGTTTCCATGTTGCCCAATGCTCCAGGGGTAAACGTGCAGACTGCTGGGGGGGGGGGGGGGGTCTCATTCAGACGGTCACCGATCACTCAGTTTCGATTCGATTTTTCTGCAAATAGACTTGTTTTGTTCAGAACATGTTCTATCAAACACAGAGACGTTCAGATCAAATTATGTACAATCGTTGTATTAGTACACTGTAAACAGTTTTCCATCTTGACATGTTGAGCTCTCTATGGGTGTGTGTTGCTTTTACCAAAACGTGGATGCTCTTGTTTTGATCAGTAGACTGTCTGGTTCCAGAATATGTCATAATTGTCAATATTTTCTGAGCTTTTATATTCCTACTCAGACCAAGTATCCCCCCACCCCCCCATTTGAGAATGGGGGTTAAAAACCACAATTTTCACATCAGAGAATGCTTCACATTGTTAGAAAGCTGAGAGTCTCAGCTTTCATGGGATACCAAACACTTGGCAAACAACACAACAGTGAAGAGTACACATGGGATTAAATAAAAGCACATGGATTTGGTGCCCATTTAAGGGTACCAGAGGGGTTTGTCAGCTTAAGGGGTTACATTTTGTTAAACAAAGCAATTCCATGATTTATTTTTATCTCTAATTGTTTATTTGTTCTATGCATTAATTATAGAGTACAGAGTATATATAGTATACATGTATATAGTAGTGTATATATCATATAAACACTTATCTGCTTTGATACACACTGAGTCATTCAAAGGGAAACATTCTGCTGGGAGAACTTTGATCCTGCAGGAAAAATTACAGTCCCTTTACAGATATCAAACTGTGGCTATACAGTGACCCGATCTGCACTCCTCCCTCAAGCACCAATCAGAATCAAGAGGGAACCCCAATTAGTTTCTGTAGACTATTCTTGACCTAAGTTAACTGGTACAGGTTATGAGGTGTGGACTGTAATCATGCTGTCCCAAGAATGATTATCAATATAAGTCTGTTGCCACCTTTACTAAAAGGTTGGTTGGTCCACTAAAATGTGAACCTCACCCATATTTTACCATATTTTGGATAATTCCAGCATGATTGTAGAACAAATAGGTGTGTCTATTTACTGTTGTATATATTTTGCATAGAATCTGTATAAAAGTGATGTATTATGTTACATAGCTTTCTCCTTATTCTTAATAAGTATTTTTTACTGTGTGCATGTGTTTGTGGGTGTAAGAACGTTTTCTAAAGGTCTTTTCAAGTGAATATCCCATAAAGACTTTTGTTATGATTAACTTGATACATTGTCCTACATAAAACTGCCCTGTGTTTCTGAAGTTGATCCATCAAAGTTGTGGAATAAATCAAGTTCAAACCCCCAATATGGTAACATGTCTGGTGTTATATAATAGAGATGAATAACAAAAAATATTATTTGAGTATTAGGGAGCAAGCCAAACCTGCTTAATTGACAGTTTCAGACTGATGGACATGTCAAGTAAAACAAGTGTCAAGCAGTTTGATTTGAACAAGGAAAGCCAACTATCATAACCACTGACGTATCCAAATAGATGAACAACAATACCACAGAAGACATTCAGTTTAGGGTCAATTCTGAAATTAAACCTAAGCCCCTGGTTATAGTACTACACTGGCTAGAACTGCAGTTAAGACCAATTAAGACCAGTCACTAAATTAAATTAGGAAAACAAAAATAAGCAATTCAGGCATTTTATTCTGCATTTGTCATGTTAGCTGCCATCCATGTTTCTCTTTCTTGAAAATGACACCGGTAACTGCCTGGTAGCCCTTGTTGTTTTACCACTCCTTCCTCAAAATAGAACAAAGAAGCAAAAAAAAAAAAAAAATAGTTCCATATCTGTGTGAATCTTTTCCCCAAGAAGAATTGTTGAAGATTGTTGTTGTCATTGCTTCTGCTTCTTTGCACCTTGCATACCTCAACCCACTTCCTCTCAAGTACATACCCAGCACAGCCGATATATAACCGGATAGACAACTTGTCCACGGTTAATTATTGAAAAATTGCCAGTCCTAACTGGGTTTTTTAAGACGCAAAGTGCTCTCTCTCTCTCTCTCTCTCTCTCTCTCTCTCTCTCTCTCTCTTTCTCTCTCTCTCTCAACCATTCTGTAGAAGAGCTCAGGATTGCAGTATCACTAAGAAATAATGATGCAGCTTTTCTTTAACTTCAGCTACTTGCTATTTGTTGCGATAAATGTATTAGGTCCACTAAGATTTTCTATTTTTTTATTTATTTTTTCACCGCCCAAATACAGCCTGTCAAAGTTGCCTTACAGCACTGCGGGGTTTTCCCAGTTCGCTTTATTGGCGAATGGCGCCAGTAGGTTTTAATGCATTTGCATAAATATCAACATCTAAAATAGTTTAATAAATCGATATAGCCTACAGTGGGACTTCGGAAAAAAATATTGTTTTAGTTGTAAATAAACGGTGAATGAAAGCCTGTCCGTGTCGATTGTGAAAGGCTTGTACTGAAGAAAAAGTAATGAGGGAGTATTTAATAGCTGCTGCGCTTAAATAAGTGTCGTAGGAAGTACCTAAACGGGGTTTCCACTGGTGAAACTACTAGTCAAATCTTTGTCAGGAGCACACTGGAAGGATCTGTACAAAGTCAAGCAACTTTTTATTTTATTTTACTTTTCTTTTTCATTTTTACTAGCCTATATACTTCCAGCTGAATAACGTCCTTAAAAAGAGAATACAATTGTTTTAGGGCAAGCTGGATCTTGTGTATATGGTTATTAAGTTTTAAATCAACAGGTAAGATAACCCAAATTAAATACAATCTTACGTGAATTCTAGTAAATGTCGGATGCGCGCTGGCGTGTGCGTGTGAGCGGGAGAGAGGTAGGGGGGGTGTTGTTTTTTTTTTTTTTTTGTGGGGGGGGTGTTTGTTCTCACGCTTATGGACCATCTTATGACTTATGACTGATCGAGAACAGAGTCGCAGACAAATATTTTCCACAAACAGTAGGCTTGCATGGTTGAATCTCTCATACTTATGGTCTCTCTAAAGTAAAATATAATTTAATAATATATTTAGATAGATATGATTGTGTGTGCATATGTCAGCAACATCTGGCTTTAGCTCCTCTCCTCGCTGACATAATTTAATACAAGTGGCCAACAGAGGCGATGTATGAATTCTGTATGATTAATTTAACAACAACAAATTATTAATTGTATTATTATACAGAATGTGTTAAAGTTTACATATTAGTTCTAGGAGTTTAACAAAACACAACACAATAATGTGTATTTTTAACACATTCATGTGTATTTTTAACACAATAATGTGTATTTTTGTGTTTTTCCCCCACAATTATTAAATACACATTATTGTGTTGTGCTTTAGGGAATTTTAACACAAAGTTGTGTTGTCCTTGAACAAATACATAGTGTGTTAAATGTAACACATTAGTTAAGAGTGTAGAGGGGGGGATACAGATAATGATATAATTGGGGGACATAGGGTCTTGTTTAGGGATGTGTCAACATTACTGTCGAAGCCAGGCTACTTTTTATTAACTGTTTGTTAATAATTGTATGAAATGAATGATACATCTGGAGCCGTGTAGCTGTGCAATGTTTTTCACGCAAAATAAAATCCTCTTGTGCTAATCTGTTTTAAGTTACCCCAGGTTCTCAGATACAATGTCATAAAGGTCCTTTAAAAGTTTCTCACCCAAATTGGCCAGGCGTTCATTTTTTAACCCCTGTCCCATAAGATTAATGCAGAATGAAGCTGAGTAGTTGGGAACTGAGGGAAAGGGGCATAAATCTGAGTTGGGGGATGAAATCAATTCAGTTCGATATGATATAGACAAGGTAGTGGTCTTTTCTAATAATCGATTTGATTTGAGGCAGTGGTGGTTGGTATAGATCCTTTAAATAACAATTTGATGTAGAGGCTGTACTTGTACAGGAAAAACCACCAGGTCTCACTAGAAAAGCGTCGACTCATGGAAATCAGGAATCGTTTTTTTTGTTTTTTTTCATTGTGTAAAAGGAGTCTTTAATCAAACTCTAGTTTCGGTCGAATATCAATACTTGGAAATTCTTGAGATACGTAAATAAGTAATTGAACTACAATCCCAAGCACCCTTTAAAAGTCATTTCATCTCTCAATGAGTTCTGCTTAATTTTGAGAAAACAGCATGCCAGTCAATATGTGCAGTATTAAACCCTTTAAGCCTCATCTTTAATTCATAGCAGAACAAAGCCATCCGAATGGTGTTCTTGTGCTTTATTGAATATGAGTAAAAACTCGAAGTTGTAACTAGAGATAGTACACGTACATAAAGATTTAAAGGAGTATGTATGCCCTTCAAAGTGTATTGTAAGATAAACAGTCATGGACATTTACTTGCTTCCAAATTCCTAACAAATATAAAACCAAGTTTACATACCATGTCTAAAATAAAGCATTATCATTCGCAAGACAGCTTCTCTGTGAGATTAATCTAGTAAAAAGTGTGGACTGGGCGCCTTTTCTCTTTTCTTTAGCCAGATTTTTCAGCCAATTGATTTAGGATTGGATTTAGTAGCTATGGAGTTATTTGACCTGTTTCTGACACTCTCGATTACAGACAAATCTTGTTATTTTTCTCAAGATTGGTTAGTGATTAAGAAGACATATTATTAATTTCTACATTTATTTATTTATTTATTTATTTATTTATTTATTTATTTACTGCGAGTTGGAATCAAAATACACATAATTAATGTTTAAATGTAAAGATGGTTTCGTACTTTATTGATGTTCAATACAGTTTTGCAAAAACAATATAGTTAATTTTTGTTATTAATAATAAAACAAGTTTATATTACTGTATATACAAAGTTTACTTCATGTTACATATATCATTTTAATGAAATAATTATGATTAATATCTTTCAGTGAAAATAATATTGCATACGAAATACTGTGATTTAAAGATTTAAGTAACAAGACGTAAAGAAAATCTCATGAGATCACTTGGGTTGCAAGTGAAAGTTAGTCAAAAGAGAAGTGTTAACGTTCAGGCTACGTTTTCTTTAATATTTTTTAATATGTAATACTTGTATTTCACATAACGTTGTGTTATGCAATTCAAACATGCTGTAAATATATATATATATATATATATATATATATATATATATATATATATATTATTTGTCGTAGTATGAATCTGCTTTCTAATGATCTAATACTTGTTGTATCGTTTGACCTATGTAAGAGCTCACTTTCATTTGTTCTGATAATTAATCCCCGTGGTTATTAACAACATATTTGTCAAATGTATAGTTGTGCAGGATAACAATGTCAACTACTTATCAAAAATATGTAGTCATTTTCACTGAATAGAACAATAAGTTTAGTTCACACGAGTCCTGTTTTATATATTGTCACGATCAAAATCTATAGATGTATCTTAAGAACCCATTCACTCGCACATTAACCTGTGAATGATAAAGACTATTCAGCTAAAAGGAACATAGTATAAAAGCTAACAATCCATTATTATTTTTTATTTTTAAAGGAAATGCCTTGATAAACAACGTCTGTTCATTTAAAAAACTGATACTTAATAACCTAGTGTATCGACAGTAAATGTAGGTATTTGTTTATTTATTTTTGCATATTATGAGTGCACTGTGCTATTAACTGCTGGCCGTAGATCATGGAGCCTATAACGACGAATCAGTAGCTTTTGAAACCACAAAAGCTTTCCCTCGTTGTCGATGGTTTGAGCTAAGTGTTAGAGATTATTAATGACTCTCTTAATTGGCAGTGCGGATCCACTTAGTAATATATTGGAATTCGTGTCTAATATGTCTACATTGCATGAAAAAAAAATCGAATTTACTCAAAAAGGAAATTAAAGCACTTAAGCTATCAAACTCTTCAAAGTTCAGATGATGGTGACTATTATTAATAATAATATTGCTGTTGTTATTGATGATTTCCTACACCCCGACACAATTTATCATTTGTATTGCAATCAATCCGACGTATCGATGTTGATGTAGGCTATACATTTAATGGAGAGGGTTCAGAAGATGATCAACTGTTGAATCTATAGACTGCATAAGCACTCAAAAAAACTTGTCTTGTTATATGCTAAGGTTACATTGTATGTATCTGTTTAATGTTTTAATGTTGTTACAGTATTAGGATTCAATCAGTTTTTCCACACACTGTGTGCTAAAGGAAGCAAGCAGTGTTTTCCAGTGTGGCTGTGAATTAAAATTATAATTTGCTCTTAAACACAATGCTTTGTTATTTTCTATCTTAAAATATGTATACTTGCCTTTACAAAGTTGAGAATTATTATGGGAAAAAAAATGAATGACAGTACAAAACGTTTTCTCGGAACTAGAGTAAGTACACTGCTCGAAAGCCTACATAGTCTGCAATATAGGCTATACGTTTGACCACATGTGCTTAGCGTTAAAATTGTCAGAGCAATATGACATTTGAAACATAAACAAGGCTTCCAAAATTTACAAAGACATGGAAAATACAAGAAAGCCACATGAAAGAAAAATAAGTAGGAAGCGGTGGGGTGAAGTGTTGTCATTTATTCTGGTTCCCCCTGCAGATGTTTTGCATGAAGCCATTTTTGGTTTTAATGAGGGGGAGTGTTTGAACGTAAGTTGAACCTGGTTGGACTGTTGTAGAAAGCCTAATGCCGGGGGGAAGACATTGAAGTTTAGGGTGTCACTCCCTTACTTACCTGTCACTTTACTATACAGTTTGGATAGGGACAGTACAGTGGCATTGAATATAGGATTTAACTTCATTTGGCGTATTAGCGACTACAAATCAGAACTAGAATCCTAAAGAAAAATTTGGACACCTCCATTCAACCACAATGAAGATATAGTACGCCTGAACATTGGTCATCCTTGATATAAAAGGAAAATGTATATTACCTCTGATCGTGATATAAAAGACATTAATTACGATATGATACATCTCCTATCAGAATACACAGGTAAATGTTAGCAGATAAGGAAATTAGAAGGAAATGTGCAAGCTAGATAAGCAGTCCTGACTTTTGCATATCGTGCACAATTTGGCCAAAGCAATTTGCATATATAGATTTGTAAGTTAATATTTGTTAGGCTGTAATCAGTTATAGTAAAATGAAAATATGGTTGTCTGGCTATTAGCTTTGAATTTGATTAAAAACGATTAAAACACAACAGGCTACTAAAACAAAAACAAAATGTAATACATTTATTGCATATCTAATGCCGTTTGTGGACCATTTTCAAAAACAGGCTCCAATTTATTAACTAGGTGTTTCCAACATGTAAATCAATCTTTCATTTTTCATCTTATCATCAATATCAGAGGTGTAGCCTATTTATTTTTGTAAGTAAGAAATAATGTAACTGTTTGTAATGCTCTACAATGTACATCATCCGTATGTAATCCCTGCACGAATGTTTATGTGCATAATCCAAATCCGTTCAAGATATTAATTTGTAACTCAATGATTTCATAATCAAGTATGCACAAATATTCTTCTCCTCACAGTCAAATGTTCCTTCCCATTATTGTAATCTTTGAAATAAGTAAATAAGTATTTTAGGAATGTGTGCAATATCCCATACCGATTTACTACTTTTGCAATCCCATTTTCCCACATGTTTCCGTCATTTTTAATTTTTTTTTTTTTACTTCGTGAGTATTCTTCTTGCCTGTCTTATGTTTGTGTATCTTTCTCGTCTACACAATCCCTATAAAGTTGTGCTCTGTGCACTGATTTAATTAAGTTAAAACTCAAGCACACCTAATATAATGTAATTCCCATGTCTTTTACCTTTTAACTACATACATGCCTACGCAAATGCAGTTATTAGCTCTTTCTCTTGAACATGGTCGAGTACACGTGGTTAAATAATAAGAACATAAACAGATATAAACACATAATCAGGAAATGTAAAAAGCAAGTTATATAGCAGTGTATAAATCTATTACATTTAGTCAACCGCTATTGATAGCGTTCTTGTTTGTACTGAAACGTACCCAAGTTCATGCAGTGGTAGCATTGTCACTGGCTTGCACTGGGACTCCTGCTTCAGTACCGCCTAGGTTGTGGCTTTCAAACAGAGCCTCCTGCGTGCCTGCTCCCTCCCTCTGTCACCCTCTCACTCTGTCTCTCTCTCTCTCTGGCACACACACCAATACAATCCTATTAGCAAACATCTTAAGTTTTCAGGCAAAATCAGTGGAAAGCCCACAACCCCCCCCACACCCCCCCCCCCCCCCATGAAGGAGACTGACCTGCTCTAATAAGATCAATAGTCCACAGAGGAGGCGTGGACCATGTACAAAGGGTTAGGGCAGTCGACTGTGTCCCGCAGACCTTTGACATACATTGCACATTAATTGGGCACTGTACAGAGAGGAAGGTGGGATTCTAGTTAATTAGTGGAGAAATGAATACATTTGAACATTATATGATTTGTCTCCGGGACCTGGTTTGTTAGTGGGGATTTGAGGAAAGGGGGACAGAGGGGGGTGGGCGATCAGCTTTTGTGAGCGATAAATTGGATGCGAGTAGCGTGGTGCAAATTTACAGTGTCGTTTTGGGAGCTGGCGACAGCTCCAGTCCATGGGAAAAACTTAAAGGAGACCAGCGTTATCAAAGGACCTCATTATCTCATGTCTGTGGCCATCTTTTGGAAACAATCCCTAATCAGCAATGGCACCCAGAATGCACACAGCCTCTGTTCGCAGATTGAGGGGCTTATATATACTCCACAGGGCATGGGCACCTTCCTAGCCTGTTTGTTTTTTAGGTAAGTAAACTTGGCACACACACAAAAAAACTTAGAAACCAAATCTAGCAATGCGTGCAATAGGCCCGGAGAGTTAAAAGAACAAACCCAGGAAAACCAAACCCCCTGTGCTTGTCCTCAACCCAAGGGGGGGGAAGAAACACTTGAGTCTGCGGGGGCCCATTGTCACTGGAGTTACACGAATGTAGCCAGAAGCACTGATACAAAGGTTAAGTATCTGGCGTGAAATTCTTACAATGTAATACTAGACAAATCCAATCTGTAGGGCACACCGAATCGCTATTGACTGGCTCTTGTATTTCGTATGATGGAAAAAACAACAACATCAAAATCATATGTGTGGTGCGTGAGCCTATATTGCAATATTGTGTGAAATGCACCTGATTTCAGGACACAACTCCCGAAATTCCAGTGGTCCTTATCTGTAACAGAATAAGAATCCCGGAGAGTATTTTTGAATACACAGTGAATACAATACTACTTGAAGAGTAAATACTCACTCTCCAACAACTGTTGGTTCAACGGTGTTACGCAACTCCACGCATGTTACAATTGTCAAGTGTTGTCAATTGTATGAATTAAGTATAATACCATTCCCATTCATGTGGCACTCACTGCTTCACATCAGACACAATCACTATATGTCAAAAGAGGGTCTGTTCAATTAAAATATCTATATCAGACATGTTTTGTATTGTTTATGTATATATGTATGCACACACACACACACACACACACATATATATATATATATATATATATATATATATATATATATATTACATTTGAAGTATTTTACACTATAGAGTAGAATGTGGTTCAATAAGTGTGTGTATATCGCTGTCATTTTGTGTTTTTTTGTTTTTAATATCAGTGTCTGTGTGTTTATGTGTAACATCTGAACCCAGAGTTTTTGCCAAAAGTTTTCCTTCTTTCGTTTTATTGTGCTGCAAGTCATTATGGGGCACTTCACTTGAGTCCAGGTATTCTGAAAAGAGCTCGCCATTGTTCTCATTTCCGCCGCATTGCCTTTTGTACATTCTCGGGGACAATTAATGGGAAATAATATGGCTTTATGTGCACGAAAGTTTCAGACCCCGTGACGACAAAGCACCCTTCACCTTTTCAATCCGGAAAATAAATTCCTAATACGATTTGAGAGCCTTACCATAACAATATATGGATGGGGACATGTCTATTTTTACAGATTTTATAAGATTCCCTGTAGAGAAAGCAGAATATTGAGGAGAGAGGTGGCGGGGGGTTTTGGGGGGGGGGGGGGGGGGGAGGTAGGGGGGTGGTCAATGGAACAATCGTTTATTTTAATGAAAAACTTATAAGGCTAATTGATGTCCATTTTAATTGAAAGTGACATTTTCGTGTAAAACACCTGATGAGCAGCCTTATTATTTGAACAGCACTGGGGAATCGTTAATTGTTTTTATTTATTTTGAGTTAAGAACAAGTGGAAAATAAGGTGAGTTTTTTACCTTTTAAATATGAATATACTTTGATATTAACGCTTATACAAATCGCTTAATAATGAAATTATATAGAGGTGCAAGCAGTTTACTGGTCATTCGTTTTTTCAGGTCTATGCTTGTTAAATTATTTGTCTATCGTGTAGCTTTATGCGTTTGTATGTTTGTTGATTATTATTATTATTTTTTTTTGGGGGGGGGGTTAACAGTTATATGAAAAAGAAAAACTGCACATGGAATAATTTTAATGACGGTTGTGAATTAAATCATGGATGTTTTTAGCCCATTGTCGCTAAGGTTGGAGAATTACAATAACGGATTAAGAAGCACTTGAACTAAACAAGTCTACTTTAGCAGAGGATTAACCATACAGACCTACACCTCCATTGATATGTATGTGTGTACGTAGGCATGTATATGTCATTATAATATTTTTTATAATAACAAGAATATATATATTTGTAATTAATTCTATTTTCAATTTTATACAATAACACGATAATAATAATAATAATAATAATAATAATAATAATAATAATAATAATAATAATTATTATTATTATTATTATTATTAGTTGAGTAAGATTATATTATTACAAAAAAATAATAATATACTTTTGTAACGTTATCTAATCCATAGCTAAAATATACTGACCCTTTTAAAAAGTAGAAATTCAAACACTTCAGATAAATCATTCTGCACCCATAAACAAATGTATTGATTTAACACTTGAATGAGTGTGATTAAGGAAAATACATTTTGTGTATTTATTTTAACACGGAAACTTTATTGAAATATTGTTACCTTTAATTACACTCACGTTACTATATTAAGGATATGTAAACGCATTTGTTCTAAATGTCTGCAAAATAAATTAACCATTGTCCATAATGTGTGTGTCTCTGTGTATGTATTTGCTGCACACACATGTAGATCTAATAAACAGTACAAAACGCGTCAAAAGCGATGTTTTTGCTGCCAGGTAACCATACTGCTTTGCTTCTTACTACACCTGATACAGTTAACCTTGCCAAGCTAATAAAACCGTAGACATCCTATGATTAGTGTCCATTGTACGTTTTTACACCGGCGAAATGAGCCAATTGGTAGTTCATTGGCTTAGTGCAATACAACATTTCGCTTCAGGTGAGAGGGAGAAGGCAAAAGAATGTCAGAGAGATTTACACCTGTCCCACACTTCAAATCGACACTCATAGCCTACAGAAATGGCCGGTGGAGCCAGGCTGTCTGGGTCTAGCTAGACCCCCCCCCACACCACCACCACCACCACCACCCCGCCACATACGCTTCAAATTTGCATTAAACGACATTATCAAAAATGATCAAGTCGTGCAGACACACAAACAAACCTGATACCAGGTGAGATTGGAGAGGCGCACAGTTCTACGAAAGCGCTAACGGCAACAGTAGCGCACAAATTACAAACAGTGGTGTTGTCCCTCCCAACCATCCTCCCTAGTCGCCGTCCTAGACTGTCAAGTTAATGTTGAGCCAGTGTCAGCTGCAGGGGGGACAGATGTCCTGTTATATAACTGAGAGTAGTGTTGCTGTCAAGGGATAGGAGCCTAACCTGTCCGCTGCTAAGGCTTCAAACGAATTATCTCTTCACAATCGGCGTAAAGCATTCCCACCCTTTAGCCACTCTCTTGACAGACGATAACCAGACACCCAAGGATTCCTGCACGACAACATCTGGCTTGGCGCTCCCCCTTACCTGCTGTAGACAGTGGGTAAAGACTCCTCTCCTTTCGCCATGGGTTGTTGCCACCTTATAGAGTTGCTGAAAAACGCACACTTCATTGTGCCCCGTCTCCTCCCCGTCTTGTAAACAGAAGGAGCGGGGTGACCCTGTCATTGCCTAACAAGCTTCGGAGACTGACTCCATTAAGCGAGACCCAACCCGTTCCAGGTCACTTATTACAAGAGACAGTGTTATTCCTTAACCAGCACCGCTTATTTCAGGCTTTTAATCTTTCGCGGCAAAAAATAAAATAAAATCCTTTTGTGCTAAGTTGATGTGGTACAAGCTACCCAAGTCCTCAAACACTCACCCGTCTTTCGCATAGCAGAGAGCGCAGCTAAATCCCATTAACCATGTCTTGTAGAAAGAAGAAGGTATGGTATCCCCTCATCACATATTGGGATGCTTCTATTGACATGTTTTAGGGGAACGGGGGTAATGGGAAAGCCCAGAGGCTTTTGGGGTCCCATTTGTTAATAATCCAGGTACATAATGTGATGTTCAAACAGGGGCAACTCAATGTTGTACAATCATCAAACACAAATAACCAATTGTGTATTTTGCTAGATAGAATCTTAAAAAAAGAGGTTTGAGCGCCATATTATTGTTATAGATTTAATTATCTTTTGTGGAAGGTCATATGTGTGTGTGTGTGTGTGTGTGTGTGTGTGTGTGTGTGAGAGAGAGAGAGAGATTTTTTTGTTTTCATGATTATAGCACGGATTTGCGTTGTCCCCGTTTGAACCTGTCTTGTTCGATTTGCGTTGTCCCTGTCAGCACGATTTTCAGAGGTTTATTGAAAGTGGATTTTATTACATTTTGTGTTATATGGACATATTTCATTGTGAATATTTAATATTTATGTACATTTTATATATAGATAAGTGTGTATATATAAGTGTTCATATATGTGTGTGTGACTACTCTCCCAAATTACAATATTATACACCTATGCAATACATCAGTCATATGATTTGTCATGCAGCTGTTTACGACGTCACTAGCCGACTATTACCATGGTTTAATGCTACAGTTCTTAGTTCTTTAGTTATACATACAGTCTAGTTAGTCTGACTAGCTATAACATACCACAATGTCCACATCCTAAAGATGGAAGGAACCCTCAATACAAGTTTTACAAATGAATCAGACTCTCTTGGAACGTTCATTACACATCTCTGGTTTATTGTAAATACGTTTACTGTAGCATTACCATAAATGCAATGAGAAAGTCACTAGCGATTATTTTCTTTATCACTTGCCCAGAAGGGACGCCCTACTTTAGGTATTTTTCAGTTTTGCAATGTTCTTGTAAATGCTCATATTACAGACAGTCGAAATGTTGTACGCACGAATAATTTTTAATGTATTTGTGTTTACACATCTTCTAAAATGTATTTAATATTCTCAGACCATATCTATGACAGATTGTTTCTATTTTAATTATTAATTATTGAAGTATGATTAATTAATGTACAATTTACAATTTGTTTTCACTGTAGCCCAGAGATTCAGCGAAACGTGTTAAATATTAAACATTCAGCAATTCATCAAAGTTTTAATTCACACTATGTAATATTAACAAAAGCCTTTATACTATAATATGAGGGAACAGGTTTATTGTAAATCAATATTTACAATATTATTGTCTTGGGCTGATTATTAGCTAATTAGCAAACTCGATTTGTTGTGTTTAACGTATTCTATCAGTTAAACTTGACACAGGCTGATGTTATTCTTAAATATACATGTACACGTATAACACATGACCTACTATACAAGTATAAACCTTCTGGATACAAAGAGAACAATTTAGCTGTAACTTAAGTGTATTTTTGATAGGCTGAAGTTTTATTATAAAACACTTTTAACAGTCGAAAACTATACAAGCCAATTTTAGAAAATGTATACCAAAATCCTTGTTGCGGAAGTTATTAAAACAAGTTCAGAATGTCTCAATCTTTGGCAAACAATATTTTAATTTAACTTAATTTAACTAAATAACTTTTAAAAACAATTATTTTACACCATGAGTAAGCTTCACTCTTAATGTAATGAAATTATGCAATATATGTTCAAAAAATGTAATTTTGTGAATCTTTTACAGTCTCAGAACACAGAGCATGTTTAAATTGCCATTTAATCCCGTGTAACTTGTATCTGGGCATTTATATCTATTATATCTGCATATAATATTACAATACTGTGTTAAGATTAACTCAGCACGTGTAAGTCAAACCCATTGTGTTGTTTTTAACAGTTTTGTTCTAAGAATACCTCCGTGCTTTTAAGGAGGGTAGCGTCGTGATAAAAAATACAAGGACTGGAAAAACATCTGTAAAGATAATCTACTAGTGATTGAGTGAATAAATAACCATGGGGGCGAAATAAAAACCTTTACTGCAACAATTATCTTGTAGAAAAAATAACATGCCAGATTGGACATTTATCAATGTATGTATATATGTATGTATGTATGTATGTATGTATGTATGATTATATTATATTATATTAATCTTCATCAGATGGTCAAGTGAGTATGGAAACAGACGTCATCAGCTGGGTTGACAACAGATGAGTTCCGTGGCCATTCGGTGGACTGACTGCTCCTTCTCCAATACAAACTACTATCCAGACCAACAGCTGCTGCTGTCAGTGAATAGAACTTTGTCACGACGTTATTTTTTTAAGTCATCCAGGTCGCCTCTGTGGAACACACGATATCAGGGCAGCCATTAATGATGATATCTCTACAAGCTACCAGTCGGGGGATGGGTGTCCGTTTCAGAGGCCAGCACTCCAAGATGCACATACATGTTCCAATACAGATAACAGAGGTAATTGTCTGTGGTCAGTGCGGAGAGGAGAGCACTATCATCTCCCGAGTGTCCCTCAAAGCCCTGGCCACAAGGCACACACATTCCTTGACACAATATAGCGGCTATGTGCTCCCGACGTACATCTGCAGTGGTCGCCCGTCGTGATGCGACACAATCATCAACTGCAAGACTTGACCACTTTTACTCCACACCAGGATCATGGAATCATGTGACACATAGTAAAAATAGTCTATATACCAAATAAAATGTACACATTTTCACTGATTTGTTGACTGATTTGTTGATTGATTAATGGATCGATTGATTTCAGTCCCCATTTCTCTGGCAATTTTTGCGCAGACTCCCATATTAGTCTTCTCTGGAGAATATTTAGAATTGAACACCCAAGTAGGCACCTACCACACGTGATTTAGGATATGTGGTGGCAAAGACCATAACCCGCCATTGCTGGCCAGCTGCTGGGCGGCTGTTAGTGTGGAAATATGTATTTAATAAAATCGCCAGTACTTCTAACCAAGTAGAGACTTGCATTTACAAATATGTATGAGCGCCTAATATAAACAAGATTGCTGCGCTTCTGCAGATGTTTTGAGCGGTCAACTTGAATTTGGCTCCAATGTTCCATTTATTGGCAAAATTCACAGATTTATATTATCGAGGTGATATGGTAATCACGTTACACTTTCTGCAAAATAAATAACTAATACATTAATTAATACTAATCTAATCACTTATTGTTAGTAGTAGTTGTTGTAGTATAGTATTATATATATATATATATATATATATATATATATATATATATATATATATATATTTTTTTTCTTTCTTATTTTTAAGTCGCATATTTTAATGCTTAGCTCATTGACGAATTTTATTTCATGTCTGCAGACACATCACTCTTAAAGGAGAGAGCATGACCACTGGCATTAATACATAATTCATGGATAAACTTATGGATTGTGTCATTCCGCAAGTCAAGATATGCCCTTATTAAGAGTCTCATCCGGTTTGACAGTAATTATGTCTTAATAAGAATGTCCTGCAAACGACTGCGACAGAGCTAGCTCTTATGCTCTTAGTATATTGTTGCTCTAAGTTAATGAGCAGTGCGCATTAAAACTATTTTAAACACTGGGGTATTTAATAATTAATTAATGTATTAGTCTGTTTTTAAGTATTCGTCTGCGAATGTTTGCATTAAGGAGAATAATTAGAGATCGATTCCTCTGGGGGGAATTCATGATATTTGTCATTAACATGCAATGACGGTGTGTGCATGTGAAATATTTGTGGCTGCACAAATTATAATATTAAATTGTTGGCGAACGTTTGGTTATTAACCATTTAGGTAACGCCAAATGTACTAAAACATTCCACTTTTGCCCTAAAGCAAATTGTCCATGATTTAGGGTTTAGTGGCCTGGCATTTACGAATTTATAAAATGGTTGCGGGCAATATTATAGCACATGGAGAAAAGCACTCGGATCAGCAGTCTTAAGAAGAAGTCCACTTTCTTGTTTCATAGCAAGTCCTTGAAAGGAAGCGTTAAACTGGACCTATGCCAACATAATCGTGCTGAGCCCGAAACAGCATCGGTGATAAAAGCAAGATGAATGGGGAATCTCAAAATTGAATCCCGACCGAAATAGCTCATAAACCATTTCGGCAGTTGGGTCGATATCTTAAGGTCTCTAAAACCGAAAGTTGCCGCAATTAAGGTAAAACTTCTTTATTTATTTACTTATTTTAAATTATGCCAACAGTTCGCGATTCGACCACTTGCCAGCAAATTATTTTGAATTACAGTACTCATTTTCAATTGTATCTTTCTCAAGTGCTTCTGAAATTATGTATTTCTATGTATCGTATATGCGAGTGTGTGTGTAGGCCTATGTATTTATGTATAAATATATGTAGCCTATATGCATGTGTGGTTTAATGGTTATATTTTCCTGCACAAACATTACCCCCCGAAAAGCCAACATGAGTTTTAGACCAATACAAATATTTTCAACCAGTGCGTTTAAAGCTTTTCGAAATACTTATGTTGTTGCATCTGCGACATGGGACTACAATGATGAAAATACGGTTATTATAAGAGCTAGCTGAAGTGTAGGCTACAGTTCACCTCGGGATGTCCAAAAGTCTCTCGAAAGACATTAGCAAGTGTACATCGCTTATGTTCTCCCTAAGCTGACTCTAATTGCAAGGAAATATGAAAGACCAAATACTAAAATCGCAACTGCCGGTTTCATAATCATCATCATGTAATTGTTGTTAAATTCAGTGTATACAATTGTATAACCGAATGTTAGCGTGTTTCTTGTTTCTGATCATTTATTTACATCGACAAGGACAATTTTATACCCAAATATAATTATTATACTTTTACTTCTAAACACCATCCAAAAATATATATACAAACAATAATTCATATTTGAAATGTTGTAGACATTTTCGTTTTATTAATCGACATCCAAATAGTTGTTCTTGTTGTTATTATTATATAGGGCATACAGAAAGACAAGTTAAATATATATATATATATATATATATATATATATATATATATATATATAGATATATATGAGTGACGTAGGTATCAATATTATGCATATAAATACGTTTTGTGAATATTTGCTCCTTTACCTATACAAACTAAATAGTGGAACTGTCACATTCCAAACTGATTTCTATCGTAGGCCTGTATCGTTCATAAAA